>NC_090924.1:891625874-892875874 GCF_040938575.1 Ambystoma mexicanum
GATTGAGCACCCACGCGGCGCCGGACCACTCTATCATAGGTACCGTATCCTGCTTTTCAAAGTTCAAACATTCGTCAGCAGTTCAACTTTGCTTGTGTGATTTATCACATGCATTTGAACAATGTTCATTACAGCGCTCGCCACACAATGTTGCTGCTGGCAATCTTGGCTTCAACACAGACCGGTCTTCTATCTGTCTCCCCAACTCACCGGATGTGAGGATTTCACTGATGCTGCTTTGTTCTTGGAACCAAGGACAGGACCATGGCGGCTGCTGCACCTCTCCACCTTCATCAGTAACGCAGGAGGTCCCCAGGTATCTCTGACACAAAATACAGGATTCTTTAGCCTGGTTTCCTGGTCTTATGCTTTCTGAACTCGAAGGCTCTTGAAAGTAACGATTTCTTGTCGGAAAGGTCAAGGAAACTTCCCTCCTTGCGATCCGCTCCTGTTTTGCCGTCTTTCTTCTTTCGTTCAGCTGCCGTCTGGAAACTGCTGTTTCCTTGTGTGCTTTATCCCGCTCAGAATATGCTTTCGTGCTCTGCCTTTTATCTGTGTGGGGAAGCTTAATGGAAGTCAGGTGTGAATGCCGGTCAGTAATTGCCTGACCTTGTCTGACCATTGCATTGGGGCATGTCAGGTATACTGCTCGGGTGTTAGTCTGTTTTCTCCCAGAGCGGGCTGTCCGTGTGAATGTGTTTCTATACGAAAAGGGATGGTGGGGTGGAGTTCCTACGTATCCTACGTGGTAGGATGGGATAAAGGTGTTACAGGGAAGGGGATACCGCATCTCACCATCCGATGTCGCACTCCCACTCCCCAAAGGCCCTTCACCCAGGTGATCCTCCCGCACTGGTCCACCCCAGGAACTGGATCCAAAAGCAATGGCTTGGCCACCTGGATGACAGATCCCCAGGGATTAATGGGTGAGACACCTTCTGGTTACTCACAATACCCAGAGGCATTCCCTATGTGGAACAATACAACCCAACAGATCTTAAAACATCTTTTAGCATTCTTGTCTAGTGTTGGTTTCCCCAAGGAAATTTCAATGGATCAGGGATCCAATTTTATGAGCAAATTGATGAGTGAAGTCAAGGAATTACTAAATATCTCTACCTTAAGAACCTCAGTTAACCACCCCAAATGGACAGATTGGTTGAGAGATTTAATAAAACCCTTAAGATGATTTTGAGAAAATGAGTAGATCAGGATGGAAAGGTCTGGACAGCATCATCCCCTGTGCCCTATTTGCAGTAAGAAAAACCCCTCAGGCATCCACCGGTTTCTCTCCTTTTGAACTACTTTATGGAAGAGAACCAAGAGATGTCTTAGACATGCTCCTAGAGACCTCGGAAGAAAGGGAAGAGGCACCTATTCCCCTTTCACAAACAGCTACCCGGTTATGGGAACATATGAACTCTGTTTGAAATCCGGTCTACACAAACATGGAAAAAGCTCCAGCCCAACAAAAGTCCACCTATGACAAGAAACTAAATTTAAGAACTTTTTCAGTAGGACAAAAGGTATGGGCCATATGAGGGACTAGAGCAAACAGGGACCTGTACTTATGAAATATCCCAGTCTGATAAGAAGCAAAAGACCCATCTTTACCATGTAAATCTCTTAAAGGAATGAAAAGAAAATCCTTCCGCTGCCTCCAACTCGACATTGGGGGTCATTATGAGTCGGGCGGTAAGGGATACCGGGCACCGGTAAGGAGACCGGTGCCGGTAATCCCTTACCGCCCGATTTCGAGGTCCCTTGGAGGGAACCGTAAGGAACGTGTGGTCTGACCACACATCCCTTACGGGTCCCGCTAAGGGACCAGGGAGCTAATAACGGGCTTGCCATTCGCGAGCTCATTATTAGCGCCCTCCCCATTCCCATTGAGCCCTATGGGGACTCAATGGGAATGGGGAATGGTTTGTTCAATGGGGACTTACAGGTCCAGCCAGGGTCGGAATGCACCGGTAAGTCCCCATTGAACAAGACCGGACTCGGACACGGTATGGGAGGCAGCCATGGTGCTAATAGCTAATAGCACCATGGCTACCGCCCATCTCATAATGAGGCCCACTGTCTTGTTTAATACCGGAGGAGATAGACAACTCAATGCTTATTCCCCAATAATGATCTAGACAGAAGCAAGAAGACTTAAACGACCTGGTCATGCATTATTCCCTGATGTATTCTGCGAAAAACCAGGGATAGTACATGGTGCGTATCATTATATCAGAACTCCAAAGGGAAAAGTGGTCCATTTGAAACCCTGCAGACTTCCAAAATCCCGAAAACAATAGTGGTAGAGGAAGTCAAAAAGGTGCTCAAGGCAAACATTATCAAGTCTTCTTACAGCCCATGCTCCTCCCCTATTGTATTGGTAACAAAACCAGATCATTCTTGGCGGTTTTGCATGGACTTCAGGCAGGCTAACGCCATCTCCGCCTTCGATGCCTGTCCCATGCCGTGCATCAACGAGTTAATAGATAAACTCGGAAGTGCCATCTTTCTATCGACCCAGGACTTCACCAAGGTATATTAGCAGGTCCCCGTTAATGGACCTGATAAGGAAAAGAAAGCTTTCTCAGCACTCTTGGGACTATTCCAGTTTAAAGTCCTCCCTTTTTACATGCACAGGGCCCCAGCCATTTTCCAACAACTTATGGGCAGGATATTACATCCCTATTCTGATTTCTGTGGGGCTTATATTGATGACATAGGACCTCATTACGACCCTGGCGGAGAGGGGTTTACGCCAGCGTAATGCATGGCGTACCTCTCCGCCAGATTAGGACTTTCCGTAGCGCCATGGCGATTTTTACGCCCGGATTTTCCGGGCGGAAAAATCCATGGCGCTACGGGTCCCCTCGTTAATTACGCCACCGTATCCTACGGTGGCGTAATTAACGCCTTCCCCACTCCCATTATACCCTATGGGGCAAAAATGGGAATGGGGAAGGGTAAATGGGGATTGGGGACTTACCGCCCCGCCAAGGTCGGAATGGGGCGGTAAGTCCGCCAACCCCCATGGCGGAGTTGGCAGCTCTGCGCCATGGTCCATGGTGCAAATTGCACCATGGACCTCCGCCAGGGTCGTAATGAGGGCCATAGTCATTTATAGTGTTACCTGATGAGAACATCTTTTCCACCTTTATACCATAATGAGGACCCTCAGAGAAGCTGGTTTAACTGCCAATCCAGCCAAATGTAAGCTGGTCCTATCAGCCGTGAAATAACTCAGCTTCTTTATAGGGAATGGCAGTGTCCAGTCCCCATGAGAAAAAGTGAAAGCCGCCCTTGATACCCTTCCGCCTAAGACTAAGGGAGACCTTAGGGCGTTCCTAGGATTGATTGGTTATTACTGTAGGTTCATCCCTAATTTCTCGAATAAAACAGCTAGATTAATTTACAAATTAAAGAACGCTGATCCCCAGAAGCTTCATTGGACTGATGAGGATGATATATGCTACAACAACTTAAAACAAACCTTGTGCCAGAACCCAATCCTAAAGGTGGTAGTCTTTTCAAAGGAGTTTGTGCTATAAACTGATGCCTCCCTCACAGGGTTAGGAGCAGTCTTATCGCAAATTTGTGATGGATTAGAACACCCTATCCTATTCACTAGTCGAAAACTCTTCCCCCGTGAAAAGAACTCCTCTGTACTGGAGTCAGAGGCCTTTGCCATCAAACAGGCTATCAGCCATCTAAGATGTTATCTTTTGGGGAATGAAGTTCACCCTTGTCACAGACAACTCACCTTTAGTATGTGTAGAGGAGCAGGCGTACACATCTGCAGGAGATCGTACCCCCTACCTCCCCTGTATTGGAGCCATGAGACCATGCCCTGTCTAACCTCAGCTACTGCACCAATGATATAGTGAGCATATGGAAGACGGTATCCATTAACACGACCATATCGAATGTACCCTCAAGTTGATGACAGCCTACAGGAGGAACTCCCTGAAGGAATATGAGAAAGAGTTAAGAAAATGAACTGATGATGTCATATGAAAGTGTGCACGATGTTCCAAGATACTGGATGAAGATAATGGGCCTGATCACGACTTTGGCGGTAATGCCGGCGGTATTACAGCTGGCGGTATTAGCCCTACCGCCGAACTCCCCAGCGCTAATAGCGCCGGATCACAAGTTCGGCGGTGATGTAATTCCCCATTCCCCATTGAGCCCATTCGGGAATGCCCCATTCCCCATTGGGCTCAATGGGGAAAATTCACGCTCTTACTGCCGGTGGATTTCCCGCCGGCGGTAATAGTGCACATTTTTAGCGGATTTCCCCCCAGCCAAGAGCTGGGGCGAAATCCGCTGAAGTCCTGATTTGGCAGACCCTTAAATCCGGCGGTAATAGCACGACCGCCGGATTTAAGGGTTACCGCCAAAGTCGTGATGAGGCCAAATGTATGGATCCTAGAGGAGAAAGGACGAAGTATAGAATCAAGTAAACTCTCAAGTGTGAAAGATGAAGATTACACAGTATAAAAGCTCTGCAGAAATTAAGAGCATGAAGAATATACAGACGCTGAAATGCAAGGTAGATCAAGTCATCGTATAGTCTAGCTATAAGTAGTAAATAGAATGCAGGCAAAGCCGTCATTGTATAGAAACTGGACTTTGGTGTTATGAATAGCAAACCAAGGGAACATTGAGAATGAGCGAAAAGCTGTGTTGCAGTAGAATAGCAGGCTAGTGGAGCTGCGTGGTGAGGCTGTCTGGCCTGAAGTCAAGAACTAAGAAGTCGAGGTCAGCTATCTACTCTGAAGAAGAACGAGCGTGCAGAGGATGAATCCTCTCACTTTAATGTGAAAGAAAGAACACTAAGGATGACAAGTCTTAATTTATTTAAGGCATTTAAAAGCTGCAGAAGGAACAGAATCCTGGTCTCATGTCACGTGAGTCAAGGCTGAAAATAGGGCTTGAACTTGGAGTTCCAGACACAATAGTAAGTACCCTAACTCCCGTGCATTCCCAGGACGAGAATATTCTGCAAGGCCAAGTACAAATATAATTTCATGGCAGTAGAAGGCATGGGTGATGAGAGATGCGTGGCTAATTGGTTGGTGAAGTAGCTTCATGTCCTATCTCGCTACACCTGGGTCTTGCTTTACGTGCTGCTAAATGAGCCAAATGTTCCAGACATGGCACAAGTGTGCATACCAATTGTATTAGTCCATATAACGAAGGTCCTTATAGCTTGTGAGACCACTGAATAACTGTGTTTCTGATGTTTCTGAACTAACATGTGTGAAGAGGTTGTCCACCTGATATCAGACAGCCAATAACAATCCTAGCTCCTATATGATTGTATATCTAAATGTTTCCCTTAACCAATCCCAACCCTTGATAGGTATTTCAATATTGCCACGTAGTATGACATCACTCTGATGCATAATGAAGTATATAAATTGTATTTTTTGTGGAAATCACTGAGAGACTGAGCGTACGTCCGTTGATGTTCGTTGTAACCTCCCTGTTTTATATAATTGCTAATATAACAGTAACTTGCCATCTTCTTGAGTTTGTCCGGTTATTTGGACTCAGAATTATTCTGGTGTACTCCCATACAGGTATAAATGCATGGGCCAAGGACCATAAGCTCATGTGGTAGCGGTGCGGATGGTTTCAGATCTAAAACTAGTTTGACTTTAGAGTTTCGGACGATTAGGGATCCTCTGCCATTAGCTGGAAGATCATGGAGTTTCCTGTGGAGAGCGGCCAATAGAAATAAAATTGCAAGAAGAATCGAGACAGTGGGCAGGTCCCTCTTTGAAGACATCCCTGCTCGGTTTCCACAGGCGCTCCACGAACGGAAGGCGAAGTGGTCGGATTGGAGGAGGAGTCAATACCAAAGGCGAGTTGATTAAACAGATGTAAGTAGGGAGGGCTATTGAGCAGCCAGCAAGATGGCCGCTTTAACAAGGAACTCCAGCCTCGCACAAATCCGTTTCTTCATGATATCCGTTTGTGCCTGTCGGGTGTCTTGATCCACGTTCAAGTTATTATGCTGCAACATTTGGTGCTGTGTGCTTAGAAAATCCAAGATGGCCGAAAAGCCCACATTTGCGCCAGAATCCAGGAAAACCATGCAGTTTTGCGCACACCAAAATGGTCGCCTAACCTGCCACCCACCAGTGCGAGCGTGATGGGCCAAAAGCGCCATGAGTGAAACGTGGTGCCAAAGGAAAAACAGCAGTGCCTGTTAGCTCAAAAAGCGCTTTGAAATCACCTTTGTTTCTCTGAAATGCAAGCTAAAAATGCCTATTTTAAACATTGCAAGATATTCAAAAATCTCACTGAACACCAGCAGACATTTGGCAGAATGTAGTCTTGTGTGCATACAAAATCTGGAAAGATGAAGAGCCCAAAACAATGTTTATAACAAAACTGGCTGAGCTGTGGATGTCAGCAGCTTAACTGAAATTGGATTTAAAACCACTAAAATAGAAATGTTTAAAATAAATGAGTGACCTATTTTTGAGTGTCACATAGGTTGCAACTGTTTAAAGGTCATAGTTTTGAACTTAGAATCAGCGTTCTAGCTGCATGTGTAAAAATTGTAAGTTTGATTTGAATGAAGAAAACTGGAACAAAAGTGACATTTAGCTGAAGCCTGGCTTGAAGAGATTGAATTCTCCCTGGCAACTACCCCCGACAGGAGTTGAAACTTGCCCAGCAACTGCATTTGCAGGCCTGGCTGCCTTCTGCTGTTCCCACCAAAAGGAGATTACACCTCTCTGATTGAATCAGGGGAGGAGCACCTAGGAGCAGGGAAACAATGAGCCTTCCTTGGCTCAGGCAAATGTTAAATTAGGGGAGGTCGTAAATGGCTTCCTCTTGGAAGAAACTGGGAGGAGCAGTGCCTCTGTGAGCAACCTGAGTTGGAGGAAGTGGACAAACCAGAAATTCCACCATGTGCTTTGGGAAACCACACCCCTCTGGGGGGTCCAAAAGATGGATAATTCATAGTAATTAATATCATGATTCTTGTGATTTTTCTGTGCACATTTTAAGAGGTGTTAGGGCTCTGTGGTATGTTCTGGGGGGTAGTAGCGGAAAATAAGGTATTACTCTGAATGTCTGTATGTTAAAAATCTGACACGTTATCATCTGATGCCCATATTCCTTGTGCATGTTTGTGTAAATTCTGGAAAAGTTTAGAGGTTGTGTTCTTGATGAAAAGGGCAGAATTCTGTCATAAGTGGACACGACATCTTACAAAGACAGGATCGGATTGTTTGGTGCTACAGAACTGGACATATAATATTAGAAAAATGGTACATAGATAAATATGTATTTGGAGCAAAAATAGATTTGTGTGCAAATTGACAAGGGGAGTGTTCTTTCTGTATGCCATAAAATTGATGCCTAATGACACTCCATTCCTTCCCCCAATCAAGAGAGAGAGGAGAGCTTGGCCAATGATAAGTTGTGAGGGGCAGGCTTAGTTATGCCCACGCACACACCCATTTTCAAAAGACATAAAAGGAACACTGAAACCCAGGTAGAGAATTCACTTTCCCCTTTCTTGCGAAGCGCTTTTCAGGACCAGACAATATCCAGAAGGACCATCTCCAGAACTTAGAATCCAGACTTCAGAACTTGTAGCAGAGAGACCTGAACCACAGGCAGGCCTCAAAATCTTTTGCAAATTATTCAAACAGCCGGGCTGAGCTGTTTGATTCTGGCTAGAACCCTGTGCCAGTACCCAGAAAGCAGTGCTGTATCCAGAATCCACTTGATCCAGACCAGCAGAACCAGAGATCCAGACCGCCGTGCAGTGCCGAGTGCCAGACCAGACCAGCAGAGCATAGCTGACCCAGAGAGCTGTGACTTCAGAACCACCCGCCAGGAGTCCAGTCCAAACCTGACCAGACCTTGACGGGCTATTTCAAATTTATAGTGTGAGTACTCAGCCAGAACTGTGCAAACCAATCTTTTAGTTTCAAATAATCTAATTCAAACCATTTCCACCTATCTAGAACTGCATCATAGAATTGTGTGTCCATCCTATTGATCCAAAACCTTCCACAGCGCATCTGTCATTCTGAAACTTTAATTTAATTTCTGAAAATCTATCTCCACAAAATCGTCCGTATCTTTTGATCCGCGTGTGCTAGGAATTAGATCTAACTTTCATTCTAAAGCTAAGAACCTAAGCTTTCCAACAAGCCCTAAACCGACTTCTACTCCTTATAGTTTTTCCGTAATCGCGCTCGACGCATTCGGAAAAATTGCAGCGAATTGAAAAATTAGCTCCTGTCAAAAATAGCCGTCTTTTGCTCGCAACTGCTGAAATCCGTTTTCCCTCTGATAATCATTCCTGAATCATTGCCAGTGTGACTTGAACCAATCTTAAGTATCATCACCTACCCTGAATCTCCTATAGGGAATTAAAATCATTTTTAGCATATTTCACTCCCTTGCAAATCACATTAAAGTACTTTTGCCTGTGTTTAAAACCATCCTTGTTTCTCTACGCTTGCTAGGGGGAGATGAAATTTGTATTGTATTGTGATTGTATTCCTGAAAACTGCATGCTTTACTTCCAACTCCTTATATTGCATAGGGGGGAGTGAATTGCCACAAGGGGAAAAGTGAACATATTATCTCTTGTGAAACCCTATCCGTTTATTTCTGTACTGCATTTTTATTCATCATTGCATTTCCTTGAAATCATAAAAGTATTCTCAGCTATCTTATCCTCCCTATACTAACTCCTAAGTAATTAAATCAGTGTGCTAGTGTAACATCATCCATTGTTGATCACTGTCATATGCCTAAGTGTGCTATCAAATATTAACTTATTCATAAAAGTGTGATATATATATATATTGTTTACTTTCTCAATAAACCTTTTAAATTGCAAAACAAACCTACTTCTTGGCTCAGTGAGGTCAGGGGGATTCAAAGAGAGGGGGGTTATATAAGGGTTTATCATTCAGATTATAACTTGTCATAAAAATATGTAAATAAGGGCTTCCCTTGGGCATCCCAGACGAGGCAGTGACTTAGTGGGATTGCTGAATTGAAGTCACTTAACATGCCGCGCTGCTAGAGAAATGAACTACAGCTTATAATACCGCAAAACACTGGGAATCTGCAGTCGAAATCCCAAGAACAATTGGACTGTGGCAGAGGAGTGGCGACCGTGTGAATAATTGACCTCACTGTCGCCATTTACTGCGCAGCGCCAACCCCAGCAGGGCGGCACCCTGTCTCGCTGTGTGTCTGCCCGCCGGGCAGGGTGGACACCTTGGTGACTGTCCTTGCTGGGCCAACTCTGCTGACCTGCACAACGTTCCAATTAGCATCTGGGACTGACCCGGCTCTCCACCGTGACACTACATGAGGCACTCTGTGTGAATTCCTGACTGCAGCCGAGGACACTGAACTGCGGCCGTGCTTTTCCCGGGGTGTATGGCGACGCTGGTGGCCGTCACGGACTGTGCTTACACCCCGCAAGCAGACGGCTCCTAGATCTCACGCCCAGAACCGAGGCGTGTGACGCTGACCCTGCGGATAGGGACCACCTGGACTGATGCGAGATACCCTCCGCTGCTTGTTGGAGCCGTGGCCTTAGGAGCCTTACTGGACACCTACTGCTGTTGTGCTGGTGCCCCGGCCTCAGGCCTGTCATACTTCTTGGATGGCGCTGAGACCACGGGAAGCAGCCTGCTTTCCTGCGACAGCTTCGCCCGGTACTACTGCCTGTGGACTCTGTTGTGGGCTCATTGCTGGGTCTGGATTGACTCGGCTGATGTTGAAGACCCGAGGCTGTACCCTTGAAGGTGGGTGATTACTTTAAGGCGATCCGCCCTTGACACACAACCGCTCCATTCGCTGCTCGTGGCATTGTCTCTGTGGGACTGCGTCCTACCTCACTGTTGCATCAGTGGGATGGGTCGGGATCTTCGGGTGGGCTCTGCGGCCTGCTGATTGCTACCTCAGGCATCTACCGCACAACCCTTATGACAACAAAGCGTTATATAATTGAGGTGACCCTGTGAGGAGCCGGGTGCGCCATGGCAGCTCATCCAGGGCCACCATGAGCTGCAGAGCGACCACCTGCACCGCCCGGCCCCTGCTGAAGCACCCACGCAGACCATGCTTGGGACAGACTGTCAACCATTTAATCTAACAAGGCGGCCCTGGGTACGACACTGCAGAGAGGGTTGTGAGCTGTGCTGAGATATCCCTGGCTTGTGGGGTGCAGCTGAACTTTGTTTGCTCCAGGGCACATTGCCCCCCTCATTCGTGTCGAGCCGACACCCAACTCCTGACCACGTTTTCATCTACATGGCGCCCTACACTGCCCTTGACCCTGCTGACGGCCTTGGTCCCCAGCGCTGGTGGCTGGGTCCTTGAGTGTCTGTGCCTTAACGGAGGTCCCCTGTCGTGCGGTGAGCGACCCTAATACTCTACAATATGCCAGATTTGGCTTGCAATACACCTAAGTTGATCTCCTACTACTTACATCATTGAGGTGCTGTGTTGGGATAACTCACTGCGGTGTGGTGCTGTGTGGCGCTGTGGGGATCTGCTGGTGTCTATCTCCCCGTAATGAGAGATTACTACGACTGTGGCTAACATGACAAAGGGTGCCGGATCCAAAAAAAGGGCCCAATGGATACGTTCACGTTACGATGCCCGAAAATGAGAGCTCCTCGGCATTCCAGGCCTCCAGGGACAACCACATGCTCACCGCCATGCAAAATGGTTTCTTAGCTGCAAATGTTAAGCTGGATGACGTTGTCTCAAACATTGGCTCCCTGAAATCCAAACTCGAAAAAGAGGGGGCCCGGATCACGGAGGCAAAAACATGAGTAAGTGAAGCAGACGACAAAGCAATGAAACACGACCGCAACATTACACACCTACAGCGCAAATTCATTAAAGTACGCAACAAATGCAATGACTTAGAATCTAGGTCACACCAGAACAACATCCGAATCACCGGAGGCCTCCTGCAAAGACCCAATGGAACAATTCGTCGAAAGCCTCCTGAAATCGCTGTTCGACCCCACTTGATTCTCTCAACACTTCTTAGTTGAGAGAGCGCACCAGGTCTTGGCCCCTGTTCCCAAGATGGGAGCCCCCCTCGCACCACGCTGGCCAAACTATTGAACTACCGGGACAGAGACCTCATCCTACTCATGGATAGGGAAAAGTGGGCTCTCTGCTTTGAATCCGCTGACATACACATCTACCCCAACTTTGCCAAAACGCAAATCATTTGATCCAGTTAAGAAACTACTACGCACCCGGTAAGTGCAATATGCACTGCTATATCTGGCAAAACTGTGCATACAGCAAGAAGGCAGGGTGCAGTTCTTTGAAGACCCTGACGAGGCCACAGCATGCATTGAATCCAACATCTCTATCCCACTGCCGAGGCGAGATTGTGATGACGGCTGCGGATCTCCCAGAGACAACAACGGTCCATCCAACATTGAAAATGACTGATCCCCTTTGTGTGTCTGGCTCTGAATCCTGAACTATGACCAAGCACACGCAACCCTTACCACGGGGCTAGCACCACACGGGCAGCCGTATGACTAGCCTTGCCACTGCACTCAGTGCACCCCAAGAGTGTTCTAAAATGTTATGATGTGTAAGGGGTTTCATCGTCAAGTTTGGAGTGATGATGTGGGTGGGGAATGGGGGAATTGTTGAAACTGTTTATGATTGCATTGGCTGTTCAGGCCCACGATTTGGCGTTAAAGTCAAAGTTAAAGTTGGAAAACAGTGCGTACCACTCCTTGATCATGGAATATGTTCATGCCCTAGACATGTCCCGACTACGAGCAGGCCTCTACTTTGTACATTGCATACATGTCAGGTACTAACATTACGTTTCTGTCATGGAATGTCTGCAGTCTCAACCACCCTATTAAGGCACGCAAGGTTGCCGCTTACATAAACAGGCACACCCCTAAGGTGATCATGCTGGAGGAGACTCACGCCCAGGGTCTCATTTGCTAAAACGTGGGGCCTGCAACGATACTACACCAATTACTCGTCTCAGTCCCAAGGAGAACTAACACCAATACACCGATCTGTAACTTTTCAAGAATCCAAGTGAAACGTTGACCCACAGGGCAGGTATGTCATTCTGTGGGGTGAACTGGCTGGCTGGTGTGTCCACAACCCTTGTAAACACTTGTATTGATCCACAGTTCTATGGCCAAATCCTAAACATTCTGCTGGGGGAATCACATTCACACATCATCTGGGCGTGAGGGGACTTTAACTTGATCCTTGACTGCATCATGGATAGGTCCAGGTCTACTCACAGGGAGCTATCTGCTGCAGCCCGGATGCTATTCAGTCTAGCGGGGCACTTGGGATTAACAGACGTATGGCGGATTCGTAACCCATCAACATGGGAATATACGTATTACTCTACAGTCCACAACGCACACTCTAGAATAGATTTCTGGCTGGTCTCTGCTCCACTCATGGCAGCCGTAGCTGAATCTAAAACTCTCATTCACACGATTTCTGTTCACTCACCCATCCTTCTGACCATGGAGTGGAATGCACAGCCCACCCCGCAGCTCCTATGGCGCATGCCCAGTTCATGCTTTACAGACCCAGCTTTCCTCGAGGGACTGCACAATGGCTCTGTCGAATTCTTCCTTAGAAATTAAGGGACTGTGCAACATCTTAGTACATTATGGGAGAACTACAAAGTGTGGATCAGAGGGGAAATCATTTCCACTGCCTCTGGTACTCTGAGAGCCACCAGGCGGGAGATGAGTGAGGTGGAAGCTGACCTCAAAAAATTGGAACATGAATACGGAAACACTCACAATCATGCCCTACTGGGCTGCATTAGGGGGAATTTAATAAAGTTCTGGGAACTGACTGTCAGGGAAGCCCAACTGCTTTATTACCCGGCGCGGGCGTGGCGCTATGGCAAGGCTGACAGACCGGGACGCCAGTTGGCAAACGCGGTCAGGACCGAGGCTGGGGCCCACCATATTACTGGGATCCTGGATGCAACTGCCACTGCTCTGAACACCCCCGAATAGGTGAACTCCGAATGATATAAATTCTATAAATCCATAGAAGCTAACTCAGACAACTGCACAACATTGGAACTTGAATCATACCTCAATGAGATACCGTTCCTGGTGATCTCGGTGGAGGCCCAAGTGGACCTTAACCTGCCACTGACTACTGACGAGATCGTCAAAGCCATTAAATCACTCCCCTCTGGCAAGGCACCGGGCCGCGACGGAACTATACAAAGAACGGAGCTCCATCCTAGCCCCCCAGCTGCTATGGGTATGAGAAGTGGTACTGAATGCAGGAAGGCTACCCCCATCAATGTCGGAAGCGGTGATCACAGTCCTCTTGAAGCCTAATAGACCACCCTCAGATATGAGCTTGTATAGACCACTGTCCCTGATTAACTCAGACACGAAAAATGTTGCCAAACTATTAGCTGCCAGATTGCTTCCACATATGACTGAACTGGTGCACCCCGATCAATCGGGATTCATTCCCGGCCAGATGACAGCCTTTAACCTATGTAGGCTCTTTGGTGTCATTTCACAACTCAACCCGAAGGCGCAGGCAGTGGCAGTCTTCTTAGACGCAGAGAAAGCCTTTGACTCTGTCTCATGGCAATTCTTGTTCTCGGTGCTGCGCTGCATGGGTCTGGGCAAGCTCTACATTCAATGCGTCCGGCTACTATACGCCTCCCTGTCGGCCAGAGTCCGAACTGGATCCATGCTGTCCCCTATGTTTTTGCATGAGCGGGCCACGAGACAGGGCTGTCCGCTCTCCCCATTGCTGTTTGCCCTTACTATAGAATCACTGGCTCACATTATGCGTTTCAGGCACATCCACCGGGGCCTATGCATGACAAGCCCTACACACATTATTTCATTATATGCAGATGACTCCTTACTATACATTAGGAATCCTGCTAAAAAATCTCGGCCTGATACTGGACGAGGTCTGTAAATTTGCTGTATTCTCTGGATACCGCATTAATGAGGCCAAGTCGGAACTATTACCCCTACCCCCTAATCTGGCGGGTTGCCGCTGGGCTCAGGGCAAATTAAAGTTTTTGGGCATTGCGATCACACCACTCGGGGTTCTTTTGTTGCACTCACTGACTTCTCTGAAAAATTGGGCTCCAGCCCCATCAAAACACTACAGTATTACAGAATCAGAGCGGCCTTTAGAGGGCACTAGCCATCATTCCCAAGTGAACCCGAGGAGTACAAAGTCTTGAGTGAAGTGGTAAAGGGCGGGAACCCCAGGGGCTTGGTATCTAAGCTATACAAGAAAGGTCAAGATGCACTACACAATCCATTAAGGTTAAAGAGAATTGGGGGCAGATATAGGGACCACGTTGGAAGACACATAGTGGACCTGCTGGTGCTGCCTGACAAAGGAGGTATCCCTCAACGCCAGACACAGACTCATTCAGTTCAAGGTGTTCAACAGACTACATTATACTCCCGTAAGGATTGCCAGGTTTGCCCCACTGTCGTCCAGTGCCTGTGTCTAATGCAATGCAGAGGTCACTGATTTGCATCATATATACTGGGAATGCCCCAAAATAACCCAATTCTGGTGGGAGGTAGCAGAAGCATTGCATACATGTACGGGAGCCCCGCCACCCCACCCGCCCCCGCATCTGACAGTTCCCAAATATCTGTTTGGAGGCATAGGTAAGATAGCGATTAAACTTAGATGACTCTTCAATCTGGGCTGTCTGTTGGCTAAAAAATGTATCCTTTTGAAAAGGAAATCCAGGCCAGCCCCAGACATTAGAATGTGAATTCGAGAAATGACCTATGCCAACGAATGTGAGGAGACCTATGTGTCTCTAGTGACGCCATGCTGCCGACCTAAAAATATCTGGGAGCCGTTCCGGATATACTGAACTGCACAGGACACTGTATGATGATGACCAAACGAAATCTGTATGTAATTGTTCATATGTTGCGAATGTCACCTACATGCTCCTGCACATATTCCACTGATTGATGTATCTGCTGCAACTCTGTTGTGGACTGTTTTGCAAGGATGTATGTTTTTCACTGCACTGAACAAATAAAGTTTTTTTAAAAAAACCACAGATGTAAGTAGACTAAGGGAAATGGCAATATAAAGGGGTGGGATTGTGTTACATTTGAGTAACAGGAAATTTTGTGTGGATAAAGAAACGCCTAGGTAATCCTATTTCAACGTATGTAGAAGAAGACGTCTCCAATTCCAGTCGGAATATTAAGAGAGAAAATACACACAGTCAGGACTATTTAAGGTGACGTCTTAAACCCTGTACGGGGTAATATAAGTGAAGGCGATGAAGGAATACCTCTTACTATATATGATTATAGGGAACAGGGAAGTTGATCACAAGAGTTATTAATGTGTATTGTGTTATTATTTTGAGTATTATTTGATGTATAAAGTTTAGAGAAATAACAAACTGTGAAGGTTGGAAGTGACGTTGTGTTGAGTTAAGTGTAGTAAACTATTGGCGCCAGTCAGAAGTCAGACGGGTTGTTGAAACGAAAGAGGATTGAGCAGCGATTGATGGTGCTTGCTCATTTTTATTGTTTTGAGATTAAATGTCTTGAGCAATAAACTTTGACATAGGTTGAGATTTATTAACAATCTGATAAGTAGCAACAGTTAATTTGCGACTTATCATTATGGAGGATACTCCTCTTATGCATCTTTGTAAAACATTACCACGACATGCGCTCAAACTCAAACAGTACAGTGCAGAATGGGTAAAGGGCACAGCTGATAAAATGTTCACGCCATGGCCACAAGGGAGATCATTATCAAAGGCAGTATTGCAACACATGACCACATATGTGTACGCTGCGCATACAGGGAAGAAATTAGAGAAAATACTAGCAGTTCTAGAACTTTGGAAAATGTATGAAGAGGAGAAAGAGGGCCTGCCACCGGAAGAGAAGATGCTTAATCTGCACAAAGGGGAGGGCATCGAGCCCTCTGCTCCTCTTACTCTGCTTGATATTAAGAGGATAGATGCAGAGGAGACAGGGTTTTAACCTTTAAAAGAATTAAACGCAGCAGTGGGGTATAGTAATCCAACATATGAACCCCACAATGATACAGCAGCAATGATAATCCAGAAGAGAGCAAAAGGAAGGAAGATGCCTGTAAATTCATACGAGATAAAGAAGAAAGAGGCGAGAGATTGAATATATCAACAGATATAGGCAGAGAAATTAAGAGATGGAAAGGAAAAAAGTATAGAGTTAATGAGGTAAGGCTTGTGCTTAACGAATAGATGGGAGGACAGATATTACTCAAGTTAGATGGGAAGAGCATTGAGGAGGTCAGGCAATAGGAAGACAAGGATGAGCAAGAAAAGAAATAGGGAATGAGACAAGCGGTTGAGGGAGGATGAGCAAGGAAGAAAAAGCAGGGAAAGATGGCAATAGATATAGAGAAGAACAAGAAAAAGATGCAAAATGGGCAGACAGAAGAAAGAAATAGAAGGAAGGGATAGGAGAGAAAGAAAGAGAGATGAAGAAGAAGCACTCCAAGTGATGGAAAAAGAATTACAAAGAAGGACAGAAGAAGAACGAAGGGAAGAAATAAGGAGGGAAGCACGAAAGCAAGAAGAAGACAGAAGTAAGCAAGTAAGCAAGCAACAAAGGGAAGTGGAAGAAGAAATAAAACAGAATAGACGTTCGTGAGATCTTGATGACAGGGAGTATTGCGAGTGTATGTGGATGCTGAGGAAACGCACAACAAAATGGACAACCTTCAAGAGGGGGGACAGCTTATCCACTGCCATACAGTGCACAAACACAAGAGGGCTTTGTCCAGGATCACACATCCTATCAGACACAGGTGCTACAAGCACAGCAGGTGCAGCAGCAGGGGTTGGTGCAAATGCACCAACTGCAAGGACAATCCCAACAAGCACCTATGCAAACACAACAGAATGCAAACACAGGACAAATACTGACACCTAGGATAGGGGGTGTCACTGTGGTAGGAGGGAATCCTTTTAAGGGAACAGGGATACATTTGTAACCTCAGTAGGACAGCTCACAGGGTGACTTGATGTGTTCAGTACTATCAGTAACACCAGACCCCCAAGAGGAACCAAGGGTTAATGTGACGATAGGAGGCAAATCATTTTCTTTTCTTGTGGATACTGGGGCAACTCGCTCTTGTATAAGGGAGGGAAAAAACCCAATGTCAGGTATTGCCATGAATGCTCACGGGTTCTCTGGAGCTATGAATTTAGTTCCTTTCACTGATAAACTACCTGTTTCTATAGGGGAATGTGAAATGTCTGTCCCCTTGTTATATTCACAACAAATGCTAGTTAACATTCTGGGTAGAGACTTGATGACGAAATTTAACATGACAATTTAATTCACGGACCAAGGAAAAGTGTGCTCACTCCAGGAATACACTATTTAAACGTGGGAGAGTTTATACTGGCGTTCACAGGGCAAGTGGCTCTACAAAGAGTCCCGATAGATCCGGAATACTTCATGTATGGGGTGAGAATTTTATTAACATGGCTACCTGGATCAGTGGGGAAAATTGGGAGGATACCAGATTAATGTTTATTTAGAGCACGAGTACATATGGATGAGCGAGAAGTACAGATTATTCTTTAGATTTCAAAGCAACTATAGTACAGATTATTCTTTAGATTTCAAAGCAACTATAGTATGAGGAGAAATAGCAATGCTTGAAGGATTAGATGACGAAGGTAGATCATGGAGGACAGTGATAGCTCTTGAGGAGGGATAGAGATTTTCTGACATAACAGATGAAGATATGTTCAGAGATTAACATATAGAGGATGATGTAGTGTTTTTTTCTAAGCCTTACATATTGGATAAAAATTGACAAAAGGGAATGGCACTAACACGGCAATGACCAGTGTTCTTTCAGGAAGACCTAGAAAAAGTGCCAAGTGTCCTTTTGACCACGGGCCCATATCATTTAGGCCCAATGAAGGGAATAGGAGAGGTTAAAATAAAATTCAAGCCAGGAGCAATTTTACCCCAAGCAAAACAGTATCCTATGTCTCGAGAAGCTGATGAAGCCATATTTAAAACTATTTCTGGTAACCGAAGGGGTGGCCCTAAGCGCGTCAGGACTATGGGCTATTAATGCATGATACAAGGGGGGGGTTTGTCCTGACGGCTGTATTTCTGGGGTCTACTTTTTAATTGCAGTAAACCTAAAGTTGTTCTGTCATGTAACATACATGCAAAGACATTCTGTATGTAGTGATACTCATACAATTAAGAGCGCAGACAAAATAGAAAATAAATACAGTTTATATATTATTTCCTAGTCATGCATTTGGATTTTTTAATTATTTTTTTTTAAATCCAGTATATTAAGGGTAGTTTGTTCTTAACATTCAGAAAACCTTAACATAGCTGAATTGACAACAGAATATAGTTGTACAAAGCTAAAACAAAGTAGTGCTCGGTTTATATACAGGATACAACCAAACAGAAAGCAGTTAATGGTGTCACAATTGGTTGCATATAGCCAGGCTAGAGGGTGACCACATGTTGCCAATACAGAAGTATTTCACGATGATTGATTTAAAGAATACATTTTTCTCAATCCCGTTGCACAAAGACTCACAAGACCTTACTTCCTTTACGTTCAGAAAAAAGAGACTAAAACATACCCGTTTACCTGAAGGGCACTGTGAGTCCCTATCAATTTTTAACAGAGTACTACAGATGGATTTAGGCAACATTGAACTCAGAGTGCAGTAATTCAGTACGTAGATGACATTGATCTGCTGTGAAACAGAGGATGAATGTAGGCAGGACTCTGTTCAGTTGATGACTTTATTGGCAGACAAGGGATACAAGGTAGTCAAGGAGAAATTACAGAATTGCCAGGAAGATGTATTGTACATAGGCCAGTTAACTTCACATGAAGGGAAGAACGTGACACCTGTAAGAGCTGAGGCTATTATGAAAACACCAAAGCCAAATACAGTGAGGCAAATGAATATATTTCTGGGCTTGTGCAATTATTGCAAGGCCTGGGTATTTGACTACAGCACATACACGAAACTACTTTTGCAAGTACTTACGAAAGCACAAGTTGGTAAGGAAAAGATAGAGTGGACTGAAGAAATGGAGGAAGGATTTGAAGAATTAAATAGAGCAATCTGCATAGCTCCGGTTTTAGGGATTCCCAATTATTGCAAGGAAGTTTATTTGTTTTCACACATTTATGGTTCAGTAATGACAGCAGTACTCACACAAAGAACAACCCTAGGGTATAAACCTTTGGCATATTACAGTGGGGTTTTAGACCGAGTTATGAAAGGACATTTTCCATGCGAACAGTCCTTGGCTGCTGCCACATTTGAAATTGAGAAGTCTACAAGTATCACCATGGGCTGTTCCATGACTCTTTACGTGGAGCACGCCTTATTTGCCATTTTAGATAAACCCAAAGATCAATTGACGTCACAAAGAGCCTCTGCATACGAGGTGATGATCTTGAATCCAGTGATTAAAATAGTGAGGTGTAAATTAGTGAACCCAGCCACCTTTCTGGCTAAATCTGTAGAAGAAGGTGATCATGTGGGTCTGTCTGCTCAAACTAAGTTGAATTTAATGATGATATACCCTGTGTGAAAGAAAATGCTGTAGCGGGAGGGGAGATTCTCTTTACTGATGGTTCTTCCAAAAATTGACCAAACTAGTGGGGAGAGGCATTCAGGATCTGCAGTTGTAAGACACAGATTAAATGGTGAATTGGAGGTAGTGGCGAGTGCAGGACTACTGTCCCATTTTTCAGCACAGAATTGGTAACGCTTATTGTTGCGCTCGAGAGACACAAAGGTCAGGAAGTAATGGTGTACAGTGACTCCACCTATGTGACGTCAACTGTACACGCAGGGCTGTCACGCTTGAAAAGTAGAGGTTATCTCTGTGCATCTTTATTGGACAGGCTCATTAAGGCACTACAGCTCCAAGTGGCCATAGCGGTCATAAAATGCACAGCACATACTAAACAAACAGACGTTATCTCTCGTGGAAACAAAGCCACAGATTTGGAAGCCAAAAGGGTTGCGTATTCTTCTGAAATTCAGGAAGGAAGTATTGAATAGAAGTATGTTAGTACAAGAAGGATTTAACATGCTGTGAATTATGCAACTAATAGAGATTCAGGGTAAAGCCCCAAAAGAAGAGCAGGAGCTATAGAAACGTACGGGGTGTTCTTTATCCCCCATGGAAGCATTATGGAGACAGGGCAGCGCTGGAAAGCCAGTGATGCCAGCAGCATTGTTAAAAGTCGCACTCGAGCAGTTGCATTACCCCGCGCATATAATCAGAGACAGTGTTGCTGCCACCATTGCAGAAGACTGATTTGGTTGTAATTTGTTGGAACATGTTGCACAGTTCATTGTGAAATGCATTGTGTGTCAGATGTTCACATCTGGGCATACAGTGAGAACAGAGAAGTAATACCTCGACCAAATGGTCCATTTCAATATTTGCATATCGATTAGGTCGATATGCTGCAGACATGTAATGGATACAGGTATCTATTAGTGGTGGTGTGTCCCTTTTCTAGGTGGATCAAAGCCGATCCTTGATGAGTGAATTAGTGCGCAAAGTATTTCCGAGATGGGGTGTGTGAGAAACCTGAGGGTATTCTTCCAGATAGACCTCAGGAATCCCTTATTTAGGCAGACAGGGAAGGGTTGGCGCTCTCTGATCCTAACCCTGGGGGTGGACGAGCCCGGGGTTATGCTTGGAGGAATGCCCCAGGAGAGACACGGTATGCCACCAGGGACGAGGTCCCTGAAGCCTTTTTTCGTTATTACACCTCTACCTCCCTTCCACCCAAAGAAGCTCCCTTAATAAATTCCGACCACCCCTACACCTCTGGTTAACCAACTAGGAACCTTGTACATACTGTTCCCTACAATCCCCCCTGTTCCTTTCACAATAATAATCCTGGTCATTCCTGTTTGTTTCACAAATCTTAACAATCTCACCCTTTTGAGTTTTCCAAATCCCCCTCTTTTTCGATACAAACACTTTCTCACACCACGAAAGATAACAGACAAACACCAGAGCCATTTACCTGACATGTCCCAACATAGTTGGGACAAGCTACAACCTGGATTAGCTCCTTTTTAGACAATAGATCAATGCGCATGTTCTCTCCACTACCAGCCGCCCCACCTGCACCTGTCTCCTGTGGCGTGCCACAAGGATCTTGTGTTTCACCCACATTGTATAACGTGTTCACCAAACCTCTCTTCGATATCTTGGTCTATCTGGGTGTCACTTAAACCAACTACGCTGACGACACCCAGATACTAATCCCTATCTCAGGTGACTACACTGCTGACTCCCTCGCTATCAATGTCATCTACAAGGTCATACAGGCGTGGATGGCGCAACACGGACTCTGTCTTAATGATGAAAAGACTGAGCTCCTTATTCTTGGTTCGCCACAAAAACTTACCAAACTCGACCCTGTGTTCAAGTCCTTCATCATCGATGGGAATATTATCCCAACCGTCAAGGACACAGAAACCCTAGGGATCTACATTGACTCGACCCTATACTGACCAGACAAACTAACTCAGTCTCTTCCGCAGCGGCATATACCTGCAAGCTTATTACAGCCTGCTCCCTTTCCTCTCCGCAACCAATTGTGTCACCCTGGCTAGAACTCTTGTATTATCCAAGATTGATTACTGCAATGCACTGTACCTGGGCACCAATTGCTGCAACCTAAACAAGTTACAAATTGTCCAAAACAATGCGATTAGAGCTGCCCTCAACATTCCCAGGCACCAACACGTATCTGACACCAGACACAATATTCGCTGGCTCTCAGTCCTAAACCGTATCTCCCTGAAAACCCTGGCTCTTACCCACAAATGCCTTCATGACCAAGCTCCCTGCTACCTGGCCAACCGATTTGCCCTCCACAACTCCATTAGACCCCACAGAATGGCTCATTTAAACTGCCTTGAGGTTCCACGTTTCAATCTCCAAAGATCAGGTGGAATTAGCTTCCCTATCTTGGCAGCTAAACTCTGGAACATGCTTCCCAATGAGCTTAGAGCAGAGCCCTCATTCCCGAGATTCAAACACCTTACGAAAACCTGGCTTGCTGCCCAGGACATTTAGCTCTGGGTTCTCTGCTTAATTTGTACACGTATATATAATCTGCTTGTCCTCTCATTGCTATTATTATACCTGTAAATTCTGCATTATACTTGTAAACTTTGTAATTATGGTTCTGTCTGTTTTTCTTATGTTGTAACTAAGTGATGCGCCCGGTTGCCGCTGGCCCTGGTGCGCTATACAAATAAATAAAAATAAATAAATAAGCGTCAGGCAAAGTCAGGCAATCGACCAGGATCACACACACCTAATGCCCTTTCCCTTCCCCACAGGGATAAAAGGTGGAGCACAAGAGCAGAATATGAGCAAGGCAGACTGCATGATGAGAGAACTATCCAAGCACAGCAGTTCAAGAGGAGGACAAAGGCGGCGAGAACCGAAAGGGTGACAAGGAGAGAAGCGACCTTGTCCTTTCAGATCCAGATCTGCAAAGACTCTGTAAAAGGAATCGTAAGACCGCAAACAATAGCCAGAGTGTGTTGCAGCAGATGTCAACAGTACACAGGGCCCTCCTCCGCTAATAACCAAGCCGGGGAGAGACGCTTGCCACTGTGGTACCAGCCTTGACTCCAGAGACAAGAAAAGCCAAGCGGTTCATCAGAGCTGGTGAGTCGAGGGGAGAGGCGATAAAAAACCGAACTGTGTTGAACAAAAGTAGCAAATGGTTAATCGAAGAAATACAAAGATCTGTTAATGTGAGAGGGAAACCCAGCTACGGAGGAGTCAGGAACCACGTGGGTGGTCACTCCCGAAACTCTGGCCGATTACCTTATTGTTGAAACTACCGTTACCAGAAGGCCTTGGGAAAGGCGAGAAAGGGGTAAAAGTGGTCATACAGGGGTCAAGTAAAAACCTCTGTACAATCGAAAGTCTTTGGCTGGCAGATGATTGTAAAGCTAAGGCAAGTGAATCCTGCATCGTGAGAAAGTAGAAGACATTGTGTGATTGGCAAAAGTTGGCAAAAGTGGACCCGACGGAGGGATACCAATGGAAAGGGGCAAAGCCTAAAAACCCAGATGAACAGTGTGTTGACAAAGGTGAACCCGGCAGAGATGTGTCCACAGTGAACTGTTTAAAAAGACATTAAGATTTGTGAATGTCAAAAGTGATATTGATTTGAAAGAGTAACATTTGAGAAGTATCTGAGCCCAGAAGAGGGGGATACAAGGGTGAAAGTCATCACCCACTGGAAAAGCCATAGTGAACCTGACGGAGGGAGGCAAACATCCGAGCAGAGTCTGGCCCAGAAGAGGGGGATCCAGGGGTGAGAAGCCATCACCCCACTGACACGAGAACTACAACTGAGAAATCTTTTTGAAGCCAGAGTAGAACCCGATGAAGGGAGGCTGCGATTTGAGAGGGGTCTGAGCCTGGAACAGGGGCACCCAGGGGTGAAGGATTTTCAACCCAAGTACAATCAGGAAAGAACATTTGTTTATTATTTTGAGTTCATCATCAGGCCCTCGAATGCAAGAAAAATAACTACCGAAGGTCCTGATATTGACAAGACCGTTTTGTGGATCTGAGCCAGAAGAGTGGGATCTAGGGGTGTAGGTCATCACCCAGAAAGGAACGTTTTGTTTATTATTTTGGATACATCAGGTCCTCGGAGGCAAGGGACTTTTTGTAGAAAAGAAACAACCACCGAAGGCCATGATAGCTGAGAGCAGAACTGTTGGCCAATGCTGGGAACGCTTGAGCGTGTGCTGTGCTCCGAAATCCCACCTTGTCCTGTGCTCAAAACATGGGCAAGGGAGACCCCGGCTACCACATCCTGACTTATCATTTGTGAACACTTCTTTCTTTCTCATGAACATTATCCCACACTCTTTTGTATTTAGTTGTAAGGATTGGCAATACGTTTTTCCTAGTATAGACCCTTTTTATTTGACAAGACACCACTAGGGCTGCCTTACTATTATTTGATGGTCGTAGCTTGCTCCCATCTTAGATTTAGGTTTCGATTGGGTGTTTTTTCAACCCAGTTATACAGTTTAATAAACACCCTTGAAATGTGATCACTTGTGTCTGTCTTGACTGTTGCCACCATGACTCCCTTACATGTGTGTGTGCGAAGTATTGAGGTCTGATAATGGGCCACATTTTGTCAATGAGCTATTTGAACAGATAGAGCTCCTATTAAATATCAAACATACGTTTTCTTCTGCTTATCACCCGCAAGAAAACGGGATATGTGTGAGACTCAACAGCCTCCTAAACGAAAGGATAGCCAAGATTAGATTAACTTTGAAAAAGCGATGGCTATATTGCCTACCTCTTGCCTTGTATGCTCTTCGAAATCAGCCAGGTTCAGGTCATCATCTTACACCCCACAAGTTAGTGACAGAGCATTGCATGAGGACAGCTCTTACGCCCCCATCTAGAGTCAGGAGTGATGCTCAGAGTGCAGCGCAGGCTCTAGGTGATGAAATGCACAATTATTTGACATGTATAACTACCAGTGTTTCTTTCATTGCCGATCAAGTCAAGCATCAGAGGCAGGGGTCAAGGAACACAGAAGAGGACGGCCCAGTAACCAATTCAAGTGAATTATTGCCACTGCCAAAGTTGTATGTTGGGGACCAAATCCTTATTAAGAATTTTACTCATAGGTGGCATGAACTGAGATTTAATGGTCATTTTTGTGTAGAAGACATTTCCCATACTGCAGTTCAGTTTAGTTTAGTTTATTTATTTTTATAGTGTGCCGAGCCCAAGGGCAACTGGAGACTGATCTTACATAGTTATAGAATATACACACAGTTTAGATACATAAATATAAATGGCACACATAAGAACATAGGGCAGTGAAGTGACAATACAAGAAGGGTCATCAATACACTTAATAATAGTTATATACAGAATATTCACAAGCAGATCTAGAAAGTACAAAAGTTACAGTGGCTATATACTTAAAACAGTTGTATACAGAATATTAACAAGCAGATCTGGAAAAAACAATGGGCACAGTGGCTGTACAGGCCTGTTTACAGTAACATGGAGTTAACTTTAGTGGTAGTTCGGGATACTAGGCAAGAAGCCATTCTTTCACTTTGGCTCTAAATGTCCAAAAGGAGGGTTCAGCTCTGATGGCGGTTGGGAGGGAATTCCAACATTTAGCTGCTAATACAGGAAAACTCAACCCGCTAGCTGATTTTTATTTGAATTTGGGTATATTAGGACAGTGTAGGCAAGGAGTTCTACTAGATCTTGTGGATAGGTGTCTGGAGAATTTGTCTGTCAAGTATTGAGGAGCTATGTTGGCTAGGCATTTGTGCGTGATGACAAGTGCACAATGTGTCTGGAGCGTGGTATGTTCAGTGCACAGCGCAGGGCGTTGTTCTGGAGAACCTGCAGTCTATTCAGGTTATGTTCAGAAGAGCCTAAGAATAGAGTGTTACAATAGTCCAGTTTGGAAAGGATCAAGGCCCTGGCTAGTGTAAGGCAGCTGTTAGTGGATAGAAAGGGTCTGCAAGCATTAATTAGTTTGTTTGTGTGGGCCGTGCAAGAGGCTGTAGAGTTAACGTGTTTTTTAAAGGAGGGAGTTGAATCTAGGTAAACACTGAGGGTTTTAACTTCTTTGGCGACTTTGATGATGTTACCATCAATATTAAAGGAGTTATAACAGTGGTCAGGTTTGTTCAGGCGTGCCTGTGTGCCTAGAATCAGGAGCTCCGTTTTGTCGTCATTTAAGAATAAGCTATGTGTAGCCATCCATGCTTGAATTTCCTGGTAGATTTCATTCTGTTTTTTGGAATCTTTCTCATAGCAACCAGTGAGAGTGATGAGGACCTGGGTGTCATCCGCATAATTTGTGCAGGTGACACCCTGGTTGTCAAGACGATCGAATAGGAGCTTCGTAAAGATATTATAGAGCGTAGGTGACACACACAAGCCGTTGGGGACACCGCAGTGAACGGGTGCAGGGCCCGCAGCTGCAGTGGGTGCAAAGACTCTTGTGGTTCTATTTGCAAGGTAGGATTGGATCCAGGAGGCCGCCTTTGGTAAAAAGGCTGCCGCTGTGGAGAGATGTTCAGTCAGGATTTGATGGTCAACAAGGTCAAAACGCTGCTGATAGTTTAAACATAATTATAAAGATTCTTTGAAAAAGTAAAGTTGTATAAACATTATGCCCAAACACCAATTCCCTATTAGAAATTGGAAGAGAGATCAATATCCAGATTAATTTTTAGGAGCATATCTGTTTCAACGATAATACATGATACCCATCGACAGTGGCACACATCGGCTTGTAGTTGCAATTTTTGTGTTTATACTTCAGTCATACCTTACTGTCGTCGGGAAAGATGTTAATATTCTCACATGTATTCGCCATCCAAAAAATGGTCCAGTCATAAAAAGGCTCCTAATTGCGATAATTGAGCACATTGTGCAACTACGAATTTAAATTGAGCATATAAATCACTATGTTTCGTGAAGAAGAAAATGTGGTTATAGATAGAGGGATAGATTTTTCCTAGTATGGGTGTGAGTATAATTTCTTTGACATCTTTGGCCATGTCAAACAGCATAAGAGAAATGCATAAGACGATAATCAGGGAATAAATACCTATCTTGATAACTCAGCTCGCCTGGGGAATAATATCTAGTACCAACACATGAGAAAGGTGGGGGAGAGCATCTGATGAGAACTGTTATGTCTGCTCTCTCATCCCCTGTGCCATGAGTACAGTAAGAACCGTCTTTTCAAAAGAGATGTCAGCACAAGATGCGAAAGGCCTCAGTCATCTAGCAGCATGTACTACTGGAGGACAGTTTCAAGGGAACTGGGCAACTTTGCGATGGAGATCAAGACAGACATTTACATACCAGGACGATTACATCAAGACAACACAAATGGAAAAGGAGCCTGGATGGACTGATCAGATGCTCTTGTATTCTTCTTCAGGACAAAACAAAGTGATTGTTGAAGAAATGAAGAGGATGAATTGCTCTGACATAACAGAAAGGGCTGGAATGCCAGGATGCTGGGAACATTCACAGCTGCTAATCTATGGAGGAGTGAGTGCAAACAAAGGATGGGAAGAAGTTATGATGTCCTGTGCAGCTCATCTGCTAAGGAAAGAAGCAGTGCAAGAGGTGCAGAAGGTGAATGATGAGTGTCTGAAGTCATGGGCCAAGTACTCTAAACTGCTGACATGGGTTGAAGACAAAGCAGGGACTGAAGTCCCATTGGTTAGTACAACACTATGCTTTCGGAGCAAGGGAAAAAATCAGGTTGGAGAGAATAAAGGGTGCAAAACCATAATTGACGTTCCAGAAATGAGGAGAGGAACAGCTGTCTTAATGGATCAATATTGGGCCTGCGGACCTCGAGCATATATGAAACTGGCCAGGAATTGTGGTGGAGTGTGTTCCTTGGTATATGTCCTGTTCCAACATTGGTGATTCCTCAGAGTCATCTGAAAATTGAAAGGCTTCCAAAAGTGGAGGAGCACTCGAGAAACAGAAGGTCACTTGAACTCCGGCGGATGAAGAGAGAGAACTATTTCTCACAAGAATCGCTAAAGGCTTATGCAGACATTCCTGATGAGCACAAGTTGTTCGGCAAGACTGTGATGATGCTGACATCCATGTTCATGGCTGGAATTCAAACAACAGTGAATGCCAAATGGCTACAGATCACCACGTGGGAGCTGCTGCAAACAATGAATGCCACTATAAAATGTTTTTTTTTTTTAACTCTTTATTTCTTATTTTCAACAATAGTCAACAAACAACAGTAGCATCATCAGAAGTCATCGAACTGCAAAATATACAATAGCGGGAAGCAATACAGCAGAATTTTACACCACAACCCCATATCCCACCATATCAAACTGTAAGATTAACCGAAAACCAAACCAAATGCACCAAACAAATAACAACAGACAAACAAGACTACACAAAACAACCACATGAACAACACAAATCCCCCCAGCCCCATATGTATGGCACCTGAAAGTAAACCATTGCACTCCACTCCAAAACTCAACCTAGCATTATCCATAAAGGTCATTAAAACCCTTCCACATTTCATCATATAGGTCTGCCTTGTCCTGTTTATGAAACATTGTTTTTTCAAATCTTGATAAAGCTCTAACATCCAAAATCCACTCTTCCACCGTCGGCTTTTTTCACGTCTTCCAGACCTTCAGCACCTGTTTAGCCACCACCAACAAAACTTTACGCACCCCACACAATGTCACCCAACTTATATTATGCCCACCACCATATGACAGAAATATAACTGCTAAGGGATTGTGTGGGTAGACAATGTCCCAGATCTGGTCGATCCTGTCAAGAACCTCCCTCCAAAAGCTTAACACCCTTTCACAATGCCACAACATATGTAACAGTGTACCCTGTTCTTTCCCACAAAGCATCATCAACTAAACCTAATTTGTACATACTTGCCGGAGTCCAATAAATCCTGCCCAATATCCTTTGATGTATGTAGCGTAATTGCAAATCCACTTTGGCTGTCGTCGGCACTTTCCAAATCTTATTTCATTCTCTCAATGTGAGTTCCCTGCCCAACTCCTCTGTCCACGATAACCTCAACTTTTCCCACAAATCCAACCATTGCCCATCCGGTAGCATAAACTGCATAAATGTAGACACTTTTTGAAATCCCATCTCCAGTATGTCACAATTCTCCGGCTTTTTCAAAAAGGGAGCATCCAACATTTCTCCACGTTCCAAAAGTAAAGCCACCAAAATATCATACCTCCTCAATTCCCTGTTCCGTAAACCAAATTTCTCAACTAAACCCTCAAAAGGTACTAACCCTGCTTCATTCCACACATCGCCAATAGTCAAAACTCCTCTCTGAATCCAACTCTTCCCAGACAGTAACCTATTATTAAACTGCAGACCAGGATAATGCCAAAGTGAAGCCTCCTCATAAAGATATAGTCCCTGACCAGTATCCACAATCCACGACGACAACGCTTCTTTGATAGCCAACACCGATTTCAAACACTGTACCTTCTTAGGTAACTTTCCAAAAGAAAACAAACATTTAATATCATAAGGCAAAAACTGCTGCATCTCAATTTGTACCCACCACGGCATTCGATTCAGATCCACACCAGTGTAACTAGACACTTTCTTTAACAAGAAACCACTACAATACTTTTTTTAAACCGGGTACCCAAATCCCCCGTCTTTAACATTCCTGACCATAATGTACCGGGGAATCTTGGCTCTCTTCCCAAATCCCCACAAAAAACCCTGAAACAATCTATAGGTGCAAATGCTCCCTTTGTAAAATGTAAAGGTAGAGATTGAACAACATACAGAATCTTCGGCAGCAAAATCATTTTAATAGCATTGATTTTGCCCCAAAGAGTCAGATTAACACGTCCCCATCTCATAATATCCCGCCTAAGAACCTCAATGATTTTATCTACATTAAAACTTACTAACTTCCCAAAATCCTGAGTAATATAAATGCCCAAATATTTCACACTAGAATATTCCCATTGACAGTCCCACCCCAACAGCTGTTCACATCCAGGCGAAGCCCTCACCGGAAATAACACCGTTTTATCCCAATTGATCCGATACCCGGATAGCTTACTCACCTCTTCAAAGACCTCCCGTAACACTTGACCCCCAACAACAGGGTCATTCAAGATGATCATCACATCATCCACATAAGCCAGAGCCTTTACTTCCCCATCTCCCACCGCAAACCCTCTGATACATCTCATCTGACGTATATACGCCAACAAGGGTTCTAGCACCAAATTAAATAACAGCAGCGACAAGGGGCAACCTTGGCAAGTGCCCCTAAACAATGAAAATGATGCAGAAAACCCCCCATTCACTCACTACTTTGCCGATATGCCTTTCTGAAGAGCTTGAACAGCCTTAATAAAGAAAGAACCAAAACCCAACTTTGACAGTGTATAAATCAGAAAGCCCCAATTCACCCTATCAAAGGCCTTCTCGGCGTCTAAAAAAATCAACAAAATATCCTTTATCTCTGAGTCCGGCAAACTTAAAATATCTAACAGTGTCCAAATATTATCATATCCATACCTTCGCTCCATGAATACTGTCTGAGAACGCTCCACTTAATCACCCATATGTTTTTTAAGCCTTACTGTCAGAATTTTCATTAAAATGTTAGGTCTACATTAAGTAAGGAAATAGGCCAATAATTATTGCACTTAGTTACATCCTTTCCAGGTTTCGGGATCACCGTGATGATTGCCTCTTTCATGGAATCACACAACCTCCCTTCCCTCAAAAAACAGTTATATAATTCACACAAACTCGGTGCCAACACCTCACCAAATTTTTGATAAAATTCTACCGTCAAACCATCCATTCCTGGAGATTTACCTACATTCACTTCCCCAATTACTGACAAAACCTCTAGGACAGTAATTGGCGCCTCCATAAAACATCTACACCATCTTCAGAAAGCACAGGGAGTTCAATTTTTCCAAAGAATCTATCAAAATCCCTTATTTGTGGTGCAATATCTTCCGTATACAATTTAGTATAAAAAGAGCGAAAACATTCCCCAATTTTACCTTTCCTAATCTCGAAATTTCCAGACTCATCAACAATCTTTTGAACATACACCCTCTCCGAATAACTCTTCAATCTACTTGCCAACAATTTCCCTGCCTTATCCCCCTGCTCCCAGTACTTTTGCTTCATGAAATACAATCCCTTTTCAACTTGCGAGTCCACCTAATTTTTTAGTATTTCTTTAACATCCAAGATCTTAAGTCTAATATTCTCCTCTCTTGACAAAGCATAACTGCGTTGTAAGTCTCCAAGTTCCCTTTCAAGCTCCATCAATTTGGCTTCACCCACCCTATGCATCCTTGTAGTCCAGTTCATCAGTTCCCCTCTAACAGAAGCCTTAAAAGCATCCCACACCACCCTGCAGTCCACCGTGCCCACATTCATCTCAAAGACATTTGGTATAAAATTAATTAATGCATCAATAGCATCCTGATTGTTTAACACAACAGGTTTCAACCTCCATCTACTAGGTCCCTGCCTTCCAGCGAGTAACATCAACTTAGCCATTACCATTGAGTGATCCAAAATGTGTCGTTCTCCCATAGACACTTCTCTTACATTCTCAATTAGCCTATCTGACACTAATATGTAGTCAAGCCTAGAATAAGAATTATGCACTGGCGAATAAAACGAGAACTCTCTATCCCTCCAATGAAAATGTCTCCAGGCATCCACTAAATCATATACATCCAAGAAGTCCTGAAACTCCTTACTTGATTTCTGTCTGGTAAATTTGCACATCGGGGACCTATCCATCTTGGGGTCAATCACACAATTAAAATCCCCTGCCAAAACAATCATTTCACCTCCCATGTCACCAAGCATCCACTTCAGCAAGTCAAAAAAGGCCCCCCCGCCCGCACATGGCCCATATATAGATCCCACTGTTAACAGCATGCCTTCACATTTAAGATCAATAAGTATGATACGCCCCTCCATACTCACTTTCTCAACACATGCATCTAAACCTTTCTTCAACAATATTCTAACACCCCGGGAGTTAGAGGAGTAGCAATTTAAGAAAACCTTTGTATATATATGTATTCATCTGTATATCTCAAATTAGTCAATGAATCACCAGTACCATCAATTAAATGTGTTTCTTGCAAAACTGCCACATCAATTTTCCCCCTCCAAAGGTTAGCCAGCATCTTCCTTCTTTTTCGCACACAGTTCAACCCTTTCACATTCCAAGTACACCATAAAACAGGCCCCTTAATAACTGTGGTGACTATAAAATGATTTAATGCCATAAAAGAAGAGCTGAGGGCCATAGGATTGATGACCCTCCAGAATAGCCATGTCCTCAGCATGATTACAGCAATGTAATGTTGACAGACCTGCACATACAAATTGAGGAGACAGATGCCATTGGAAATGAGAGTTGGTTCTCACTCCTGTTCTCATGGATTCATTATTGGATGACAAATGTATTCAAGTTCCTGGGAGCAATATTGGTGTTAATAATGTTTGGATTCTGTATCATAAATAATAATTGGACAATGCTAGAAAAGCAGTGAGAATGAAGATCATGATTGACACGGAGGATGAACCAGAAGACAATGCACTGACCGATAGTGCCATTAGAGAGCAAGTATTGTGGCACCTGAAGGAACAACATTCTGGTATCCAAAGGATCATAAGGTCTATGTGGGGCATTGGGTTTTCTGTACCCCAAGTGGAGAATGCAATTACATGACCTGGAGTGTGGATGAACACATTAAAAAATGCAGAGTGGGGTGATGAAGATATGGATACCCAAGAAACCCAAGAAACCCTTCTTTAAGAAGAGATCCAAAGAAGCAGGAAAACTCGAGAAGGTGGTCGAGGACTCGACCAGAGGGGGACTGTATAAGAGCAGACATACAGATCTACAGGAGATCCTACCCCCCTACCTCCCCTGTATTGGAGCCATGAGACCATGCCCTGTCTAACCTCAGCTACTGAACCAATGATACAGCGAGCATATGGAAGACTGTATCCATTAATGCAACCATATCGGATGTACCCTGGAGTTGATGACAGCCTACAGGAGGAACTCCCTGAAGGAATATGAGAAAGAGCTAAGAAAATTAACTGATGACATCATATGAAAGTGTGCACGACGTCCCAAGATACTGGATGGAGATAATGTGTAGATCCTAGAGGAGAAAGGGCGAAGTAAAGAATCAAGTAAACTCGCAAGTGTGAAAGATCAAGATTACACAATATAAAAGCTCTGCAGAAATTAGAAGCATGAAGTATATACAGACTCTGAAATGCAAGGTAGATCAAGTCATCATATACGCTAGCTACAAGTAGTAAATAGAATGCAGGCGAAGCCGCTATTTTATAGAAACTGCCCATTGATATCATGAAATAGTAAGCCAAGGGATCATTGAGAATGAGCAAAAAGCTGTGTCGCAGTAGAATGGCAGGCTTGTGGTGAGGATGTCTGGCCTGTAGTCAAGAACTAAGAAGTCGAGGTCAACTGTTGACTCTGAAGAAGAACGAGTGTACGGAGGATGAATCCTCTCACATTAATGTGCAAGAAAGAACACAGAGGATGCCAAATCTTAATTCATTTAAGGCATTTAAAATCTGCAGAATTAACAGAATCATGGTCTCCTGTCACATGAGTCGAGGCTGAAAATAGGGCTTGCACTTGAAGTTCCAGACACAATAGCGAGTACCCTCACTCCCAGGCATTCCCAGGATGAGAATACTCTGCAACGCCAAGTACAAGGACAATTTCATGGCAGAAGGCATGGGCGATGAGAGATGCTGGGCTAATTGGTTGGTGAGGTAGCTTCATGTCCTATCTCCCTGCACCTGGGTCTTGGCTTACTTGCTGCTGAATTAACTGAATGTTGCAGACATGGCACAAGTGTGCGTACCAATTGTATTAGTCTGTATAACGAAGGACCTTATAGCTTGTGAGACCAATGAAAAACTGTGTTTCTGATGTTTCTGAAATAACATGTTTGAAGAGGTAGGCGTGAGCTGTCCACCTGATATCAGACAGCCAATAACAATTCTAGCTCCTATATGATTGTATCTAGATGTTTCCCATAACCAATCCCAACCCTTGATAGGTTTTTCACTATTGCCACGTAGTATGATGTCACTCTGACGCATAATGAAGTATATAAATTGTATTTTTTGTGGAAATCACTGAGAGATTGAGCGTACGTCCGTTGATGTTCGTTGTAACCTATCTTTTTTAGATAATAGTAAATAAAACAGTATCTTGCCATCTTCTTGAGTTTGTCTGGTTATTTGGACTCAGGTGTAATCCCATCCAGCTATAAATGCACGTTCCAAAGGGCGATAAGCTCATATGGATAAGCCAACGAAAGGACTCTAACCCTCGAGTCATGCGATGGTTCTTCGACCTGCAACCCTATTTCACTTTGGAACACCAAAAAGGCAAAGACCAGGGGAACATCGATTTCCTTTCCCGGTGTCCCTGTGAAACAGATGCAGTTACATCGCATAGGGAAATGGTGTGTGAGAACATAGAAGGTGTCTCACCCGTTAGTCCCTGCATATCTCTCTCTCAGGTGGCCAGGGCACGGCCATCGCCTTTGGATCCAGACTCTGGGGGTGGAAAAGTGCGGGAGGATCACCTGGCTGAGAGGTCTTTGGGGAGTGGGAGTGGGACACAGGATGGCGAGATGTGGTATCCCTCCCCCTGCAACACCGGTACCCCATCCTACCAGATAGGAACCGTGGGAACCTTACCCTCACCCCCTTTTCCTTCTCCAGCACTTTCACATGGACAGCCCGCTCTGGGAGAAAACTGACTCACATCTGAGCAGTGTTTCTGACATGTCCCACTACTGTGGTCATGCGAGGTCAGGCAACTACTGACAATCGCTCACACCTGACTTACATTAGACTTCCCCAAACTGAAAAAAGGCGGAAAACGAGGGCACACTATGAGCAAGGCAAAGCACACGAAGGTACAGCAGTTTCAAGTCGGCAGCTGAACAAAGGGAGAAAAGCAAACCAAGTAGGGTTCATATAAAGGGAATTACCCGTGACTATTTCGGCCAGATGCTGTTACTTTCAAGAAACCTCTGAGGCAGAAAGTGTAAGGCCAGGAAACCAGACAAAAGAATCCTGTATTGTGTGTCGGAGATACCGAAGTCCCTCCCCTGTAACTGACCAAGGCGGGGAGGAGCAGCATGAGCCTTTGTGGTATCATCCAGGGATCCAAGAACAAAAAAGTACCAGAAAGAACAGCACAGCCGGTGAGTTGGGGAGACCGACGCAAGACTGGTCTGTGTTGAAGTCATGGTTGCAAGCTGCAACATTGTATAATGAGCTCTGGAATGAACATTGTTAAACGTGTGTGATGAAGGCTTGTGTCTAAACGAATTATTCTTTCTCAAATTCTGCACTTTCTTTAGTTTCTCCTAGCTCTGATGTATTTCCTCAGTTGGGATGTTTTTGATAACACTGGATTTATGACAACTAGTAGCTAACAGAACAGAATTCACTTCAGTAGGTTTTCTGTATGTTTTTGACATAATCTTGTTTCCTTCCTTAAGTGCCAAGGACGAGTATGCTCGTCCTTTTTGCATAGATTTGCATAATAGCCTGGCACTTAAGGGGTTTTAAGGTACAAGCTTGTGTCTAAAAAATCAATCTCACTCAATCAAACACAAATAATTATATTTGAATGACTTTGTGATTTACCTTAATGTAAATAATTTTGGCATTCAGTTCACCAGCAACAGTCATATCACTGCGATTGTATGATCCGCGACACTAGATCCAAACAGAGGGGTTATACGGCAGATGTTCTTAAGGAAGGTAGAGAAAAAAGAGTATTGATAAATCGAACCGAACTGAAAGAACCACGATGGATACCTGGCAAAAAGTAAGGATGGTGACCCAATTTTCGGCAGAGAGTAACAAACTATATAGGATATTGCACAAGCATTGGAAAATATTAACACTAGATCCTGATTTAGTTGACTATATTGAAGACAGACTGACTATAGTATATACTCGAGCACCAACTCTGAAAAATGCACTAAGCCCATATTTTTTGCAACAATTACAACAATTACAACAAACAAGGACATTGTTACATTATAATCAGTTTGGCTTCTTCAAGTGTGGGACTTGTAGCATGTGTCAATACACACTTAAATGTAAAAGTATGAAAATCAGTATCAACAAGGAAGTGAATATCACAGAATGTATCAATTGCAGAAGCAAATGTGTGGTTTATGCCATCATTTGTGTGTGCGGCCTGATATATATATATATGGAGCACAATACGCAAACTCTGCATGAGAATTAGAGAGTATGTGAATACCCTGCATAAGGAAGATGCAAAATTGCCATTAGCGGAACACTGGAAGGAATTTCATCAAATGTATGATAAGGCAGGAATTAGGATTAGGTTTATAGGACTGAAAACCTTACAGAAAAATCCCAGGGGTGGTGACAGACAGAAAGAGCTTCGGAGGTTGGAAGAAAAAATGATTTGTAAATATAGAACCATCCTAAGGGGCCTCAATTCTGATCATGAAAGGGGGGTGTTCCTGTAAACTTTGGAATTTGCAGACTCTGGGCCTCATTAGGAGTTTGCCAGTCCAGAAACAAGGGTGCCAGTAAGCTCACCAACACCTTGTTTCTGGATCTGCAAACTCTGAGTCTTCCTGCTGTGGCTGATGTGCCCGACAAGTCTGACCGTCTGACCCTGCCGGGCGCATCGGCCACGGTATGCAGACCGGTCGTGGGAGTGCCAACACTGTTAGCAACGGTGCCAGTGCTTCTGTGTCCCCACTCCCATAGAGTTCTATGGGAATCGAGACTTACATTTTACTGGTGCCTGACTTCCCGGCCCGCCAGAGTTGTAAGCACCGGGAAGTCAGGTGCTGGTAAAATATTACGGTCCGGCGGCAACCCACCAGTAGCACTGGCAGGGTTACTGCCGGACCCGTAATGAGGCCCTCTGTGTTATTGACTGAGACGTGTTTTTGTACAAAGAAATGTGCTTGCTATAATGTTTAAATCCAAGAAAGCTATTTGGTATTTACGTTTTGATGTTTACTCAGACATTGTAAAAATATTTGAGAGTATGAATGTATTTACAAAAACATTGGGCCTCATTACGAGTTTGGAGGTAGTCATGCCGCTTTTAGCGGCATGGCACCCCCAAACCGGATACCAGGTCCGGGTCCCGCAAAAGGGAACTTACCAGGCCATTCCGACCTTGGAGGGCCTGGTAAATCCCTTTCGCGGGACCCGGACCCGGTACCTCCCCATTCCCATTTGAGCCCCCATAGGGCTCAATGGGAATGGGGAGGATGCTAACAATGGGCCCGTTAATGACGGGCCCGTTGTTAGCATCCTGGTCTACTAGCGGGTCCCGCTAAGGACGCCTGGTCTGACCAGACAACCTTAGTGGACCCGCTAGCAGACCTCTACTGCCTACGGTGTAATGAGGCCCATTGTTTTTTGGGTACTTTGGGGGTTGTGGAATGATCTACAATAGAGGCCTTGACAAATTCCAGTGTCCACCAACGAGAATAAATCAGTAATTTGAGGTGTCTAAGTAGATGCCAGTTTCACTGGACCATGTAATAGACAAAACGTGGTCCTTAGTGACTTTTAGCAGTGGCATTTTGACATTAGCCATATATTCTGGGAGTCTATTGCGAAAGTAATGTTTGTGAAAGATGGCGCTATGGCGCCTGGTGGATAGCGCTTGGGTACTTTTTCAATCCCAATACAGTTTACTCATTAGATGGAATAAAGGCTGCGAAAATGAGCTACGCAGCTTTATGTAGGAGAAGGCTGTCTGTAATTGCGGCTGTGTTGACATATGCAAATCAGAGGCGTGTTAAGGCACTGACTTTCAGCATTGGCATTTTGACATTAGCTGTCTATTCCGGGAGTCAATTGCGGAAGTAATGTTTGTGAAAGATATTGCTACCGCGCCTGGCGGATGGCCGCTTGGTTACTTTATCAATTCCAATACATTTGACTCATTAGATGGAATAAAGGCTGCGAAAATGAACTATGCAGTTTTATGTAGGAGAAGCCTGTCTGTAATCGCGGTTGTGCTGACATATGCAAATCAGCGGCGTGTTGGTGCACTGATGCTCGCATAGCTGACTATAAATATGAGTCAAAAACAAAATGGTGCTCTTGCGCTCTGCGAATGGCAGCAATTTGCAGAATAGAGTGTCGGAGGCTATTTGAAGCCCTTAAAGGCAAGGATTGCGGGAAAGCAATGCTTCTTGAGGAAGTTCTTGAACCTTGTCAGTAATTTTGGTTATGTCTAGTTGTAGGCTGAAATGCTTTTGTGCTTAGCGACGATTTCAGGAATTTCCCTTGTGAATGTGAACTTAGTGTGTCAGAGTTAAGCACGTTAATTCAGCAAAATTGAGTGACAATAGGATTTGAATTTCAGGAGTTTTGAGGAAAGAGCATATTATGAAACAAATTGGGACTTTGGGAAAATTGTTTTTTGAATAGGCGCAGAGCCATTAGGTAAGAAATAGTGTCACATTATAGCATGAAATGTGTGAATGAGAAGAGCTTTGTGAATTGTGACATGGAGTCATGTATGTTTTTGATCAGGTATCAAGAATTGGGACCTAATGTGAAGAATAATGGAATGTTGTCAGCCGTGATTAATATTGGAAATAAGTAGGTACGAACCATTGAGTGTACTATATCTATTCAGGTTATTGATGTAAAGAGTGTAAGAATGTTCTTATTTATGACAGAGCTAGAAGCTGTAACTAAGAGGTGATTTCAAACAAACATTTTAAGAACCAAATGGAATTTTCATAGCGAAGAGGTTCTAACGGTAATTATTGTTTAATATTAAATCTCATTAGTATAAATTGCACACTAATTTGGGCCATGTTAGGAGTCAATGGGTGACATGATTAGGATTAAAGCTGACTAATTGGAGATTAATGGCAGGAATTTTTTTTATTTTTTCATTTATTATTTTATCATCGCTCCCCTATGTTGTGATACATCACTGGCCTGTTTACTGGTCTGTATATGAATATTTTACATTATTTTATTATTTTTTATTTTACATTCGTAATTACATTGTGATTTTTAAAGCCCTGATGAAGACCATTGATTAAGAGGTTGAAACACGTGTTGGCGATGTTTCCAAGATGAACAGATATTAAAGAATATCCATATGTGCAACTTAGAATTGTTTTTTTGCAATTCTTAATTTATTTGGGTTCAATAATTGTTTGCTTAATATAGACTAATGGGTACATGGCGCATAGGTCTGATATTGTTAATTTTATGAAAATGTATCTAGCTAAATCAGAGCTGCTTAACCTGATGGTGGGGTGGGGGCTGCTCAATTGTCACCTTTCAATTGGAGTCCGAAAGAGCTTGAATACCTGGGGGTATTTATCTCTCTGCCCCTATCGGAATGGTATGTGAGTAAATTTCCCCTGATGGTCGCCGCTATAAAAGTTGACCTCCCCAAATGTAGCACACTCAAGGTATCCTAGGTGGGCAGGCTTGCCGCAGTCAAGATGGCCATCCTTCCCTGGCTTCTCTACCTGTTTCAGGTTCTCAGGGTGTCAGTCTGCCAGAGTTTCTTTAGAGAACTGCGCAAAGTAACAACGCATTTTATTTGGGCAGGCAAGACACCTAGATTCAGCTACTCCCAGTTAACAGCACAGCATAGCTTCCTAACTTCCACTTGTACTTCGAGGCAGCGCAGATTTGGATAATTAGGGAAAGGTTTGCAGGGCAGGAGGGGAAATTGTGGGTGGGCATGGACCGTACAATGTTGTAACACGACCTAAAGGACGTGCTTTGGCTGCTGTGTCCCATTAGACTCCAGCACATGTACTTAAGCATCATAACAAAGCTAATAGCAGACACCTGGGACACACTGTCCAGGAAATACAGTATTACTTCCTTCCAGTCACCTTTCACACCCATTTTTAATAACTTGAGCTTCTCACCAAGGGGGAAAATAGGGGCATTGCACAAGTGGCAGAGGGGAGTCTAAGGTCTAGAGACATGTTTCAGGGGATAGTAATCGCTCCTTTGTTGACTGCAAATTAGCCTTCAGGTGGATGAAAAGGAGAGGTTAAGGTACTTTCAAATTAGACATTGGCCATCGAATCCGGAGGTCAAGGCAGCAGCGTCACAGCAGTTCACCCGATTCAAAAGGTTTCTCATCACACAAGGTGGTTCCACAGGCCTTATATCGTGCCTGTACAGTATAGTGGATGAGTCAGTCTCACAGGGGACATGGGCATACATGGGAGAAGGGGAGAGAACTGTCAGGAGGGATATATCTTGGGAAGGGTGGGAGAGGTTGTGGAGGCTCTTCCCAAAGTTGGTTAAATCCTTGCAGCTGCAGGCGATTTGGTATAAAAATGCATTTCGCTGGCACTATAGCCTGGGCAAGCACCACAAGATTTTTCTAGAAACCTCAGAGGCATGCTGGAGAAGGTGTGGGGGAACAAGCTCCTCGTTCTTTTGGAGGGAGCTCCAAGAGACCCAGGTTCAGGCCCTTGGAGAAGATACTAGGGCAGCTCCAGATGAAATTCTGTTGGGTCTGGAATAATGGGTCCCGGACACTGTCATGATACTAATACTTTCAGCTATCCTACTTATCACACAAAAATGGAAAGGGGGAGAGATCAGGGGTGGACTGGCCTATAGGGAACTCTGGAGATTTCCCAGTGGGCCTCTGCATCCTGGGCATCTTTTGTGTGGTATTTTTAAATTCTCATAGGAAAAGCATTAGGTTTGCTGAAAATGTGTCATATGGGGCCACTTTGAAAATTATTTCGAGAGCCTCTTTTGGTCCCCAGTAATTATTTCCAGGGCCTCTTTTAGTTCCCAGTCCACCCCTGGCAGAGATCCCGTCCATCCAAGGCTGAAACAGGAAGGTGTGGGACTTTGCAGATTTAGAATGGGCATCATATGCAATGTACAACGAGATACCCAAATTTGCCAATGACCGGAGGGAGGTAATCTAATTTCTTAAAGAAGACTTTAGAGTCCAGTGGTGCCATTAACTCCTGAAACCTTTGGAACTGATATAAACTGTGGCCCCAAGGGATCATTGGCCCACGATACGGATGCAACAAGATACTCGGGCGGCGGGCGGTGGGAGGGAAAGAGTAGAGTTAAGTTTTTGTTTGAAGTTATTGATGTTGGTTACTGTGTTATACTGTACTGTTACTTGCTTCAAGGAAACTAATAAACCGAATTCAAAAAAACACAAATATAAATACAAAAATGAATGGAATTGGCAGAGGATGGAATGTAGGAGTGAAGTGCGCAGAGGAAGGATGAAAGGTGCAAGAAAGAATTCCTCAAAACCTTATAAGATTTGTAAGGGGTCAAGAGTAAGACTCAGACACAGTGACATGTTAGTTGGTTGCTATAGACTTTTATTTCCAGAAAATAATAAGAAGGGTTGGGGAAAATCCTATTTATCCCTAATTCCACGAGGGGTTTCCCTGCCTCAACAAAACTAAGGACCATTAGTGTCAGGATGTTAAATAAAAGAGCATCCACCGTCTTGTGTCCAAAAATCGTAATCTGACCCTTACACTCTAATTTAAGTGAACTGTTAATTTAATCCAAAAGTAGTGTCAAGTTAATCTGAAGTTCTGCTGAACATTAAAAGACTTAGGGCTTCATTATGGGTCCTGCGGTAACCCTGCCGGTGATACCGGCGGGTTGCCGCCAGACCTGAAATAAATTACCAGCGCCTGACTTCCCGGTAACAACAGGGGATTAAGTCAAACGCTGGCAATTTGTAAATCCCCATTCCCATAGAGTCCTATAGGACTCTATGGGAATGGGGATCACAGAAGCACCGGCACTGTTGTTAACGGTGCCGGTGCTTCCATGCTGGCTTGCCTACCATGGCCGCTGTGACCGTCAGGGTCAGCCCTGTCAGGCACAGAGGCTCTGGCAGGTAAACCCGTAGTGTGCCGGTGCGGAAACAACCATGCCGGTAACCTTACCGGCACCGTTGTTTCCAGACCGGCACACTTGTAATGAGGCCCTAAGTATAAGTTGATAAATTGAAGTCTTGGTGAAGGGAACAATGAGACTTGATTAACTTTAATGCTGTATTGAGGACAGAGCTCTCAAGACCATTTTCTTTGGAACTGTATTGCCTCTACCTTGGGGAAGGGAGCCCCGAGGATTTGTGGAACTGTATTACCCTGAACTTGGAGAAGGGAACCCTAATGGTTTCTGGAACTGCTTTGAACTTGAGAAAGGTAATCTCAAGACCCTTGTGGAACTTTCTTGAACTTGGGAAGGGGGAGCTGAAAAGGAAGCTAGGAGCTGAAAATAGCTCAGAACATTTGTTTGATCACTGTTTCTTTTATTGTTGAAATCCCTACACATTGATTAGCTTTAGTTATGAGGGCAAGGATAGGTTTTGGACACAGACAGACATTTAAGTTGAACTTTCTGACTCAGACGTTGCTTAGTTTGTGTTGTAATGACTTGAGGGACTTATTTTGGAAGGTGAGGGGTGGCATAAGTGGGTCAGTGGTGGAGCTTCTATGTGGAATGTTGGTGGGCAAACAGACCCTGGTGTTCCAAGGAAATCGTTGGGCCATTGCAGTGGAGGTGTTGGTCCTGCTGGGGGGGTTTGCTTCCTGTACTTAAATAAAGCCTTTTTACAGCTCCAGATTGGCTGTATATTAGTTTCATTCAGGTAGGGAAATCCCACCTTAGCATAGGGTAAGTTAGGCCTTCAACCATCCTGACGTCTGAGTTAATAAACCATTTTATTTGTGACTTTTAATCTGTTGTCTGTGTCTTGCTTCATGGTGCCTTCACATTACATAATGCTCACACACACATTTGAGAGGAATCTTGAGCAGGAGGGATTTCATGTTCCTTAGGAAATGTTAATAGGAAGTGGCTTGATGCAGTTGAGGAAAGGGAACGTTGCAATTTCTTGAAGCACTGCCTGAGAAGGACTGCTGCACGGTTCCATTGTTCCGGAAATTGGGGATTTCCAGATTTAATTCTTCCGCAAGTTTCAAATTTTGGATTGATAATTTGGCAAACCAAAACATCTTTACAAACGTTGATGTAAGTTATAAAGGGGCCACCATGAATCACTTAGTGACCTAGCTTTAGCTCCCACAATCTAGCCACAATGTTTGGCACAAATTCCACTAAATACCAGTGTTGAGGGTGGACAAGTTATCTGTGCTTTAGGATTGGTGCAACTTTGGCTCCATGTGGGAGCCTAGGCCCAAATGTAATGAGGACTGATATAGCACTCACATCAAAATGAGAAATATATATTTATTTATTCATTCTATCAAAGGGAAGAAGAATGGAATTGTCCTAGTTTGCAAAACCAGTTAAATAAGTAAAATAATCAAAGGTTTAGTGGCATTGTTGTAAAGTTATAATATTCCAATGAAAAGCTGTTCTCTCCTGAACTTGAGGGTGAATTAGAATTTGGTAATAGAGATCCAAATTAGTGTACCATTTACTTCACATCAGGCAGTATAATGTTTCATCAAAAAGGAGGTATGGTGTATTGGTGAGGAATGGTTCTGCCTATGGGCTTACATTAGTCGAGAGAGATGTTTATGTTGTTGTTTCATTCACGATTTACAACTATAGCTGATGCATAAGGACTTTGTGACTCCCTGATGATTGTAGCATTAAGCAGCTCATCCAGATGTTTTCTCACTTCTTCTACATCTCCTGGTGCTAAGTGGCCGGAGTGCTTGCGCAGAGGCATATCATCAGTTACTCGAATTCTGTGCTCCACTCCCAGGGCTTTTCCAATGTCCCATTTGCAGGAAGAGAAAACATCAGCCTTCTGTGCTAGCTTGTCTCTTATCTCGTTAAAAGTATGTTCTGATAAGGGCAGTACCCAAAATCCAACTTTTGTGGGTTAACGGCTGGTACCCCACATGTCATACTGAAAACGTGATCCACTGTAGCAGTAAGATTAAACTGTGCTATTCCTTTTTCTTCTGGTACAGTGGTGCCTCACTCAGTGGTACTGGCGAATGTAACTCGAATGTGTTGCAGTCTATGAGTGATAGCTTCTACCAGGTTCTTTGAATAAGCAGCCTTACTGGCAGTGAACGCTGATTAGTTGTTTCCATCAAAAGAAGAACATGTTGATGCATTTCAGTGATAAACGCTCAACCATGGACTAATTGGGTCTTTCTGACAGGATTTACACCTGCCCAAAGTTGGTGGTAGTACCATCCCTAACAGACCCAACAACCATCTCTTGAAATTGCAGGTTTTTCCTCAGGTAGGCCTGTTGATATACTGGATAAATTATCAGAGTCATGGCATAGTTCGCCAGAGTGATTTTCTTACAGAGCTGAGCTGAAGCACCAAAGATGAATGGATTGGTACCAAGCACCACAGGAGGGATAGGGACCTGGGCTTTTGTAGGACAGAAGAGAGCGATAGAGGTGATGTTTCTTCTCATCCCATCTATTGTTACAAATGCCTGGAATTCGTTCCCTCTCCCCAAGGGTGAGCCACCCCTTTTGTGACTATGGAGGTGAGCCCGCTAAGCTTGACTTCTCTAGGGGGCAGGGCAAGCAGGATCCCACTGGGTATGAGCCCCCCCCCGGGCACAGGTAATCCCTAAACACGGAATGTGTTACCTTCATTTATCCCAGGATTCTCAATGTTTTATTGGTTGCATGGGAATTAATGAGAGTAATGGCTTACCACTTTTTACATCGATCGATGGTATGGTTTCTGCCTCCTTGCAGACACCATCTTCTACACCAGGTGGGGAATGAAAGAAAACCCCACTCCCTCGTTGCATGGGAGATAAGAGGCCCAACACCGGTGGAACAAAGAGAGAGGGAAGCCCATGAGGGTACAGAGGGGGAAGACGCTCACACAGCATTGACGAAGGGGATACCTAATCTTTAATGGTGTGACAAGGGGAGGAGTGCACACGCTCAGCATGGTGGGCGGAAGCATGGAGAAGCCCACAGAACACCTGGCTCCCTGCCGAGATTTAGACTGGGGAAGCCCAGTCTTGGAGTGTCTCCAGTATTATATAGCACTCAGGCAGACACAGTGCGAAGCCAAGACAAATGGATGCGCCAAAAACCACCAGAGCTGCAGCAGGACTGGAACAGCCGCTCCAAAACATTCAGAGCCACTGGAAGAGGCTGGGGCAGAAGAGTCACATTAGTTGATGAGAATGCCTACCCGGAGGAGCACCGCATAAAGAGATGAGGTATGCGGTTGCTCCTGAGAGCCCGGTGGAGGGCAAAAAGGACAAACGAGACCTCAGGCCTGAGGAGAAGAAAAGAGAGCCTAGGGTGGGCAAAGAGAGATCTGACCTTAAGGGAGCAGGGGTAAAACCCAAGACGCCAGAGCGTGATAGAAGAAACCAGATCCCAAAGGGGGCAGAGAAACTTCCAACCTCAAGAGGTGGAGTGAAACATGAGAACCCAGGTGGGAACAAAAACCCAGAGCCCAAAGTGGTCTGAGATACATCAGAACCTCAAGAGGCGGGTGAAACCCAAGACCTCAGAGTGGGGTAGACCACAGCAGAGCCCAGAGTGGGTTGAGAGAAATCTGACCCCAATGGAGGGTGTGAAACCTAAGACCACAGGAAGGGGTAGAAACCAAAGGGATTCCAAACAGGGTAAAGAGGCCCCTGGTCATATAGAGGGAAGGAAAGGTATGTGTTGTCTGCTTTACTTGAACTGTGTAGTGGGCGGGAAGCCCCAAAGACATTTGATGAGAACTGTACTGGAACTGTGCACCTGGCGAGAAGCCCCACAGATGGTATTACCCAAATTGTTCCTTTACAATTGTTCGAATGAACAATTGACCGAATTTAAAGGGTCACAATTGACCTTTTCACAATTGACCGTATATATATATAAATATATATATATATATATATATCTGTTTGGTAATATATATTTATATATATATATAGGGGTTTTGGGGGGTTTGGCATTAGGTGCGGGGTTGTGGGGGGTTTCCCCCCACATATATGTTACAATTGACCTTCACAATTCGGTCAATTGTGAAAAGGTGAATTGTAATTCGAGCAATTGTCAAACTAACAATTCCTATACATTCCTACAGACATGTATTGGTGACGTTCTTTGAACTCTGCCTTGGGCGAGAAGCCCTCTTCTAAAGCCAGTCAGGAGAGAAGTTTAATTCCTACAGGTCTAGCTATCTACCTTACCAAAGGCAGCTATCTGAGGCTTGATACAAAGCTTGGACTTGGCTGGCAACACTCACTAGATTTCACCACCAGCGGCATAGACCCAGTTAACGGGGGTTGGAGGGAGTCTAAGTGTTATTACAGAATGCAGGCCCACAAAAATACACACTGAAGAGAACATGAGAAGATGTAGCCCAGGGAATTTTAGAATAAGACCTGATACCCGCTTTACAGGAAGTATCTAGTCTATCTAATAACAATAGAGGCACCTTAGGCTTTGGGTGTGTGGGTCAGAACCTGACCCCTTTCTCCCCAGCTGATAGGGATGACACTCCCACCTTACCAGACCTGCTGATTGCGCCAAGAATTACCAGAATCTGGTCAAAGCCTTCAAGAGGGCTGTCTCTGAAACTGTGAGCCTTGAACAGAGTGGATCCTTCTTCTTTACCAAGAGGGGCCTACTCTTTCGAGGGTATGTTGAGAGGGATGGACCTACTGAAACCAAGTGGTCATCCTGAGGAGCAACCGCAGAGTGGTCATGGACCTGGCCCATTCCCACCTATCGGCCAGACACCAGGTAGTGACGAAGATGCAGGATTAAATCCTGAGCAAAATGTATTGGCCCGGTGTGCATGCCAATGTCAAGATCTATGTGGCCTATTGTAAAATTTGCCAAAGACATTTACCAGCCCAGTCCATAGAGCCCTGTTACAACCACTGCCAATCACTGAAGTTCCTTTCTCTAGTATTGCCATGGATATAGTAGGCCCCCCTGAACCATCCAAACTTGGCAATAAATACATCCTGGTGATCCTAGACTATGCTTCCCACTACCCAGAGGATTTCCCATCCCAATGAGGAGAAATATGACTCAACATATATTAAAATGCTTTGTTACCTTCCTGTCCAGAGTGGGGTTCCCAAAAGAAATTCTAACCGACCAAAGTATGATATTCATATCCCACCTCATGCCGGAAGTGAAAGAGATACTCAACTTCAAGACCTTGAGGACAACTGTGTATCTTCCCGAGACGGATTCTTTAGTAGAACGCTTCAACCAAACCTTGAAGCGGATACTAAAAAAGCTGGAAGAGACAGATGGCAAAAATTGGGATCTGATGTTTCCCTGGGCCCTTTTCAGAACTGCTCCCCAGTCATGCTTGGGGTATTCCTCGTTTGAGCTCCTGTATGGCCAAAGGCCCAGAGATGCCCTCGACATGTTGAGGGAAACTTGGGACGAGAGGGGAGAAGCTACATTACCCACATGTCAGGCGGCCAGAAAATTAAAGTCTCACATGAAGGCTGTGGGGGAGATCTTCACTAGTTACCTCTCCAATGCTCAGGAACACCAGAATGTTACTCATTATCAACAGGTAGCAGCTAGGTCCTTCTCTGTAAGAGACCAGTTGTTAGTCTTGCTGCCCACCCCAAAATGAGCCATATAAGATGATCGGACATAAAGTTCAGCTTAACTACATGACCTTGCAGCAATGTCATTTGGGGGTAACTAGGGGGTGCAAAAGCAACCCCTGCGGTCGCCCCTTGCTACCCCTGCCTTGGTCTTGTGACCCGTACCTATATTGAAATAAGCGGAAGCTCTGAGCTTCTGTTTTTTTCAATATAGGTGATTTCCTGGGCTGAGCACTCCTGCTGGTGCTGCAGCTGCTTTCAAGAGTTCTGCCTTCTGTAACTTTCACTGGTTGCTTAGCCACCATAAAAGGTTACAGTCAGAGCTCTTGAAAGCATGGGGGGGACCCAGCATACGCTTTTGTTTTGGCGCCGGTGGCTGGGGCAGTGGGTCGATGTGATGATCCATGACTGTGCAGTGGGTGTGGGAGGGATGCTGTCAATTTTCCCAGCTCTTCTCACGCCCTCAGCTTCCTGGTTCCTGGTATTGGGCTCAGCCTCAGAGATCGACGCATGTGAAATTAAGGTAGCCTTTTACATAAGGGTTTAAAACAATAGTTGGCTCCCTCCACCTCTCTCTGCTGTATTTCATACACAGAAATCATGCACCACTCAAGGTAATGGGAAGAGTACAAATAGGAAACGTTTATTAAAGTGGGAAGAACCCCTCGGTTAAATATAATGGGCATCATCAGGAGTTTGAGTGATTACTGTCACTCGGTTCTACGGATTTACTGCCAGCATTTTGCATCTTGATGGAGGTAAATCCTTCAGTCGCTGATTTGGTTGTGCAGTGAAAGTGGCAGTTACTTTTGCAGCGCACTGCCACCCTTGGAATGACAAAGTACGACATTCGTTTGTGACTGCACGTGCAAGTGGTGGACATACAATTTTGTAATCTATGTGCAGATTTCCTTATTGTGAACTAAAGTACATGTGTGCAAATGGACCTGACACCAGGCTGAAATATATAAATGGCACAAATCTAACCTAGCTCTTTGTTGCATGCAAATCTGCATTTGCCTCATTCAGCCTACGTCTGCTTAGACCCAGTCAAGGTTGGCTTATAAATAAGTTCATTCCGATAAAGTGAGCATATGTCACGAGGTAGGTTCACATTTGCCGATCATGCCCCTTGATATTATATCAATATGCAATGTCCCCACGAAGTGGCCTGCTAGCTTCCTATACTCTGGGATCCATTGCGATCATTTCTCCTACTATCGCATCCATTTCTCTGAACACATTTACCAGAACAGAAGCCCAGAATAGCCATGCAGTGCCAAACCAGATGCCCATAGCCGCACCATCCACCATCATCAGAGTTTTAGCCAGTGTGCAAGAATTTCTACTGTATTAATTTGAAGCAACTCTTTACAGAGTCAGCCTTCATGTTTGTACATATGCATTTCACATCCTCCTCTGGCCTGGTACACTGCAAGGACCTTTCCTCATTCTCCTCCATCAATATTAATGATGACACAAAAGAAGTCTCTTAGAGCTTTGGTTTCGTATTCCAACAATTCTTAACAGTGACACAATAGATGAGCTTTGGTCTCGTATTTCAACAATTCTTTACAACTTAGGGTTCCCTTCCTCAAGTCTAATGCACACCATGATTTGGTTTCCTTCATCTGACAGAGTAAACATCCTTGTTATCATATAGGAGTTATCTGGTCTTGGCACAGTTTTACACCACACAGTCCAGCCACTACAGGCCACGCAACCAGGAACATTGGATTTACTCTTCAACAGTTCTTTACTCCACAAATTGTATTCTCAGGTCTTGGCGCAGTTTTAGACCACACAGTCCCCCCATTACACGTCACACAACCAGGAACTTCCAGGTCTCCTTGAGTAGTCCAATCTTCAACCAAAAAAGCTGTTTCTATAGTGTAGATCCACAACTTTAACATACAAATGGTTTCTCAACTTTGGCGCTCGGTTTGCTCTTAGAGTCTTTCATTCAACGTGGTTTGCATAATTAACTTCAGTTCATTGACAGCATGCAGTCTTTTCTTACTTCGTTCAGTTCCATACTCCAAAAGTGCAGCCTTGTATGTTTCATTCAATAAATGTAATTTCATTTTCTTCATTCAATTTGGTATTCTGTAAATGCTGCTTTGTTTGACTCATTCAATTTGTTAATCGACAGATATAACTTTGCTTCCTTCATTCAATGCTGTTGTTTAGGAAAAGCAACTATGCCTGATTTCATTCAGTTTGATATTCAAATAAAGGCAACTTTTCCTATTTCATTCAGTTCAGTATTCAAAAGAAGGCAGCTTTGCCTGTTGCCGTGAACCGCTACTACTTTTACGATCCTTTCGAGCACCACGGTTCTTCCGGTGTCCCAGATACTTACCCTTTCTTAGCAGCTCCACTTCTGTCAACAGCTTCTTCCTGGGCGGGCACTTGCCGGTGCTTTGCTCTGCACTCTACAGCTCCAGTGCAAAGCTTCGCCTTTGCCCCTCGGTAGCGCTTGCTACCGGCCTCCCCTTCGGTAGGATCTCCATTCTGTACAATCACGCCAGCCGGATTCCCAGGGTTTAGTTTGGCTTCTCAGTGTCTCAGCTTCTTCTGCTGATGTACGGCTGTTTGTTCCGAATTGTAGTTCAGCCTTCCACCTTCTATACCCCTGTGGTCCATTAATGGGTGGCAGGTGTATACCATTAACCATTACTGCCTGACGCATATTACATGGACATGCCTGACCTTCATGCATCTTCCTCGTCCCAGCACCAGAGTGGCGAGGGGAAATGGTATTCATTGCTCTGAGTTGATTCTTTCTCGTCTTAGTACCATAGTGGGGAAAGTGTGTGCTATCCATAACTCTCATGTGGTTCTTCCTCGTCTCAGTATTATTATGTACTCCAAGAGGGGAACAAGAGAGAACTACCTTATAGTGACCTAGAAGGTGGGGAGAGGGTTAAAGTGATTGTCATGAGAACAAGGGATATACTGTGTATTGATACACACTACCTTATTCCTAGTCTGTCTCCCTCTCTGTCGAACCCTTTGGGGATGATAATATTTCATGTCCTTTTAAGAGATAAGGGAACATGGTACACAATGGAAGCGATGGAGCGGATGGAATTGGACGAAAGGGATGTAGTGAATAGAATTGGACGGAACGGACGAAAGGGATCGAACGGATGGAACAGTTGGAGTAGATGGAGTGGATGTAACGGATGGAGTAGATAGAACGGATGAAGTGGATGGAACGGATGAAGTGGATGGAACGGATGAAGTAGCTAGAACGGATGAAGTGGATAGAATGGATGAAGTGGATGGAACGGATGAAGTGGATAGAACGGACGAAGAGTATGGACCGGACGAAGTGGATGGACCGGATGAAGCAGATGGAACGGACGTAATGGATGGAACGGATGAAGTAGATGGAACGGATGAGAAGGATGGAAGGGGTGGATGGAATGGATGAGTGGATCATGTGGATGGAGTAGATGATAGAGACTTGTGCATAGAATAGATGTAACGGATGAAACGGATGAAATGGATGGAACAAATAGAATGGATGGAAAGAATGGAGAAAATAAAACAAATAGAATAGACGGTAGGCATGGAGTGCTCGGTCTCAAACGCTTTACTGATAACCACCATATCACACTGCTACGCTTACTCTCTCCTATACACCATCACTCAACTAGAACACAGCTATACTATGACGCATTCGTTATAGCTGTTCTCATACTAACATGACCCCACAAACTCATCATCATCCTAATTAAACACAGCTAGCCGAGCACATAGCGCTAGCTTAGGTGTCTCCACAGGCCTAACGCAGCCAGAACTCTGTCTGGGTGTCCACCTCCAGACTGAACACATCCAACTGTCTTCCTCACCACCACACCTACCGCTAAGAAGCAGTTATCATGCAACTGCCACACCAGCTGCACACATATCCGGTGCGCTCACGCACCTCATGACTCTCTCTCTCTCTCTATTGACTTGAACTGCGGTTTCCGAAGGCGTTCAACCGACCAGCGCTTTGAGATCATACCAATGATACATAAGGCACTATATAAATGCCAAGTAACATAACATAACAATATCCCATGACTACTTCTGGGATAGATGTTTCCTCCTGAAAGGAGGATGTGGAATACTGTGTATTACTTAAGGGTATCCCATCTCCAATCCCCAAAGACCCTCTATCCAGGTGATCCTCTCTCCCTTGTGCAACCCCAGGGGCAGGATCCAAAAGCGATGGCCTTTCCCTGGCCACTTTCCCTTTCCCTGCACAGAGGATTCCAGGGGAGTAAATGTGGGAAAACCCTCAAGTTTCTCAGAGCTGCTAGTAGGGACTGCTCCTTCATTTACCTCTGCAGATTTGGCTAAAGTACCTGACAGGTTGTGGACAAACGATGATTCAAGGTCTACGCCCTCTTAATGACTTTGTACAGGCAGAGTTCACAGTGGTTTTGAACCCTGCTACAATATTGTGCAATATACCTGTTGAGGCTACCCATTTTACTGTAGTGGACTTGAAAAATTCTTTTTTCTCAGTACTCTTGTATCCTGACTCACAGAATCTCACTGCGTTTACGTTTGCCGGGAGCTGATTTCAACATACTAGGCTTCCAAAAGGGAACTGTGAGTCTACAAGTATTTTTAATAGAATGCTACATGAAGATTTAGGTAACATCGCTGTCCCTATTACCATAATGTTGGTATGTAGCAGCACGGAACACCAATGCAGGGAAGACTTCATAGTGTTGTTACAATTGTTGGCTGACAAAGGGTACAAGGTGGACCGAACAAAATTACAATATTGTCGACAGGGGGTGCTGTATTTGGGACAGTTGATTTCAGTGAATGGTAAAAGAGAAACTCTAGAACAAGTGGCAGCATGACGCACCACACCCTAGCCAGTGACAGTCAAGGATATGCAGAAATATCTCGGATTATGTAATTACTGTAAGCGTAGATTTTTGATTACATGCCATACACTAAACCATATCTCCAGGCCCTCAAAGAAGCTCAGTGGACAGAAAAAACTATAATTTTGACTGATTAAATAATTACTAAGTTCTAGTAGCTTAAATATGTTATTTCCACCGCCCAAGTATTAGCTATTCCTGACTATACGCAATAGTTTTATCTTTTTTCACATTCTTATGGTCCGATGATGACTGCTGTACTGACACAACGCAGCACAATAGGGCATAAACCTTTGGCCTATTATATTTTCATCAGATGTTCATTAGAATTGAATTTGGAGCATGTGGTTTCTGCGATACTAGAAAGGTCCAAATCCCCCCTGACTACACAAGGGGCTTCTGCATATGAAGTAATACTTTCAAGCCCGTCTATTCACATTTTGCGTTGTAAGACAGTGAACCCATCTACCTTCTTGACTGAACCTATCACTGATGATGACGAGGTACATGACTGTGTTTCATATGAAGGTCTAAAGGATTATATTCCTAAAGCACGTGACTATGCTCTAGATGAGGGAGAAGTATACTTTGTTGTCGAGTCTTCAACTTTTGACCAGGAGACAGGTTAGAGACACACTGGGGCAGCAGTGGTGCGTCTGCTTGATGGAGAATATGAGGTTGTTTTGCAGCAGAGGCTGCCAGGACATTATTCAGCACAGGCAGCAGTACTGATTGCCCTCACTGAAGCATTTGAGGCAGCCCAGCGGTGCTGAGTAACAATATAGTCAGACTCAGCGTATGTCACGACAACTGTTCATTCAGGGCTGTTGAGATGGATGAGAAGAGGATTTCATAGAGCAGATGGATTCCCCGTACAGCACGCAGCTTTGTTAGACAGACTAATTGCTGCGCTTGCACAAACTACGCTTGCCGCAATGGTAAAGTGTGCCACCCACACAAACGGTGTCGACTTTGTCTTCCTCAGGAACCAAGCGGTGGACACTGCGGTGAAACAGGCCACTTATTTTCCAGTACCAGACATACCTGAGCATCCAGTGTTTGGAAATATGCAGTTACAGTCTAGGTTCCATAGACAGCCCTCCCTGTTACAGAGATTATTGAGATACATAGGCCAGGCCCCACAAAGTGAAAAATTGGTGTGGAAAAAGAGAGGGTGTGCACTATCTCCAACTGACCTGGTGTGAAGACAGATGAGCACAGGGGAGGTTGTGATGCCTCAAGCATTGGCTTTGATGGTGTTCGACCAGCTTCACTACCCCGCCCATGTATCTAAACAACATATTACAGCAGTTATTCAGGAAGATTAGTATGTGCCTAATATTCAAGAATTGTTATCCCTGTTCGATTCCAAATGTGTAATGTGCCAGACTTATAGTACGGGACAAACTTTGAAGACATCAAAGGGTACTTTGCCATTCCCAGTTGGTCTGTTTCATGATTTACACATAGATTTTGCTGATATGGCAGAGTGGTGCAACTCTTTTTGTTACTTGATTGTGGTTGTATTACATTAGAGACATTCAGGTTGTGGCAGCTTCTCCGATATAAATCACTCAAATTCAAGGGAATAGGGTGGCGAATGACAATCTTTAATTAGAATGAATTGTATTTCCATTTCATAGAAGCATTTCATACGTTTCGTAACCTCTCAGTTTCAATGAATTGGGGTTCCATTTCATAGAGGTGCTTCATGAATTACATAATCTCTCAACACGTGTTTCACCACTATGTTTACAGTGGATCATCAGGAGAGAATTAGTTCAAGTATTTTTTCTCTTACTTATGAGAGGAAAGAATATACAATTCTGTAGAAAAGGGGGGGTGGGAAAGAAAAGACAAAAAGGAAAAGAGGGTCTTATTTTAGCCTTTTTTGCATTTATTAAAGTGAATATTATGTTTGATCAAAAATTATTGTATAATGATAAACAATGGATAATAAATGAGCACTCACCCCTCTCCTTTTAAGACATTCAAACTAATGAGATTTTTCTTCTTGTAACTTTTTACACTTTTGATGTGCAATCTGAAAGATTCAATTTAGTCCTTTCAGAAGTGTATTCTAAGAGTTCACAAATTCAAAGCAAGTAAATATATACATTTAAACTAAGGATGCACATACTACATTCTTTTAAGTATACCTTAAAGAGCTTTGAGGAAAAGCTCCTTTAGGATCTGTGAGAAACATGAGGGTGTTCTCACTGGTAGACCCCAGGGATTCTTTGTTCAGGTGGCCAGGGGAGGGCCACCCCGCTTGGATCCCGACCCTGGGACGGGCCAGCGAGCGAGGATCACCTGGGCAAGGGGCCCTTGCGGGCCGTGGAAGGAACACCCTTGGGCGAGACCCTGAATCCCCTTTTCTGTGATACACCCCTACCCGAAAACCCCTCGGTCTTTATAGGATATTGCCACCACAGTCCCATCCTACCCCAGTGCTTTTCTTTAAGTAAAGTCAAGAGAAAACCCATTCATCCACAACGATACATCTGTTCCCCTCTTTCTGACAATAACCTGCCCTCCTCTTCAGTTGAACACTACAAACTCCATAATCCCTGTTCTTTTGTTGACAAAACCTTTTTTTAAATATTCAGCCAATTTTCTCCCAAAATCTGCAACTCACTACATTTCCCAAAATCCGCTTCATTCACTCTGTCCTTCAAATACTGCGAAGACGAGGAAGCAACAGGGAGGAATAAGGATTACCCATAGGAATCCGTGGAGCATTAACTCCTATCGATGAGCGCCATATTGTCCAGCTAATGAGGACAGGCAGGGTCAGGCATTCCCTTCCAACCACTCACACCTGAATTCAATCACTACTCCTAGGAAGTATAAAAGGCAGCCCTGTGAGTCCAGGAGAGACTGCAATGTGGAGAGGGAGCTGCACCTCCAGAAGGCAAAACCAGGGGCAGCTGGGGTTGCCTGGCAGTACCCACAGTAAGACTCCTCCCTTGGGAAAGTCAGGTGAACCCAGGTCTGTTCTGGGGAGTTGAGAACTGGGAGCAAAATCCTGACAGTGCATTCTGGGACTAAATGTCCCAAACCCCTTTTTGTGGATTGTCAACTTTGAAAGGAAGCTCGAGCCCAGCTGAAGGAAGCCTTCTTGGTGAGAAGATTGTGAGCTTTGTAAGAGGGCTTGAGCCCGGCAGAGGGAGGCCCTTTGTGAAGATTGGCAGATGGACACCCATTGTGGACTTTTGGAGGGAACTTTTGGGAGCAGGGTCCGAGCCCAGAAGAGGGAGGCACTTTGTAAACCATTAGAGGAGTTCAGGCCCAGCAGAGGGAAACCCTTGGGAAATTTGTGAGTGAAATTGGCACCAGACACAGAGTGGTTCGGTGCCACATGGGTGCTCATTCAAAGGTCTCTGGCTGGTGCTCCTCTCCAGAACAAGGAAAGTATTGAAGTAAGATTATTGAAACTACAAGTACCCAGAGGCCTTAGGGGAGGCCGGTGGGAGATGTCAAAGTGGTCATACGAGGGTCAAGCCAAATCCCTTGTACAGTGAACTGTGTTACTGGAGCAAATGTGAACCTGACAGATGGATGCCTGCGATTTAGGGCAGACAGTAACACACCCAGGAACCTTGTGGTGATAGAATTGTCTGAACCCTGACTGGAGGCTTTAGGGAAAGCCTGCCTGGGGGCTAAAACCAGGATTTAGGTAAGGGAAGAAGCTAAGCGGTCTAGAATGACTTTCTGCTGAACTGTTATTCTGGCAAATGTGAACCCGGCTGAGGGATGCATGCAAATTAGGGTGAGCAGTAAATACACCTGTGAACATAGTGATGACAAGTATGAACCCGACTGAGGGATGTCCACAGTGAGTGGTTGGTCTGAACCCGACTGAGGGAGGTTAACGTTGAGAGAAGGATTGGAGCCCGACTAAGGGGGATCCAAGGATGAAGAGTAATCACCCGTCGTGAAGATTAACAGAGGGAACTTTTGTTTTGTTGTTAATGGCAAATCAGGCCCTCTGAAGTAAGAGACTTGACATGAAAGAGACTTGGACACAGAAGTTCCTGATATTGATAAAAGGAACTGGAACCTAGTGCCGTAGAAGCCCAGGAGTGTACTGTACTCACGAGTCCTGCCTTGTCCCCTGCTAAAACGTGGGGAAGGGAGGCCCCCGCCATAACATCCTGACTTATCATTTTGTGAACATTTCTTTCTTTTCTTGTGAAAATTATCCTAAGGACTGGTGATAGGTTTTCTTAGTCTAGGCCCTGTTTATTCGACTAAACTCCACTAGGACTGTATTATTATTATTTGATGGTCGTAGCGACCACCTACCCCTGTCTGGACTGTTTAAGGCTTCATGTAAAACCTCTAAAGAGAAAACCTATGACACAACTGGCAACATATTTTTGAATAATGCAGGTAACTGCATCCAATGGCACCCTGCAAATCTAGCTAAGGGAAAAATTGCCTGTGAACAAATTATTCAAACTTTTGTGGAATTCTGCCTAAATGCAAAAACTGGTGGGCAGAACATAAGTGAGACTTTCACGAGAACCATTGACCAAATTAAGAACCTAGTGGCCTGTACATGTGAATATAAATCTGCACAGGAACATATAAAGAAGAAACTGAATAACTTTGATCCAAAGATCAGTCAGGAAAAAAAGCTCTCAGGCACAATTGCCACTTTACTCTCGTCTTCTATATGGCAAATAGATGCTGTTGGAGTAAACAATAAACTTAAAGAAGCCAAGTTGCAATATAGAAAATGGTTACGACAACACAATATATTGTGTGAAAATGAGCAATGGTTATCTATTGCCCACTTAGCAACAACTAAGAATACAGTGGCAATATGGAACAAAAATAAGGGCAAATGAAAAGAGTGAATTGCCGATAAATTGTATTCCTAAAGACGTATGGGCTGAAGACATAACACAAACCCTAGGTGTTGTCGGGGAAACTAACATAAGAATTGAAATCTCTGACACACCATGGATATGTAAATCTACCTGCTCAGATATCAGGATTATAATTGAACATCTAAATAGTTCCCGCGCCTGTGGCACTGATGGGATAAATAATGGTTTCATTCAAAGAAATTGGGAAGTCTGGCATCCTTCTGTCATCCTGGAGAGAGAGTCATATTCTCCCGATTTACAAGAAGGGCCAGCGCTCTGATCCTCGCAATTATCGACTCTTGGCCATGCTAGCATCCCCGCAAAAGTGTTTGCACAGATATTCTTAGCTGACCTGAATGATTGGATAAATGGAAATGCGATATTAAGTCAATATCAAACGGGTTTTAGAGTGACATCAAGAACTAGCCATAATGTTCTCACATTGGTATCTTCAGTAGAGTATGCCTGGAAATGTAGGAAACTAGAGTATATGGAGCTTATATCAACTTCAGTGCCGCTTTCGACACTGTGGTTAGAAACAATCTTTGGCACAAACTGCAGGCATGGAACATCCCTCTGGGTCTCCTGAAGGTGCTAATGTTACTTCACTCCAATACAAGTGTAAAAGTGCAGGTTAATGCTGTAGGCCAACTGTCAGCATCCATTCCCACTGGCACAGGAGTTAAGCAGGGATGCATAGTGGCGGCAACATTATTTAAACTGGACCTGGCCGACCTTGAAATGTCCTTTGATTTGAATCTGCTATGTCCTGTCCTGTCTGCTATATCCTGTTAAAGTAGGTACACAGTGAATAAACTTGTTAGGCTATGCAGAGGATGTATTACTACTAGACTATACACCCAAGGGGTTACAAAGTCTACCTGATGGCCTGGGTCGTTTTGCTAAACAGAATGGATTGCGAATTAACAATGAAAAAAGTAAAATAATGGTATTTGCAGGAAATTGAAAAAAGCGGGTGAACATTAGCTGGTTCCTTGATAAGAAACTTGAGTGTGTTACTTCCTATACCTACTTAGGACTATTAGTTGATGATAGGCTCAACTGGAAATCACATTGGGAGAAAACCAAGATCAAATGCTGGATGCTAGTGGGTGCAGTGAGTGCTTTTATTGGGAGAAACCGTGGTCTTTCGTAACAGTGGAATTCTGTTATCTTCAATATGAATTAACATGTATTTGATCGATTCTTGTCAATAGATCATTTATGTGCTGAGTAGACTTAAGGACAATAAATAATAGAACTATAACGGTGGACTACGCAAAGGCCTTTCTGAGCGTATGGGGAAACATTTTCACTATCTTTAATAATTGGAAAAATGGATGTGGAATTGACATATCGGTGACCATCGTAAAACAAATAAAATATTGGCTATAAAAGATTAGAGCCTTTGACAATGACAATGACATAGTACAACTCTCAAGTAACTCAAATAGTGACATTTCATTGAATACATAAACTCTCGAAACAGCCTCTCAGATTATATAGTGGGGTTTCCTGTAACATAGGTCACAAGACAATATTTATTACTAAAATGTAATAAAAGCAAAGTATTGGAATCTGAAGGTGTGAGGAAAGGCATACAACGAAATGAGTGTAACTGCCGGATATTTGGGAAAGATACAATTGAATCTCTAGAGCACATATTGATAGAATGCGAACGTTTAACCCTTATTAGAGAGCAAATGCGGAAATCATATAACAACTGTTTTAATTATCATGAATCAAGAGCACTTTGGAGAATGTTTATGAATGGGAATGATCAGAATTTTATTTATGATATGACTAGATTTTATCGGAAATGCACTGAGATATTTGAATTATATGAATTTTGATGGAATACGGTTGTTTGTATTCATCTCTTTTAAATATATCTGATCAAATAAGCCCGCTTCTCTGAATATTGCTATTGATTTGGAGGTGACATTATACATTTTAGATATTGTTTTAATAAGCAAAATAAGCAAACTTTGAGAAAACTTCGGTGGACGATTAGTACAAATAATTAAAAAAAAAGATATTGTTTTTATGTCAATGGATGTTTTTATGTGTTTCTATGTATTATTGTATATATTTCACTGATTTTATAATTGTTTACATTGTTGTTTTTATGTGGTATATAAATAGCTGTAAGTATATTAAAAGAAATGTTGGACTCACGGAAAACCTTGTGTAAAAATGCGTTCATCCTTGGGAACCGGGTATAAAGATAGGTTCATCTTAAGTGAAAACACAAAGTACAGTTTCCCGTTACCAAATGCAAGAACACCATGTATCGTATCCTCCTATGTACCTTGTGCCACACAAGTTTATATATTATTCTTCACATTTTAAAGACTTTTTGTTGCCAATTCCAAAGCCCATCCTTGGATATGAGTCTATTAGACAACCACTTTTCTATGTACCATACACAAAAATAGGAATTAATGCACTGCTGTGTTTTCTAATAGGTTCTCTCACATCTGCGTAGTCAATATTTGGTACAAACAAAAAGAGGATCATAAGTAGTTATACATCTCATTGTCCTGATTGAGGCCAGGGACAATTGCATCCATTATAGTAATTAATCTTCCCTCCCTTTGTCTCAATAAAAGTTCTCTATTTCCACCTCTAGGCGGTAGCTCTACTTTTTCCAACCCTAAGAATCTGATTTCTTCTGGTGATGTTTCGGGATGTTCAGTACAGAAATGAATAGCCATAGGATATTTAAGATCCTGATTCTTTATCGCTCTAAATGTTTCCATTATCCTTAATTTCAGTGAACGGATAGTGCTTCCAAAATAAAACTTATTGCAGGTACATTGTATGTCATATATAAAAAAAACTTTATATTGCAGTTTATTAAGTGTAGTATTTGTTTCTTTCTCCCATTTGGCAGCACAATATTACTTTTTCCATTCATCATTTTAGGACAAATTCTGCAGTTACCACACTTGTGGTTGCCCTTGATTGATCTCAAATTTCACACTGTATGTAGATCTTTGGCTCCCGGTATTGATTTAAGGAAACCTGGACTTATATTTTTGATCATGGACGTCTTCCTATATGTGAATGATGGTACATCATCTAAATATGTTCTTAGAAATTGATCCAGTTGCAGAATATTCCAATGTCTTTTGAAAATACCCCAGGTTATAGTGGCATCCGAACTGTAAGTAGTGATGCATTTTAGCTTCTCCATTTTGCTTTGAGTTTGAACTTGAGTTTTATCCATTAGTAAGTAGTCCCTGTCCATCAAATTTGCTTTGGATACTGCTTTTTGGAGGTCTTTTGATTTGTATCCAGTATCCACGTTGGCTAAATTAATTCAGAGATTTCTCCACATGGGTCAGATAATCTTCATGAACACTGCAATTTCTTTTGATTCTAAGTATCTTTCCATTTGGGATGTTACTAATAGTGTGCCTTGGATGAATTACTGTTGGCATGTAAAATATTGTTTCCGGCCGTTGGTTTAGTAAAAAGACTTGTTTGAATTGTGTTATTCTGTACATAAAATTCCAGGTCCAAAAAATGTTTCAATACTTTCATTCATTGCGAGTTTGATGTTGTTTTCATTGATATTGAGGTAGCTGACATATTATAGAAGAGATGATCTATCTCCATCCCAGATCATGTGAATGTAGTCAATAAATTGTCCCCAACCAATTATTGAGGGCCGAATAATGAAGGGCCTTATAGTTTGAAGACCAATGACGAACTGTGTACTTAATAGTGTTGAAGATTACATGTTTTTAGAGGTAGGCATAAATTGTCCACCGGACAGTAGGCAGCCAATCACAATCCTAATTCCTATGCAATGTATACTTAGATGACCCCCATAAGCCTATTGCAGCCTTTGGCAGGTTTTCTATTAAGTGCCACGTAGTATGACATCAAGGCTTACGTATTTGTTGCACATAAGGATGTTTTTATGAGAAATGCACTCAGAGCTCGAGCGAAAGTCCGGTGATGTCCGTTGGAACTCCCTGTTGGTGTCAGAGTTATTCTGCATCCCCATCCATTGTATGCATGTTACTAAAAGGGCCATATGCTCACGTGGTAGCAGTGCCTATGGCTGGAAATGATCCAAACTAGTTTGTCTCCAGATTTTTGGACGATCAGACATCCTCCGCCATTAACCGGAAGATCGCAGGATTTCCTGTGGCGAGCGGCTGATAGAAATAAACTTGCAAGAAAAACCGAGACGGTGGGCAGGTCCCCCTTTGACAAAATGCTTGCCGGTTTCCACGGGTGCTCTGCAGACAAGGGCGAAGTGGTCAGATTTGAGGAGGAGTCGATACAGAAGGCCTCAAGTCGATTAATGAACGAATGGTGAGCAGACTAAGGGGAATGGCAAATGAAGGGGATGGGATTGTGATCATTTTTAAGTAACAGGAAATATTGTGGGAAGAAAAGATAGCGCCTAGGAGTCGTGGTTCAAGGGAGTTTCAGAAGGAGTCATTTCAAATCCCAATAGGGGTAGACCAGGAACATATAATTGAAAAAGTTGAGGAGCAATAGTGATTGAGCATAGCGAAGTGATTGGGACCAATCAAAAGGTAGAGATAGCTAATTAAAAAATTAGAGGTTTGAGCGGTGCTTGATTGTGTGTGCTCATATTTGTTGTTTTAAAGTTGTTGAAAAAGTGGTGATTTAAGAAAACGTATAAAGGTTATTTCATAGGTCTGGTAAGTATTGACAGTCAATTGAGACTTGTCATTATGGGAGATACTCCTCTGATGCATTTATGTAAAATGTTACCAAAGCATATGACCAAGCTCAAACAGTATTAAGCAGAATGGGTGAAAGGCACCGCAGATAAACTGTTCATGCCATGGCCACAAGGGTAATCATTGTCAAAAGCGGTATTGCAACACATGCCTACATACTTGCAAACTGCGTACACGGGGAAGAAATTAGAGAAAAGATGAGTGATTCTAGAGCTCTGGAAAATGTACTAAGAAGAAAGGGAAGATCATCCACCTGAGGAGTGGATGCTTAGTTAGCGTAAGGAGGAAGGTGTTGAGCCCTCAGCTCCCCTTGCCTAACCCGAAGTAAAAGGTGATAGTACAGAAGAAATAGGGTTATATCCATTAAAGGAGTTGAAAGCGGCAATGGGGTATAGTAATCCAATATATGAACTCCCAATATAAGATCATACAAGACAAAGAAGATAGGAGTGATTGGTTGAATCTGTCAACAGAAATAGATAGGGAGATTAAGAGATGGAAAGGAGAAAAGGACAAAGCTGATGAGATAATGCTTGTGCAGAAAGAATGGATGAGAGGACAGATATTACTTAAAATAGATGCGAAAATCATTGAGGAAGTTAGGCGAAAATAAGGACAAACAAGAAAGAAAAGACAAAGAACGATAGAAGAGATTGAAAGATGACGAGCAGAAAAGGAAGAGCAGGGAGTGACGAGAACAGATATATCAGGAGGAACAAGTGAAAAAAGAAGAACAGGCTGAAAAACAAAGAAAGTATGACAATAGACAGATAGCAATAGAAGATAGGGATAGAAGAGAAAGGAAGAGAGAAGAGGAGTAAGCGCAAAGTCTAAGGGACAAAAGATTACAAAGATAAAGGGAAGGAGAGGAAAGAAGGGAAGGAGTAAGGAGAGAAGAACGAAAGCAAGAGGAAAAAAGAATTGGAAGGGATGCGAGAAAGCAAAGAGAACTAGATGGAGAAATAGAACGAAGAAAAAGACGCAGCGCAGTCTTGATACCAGTCTCATTCGTAAGGAACCAGTAGGGCCAAGCCCAGAAATACGATAGAAAATATTCCTCTGATGAAGGAAGCAATGCCAACGGCATCTAGATTAGTACTGGAAGAAGAAAGCTTTGATGCAGTGAGCATTGGAGAAAGGATTGATAAGGCCTAGCAAGAATTGAAGGAAGGTAGCAAGTATGTAATTCAAGGGAAGAGGGATCAATCCCTAGCATTTCAATCAGGAAGCGAAGAAGAAATTCCGTTCAGTCACGGACGTAGAGCATTGTCCTTAAGCAGAATGAACCTAGACAAAGGTGAGGAAGATAATAGTCCCACTAGTTGGGGACAAGATATGTCAGATGAGGAAAGAGAATCCAGTCTTGGGGTAGAAGGAGGGAGCGCGTGCGCCCCTGAAGGGAGCCTGCAAATGGATAAAGAAGTAAGGTGGTCGGATCTGGAACAACACAAGGATAGGACGCCAGAGCGTCCCCGAGGACGATCGTATAGTGAGAAAGGAGAATTGCACCATATGTGAGCAGGTTACAGTCGTTACCGACAAGGAGACAGACAGTGACGATCGTCCCTGCCATGGACAGACTAACGATGGTAGCCAACTCTGGGTTTGGGTTCACACAATTTCTGGTATTGGAAAAAGGCAGGAGCAAACCCAGTATATCCTATGGCCTCACATGGGCATGGATAATTTAAAGTGTAAGCTCCCGAGTTTGACTTCAGGCGCTGGGAAATGGATATATGAATTAGAAAAAATGGCAGGAGAAAACACGCTGGCCATAGGGAACATAAAAGGTCTCCTGACAGCTATTCTTGGGGAAAGGGCTGATGAAATATAGAGGAGAGCAGGATATTCAAGTGTGACAGCAAACAACACAGCGCATGATGGAGCGCTGTTTAATAATTGTAGAAATGACATGTGGAAGGCTCTCAGGGTACAGTACCCCGATACATCAGATATGGGTGCAATTATGACACATAAGATGAAGGAAGATGAAGACACTATTGCTTAGATTCAGGATATTCAGGAGAAATGGCAACTTGAAACTCGTGAGCCGTGGAAAAAGACAGTGGCCCTCATTACAACCCTGGCGTTGGACCATGGTGCTAATAGCACCATGGTCCATGCCGGTAACTTACCGACTCCGTCACGGTGGAATGGGGAATTACCGCCCCATTCCGAGGTTGGCGGGGCGGTAATTCCCCATGCCGCCATTGCCCTTCCCCATTCCCATTTTTGCCCCATAGGGCTCAATGGAAATGGGGAAGGCGCTAAGTACGGTGCCGCAAATTGCGGCACCGTACTTAACACCAAGGTCCCTTTGTGGGTTGGATTTTAACGCCTGCTAAAAGCTCAGGCGTTAAGGCGTTAACGGCGCTGCCACCTTTTGCGGCGCCATTAACCCCTTAATGCCAGGGTTGTAATGAGGGCCAGTGGCATTATTTATCACATTTTCAGCTAGGGTTTGCCTATGCCAGTACAGAGGCAGTTGAAAGAACAAGTAGGGATGGAAGTGAAACCATGGGCTGAGATATAGCTGACGATAGTACACCATTGTCGGTTATTACAAGAGAAAAATAGTGTGGGTGTTGTGCAATAAGCAAGAGAATGGGTGGCCGTTACGGACAAATCGGGGATGGGTGCTAAAGGGTCATAAGGGGATAACTAGTATATAAATGGCGGCAAGCGACATGCAGGGCACAGGGTGGCACAGCTAAAACAAGTTTTATGTACTCCACAGTGACCTAAACATTTGTTTTACATAGGTCAACATGTCGGTACATGCAAGCGCAGTTAACACCGGGCTGGAGGTGGTAGAGCTCGTGCTATCCGAAGACGGCCAGACATTGGAGGAAGCGGCCGGACCATCAAACACGGGGCGAGGAATGGACGCACAATCTTGGGCTGAATTTCTAGCCCTCACTGAGGTCTTGGGGTGGCAGGTGGCCATGGCAAGGATGGGGGGCCCGACAGTCACCAACATAGTCGCCATCCCGGGAAGCAACCCAGAGGGGGGCAAAACCGTGGCGGAAAACAAGGATTTGACAAGTGGCGAAGGGGCGGGGGGCCACGAGAACTCACCTGCGGGTGTGGGTCAGGAGGGCGGGCCGGGCGGGCCCCCCCGGATGCGTACAGCGAAAACAAGTGGGGACCCACACGTAAAAAAGACAAAAAGGGACTTGGAGGAAGAACTGGCAGCTTTAAAAGCAAAGTTGGGGGCGACACCGGCACCACCCGCAACCGCGCCAAATGTGCCAACGCTGGCACAGCCGCCCGCCCCGCCGCTGAAGGCCCAACCGAAAGTGATAACACCGCCAGACCGGGGGGCCGGGTCGGTACCAGGCAGTGTGCCTGTGGGCAGTGAGGGTGAGTCGGAATTCATCCAAAAAATCGTAAGGGCAGTGTTGGCAGCGCAAGGGGCAACGGCCGTATCAGCCCCCATAGCAAACAAGGCACCTGGGGCAGCCACTACGGGAGCAAGCAAGGTCTGGCAGGGGGGGGAAGAAGGGGCAATAAGCGGCACCCTAGCAACTGGCATCACTTCCAGCACCTGGGTAGAGGGCACAAATACCAAATTACCGCCAGCAACAGGGGGCAATTACTCAGCATGGCTTCTGCCCGAGTGGGTGAAACAAGAAATTTGGGAGGGCAAGTTCATTGACATATTATCTCTCTTGGAACACGAAACAAAGGGCAATGACACACTGCGGGGAACAGGAGGGAGGGAATTAGCCAAGGCCAGAAAAAGAGTGAGGCCGGCAGAAACCCTGGAAAATTGGCTCGCAGCATTTAAGATATTGTCCCAGACACTTAATCAAAAGGACCCAGACCTGGGTCCACACTTGATGGCATACAGGGCATGTGTTATACATGAATATAATCAACAGGGGGGAAACAAATGGTTTTTGAGAGACCAGCGATTTCGTTTACGAATGGAACATGATCCCAAACTAAAATGGAATCATAAGTCAGTCGAGGACTGGCTGGAGTCTTCCAGTGGGACAATAGAGCAAGCGGATGGGACAATCATGTTGGCGGGAGGGCGCATCAATCCCTGGGCAGAGGCAGGGGGTGGACGCTCGGCAGTGGGGGCAGGGTTAAACAGCGCAATTACGGCTCCCAGACCGGTGGCACCAAGGGAGGGGAGGATGGAAACGACAGCATGGGCCAATAACCTGGGGCCGCAACCGGTCCGGGGTAATACAGGCACAGTACAGCCGGTCCTCCCGGAAGCAATATCAAGGCCAACTGGGGCGGGGCGAACGAATACCGGGAGCGGGAGGACACTGGCTTACTGCAGATTTTACAATGAGGGGGTATGCAACTGGGGAGCAACTTGCAAATTCAGACATGCTTGCTCCTCGTGTGGGACCCACGGTCATCCAGCACGGTGGTGCAGGGGAAGGCCAGCGGCAAGCGATCAACCAAAATGAGCGCTGGGAAGGGCTTCAATAGGGAAACATCGGGGATAATGGTCGATTGATGTCATTTATGCGGTCGTTGCGTGTCAAAACAAACACTGTATACTAAAATAAACAATTTTCTTTTAAGGTGCCTCGACAATTGGTTCATCAGGAGAAGAGGGGGCAAGGGCACTCACGGCACCGGGAGCAGGCACAAGAGCCAGCAATGGTAATGATGGGGGCAGGGTGGACAAAAGGGGGGGTGGACAGAGGGGGCCGGGTAACGGCCTTAATAGCAAGGGGTTTTCCCCCATCAATGTTGATTGCTTGCTCACATGGCTGGGACAGTACCCGGCTTCCTTAGGGAGGGACACATTAGCCCAGGGGTTCGTGGAGGGGTTCCGCATCCCTTACCAAGGACGCATTGGGGCCAGAACAGCGAATAACTCAAAGTCTATTTTAGAGTGGGCTGATGTGGCCAAGGCAGAGATTAACAAAGAAATTGAATTAGGAAGGATAGCAGGACCTTACCAGGGTCCCCCTTTGAGCAACCTCATCATCTCCCCTTTGGGGATAGTACTGAAGAAGGAACCTGGGAAGTTTCGCCTAATACATAACTTGTCGCACCCCAAAGGAGGCTCAGTGAATGATGGATTGGACATAGAGGCTTGCTCAGTAACTTATGCATCGTTCGACCAGGCCATAAGCTTGGCACGGGCAGCGGGAAAAGGGGCGCTCTTGGCAGAGATGGACATAGAAGCAGCATTTCGGTTGCTCCCGGTTCACCCGGACAGCTTCTTCCTCCTAGGCTTCCAGTTTGAGGGTCAGGTGTATGTAGACAAATGCATGCCAATGGGGTGCAGCATCTCATGCGCATATTTTGAAGCATTTAGCTCCTTCCTCGAATGGGCACTCAATAAAAAGGAGGGCAGGGGGGGGAACACATTATTTGGATGATTTTCTGTTCATAGGAAGAGGGGGCACGAATATTTGCGCAGCACTCCTCGATAATTTCTTGGTATTAGCTGAGGAGTTGGGAGTACCTCTGGCGGGGGACAAAACGCAGGGGCCCTGCACCAAGTTAACCTACCTGGGGATAGAAATAGACACGGTTGAAGGGACATGCAGATTACCGGTAGAGAAGATAGAGGAATTCATTAGCAACATAGATAGGGCATTACAAGGGGAGAAGGCAACCATAAAAAACATACCATGTTTGGTGGGCAAGTTCAATTTTGCCGCCAAGGTGATACCGGCCGGAAGAGTTTTTGCAAGACGTCTGACGGCGGCGACAGGAAGGCACGAAAAAGGGTGGCATAAGGTACGCCTCGGGGCGGGCGTGAGGGAAGACCTCAAAGTATGGCGCGCCTTTCTAAGGGAATTTAATGGGGTATGCATATGGCAGTCTCCTTGGATGGCATGCGCACAGTTACAGTTGTTCACCGACGCGGCAGGTAGGGTGGGATTCGGGGCAATATTAGGAAAAGAATGGTGCCGGGCCACCTGGCCTAAGGCATGGGTGAGGAAGGGGATGTGCAAGAACATCACCATGTTGGAACTATTCCCAGTGGTGGCAGCAATGCACATTTGGTTGCGCGATCTGTGTAACAAACGATTAGTCGTGTGGTCGGACAATTTGGCAGTGGTACAGGCGGTGAACACGCATTCAGCAAAATGCCCGGCAACGTTGTGCCTATTACGCCATATGGTTCGCAAATGTCTGGGGATGAATGCAGCCGTCAAAGCGCGGCACGTACCTGGGGTGGATAATACAGTGGCTGATGCACTTTCTCATTCACAGATGATACGATTCAGGAAAGCGCACAGCCAAGCACAGCCCATCATGACTCCGTTCGACAAGGAACTATGGCAGCTAGTGAGTTGGGTCAAGGAATGAGGAAGCTCGCTTCCAGAGCTTTAGCGGGGAGAACCTGGAATCGATACAAGGCCAATTATGACACATTTTTGTTGCACACCAAACATTTGGGGGGTGACAACATGGCCAAGAGGGTGGACTGTTTTGTGCTTTGGGCAAAGGGGGTGGGAAAATCAAGATCATGGCTGGCGGGACATCTTAGCGCAGTGGCATTCCATAGCCAGCTGGCAGGCCAGCAAGACCCAACAAAAGGTTTTCTGGTGAGAGCTCACTAAAAGGGTGGAACAGGGGCGGGATGGCCACAGCAACAACCTCTTCAACTCTAGTGAGGAAACCCATTGATTTTGAATTATTACAGAAGGTCATGACGGCAACTACAAGGGTGTGTTACTCGCAATATGAAAGCATTATGTTCAAAGCATGCTTCGCATTGGCTTTCTTTGGGGCCCTACGGATTAGTGAGTTAGTGGCAAAAGCCAAGAACGACCAGAGTTTCAGAGCCTTACTATGGGGAGATGTACGCCAGATTGGGGGGGGGGGTATCAGTCAACATCAGGATATCAAAAACAGACCAGAAGGCCAAGGGAAGCGAGCTGGTGTTGGCCAGATTGGGACAGGAGGCGTTTTGTCCGGTTGAGAGCACGACAGCCTATTTTGCAATCAGGGGGGGCGAGCCGGGGTATTTGTTCCGAAACAAGGACGGAACCCCACTCACCCAGTTTTAATTCAGGCGAGTCTTAGAGGGGGCCTTGGCAAGTTCGGGTGTGGATCCGGGGCAATATTCAACTCACTCATTCCGCATAGGCGCAGCGACAACAGCGAGCAGGGAAGGGCTGGGGGAGGACAGGGTCAAAAGGATAGGGAGATGGACATCTGACAAATACAAATTATATGTGCGCTAACAGAGTCGATGCGTTGGCATCCAGGGGGGCGGGGGGTAGGGCAGCCTATGGGACAAGGGGGCACTAACTAGGCCACACAAGCTAATACAACCAATCATGTCTCCACAGAAGCCAACAGGGTATGGGTCGTGGGCCACTCCTTCGTGGCCCGGGCAGTGGCCAGAGCACGGATGACGTTTTGGGACAGGAACTTGGGCCTACGGAACACGCAGATTAGTTGGATCACCAAAGGTGGTTTGAAAGGCACGTCCGTATGGGCGACATTGGAACAGGCGGCGCAGCAACACCCTTCGCCCGACATTATCTTGTTACATATAGGGGGAAATGATTTGGTGAATAAAGGAAGGAAGGATTTGTCAGGACTTTTAAGAAATGTACTAAACAGGATAGGGAGGACTTTCAGGGGGTGCGAGGTGATGTGGTCCGAGATAATTGCAAGACAGGAGTGGAGGGGTGCGTTACGCCACGGGGCCATAGAGGAAGCAAGGAGGAAAATGAACAATCGTATGGGGAGTTTCCTAAAAAGCAGGGGGAGGGTGTGGATTCGGTATCCCCTCATCACTTTAAAAGTACCTGGGTATTTCGAGAAAGACAGGACCCACCTGTCCGAGGTGGGCACAGCCATGATGTCTTTAGAATGGAGGACAGCACTAAAGAACGCGGGATGTGCGTGAGGGGGCGCAGATCAGGAGGGGGGGAGGAAAGGCGGAGGGGATCACCCGCAATGCCATGGAATCAAGAAAGGGAGTGCCCTGTGCAAGAAAGCTGGGGGGGGGAACTCTTCGCCGCCGGCAGCCAGCAGAGAGTCTTGGAGGAGTCACAGGTCAATCCCTGAACAAAGCACTGACAGACCTATAGGGGAATGATCAGCCAATAGATTAGATTTACGGCGCCCCAAGAGCAATAGGCTTGGGGGAGGCCCTGGGAAAAAGGGGAGGGATGTAGGGGACTTGGGAGCCAATTCCAAGACCAAAATTGCGGGGGGGGAGGGAACGAACAACAAACTCAAACAAGGGCAGCAAGAGAAGCCGGTTGGGGGGGGAACGAGAGGAGAATACGGGGGGTTAGGCAACAGGGACAAAAATTACAGCAAGGGGAAGTCTTCACGAAGGGGGGGCGGCCTGAGGGGGGAGTTTGTGGGGGGATTCAAGAAAGGGAAGAATATCTGGGGGGAAAGGGAGCCCGGACAGGGAAGGCCCGAAAGGACAGGAAAAAGGGGGCCTGGCGGGGCGCAGCAAAGGGTGGACCAGGGGAATGGGGGAGCCAGTTGGGAAAGGAAGGAAGAAGGAGGGACAGGGTATCCGGAAGAGACATGACGCCGGCAGGGGGGGCACTGGGTAAGGCTTCACCGGGGGGGCTTTGGGAGAGAGGGAACAGGGAAGTTCTTGGGGGCTTGGGAAGATGGAAGGGAGACCTGGGGGTTGCATAGCTTAGATAGGACTGGGATTCCAGTACCAGCAGCAACTGGGGGACGTAGGGGGGACAGAGTAGAGTTAGTAAAGAAAAGGTTAGATGGATGTCGCAAAGCGACGACCAACTAGGCAGGCAGAAAGTGGGGGCCGGCATCGGAGGGCGGTGTCGGCCCTAACTACGGATATGTAATATGTGTAATGTTGGGGCACTTGTGGTGGTGCCGGTATAGGAACCTGAACATTAGCGAGGCACCGCGTGGCTGCCGGTTTTAGCTAGATCCCGAACCAGGACACAGGGGAAGTGTCAGGGGAGGAACGGGGGGGGGTCGGGTATTCCCAACTAAGACCTAGAGAAAAAGGGGGCCTAGGGAAACACGGGGTAGAAAATCAAATCACAAACGGCCCGGGTAGAGAGAGGTTACTAGCCAGGGCCGGGCTCAATCTGAGGCCTCCACCGGACGAGGACGATAAGGGAGGGGGGGAGGGCAAGGAATACCTAGGTAGCCGCCCATTGAGTAGTATATCAGTGGCGGTGAATTACGGATCGCCTGTAAGATAACTCCAAGACTTTATGCAAAATAAAGCTGCTGAGGCATTCTAATCTTCCAATCTTAAACAAAGTATCGGTGTCATTATTTGCTTCAACATGTTATGTATGACTTATGCCGGGAGGAAGGGGGGGGAAGAAGGAGGGGGGTACGAGGGGTCTGGATAAGGAGGGGGGGAGGACAAGGCACTGGGATGCCCACGCTATGGCGGGCGAACGCGCCAGGGAAGCTGGCATGGCGGGCGCCGCCCCTTAGTGGGGGCGGTCCAGCCGCCCTCCCCCCCCCAAGGGACGATTGGTCAGGGGGGCGGGAGAAAGAGAGGCACACGGAGCCCGCCCCCCTGAAGGGCGTGAAACCAGAGGGGCGGGGCGGGAAACCGAGGAGAAGCCAGCCCATAAAGGCACGGGCTTGTGAGAACAATCACACATTCTCCCTCGGTTTCCCGTCGTTTCGTTTCCCACCCACCCTCCCAAAATAAAAAATGTTTGTTAATAAATTGTCTTTTGTTTTACAGGTTGCCCAGCGGAGTTACATTGCGATCCCTTTAACGAAGCACTCACAGACCTATAGGGGAATGATCAGCCAATAGATTAGATGTACGGCGCCCCAAGAGCAATAGGCTTGTGGGAGGCCCTGGGAAAAAGGGGAGGGATGTAGGGGACTTGGGAGCCAATTCCAAGACCAAAATTGCGGGGGGGGAACGAACAACAAACTCAAACAAGGGCAGCAAGAGAAGCCGGTTGGGGGGGGAACAAGAGGAGAATACGGGGGGTTAGGCAACGGGGACAGAAATCACAGCAAGGGGAAGTCTTCACGAAGGGGGGGGATGAGGGAGGGACTTTGTGGGGGGATTCAAGCAAGGGAAGAATATCTGGGGGGAAAGGGAGCCCGGACAGGGAAGGCCCGAAAGGACAGGAAAAAGGGGGCCTGGCGGGGCGCAGCAAAGGGTGGATCAGGGGAATAGGGGAGCCAGTTGGGAAAGGAAGGAAGAAGGAGGGACAGGGTATCCGGAAGAGACATGACGCCGGCAGGGGGGGCACCGGGTAAGGCCTCACCGGGGGGGCCTTGGGAGAGAGGGAACAGGGAAGTTCTTGGGGGCTTGGGAAGACAGAAGGGAGACCTGGGGGTTGCATAGCTTAGATAGGGCTGTGATTCCAGTACCAGCAGCAACTGCGGGACGTAGGGGGGACAGAGTAGAGTTAGTAAAGAAAAGGTTAGATGGACATCGCAAAGCGACGACCAACTAGGCAGGCAGAAAGTGGGGGCCGGCATCGGAGGGCGGTGTCGGCCCTAACTACGGATATGTAATATGTGTAATGTTAGGGCACTTGTGGTGGTGCCGGTATAGGAACCTGAACATTAGCGAGGCACCGCATGGCTGCCGGTTTTAGCTAGATCCCGACCAGGACACAGGGGAAGTATCAGGGGAGGAGCGGGGGGGTCGGGTATTCCCAACTAAGACCTAGAGAAAAAGGGGGCCTACGGAAACACGGGGTGGAAAATCAAATCACAAACGGCCGGGGTAGAGAGAGGTTACTAGACAGGGCCGGGCTCAATCTGAGGCGTCCACCGGACGAGGACGATAAGGGAGGGGGGGGGGCAAGGAATACCTAGGTAGCTGCCCATTGAGTAGTATATCAGTGGCGGTGAATTACGCATCACCTGTAAGATAACTCCAAGACTTTATGCAAAATAAAGCTGCTGAGGCATTCTAATCTTCCAATCTTAAACAAAGTGTCGGTGTCATTATTTGCTTCAACATGTTATGTATGACTTATGCCGGGAGGAAGGGGGGGGGGAAAATGGAGGGGGGTACGAGGGGTCTGGATAAGGAGGGGGGGAGGACAAGGCACTGGGATGCCCACGCTAAGGTTTGAGCACACCTACCGTGTTTTCTATATTCTCAAAAACGTGTTTATGTCAAAACCACTGCTGTCGTGAGAACAGAAACAGGCTTGTGTAGAGCATTTATTTACAGAAGAAAAAGACGGGAGATGTTTTCAGATGGAGAAAGACCAACCATCTGGTAGATCCAGTCACAAAAACGGGGAGTGTTTCCGTCGGTGTGGATGGGCCACGCTTTCCACAAGCGTTGCCTGCAAGTTTTTTTTTTATTTTTTAATGGAAACACCAGTTCAATTGTTCCCTGTCCTCCTGACCCCACAGCCACTGTGTCCGCAACCGCCGGGAGAGTAGAGCGGGGCGGGGCGGACGCCAATCATCCTGAAGAAAGCTCCAGGGTGTATTCCAGAGGGCTATGAAATGGCAGCATAACGCCCCTTTCTTGCCCAGCCCCTTCAGGAGGCGGCACTCCCATTGGTAGCTGGGCGGCGGGAGACAGTGAGCAGGTCACGGGGATTGGGGTGGCTGGGCGAGCTGATTGCTCTGCCCGCTAATGGGGGTTGTCGGTGACTGCTCCTGGGTTGCTGCTCCGCTGTCACAGCGGCCCACCGATCTTTGAGTTCACCCGCTGCGCGCACCTTCCATTGTTTGTTTCTTGGACCGCATCCCCTCCCCAGAGCCCGTGTTTGTAACACACTTCTGTCCCTAAACAATGCACTCCCTGGAAGCGGGGGTAAGCGAGGAGTCTTTACGGGGGTATTTAGCCGTCAAGTCTTCTGGAAGTACGGTGCCTTGTCCTTTAACGGAATAGAGCAAGTGCGCCACCCGAAAGCCACGCTCCCATGGGCTAAACTGGATTTGTTTTGTACCTCGTTCCACCTGCTGCTTCTCTCCTTTGCACTGTGGATTATAGTCGCCGCGCCGCACTGCACTTAAACGTGCTTCTCGAAGGAACGAGATTGTACTCCATCTAGTGCTGGAAGCAGACCGTGCAGCTGCGGAGGACGGTTACTGGAGAGGGTGTAAAACCTACGACAAGTTCAGAACCTTTTGTAAGTAAATAAACTTGAAAGATCTTGGAGGGCGGGGACGCAAATTGAGTGCATTTGCTTGAGTGGACAGGACTGCTGGCATTAGAAACGGGTTTGGGAGACGGTGGGGGCTAAAGGTCAGTGGCAGATGTTGTCAGGCTTTCTTACCAGCTGTCGTTTTCATACACTGAACTTGAAAGTGGCACCGTTCAAGTTTTCCGTGACCAATGTAAGGAACTGACTGAAGAAAAATAACCAGGTGTCTTATTTTTTTTCCATGTCATTTTTGTTTATTGAGAAAATAAATTCCAACAAACGTCATTACTATAACATTACATTCCTCAACACTTCGGAATATCCAAGACTGGAAATCCCACACCAAAACATGTTGTAAAATAATTGTAAACATGTAAATGTAGTATGTATCGCAAGAATGTATAAGGTTATCGTTTTCCATGTTATAGGTTTATACAACTAGAAACACATGCTGTAATCTATAGTAAAAAAACAAGTACGTGATTTCCAGATTCCTGATTATTTTCCCCCTGAAAAGTTTTGATTTTGGTCCTCTTTCTCCACTCCATGCTGTTTGTAAATACTGTACCACAGACAACTATACTACTGCATTTGCAGCTTCTTTGTAACAGGTATGAGCCGCATACGTGGTGGTTATTTGGCACATTTAAAAACATGATCTTTGCCATCTTTGGGGTCAAGTACGAATTTAAGGCAGTGCAAGCTATGTTTAATTGTTTCTACCACAGAGATAGACGCCATGAGGTTCTGCTTATCTTCGCAAGTAGCAGAGCAGTCTACCACCAGAAGAACCCTAATTCCAAACTTAATGTACATTTCTTTATTCTATAGGGTACATCATTCCAGGACTCGACATTTCTGGGAGCTATTTACTTCCTGCTTCTAGCCTTGGAGAACCTGGTTATCTTAACACTAACAGCTACCGAGAGCTACCTTTGACTCATGAGGCCTTCTAGTGCCATACAACATACCCATGTGACTCTAGTAGCTTTCTGTATTTCGGAATGCCTATACATGGAAGACTTTTAAAGCATCATGGATTGCCTATAATGGGGGTGTGGGGTTCAAGTTTGCATCTCGCATAAATGTTAGATTTGCAGCACGTTATGTACTCGCTCCTGGTTCACTAGGGGTAGCTCCTGCCTATTGGGTGATGCCCAATGCCCAGGAGTTGGTTGTAGCTCCTGCCCATGAAATGTTACATTTCCACCCTGCATTCCCACATATAGATTGTCTGGGTTTGAGAACCAACCAAGTTTTCAGGAGCACCACTGACTGTTAACTTCCATTTACATACATTGTATTTTGTGTGGATGTCCTGAAAACGCTGTTGATGAACAATTTAGGTATTTTGTTTCACCATGATGACACACACTTTTCTCCCGGCCATGGGCAAGAAATGGCCTTAATTAAGTATGGTAATTGTCTTCAAGATAAAATAAGGCAGATGGAATGGCAGTGCATAAATGTGCTACATAACTTAGCCGTTTGTTTCCTTTTACTGTGATCAATATATACTTCAAAATCAGACATCTCCTGATGGTTTGTCCGGCAATAGAACAAGACAGAAACGCCTATTACAGCCAGCTGTTTACTAACACTTTTGTTGAGGCTGAAGATACATGGTGGAACCGCCTTATTACAGGAGCCCAAACTAGATGGCTAATACCAACAGCAACATTTCTAATTATCACCATGGAAAAGCTCAATCAACTCCAACAGCGACCCAAACTGAGATAACAAACGAACTAACAAAACCAGAACACGACCACAGAAACTTGGAATTCTAAATCTTGAAACCTCAACATTTTTTGAAAATGGCGTCGGTCTTATTTCTACGAGGCGCGAACAGCAAAAAAGGCCAAAAAAATCCATGAGGCACGAACAACAAAAGTGCCAATTATTTTCTACTCTCTGAACTTCACAAATTGTGTTTCTACTGTTGCTTCGAAAATTTCTTTGTAAAAATCTAACAAGATTATACACAAATAAATAAAAAATATATATATATCTTTCAAAACGACTGCTTTTCGGTCTTTGGTCATTACCAGACCCAATCTAACGCAGCATTATAAACTTGCTTTTTGTTAAAGTGCTGGTAAAATACCTCAGCAAGTTGCACGCTTGCTGCTTCAGTCTGTCTGATCTGCAGGTGACTGGTTCGAATCCCGGCCAGGAAATGAGTACCAACTTTGGTTAGGTGATATTGTATGTAAACATGTTCTGCTTTACTTAAAGCGCTTTGGGAAAAGCCCTATGTAAATAATTGTTATTATTAAATTGCCATCATCCCACTCCTTGCATTCTGGTACTTGTAGACTGTATGGAGAACAGGGTGTCAAAATATTCAAAGTATAATAGAAGACTGACGCAGGTTTGCGTGAGATCTATAAAGTGAAGCTTTGGATAGATGTGTATTGCTGTTATTGTGCACATGAAACGGTCTAGTGCTCAGTCCTGGGGTAGTGTTTGCAAGAAAGTCGCGCCAATCAATATACCCTGTTGGAGATAGTCGAATATCATATTTTAGAGGCAACCTCAAATTTCAAAATTGGCACAAACCTGCTAGGATCTTGATGCAAACTTTTTCACACAATTGGTGACAAGACGGCTGGAGTGTCAAAACAAACAATATTTCAAAACGTACACCCAGTACACCTGTCTCTGGAACAAGTTATCAATGCAGGTCAGACTGGCACTCTGTCCCGAGTTTCAGGGAGATCCTGAAGACCCTACTGTCAATGGTTGCTACACGCAACCCTACTCTTCCTGACACATCCTCTGTTGCACCCACACACAACCTGTAACCCTCTCTGTGTATCCCCTATGCACAGTACTCGGCTGCACCACAGCTAGGTTTGTGCTTTATAATTCGCTTACATGTATGCAATAGTCCACCAGATAATTAAGCATACTTGACGTCTTTAAGAACGCAGTATGCAGAAGAGCAGCAGGTTATGTGACAGACCACTGGAGCAATGAGTGCCGAGTGGTGTCATAGTGGGCGTTTATATAGCACTACAGCTGAACTGGGCCAACTTTTTTTGTGAGGAGTTCCGAATAATGGAAGTTCAGGCGTTGAATGAAAAGGTTGGACTTGAGTAATCTTACAGTTATCAGGTTGGATGGTGTATGGGGCTTTTTGCTCAGGCTGACCCCAGGGGTGGGCACTGGATGCACCGTACCCTAAAAGAGGAGTTGGCGAAGCAATGATTTCCCTGAGAGTTTGGTACATGTTCTGGTTGACCAGCTAAACATTTCTCGGCTGTATTCAAAGGTGGTAAATCGGTTATTGGAATTTGTAGTACGTCTACGGGATGGAAATCCTACAGGTTAATTCAAATGATCTAAATCATGCTAACATGGAAGCAACTGGGATGTTCAATGATGCCACAAAAAACGCTAGGTTTGAATTCAATGAACTACAAATTAATTATGCACTCGTACTATCAGACAAAGCGAAACTGGGATGGGAGAGCATCAAAGTAATTCAGTCTAAAAGCCAAGTACCGTTTTTTTTTTCTTTCATTTTTGTTTTGTTTTTGTAAGGCGCTAACCACAGACGAGGCTCTTCTCGGTGCACTCCATAGCAAAGTTAGGGGAAGTGGGAATCTGTTCTTTCACAGGCACGAGGAAAATTCAAATAAGTAAAGTGCAGAAAAAAGGGGCAAGGAGGGAGGAAGAGCTTAATGCGCAGCCAGGGCACAAAGCGCAGTGGGGGATAGTATGTCCATGGTCAATTCACAAGGACAGAAAGACTACATATTGATGTATGCACAGCAAACAAGTCCACGAGATTTCCTGCAGAGCAAAATCCATCATCTTTTACGGAAGTAGAGGCGGTTATCAATTTCTCTCATAATCAACAGTAAACTGTTACAGGAAGCTAAGTGCAGCTTCTGCTTTTGTATCAAGAGGTTTTCCCTAAATGTTGCATCAGCTAGTTTTATATCCTGAGGATTTCGGATTTCTTGTGGGGGGGTAATTTCTGACTGATATAAAGCATGCTTTTATTCAAATATGCTCTGTGGATAAAGCAAGGAATTTTAAAGTCCAGGCGTGCTCCGACGGAACCAGTGCAGAGATAGAAGACCCGACATGATGACTGAACTTTGAGTAAACTGTACCACATATGTATGTCTTGCAAACCTTTTGGCAAGTCTTTCCTTTCAACGAGAGCACAGCAGGAAAAAAGCTAACTAACAGGGTATAGCATCCATAAAAATCCACTTCTGCAAATTCTACCTCAACTATTGGGGAGGGGGAGGCTTGATTTGGGGCATGTTTTTCCATGCTTTTGGATAAGGGTTAAGTGTGAAAACCCTTATTGTGCAATGGCAATGACTTCACTGGGGATTTGCACTCTGATTGGGAGCCTGTGCTAGTGCATTGTGTTATGTTAAGTTGATTTATACCGCACACTGCTGCCATTTCCATGGTCTCCAGGCGCTATGACAGTGTGGTGTGGACTTGTCTCTTCACTGAGAAGTAGGCAGGAGTGAGCGAATTCTATCTGAACTTCAAATATAATGTTTTGGACGTTGCCATTCGCGACACAAATCGTAAATTAAGAAGAGCAATAATGAATAGTGAGAAGTACGGAGGAACCTCTGGAGACAAACATTGCTAGAGTAAGCGCTGAGAAATATCACAATTGGCTTAGAGGCTGGAGTTTTCGGTTAGAAATGCCCAATGGCAGGGGGTGTTGAGGTTATTGCATGGGAGAAATACCTGTACAATATGGCAAATTTTAGCCCAAGCTAAGGGCACAGGGGTCAAGGAGATAATAAACCCTATTAAAAAAGAGCAATGGCTTGCCGTTTGAATAAAGCTGCGGGTATTGAGGAAATTGAGTGTGTTGACCCCAATGTACTGACGTACGAGACCTTGTTGAATGTAATGAAGAAGTTAAATAACTCCAGAGCCCTGGACCAAATGGTCTGGCCAATCTTGTCTTGAAAAAAATGCCAGAGGCTTGGGTGGAAAAAATGCGTTGGTCCTTTTCAGGAGAGTTTGCATTGACCACTGTGTGCCGTCCTCAGGGAGACAGTCCTTGCTTGTTCCAATTTTTAAGAAAGGAGAATGGAATATCCCGGATAATTATAGGCTACTCTCCATGTAGGACGTCGCAGGAAAACTGTTTGGGACACTTTTGTTAAAGCAGCTACAGGCCTGGGCAAAATCGAAGGAGGTTCTTTATAAATACCAAACGGGATTTCATGCCGCCTCATCCACGGCACTTCGTGTTAGGCTGCTTGATAGTTTTATGAAGGTAGCTGCAGGGGGGGGAAGCCTCCTCTGTATGTGACATATGTTGATTTCAATGCAGCATTTGATCATGAGAAATATTGTGGCAAACATTGCAGTGCCCTGATTGGCTATTGTAGTATGCACTGCAGCTTTTGCATAGACATACCACAGTGCGAGTGCCTCTTGATAATGGGGGGGGGGAGGAATTACTAGATTGATTGGCCGAGGGAGGGGAGTCAGGCAAGAATGCATGCTGGCTCCCCGGCTGTTCAATCTTTATCTAGTAGACCTCCCACGTTGTTTGTCGCTTAAAGGTCATTGCCCCCCCTCCCAAATTGAGAGCTGAGCATGTGACCTGCATTCTATGTGCAGGAGACCTTGTGGACTTAGACCATACTTACAGAGGAATGAATGAAAGAGATGTTAAAGGAATTGCACAGTTATACAATAGAGAACAAGTTGGCCATCAGTATTTTAAAAACCAAAAGCATTCTGGTCACTGGTAAAAAAAAAATTAAAAAAAAGTTCACTAATTGCCCATGGTGACGACATTGAGCAAAATAGAGTATGTTGACAGTCACATGTATTTGGCTCTAGAGATATCCAATGATGCCAGTTACAGGCGTATATAGGAGACTAAAATACGAAAAGCTAGACAATTGGTGGCACTCCTGTGTAAATTTGCAATTAAGACTGCTGGGTACATAATAGTGGGGATATTAAATCTTTATAGGCATTGCTTCTGCCCCATGACCCCATGATGTTGAAGGGGAGAGAAGCTCTGCTAATGAATGATGTGGGTTGGTTATACCAGCTGGAAAGGGCTGTTTTGGTGGAAGGTATTTGGCCTACCTCCATCTGCCTCAATGGAGAACGTAAGTTTGGAGTTGAGTGCGTAGGGAAACGATGCCCAAGTGCTCAAAAAGATTGGGGAGGGTCTCTATATTAAACCTAGAACAGCCCTGGTGCTGAAGGAATTGGGATCCAATTATGAGTTTGAGAGAGTGGGCTGTGCGAACAATTTGGATGTTTTACATTTGGAATTTAATAGTATAAATTGGGAGCCCAGGCAGACTCTTGGACCAATTTTGAAGAGATTAAAGACTCTGTGCACAGGAAAGTAAATCTGTGGAATTGGAACAATAATCAACATTTATCCAATCTGCACAATTACAACGCAGTGGCACAGGTATCACCAGTATTTAAAAACAGAATGGTATTGCAGAGACCGAGTGCAGCAGTAACACATTTTATGTTAAGACTGCGGACGAACCAACTGCCTCTACACGCACTTCAAGGGACAAGAAAATATATTCTGCTGATTGTTTAATAAACAGCCACCCCAAATCATCCAAATATGTGTTAAGAGTACAGATCATTGGGCTCTGTATACATGACTACGGTAGGAAAATGTGCCCATAGTTAAGATACCATTAAGATGGAGGCCTCTTGGATTTACTGCTTAAATTGTGAACTAGAGGCATTGCATATTGCTCTATATTGGGCATGGCATTGGGTGGAGCAAAGACTAAAATTGTTACATAAACAATGAGTAGGAGTATACATTTGGAGGACTGAAAGAATAGACAATTGATTAAGTGGGGAGATGTTTGGTAATTTTTAAATATGTTTTGATACGGTTTCTAGTGATATAGATATGTATTTTAAAATTATGAAAAATTATATTTCGTTTAATCAGAAATGTAAAATGGTGTAAAATTATAAATTTGAGTGATATTGGAGACCTTTTACAGAATATGTATTGATTTTAGGTACCCTTTCTACGTGTTTCTTGTTACATTTATTATTGATTGTTATAGATGAAAGGGTTTTCTTTTGTTAAAGTTAAATTGGAACTAAAAATAAATATAAACTAATAAATTCGAATATAAACAAGCAGGGTTTTCTCTGCAAGGGGTGTATTGATATGCTGTTGGTTCATTCCTAAAACTAAAAAATGTTGTCCCGGACTAGACTTGTAATTCTTCTTTACAAAGCTCAGCTAGCAGAGTGCCCCGAAAGCGTTGCTTGCATTTTAAAGCATGACCATGCACAGCTGGCTGGTGGAACACAATATCCCCGAGCCAGGAGAGAATAGAAACGTAATGGCTGACCTTTCAAGTCCTCGGAGAACCTTGGTGTGAAAGGCATGAATCGAATCTCAGCAAGTTAAATGCACCGATGCATCGCATCCATAATAAATAGATGCCCTCCACCAACCGTGCCGCGTACTTGAAAGAATTGGCAGTGTCCAACTTTCTAAAACGAAACCTCCCTTTTTATATCCTTCCCATTGTAGGCTCAGACCTCAGCGCCATCAATTCGCCCAGGCCAGGCCACTAAAGGGATTGCAAGTAGATGTTGGGGCGCTGCTCACAATGCAGCACATTATTTTTAACCTAGCTTATCCTGACTTGGGCCTGTGGTGTAGTCCTGTCATACATACGCATGCACGCCCCGACCTCAACTGTGTGGGAGGAGCCCTAGTCCTGTTTCCAAAGAAAGGCCGCGCGAAAGGGAAACCACAGGGGAGCTCTTTGTTCGACCAGCTGCTGCTGGGATGTGGACTGGAGCATCCTTGAAAAATATCCTATTTCTAGTACATATTTGCCACACAGCAAAACTTTAAAACGCTTTGAAAGGGCCATCTAAAAATAGTGCAATTTTGATTATTTTATTTCTGGAAACGGAGAGGGAGGCTGCCCTGCAGTTTCTATTTTTGTGTCTCTCCCTCCCTCCCTTCGACACACCAACCCCTTCTGTGTGGGAGAGGAATAAAAAAAAGAGGGTGCGGTGATGGTACAGTGCTTTGTAGCCAGCATGGAGCTGTACCAGAGCGGGAGCCCTTGAAAGTTGCTGGCCTCGTTAAATGAAGGCGTGGCCGCAGTGATGAGTGTATAGAAACCTCATCCCTGTCCCTCGTGCTCTAGCCCCCTTGGGATCTCGAGCTCCCTTCACAGTAACTATGGTAGGCTATCAAAGGCCCGTCCCTAACTACAGCACTTTGCTGCTTGGAAATCGTATTCCTGACTGACAGTTGGTTCCGATAGTCCAGGGGACCGTTCCAAAAATCGCCGAGAAGGGGCGAGAGACGTTGGACACGAGTACTACAAAATTGCGATCATTTTGTCACAGTATAGACCCAATTTAATTTGTTGGTTTGCCCTTAATTCGACCGGTAAAATGTGTGCGCGCCCAGGGGCCTTTCTTTCCAATGCGCTCTTTGAATGCACAGTGGCTTCTCAACTCCATGCACTCCACGACTTTTACGTGCAGACTAAAGATCTATTGGTTGGACAATCCTCGTTGTTGGTGTTCCCTGTGTATGGATGCGTGTGTGGTGTATGTCGCCATTCTACTTAATCTGTATGTCTTGCACGCTTGGCTCTCAACTGGTGATTGCTACATTTTGCTATTTGCCTCAGTAAACATCGGTCTTGGCAAAACAAAACTACCCATACCATTAATAGCTAGCCATACAAAGAACTTGAGTACCCCATTTCACAAACCATTGGGCTTCTTTACAGGTCTATGCAAATTAGCACGAGACCCCCACCCCCACACCGCTCATCGGGATTCAGAAAAGAGCACACCTAAAAATACACCTAGACATGTTTTTCTTCATTAAAGCATACATTTTATCCAGTGTGCTCTCAATTTTCTTGAGAAATGTCACAATATGCTCATATGAAAGCGCTATATAAACATAATAAATACAAATAATATGGGACTATATTATACACTTTTCTTTACTTTGTCTTCCCCCTTCACAATAATGGCTACTTTTAGGCCCCCAGCCCGCACCCTACATTGACCTTTGATACATTTCTTATATGATTAGTTCTTGCACCTTTAGGCCAAGGTATTTACCAAAAGGCACAGATCCTGCTTTTGACCCAATGGACCTGTGACCTGTGCCTTTCACCAGGAACGAATTAGTGTTTTTCACCATGTCCAGTCCATAAAGAATTATACTTGAGGGAAACTCTAGTCATTGGCGTTTACATCCCTTCCCCCTGGAAGTACAACCACATTTGATGAATCTTTTTAATTACTTCCCGGTGGTCAAGCGTGCAGGTGTTTGTGGCCTGGTTGCCTTTCCCAGGGCAAAGGAACTGCCGCTGCTGCATATTTTTATTTATTTTATTGGACATTTGTATGGTGCCTATACACAATTGTTTTCAGGTGCCACAAGATAAGGGGGGCATAGGGATTGAAGGAGGGAATCATTAGCGTAGCACAAAAAAGGGTTATATTGTGACAATCCTGCAAGAGGTTGTAAGTGCAGGGGGTAGGGGGAGAAGTGCAGGAGTGGGGTGCTCCAGGGTAGGGGGCAGGGGAGTGCTAAGTGGGCCAAGGTGGCAAGTGCCATGGGAAAGGGAGGAAGAGTGCGGTGGGCAGGGAGGACCAAGTTGTGCTAGTCCAGGAAAGGGTGCCTGAGGGCAAGTGCTGGCAAAGGATGCAGGGGGGGACTGGTGGGGGTTGGTCTGGCCTCTGTATGATTCATAAGGACCAGTACCCAGTCATCAGGGGTGGGGGGGGGGGAGAAGGAAGAGGAGAAAAGGTTAGTCTTGAGAAGTTTCTGGAACTTTAGAAGATCTGACTCAAGTCGGAGAGGGCGAAGGGATCTGTTCCAGAGGGAGAAGCCAGCCGAGGAAAGGGATCTACCTCCACTCTCTGCTTGGAGAAACATTTGACCTGCAGATAGTTGGAGCCAGAGGACCAAAGGACTGTGGCCGGTTGGTATTTAGGGAGGGAAAGCTGGATGTAAAGAGGTCCATGGCCCCAGACGGCCTTGTGGATGATGCAGAGGGTCTTCAATTTGATCCTTGAGTAACCAGTGGAGAGATTTTAGGGCAGGAGAGATGTGGTCCCTAGGCTTGGGGTCCTATTGCAGTCCTATTCTGGATTAGTTGGAGGGGCGAAGGGAGGAAAGAGGAAGATTGAGGAAGAGACTGTTGCAGTAGTCAAGCCTAGAGAGAACCAGGTCTCTGGAGATGTTGAGCTTCTGGGTGAAGGTGAGTAAAGGATGAAGGCCCCTGAGAAGGTGGAGCTGAAAGTCGGACTTCTTGGCAAGGTACGTGATGTGTGAAGAGAAGGGGAGAGATAGGGGTCAAAGATAATCTCAAGGTTTTTTGCCTCTCGGGTGTGTGAGGGAATGGGACCCAAAGAGTTTGGCCAGAGCTAGGGGGACGGACGAGGAGCAGGCATCCCAGTGAGTAGGATCTCTATCTTACTGGCATTAAGGCAGAGATCATTGGCAGAGCACCATTCCTGAATAGCAGTCGCTCACGCCTCATAGATCGCTGACCTCATCTCATACAACAATCTTGACTCTCTTCATTTCCGAAACATTGTTTATCCCATCCCCCTCTAAGTTTTTGACATGCTCCTACCCCCAGACAACTGCATCCAACATGCTGACCAGCGAGGAAAGGCTGGAGGTGGAGTGGCAGTCATCCACAGGAACTATTGACCATGCTCTATCATCCCCTCTCCCATAACAAGATCGTTCGAATCACTCGCCTGCCAGTAACCATTATCTCACAAGAAATCCACCTCAGTGGAGTGACTTTCATTGCCGAAATTTCCAATGTACTCTCCTCCTGCCAAATTTGCATACACTAATAATGTCTTTCTCTGAGATTTGAAAACCCCCAAGTCGCATGTCAACCACACTCCATACATGCTTTTCCCACTGACCAGATCCATAGCCCTTAAGCAAATTGTGCTCTCCCACACGCACACAAAGGCAACCCCTTAGATTTAGTCTTTACACCACCCATCCCCACACACCACTCCTAACCCGTCGTCACCTGCACATAACCTATTCCACTCAACTGTTCTGACCATGCCACCGTTCCACTGTTGATCACCCACTCGACCATCGCCCGCAAAAGAAAGGTCGAGCTAAACACCCTTCGCCCATTTCCGTTCCTTCAAAATCTTCCTGAGAATTATGCATCAATTCCGCTATGAAACTGATGGACACTCATGTCCCTGTAAAAAGCGGCTGCGGTAAGATTAAACATTTTTGGGAGGAGAGCTCCCCCCATGTACCAAGGATCGGATGGTTCAACCAGCGTCCTAGAGAAACGAGGATGCAAAAACCGGAATGCTAGAGATCTCACAAATCTCTCTGTGCCAATCGTAGTCCAGAGCTGCATACTACTCTACCACCATTGCAGCAGCCAGATGGGAGCAAAGTCCTCTTTTTGAATTAGCAAAGCATTGTGCCAATTGCTCACCTGACCCGGAGGTGCCAGCAACTCATGAAAAATGTGAAGTAATCAACAACTTTTGAAATTGAAAAAATAGACAAAATGGGACAAATCACAGAATCAACCTCCTATCACGTTCGCCCCCCTCTCTTGCACTCGGGCATGCACTGTGCGCCTTTAGACCAAATTCTCTCTTCGCTCTCCTTCAGACCTCCTAAAAACATCCCCCTCGCTCAAACCTACTTCCTTCTCTGACAATATCATCCTGGCCTCCATCATTAAACAACTGAGGAGCCCTGCGCGCAATGCACTCCTCGGCATCATTTAATGCCTACCTCACACAAGGCTCATTCCTGGACACCCTCAAGACTGGTCTTATATAACCTCCTTTTGAAAAAACGACCCTAGATCGAGATGACCTGGTCAACTACCGGTCCGTTATGAACCTTATTGGCAAAATCTTGGGAAAAGTAGTCGCTACACTACTATTCACCAGAATTGACAACTGTGCTCGTAAATGACTATAAGTCGGGGTGCCGCCCCAACATAGCATCGAGACGGCCACCGTGTAGGGGTTGGACGATGCCTTCCGAATCGTGAATACGGTCGACTCGTTCCTCCTTGACCTCTCGGCTGCATACGACTCATCAGATTGAGCAAAATCCTTAGACTTCACCATTGACAGCAACCGGTCATTCCAGAAACACATAGACAAGAAGGCCCAAATGGCCCTGCTCCAAATCTTCACCCTTCGCTAAATCAAACCCTTCAACCCTCTGCAAGACTTCATGCCTCCATTTTAGTGTTTGCCCCCTCAGCCCCTGCCTTTGTCCCCAATCAACCCATGCTCCTTCGTTCCCCTTCCCGCCTTCCTCCCGCCTTCCTTACCCACCACTGTCCCGTGATTGGCTATGGGCAGCCAGGCTTGGCTGGAGTTCGCCTGCGCTTCCTGCACGCCTGATTCCATCTTGGCGTTGCAGGTGAGTGTGGCACTCCTGGCACCCTCGGCCCTGTGCCTCCATTTTAGTGTTTGCCGCCCCTGCCTTTGTCCCCAATCATCCCATGCTTCCTGCTCCCTCTACCCCCTCCTCCCGCTCCCGTCCCGTAATTGGCTATGGGCAGACAGGCTTGGCTGGAGTTCGCCAGCGCTCCCTGCACGCCTGATTCCATCTTGGCATTGCAGGTGAGTGTGGCACTCCTGGCACCCTCGGCCCTGTGCCTCCATTTTAGTGTTTGCCGCCCCTGCCTTTGTCCCCAATCATCCCATGCTTCTTGCTCCCCCCCACCCCCTCCGCCCGCTCCCATCCTGTAATTGGCTATGGGCAGACAGGCTTGGCTGGAGTTCGCCAGCGCTCCCTGCACGCCTGATTCCATCTTGGCATTGCAGGTGCGTGTGGCACTCCTGGGTCCCTCGGCCCTGTGCCTCCATTTTAGTGTCCCCTCCAGCCCCTGCCTTTGCCCCAGATCATCCTGTGCTCATTGGTTACCCTTGCCTCCCGCCTCTCTGCCCACCCCCTCACCCAGATTGGCTCTTTCAGTACTCTTAAGCCACCTCCCCAGGACAGCCCTCTTCCCTGCAGCCCCTGCGGCTAAGGGCCCCAAGGCAAAGGGCGGCTCCTACATTGGCGACTCCAAGACGTGTCCGCAGGGGAACCCAGCAGTTAACAGACACCAACAAAAACTGTAAGTGTGGCATTGGTGGAGTGTAGAGCAATTACTCTACATCAGAAAGCCCCCGCCACCCTACCATACCTTCCTATAACATAGAATACCACAGACCTAGCCCATGCATACTTATAAGGATTTGTGACCACCAGCCTGATTTATCCATGACGGTATTTGAAATGTTGCCTTGCACTGCATCCTAACATACTAGTCAATGTTAGTGTGTGCTCCGGAACCCCCAACCGGCCCATAGTCGGGGTTTGCCCAGAAGCACTTTAAGACAAGATAGCAGCACCTGTGAGATGGATGGGGTGCAGATTTATACTTCAACACCAATCAATAAGGACAACTCAACAGTTTGGCAAATGGAGTCTGTTTAATGACCAGTACAAAAACGGAGAGTCATGAATATCCTCAATCGTGCGATCTTCCTTATCGCTTCAACTCCAATGAACTTCATAAAAATCCTAACATTTATACTAAAAACTCGTCATCCTTGACGTGTAACACTCAAAAGTTTATATGCAATGCTATTGGTTAGGAAAAGGTAACTTTACTATAGGTACTATATATGTATATGGTAACGGAGTGAGGGGATTGGGAAAACACTGTCAGGTGGGCATCTAAGCCCTTCCTTCAAAAATGACTAATGCAGACGTCCCTAAAAGTACAACGTCCCATTGGTTCTACTAACTATAGGACCCTAGATTACTTGGTCCACTGTGATTGGGTTGGCACCAACCCCATGTATACTTTTTCACTTTGCTTAGCAGTGCACAGAATGGTAGGCCACGTGCAGGGTGCCCCTCAACTCACCCAGCCTTCCTTCAATTAATCATCACTTTAGTGGCTACATGTCAATTATTTATCTGTGGTTGGCCTTGAGACTGTATCTTCTGCCTAGTTATCTTCTCCTGGCTTACAGCCATGCGTAGGTGTGGGGGTCTTGCTCTGCTTGTTCGGCTGGTCACATGATTCAGACACCATAGATTTGCCTTTTCCTCAACAATTCGTTTATTTGATTTTATGTTCACCCACCACCTGCCTTCGCCTTCTTATCTTGCCCCTTCAAAGCAGTATATTCTGGTCCTTGCTTCAGTTAATTGTAGCTACTACTCGTTCATTTTGATGGCTTCGACCTTGGTTCCCTAGGCACGAGTTGCCTCTGCTGAGTTTCGTTTCTGCCGCTCAGCTCCTGATTCCGTTAAATGTGAAACCTTTCTCGAATGGCCTGAGGGATTTTTGTTGATTCTGCTTTTGTGCAAAGTGGAATTATACTTCATATAAAGTGCTTTATTTGAGGTAAATATGTACATGGCGCTTGCCACACTATCCCTCTACTAAGCATAGCAAGCCGCACAATTCTCTTAGCTTTCTTGCGGTTCCAAGCATATGTACACATGTAAACTGGTCAAATATCTTTACCATGCTTACAGCTTAAGCTTCTTTCATTTGACATCGCCTTCACGCTCCTAAGTTCACGATATCCTTGTTCATGGCGTTTCGTCTCTTTATGTCATTCTCTGCTCATCATTTCTTCTACATGTGAGTCAGGTTTAGGTTCTTGTGACGTCAACATTCATCTTCCATTAGGACCTTTTTGGTTTCTTCAGGGACTATACTCGGGCGATCTTTGGTTCGTCTCATTTGTTGATAAGACTTTCTCATTGGGTACCTTACTGCCCATGGTATTCTCGGTACTGATAATTCAATACGCACTGTTCTTCTGATAGGTACTGGACAGAGCCCCACCGCTGCTCTCTGCTGGTTTATTTTCTAATCATACGTCACATATCTCGGTGTGAATGTTCCTGGTACTTCAAAATGGACGGTTGGAGTGCGGGCTGTATTTGGGACCTCCTCAACACCCGCCCCAACCCCCCCCAGGCGATTCATCAACCACTTTCACTTCCTTATTTGGATCTATCTTCTTTGGCTTCTCTATATTCACCTTCACTTCATCACCTGGGCCCATTCCTTCTTCATCTTCTGGGTCTATACATGATGGTCTGAAGGACTGTCTCTTTGGAGTCCATATTTTTATGACTCCTTTTATACTTCCTGCCGTTCTCACATGTTCGTCTTTATTCTATGTCATCAGTTGACACTGTCCATTTGGGCTGCAGTAAACCCATTTAACCCCCTTAATTTCTATGCTTCCTGGGATATAGAAACCTTGTTCCTTCTGGTGCATGAATGCTGGCTTTCACAAAGTCTTATTTCTTCGTCAGTCAAGTCTTTGGGCTTCCACCCTGGCTCGACATCAATCATTATATTCATCGCTATGGCTTTTTTTTTACAGTTTTCTGGCACTGGGAGATTATTATCTTGATCACGCAGAATCCTAGCAGTATCATTACTAACAGGGCTCCTAGAAACTTGAATGCATCTGCCATCCATTGTGGAACCCATGAGAATAGTGATCCAAACCAACTGTCATCAACTTTGTCTGTCTCATCAATTATCTGGTTCTGCAGTTTTGTCGGCATACCTATGGCTTCTGTGTTCCATTTTCCTCATCGTGAGAAAGTATAAATGTGCAACACGATTCTCTTATTTATTCATTTTTTTTGCGCAAACTCCTCCATCCATGGCTGTTATCATGTCAAGCACATATTTATTCTGGAGGGTCATCAGTCGGAGTGCTCTTAACTCTTCCTTGATCGCTTTGAATCCTTTTATGGTTGTGTTGATGGTCTGCAGTAACTCCCATCTGGTTATCTGTAACCATTTAGTATTTGCTGCAACTGGAAATCTTGGCATGAAAATTGTTGTGAACACTAATGAAGGTGAGGCTAAACAACCTGTGTTCAGATGGGATTGCATGAAAGGCTTCTTCTGATTTGGCAGAAAAGTAATTCTCCCTCTTCATTCGGGTCATCAGTTCCACAGCTTCTTTTCCTCGGGTGTTCATCTGCTTTTGTGAAACTGTCAATATTCAGGTCACTTTTTCGGGATCCCCAATTCTGGAACGTGGACATTGACTATTATGCAAATGCCTCCCCAGTTTCTCGGCAGTCTGATGTATGCTTTGGATCCACATGCCCAATAATGATCCATAATCACTGTAGTTCCATGCATCATTCCTGGAGCATCAAAGATTCGCCCACAGTTCTGATTCTCTCCCATCTCCCATCTTCCTTGTGCCATTATTCCTGAAACACAATTTTGAGCTCTACAGTGGTACTATCTGCAAGGGTCCTCATCTGTCTTTCGACCCATGTCAGCAGTTTTGCAAGCCTTGGCCATAATGGCTTGCATATTCTTTGTGAATTTTCAATTGCTTCCTTGCAGGCTCCGAGGATCATCCATGCCCTGCAAATTATTACTCCTTTCTCCCATCCGTCTGGTGAAAGCAGTGTTCCCCAAATCTGCATTTGGCCTTCCAACTTTGAGCCTCTTCTGGAGTTTTTCCTTGGACATTTAGCTTATGGTTCACTTCCCATCTGATTCCCACTCCTTTCACTCCAGGTTTCTCGTACCTGATCACATGATTCTCAGTATGAGCTCTGTCTCTTGTCTTTATGTCTTGAAGATAATCATCTTCATCAGGATCAGTTTTTTTCAGTTGCCCATTTCAGTGAGGCATCACTACCCATGAACTGGCCTCTGGTTTTGCACATAGCTAAATGCGAAAGACGGTGTGATGTCTGGACATCAATTTCTACAGCTACGAAGATCTTGGACTTCCCCATGCTGTATGATAGGAGTGCACACACAAAACATTCCCCCTCTGAACTTAGTCTTCCAACTTCCTTCCTGTGTTGGTACCAAATGTTGTTTCCCAAATGTGCTATGCTGCCCAAGTAATCGTTTAGTTCGTTGTTGTCTCCGTACATGCTTCTCTTCTTAAAATTTCCATGTAGTTCGCTATAACTACATCCCTGAATGCATCTATATGGCTCTTTCTTACTGGAGGATTCTCAGGTATCCGGGTCCATAGTGCAGGCCTCTCATCTGTGCCATTTGAGTAGACCGAAGTCTGGCAGTTCTTTCTTTGTCCTCATATATCTTTTTCTTTCTGGTTGGAAATGTTCGCATCCACTCTGGCTTGGGTTCAGTATATGGCTGTACAGTAGAACTTGTACTTGTCCCTGTTACTCGAACATATATACTCTGCGATGTTGTCTCTGTGGGTTTATTCTTCAGCTCCTCTAGTCTTTTATTTCCTTTCTTTGGCTATGAATGGCCACACTGTCTGCTATCAGTTGTGCCCATGAAGAGATTTTCTCAGAGTTAGCTCTTGTCTTTCTTGGTGCTGGCTCAAGAGGTTCTGATACAGCTGTTTCTGTTGTTCTTTTGGCTTTCTTTCCAACTCTTCTTGTATTTCCATGATGTCTGCTTCCTTCGTTTGGCTCTTTACTTGTATTGAGATTTCCCATAGTAGGTAGTCTTTTCTTCTCCCATGCTTGGGGATTGTGGTTCTGCAGTCATTGACACTAGGCCTGGTGTATGTGCATTCAATGGTTGCATGCGTGTGGTTGTCAGTAACCTTTTTTTCATTCATACTCTGCTGACCCTGTCTCCGGCTTTTCGATTTGCTTGTTACCACAAGTGTGTGTGTGTCATTGCTATCCATCTCAAGTTCACTCACTTCATTATCAGATCTCCTATGGACTTCGTACACCAAAAAAGAATGCAGTTCTGATAGTTAATGACAGTAAAATAATGAATATAATACACAAATACATTATTCCCCTGTAGGTTAGGCGGCAGCATATATGTCCAGGGAACTGTGACTGTCTCTCCTCATGCGGGAGGACTAGAGTACTGTTGTGGACCCCCATCTCGATCATCTGTAAAATATGTTAGCTTTTAATACAAATTCTAAATAATATTGTCTCTGGATCCTGTTTGTTCTATTCGTGAGCTGTAGAACTTAAGCAATTGTCTCTCCTTGTCAGACCACTGGATTTGTCTATTAGGTGTGGATACAGTTTTCTTTTTTAGGCTATGGCGAGTGTCAAAATCGAGCAATAATTCAACAAGTCTCTTTACTGTGCATGTTCAAAATGTATCGGCTCCCAGTCTACGCCTCTGATCTACTTAATTCCCGAACACATGCTGTGCCCTTGTCAGTTCAAAAATGAGATCTTTGACCGTGCTCTCTCGATCTGTCCCTCAGCAGAAGAAAGTTTAATGTCTTCTCAAATAGTTCTGCTGATGGTTAGAAAGTTCGATTTGCATCACAATTCCATGCAGGAGCATGCCCATCTGTGTTGAATTTGCTGGGCCTCTGATGTATGTGAGGACATCAACATCGATCGGCCTCCCCAGAAGCTCTGGAAAATCCTCGATTAGGCGGAAGAACACATTGCTTGCAAACCTGCTATCTTCTGTGACAGGAACATCTGCTCTGTCTTTGCTGGAATTTGGGACTGTTTTCTTTTCACTTCACTGTGAACAGTGTATGCAATTTCCTTTTGCGTGGAGAGGCACTGTTATAACTATGCTATTTAGGATGATGCTCAGATGGTCTGTATTTGCTGGATCTTGAAGAAAAGTTAGTGCATCTGTCATTCTCACGACAAGTTCTGGACACTCTTTGATTAGGTGAAAGAACAATACGTTGATAAGCTAATTCGCTTCCTTCTCCGCTTGGGACATTTGGTTTTTCCTCGCTCTACTCATTAAGTAGGAGTAACTGCTCGGCAATCACAGTGAGCAATCTCCTTATAGTCTTTTCGTTTGCAGGGATCTTGAAGAAAGTCAGTGACACTGGTGAGCCTCCCCACCACTGACAGGTAAAATCTTACAACTAGATCGAAGTATGTCACCACATCTTTGGTGATGTCGCTACTGTGGGACACCAGAAATGATTCGGAACAAGGTTATCGCGCGGAAAGAGTCAGGCTACTGGTTTCTCTACCAGTTTATGTGTCCTTGGTCAATTTTTTGCATGTTCTCTTTTCCTTATTAAGGCTTCATGGTGCCTCAGTCCAAAGTTCAAATTCGGCAGGCTATGTTGTGGTTGATCAATGCAATTTTCTTCTTCACCCTGCAACTAGGATGCACAGAGTGTCCGTTATTCTTTTTTTTCTTTTCCCTTATCTTCCTTTTTGCTCAGAGGAATGTCCAAAGTAAAACCATTAACTTTTGCACAAAAGCTCTTTGTCTTTGCTTTGCTGCTTCTCTTGCATCCTTCTTCCTGGTCATGGATCGCGTCTGTACGTGCTGTGGCTCTTCCCCGTTGTCTGTAGTCTCTTCGCGCTGGGGTGCAGGCAGGGGACCTTCTCCGATGTATGATTTGACGTTGCCCAAAAAGATCCAAGCTCTTCTTCGTTGTAGTTTTACTGCAGAGGGAGTGTAGTCTTCCACTTTAAGGCGACCGTTAAACCTTGTCTCGTCCCACCTTTTCCTCGTATGGTTTTTTACCAACACAGTGTCTCCAGGGAAAACGGATGGAACACAGTCCTTGAGGTATGCCTTCAGTAATGTCACCTTCTGTGTTCCGTGGTGCCCTGCACCCTTTTCGTCATCGCTGCAGCTGGCCTGAAATTATAGTAAGACAAGATGTCATGCAATTAAAGTAATTTTGCATTTTCTAATTTATTTATTTGACTTGTATTCAGGTAAAACCTGTAATTTTATCAAAAGGTGCATTCAGTTCTCTGTTCAGAAAGTTCCTGAGTTTCATCTCGGGTTTCTCTGGAAAAAGGTTTCCCACAGATCAAACTGGATGTCCGCAGTGTAACAGAGAGGCCCAGAAGACACCTGTCTGTTTGGGCTACATAACTCACTGTGTTGAAGTGGCATCCGTGCGTGAGGCCTCGTTGATCTGTTTGGAAGCCAATTCGATTAGGTTAGCCATAGCCACCTTGTGGTTTCTCCAGAAATCAGTCTATTCCACAAGTCTTCTTCATGGATCATCCATGGGTTTGTGATCAGCGGCAAAAGGTAAGTAGTTCTGTTTTTTTCAGTGATGGGACAATTGAGAACCAAATGTCTGAGGGTTTCCACCCTCTCCGTATTTTTGCATAATCGACAGGTCTGATTTTCCACCACACCTCGAATTGCATTTCAGACCCTAAGATTTTTCCTGTTGACTGGGCATCACATCTAGCTCTGTCTCGGGGTGTCGGTGGAGTATGCATTCTTCTTCCTGTGGATATTTTGTGCGGCGTAAGATGGTCGGAACCGGGTTGATTCCAAAGTGCATACAATTCCAAAGGAAGGCAGTGCAACCAACCCTTTCTTAGAGTATGCTTCAACTTGGCTATCCTTTCCTTTAATAAGCCGTTGAGCTTCTCGCATATCCCATAACCTTGCGGATGATACACCAACGAGAACTTGTGCTTTATACCAAGCAACAAGCTGATCTGCTCGAAAACTTTGTTTACAAAGTGGGTCCCGTTATCAGATCTCATAACTTTGCATACCCTCTACCTGAAAAATACCTCCCTCACTAGAAATCTGGTCGCACAGGTAGAGTCTGGGTGTGTACAGGGACCTGCTTCTATCCATCTAGAGAATGGACACACCACAACAATTAAATACCTGTACCCGTTACATACTTGAATCATATTGACATGCAAGTGTTGAATAGGTCCGTTAGGCCTTGGGATGACTCCTCTAATAACCTTCAATGTGTGCCCAGCTGTGAACAGTTGGCAAATTATACAGTTCACCAGAAAAAATGCAACATGCTCTGCTAAGTTCGGTATGAACCAGTCTTCTGCGCTCCTTGCCGCTATATTCTCTTTTGTCATGTGTGCTGGGTAGTGTAACTGAACCAGCGCTAATCTTAATAGGGCTATAGGCATTACTAGTTTACTAGTGCTGTCTTGTCGCCACAAGCTGTCACAGGGGTTTAAAGAACACTCTCGGCGCTTCCATACATTATTTGTTTTCCTCCTGTGGTGCTTCCCCTTGGAGTTACATCAACTGTGCCTGTCTGATATTGTAACTTTCAGGTGTACTTAGTGCAACACTCATTCTCTCATTAGTGTTAATAACTTTAATATCCATGATTGTCTTATTCTTGGATGCCATAAGCTTGGCTTCCGTGTCTGCTGCTTGATTTCCTCGTGAGATCAATTCTGTCCCCTTTGTGTGGGCGGCACATTTCACGACCGCTATGCCAACTGGGAGTTGTAGTGCCTTAATCAGTCTAACACGGCTACATGCTGTACTGGCGTGCCGTCTGCTCGGAGGGAGCCCCTCCTTTTCCAGCGCGCTAAGCCTGCATGCACTGTTGAGGTCACATAGGCAGAGTCACTGTACACAGTTACTTCCTGGTACGTGTGATTCTCAATCACAAGTATCAACACCAATAATTCTACAGCTTGTGCTGAATAATGAGACGGTATTCGTGCACTGAGAAGCACTCGAAACTCTGCTGTGTCCTTCATTACAGCAACACCTGTATATTTTTGTCCATCGTTTTGATCGAGTCTCGAAGAACCATCAATGAAAATAATTTCTCCTCCTGCCAGTGCATTTTCATTCACCTTGGGAATTTCATCATAGAATTCTTCATAATTCGCAGTTATGTATTGGCTCTCCTTCAGTGACTGGTTCTGCTATGAACATAGCTGGGTTCACCATCTTGAGTGATGGATTTGATTTGATCACTTCATAAGCAGAAGCTCTCTGAGATGTCAGTGTGCCCTTCGGTTTCTCTAGAATAGCAAACGGCGAGTGCTCGACGTACAATGTCGTTGAGCATCCCATCACAATGGTTGTAGCCAGGGCTCCAGATAAGGCGAGTACAAAGCCTTTTTACGCATGAAAATCTTGTAAGTACGCCAGCTTTATTATTTTTCTGGGTACATTTACGCACAGATTTAGAGCAGAGGGCAGTACAAAGGTCAGGTTACTTGACAGAAACGAGAAGGCTTCTTGTGATTTAATTTTTTTATTTTTTTTATCTACATGGATGTAATTGCAAGCCACCTATGAAACAGAATGTATTTCTCTGTAGCTTTTCAAAAAAACAAACTACACACTGATAAAAGGAATGGTTTCTTTCCATTCCGCTTCAGAAGCACTGCATGTTTTCCTAGAATTTTAGGATTGTATAATTAATAAGATGGAAAACTAAGTTGCAATTGAGACTTTTAAAAAAAATTATTATTATTTTTTTTACAAGTTATGCTTTTTTTCCAGTGAAAGAAAACCACTATTGCACAATTGTATTTTACAGAGTTCTGGTGCTGTGTGCATAATCATGCAGAGGCAGATCATTTTTACACTTCTAATTTAATTTACAGTCTAATTAGAAAAAAAGTGTAAAATGATGACTATGCACAGTTTAGTTTACATCCATTCAACCTTTAAGTCAATAGGGTACATTACTATAAATGGTCAGTGGCAGCAGAGTCTTTGATCAAGGGTGAGTAATTGTCATTACACTGATCACAGGTGTTATAGCCTCTCAAATCTTCAAGACTACAAATAAAACATCCAAACCCTGACTCTCAAAGTGCACGCGCTGTTCAAAAACAAACAAATGAAAGTTACATTGGTAATTAAAATAGAAACTCAGCAAACCTGCCCCTGTGATAATCCAGATAGGTATTTAACTTTATGTAGCGCTTCATAAATGGTTTGTCATACATCTAGGTACTATGATCATTATACCTCAGTCGATACTCTGTTAATCAACCTCTAAAGGATGCTGGCCAATGAGATAGCTCAGCCAGTTGAGCAATTGTTGTTACAATATCTGCGTGATCTGTGGGTTGCGGGTTCTAATCCCGGCAAGTCCAACTCAGTCTTTCATCCTTTCGAGGTCGATAAAGGAGTACCGACTTTGGTTTGGTAATTGTGATAAATATGTTCTATGTACAGCGCTTTGCCAAAAGAGCTATATAAATAACCATTTGACCACTAGATTAGATGTAGAATTTAGCATGGAGCCTTTGCCTCTCTGCACTGTTGGATCACAACATTGGCATACCATGAGGTAATAATGGCTGCAGGAAATTGGGACCTTCATTAAACATCAAAAGACAATTCTGCTATTGAATCTCAAAAACACACAATACAAATTCATGTATGCTTTACTATATAATTGGCTAGGGTTTTGTGATTTCAACATTTAAATATATACAGGAGAGATCAAATGACCAGAAATAATGAAAGGTGTATTCTGTCACAATGCAGAAAGCTGCTGCATAGTAATGATTTCCATACAGTTTTTTCACACGTCGGCTGGATGTCGCATACATTCTACTCTTGTGAAGGAGAAAAGTAATTTTTACTCTTTAAAATCACATTTACTCTCAAAGTTTGAAAATGGAGAGTAAACTACTCCCACCTCAATCTTATCTGGAGCACTGGTTGTAGCCTTCTCGATGGCGAATGCTGCTGCAGCTAAACGTTGTTCGCACGGGAAATGGCCTTTCATCACTGGGTCCAAATTCCCACTGTAATATGCAAGGGGCTTGTACCCCAATGTGGTTCTCTGTGTGAGTACTGCCGTCATAACGCTGCCGTTCGTGTGTGAGAACAGGTAAAATTCCTCTGCATAATTGGTGATCCCTAAAACTGGTGCTGTGCAAATGGCTCTTTTGAGCTCAGTAAATCCTTTCTCCCTGGTCTCAGACCATTCAATCTTTTCTTTTGTCACTTGTGTCGTCTTTAGGGCCTGAAGCAATGGCTTGGTGTAGGAGCTGTAGTTGAAGACACATGCCCTGACATAATTACAAAGGCCTAAGAAGCTCTGCATTTGTTTTACCGTATGTGGCTTGGCTGTGTTTAGTATGGCTTCAGCTCTTTATGGGGTAACTCCTCTTTTTTTTTCCCAACCCCCCCCCCCTCCATGAGAGATCGGCTGACCTATGTAGAGTACTTCTCGTTGGCAATACTGTAACTTCTCTTTGTCAACCATCATTTCTCAGCCAATGTAGTCCATAGCTGGACAGAATCGTGCCTGCATTGCTCCTCTGTTGTGCTACAAGTTAATGTTGTCCACATATTGCAAGACAACACTCTCTAATGTAATATTGCTTAGGTCCATCTGCAGGACTCTGTTAAAAATAGGAGACTCACAGTACCCCTCGGGTAGCCTCGTGCTTTTCAGACGCATCTGTCTGAACGTGAATGACGTTGGATCTTGCTGAGCCAGATGATGCTGTTTTGTTAGGGCAGAAAGGAGCCGGAAGAGTGGAATGCTGTGGAGCACTAGCGGGTGTGGCTAGCAATGCGGAGGAAGCCAGCAAAGGTATTGGGGAAAGTTTAAGTCAGCGACTTGTGTTCCGTATTGGTACTGCATTTCCACAAGAATGACAGTTGGGGCGGTGATCTCCGTTCCTGAAGATTTTTGCTGCAGATGCCAAGGGCTATGTTTCATGAAAGGGGTGCACAATTTAATTTTGATGGAAATGTCGCACTATTGATGTTTGGAGTTAACAACAACCAATAATGCATATCTGGGATGATGAGGCCTATTAATGTTTTCTTAATTGGTGGTTGGATGTCTGTTTTGGGAACCTCAAGGAACCGACCAGGAGGGTGATGTATGGTTTATCACTATCTGGTGGAAGGTTCTAGTGTTCATTGTGGTTTGGGGCCACACTTCAAGTTTGGTGAGTCATGCTATTGCCATAAGGTTGAAATTCGCTAAAGAAGTTCAATACATGTGTTTTAGTAACTTAACCATGCTTTTCTCCACAGGATCTTACCATTAAGACACTGCAGGCTTAAAGTACGGCATTGTGATGCAATGTTTGTTATTTTAAGGCATTTTTAATGCTCAGTTTGTCATTTTGGTATGTTTGTGGTGTAGAGCATGGTGCGGGACTAGTACATGTGAGTTTTGCAGGGGCTGACATGTACTGTCTAAGGTTGGGGACTAGTGGTCCTTAGTTGTGCTGTGTCACAAATTTGGTGGGACGTGGTCCCTGAGTAGCTGGCTGCAGTAGTACACAGTTTTGTGGTGAACTATATAGTTCCTGGTTATGTGGTACCTTTTCTATTTGGCATATGTGTTCAGACATGTGTGCGAACATTTGTGTGAGTCTAGCTGTTTTGTTTGATGTGCATGATACAATGTTCAAAGTAGATATGCATGACGAATGTATCCTAACCTAACATTTATGTCCACAGGTACACTCCGAGATCAACCCTGCAAGTTTAAATTATGGACTCTTATCTGGCGTTTTTGTTTTACTGTTAACCATGTTTATACTAAATTTGTTGTTGTGGAGTAGAATTGTGTATGGGTTCAGTGTGCAAGTCTTGAGTGGATAGCATAGCATTGTATTGTGTTGGATCAAAGGGTGCAATTTATGTGCTCGCTTCATGGTTTAGGTCAAGTTGTTTGACAAATTAGTGTCAAGGTTGTGTGGTACCAGTGGCGCCAACGTGATAGACTTAATCTCATTGGGTGTGTGATAGGGTACAATTGGTGTTCTCTCATGTAGTGGGGTCGAGTTGTGTGAGGTAATGGTGTCTAGTTTGGTGTTATCAGTGGTGCCAATGTGACTAGAACTTATTCTCAGTGGGTGTTTTAGGCTAGGTGCTATAATCTTTTTGCAAGTGGATTTCTGGTGGAGTGTTGTTGATTTCTGGTGGAGTGTTGTGGGTTTGATGTTGGTTGGGGGCTGGCTTCCTGTTTTGAAGTTTGGTGGTATTGGCCTGCCACGTGGCGGTTGCTGGGTTTAGTGTATTCAGTACAGTGATTGCCAGTGATTGCTGGTAGGAATGTTGTGTCTAACAAATGTTCTTCCGCAGGTGACTTTAGAGTTTAAAAGTGCCGATTTCACGTGGAGATAAATCGTTTTGGCAGCATGCAATTGGAATTTTAGGTACCTTAGATTAAGATGGGAATTAGCTGTCATGAGAGGTCTATTGTATTGAAATTTTGAGCATGAGTGCAAGAGGCCGTTGCAGTAAGTTTTGAGAATGAAGTGCAAGCTGGCCAGTTAAGTCGTGGCCTTTATCAGGGCCTTTATCAGGGATGCATTTAGCGAAATGGATGTTTGTGAGTTTAACGCAAAAAAATAAATAAATGTTTAGCTGTTGCATGTAAGTAGATTAATGTTCTCTCCACATGTGGACTTTAAAGCTTAAAAGTTGGTGCACTATTCAGTTTTTGCTTTGACACACATGCGATTATGGATGAGTGTCAAAATATATTGGGAACTGGTTCTTTAACTCTACATTTTCCCACAGGCACATTAACAGTATGGGCCCTGTAGGCTTGAATTTTGGACATTGATGGGGCTTTCTTTTACTTGGTTACCATGTTCAATGCTCACTTGGCCTATTTGGTATGTGTGTGGGGAATGGTGGTTGTTGACTCAGGTGCAATGTCAACGTTAGTGTTTAGCTTTTGCAAGAACAGTGTGGTTTTAAATTCAGCTAGAACAATGGGATATATATATGGCAATGCAAATGTGAACTACTTACTGGTGATGTAGCAGTAGTAGGGAGTGTTGCTGTGCATGGATTTTTAGATCTAAGTGTATGAGGTGTAGCTTCAGTGATGTGGTGTGAAGGGACTTGTTTCTTCATTAGAGTTTAGTTGATAAAGTGTTCATCATTAGCTGTTCCATGTAGGTAGGTAGGTTAAATATCTCAGCTTCACAAGTGGACTTTTAATTTTATTTCACAGATGGACATTAATGTTAATAGATCTTTGAAGTTGTGACAAGGTCCAAACATTTTAGAGTTTTTTGGTTATTGTGAAATGCTTTCTTTAATCTTTTGTGTTTCAGGTGGGACTTTACTGGACTGATATATATATTTTTTTAATGAAATATTGATCTTGTCACTCATATTGTACCGCTGCTGTTTCTGTCACTATAGGGGGAAGATGTGTTGTGATTAACTTTGCATACATCTGGTGCAAGTGTCTAGAATCTTGAGATGGAATGCAGGGTTTAGAATGTTTATCACGAGTGTGTTCCAGGTTTCTGTTACAAGGATGTAAGCACTGAGAGAGGATTCTGGTGGGTGTCCTATGTCCCCTTTTACTTACCTAACTCTAAGACACGTATTTGATGTACCTGAACTTAACAGTTCACTGGAGTTTCAGTCATTTATGGCCGGACCCCGAATTCAACAGTTGCCTTTAAATATACAGTTTTCCTCTGTAACAACAAATTCTTATAGTTCATCCGTAAATAACTTTAAGGGAAATAAATCTACCCTTAAAAACAAGAAGTTACGAAAAATGGTATAGGGAAAAGGTTGGCAAGAAATAAAAAGGCCCATCCTATACCATGGCATTTGTGTTTTGAACTGGGGGTGTCTAAATCTGGGGAAGGGCACCTGTGAAAGTAAGAAAGAGCGGTGAGCTGTTACAGTGTGTGTTTGAAAGATGGAAGAGGCATAAAGCTTGGGGAAAGGAACTCTGAGATGCCCATCAAGGATAATATCCTGGCAACAGTAACTTTGTGTTTAGAGGGTGAAAAGGGGCTTGAGCTTGTGTTGAACTGTTGAAAGGATTGAAGCGTGGGGAAGGGAACCCTGAGAAGCTTACACAAGGAACTGTTATGATTATTCTATGGTGTTTTTGAAACTTGAATAAGCTGAATCTTGGGGAAAGGAACCCCAAAGAACATAAAGAATGGGCCTCATTACACGGACGGCGGTAAGGGTTAACGGTCACCGTTAATGGCAACGGTGACCGTTAACCCTTACCGCCGTACTACGAGGTCCCTTTGCGGGTTGGAGGAATTAACGCCTGCTTCTTGCAGGCGTTAAGTACCAACCCGCTAAGGGACCTCGGAGCTAATTACGGCACCGCAAAATTGCGGTGCCGTAAATAGCGCCTTCCCCATTCCCATAGAGCCCTATGGGGCAGAAATGGGAATGGGGAAGGGCAATGGCGGAAAGGGGATTTACCGCCCCTCCAACCTTGGAATGGGGCGGTAAATCCCCTTTCCGCCAAGGCGGTGCCGGTAATTTACCGGCATGGTCCAGGGTGCTAAAAGCACCCTGGATTACCGCCTTCCGTGTAATGAGGCCCTCTGTGTGGCAGTGACCAATCAGCACCCGGTGAGAAGACCACCTGAAACCAAACTTGGGTTCTACCTTATTTTTTTATTTTTCTTTACTACTCTTTTATTTCGGTTTTGGAAAGACTTCCTATCACGTTTTTGTACAGAGTGAGGGCAAGCATAGATTTAGACACAGGCAGACGTTTATATTGGACTATTAGACAATGACTGACATTAGGAACATCAGTTAAGGGAATTACCCCTTCAGAGGTAGGGCCATTCAGGCATCTCACCAACCCATGAACCTTATTACATAAAGGTTTTCAAAATAACTGTTTTGAGTCTCTCTCTCGATAGCATGCCTGTCTCATACACTGAAGAAATCGAGAACTGAATTGAGACTGCATTGCATACATGAATTTCCTTGTTTGTTTTTGTTGAACATTGGAGCTGAGTCTACCTTGAAACCTGGGGAAGGGGAGTTCACCCAGGTTACTAAGAGGTTAACAAAAGAGACTGTGAATATCATTGTTGATATTATTTTGAGCTGCCATGTATATTTTTTTAATGTATGTGATATTTACATTTGAGGGCCAGCTATCCTGCCGAAATTCCTCCCAATCAGCTTTTGAAGACAATTTGCTAGTAAAGCTTAAAACTTTCCTGTTGGGCGAGAAATCAGATGACATTTTATGAGAAGAGGATGACTAATGTCGCAACTCCTAGATCTGGAGCGCTTGGAATGTTTCAAGTGCTTTTTCAATGTGAGGAAATTTGTCCCTCCAAAACCGTAGTCGGAAAATTTACTTTTCAAAAGGAGTGGTTGAAGGAGGCTTGGATGCTGACCACCCTAGGGTGAGCTTCCCCTTCCTCTCCTTCAAGGCCTCGACGGTCATAGATTGACTTGACCCGCAGTCCTCAATCCTATGATCCACCTCAAGACACCAGAGGTACATGCTGTGCAGACCAGTGATCAACATTTTTGACTCAGTCTGCACACCTCTTAAATCCCATCTTCGGGGTTGCCATACTCGAAGATAAAATATAAAACGCAGTTGAAAATCGCTGAGGAAATTGTACTGTTCGAAGCGAGCAGGAAAATGGAACTAGGAAGCGGGAGCAGTGCCTGCTATTAATTCCAACGTTACGCCTGAGAGAGGGATGGAGGCTGCTGAGGGACCTCGAGTCGATGATGCACAGCACCCTCTGCTGTCAAAGATCCTGAAGCTGCGAGCAGGATATCAGTTTTATCAAAGATGAGCAATCCATGGGAGAACATAATCCATTAGAAATTTACACACGTGCCCCAGCGCTTCTGACCAATTGCATGCTAAAACACCTGGGGATCTTCTTTCAATCGTTTGACAGGAATGAACACGGACGGAGCAAACGTTTCTTCCTTCTGAAAAACACAGATTTTACTGAATTCTGACGCCGTCTCTTTGCAAGCCCACTACACCCAGCAGGTGGTGGCCGGTGGCTCGGAACCATGGAATAGGCTTTTATTCCCATCCAAGCAGCTTCTTCTTTCACAATACGGATGATCTGTCCCCAAGGAAGGGGCTCTGCAATCCTGGCACAACTAATTCCTGGGTGCTTCATAGTCCTGCTTTGTCAAGGTGTTAAAAAAAAAACAAAGTCAACAAGACCTGCAAAAGGAGAGAGTTGATATGGTCATTTATAACCTGCCTGTACACAAGTGCATAACCGTTTGGCCACTTTCTTTGGAGGTACCTGTTGTAGGGTAAGCGATTGAGCTATGATACAGCAGGGAGTGGAGTTTGAACAATTTTGTGCATTGGAGCCACCTAGGGAGGAGAAGAACCTACAGCTTGAACTGGTGTAAATCAGAAATGTAGCTCTCGTGTGGCAGGAGATTAGACCTGATGCCCCAGGGGAAGGTGAGGAGTGTGTGGGCTTGGGGGGATTGCATACACTGCATTGATCACTTTTCAGGAGAGCAAGATAATAAACATGGCCTTGAGATGTATGTGTCTCTTGAGATATTTGACACTTTTTAGACAGAGAGTAAACAGTTTACGAGTGGGGGGGAGGGGCATGGTGTTTATCCAGAACTAGGGCAAAACTGAAGACCTCTGATAATTTGGAAGGGATGTGTTGCCTGCCAAAAAGTCAAACCTGGACTCCCTCTCCCCACCAATTGCACCTCTGAACTAATTTGGAAAGCCTTTGACATATCACTATTGTTACGTTGTTTTGCTCCCATTTTAGATTTACCTTTTAGATTAGGCGCTTATCTCACCCATTTTTTACAGTTTAATAAACACCCTTGAACGTGATCACTTGTCTGTCTTACTTTGATACCATGCCTTCCTTACAGATCCCACAGACCAACCAGCCATACCCGACGACAGGGCAATCCCACCAAATATGTGGCCAGTTGCCCTTACTATTGCACTCCCTCCAACAAAAAACGGACACTGTTGGATACATGGTATGAAGCTGCTCGCTAGTATAATGTCATTGGAACATCATTTTGTACCACATTTCCCCTATTTGAATTAAACAAGTTTATTTTGGTATGTCACGGTTAATTGGACGGTCACTCTCGACTCAGGGAGTCCCTCCAGCCTCCCATGCTCCCGAAACCCTCTAGCCAGGTGGCATACAACAAAATACTTTACAGATTCTACTTTCGTGAGACCTCCAACCCGTATAATAGTTCAATAAGTTACCTCAACAAGCCGGGACCAGGCTGGTGTATAGTAATATTTTTATTCATGTTGCCACAAAGAATAATAAAACAATCGGGAAGCATCAGCCACCAATGCCGTGACACTATACAAGGACACAATTTCAGATCATTTGCATTGAACCTGCTGACATATTTCAAAGGAACGTTCAGTTGCTACAACACACAGGTAATATTTAAATATTGGCAGTCACAGCGCACAGGATTTCCTTCCGTCTTAGCAGATGGACCACTTGAATAACAAACAGTGATGGCTTAATTTATCACAGTGCTCTATTCTTCCAGCGACCCTCACGGCATCTATTACATATGAACCTTTTGGTTGGAAAGCAAGGTACAGGGAGTGGAATACAATGATGGAAAAAAATCATTTTATCATTATACTTTAAATGCAAGGTATGGGAAATGAACTCGCTGGAAACATTATTTTTTGTCTTTTTATCAGGAAGACCGGGTTTGGGGAAATAAACAGGGAAAATCGTTTTTAACACAAGAAATGGAAATTCAAGGCTTTGGGATTCTGGTTTGAGTATAAATGGGAATAAGTGGGGAATTTAGTTTTTGCACCGCTCATACAAGGGAGGTGCAATGCTTTGGGATTCGTGTTTGAAATTAATCAATGGGAATTCGTTTTGCACCCCTTACATTCACATGAAATGCAGGGTTCTAGACTCTTGTTTTGGAGATTAAGGACACCCCCCCATGTTGTGTACAGAAGTCTGCGGTTTCAGCAAAATAGTCACCCACATACTTTTTCTATACCGGCTCTAACACACTGGGCATGAATTCTGTGGTTTCAAACTCCAACAATCAACTCATCCTGTGATTTTTATGTGGGCATTAAATTAACTTTTTTGATCAAATGTGCCAAGGGTCTACTCTATTTCATCCCCCTACCCCACAGTGAAGGGTAAAGGATTCAGGTAGGCAGTTCCCAACACAATTCCATTTAAATGGATGGGATGTATTTCTATAGGGGGAATAATAATGATATATTTGATAAAATGTGCCAAGGGTCTACCCGGTTCTACCCCTCCCTCCCCGTTATGGAGATTACTGCTGGAAGATTCCTCCCACGCTTTTGTTGGCATTTGGATTACTCTACTTACATGGGTGGCATTCGTTAGGGGGCATACAGGGAAACAGCAGGGCTTCTCGGAGGACAGCACAGATCTGGTTAAAGGCTTCGGTCAGGGATAGCCCTAAGCGCCCAGTCCTCCTCTGGCCTCTCAAATGGCAAGCCCAGCTAGCTTCTAGATTTCCCAGTCTCTCTCCTATGCAAGGTTTAAGGTTTTTCCAGGTAAACTGCTTTTCTCCTGCCAGGTTTACCCTGATGGCCTTGGTAGCTCTCCTTGGCTCTCTGCTAGTTTCTCGCAAGAGTCCAGAAGTAGACTACATCCTGGAATAGAGTTGAGAAAGCCACTCTCAGATTGAAAACTGATCTCTTATAGGGCTGATGACACTACCATATTATAATTCTTCCCACTATACAGATTGTCTCTCTCTCTCGCTCCCTCCCCCTCCCACCAATATGTCCACTGCCTGCTAATAGGACAAGGAGTTGGAGGTGTGGATGATGGCAGCTGAGGGAGGAGAAAGATTCATCATCCCAAAATGACAGGTGGGTTTACCTTTTCAGTGTTCAATCTTTTTGCCTAGCGCTGCCACACAGGCCTTTGGCACTTAGGGTGGAGGAGATGGTTACTGCTGCACTCTCGCTCCATTACCCCCTTTTAACTTTGCAGTGAACAAAGAAAGGAGGGTGGCGAGGGACCCAAGGGCAACAGTGGAATACATGGTGAGCTTTGCTTTCATTGAATAGGTTAACTTAAATAGCTAACTTTGTTACACAAGAGTCAATTTAATTAGCAGAATTGCCAAGCAAATTGCTATCCAACACTGCTTATTTCTTGCCTTGATTCATGGATAACTTGTTTTAGCGAGTGTTCCCGCTAATAATCTCACCAGATACAGGTTTACCGGGTTTATAAGTGGACTTTAGAGCATTGGACTAGGACCCCACTTGGTGTACATAATTAGCTCATGTCATGGGGAAGGTACAATTGTTTGTGGAGCACAGATTCATTTAACTACTGTTGTACGTTGTGGGTGGGGTCATTAGGTTGATTCCTGCAGAGGTTTGGAATGGTGTCGCAAATATTACACAGGGAGAAGTCTTGCAACTGGCATCGTTTATACTGTGGCTAATACTCTTATCTATTTGGTCATGATTTACATCATATCCTGCATTCTAAAACCTTACCTCCACCTGAAAGGTGTCTAAATGCCCAGCTGGGGCTATGGCAGGTTTTGTGGTAGGGAATAGTTTTGTACCCGAAGCAAGGCTCTGAAGGAAGTTGGGTCTGTGTGCTTTACCGCTAGCGAAACCACTGCGGCTGAGTACATGTCAGGTTTTATATTTGGGTCTACCTCTAGAGTATCTGTGTCCCAATGCTTATTACCCTTGTAAAAAGTAGATGATATCCATAATCCCCCTACAGCTTTATCACTAAAACTAACACATTTGCATATGGAATACACTCCTAAAAAGAAACACAAGAATTCTCATTCACTTGTTTAGCATGTATTTACATTCTCTTGTAGAGAAAATATGAGCATTACAGTGTAGTCAAACAATATACCATTTGTAATAATATCGGCAATAACTGTTGAGTAGATGCCCAGCATCCTACTCTCCGCTTTACAAATTTGAAAACGATCTACCGCCAATCGTCTGTGTGTAGCCATTGTGCTACAGTAAACTTTAGTCTTGCTTACAATTGTGATGTTGGGGATTGGCAAGCCAGGAGACAGGTGAAGTTATACAGACCATCCTCCAGATAAACCATTAGGTTGAAAAAACAATGTTGATGGATTCTATGGCCAGGTAATAATAACCTTAAAGTAATCTAAAGCCATGCAACAGAAAGAATAGAGGTACATCATTTTAAATCCTCCTGTAGGAATTACTCTACCTTCCTCTGTGCTGTGATGGCTCCACTTACACTGGCTAGAGATGTACAAGTGCCCCTGGGTTTGGTGTGCTTCATAAATGTCAAAATAAATTAATAAAGTAAATATATGATGAAACTCAGTACCACTGTGAACTTAGTATATTACCAGCAAAGGGAAAGTTGAAAGGCTAACCTAACAAAAATACATCATTGCGTATTAGTGGTGTGAGCATCGGATTAGTAGTTCTCCAGGCTCTGCCCCCTCCAGGAACCAGTGATTTAGCTGCCAGTATAATTTCAGAACAGCATCCCAGGTATGTCTGCACCTTCTTCCCTGTTAGTCTAGTTAATCCTATCGAAGAGCTGTCATTAATGTAAGCAGTTTGCACTTAACATCCTGTTGCTTACATTTGAAATGAAACCAACTTTTCATTGACCGCGTGCATATAAACTGGAGCGTTTTGCACAAGGAGGACCTTTGCCAAAGAGTCCAGAATGACCGTGTTATCTACAACATAATCCTTTCTGGCTGTCCGCTTGTCTCAATTAAACATTCATGATGGTTTGTTTTCATGTCCATGAGCTTGGAGTGACATCTTTTGTTTACGTGGGCATCTTCGATGTGGATGTGGATGTTTTTGAATAGATTGAAATAATTTGTTTTGCAGTGTGCAATTAAAATCTTTTCAAGTACATTTCTCGTGTTTAACAATTAGACATTATTTTGTTTTGAATTGCTCCGTGCTTTGTGACTATTTCTTTAACCATTAAGTGCCAAGGACAAGCTATCTCGTCCTTGGGATTACCACCCTGTTGCCAAGCACGAGATAGCTCGTCCTTGGCACTTAAGGGGTTAATGAAGGAGCAAATGTTAGAAGGCATTGAATGGTGAAATACCAAAATTACCAAAAAGGCCTTGGCACTGGGGGGAAAACCCATGGCAGTTAAAAGGTTTTAACAACGCAAGTGTATAACTGATAAAATGGCGGTACACTCATTGTAGCAAAACGGGGAAAGCATTTGTTTTGAAAAGCGTTTCGTAAACGGGGGTCTTGTTTAGAAATTGGGCAGTTTGCACAGTCCATCTCTGTTGTGCTTTTTGCATAGAAAAATGCTGTTTTAAAGTGCATCTGTTGTGTGGCTCTGCCACCTCCCTCGCATATCAATTGAAATGAGTAGGTTTTAACCCCATACTGCAATATAGAATGGCTCAATAATGGTAAGTATTGTTTTCAGGTGTGCTTAAAGTGTCCAAACCAATAGTTCAGAATGCACAAATGTGAAATCAATCTGTAAAATTCAATAGGAATGTTCCTTGCCTATTGTCTTGCCTGTATTGAGAGATTTTGTTTATTTGATGCCTGGGTCCACCGCCCATATATGTTTATTGTAAGGAAATAAAATCCGAGCTTGCAACAATTTTGGCCATGGTTTGCAATGGAAATATATGATCAAAGCTTCTATGAGGAGTCAAATGGTAAAAGTGAAGAACTGTGATATAGCTTGAGTAAAACATTTGTATTAGTACTGTAATCATTTTGTGCCCAGGTCTCCATATAGGTATTGCACCAGGCCTTTCTTTTTTAGGCATGAACATCCTGCCCATAAAATAACTTTTTATCTTGCCACCCGTATCATCAACACACCAGTACAGAGCAGAGGGTAGAGCAAATGAGTTGACAGGAATCACACTTCTTTTGATTTGTATCTGCATTGATGAAATTGCAGACCATGGAGGGGCGGGCTAAATAAAGACATTTGTTCTTTGTGTTGCGTGTAAGGAGCGTGGTTTCTTTCTGTTAACCTCTGTTGTGTTTTTGTCCCTAGATGCTCATGGAGAGGAGCATTTTGCATGCATGTTTATTTTCCTAGCATTTTAATATATTCCCAGTAACAGCCTTCGAAATTGCTTGGAGCCCTTTAGCTCCTGCTTCTAACCTAGGAGAGCCTGCTTAGCTTGAAACCAACTGCTACCAAGTGCTACTTTTGGCTCTTCAGGTCAACTGGTGCCTTATAAATATTAACTTTTAGTATTTGAGAATGTTAATAAGGAAGAATTGGAACACATTTAAAAACAATATATCATACATAATGGCCAAAAGGTTAAAGTAGCCTCTGATGGTTCCCCTGGTAGCTCCTGTCTACAGGATAATGCCTAACACCCAGGAGCTGCTTTAGCTGCTGTTTACCAAATCTTAATTTCTACCCTGGAGTAATAAGTTGAAAAGCTTAGTTACCATTGCAAGTATCCTTTGTAACGAATTGTGCTTTTTTTCAGTGAATGGATTCTTGCGTTGCACATGTTTTGTTTAGGTTCCTGTGTTGTGTGCATTTATCATCAAGATGCATCTATGAAGTATTATATATATTAATCTGTAGAAAAACACATTTTCCACAAATGTAAAACATTGTTTGAAGCCAGACATCTTACCTCACAACTGTTTTGTTTCTAAATTGTTGTATTCATTTTCAGGTTTAGTCCCGTTTTGGTGGCCCGACGCATACTTTTTACACTCTTGTGGAGGCAAATAATTTTTACAACTATTTGTTTTACACTCTAATTACAAAATAATTTGTTTCTAAGGTTTGATTACTTTTAATTACGGTTTCCTAAATTCCTACTTCGTTTTTTTTTTTAAGCTTTATTTAACATGCTTACTACCCCCATGTACCCTTAAACAGCAGCTTAGATATCAACAATGTGACCACATAGGGTCCAGTTAATAAATCGTGCATATTTTACATCACGAGGCTAGAACCAGGGGAAGGGAAAGGGTGTACTGTCAATGTCACTGTTCAGGGGGATGAAGAAGTATCAGCCGATGTATTTGGTTGGTCTCCATCAATGCTAGAGCTTGTACTGTAGAGGCAACTAACTGTTGTGCTCTTTTTTTTGGTTGTGCTCTGGTCACTGCTGTGGTTATCCTCTATCTATTCAATGTTAGGGGAGGTCCGATCGCTAAGTCCCATGCTAGGCATATTATTTGTGAGTGGAATTTCAACTGAAGAGGGCTATTCTCTTCTTGTTCTCTACAAGCATACCTTTGCATAGCTGAGGCCTTCCTGCTCAGCATAGGGGTGCTTGAACTGCTTCAGCCGATGCTGTCAAGGGTTGGTTCTCTGTGTGGTCATTGTGTACTGTTGACACCCAAGATGTTCCTGTTCTATGAGAGGAAAGCATATCTACTGAGGTTCATATCCTGTCAGTATTGGGAGGGTAGTGTACAGTCCTGAAGTTTGTTACACCTATATATAGGGAAGCTTCTACTGCAGGGACGCATTCCTTATCTGTTCTCACTGTGGGACTATTCTACCCTTGCTTTAACTTGCACTGATCCTCTCTTCCTGTTCTAGATGATGAAAGGTTGCATTGCTGTTTCCCTGATTTGCCTGTTCTGTCTGTGTGAGGGAAAACCTGCATGCGTCCTGCTCGAGCTGACCTGTGTGAGTGAAGCGTTGAAAAGCGTATGCTGCTGTTCATATTCTATGCATGCAAGGAAAGCTCAGAGGGTGAGTGCTCATCAATTCCACTTATGAGATAGTGCTCATGCTACTGCACCCTGCGCTTCATCTGTTAATTGTGAAGGACACCTGTTTTTCTGTCATGATGTGGACTACTGTGCCACATTTATTAGGCGGTCACTTTCAGCTCTAGGAGTCTCCCCTCACCCCCCCACCCCAAGCAAGGTGGCAAGCACCCAAAGCGCTCCTACAGAATTAACTTTAGTGAGACCTTCAACCTATCTCGCACCTCCCAGCAAATACCCTCTGTATCACCAATGAACTAGGAACCAGGCCGGTGTATAGCAAGACTATATGTATTTATTTAATGTTTGACAAAGAATAATAAAAACAACCAAAACATCAGCCACCAATGCCGAGACACAACACAATATCACAATCTCAAGTTACCAATTGACTGACTTATATGGCTAATGGACTTCGATATTACAACACACAGGTAAAGTTTAGAGATGGCCAGTCATCACATTACATCAGATTTCTTGCAATGTCCCCCACAAACAATATGACTCTCAGTGATTCCTTAGTCTTATCAAGCTCTTTTCTCCCAGCACCCCCCAATTAGCTATGACCCCTCTGGTTTGGAGTCAAGGTACAGGGAGTGGGAATACAATGGAAACATTGTTCTGGCTTTTTATAAAAAAAGGCACATGTTGGGAAATAGATACAATGGAAAAAATAGTTTGGGCTTTTTATTTGAAAGGCAAAGTTTAAATAAGAAACTCAATGGGAACATCAATTTGGGCTATTAGATTTCCCATTGTGAAGGAGGAGCCAGTTCTCAAAAACCCCTTGCTCAACGAAGCGGAGCGGAGCGGAGTGGACAGAGTGTTTCCAGTGTTTGGCAGTCTGTTTGCCATTCCCATTGTGAAGGAGGAGCCAGTTCTCAAAAACCCCTCGCTCAACGAAGCGGAGCAGAGCGGAGTGGACAGAGTGTTTCCAGTGTTTGGCAGTCTGTTTGCCATTCCCATTGTAAAGGAGGAGCCAGTTCTCAAAAACCCCTCGTTCAACGAAGCGGAGCAGAGCGGAGTGGACAGAGTGTTTCCAGTTTTCCCGGTGGGTCCAGGGAGATCCGGGAGCGCCCCGCTCTGTGGAAGTAAAGTGGAAGTAAAGTGCAACTCAGCGACGTAAAGAACCAGCCCGGAGACCCACATAGCTCCTGCAGATTGATAGAACAATGCAGGGAGCAGGGGCGGGAGCGCTGGGCTATGACCAGCTGGAGGGCGCCGCAAAGCAACATCCAGAGGTGGCGGGAGCTCCGGTGGAACTGGCGGAGCCGCCGGACTCGCATCGAATCCTGCGGAGTAACAACAAGACTCTTTCCAAAGGAGAGCAGAGGTCGCCGGTGAAAAAAGGTAACAATCCTGTGCACCCCGCATCAGACTTGAAAACTCTTAAAGAGTTGACGCCCACCGCCACCCAACTCCAGTCTTTAGGAGTTGGTAGAAGGGGGGAGGACACACCCCGCAATATGGATATGAACAAAGAGTCCCTTGAAATTGCAACAGCGCCCTCACGGATATTTGCCGCCCCCCCGCAAAGCCCCATGGACATCAGCAAGGTGGCCAAGACAGCGCAGGACCAGAGCACTGCTTTGGCGGGTGGTTCTTCAGTCCTGACTACCGGAGGGTGGTCAGACTGGGGCCCTGCCCTGGCCCTGTGCGCTAACACGCGAGGGGGGCGGACTGAGCTACCAAACATCTACAAGTCCCCAGAGAGGAACGTAGGGGACTCAGTACAGACACTGCCGATTGAAAGACCGGTCACTGTAAGTAGACCCCTAATTCACAGTACTAAAGACATACAGATGGCGACAGATGGGAACAGAGATTTAAATGATAGCATCGGTGCACCTAGCCCCACACACACTGTAATCAGCTACCCAAACAACCAGCCAATAAGGATAGAGTAGGGAAATGTGAGTTTGGAGATTAGAGCAGCGCCAATTGACTGCACAACCAAGGAATCGAATCCTGATGCAGGAGACTGGGTCGATCTTGGGTCCCGAGGACATACGAATATGCTGGACCCAAAAAAGTGCAATAAATCCAATGGCAACAAGCGCTACTATATTAAGCGTCAAAAGGGGAAAAAAACAGCCGCAAGCGCATTCTTAAACCAAAACCACCAAGATAATAAAGTATCCACGCATCATCAGAAAAACCTCGGTACTATGGGGGTAAACAAAGTTAAACGTGCGCCAGTGGAAAAACCAGCAGCAGGGCTGGGAACGCACCAAAAACCCTGCATCCCAAATGCCCTGCTTACCTTCTTCAAGACTAAACAGAAGAAACGCAAATTAGAAACAGAGGACGAAATCACTGATGCGGAAATTCTAGAAGTGATAGAGGGGTCTTTCCCTGCGACAAAAGGGAGGAAAATGGATACAGATATTACAGACAGTGAGAGCAAAATCGGAGATGGTGAAAGGAGATCAAGAGTAGTGGATCAGTCAGGGGTCAGCCCAAATAAAATGGAACAAAAGGAAGCAAATGTAGAGGAAACAAGTCAGGCAATTCAGTCTAGTCCAAAAGAAAAAATGTGCATAAATGAGACTGAACAAAAGAAAACAAACATAGAAGAAATAAAACAGGCAAATCAGTCTATTACGAAAGAAAAGGAGACGCAGACCAAAAAGATGACCACGGGAAAAGACCTGCCGACTGAAACGACAAGCCCAAATAAAGTTGTTAGGGAAGAAAACACAGTATCAGACACCGTAAGGAAGGTGGCTGACCTTTCAAAAGCCCCCTCGAAAATTAGCGAAAGCCATCTTATTCCGCAGTTGGGGCCTGAAGAAACCAAATTGGGGCCGAGTACTAATTTAAGAAGAAAATCAATCTCCACTGAGCCACTGATCCATGGCGCAGACACACTGCCAACGTCAAAAACAACGTTACAAAGCGGGCCCCAAAAATGGACTGAACAGGAAGAGATGCGGGCCCTACTAAAAACCCGGAACCCCCATGATTTAGTACCAGGCGAGATCCCAAGAAAAGAGCAGAGGGAGCTGCAAGTACTACCTGAAAGTCCAAAAAGAAATTTGAGACCCGAAATACAGGCCAGAAAGAAAACAAATAATGAGACATGGAGATATCAAGAAGGCGCTCTAGTCCCAAGAGCGCAAATGAGCGCTCAATCCTGGACAAAAATCCACCACCAGCATACAGAAAGAGGAGCAAAATTAACCAGGCAAGCTAAAAAAGGAGGAACAACTGATCCAATTGCCTCTAAAACACTATCAGACTGCTCTGAAGTATCTATCGTGACAGCTGGGACCTCGATATTGGACATTTCAGTTACCCAAACCGAAACTTGCCCGGGCAGGGAAAGTTTGAACACGCCTGCCAAACACAGAAGGCACAGTGAAAATATGATTGATTCTCAAAAATCATCCCCAAATAAAAAACCTGAAATGACCACAATTATGGCGGTGCTTACGATCGCACTTGCACCATTTTGCAAATTATATGAAACAATCAGCGATGTGGCAAAAGACAACACTACACTATTGTGCAAGATGCAATCTAAGCTAGAGTTTCTGGAGGGTTACATTACAGCCGCAGAGATCAAAAACAGCAAGCAGGAGTCAATTTGGGAGGAGAAATGGGCTAATCTAGAGATGGAAAGAAAAGAAGCACTAGCTGCAAAAAAAATTGCAAAAAAATGTATGGACAGAACCTGTCAAACAACGGCGAAGTGGGATAAGAAAGAAATGGAACCAATCTTCAATAAGCAAAAATCAAAAAATGCAAATGGTCTGTCAGAACTACAAACTCAGAATATGATTGGGGCCGCAAAAATAGCACCAGCAATGACAAATCAAAAGAAAAAAGTGGCTCTGTGTTTGACAAGTGAAACTATCATAGGTCAATCAAACAAAATAAAAATAGCGTCATCCGAATCCAAAAAGGAAAATGAAATAATCAACTTAACCCAAAGCCTCGAAACTCCATCTCACAAAATTGTGGCGGCGACAAAAAACTTGAAACCGACAGAAAAATCACCGAGAACGGTGAATGAATTCATGAGCGTAAGTGCACTGATGGACTTATCATTACATCTCAAAGCAGATGTGCAGGGTGAAGAGTACACAAGTCCAGAGGGACCAGCAAAAGAAAGCAAATCTGTCCCTGAAAGTAGGAGGGAAACAAATAGCGACGAAGTCCTAGTCAGTTCAATGTCAAAACCTGTAAAGAGTAAAAAACAAACAGACAACGAGACTAGCTCTAGCCATGGATCATCACCCTTGAATCAAAGATTACACCGGTGCTATGAAGAGAAAACAAGTAAAAGGGACGAGGGGGAGAGCAGAGAAATTGCACTTAAATACCACTCTGAAAAAAAAATAACAACCCAGACAACACAGAAAAAGAATCTAGAGTTTTCAAACTAGAACAAATATCTTGCAAAAGCAGATACATCGTGCTTAACAGGAAAACGGTATTGTACTTATTAAGTAAGGTACACTGCTTACAACATCTGAAGTCCGAAGACTTTCTACTAATAGAACCCTACCATTGTGATCAAAAGGCGAAGTCCTATCTACACATTCAATCCAAGGCACTAAAAGGAGTGCCGGAGGAAGCCTATAAGGACTTAGAACAAGCCGGATTTATCTTGACGTTAATAGGTACGTCAAAAACAGATCTAAAAGCACAGTCCTCAAAGGAGAGAGAGAGCCTTAAATGGCACTATACATCCAGACAAAAGAACTCTACAATAGAAAAAGACATGCCCCCTCGGACCATATGGAACAAGAAAGCCGTTGGCAGTACGAGTGGGAAAAAAGGGGGATGAGAAATGAAAGATATAGACGAACAGAGCCCGAATATAGGGAAGAACGAAAAGAAGAACGATCCAGATATGGGGGTCAATCCCAGGAAAGAAGGGAACGACACAGAGCTGAAACTGTGGCTCAGTTGAAAATGACCAGGACGAGGAGTGAAAGGTCGGAAGAGGAGTGTAGAACGATAAAAGTTCGAGAAATGAAAATGGTAGAGAGCCAAGAACGTAGACAACCAAAGGGACCATGGAATTGGTTGAAAAAAACGTTAAACCCTCAACAGGATAAATAGCAACCACCAGGAGGTGGGCCCAGAAGCACACCGCCTCCAACCTACTACCAAGCAACGATTCCTCCGAAATTGATCTCGATGGCCTCATGGAATACGAGAGGCCACAGACATTTGACGAACCCTGAAAATCAAGATCTCGGGGCTTTCGACATCCTATGTCTCCAAGAGCACTGGCTAACAGAAAAACCATCTTTAGACGGCTTTGAGATAGCCTTCTCTCCTGCCATAAAAGGCCCGCTGGGCCGTCCGTCTGCTGGGCTCCTGCTAGCAATAAAGGCGGGGTCAGGAATTTCCATCATAAAAACGATATCCGAGTCGTATGGTATACTGGCAGTTTTTACAACATGGACCCAAGTCGACGAAAGGGAAAAGGAATGTGAAAAAGAGAAATTAGCTTTGATAACAATATACTGGAACCCGGAAAAATCTACAACATCAGATTTTTGTAATCAAATAACAGGAACAATTGACGACATTATTCTTGAAGATCCACAAACGCACATAATAATCTGTGGAGATCTAAATGCTAACTGCAGCAATGAAAATGAAAACAGGGTGAAAAAGATAAAATCTTCAGGGGAACACAGAGGACAAGTATGGAAGAGGCTAATGAAATCGAGAAATCTCCACAATGTGGCCTCACTGAAATCCTGGAATATAAATACTCCCACATGGGAAAGGGGGAATTCTAGCGCAAACATTGATTATTTTTCCATCTCCAACAGTCTAGTGGCATGCATAGAAGACGACTCAGTGACAAAAACTCAAGAGAGTGACCACAATCTGTTGGCTATAAAGTGGAAAGCACTACGATCTGTAAACAGCCACTACAACAACCAGATTGAGTCGAACAATCAACAAAACCGAGTATGTCTGACTGCGGCTAACATCGAGTCCATTATTAAAAAATACAAAACCAGCATCCACGAGCAAGGGGAAAAGACCCAAAAGCCGGAATATCTTCCATTGCTACTCCAATACAGATCGAAGAAGTCAGCGAAAAGGCAAAACAAAACAAACATATATTTGACAACCTGATCGCGGAAAGAAAAAGATCCCTGAGAAAACTGAAAAGAAAAATAAAAAAGGATGATTTACCTACAGCATGGAACAAATGGAAAGAAGAAAACTTGAAATACAAAGCCTGGATCCGAGGTCACAGATACGTAATGTATCAAAAAGATGCAGAGGACATGCTTCGCACATTAAGCACCAAAAAAACTGGTGACTTCTGGGCACTTATCAAGAAACCAGATAAGAAGGTGGACAATCAGATCGTAAACGCAGTGAGTGAAAATGCGTGGGTACATTTTTTTAGAAATTTGTTTATGGCACCGGAACATCTCCCACTGGTGGTCGAAGGACCAGTTATAACACCTTGGATCGATATTTCATCGATAGACGACATAAAAAGTGCAATTCTCAACTTAAAGAATTCCAGAGCCCCTGGTCCAGATGGGCTATGTAACATCGAGCTAAAACAAAATCCGTAAAAATTGGCTATTTTCATCAGCTCTATTTTCACTCAATGCAGACAGACAAAATCTATTCCGGCGTCTTGGGTCACTGCGGTGGTTGTGCCGATTTTCAAACGAGGGAATAGAGAAGAGCAAGGTAATTATAGACCCATTGCCCTATTGGATATAATAGGTAAAATTTTCTCAACTCTTCTCCTGCACCATTTCCAAATTTGGGCTAGAACCTCTCTGGCCTATGATTCATTCCAAATGGGATTCCTAAATACAGGGAGCACGTCAGTCAACATCCTAATCCTCAATCTCATAAAAGCCAAGGTAAAGCAAGGGTCTCCTACGGTGTTCCTTGCGTTTGTAGACTTATCACAGGCCTTTGATAAAGTTGACAGGCGGATGCTGTGGAGCAAACTTAAAAAATGGAACTGCCCAATGGAAATATTAGACCCTGTGATGGCCCTGCACACCAACACGACATTAAGAGTACGTTTAAACAACCAAGGCCTTCTGTCTAAAGAGATAACAGCAGAGAGAGGAGTTAAAAAGGGCTGCCCTATGGCCCCGGCACTATTTATTGCCTTTTTGGGAGATATAAAAGACTCAAACACCAGCTAAAGCGTTCCCTCCCAAATTGGGTAAGGTAAATATATCGCGTCTTCTCTACGCAGACGATTTGATATTATTAGATCAAACCCAAATTGGCTTACAACGCCAATTTACAAGTCTGCCGCAATACATGGAGCGAAACAATCTGAAAATAAATAAAACAAAAACGAAAATAGTGATCTTGGGGAAAAGTGCGAAGATGACCCGTCCAGGGTACAAATGGGTGTTGGACAAATCTGAAATCTAAGTGGTCCATAGTTTCAAATATCTAGGAGTTCAGATAGACCACTCAGCAAAAGAAGCATCTATGCAGACCATCCTTTGGGGAAAAGCAAAAAATCTTGCTGTTCAAATGAAAGTCATCGACAGAAAATATGGCAAATTTTCATTAAGTCCGGTGATAGCATTCTACAAAGGGAAAATTGTCCCAACACTGACTTATGGCATGGGGGCAACACTGAGCATGCCAAACGACATCTGGCGGAAGCTAGAGAGTTATGTCTGGGAGACGGTCCTAGGACTCCCAAACTCAGTTTCAATGGATCTCATCAGAAGAGAGCTGGGACTACTCTCTCTGGAAACGACAGTGACCCAAAGCGCAATGCAACTCTTCAGGAATACTCTAATGGCAGATAGTCCACCCATATACCAGATCATAGCAGCAGAAATAACAAATCGCCACGTAATCATTCTCAACAAATGGACAGACATGCTCAAAGAAAAGCTTTCTGAGATCGCATGCACAGAAGAAGACTTGAAAACAAATCCAGTAAGAGTGAAATCTAAACTCCAGGCTCAAGACTGGATAATGACCCTGGAGAAAGCGCATGCAAACAAACTGACAAGAGATCTTCCACCTAACTTTAACAGACTGAAGGAGCCGGTGGCATACTGCACGAAATTCCCAAACAAACATCTAAGGAAAATGTACATGAGAGCACAATTCAATCTTCCGACACATGAAATCATGGCGATCCGGATGCAATCCAGCGACAAAGCTTGTCGTCTCTGTAAGGAACTATCCAAATCAGAAACAATAAAGCATCTCTTACTGCACTGTTCAGAGTTGACAAACGAAGAGCCACATACCTACACAACCTTCGTACAAACCATTTAGAACTGCTTGAAGATGAAGACTCAACTTGATGGAATAGGTTGATGTCAGGGGAGAAAACAAAGTGGACTATAGCGTCTGTAAAAATCTTGGAAAGCGCTTTTGAAATGATCACCTTACGACCCACTTTGGTGACCAATTCTGAAGACCAAAGTGTGAGGGAGTGACCCTAACAAGAGACTGGCAGTGATACAGCTCCCCTTGCGATCTCTCGCCGATTACTGTGTGAAAACAGCGCCTGTTGCTTTGGTATTTTCTATTATGTGGCTCTTTAGAGACGAGCAACAAGAGTTTTGTAAAAATTGCTAATGTAATTAAATACAAAGTCAAATAAAAAAAAAAAAAAAAAAAAAAATTAGTTTGCATAAAATGCAGGGCCTTGGGATTCTGATTTTGGAGTCAAATGAATAAATGGGAAATTTCGTTTTGCACACTCTACATTCACTTGAATGGCCTTGTTTTAGGATTACTTAAAGATTATGGACACCCCCTTTTCTACAGAAGACAAGGGTAAGTACTGTATTGTCTATACCGGCTCTAACGCACTGGGCATGAACTTTGTTAGTTTCGAATTCTAACACTCATCCCGTGATTTTCTATATGTGCGCTAAGGATCTACAGAGTTTCAACCACTCCCCACAATTTAATGGAAAGGATTAAGGCCGGCAGTTCCCAAAACAATCAATGCAAATGGATAGGGTGGTTTTCTATGGTGGAATTAATATGAGTTCGATGTAATAAAATGTGCACAGGATTTCCCCAGTTCAACCCCCCCCTATCCGCTACGCGAGTTGGAGATTAAGGCTGGCAGATAAAACCCGGCCACCCACTTTTGTTGGCTTTTGGTTTAATCTACTTACATGGGAGGCCTTTGTTATGGAGCATCCAGGGAAACAGCAGGGGTCCTCTGAGGACAGCACAGATCTGGTCAAAGGCTTCGCTCAAGAGTAGTCCCCAGGCTCCTCAAATGGCAGGCCCAGCTAGCTTCTTGATTTCCCAGTCTCCGTCTCCCATGCAATGCTTAAGGCCTTAGTAGCTCTCCCTGCCTCTCTGCTTGTTCCTTGCAAGAGTTCACAAGTAGACTACCTCCAGCAATAGAGTGGGAAAGTCTAGGGAAAAATCTAGAGTCCAAAAAAAGTTCCCAAGAGTCAAGACAGTCAATCTCAGATTGAAATCTCTTATAGGGCTGGTGATACTCCATTATTATCATAATTCCACGCTGCTGATTGGCAAGCTCTATCCCACTCCCTCCCCCAATACGCCCACTGCCTGCTGATAGGACAAGGAGTTGGGAGGTGTGGATGATGGCGGCTGAGCGAGGAGAAAGATTCATCATCCCAAAATGACAAGTGGGTTTAACTTCTTCAGTGTCCTTAAAAATCTAACAACATGACAGCTACCCTAATTTTTCAGATAACTTCAGGCACATCTATATTTTTGAGTTCTATATTTTATGGCCTTTTGGAAAATACTGATCATATCTCAGCACCCTCTTCCTGGGAGGAGCTACCATTTTTATCGATTTTACTTCTGAGCCGAAATAGTCACAACTCTGACCATTCAAGATTCAAAACTTACTTCTATGACATATTACCACACCAACTTTCTATTCCCTCAGAATTATGAGAAGGCCAGAATCATAATTGTCTTTATAACTCAACTTGTATACATCACACAGGATTCATATTTACATGATACCAACGAGCTTCTTATCCCCTTTAATGAGTCTGGAATGAGCTTATTGGTACATGGGGGGGGCTGGGGTTGGGGCTGAGGGGGGGGCTAGGGCTGGTGGGGGGGCAGGGCAGCAGCCCACAGGTCAGAGTTAACATTTTCAAAGTCACAGACCTTTCATTTCAGTGGGGAAAACACCAGCTGCATCCATACTCCAGAAATTACAACTTTAAATCGACAAGATGTGCTTACATGTAACATTTAGCAGTATATTTGGGCATGTTTATAATACAATCTTTCATCACATATGGTTTGGACAAATATATAAGTTCACTTTAGGTATTATTCACACATAGGTCACAGTTGCATAGAACATTCTTGTTCACTTCTCCAACAAGTAAGCCTTTTCCATTTGTATGTCCGTTTATTTGTGAAAAGTCTTTTTCCAAAATTTTCCACTTGGCTTCACTTTTTAAATGTAAGGCACAATTCCTCCTTTTTATTTTTCAAAGGCACATCATTTCAATGTATGTTTTCCCATGTGTACTGCTGCAGTTTAGAATCTGTCAAAAGGTGCCTTTTCCCAGTTTACATGAAGTCAGCCTCTGTAACGCCCCATGTCTCTTCCCATTCATTGGGCATCGTTGGCAATATCACCGTTCTGAGTCGTGCACTCATTCAGCTGAGTGCCTTTCCATTTTGATAAAGTTGAGTGAGGCCCATTCTCGCTCATCCACTAGGCCTCATGTTGGAAATCACTGTTTTGTACTGGCTTGTATATTTCAATGAAACTCTAAATTAGCCAGTTTCCCTCTCACAATAGGGGCCTAGCATGGCCTCTCAATCTGTCACTCTGGGGCTGTCTTTTCACCCCACAACTGCAGCATAATGACTTCCATCCAGTTTTAAATGTTGCACGCATCGGCTGGACATCTCATACTTTTTTTCTCTTGCAAAGCAGAATGCTAATTTTGACTCCCTTGAAATCGCTTTTAGTCTTGAAGTTTAAAAAGCAGTAAAATACTGTCCCCTCAATCTTATCTGGAGCACTGGGTGTGTCTGGTATTTTTCATTTGGATTGTTAGCTGTAGAATTGCTCTTTTTCAATAGAAATAAAAGTAAACCCTTCAGACATGGTTCTATGTGATCACTGTGCCACCCATAATGTTGACTTTAAAAAAAAAAAAGCCAACTCCCATTATGGAGTGCTCAGTGATCACACAGATCACTGTGCCCTGCAAACCCCTACCCGCCTCCCCTACATCCACTTACCTTGACGGCAGCACACACAGGAGTGTGCCTCTGTCTCTTCTCTACCCCTGCAGCGTCAGTTCTCACCCATTAACGCTGGTCCGAACTGCGGCCGCAGAGTACACTTTTTTTTTTTTTTTTGGTCCCCAGTTTCCATCTAATGGAAGTGGGGGACACCCCCACTCCTCCCTAGTCGGCATGATTGGGGGGGTGGGAGGGGTCGCAATTTTGTGTCTGTGCAAAGGCGCAGTTATAATACCAGGTATAAACACTTTCGTGGTGTTGCGCTTGTCCAACAAATATATTACTACATATATTGGTTAATATAATATATATAATATATATTGGTTAATAGACATTAACGTGATCTCCATATTGGATTTTAATGGTAAATTAATTTTTGATGCATGCCTTGGTCGTCTTCAAGGCATTGCGTTACATTAGCTCATCTATATGTTTGTGATAGATGAATTTCCAAATACAGTGAAAGTATACCAATAAACAGTTGTCGAATCTTTACCATTGAGGATGTTGAGACGAAAGAGGGGTACAAAATAATAAGATAAAATAAGATAAAAGGGAGAAAAATGCATGATAAATACACTACTTGTGTCCAGTTATCTACATTAGTCCGTGTTGGACACTCAAACAGTATGACATGCATGCATGCTTCTAGGCTGTCCAACGAAAGAGTTGCTCACCCACACCCATGTCAGTTAAGTGTGTCAATGTATTAAGTGTTCGATATCAATAATAGGGTGGTTGAAAATCCCCCCACGCATGGTGTGTCTCGTGTTTGATTATTGAAGAAATGTCTCTAATTGAGGAATTAACAAAATGTTGTCTCCCTTATGGGTCCCTGCATTCAAATTCTCAAGTCCCTGAAATAGAGAGCGTCATTCATCTCTTAATTAAAAATATTATTTTATGTCAAATCAACAAATGTTAAATTGCTACACGAGTTAGTAAGTTAGAGCTAGAAAGTTATTCCCACCCTGCGTTCAGTAAAGGTGTGTCAAAACTTATCAATATTTGCACCTTGTGTTTGTATATTCTTCAATTGTTATCAGCATCTAAAAGTATCAGACATTCTTTATAACTGCTAAGTGAAGGGAATATACGAGGGATTAAGTCCATCTACTGTTCTCACTTACCTGTGTCATTTATAAATCTTCCGAGCTGTGTTTTAATCCTGGTTGGTTCGGCGTTTGTCGTGGCAATCTAATGCGATCGACCATTACATGTCATTTAGTCCATTGACTTCATCTGCGTGTAATCGTAAATGTCTATAATTACTGATTGGTTCTCAAGTATGTCACGAGTGCCCACTTTAGGTATCTGATGTTATAGTTGAGTGATATGCCCAGTTAGTTATATGATACATTGAAATCCAGTTATCAAACTGGTAAAATGCCCCCTTCCGCTCTAAAGTGATTCCATTTTCGACAATGTTACATATCACTCTACAAATAATTACGATGTGTAAAGTTTAAGTTTTCTGTGGGTTTATGTTGTTCATGCAATTGGGCGCTTTACCCAGTTGAGTTCTGCAATGGAATAATAATCTCTCAATATACTGTATTGAATTGATACCATTTATAGTGTGGTGGTCGAGGTTAATTTCACTTAAGTAGATTCCAAATATGATATGGTGGCTGAACTTATTATGGGTTTAAATTCCCATGGATATAGGTTTCCCTTTATATGTTATAGTTCAGTGATGTGTGGCTATGAATACTTATTATGCGTTGGAGCATGTCCTATTTATGCAAAGTTTGCTTAATCTCATCAGTTGGTGACTCGGTCTGGGTGAGGAACGGAATCTCAGATGGTTTTGATAAATTGTATCCGTTTGATACATTTCTTCAAATGTACGTTGTTGTACATCGAATTGTAAAAAACATTTATTATAAAAGCTCAAATTGACTTAAGTGATTAGCCCAGTTAATGTTATGCCGTTACCATTTTGTTATGTCAGTATTGCACACAATTAAATATGCAACATCTGACTCAGATATCAGTGACCGACTATCTCATGTTCATTGATTCATTATAGGTTATTGTGGCTGCATGTCAAACAATTAAAAAAATGACTAATAGCAGATCACATAATATAGAAAAACATTAATTTCATGTTCCCGGTTAACTCCAGTTCTTAAACAACATACGTAACGTATAATCTTTGATTCCACCTGTCTCAGCAAAAGCTTCCTGTCTCCCCCACAAGAGCCTGTTACTACTTTACGTAGTCCTATGAAGCATATATCATCTTTGACTATTTGGTGATGTTCTTGCCAGTGGCAGTCGCACGTAATGTGAATTTAGACTTGTCAAATGTTCCCTGATGCGAACTCCCTTATGGTACTGCCCACATAAATGCAGTGACAAACACAGATGATGGCATATGCCACAAATTTGGATCTGCAGTTAATAAGATCCATTATGTGAACTATTCTATCAGAATGTAGATATTGATTTGTGTCGGGGTATGCATATTTGCACATACTGCAATCTCCTTATTTATAAAGTCCTTCAGTGCGTGGTCTCATCCATGCTTTGGTTCCCGAAACTGGTGTAGCCATGGGTTTAAGAAATTCGGGACTCACTTTATTTTTGATCATGGATGCGTGTGTATTTGAGAAATTGTGTGTATTGCCTATATATTCATTCAGATCCTTGTCCATCTTTAATATATGCCAATGTGTGTTAACTATACTGAATATCTGATTGTGTCCTCTGAGAATTTGGTAACTTTACTCCCAATCTAATGTTTAACTTTATCAGCTGTTCTGGGTTTCAATATATCATTTTGTGTCCTATTTTTAATTTTATTATGGGCTTGAGATAAACATTCTCCACTGTATCCGCTCTCACTCAACAAATCACACTTGAACGTCAACATCAGTTTCTGCAGGCTTATGTTGTGAATGGTTGATCTCCTATGGCAGCTGGAGGCAAAAAAGGTGGAGTTGACCTTAGTTTGTTTCCTGTATGTTTTACTCACTATTTTCTCATCCTTAATGTAGAGATGTTGGTCTAAGAACTCATTGGCAGGATCACTATGGCCCGTAAATTCCAGACCAAAATTGTCATTTAGGTGGTCCATGAATAATAAGAGTCTGAAGTGCCCTTCCAAATTATTAGAATGTATTCAATAAATCTTTTCCAGATTATGATTTGCTGTTCCTACGCCGGATTTGATAAAACATGAGTCTGTTAAAACTGTACCATGACAAGATTTGCTAAAGATGGGGCATATTTAGCCCTGTTGCTACCCATTTGGTTTGTAAGATAATTTTGTTCAAATAGAAAATTATTCAAAGTAAACCATTGGAATTCCTTTGTCATTTCTATGTGAAGTCAATTGCTCTTATAACTAATATATGATCAATCGACGTGTACAGTGGTTTTGCATCAAGTGGAGCTAGTATGTAGTCTGATTGCTAAGTGATGGCTGACACTATTTGTAAAACAGGAGTCTAGTCTTTGATATAGTAGGTTAACTACACAACTTGTTTAATCAAAGTATCTATTAGGTAGATAAGCATTCAGTAGCCCACCCAATTCCGCTCACTATCTGTGTCACGTCTGGTAGTTTACGATATAGTTTCTCCCCAAAATACATAATGAATATCGTCTACATAATGGTTTCACTTGTACGCAGATACGCTCTTGTCCTCTTCTGTTAACAATCCCACATTATGCCATTTAAAAATAAGTGTCATCATCTCACTCACCACTCTTTTTGTGGGATTGGATATAACCTGCTTAAAACACCCTGCCATGGCTAGATGTGCCCTGCCCATCGGTATACAATTTTTTCTGTTAAGAATTACAACCCGCGCCTCCTTTTTATCTGCCTCCTTTATCGCAAGATCCTCTGGGCTCGCCAAAGCCTTTAGAGATAGGCATTCCTTGTAATCTAAATTGTGTTTTCTTTGATCGGAATTTCATTTGGTTTTGTCCATATAGCGATGAATTTCGGCTTTGTTAAATGTCTTAGTCATGTGAGGCGTACATTTGGATCTACATTTAAGCTCTTCCATTTTGAGTCTTTTGGTATATTTAAGCAATCGCAAATTTGGCCGCATGTTTTTTCACTTTCGCTCCCTATAGACAATAACAAATGTGTATTCTCTGTCTAATATTGTCAAATCACTTGAGGGTGTTGTGCGTGTTGGTTTCTCATATGTTGTTGCCATTTTGTGTTGAAATTTTATTTTCAATTTGAGTTTCTGGATGAATTTGTAAAAGTCAATTTAAAAATCCATTAGATTGACTTTGGTGTTGGGGCAAAAGAGAAACCTCTGAGAACATATTCTTCTGCCGATGGAAGTATTTTGTCTGAAGGATTTGATTTGGATTCTGTTTGGGCTTTTTAATGGTTGTTTACGCGATCCTGATCTTGTCATTCTTTGTGTTTTTGATTTGGATCTGTGTTTGTGGCCCTGTCTTGCTCCTCTTCTTCCTGTGATGTTGAGGGTATTGATATACCTTGTTGTAGTGGTGTGTGAAATCATAATTGTTGCTGGTTTCATTGCCTCTTTTGTATCTTTTATTTCTTCTAAAAAAAGATTTTAAAAAAAACTTCCCATTACTAGTCGAGGTTTCACTAACATTGGAAATTGACGTACTTGAACATGATTGAGCTTCATTTTGTGATTCAATCTCAGAACTCCCTGGGGAGGATGCTGGTGTTGAGGTTCCTGATGAGTCTTTCTTCCTGTCATCCAATTTACTCGGGAAGGTAAAAACACGGTATTCCCTGTAGTCCGTCGTCCCTATAATACTTTCTAAACTTTGAGTTCGATCTCATCTTGGTAGTCCTTGAGAATTGAATACATTTTTGTATAATTCTTCTGTTTGGTGCTCTCTAAGCTGTCCATTTCCGCTATTTCCCCGATTGATTTGAAGAATTGCTCTAGTGTGTTCCCTGTCTGCATGTTCAATTATTAACTCTATCAGAGCTAGTAACTCTTCCCATTTATGGGCCAGGCCTTGGTCCTCCTTATTACTAAAATCTGGGAAAATCAAAATCCTTAGACCCCTGGGGATTTTATCATTCTCCAAGTAGTTCACCATAGAGGCTTTTTCCCAATACTACTACACTTTTTTTTTTTTTTGACAGTGAAAAAATGTTATAGTACCAGTCAGTTTTTTAAGGTGACATTTTGGTACAAACCCTCAGACATTGGGGTACCAGGGTGGCTGATGTGGGAAGCTTCCGGATGCTCTTGGGAGTCAATGGAACACCCTTTGGTGCAAGTGTACGAAATTATTACTGCTCTGCTGGACAACAAGGATGAGTAGTGGCAAACCGTATACCTGGCCTCACACTACTAAAGCACCACTGATTCCAATCCTAAATGTGAAACGGGCCCAGCCTGAAAGGTATACCTCCTTCACCTCTTTTGGTAGGGCAGGATATATCTTCAAGAGGAGTGTGAGCTGATTACAGGAGGAATGCAAACAACTTTATTTATTTGCATTTATAGAGCGCGCAAACAGCCCAGAGGCATCGCGGCGCTGTTACAAGAAAACGGTTTAGTTACTTTACAGGGAAAGCAGCTAGGTTACATTAGCCCATACATGAATTTAGATATGGAGGATTGGTTACATGGGTGATGATGCATCACATGGTTACATATTGAGTTGCATATCATGATTCAGTATCAATAGGATACAGTTGTTTGTCTTTGGACACACAGAAGGGGCTGGGTAAGGGCTTTAGTGGTGGTGGTGTGTGTGAGGTTTTTAAGCAAATAATCTGGTTTTGATTGCTTTGCGGAAGGCGATATGTGATGATTCAGCTCTGAGGGCATGTGGGAGAGAGTTTCATTGCCTGGAGGCAATGAAGGGGAAGCTAGCACCCCCACCTCTGGAACGCTGAACTCTAGGAACAGGCAGTAGATTGGTGTATGGTGTTCTTGTGGGTCTGGAGGCGGGGGGGATGACTGTGTGAGAGAGGTAGGGAGGCACTGTCTGATGGGTGCATTTGTGAGTGAGGGCAAGAGGTTTGGCGGACAGGTAGCCAGTGCGCTTGTTGTCCGGCTGCTGAGATGTGTCTCTTTTGGGGAGGCCCAGTGCAGCTCAAAGGGCGTTGTTTTGAATAGTTTGGAGTTTGCCCACATTTTTAGCTGAGGTTCCCACAAAGAGAACATTACAATAGTCCAGCCTTGACCGTATTAGGGCTCTAGCTATGGGCAGACAGTTTGTGGTGGAGAGGAATGTTCTAGTGGCATTAAGGAGTTTAGAGTAGTAGGCTGCAGAGGCAGCGATTGCTTTAACTTGTCTGGACATAGTTAGGTTGGCATTTAAGTAGAATCCCAGAGTTTTGACTGATTGGGAGATGGGGATGGTGGTGTTGTCGATGGTGAAGGATCGGTACTGGTTGTCGAGTTTAATCCGTGAGTCAGTGGGGGCTAAAAGTAGTAGCTCAGTCTTATTCCCGTTAAGGCAGAACCAGTTTTCAGCCGTCCACGTGTGAATGGTGGAGTTGAGGGTTTTGGAATCAGCCTCGTAGTCCCCAGACAAAGGGAGGAGGACCTGTGTATCGGCATAGATGGTGTACATAATGGCGAGCGAGTCAAGTGTGTTGAAGAGAGTAATAGTGAAAATGCTGTATAGCGTGGGGGACAGGCAGGAGCCCTGTGGGACTCTGCATAGGATGGTGGCTGGGGTCGCTGATGCTTGATCTGAAAAGACTTGCATAGCTCTTCCTTGGAGGAAGGAGGCGATCCAGGTGATTGCATTAGGGGAGAAGAAGGCTGAGAGGTGCTGACAGAGTAGCTTATGGTCTACCAGGTCAAATGCAGCTGAGAGGTCTAGGAGGATGAGTAAGGCAGGTTTGCCTGTGTCTCTGATATCGTCAATTTGGTTTTTGAGATCTCGTAAGGCTGTTTCAGTACTGTGACCTGGATGGAAGCTGGATTGTCGGGAGCCAAGGATATTATTAGACTCTCAAAAGTGCTGGACTTGCAGGCAGGCTACCTTGTCTAGAATTTTAGGTAGAAAGGCACAGTGGTTATAGGCCTGAAGTTATTGGTATTGGATGGGTCGAGTGAAGGCTGTTTTAGAAGAGGGCGAACACATGCTTCCTTTAGGCTGGGAGGAACAGATCCTGATGCAAAGGAGGCGTTGATGAACGCTGTAAGGAAGTGTGCGAGCAAGTCTGCTCACTCCTTGATAAGGGAGGCCTTGACACATGGAGGGTTTCATGTTCTTCATGATTGAGGCTACTTCAGTCTTATTAACAACCCTGAATGAGAAGAGTGTTGTGTTGGATTCTCCTGGTTGGGGGTGGGGGACTAGGCAGGATTAGGGGGGTGCGGATGGAGTTGATTAGCTAGGATTTTGTTTCCGGATGGTGTCAAGCTTGTGGAGAATGGCTGATTGGAGGAAGCACCAGGCTTCATTTTCTGAGATTGCTTGGGTGGGGGGTGGGCAGGATTTTCTAGCTCCCAGAAGATGGTAAATATTTCGTTGCTGTTACATTTGGCATTGCTGATTCTTGCATTGAATGAGTTGGCCTTAGCGTGAATAACTGCTTTTTTGTATTCATTGGAGAGTTTGTTGAATTCGAGTTTGTTTTAGGCTAGTAGTGCAATGGTACCAAAATACAAGAATGTACAGCGAAATTTCTATAAAAATATACTCTTTTAATCAAACAATACCATGAGGTCAACTAAAAAGAAAAAAAATAGAAAAACCCACACTGTAAAAAGAAACGCAGAGCATGCAGACTTTTGTGAAAGGCCTGTCGGGTAGAGGGGAAGGGGTGTTCAGGTAATAAATTGTTAATAATGACGCTCTTGAAGGATATGTTTTTCAAATAAATGGGTAGATTGAGGGGGCTTAAGTCAACTGGTTTCCCAAAAGGTGTACTGGGGGACTGGACCTCTGCAAAGTAATTTTTATTTTTGTCTTTGGTAAATGTCCCAGAGGATAGCTCGGGGGCAAACCGCTCATCTTGGAAGCAAGACGACGTGGAGCAACACAGGTTCTTTCCCCGGGTCCGCGCTTAGAAACCTGTGGGTATTAAGCGCGTTATAAATAACCAATTCTAGCATTAAAAAGCTTCGAGCTGGGGTTCTATGCCCTTTTGCCATGGTTGAGTCAGTGTTGAGACTTTTGAGTTAATGTGATCCCACAGGTGGTTGGTGTCGAGTCGATACAAAGGTACGGGTTTCTGATGGGTTGAGTCGGCATTCGACTGCCGAGCAAATGGTTTCCAACAGTAGAATCTGTGCTTAAGTCACTTGTGGCAATGCAAAGCCAGCCTTGATATGGAGTGGACAGGCGAGTAATTGGAAATTGTAGAGTTAGTTTGGTTCTATATCTTGTTGGTGCTGCCTATACGCGTGTTTGTTTGCTCTCAAGGCTGAAGTGAGCTTGAAACATAGCGACAAAGAAAAACGCCAAAACACTGTTTTACAGGCGCTCCACAATGAATGTTTTATTTGTCTTGTTATTGGAGAAAGTCTGTACTTTTGTACATAATCAAAGAGAAAAGTTGTTGCCCTCTACACGTGTTTCCCCACCTTAAATTCAGTGGTTCTTCAGAAGGTATGCATGTATATCAAACTAATGTGAACAAGAAAAAAGGAAAAGAAAGAAGTAAAATTAAATGTTTTTTGAGAAAGAGGTGAAAATACAAATTGTTTAAAAAATCAATACTAATAAAAGGTATAGACAAATTATAAAATGCTGATTACACAAGTATAACTGAATGATCATTTAAGAAGTTTGAACAGACAAAGCGCCTTAAATATTAAGCATCTTTTTTGACATAGGTATAACCTGTTAATCAATTTCACAACCAATTTTTACTCTAAGTGCAAACTCTGAATATCAAAAAAATATCAAAGGGTCTTACTGATCAGTAATTTTTCTTGTGGCTTTAAGGTGATAGTTCGATGGTTGGTTTCCTGTGCATCATGGTAGGTAGGTCTTTATTGTTGAAGTGTTACTTATGCAATATGGGGCAGCCCCTATTTAGTTTTGGAGAGGGAGACTAGATTTGTATATGGATAGGGATTATCCATCATTAATTTAAAAAAATAAACATATTAAGGTTAAGAAAATCGCCTTTTAGGTCAGCAGTACCTTGATTTTCATACCTTGATTTTTCCTGGGATGCGATTCCAACAGATTCCGATCTGTGTTTGGAACTGCTCATTTTGACCATCTGAAATGGCCGCTATTTAAATGCGTTGTACGACGTTGTGACGTCATCCGTAAAGTCACGTGATCACGTTTAGACGTCATTTTGGAGTGGCAATCGGGACCGTATTAATGGTCCCTATATGAGCAAATGTCTATGGTGTTCGAGTGATAGGGGTTTCAAATTTCAGTAGGTTAAGTATTCGAAAGCAGAACAAAGAAAAATGTTGTTCTGACTTTATTCTACTGATTCGCCAAGCTTTATACTGTGTGTGAAGCTTGATGTTTAATCTGCCGGCTAGATATTCCTGCGTGCTAACGCGTGATGACATCATCCGCTTATCAGTGAAGTGACCTTGATTACGTTAAGGCCGCCATGTTTAGGCTTGAAATTTATAAATGACAATTGACAAAGGTTGCTCTACCATGCCAGAGATAATAGTTTGGTCTCGGAAGGACAACTAATGATGGGCTATAAATTAGGATATGGTGAGTGGCATATGGGTATTGTCAATGGACTAACATAATTGCTTCGGATTGTCAATGCCTCTGTCAACCAGGGACTTGTCCAAGCTACTTAGAAAAAAAAAGGCTATCCACCCACTTCTTAAGAAACCCACATTGGAACCAGAAGACCTAGACATCTACTGACCAATCACCAGCCTCCTATACATTTGCGAAGGTAGTGGTTAATCAACTTCTCAAGCAAATCAACGTGTCACCATTGCTCCAGGACTGCCAGTCAGGGCTCTGTCTTAAACGCAGCACTGGACAGCCACCAACCACCATCCAGGCTATCGATGATGCTCTCCTGTTCATGGACAGAGAGGTCCAGGAGGCAGGAATCAAATCTGCCACTTTTTTGATAAAGTGGACCATCAAACGCAGATCAGTCTATTTGTACCAGGCTGTCTCTCTGCACTGTAGAGTCCTCCGCCCCCTCCCCAGTGGTCCTTACTCTACATATGGAACTGCTGTGATCACTCCATGACTTAAACCTCTGGCGGTACAAATACATTGCCACCGAGCTGTAACTTAAAGTAAACTGCTCCCATGACATCACTTGTCTCCAGAAATGCCTTGCCGCCATTCAAACGAGGATGACAAGCGCATAACTAAAACTCAACCCATATCAAAATGGAATGTGTTCTCCTCGGTCATCCCTTCAAACATGAAAGCATTTAAAGATGTCTGAACCAGATGGATCTGCATGGATGTGCCCCCAACTTGCCCTGTCTGGCCAATCCATCTAGCGCATCATGAATAGCAACCACTTCTTTCAGCAGCAGCACATTAACAAGAAAGCCCAGAAGGCGTGGTACCCGAACATGCTGCTCTGCAAGATGAGGCCTTTCCCCCACCCCATGACTTCTGGACTGCGGTACAAGCTCTAATGATTGCACACATTGATGGTGGCGACACCCTCCTCACTGGGCTCTCTGTGGTATACCTTGCTCTCCTTAAAACAGTCCATCTCGCTGCATCACAGCTTCTAAAAAAACATAATCGACTCCTCTCCTACCCTCCATGTGTGACTTTCACTGGCTTCCTAACCCTGACGGGATTCTTTTTTAATCTTGCCTGAATCGCCTACAAGCTAAAGACTACTCAGACACCAGCCTAATTTGCGGACAAACTTAAGACCTTGGGCAGTACATGTCCCTCTAGGAGCCGCCCAATTGCTAGGTTGGAAACTAAATTGAGTCTGCATGTAAAGGACCAGTAAACAGTCCTTCTCCTGCTGTGCCCTGGTATGCTTTAACACTATCCTAGTGGCAATCGGGACCTCCAACGCTGCTGAAGTTCAAGAAAGAACTGAAAAAAAACTACTCCTCAACGAATTCCTGGGAATGACTACGGTAACCCTATTTCTACCAACACTTCAGACCAATTGTAAACTACCCTCCTGTTCCTTGAGCTCTTGTACAGTATCTGTTGCTCTCAAGCTAGGCGTTTGCTGCATGAAACACAAATCTATAATGGCCATAACTTGTGGCCTTTCCAATGTTTTTTATATAATTTTCTTTCTTTTATTAAGGCATTTAGTTAGTTACAAACTTGCCATTTCGGAAAGTCCCAGATTTGCTAGGATGACACTGCAACTCTTCATCCACATATTCAAGTTCCAATCTGGAATTGCTGCGATTTCTGGTAATAGGATCTCAAATTGAGGTCGAGAGTTATGGTCCTGCAGTTTACTGTAAAGGAGGAGCGATTTCCTGACCACCCTCCCATGTAAAGACAAGAGACCAATCGTGTCTTGTGGCTGCCATTGGGATGGCATTAGGCAAACGCAGAATCTGTCTCCAGAATTTTCCCCTCAAAGCATTCCCATTTTTCACATGGTAGGCAGAGACCAGCTTCGGCAGCATGAGTAATGGCCGGTGTCACTTTCTAGTTCTAGAAGTGGATGACCGGTTGGATTGAGAACTTTCCATATTTTTTTTCCAATTAAAACAACCTGGGCGGTTAGATGTTTAAGTTTACTTTTCCAAGTATTCCTTCCAGGGAGTTTCAAAAGGACTTGCGTTGATCATGACGCAGAGATATTTTATGGCCAATACTGGCCGAATTCTGTGTTTATTTACAGTACAACTTGGTGCCTATTTTATTTTTCTACCTCCTCTCTTCTCTAGGACAAGAATATCAAACTTGTTGGCGTTAATCTGTAGGCCATTCTGTTCCACGTACGATAGTAGTACATCTAGTTTCCTTTGGAGGCCAAGCATGTTGCTGTCCAAGATAACCATGTCATCCGCATACAAGAGGAATCCTATCGTGCAACCATTGATGATTGGTGAACCAGATGGGGTTGGGTCTATGATGTCATGTAGACCAGAGATGAAAAACTTGAATAAGGCCGCAGCAATGGAAACGGCCCTTCTTCAGTCCCTTATTTGTTAGAATGCTGCTTGTACGATGCCTCTCCTGGTCAAGCCTTACTTGAAGTGAAGTCCCTGTATACAGATCCTTGATGGCGGACAGAAGATCATTTGGACAGCTCATATTTGAAATTTTTTCCCACAAGCACTCTGCTGATTCTATCGAACGCGTGTTCCATGTCAATACATGCAAGATAGATTTTGCAAACACCTCTAAGTGTCTTCATTTGTAACAGACTCAGTATTAGCACATTTAAGTCTCATCCTCCCTTGACGAATCCTGTTTGTCGAGGATCAAAGGCTTCTGAATCTTGTACCTATTAATTTAATTGTCTCAGCAGGATTGCAGCAAAGATCTTACCCAAGACATCAAGAAGAGCTATTGGGCGGTTGTTCTACAATCAATTCTATCGCCCCTCTTGAAAATCGGGACCACCACCAAATTCTTCCACAAAGCTGGCACTCGACCCATCAGCATGATCCTTTAGAACAGGATCAGACAAAAATCTGCCCATTCTTCCGGGGCGACCTAGTATGTCATTTGTTAGGCTGCCTGGCCCTGGAGCGCATGACTTATTTGCTTTCTTTATTATCGACAGTTTTTTGTCTGTCAAAGTTGATTTTCCATTCTATGCTCCTTCTGCAGGGTTCTTCCTTGGTGTGTCGTTTAGCCAAATAGGTTTTTCGAAATTTGTCGCCCACAGACTCTCAGGTATTGGATTTATTTGGAGGTGCAGCCGGTAGCCTCTTTGCTGTTAAAAAGGTTTTATGTATTGTGTGGACTCCTGGCCCTCGGCATTGTTTGAGTCCCTTTGGTACAACAAGGATCGGTAAGCAGCAATCCAATTTCTGTATTTTGATCTGTTTCTCGATCAATTGATTTCGAACAACCAAAGGGGCATGTCTGAAATTTCTGAGGTCTTTAAGCAAGAGGTGTTTTTGTTCAATGACTGTGCCACCAAAAAGGTGCTTAGTCTTGAAGTTGTCTCACGTTTGTGGTGTTGCTCCCTGAATATGGTCAGCATACGATTTTATATTTCACCCATGCATCTTCAGACTTCAACCAAGCTGACCATTCCGTCGTCAGATGGGGAATGTCTTGGAGCTGGATGCGTAGACTATTTCTTCCTTGCTCTACCTCTTCCTTATGGTTCCACAAGTCAACTTTAGCCCTGTTTGCCATGATACATGAGAGGATAACAGGATCATGGTCGCCAGCCTGTGTGAAAATAACTCTTAAAGATTCCACCTTTGACCTTAGATTGCAAGAAGTAATCCAAGATGGCACATTGTAGTCCATTGTGCCAGGGCTTGGAACCTTCAAGATCTCCTTAAACATTTCCATTTAGCATATGGATATTTCTAGTGTCAATTTCGTTTGAGCAATGTTGAGATCTGTCTTTTAATTTTGGAGCCCAGCAGCTCACCCTTCTCATTTCTCAGATTTGTTCTTAGGCAGTCTATGTTCAGGTCGCCACAGATTATTAGGAAGGGTTCACTTGGAGTCAAGTGCATTTCATCAATCTACCCCATCACTGTGTCTAAGCAGCTGGACGATTGTGGACATTCAGGGTTCCAATAGAGATTAAAGAGCACAAGATGGTTTGTGCCATATGTTGAGTGTTCCTAAAATTTTATTAAGATCCGGGTGGATTACCCGAACAGTCTCCAGTTTTATGCTGTTTTTTTAGCATAGTCAAGAGGCCAGAAGAGGGACGGCCATAGGTATTTTTTATGGCCTTGTTATGCTACACGGAAGATCCATCCAACAGGGGGGGGGGTTCAGCAGAGTCAGGTTTCCTGCCAGAATACAATCCCCAACTTCGCATTCAAGGGGAGTGGAGGCTTAAAGATGTGGGCAAAGCCTTGCGTGTTCCAGGATCCTATATTAAGCGTCCATGATTTCTCCTTGTTTTGGCTCTAATCTTGATTGTTTGTGGTTCGAGCTCTGGCTAACCAAGTCCACGATTGATCATCTTCAGTAGCAGTTTGCCTCAAATGGTCCTCCTTGGACTATCTTTTCGATTCCAATGACGTGTGTGCTCCTTTAATGATGATTTTGAATGATTTTAAATCGTCATAAATGATGTTCTATTATTTGTCTACATTACTAGATTGATCAGTCAGGGACGGGCATTCCAGTTATGTTCTTTAGTGGAAAACCTTTGATTTATAGAGTTTATGGCACTTATCACTTTAGGAGAGAATGAGCACTGGGGATGTTCTGATCAGAAGCCTAACAAGCGTAACTTGTCCCGAGCATCCTAGAGTAGGGCGCTAGAGTAGCTGAGGCCATATGTAAGCCTACTTTCTTTTCTTCTTCACTGAGGAAATTCACGATCTTTGTCATTCGAGTGTATTACTTGTTCTAAGATTACAAGGTGGCGTGCAGAGTATATTGCGTGCGACTTACCACCAATCTGTGGTGGGCCCAGTTTGGCTTTTGATTCCTACTGCTAGCATTCTTTGTAGCGCCATGTTTTATGTAAACAGAGTTTAGGTGGTCTTGCCAGGAGTGTCGGATCATTCGTTACATCAGTGTGGATGGTTGTGATGTTCCACTTATTGGCAAAAGTGTTTTAACTTGTTTCTCTACCAGCGTAAGAAACCAAGACGTAGAAGTGAGAACCTCGTCCTTACCAACATGACAGTGGTCTGCTAATTGATTCCTCCGCAAATCTATAACACGTTTCTCTGCCAGCGTAAGGCACGGAGAGGTAGCAGTGAGAACCACGTTCTTAACATGATGACGGGTTGCTAGTTGATTCTTCTGCAGTCTATAGAAGTGGAAGGCTCTTCTTCATCAAGATTGTCTGTGAAACTTTCATCAGGTTCTTCCTTGTATGTCGAGAGCTGTAGCAGCAAATTATCCAGTGATTCTGTTTTGAGGTTCACATCACCTTGACTCTTAGTAGTTTTTACGTTTCCATCCACTTGTTTGTTTAAGTAATTTCTAGTGAGTGTTTTAGGTAGCTGTGGCTGTAATCGGGACTCCTATTGGAACAGCTTTTAGATTTCGGACGAAGCTTGGTGTGCTTTAGGTTTTAGTGGAGTTTCGTGGCATGGGCATATTTTTTATTTTTTTTAAATTGTTATTACTTGTGGGACATTGGACGTTTTTAGCAATGTTAGTTTGCCTTTCCTTTGATATTGGCCAAAAATTTAGTAGTTTGCAGTGTTACTCATAGGGGTAGGTTATTGCCAGTTATAATTGCATCCTTCGTCAAAATTCTGCTTGCATTAGTATGTGCAGTTTGTGCCTCGGGATCTGGTGGGGTAGTTGTCTGAATCTGTACTGTGCTGGTTAAGTGAGGGTTATCCACTGGCAGAAGGTCATCTTTTCGTCTGGTTTCATGACTCCTGGCTACCCTGGTCAAAGGCAGTTAGTCGTCAGAAGATCTGCAATGGGTTCATTAGCGACTCCGGTGTAGATGTAAGTCCCTCTGATTTTCTTTGCAAGGCAATCTCACCGACTCATTCTAGAAAATTATTTTATCAGATCTGGCATCTTGAGCCAGTTCAAGGAAAGACTTTTTTTAAGATTGCACCATCTAGGTATTTGTCTTTTATTCTCTCATTGTTTCCATAGAGACTTCTATTTGGATACATTTTGAGTTTGTTAGTGCGATTAGCGTTGTCTGGTCTTTATAGTTGTCATTTACATTGACACTATACCGAAAGTTGTAAGAAAATGTGATCATTACTGCAGAGATGCTAGGTTGCGTTGGACAAGTTGAGCACTCTTTTCTTAATTACGGTCAGCCGAGCAGTGAGTAACTCTCCTCGCGGACGGATGCCCTGGTCTCTGGGATCCCAATTCAAGATGATGACTCCAGTTGAATCAGTCATGTTCATCGCTAGACTCCTCATCGCTGCTGATCCATTGCCGCTGAGATGTATTGGTGTTCGGCGAGGTGCGTGTTCCCGGGGCATAAGCAGAAGATTGAGCCACGGATATGAACCTATGTTGAGAGCCATTTTCTTTCACACTTTAAGTTGTCAAAATCGATGGAGGTAAGGAAGGTTTCTATTTTTTTTCATCTGGCAGAGTTGGCTACAGTCTGCAGGTTCAACTGAGTCAGAACACTGGTGCTTGCCGTTCAGTTGATCCGCTTCTAGGCACAGAGTTAAGTCTGCAATATATTTCGTTAAGCGGGCCACCAGCATTGGGGTAATTTTGGTGTTTCTCCTCGGTTTCAAGGTGGGAGGATTCTAAGTCACTGGGTAATGGGAACGGGGATTGAGCGTACATTGGCTGATTCAGAGCCGTGTTAACATCAGCTAGGGCAGGAACCGTAGTTCCTCACTCTCTTCAAACGCACGCAAGTTCTCCACAATTCCAAAGTCATGAGAGACCTCCTTCCCACTAGGAAACAACAAATTACTCTCATTTGCAGGCCCTATCTCACAGGGCAGTTCGTTTCTGATCTCGGGTTGTAGGGCCTCCGTGCTTTCGAACAACTCGACATCTGACACCGGGGTCTGGCATAAAGACAATTGTTTTGAGGTGTTATTTCGTGATTGTATTTCAGGCAACACTGGTTTTGTTTGGGAGTGCTTTTAAAACTTCTGGTTGTTTAAAATGCCATCTTAGGCCTGTCGGAGCTGCAACAGATGTACTTTTTTGTTTATTGAATGCATTGAGCATTATGAACTGGATTGTTCTGTGTAAGTGACCTTTTCAAAGAAATGTGAAGCACACTGGACCAGCTTCACTTGTTGGACATTTATAAAATGGGGGAAGGAGCCGTATTAATGCTCTTAGACGGAGACTGTGTCTGATACGGGTGTTACAGGGTCCTGAAATACTGTCGGCAGGAATGGAGGTAGGGTCAGGCATATTTGCGGGTGCAAGACAAATATCAGTTAGTACCTGTTGATAGAGAGCAGTCTGTTGAATCGGACGATATGCTAGGGTATAGTTCATTTGGATCGCCAGACACGGGTGTCTACATAGCGTCCCGGATTACACCAAGAGCTGATTTGGAGCTACAATTAAAACGTTACCGTTAACCGACGCTGCCCCCTTAAGAGACAGAGAGGGAGACCACGTGGGAGTATGACACATGGGAAGATGACGGGGGGGGTAGGGCAGGAGTGACTAAGGGGAAGTTAGTACGTATTTGATTATTGAATAAAGCAGACGTTCCAGTCCACTCCGGTGTCGCATCCTTCTTTCTGTAGGCCATCCGGCCTAACAACTGACGACGAGGCGGTCTCCCGTGGCGGCGTTTGCCAAAATATTTTGACGCAGAGCATGCTTCCCTCCAGCCAACCACCGGCCACGTCCAAAGTACTCCGACAGCATGCCGTACCGCAAGCCAATGACAGCTCTGTCCGCAGAGCGAACGGGGAAATGGGTCAGCATAGCAGACCCAGATATCACTCATTTTTTGAGACGTACATTTCAGTTGTTTGCAACAAAAGTACTGATCAGATTCCCACCAAACGCACAAAAGCACACTTTCTGAACCAAGCTCCTGCTGAAATATGATGCACTCCTCCTTTTATTTCATCTCTGTAGTGTGTAAAATATATATATATAATATATATATATATATATATACAATATATATTTATATAATATATATATATATATATATTTGTGTAATATATATATATAATATATATATATATATATATAAAATATATATATATAATATATATATATATATATATATATATATATATATATATATATATATATATATATATATATTTTACACACTACAGAGATGAAATAAAAGGAGGAGTGCATCATATGCAACTCTTATACTGGAGTTTCTATTAGTTGTCTTTTTCGTTGCGGTAAAAAAAGCATCTATAGAAACAAACACTGACAGCAGTCCCAGATGGCTGGAACACCTTTGCCAAGGAGATCAACACATTCAAGTTTTCAGTCAGTACTGCTCAGGTTTTACTTTTTAGTTTTAGATATTAGGTGGTGCAAAGGAGCACAGTTAGGAGGGAGATAGGATGTTAGGAGGGGGGCCCAGGTGGTGTCTTGCTTTTTACACACCCACTGACCGACCACCCATGGCCATGTTAAATCCTATGGCAAATCCCACCCACCTAGAAGCATTGAGCTAGCTTGAACAGCCAGTATCATCAAGCTATGGGCATTTATGGGACTGCTATTGGTAGTAGCGGTGTTCTACTATCAGTTGAAATGAAATGTTACATGTAACATTACATGATCGAGTGTTGTTGTGCAAGGGATTCCAATTCCAGTTAATCAGTTGATGCTGGCTGTACCTTGGTGGTCAGTACAAAAAAGACAATGTTCCTCTGCCAATGGTGTCTTACCTCCTTTGTCGCATTGGCGACGAGGACGGGAATCAGACCACATGGATGGGAAACCCACAAGAGGAGCGGATCTGGGCATCCAAGACAGCATTAGTGGAGGCATGAAAGTGGTTTTGTTCTAGCTGAGCCTTCATCCGAAAGGTAACTTAAGCCGAATGGCCTACAGAAAGGACGCAACACTGGCTTGGACTAGAACGTCTGCTTTATTCAATAATCAAATACATGCTAACTTTCCCTTAGTCGCTCCTCCCCTTTTCTCCGTCATCTTCGCACGTGGTCTCCCTCTCCGTCTCTTAAGGGGGCAGCGTCGGGTAACACCACCCCCTGACAAGTGAATCCGCCTCAGCATTCTTCAACTAAGCGAGGTGGTCTCCTGATGGTGCGATGTGGCCTTTCACTCCTCTTGCTGCGCGTGGGCGGTCCCGTGGCCTCCACTGGTTCTGCCACCATGTGGCGGGCTTCTCCTGGGGGGAACCCACAAGTCATCTCTGGACTCTCGTGGTTCAGGGTCTGGATCAGGTGGGGGGGGAGGCCTTTCATCTTCTCTCTTAAGGCAGTGCTTACATTGGGAACTGTTCCTTGTGACTTCCCCGTCTTCATTCTCGGCCGTTACCATGGTGCCTTTGATGGCTTCAATATTGAGAGGCCTCTGTACAAACCGGGCGTCAGTCTTCTTGGGTGTTACCTGCTGGACCAGAACTTTATCGCCCACTTGGAAGTCCTTGGGCACTGCCCTTCTCTCTGTGTCCGCTCGAGTCTTCTCTTTCCTCTGTGTCCCTTTTTATGACGACATCGGGATATCCCCCTTGCTGGGTCCTTGGATGTCTTACGATACGGGTGTGGACCGCGTATCTCATTAGCTCTGCAGGCGCCTTGTTGGTGGCTTTGTGGGGGGTGTTCTGGTAATCTCGGAGTAGTCGGCACAGTGCTTGGTGGGGGTCTCCACATTCGATGCAAGCTCTCTGCATTGTCTTCTTAATGGAGGCCATAAATCATTCTGCCATTCCATTAGCTTGTGGCCACCTAGGGGTGACCTTTTGATGGGTGAACCCCATGTGCTGCGTGAAGGACGTAAACTCATGACCACTGAATGGGGGACCATTGTCCGATTTAATCGTCCTGGGGATACCCCATTCGCTCAGTACTATCGAATGTTGCCGCTATCTGGGCAAATGCTGTGGTTGCCACTTTGAGAATGGGGAACCTTGAATGCTCGTGGATGAATAGGATGTACCCTCCAGATTCCATGGGCCCATAAAAGTCAACCGCTACTCTTTCCCATGGCTTGTCTGTGATGTGCATTGGCTGGAGTGGGACTGGGGCTTCTGCCTTCGCCGTACATTGGCAAGCTAGGCAGTTCTTAATCCATCTGTCAACCATCACGTCTAGGAAGGGAAACCACACGCGAGACAGTAGCTGTCGGTTCGTGTTGTCGGCACCCCTGTGTCCCTCATGTGCAGTCTTAATCACCTCTGCCCTGAGCGTCACAGGAATGACTAGCCGGCATCCTCTGAATAGGACTGCATGGTCCTTCACAGCCAGTTCAGTGTGTATCCTTGCAAGCCTGTCCATCCCTTCTCTGCACACCCCCGGGTAGTTTAGAACAGCACGTCGATAATCTTTTCACTTGTTGTTTCTGGTTAGACTGATAGACGGGCCTGTGACGGATGCTGCTGAAACCATCTCAAGTGAAATAGTGCATTGGAGGCTACATAGTTGATATATTCTATATCACTGTCTCTGGAGACGGGCCTGCCTGTCGGGTGACGTGACAGGTAGTCTGCTAGGTTGTTGTCACCCCCAGGCCTGTGGATGGTATCAAAGTCATATTCTTGTAGTCTGATGCCCCAGCGCTCGATCCTGGGGGGGCATCTTGGTACGTGGGTTCCCTGACAGGAACAGCATGACCTTTTGGTCCGATTAGTGCAAATTTCTTACCTATGACAAAGTTATGAAAATGTTTGCAGGCCCACAATGCCGCCAGGCTCTCTTTCTCCGCTTGTGAATATGCGGATTCAGGAGGAGCGAGGTCTCTGCTCGCGTAGGCGACAATATGCCTAGGGTGCTCATCAGGACCGCTTGTTTGTGCCAAAATTGCACCTAGCCCCACGGGGCTTGCATCCATGATTATTTCTGTGTGCCAGTCAGGGTCGAAAGTAGGCACCAGACGACGTGCTTTCGCCAGGGCTGTTTTGATGGCGTCAAAGGCCTCTTGACATTCCGTCGACCAGGTGAACAGAGCTTCTTTCTGTAGCAGGCGTCGTAATGGTTCTGTAATGGACGCATAGTGGGGAATGTAGCGAGCGCAGTAGCCTGCCATCCCCAGAAATTATCTGATGTCCGCTACTTGCATCGGTTCTCGGACGCTTGAGATGGTGCCGACCTTGTCTGGGTCTGGCGTCGCTCAGTCTGCGGAAAAGATGTGTCAGAAGAATTTAGATTTTGTTTTACTGAAACAGCATTTATCGATGTGGAGCGTTAGCCCTGCTTCCTGGACAGCAGTGCATGTCGCCAGTAGTGCGGTATCACGATCCTCTCGGGATTTGCCAAACACAAGGATATCATCACTATAGTTCAGTGCTCCCCTCACTGGTCTGATGACCTGTCTGATAGCTTCCTGAGAAAGTTCGGCAGCCAATGAGATGCTGAAGTTGAGGCGCCTATCGAAATAGGCCATTGTGGGTGGCAAAGGTGGTAATGTCCCTTGACTCTGGGTGTAGTTCCAACTGGTGGTACCCCGTGAGGGCCAATTTCAAGAAAAATACTGCCTTATTGAGCTGGACAATCATGTCCTCTATTTGGGGCCCCCCGGGTGTCGTTCTCTTTGGATGGTGTTGTTGGCCATCCTCATGTCTACGCACAGTCCCAGAGTGTGGGAACGCCATCCCACAGAGGTAGCACTGTCTGTGTCCCGGCAGCTCTTTGGTCGCCTCCTCTGAAGGGCATGGCTCACCTGTCACCTGGTTGTCCATTTCACGGGCTGAACCGCTGCAATGAGCTTGTGTTTGTCCTGCTTGGTGTTAGGTTTTCCTGTCATCGATGCTGCATGTGCGTCCACTCTTTTGAAAATTCTCGCCAACTCGCTTACTTAATCTATTGAGAGTGGCTTTTTTAGCAGTTGTTTCTTCAATGTTTGGCATAGGCATCCCTCTATCACTCGCAGTCTTATTGCTCCGTCCAGTGAGATGGCGTGAAACTGGCAGTGTAGTGTGCGCCTTTGACTCTGAGGCAGGTGATGAATTCATTGACCATTTCTTCTCCTCTTGGTGTGCACAGATTGAACATTTAGCACTCCTAATCCCGATTGGGTTCAATTACGAGTTTCTTGTTTAGGGCCGTTATCAGTGAGGTGAAATCACTCCCGACAATGTTAATGAACATTGTCTTCAGGTTCGGTTCAGCGACAATTCTTCGCCTGCTGCATTTATTAAGTGGTTGAAGTTGTCCATCCATTCAACCCACCCCGGGCCTTTGTCTGCCTGTGGGGCCATGATGCGCAGCAAACTGGATGTGGACCCGACAGGAGGGGCGGGGGGGGCTGTGAGGGGTGGTGGCGCTGGGTCACTTATTGTGGCAGTTGAGGTACTTGCTTTATTGCTGGTGTGAGCCTCTTAGTAGTGGTTGGCCAGTCGGCACACGTGTGACCTGTGTGCGAGGTGATGTGTGGGCGCCGTCACTGGTGAGCTGTGGGCACCCTGGGAAAAACTCAGCCCGTGAGGTTTGCCTCACTTCACTCTGTGTTGTGCTGTTCTCTGCATCATGTGTGGATGGAGTGTGCTTGTAGGGTGGCACCTTGGCTTCTCTGGACTTTATTTCACAGTGGTGTGGATTCTGTGTGAGGACGAATGTCTTTGCGGTGGCAGGATCGCCTATGGCGAGTGGAGGAGGCACTACTTGTGTTGTGGACCGGAGTGGCCTGTATGATGAGGAGGCACTGTTTGTGGACCAGAGCAGCGAGGAGGAGAAGGAGGAGAAGGATGAGGAGGAGGAGGAGGAGGAGGAACGCAATATTGGCAGAAGCGTCAGGAGGAGGAAGTGGCACGTAGTATTGGTGGGATCGCCGGTAATGGAAGGAGGAGGCACCCACCTGATGGCTCTGCGTGTGTGGACAAGCTCCATTGCAGTGCGGAGGTTGGGTAGGAGTGCTGGTGCCAGTGGTGCATATGTGCACAGCGGTAGTTGGTGACATGCTGACATGCATGGCTGTATTACGGTGCGGTGAATGTGTGCAAGGAGCGCACCCACTGCAGCAATGCAGGTTTGACAGTGCATGAAGCACAGGGTGGTGATCTTTGGAGAATGGGTGTGGAGCACATTGTAGATGTGTTACAGCAGAACAAGTGAGTTAAAAAGTGTGTATTGTGCGTTACATTGTTGTGGTAATAATGGCAACATGCTACATGATTTGGTGTACGGCAGGAGATGGTGCAGTGGAAATTGTGTAGTGTGGCCACAGGGTGTAGTGTTGCTATACTGCGAGTATGGACGAGGGTATAGCTGAAGTGCAGCTTATATGTTCTTGGTTACTCTGCTGTGTGCAGATTTATTGAAGTAGGCCCAATGTTCTGAAGATGTTGTTCTTAGGTTGCCAGTGACACAATACTTTGTGAATGGCAGTGGGTAGGGGTGGTGCAAGCTGTGGTATGTTTATGGATTCTGCTAATTGTGACACGTTTTTCATGAATGGGTGTTTTATGGTGTGGGGCAGTTGGGTAGAAGTGCTGCTTTATATGTCACGTTTGTGCATAATATTAGCTGCCCGAATGGTTGCATGCATGGATCCATAGTGTTGTGGTGGGTGTGAGCAAGGGCTACACTGTTGTGTGCATGGCCAAATGTGTGCTGGGTGCACCTTAGGATCTTTGTGGATGCTGCAATCGTGCATGCTTTAGCAGAGGTTTCTGGTGGAGGGGCTTTGGAATCAAACGTAACGTGCACTGAGTGTGTTTAACGGTAAATATGGAGTTGTGTACATAAATGATGGTGTGCAATGCAGAGGTTTTGTATGTGATTGCTGCATGCGTATTTGAAAATTTGACAGAGCACCCAATAAGGGAGCGCTGCAAAAATGCCAATGCAAAGAGAAGTGTTGCCTGCCTGACCCTCACTGTAGATGGGGAGGGGGGGGCGCACGTTCCACATCCTGCAAATATGAGCATGGTGGCCGTGGAAATGTAATTGTGGGAAATAGGCAATTATGTGTTTAGGGTGTGGTTGACAGGAAGGGGCGGTACCATTTCTTCCCAATACTGTCTTGAGCTTGGCCGAGACGCACAGTGCTTATCGTCGGTGATACCTTTGAGAGCCATTTGCACAGGTGTTGTGTGCAAAGAGGCATTGCTGGTAATTTCGGGTTGGAAGGAGTGGATGCTTCCTGGGGCTATCAGGGTGACTTTGCAGTTTCGGCGGGATGGTTCGCCTTTGCAGATATGCGGCCTCCGTCACGAACGTTGACTTTGTCGTGGTGCACTATGGAAGTCTACATTTGAGTTACATGTCGTGTGGACGATTAATCAGCAACCTGAAGAGGTTGCTGCGCGTAGTGATGCAGATTTTTCCAACTGCCAAGGTCGTTTTCTCATGCATAACACCAAGCGGAGTATGGGCCCATGCCAGTGTAATTTGTACCCAGCCAGAGGTCGGAAAGTGTGTTATAAACGGAAGCATATGTGAATTTATGCAGACTGCTGGCATGTTCTCCACCCACTGAGATCATGAGGATGCAAAATATGCAGTGGTTCCGTAGAAATGGAATTTGAGTGCCATTGACAAGCAGCTTTCTTTTACACTGTGCAAGAAGCATTGACCAGAATGTGGTAAAAATTTGAGAGGCAAACGCATATAAAGAGAAAAAACAAAAAAGGTTGCTCGCACGCATGTTCACTTTTTTTTTTTTAAAGAACCCCAAACCCCTACCCAGCTTGATATTGCTTCCCCTGCCACTCCCCCTCACTATCACGAAAAGGTAGTGGATTCCGCTGTACTTTCATGATTATACGTGCCACATCCTTGGTGGCCATGTGGATGGAGAAATCGTGCATACTTTTACTGAACTTTGTAGTGGACGTGCTTTGGAATGGCATGACACTTGTACTGTAAATGTGTAACGTTACATTTCAAGTGTTGTACAGGAGTGACAGTGTTGGATGATGGCGGCTTTGATGCGATTGGTGGATGCGTGTGTGCGTATTTACGTGTAACCAAATAAGGTGGTATTGCTGCAGAGAAGATAGTGCAAAGGGAAGGACTGCTCCAGCTTTACAGGGGTGCGGCCCTCGCAGTACTTTGGGAAGCGCACGTGGCACAATCTGCCCTTCGCACCATGTTGCCCAATTGACAAGACACTGTGGGGATTATCCAATCGGGTACTGTGGGTGTGCTTCACAGGACGGGGCAGTCCAACTGTTGTACATTATACTCTGCATACTGAGGGTGGCTGACATGGCGAAACACATTGTGTTGACTGTAGGTGATCCCTTTGTCATGGATCTGCACAACTATGCCCTGGAAAGACATTTTGACGTCAATTTTGGTTTGGAAAGAGTGGACACATTGTGGAACGCTGTGTATGAATGCAATTTCGCCAATATGCATGCACTTTGCGAAGGCCTGGCCACTTTTGCTACTGTTGATGTTATCGTCATCCACTACGGCGGCATACATATGGGTTATGTGGTTTGCTTAGATTTGTTCCGTCGACTGAGAAGATTGCTGGATATCGTGAAGACGCTTTTACCCACTGCCAAGGTGCTTTTCTCATCCATACCACAAAGAGTCTGTGCCACTGCTCTTGAATGTTCCGAGCCAGACGCAGGAAGGTGTCTCCTCAACAGAAGCATGTATACATTTTTGTCTGCTCGTGGAATGTTCTTATGCAACAATTATCTCATTAGTTGTGGAAATGCTGATTTTTTCCAAGAAATGCCATTTTGTTGTTATCCATAGGCAATGCAGTTTTGTTTGCCTGTCTACAGGATGCGGTGAAGAGTTTACTGTAATAATGTGAGCACAAGAAAACACAAAAGCAAATAAGAACCGAAAAAAGGTGTTTCTCTAGGAGCATCTAAAAAAAAAGTCTCTTTTCAGAGCTGCCCCTTACGAACTCCCCCTACCCTGGTTGCAATTTATTCCCCTGCGCCCGTACGCAGCACAAAAGCCTCATCTGGGGATTTTCAGGATGGCGGTAATGGAAATGGGACTGTGGAGGCAGAGGGATTGCGCAATAACGATTCTGTGTGTGGTGTGTACGCAGAGGACTGTTGTACAGAACTGATACTGTTACATGGGGTGCTCTTCAATGTTATTGGTGGATGCGTGAGCAACTTTTTAACAGTACGCAATGACGGCATGCTGGAAATAAGACAGAAGAAAGGGAAGAAGGAATGTTTCTGCTTTATTGGGGCACGCCCCTTGATGTCCTTTGGGGAAACGCACGTGCACATACTCCGGGTTTCAGCTTGACACCCATGACATTGGGACAGTGAGGACTATCTCACCTGCGGGTGTGGGGTCACAGGAAGGGCCGTTCTTAATTTTCTACATTACTGTGCACACTGGGCCGGTCTGACATGGTTGCAATGACTTTCAAACGCAATGTAGCTTAGCCCACTTTGTCCAACATCACTTAGATGCCAAACTTATGTGGCCTGCTACTGTGTTCTAAAAAGCTGCAAACCTATTGCAGAGCAGCTCTGGGGTGTGACCTTTTGTAGGGCTACTGTAGAGAACTTGAACCCAGAAAACAGGCCTACATTATTCAAAAACCTACATACATGTACAACAGCCCATTGTGGTGCGTTTGTAAGCGTGTACTTTCCGAAAAACACTCTCTACATTCCTCAACACTGTACTTTGCCGCTGTCCATGGGTCTGGATTGTGTCACCGAAATAAGGGCCCATGTGCAGCGTGGTGTGGTCGCATGGTGACTTCGCCACTGCTCTCCTTTCGAACTGCTGTCTGCGGGAATCATTTTGGGGCAGAATATGTTGTGCGCGTGTGCATACCGTTGCCCCTTCTATACTAAATAATAGGGTGCCATAAGTGTGCCAAACATTTTAGGAGACGCTGGCTGTTTATAGGGTATAGCAGGTAGGACGTTTATCTGTAGGCTGAGGGTGGGCGATGCGACCTAATTAACGTTTGCATATGCTGCATAGTGGCAGTGTTACCAGGACACAGGAACAGATGCACATGCGTGTACTTGCACAACAATCAAATGTCCCCTCCCACACGTCATCGTAGGTGGAGGACAACATGCAGAGCATGTTGGCCTCGTACTGATGCCGCCAATGTCATTGTAGATAGGCCGGGAAACAGCGGTGTACATAGGACACCTTCCTTTTCCTTAATTGTGGTCATTCCAACGAGGACTGTGTGCCGCTGAGTGAGAACGGTATTTCAACAAAAAAACATATCACATATACACTCAACAACCTTTCACTTATTAACGCTTACGTCTATACATTGATAAACCCCATTGGGAAAGGGAAGGGGTAGCATAAGTGGATACCTAATGTGGGGAATTAGGGATTTCCTCAAGTTGGTTGTGAGGGGAGGAAGATTTTGATGCATCACCTTAACGTCTCCCATCACACGAATTTTGAGGTGATGGCGCCCTTTGACATGGGGAAGGGGTACACGTGCAGGTCTGCTAGAGCTGTTTCATTTTGTCAATAATGCACTCTTGTACGTAACCTTTCAGCCGGCACAATTGTTCACCAATCTTTCCATTTTGGCTTCCAGTCTGTCCTTTTTGCTATGCAGAGTTTCTTTCCTTTGCTATGGCCGTATGCTGTTGTGTAAGGGTTGCCATTTGTGCTGCCTTGCTTTTCTTTCTAATATTTTCTCACAGAAGAAAATGTGTTTGATAATGCATATAGCAATATATATTACATAATGTATGCTTCACAGTACTGTGCGTACCAATGGGGTTAGTAGTGCAAGTCGTTGCATCATGAGGGACATTTTCTTCCAGTCGCTCTAAGGTGCTTGCAATTGCTCCGTGATAAAAGACCTTATGCTTCTCTACTATTGTGTTTTGCAGCACCTATGCAGTTAGTAGACAAACTTCAGTGTGTCTACTAGATTGTAGTGACGTTCTGGTCTTGGTACTTTCCAGGCCATACTCTCTGAAAACACATTGTTAAAGGGACGTTATGGTTAAGTTGCACTAGCAAAAACCTATGAAATTAATTGGAAAAATGTTGTTACAGGGACGTTCTGGTTACAGGTAAAACCAAAAAAAAATGGAAACTCGCCAGTTATTGTAAGCTAAGCAACCATAACTCGCGCCACCAGTGTGCAGTGCAAGGACTAACACCCATGACATCACAAATCTCATTGATGACGACATTGACGACATCACATGTGCATTTAGTTTTCATGGTAAGCCTCCACAAGGGATTGTTACTGTAATGGTGGCAGAAAACTATCAAAGATCATTGGAAGAACTATCATGAGATATATAGTTCATTGCGCAATGCATTGCTATGCACACCATTGTATTACAGACTTTGCAGTACATGAACCAACTCCTGTGGAAACATAGCCATTGTCTGCACCTTGCCCCATAGAAGTGTAATCTTCAACATCTTCCTATATTACATGGTGAAATCTTGAATGCTTTCGTTTTAGAGTTTTGGGTACTGTGAAACATGTAAGAAGTTGCTACCATTGCCTTAACTACATAATTGCACACTTCATGGAAAACAGACACCACAATTCATACAAATATGAGCATATACAGGGACATTACAGTAAGCAAAAAAGCAGTATTGCCAGACACTGTTCATAACATAACTGATTATCCTTATGCACAGAAATGATTGCTCGTTTACGCCGTCTTCTTCCCCTATATGTATCATATGATGTGCGTGAACCCTAAGGAAAGTAGTGCAAGAACATATGGGAAGGGTGCTGTACACAAAGATGGAACCTTTTGAATTGTTAGTTCCTCACTGTTAGTGAAGAAAAGCACCTGGCCTACTTATGTCAGTGAACAAAAATGTCATCAGTGATGTCATCAATGAGATTTGTGATGGCATCTTTGATGTCATGGGTGTTAGTCCCTGCAGTGCACACTGGTGGCGTGAGTAATGGTTGCTTAGTTTACCATAACTGGCGAACTTTAATTTTTTTTCGGTTTTACCTGTAACCATAACGTCAGTGTAAAAACGTTTTTCCATTGAATTTTGTTTGTGTTGGTGCAACGTTTTAACCATAACGCCCCTTTAACAACGTTTTTGTTAGTGAAGAAAAAAAAAGTATATATATATATATATATATATATATATATATATATATATATATATATATATATATCGCGCCTTTCGATAAAACGTGTGGCCATTAATGTTTTTATAAAACATGACCGTTGCCAAAAAGAGAAACCGAGGCAATGTGTTTTGCGCATTGACTAGTGGTAGAAGAGGGCTCTTTCAAAAGGCAGATAAGCTGTTGTAAAACATTCACATTTTTGGCTAAAAATAGGGATTATTTGACGCTCTTCCTTTTTTTTAAACGAGGAAGTTGGCATGCAAGCATGGTGTTGGTGGAAAGGTTGCTGGCATGGCTGGTTTCCAGGGTAACTTTTCTCGGGGCGGTGCTGTAGGAGGGAGCATGGAGGGAGGCGGAGGCCCAGAGCTGAGCCGAGCTGCGGAGGCCGGTGGCCGGGCGGGCGCCTTGTCACGCTGGTCTCTGGGGAGGTGGCCGAGCGCTGGCCGTGGCAGCAGCCTGCTCCTCCTCCTCCCTCCTCCCCCTCTTGTCTGAGTGTGTGTGTGTGTCTCGGATAAACACGGCGCATTTGACATGTTTTCTTTCTCTCGTTTTCTTTTTCCAGCTTGGAGCCTACTGCAGAAAAACGACGACTGTTGATTCTCCCCCGGAGAATTATTTTATACTTTTTTGTGCGCGGATAACATTGTGCCTCAATGAACCGTCTGGGCTCTCCGTCGCCCTGCTTTGGGCTCGCCAAATGTGCTCTACCCGTTGGCTCGGCCGCGCTGGTGATTTTGAAATGAAATAATGGCGACACGTTGGACGGCCCCGGCAGCGCCCGAGGGAGATGGCGACCGGAGGACACGGCACCGCCTGGGGTCTGAAGACGAGGTAAGAGCCCGAAGCGCATTTTTTCAAACAGTTTTGTGCAGGTGGGGATGTTTGTGTGCAATGTTAGTCTTCTCCGATCCACCTGAAACCACCCCGACTGGGTTTTTAAAACCATTTGGACTTAACGACCGTGTTATAATATTTTGTTCGGAGACATGCTGCCGCTTCTCCTGCATCCCCCCCCATTCCTCCCCCTTCCCATGGGAATCCACGATAAAGTCCTAGGCGTCCTTCACGGGCATGTCTTCAATGAGTGCTGTCACAGTAGGTGTATTCACTGGGCTCATAGAGCATGTAGTTAAAAAAAAAACTGTGTCCTTTTGGTAGTTATCTAAGCACTTCTTTCACCCGGTGACATGGGCAAATTACTGTTCTGAAATGAACCTGTCCTTCCCCACTCTTCACTTTGTATAAAGGCATGTTACTCTGTTATGAATAATACAAATGCATATTGTGATTTTACCCTCGTTTATCATAACTTGGTTTCGCCATACCTCCTCCGTGTACCGTTACTAGTTACCTCCAGCCCCTCACACCCCCCGCCGGTTAAAAACGTGCATTTAGTACATAGTAGTAGCTTTGGTAAATCCCCACCGCCCATCCAAAAATATTCATGACGCCTCTGTGTAGGCCAATTGAGCCTTATTAATTACCCTCCTCCAGCAGCAGTGGAAATGCCTAGATTTTTTTAAAGGGCCCTTTTTGCTTTCCCGTGCTTGTTGAGGCTCGCAGCCAGCTGGAAGGGCAAAAGCTTCATCTCCTGTCCTGTGTGTTTTTTTTTTTTGAACATTTGATTAAATGGTAAAGGTATTTGTACCGCGCACCGTCACCAACGGAATTGGTCCCCAGGCGCTCTGGCGGATCTGCAAATTATGAGGTGGAATGGGTTAGGGTGAAGAGGGAGTAAGATAGTGAACAGAGTGGTGTTCTGTTGGCAGCTTAAACTCCACCGAGAATGAGTGTTCATATTTCACATACAGCCAGTATGTTCTTTCTGATCTAGTTTTAATCCAGCCTGACATTAAGTGAAACTCGCCATTATTTCTGCCAGTATTCTTACGTTCGAAAAAACAAGGCACAAAAGTATCTGTCAAGATAATATTTAATGATATATCGTGTGCATGTCAAGTTCTGTTTCGGAAATGTTTATATTCAAAGGCTGAGAAAGAGGGCCATGCTGTTTTATAAAGGTGTCACATGTTTCAGTTGAAATGTCTGGTTTACAAGTTAGCAGCAACATAAAACGTGGCAAATGAAAACTTCGTGTTCTTCTAATTTGTGTAATTACACCTGTTTCCACATGCATTTCACTGTTCGACTGAGGGGCAGTTTGTTTGGGAAGTCTGTTTTTTTTTTCATGGTTTACCATTTAAAGTGCACGTGCATCAATCACATCACCCCTCCTTGTTCATTTTACTTATACCCACTTGTAAACGTTTTGTAACGTGGTGATTTTTAAAGAGAATGTCGAACATCGCCATTTAAATATACATAAGTATGGTTCGGAATCTCACGCAGGGAGCCAATTCCCTTGAAACCGCCTTGGTTTGGTATATTGCAAAGCTTAATTATTTGTCAATATCTTTAACAATTATGAAGCAGTTCCTCTGTACGCATTCTGGATTGAGATGTAAATCGATGGAGAAATACTTCTATTTTTGTACATACATTTCCTCTACTTGGTGGGGATTTTGTTGTGCTGGACTTCGAGTTTGCCTATTGTAAATCTGCGGTGTAGCCGTTACGTTTGAAAGAAGTTGAACATGACCTTCACTTGGACTCCATATGAGCGTCATTTAACTGTCCTGTGTTGCCAAGTATTGACATTAAGTTAGGTCCAATTATTTCACTAATAATTTGCATTAGAGGTCCATCTGGGATGAAGATTTTACTGTAGAAGTATCTTACATGACCCAAATATGTCCATGATGCATTGCTTCTTGAAACTTTGGTTGTGTGTACAACTTGCACTAACAGAATATTGAGTGCTTTTCTGTGATGTTAGTAGGCCTATTAAGAACAGATGTTTTAGATCCTTTAGAAGGCTTACTGCTCTCTGGATGCCAACAAATTCTTTTGGGCTAACTTGGGGATGGCTAATCAAATTACTGAATTACTGAATTACTAGAGTGTATAGGTTTTTACAGGAAATATTCAAGATGCTGGATACACACATTTGAATTGTCTTTTTATTTGATCTCAGTAGATGGGATGTATTTTCCATTTGTATTAATTGCATTTTATATATGTGCATGTTGCGTATGATTTTGAATGAAATTGTAACGAAATGGTAATATTTCATATGTTTACATTGTGATTCTATTGTGTGTGGAAAGGTTTATGTATGCAAACCAACTCACTGAATTCCCAGTTTTCTTGGTTGGGATGTTGGGATTATTTTCTTGATTTGGTATTGACCTGCGCAATTTGGATACATATCCATGTTGTAGAACGGAACAAAATCTGTGTGAGAGGGCGGTGCAGGGCGGTCTCAGTACCTGTGTCTCGGACTGGCTTGATCTTCAACGGCAGGTTGCAATTATAATAGACCCAACCAGGGACAGAAACTCGGACTCGTTACAAGTACAATCCAAATAGCTTTCCCTTATCCAGTCCACCACTTGCAGGACAATCTGTGCTGATGGTTACTTGATTGGGTTGGCAGCCGCTTGTCAAGATCTAAAAAAGACAAAAGTCTATATCAGTATGGAATTAACTAGTACCCCCCCGCCGCCCTTCCCCTTCTACTTGGGTCCCTAATGTATGGTACTCGCAGGAAGGAAGTGTGGTGGACCTAGCAGTGAATCAATTTGGAGGAATCTCTGGAATTCAATGGGAAAGGACTCAGACTTTTTATGCAAGGTATTCCTGGCTGTTCCTAATCGTGTAATAAATTTACTTGGAAGTTGTAGAATCAGGCGTTGCTAGTTTTGGTAATCTGTGGTCCGTTGATCGGACACCGTGGAACTGATTTCCATTTCCTTTTATACAGCACCCAAAAGCATCTTGCACTGCTTCTGGGTGTCTGTGGTCGCCGGCTTCGAGTGCGTGCAATTCCGGGCCTGACCCTGTCCCACAACCGCCATCTTGGGTACAGGCGCCAGGCTCTTTGATGCTTTCTGCACTGGAGAAGCTGGGAACCCCATGGTTCTGCCTTGGAGTGGATAGCATGTCAGTGTCTTCCCCACATGGTATTTGGAGACACCGGAGCAGGCATTCTTAGGATACGTTGTTGCTGAGCGTCCGGTAGGGGGTTTAACCGCAGGTCCTCTTCTAAACCTCCCCTCGGGACCAGGCTTGTGGGGATGTATCAGGTGGAAAGCTTGGAGAGGTCAGGTGCATGTACGGAGGAGGAAGGTTCCCAGGTGCGATCTTAGGCCCATACCCGTTTCAGTCTAATAAATAGTACAACCTGTTGCTCTGCCACCAACAATCCACCATTTGTGAAACCTCATATTCGTCATCGGCCTCCACAATCACTGGAGGAGGGTGAGGAAGACTTGTGGGGTGGTGGGGGGGGGGGGTCCCATTTTGTTGATATGGTTACAAAAGCGAAACATGGAATACTGGATGTATTTTGTATGTGGAAGACCGTTTCAATTAAATGGCCACTGAGTTAATTCTAACAATGACATAGGTTCCAATGTACCTGGTTTGAAATTTATTCGAGACTCTGGGTAGCTTTAGTTCCTTGATAGAAAGCCAGGCTTTCTGTCAAATGACGTAGGAGGGTTCTTTCTATGATGAGTAGCATATTCCTTGCCGTGAACTTGGCTTCAGTGAAGATTGTCTTGGATGGTTCAATATTCTGCTTGGATTTCTTTGTAGCCACACATCTGCAGTGTGTGCCGGTGAAGCGACAAGTGTGTACAGTGGAATGACTTTTGGATGACGGCTGGAATATCCAATAAAGAGTGACATCCCTGTGGAGGAGTGTATTTTGTTGTTGTAGGGGAACTCGGCCAGGGAAAGGTAACTTGTTCATTCTTGTTCCTTAGCAATGGAAATCTTGTGTGAGATTCTGATGGATTCTCTCGGTTTGTCCATCACACTGTGGATGTTATGCTGCTGACGGATGTTAATCTACTAGTTAGTGTTTATGCGGTGCCTTCCAGAAATGGGATATGAATTGTGATTCCCGGTCAGAAAGGATTCTCTGGTAACCCATAATGCCTGAAGATGGTAAAGAAGGTGGTACAGGCTAGTTTAGCTACCGAGGGTAATCCAGATATGCATTCAAAGTGACCCATTCTGGTGAATAAGTCTAGTACTGTCCAAATGGTATTGAAGCTGCTGGATTCGGGGATATCTGTAATAAAATGCATGCGGATGGACTGTCCAGTGTATGGCAGAATGGGGAGAGGTTGTGATAAACCTACAGGTTTTTGCCTTAAACATTTGGCCCTGACGTCACATCTTTGAACATATCCTTAAAGTCTTTTTCCATGTCCTTCCAACAGTTAGATCTTTTTACCAGGTCGTAGGTTTTCAGTTGTGCATAATGCCCTGCAAGATGGCTGTCGTGACACCAGGCCAATAACTGCTGCTGTTCTGGCTTGTAGGGAATCCAAAGCTGTTTATCAGGTATATAAGAGACCATTGATGTCAGTCATCCTGCAAGAATTGTAGGATATCGGCTACCTGGTAGGAGTCTCAAATCTTGTGTAAGAACTCGGACGTGGGTTGGGAAAGTGTGAAAATCACTTTTTCTGGTAATCTGAAAGGTAATCCAGTTTGTTCTGGTATTATCGTGTTGAGAAGACTTCTGGATAAGGCATCTGCTTTTGTGTTTTCTCCTGGTTTGAAGGTGATGATGAAATTGAAACTACTAAAGCAGTGTACCAAACAGGATTGTCTTTGATTGGTGCTTTTGGGTGTTTTTAGAAAGCCCCAATTCCTAAGGACTGTGATGGGGGAATAAGGCTCCTTCTAAGTAGTGTCTCCATTGAATAAAGGTTTCTCTGATTACTAACAATTCTTCATTGAATATAGTATAATTGTTTTCTGATGGTGTGAGTTTGCGGTAGTGATAAGCCACCGGGTGCAGATCCTTAGTGGCTTCTTGTCTTTGGGATAGTATGGCACCTACAGCAAAATTGGAGGCGTTGGTCTCGACGATAAAAGGGGCATCGGTTCTTGGTAGACTTGGCACTGGTGCCTTTTGTAAACGCCTCTTTGAAATGTGTGAAGGATGCTTCTGCTTGGGTGTCCCATCAGTATTTTGTTTTTTGATCAGAGGTGTAAGAGCTTGTGTTTGATGGAAATAATTCTTGATGAATCAGCGATAATGAGTTAAACCAAGAAATCTTTGTTCTTCGGAACAGTCTGTCTTGATTTAGGCGTGACCATAAGCTTCTTACCTCCACCTCGTTTGAGGCTGCGAAAAAAGACCCCTGATCATCAGTCATTCATGTCAAAATTCACCATAGGCTGTGTCTTAGCGCTAAAAGACAGGCGTGCATAGGTTCATATGCTTATCAAAATGATTAAACATGCACAGCCAGGAATTGTAAAATTCTTGGGCTCGGAGATACCGCTCCGCCACATTACTCTGAATGATACACTTGACACAGGAGTTATCATGTTAATGCATTTAATATGACCACCTATCCACTGAGGGCTCTTCGAAGATAGGCTTCCATCCTTTCCCAGCCCTGCCGTCAGGCCCACCCCTCCGGCCACACCCCATCTCCACCTCTTTGAACACGACCTCCCACCTAGTACAACTAAACCCCTAGCTCCCTCCAGACACAAACCAGTCGCCTATCCCCACACACCTCACTTGCACCACCCGCCCCCCCACAGTTGCCCCTTATCCACCCCACCACATCTCACGAATAGCTACCACCGCCTGTCTGCTCTTCCTGCTCCCCATCAACCTGCCCTCTCTCCCCTCCAAAGAACACTTGTGTCCCGAACCCCCACTACCACCGCTTGGTCAGCCTCAGCCACCCTGACTGTTCTGACCACACTGACCACACCTTGCATCACAACGACTAACACCTTACTCACTGCCTCTCAATCCAACCGAGCCCTCCCAGCCACGAGCGTTCGGAAAACTGCCACACCAGATGAAGTTACCTGTGTCCTTTTCAATGCCCGCTCCTTGGCGAGAAACAGACACAGCATCTTTGACCTCCTACCCTCTGAGAATTCTGACCTCCTCTTATCACTAAAACTTGGTTCTCTGACGATTTTGCACCAATCACGAGGCTTTCCGCCCAGGCTACTTGCTTATCTCCCCCAACAGACCTTCCAGAGGTGGCGGAGTAGCAAACCTCTACAAATCTCACTCACTGAAAGCCAGCCATGCAATGCGAACTGTGAATCCCTTCTAGTAAAACTCTCTCTGTCAACACTCACCAACAGCTTCCTACTTGTATATAGAGCCCCCCGGATATGACGGACATTTTACCAACAATCTCTGTGACTCACTAGCTAGCTATCATTCAGGTAAACCACCCACACTACTGGGGGACTTCATTACCTGGTTTGATGTGCCAAACAACTCCATAACCCAACCCCTGGTCGACAGTCTAGAAGCACTCAACCTCTCCTGACATACCACAGGTCCAATACTATGGAGGTCATACCCTTGATGCAATATTCAGCTCCTATGACCTTGTCTCTGTATCTAGTCCCAAACCGCTCATCTGGACAGACCACTCTGCCATCTCCTTCTCTATTGTCACTCCACCCTGCCTACACACATGATTACAAATGAGTCCAGGTACTCCCTGATCTAGTTGAAGCCCTGCTACAGTCTCCCAGCACCATTAACCATCAAATCCTTTTACTCCTGGCTTTATGAATCACTACTCCTCCCCCCCCCTCAAGCCCCGCAGCCTCTCCCAAAGGACTGTCCCCCAAAGAGTTCTTGCCCCACCTGAAGACCTTCAAAAGTCAAAATAACTCACTTGAGCAGAAATGGCGAACATCTAAAACCCCTCTCAGCAGATCTATTTATTTTATTTTTAAACCTTTTATTGAATATTTAAAACCATACAAACCAAACTTGCAGTGTATAAAATAGCTGTTCAATTGTGCATTTTCCAAGTCGCGCGCACTGCATCCCTTATCCCACCCCCTGTTACGAGCCTACTTCTGCTAACGTTCTGTTTCTGCCTCTGGCAATGGGGTATCTCTACCCGCGGGATCTGAAGGACCTTGTATTGACCCAAACAATTCTGCTATCAGGAGCCTCCAAGCCATCAGGGTCTCGGTCTCTTCCTCCCCTCCAGCGCTGCTAGTTTCTTGCCATGCCACAGTTTCCTCTTCCGCCCAGTATGGTGGATGCAAATCCATCCACCATACTTCTATTCGTGGTTTATGGCATGTCTTCCACCCCATAGCAATCCTCCTATTCGCAAGCGCATATGCCAGGTCCCTCAGTTTGCTGACATGCCTAAGTTTCCGTGGCCTAGGGAACCGCCCCCCCCCAACATGCAGGCCCACACGGTATCCGCCTTGATCTTAATGCCTTTTTCTGCCATTTTGTGTGCGACCTCACCCCAAAAGCGTGCTCTTACCGGGCATGACCAAAACATATGTACCATGCCCGTCTTTTCCTTATCACATTTAGGGCATGCCTGCCTTCCCACATTTTTAAACTTGGATATTCTGTGAGGTGTCAGATACGCCCTATGTGTAACATACAATTGCAACTGCTTAAGTCTTGCGTTCCTTGACACTTTCTTGCGATACCCCTGGACTCGTACCCACATCCCGTCCTCCATTGGGGCTCCTACTTCCCCTTCTCAGTCTCAATTGCACTATCACCTTCCCTACTATGGCCATAATCATCATCTCATATATTCTGGATATCTCATGTCCCCCTTCCGCTATATCGTATATTGTCTATAGCCACATCTGGTTCTTCATCAAGCACAGGTCAGGCCACCTTCTCTTAATCCTCCGCACCAGTCTATGGTGCGTGATCTACTGGCCAGTGTGTAGCCCAGTTTCCGCCCCCAACTCCTCGGTTTTCATGGTTCCTTCATGCCAAATGTCCCCCAGGGTCGCTATACCGACCGACTCCCAATGGTTCCTCCCCTCCCGCCAGTACAACCAGTGGTACCTGATGGGAGCACGGGCTTGGGTTCCCCATCAAGTGACAGGCCCTGCGCCTCATCTTCCATCCCAATACCATCATCTTCTGATGCCCATCCATCTCTGTTTGGGACAACCACATGATCTCCTTCAGGTAAAATGGGGCACAATCTCGCCTGAACAATCTGGTTTCAGTGGTTTCATCCTCCGAAAGCCCTCTCAGCAGATCTATGTTCTCCTGCCACCGCCGTAATTACAAATCCGATATCCGAAAGGCCTATTAAAATAACCCCCATGCAAACACTCTTTGACTCACCCTCCCTTCAAATCTTTAACACATCTCTAGACAGGACGGCAACCCTTAATATCAAAATGTCTACCCTCACCTCCTGCCCTACACCAGCTCCTCCCAACTCCACTGCCTTGACCACAACATTACCATCTTTTGACTCTTTCAACCCCATCTCGAGAGACAAGTTCCTTGATCTACTATCCTGCAGCAGACCCCTTGGGATCCTCCCCCCCACTTCCCCCCCCCCTTGTCCCCTGTCTGGCCTCTCTTCTGAAAGAAATATTCTCCTCCACATTTTCAGGAGAACAAGCAAAGTCCATAATTGACACCCTCACCTGTGGCATGTTTTCCAAGGCCTTTAAAATAGTGCATGTCAAACCATTTTTGAAAAAGGCATCCCCGTGAGCCCAAGAATTACAGGCCGATTTCCAACAACCGATTCTTGGCGGAACACATTGACCAGCTGCATACTCTCGGCTCAACCGTTTCGTGGTATCCAACAACCTACTCGACCCCCGCTTAATTAGGCTTCAGGCCGCGCCATGGAACAGAAACCACTCGGAACCCGATCTGTGATCTCAAGGTCTCGCCAGACTCTGAGGGTTGTGCAGCACTGTTGCTCCTTGATTTGTCTGCCGCCTTTGACACAGTTAAACATTATATCCTCCTCGACCGACTGCCCTCTCTTGGAATCCGAGGCTTGGCATTCAAATGGATTGCCTCATTCCTCAACAGGAAACAAATCACTTTTTTTCTCCCCTTTTCTCTCAGTAAACCGTGAACACTGGATTACCACAAGGCTCCTGCCTCTCTGATCTCCCTTTCAACCTTTGTCAGACCATTCCTTACATCCAGCCCTGCTGAAATGTAAGTCGCAAGCTCCTGGATTTTCCAAAGGTGGGCCCCCAGGAGTAGTGCGTGGGGAAATAGGCTCACCATGTAGGGCTGGCAGACAATGGTGGACAAAACGTACGTGTTTTTGAGACCCTTGCTAATGACCTCTCACTAATGCCCCTCCACGATTGGCCTGTTGGCTATATCTGGATTTTGTTCTGAGAGTATGGGATTGTTGTGTATGATGGAAAGATTGCAGCAAATGGCACATGTCTTGCATGACAGTAGTAGTAGTTGAACCCAATTTATGGCACCTGTAAAGCCGCAGTTATACCTTGCATCTGCTTCCTTTGCCAAGCCCTCCTATTCTATGAATTCACAGGTGCCTCACATTGATGGCAAACGAATACAATCACAAAGCAGTAGGCTGCCAGTGTCTTGTGCTCACCCAGTGAAGGCTTGCCATTGACCAACGCTTATCGTACAGAAGACATGTCCAGTAACTCATACATGCCTATCAAAGTACCTGCTGGCAACAAGTGACAATGTGGTTTACAAATTGCTGATTACAATTGTGGCTTTGGCACTTGACCAGATTTTTGTAAAATACTCACGGAAGAGTTTACTGCCTAGTGTTGTCCTTCTTCCGGTCAGTCATCTAAACACATACCTCTGACAGGCCACTAGTCTAGGTGTGACACCAGATCTTACCTCATTATAGGAGACATGGTATGCAGGTGCCTAAACATAAGCAATCCCAAAGCCATGGAAACTACTTGCCATGCAAGCTGCAATGTCAAAAAAAGCCCAGATTTATTACCGTCCATCCTACTTAAGCTACAAAACAGGGTGTACCCCATGTTTGAGCTTGTGTCGTTATGCTACACAAGCCCCATATCTGTACTCTAAAGGCATATCAGGACCGATGATGGCATTCAGGGTAAGTGTTCTCCTTTCACATGAGGCCACCGCGCACTTCATGTTCCAGTCTGCACCAGGGCCAACTCAGCCTTTCATCCTTCCAACATTGATAAATTAAGCACTGTTAAGTGGGGCAATAACGACACCTGTGATTACAAAGCTCTCGAGCACTAACAATCTAGCATGAAGCACTGCTTTAGAACATACATTGTTATTAAGAGTAAATGTCGGATCTAAAAACTATGCACTGTGTTTTAGCAGCCGGCATGACATGTATTTTACAAATACCTGTTGGTAGCCTTTGCCGGTGATCAATATCTCTGGCTATCAATAACGCTGTTTTATGCGTCGCCATGTTCTTTCAGTAAAAAAAATCAAATGTGCCTGCCGATATTCTGACTAGTTTTGATATTAAAAAGTCCAAGCTGCATTAGTTCTCATGGTTATGAAAACGCATGTAGACTGTCCTAGTAATGTTTCTTAGGTAGGGCAAGTAGTTTTTGAAAGATTTTTCAAGGCCTAATCTGTCAATCTAGTTTTTGCTTTCTGATCCCATAGATGGCTAATTTAGCATCATGTGTGGCAGAATGATTCAGTTACATTCTTTCCAATCGTATGTGACTAATGTAATTGCCTCTAATCAAGTTGTGACATTGTCAGCTATTGCTGCATGGTAGTGCTTGTGTCACTATGGCCTGGGCCTTAATTCTCTAAGCAAAGGTGCAGTCTACGTAGACGGCAAGAGATGGACTTGACTGTTGCATCCAGTGCTCCAGATAAGATTTTGAGGTGGGAGTTTTTTTACTCCCTATTTTTAAACTTTGAGAGTAAATTTGATTTTTAAGAGAGTAAAAATGACTTTTCTCCTTTGCAAGAGTAAAATGTATGTGGCATCCAGCCGACGTGTGCAGAAACTGTATGGAAATCATTAATATGCAGCAACGTTCTGCATTGTGACAGAATACACCTTTCATTATTTCTCTAAGGTCTGGCCATTTGATCTCTACAGATCACGCACAGATTGCAGCACAGAGTGGTGCCCAACCAGCTGAGCTATGTTATTGGCTAACATCCTTCAGATGTCGGTTAATTGAGTATTGACTGGAGGTATAATAATCACAGTACCTAGATGTTGGACAAACCATTTATGAAGCACTACATAAAGTTGACTATCGATTATCACATGGACAGGTTTTGCTGAGTTTCTATTTCAATTACCAATGAAACTTTCTTTTGTTTGTTTTTGAACAGCGCTTGCACTTCCTGGACAGTCAGGTTTTGGGTGTTTTTAATTGTAGTCTTGAAGATTTGAGAGGCTAGAACACCTGTGATTGTCATTACACCAATCACTCACCCTTGAGCAAAGACTTGACTGCCACTGACCATTTATAGTAATGTACCCCATTGACTGCAAGGTTGAATGGATTTAAACTGGACTGTGCATAGTCCTCTTTTTACATAATGTTTTAGAATTAGATTTTAAATTAGAAATGTAAAAATGATCTGCCTCCGCAGGATTATGCACACAGCATCAGGAGTCTGAAAAATACAATAGTGCAATACTGGTTTGCTTTCACTTGAAAAAAGCATAATTTGTGACAAAATATTGATTCTTAATTGGAACTTAGTTTTCCATTTTATAAAGTATACAATCCTAAAATTCTAGGAAAATAAATATGCACAGTGCTTGAGTATCTACACACAACACAGCAGAAGCTGAATGGAAAGAAACCATTCCTTTTATCACAGTGCAGTTTGTGTTTTTTTTTTTTTTTTTTTAGGCTTCAGAAAAAAAATACACTCCGTTTCAGAAGTGGCTTGCAAATACATCCATGTATATACAAATCAAAAACAATCTTTTGGTTTCTGTCAAGTAACCTGACCTTTGCACTGCCCTCTGCTCTAAACCTGTTTGTAAATGTACACAGGAAAATAATAAAGCTGTCGTATTTACAAGATTTTCATGCGTAAAAAGGACTAGTACGCACTTTATCTGGAGGCCTGGTTACATCCCTACAGCACTTCAGAGAACCACATTTTAACTGGCAGGACGAGAAGAGGTTGGCTAATCGAGCATTCTTTGGCCAGTACTTTGCTTGTGGAGGGGAGAGAATTATGGGTGGCAATCCTGATAAGAAATTGGGTCCTGTTAACAAAAAAGGCTGCCATCTGGGTTCCTGAACGCCACAGCTGACAAAACCCTACATCCCATGCCAACTGACTTGAGAAATGTTAACACCACAGCCAAGATCTTTCAAGCTGTCGCTTTGGTCAAGATTGAAAGAAGATTCCTCTTCCCTGTGTGAAGGATTATGCTCTCGTTTCAGTGAAGTACCAAGTGTTTTTGTGAGTACACATGCATCCTGTCCTGTATCTTAGTCCCTTGAGTTCCTGCAGTTGAAATAGGACCGCGTTTGCCGTAGGATCATGCTCTGCTGTACCCCTGCCTCAATAAAGTCACCCCGCACTTAGAACAGGACTCCCTGGAAACTCCATGACCGGTTTTCAAGAGGTCAGACCCTCAAGATACTGTTTCAGATGCACTTTCACCCTACTTCGAAGGTGGTGATACTGAGACTATTTGCTGGGAAGGAAGTTGTAAAGGTAGCCCCTGCAGCGCAGAAGGTATCCCTGCCCCAGAGGTGCGAAACTGCCAGAGAGTCTTTGGCAAAGACTGCTGGCACGCCGAAAAAGGGAACACTGGCTCAGAACCCGGTTTCAGCCCCTCAGGGTTGCAAAAAAGGGTGAACAAAGAGGCCCCGGACCATCTCTCCTAGGCCGTGGCTCAAGCCATCAAGGTCTCATCCATGGATGACGAGGACCTGTAGTCCCTACACACGGTCCACGAGGACGTGGAAGAGGATGACTACTATGCCAGCTTAGCCGATGGATGTGTGTCTGTACATCCTGTCGACCCTCCACACCTTGGTGTCGGAGATCCAGAAGAGGATGCCACAGGGCCCAGTTCAATTGGTCCCCCAGGCCGCTGATCAGCCACCAGTGAAGAGGAAGCGTAATCTGACGCCCCCATTTTAGCCTCCACATGCGCGTCGGGCCCTCAGCGGACCCACACACGGGTATGGACACTGCCACGACCACTATGGACAACAAGGATATCGTCTCAGCGGGCACTGTCTCCCCAGCCTAGGGCGTCCCCACCAGATGACGTGGTGTCGTTCCTTTCCATGATCGCCAGAGCCTCTGAGCTACTCCTGCTTGTGCCCGAAGAAACCAGGAAGGAGGGTTTCTTGTACCAGAGGCGCAAGGCCAAGAAGACCATCACGGCGGTGCCCCTTCTAGACAATGTGTGGGAAGAGGGCATGGCCCTCATGAAGAACCCTTACATGGCTTTGGCCAAACGGGATAGGCTGGAAAAGAAGTACTGGGTGCCGGAATCCGCATTCTAGTACCAGAGGTCACAACCATCCCCAGATTCGGTGGTATAGGCAGGTGCGAGGAAGCGGTTGGCTAATCTGTCCTCATTGTCTTCAGTCCCTGCGGACAGCGTGGGGAAGAAGATGGACGCCATGGGAAGGAAGGTGATTTACACTGCAGCGTTCACCATCAAGGCGTCCAGTGCACTGGTGAGCCTCGCCAGGTATAACTGGGAGCTGTGGTACAAGCTGGGTCCAATTTGTGGAATTTCACCCTGAGGATAACAAGCTGGAGTCAATTGCTCTCTTCCCACAAGGGGAGGTAGTGTCTGATCACATCAGTGGCGTTGGACGTTACCCGCACGGAGTGCCAGCAAATAGGGAATGGTGTCTGCCTTTGTTGCCAAAGCTGTATGAAGGCCATGAATTTCCACCAGAAGGTCCAAGCGAAGCTGCTGGACATGCCCTTTGACGGGGATAACCTATTTGGGAAAGTAGTCAACGAGTCTCTACAGGCCATCTAGGTGGATATGGAGATGGCCCGTTCCTTGGGCACCGTCCAGCAGCACCTTTCTTCCTTTGAATCCTCCAGAGGAAAGTTGAGCAGGTCTTCCAAAGGTTTCTCCTCTTCGTACCGTCAGCCTTCCAGATCCATGACTCTGGACGCATACAGAGGCCATTCCCAGGCCTACGGAGGCAGAGGACAGTGTCGCCGTTGCCAGCAGCCGGACGCCAGCACCAAACCACGCCTGAACTGACCGGGACATCAGGTCCCCCCTCCCCCATCTGTGCACCCCAGTGGGAGGCCGGCTGGCTAAGTACATCAGCGAGTCGGAAAAGATCACTGACAGATGGGTGCTGGACGCTCTCGCCCAACGTTGGAGTTTGAGCGCAGGTGTCCACGGATCCCTGCGATGGCCTGTCAACAGCAGCACATCCCTCAGCTCCTTGAGGAGATACGGGCCATGCTGCAAACCGGAGTGATAGAGCTGGTTACCCAGTGACTCCGGGGCTCCGGAGTCTATTCCAGATACTTCTTGGTCCAAAAGCAGACCGGGGGCTGGAGGCCCATTGTGTACTTGCGACGTCTGAACAAATACCTCGAGTCCCAAATTCAGGATGGGCATGTTGGAACATGTGCTCAGCCAACTGGAAAAGGAGACTTCTTGATGTTGCTGGACCTAGGGGATGTCTACTTTCACAGGAAACTGCAGAGACAGCACTACCAGTTCAAGGCCCTAACTTTCGGCTTGAAGTCAGCCCCAGACTGTTCGTTAAGTGCCTGGCACCAGTGGCAGCCCTTCTACGCCTACAGGGCCTACACGTAAACCTGTACCTGGACAACTGGCTGATTCGTGTCCGCACACAGGAGCTGGCTCAGACACACTGAGACAACCATCCAGCTACTAATGAATCTGGGATTCTCCGTCAACTATCCAAAGTCCTGCTTCATGCCATTGTAGAACGCGCTGTTCCTAGGCACCACACTCAATACGATGTCTTGCCCGGCGTCTCCTTCCAAGGAAAGGATAGCTGCCATTCTGGAGAAGGTGCAATGGCTGTCTATGTGGATGGCTACGGTGCGAGCCATCCAGTCATTGCTGGGCATGATGTTGTCCTGCGTCTACCTTGTCTGGCTCTGCAGGTTGCCGATGCGGCCCCTCCAGGAATTTCTGGACGCCGATGTATACATGTATGGTGGGGCGTCTGCTCGAACATTGCCTAGGGCACGAGATTCCAGACACCGCCATACCAGGAGGCGGCTACCATGGACACCTCCCTAGAGGGAAGGGGAGCGCACACCGGATGTCTGCATGCCAGAGGCCTGTGGTTCCCAGAGGAGAAAGATCTTCATATCAACATCCTGGAGCTACGGGTGGTGTTCTGGGACCTCAAGTCGTTCCTCCTGTCCCTGAAAGACAAGGTGGTAAGGATCTTCACGGACACCACCACCATCATGTTTTACATCAGGAAACAAGGGTGGCACTCGATGCCCGGCACTCTCCAAGGAGGCACAGGACTTGTGGCATTGGGCCGTCGGACAGGGGATGTGCCTCATCCCTCTTCATCTGGTGCGAGTCTAGAACCCCATCAGACTCCCACAGCAGGAAACTGCGCTCCTGCAACGAGTGGGAGCTTTGTCATGGACCACCTGTTCACCAAGTGGGCAGGCCTCCGTTTTTGCGACGGCGATGAATTCTAAGTTAGCCAGCATGCTCCTCCAGCTTAGGGGCCTTGGGGACGCGTTTCTCCTTTCCGTCCAAAACTCGTTCCTCCCGCTCCCCCTGTTCCTCTCCTGCTACAATCAACACACTTGTCCGTGCAAGATGATACTCATCGCCCAGGCAGATTTGGTATCTGGACCTTCTCAGTCTGGCAGCTCCGCCCCCGGCCAAGCTGCCGGTAGTATCTTCTCACCAGGGAAGGAGGTGCAATCCTGCATCACGACCCAGCATTGATGAACCTCATGGCTTGGCTCCTGCAGCACTAGAGTTTGGTGGATACGAGTTGACTGCAGAGAAATTCTTGCCAAGGCTAGGGCATCATTGACTTTGAAGTGCTACTGTCACACATGGATAGCGCTTTGCAACGTGGTGCCGGTCGTAGATTATCCCGCTGAGGGTCACGGCACTGCAAGTTCTTCCATACTTGCTCTCCTTGGCCAAAGCCAGCCTAGCACACGCTTCCATCAAGTGCATCTGGAGGTCGTCTCCCGCTATATCAGGTCTCCAGGAAGATCGTCACTGTGGTCCCATTGACTCGTTAAGGAGTTAAAGGACTTTTTTAATCTTTCCCACTGGTGAAGGTTTCTGCCCCGGCGTGGGAACTTGACATGGTTCTGACAAGGCTCATGGGGGGTGGGGTGGGGGGCTTCGAGCCTATGCGTCAGGTCCCTCATGTTTCTATCGTGGAAAATGGCTTTCCTTGTGGCCATCACCCTTGCCAGGTGGGTGGGTGAGAACCAGGCCCTATCCTGCAAGCAACTATACGTGACTTTCCACGATTCGAGGGTGATGCTGTGGACGCACCTCTTTCATGCCAAAGGTTCCATCGGAATTCTACCTCAACAAGACTTTGGTGTTACTTTTTTTTATTATTTTTTTTTTTATCGAAACGTTCGTCACTGGCTGATAGGGCCTTGCACTTGCTGGACGTTGCCCGTCCATTAAAGTTCTACGTGACACGCACAGAGTTTTTGGAAGATTTCACAACTGTTTGTGAACTTGGATCCTGTGAACTATGGGGAGGCCTTGTCCAAGGCTTCCATCTCAAGGTGGCTCTTTGGCTGCATCATGCATTACCATCAGTTGGCAAACCGACTGCTGTGCGCCTGTCAGAGCCCACGCCACCAGAGTGTTCCCTGCGATAACGGCGTTCCTGTCTGGTGTGCCCCAGCTGTACATTGGCAGGCCTGCTACGTGGAGGTCCACGCAAAACTTCACGAATTTCTACTGCATCAACAGGGATTCCAGAGAGGAGTCTAGAGTCGGCCTAGTAGTGCTACGTAACCTGTTCGCCTGAGGTGAGTCCGTTTCAGAGGGAAGAGTAATTGCTTCTGTTGAGCCTTGCTACCTCCCGTGGTTGTGTAATGCTGTTTTGCTATGTTTTAGTTATTAATGAGCATGTGAATCCATGCCAGACCCCATGCTGGAGAAGGAACAGGCTACTTGCCTGTAACTATTTTACTCCTATGTCCTGTCCGCTTTCCTCCATACTTGTGGGAGATTCAGTCCTTCTGGTCGGGACCGGAGCACTTTTGTAAAAAGCTTCAAAACATTTGCCGTATCCGTGCCCTCCTGGGCTCTGCCTCGCCCTTCAGTCCTTTTCTCCATGCGGTCAGGGCTGGACACACTAGCATCACCGGGAGTCTTCTTTTTATTCCCTTTGTCCTTCTTTCCTGCTCCGGTTCCACGGTCATCTAGTCCTCTATGCCGGAGCGTCTGGAAATCGTGTCAGGTTCTTCATGAGGATCCCCACTCTCTTTGCTTAGTGTCTAGGCCCGGAACATCGCTGGGACTTGTGCTTCTATTGCAATTCCCTCTTTGTCTGGGCACTCCAATGTCGTCTTCAGTGGTAGGAGGTGTTTCAATGCGTTTTTCCCCTGTGTTTTCAGCTCTTCATCGACGAAAAGAAGAAACGCCTGGTAAGTTCTTTACTTTTTAGGGCACCCCGGCCAGGGGACTCCTTCTGGGGTCTTCAGGGGACCCCTTGTGACAGTAGCTCTGTCACAAGGGGTCCCCTGAGGTGTCTCACAAGGGGCCTAATGGGCCCACCAGAGGGTTCCCGCAGTGGACCTGCCAAAACCAGACGCTGTTCCGAGGTTCACTGTTTTGATGCTAAAATTCAGCCCACTTCTTCTGTGGCTCTGGATACTGGGTTCGCCCTGAGGTCTCCATTTCTGGAGCTTTCCACACCGATACTGGGGCACATCCCGAGGTCTCGGTTTCTGGAGCTTTCCACACCGAGTCACGGCTTGAGGCCCCTCTTGAGGGAGCTACACGTCCCGGGTTAAAACCTCAGGTTTCTCTTCTTGAGGCTAAATCCAATACAAACAGAGTCGAGGGATCCTCTATGAGGGTCCTGCCAGTGAGGTACATTCCTCACCGTCCCACGCTCAGGGTTGTGGTGGTACCAGTTCTGTTGAGGGGCAAAGAAGGTGGTCCTGGACCACAGGCCTTCCAGTACTGGCTCTGCTGAGGTTCCTCCACTGGAGGCTAATTATGGGACAGTGCTAAGATGTCCAGTAAACCACCTAGATCGGTCAGCACCGGCTCGGCCGAGGATCCTTGTTTCAAGCGTAAAGTGTTGCTTAAGTCCCCTGACTCCCTTGAGGAGACGGTTGCCTCACTTTCCCCTGTGACTCAGTTCTCCTCGGTATCGACAAAATGGCGAGCCAACCAACATGGTCCATGGCTGCCATTTTGGATACCTCCTACGACCATGTTCTCGATGTCTGGTGCTGGGAGCATTTCTTTAGGGGCTGAGCAGCCTTTTCCATGCTATGTGGACAATAAAAATCTGTTCCGCCCTTCATTCGATTGGTGTGCTCGGGCATTGATGCCTTAGTCTCGCTCCCTCCTGATTCTGCGCCACTGGTCTGTGGATCCAGCCGGTGGTGGGCTCTGCTCAACCATCCTTGTTGCATTCATGGGGGTATGCCCCTCATGAGTGGCCTCTGCCTACTCAAGCGCCTAGACATTCGTCTGAGGGTACGTTACTTGGGAAGTTTCAGACGCTCCTGCACTCTGAACCCATGAGGGCGTATTTTAAAGTTCTTTTCAGGGAAATGTACCCTGAACCTCCTGTACCGCCTTCTGTCCCGGCTGTTCCTACGCAGGTCCCGGTGATGCCAACTCCTCCACCTCTGCCTGTCGGACCTCCTCCATCGCTACCTCTTTTGCCCCTGCTTTCTCCTAAAGAGAAGACACTGCTGGCATGGAATAACACTTTTAAAACCTGAGGCGCTACGTGCAGTGGACTAGTCTTCTGTCCCCGCTTTGCTGGATGAGCCTCAAGTGAATCGGGGCAGCGACGAACAGCCCCGCTCTTCGAGCATTTCATGACTGGGCCCTGGATATGATGGCCCTGTTTGATATTCCAGTGCCCGAGGCCCCCACTCCACAGGAAGGGGTGTTTTCTGGAGCCTTTACTCTGTCACATCAGGAGCGCACCGGCCTGTTCCTCCAGAAGGATATCTTGGCTGATGCCCATAAAACCCCATACCGGGCTGCATCTCAACCAGAGTAGTGACATTCAATGCAAGTTTCACTCCTCGGAAGAGAGCCTTATTTGGCTTGTCCGCTCCCGTCAACAGTAGTGGCAGCAGCCACCCTCCAGTCCAAGCCGGCCTCTGCATCATCCACAGCAGCAGCCCAAATCCTCTCCAAAGAGGATAAGCTCCTTGACGCCTTTGGCAAAAAAGTATTTTCCAACTCAACGCTTCAACTTCGTCAAGCTAACACTGAGCTCATCCTGGCAGCAGCAAATCTGAGGCTGTGGAAGGAGCCAGCCAATTTCCAGGAATGTATTCCTGCGGATAGGTTAGACGACTTTAAAGCCGGATTGTCGGATGCCAAAGTTTTGGCACAGGATTTACTGGAAGCTACGGCACACCATGTCGATACCTCAGTTCGAGGCCTTCTGGTCTGGGTTGACCACACAAAGCGATGATCCATGCGACAAAGTTTTCAAAGAAGGTACTGTACAAAGTACCGGACATTCCTTTTTGATGGCAAGGAATCGTTCTATTCCTCCACAGACGAGAAAATCACAAAGACTAAGGCGAGTACCCAAACCGCCAAATCTTTATCGGTCCTGGTGAAAGCTCCAGCTAAGGCCCCTTATACACAGAGGTCAGGGTCCCAAATTCGGTCCTTCTCTGGATTCAGGGGGTTTTGGGATCGCTGTGCATGCCGAGCTGAAGCTCCGGTTGGCGGGCACCACCGAAAGCAACAACGGCAAGTTGGCTGGTTTTTCTCTCGCCCATCAGCCTCCTCTCCAGGGACAGGTAGTTGCCCTGCCGACAAATCTTTTTTGTTGGTCGCATGAGACTCCGGTGGGAGGATGAATCTCATCTCATCTGGAGGCGTGGCAGAGCATCACCGAAGACTAGTGGGTTTTGTCCATCGCTCGAGTTGGCTTCTGCTTGCCCCCCCCCCCCTATTCTCCCACCCTTCCTTCCAGCAGATCGGGTCACCCTCCCTCAGAGCCAAGGTACAGAAACTTCTGGACCTCAGAGCGATGGAAACGGTTCCTTTCAGGGGGCAAGGGGAGGCCTTCTAATCCCATATGTTCAGTGCTCAAACCCAACCACGCTGGCCTGCGCACTATCCTCTATCTTTCCCTGTTCAATCTTTCTCTTTCCCAAGAGAAATTCAAGATGATCTCGCCTTGCCAAATAAAGCCCTCACTTTGGAAGGGCGACTGGCTCAGTGTAGTGGACCTTCAGGACACATGCATGCACATCCTGATATGGAGTCCGCATCAGAAATATCTGCAATTCTCCCTGGAGGGGAACTCTTCAGTTCCATGTGCTCCCTTTTGGTCTCAGCTTGGCGCCGCGTGTCTTTACGAAGATGTCGGTCATCGCAGCTTTCCTTGGGCTGCAGGGCGTTCATGTATATCCATATTTGGACGATTGGCTACTGCGCAGTCCTTGCCCACAGACGACCTTGATCAATCTCCAGTCCCCCCCTCCAGCTCCTGTTCCACCTTGGGCTGTCGGTGAACTGGCGGTAATCTTCCATCAAAGAGGGTCTCTAAAGACCTGATCTTCCTGGGTTTCTGTTGGAATACAGTCAGCACCAAGGTGTTCCTAATGGCGGACAGGATTACAGACCTATCAGCCATGTGTCGGCTCTTCCTCCAGTCCTCGCACATGACGGCCTGGTGGTTCCAAAGACTTCTGGGTTTCATGGCCTCTTGTGTGCTAGCTCTGCCTCTTGCATGTCTGAAGATGAGCTGCTGGTCTCGGGCATCAGACCCGGATTCCAAGATAATTCCAGTTCCGTACTACATGACGGCGGATCTGCAATGGTGGTCCTCCATCGACAACCTTTCAGTGGGGTCCTCCTTCCAGGAGCCCTGCCCACAAGTGACGGTTACTACAGTCTCCTCCCTTCTGAGGTGCAGTGCTACGTTGGGTCACCTCGAAGTATCCGACCTTTGGACACGCCAGGACAGGCAGTTTCACATCAATTATCTGGAACTTTTTGCTGTTTTCCTGGCGCTGAAGGCTTTTCAGCTGTCTTATCACCAACAAGGTAGTCTGTGTTTGCATGGACAACTCTGTGCCGTTATTTTACATCAACAAGCAGGGTGGCACCAAGTCACCTCTCCTTGTGGACCTAGCCATACATTGTTGGGACTGGGCCATCCAGCACATTTGGCTCCTGGCTGTAGACATTCCGGGTCACATCAATGTAACGGCAGATTCACTCAGCCGTCTGTCGGCGGGCAGTTACAAGTGGGAGTTGAACAGCGATATTCTTTCCAACATTTTCCGCCAGTGGGGCACTCCATAATTGGAACTCTTTGCGACTTTCACATACAGGAAACTTACTCTGTACGCATCCAGAGACGGCCTCTAGGCGTCCTCTCTGGGAGACGCTCTTGAGATCCCTTAGCACAACATGAAGGCTTATGCTTTTCTGCCACTGCCTCTAATTCATGGCTCCTTGGTGGCCAGACAGATTCTGGTTCTCGGAACTTCAGCATCTGTTGATTCTTCCTCCAATCAGATTACCGTTGATTCCAGACCTTCTTCACCAGAGCGATCACCAGATGTGGCACCCCTCCCCACAATCGTTCATCTTGGTGGCCTGGTGGCTGAATACAGATCTTTAGCACAATTTAATTTGTCCAAGGACAGCAGCCAGAAACCTTCTACGAGTGCTCAGTATACGAGCAAATGGCTCAGTTTTTGCCACTGGTGCTTGGGTAAACTGCTTGACCCCAGGCACGCTACAGTTGACACGGTTCTGTCTTTTGTGTTTCACCTCGCAGCTTCTGGCATTCAGTTCCGTCTTGCAGAACGTACTTATCTGCCATTGAAGCCTACCTGTACAAGGGCAGTTGTTCGTCTTCATTGACTAATCTGGTCATTAAAAGACATTTTGCAGGTCGTCCTCCTCATCTCTTCCCGCAAGTGCGCACCCCTCATCCCAAATGGGATTTGAATGTGGTCCTCACTGCGTTCTGCCGTAAGCCATTTGAACCCATGGCCACCACCGATCATAAATACCTTTCTTGGAAGGTTGCGTTTCTGATTGCAGTAACATCAGCGAGGCGAGTAAGTGAGATCCAAGCTCTTTCTGTGGAACATCAGTTCCTCACTTTCCACAAGGATAAGGTTGTGCTTCGCACTCATCCATCCTTCCTGCCTAAGGTGGTTTTGGGTTTGGGTTTGGGTTTGGTTTTGGGTTTGGTTTTTGTATTTCATTTGAACCAATTGATCTCCTTATCTGTCTTTTTTTCCTAATCTGGCATCGGACGCCGAGAGAATTACACAATCTGGACGTCAGGTGAGCCCAGAAGTTTTACCTCAATAGAACGAGTGAACTCAGGGGCTCCTCACAACTCGTTGTCGCAATCGGAGACATGAAAGGGAAACCAGCTATCTCCCGATGGTTTGCTAATGTATTTCAGAAACTTATAGCATTCAAGGCCTTCAACCTCCAAAAGGCATCCATGCTCATCTTGTACGTGGCAAAGCGGCTGCTGTTGCCTTCCAAAAGTATGTGCCTTGAGAAACCATCGCTAAGGCTGCTACGTGGGCTTCCCCATCCAGTTTTTTGTAGCATTACTGCTTGGATCTGAGCTCCAGGGTTGATGCCCAATTTGGCAAGGCTGGTCTTAAGAACTTATTCTAGTAAAGGGGTTTTTCCATCCACCCGAACTAACTGTGGTGTGTGCTTGGGAATCTCCCACAAGTATGGAGGAAAGGGGACTATAGACTAGGAATACCGTAGTCACTACGGTGAGTAACTTTGTAATTCTCCAGCATGGGTCTGGCATAGATTCACATGCGAGCCCTCCCTCTGACCCCTCTGCGGCTCTTCTTGGTCACACTGCCACTTACGTGCTTATCAAACTGAAGATGGCTCCCAGAGGAGGGGTTTAGGGAGAGACTGTCATTGGATGGGGGCAGTATGACTCAGAGGACAGTGATTGGTGTAAAGGAGAGGCAGTTTGTAAGTGAAACAAACTTTTTTTTTCTTTTACTGAGGATTCCCAGTCTGACAGGAAATATTCATGAGCATGTGAATCCATGCTAGACCCATGCTGGAGAATAGCTACAGGTAAGTAACTTGTTCCATAGGTCCAGAACCAGGAAAAACTGGTGTTTGTGTGTGTTGGCTTGCAGATGGTAGGTTCCGTGCGCTGGCTTGTATCCATACAGTTAAGGTCCAATGCCTTGGGCATTTTCTGTGTGGCCGTTTGTCATGTTGGGATGTGTAGGTCTGTTTTATGGCTAGATTGGCAGGTGTTTAAAGTTGTATGCACTGGCTTGTTGTGTACGTATGGGTAAGGTCCAGTGTCTGGGTTAGTTTGTAAGTGTGTGTGTGTTGCTTGTGTTCGGTTTGTTAGGGTATAGGTTTGCTAGACCAGTGGGCGTGTATAGTGTTTGGGTGGTGCGTTTGTGGAATTGGAAGCGGGTGGTTAGTGCTTCGGCTACTCGCGAAGTTCTTCTATTTGGCTAATCTACACAGTCTTATCTGATGTGACAAATGACTAATCTACGTAAGTCTTCGATTTAAGTGTGACACATGGCTAAACTTCACCTGGATAGAGCGTGTACTCCGAAATTGGAGGCACAAAAGTAAGTGCATAACACTTAGATTTGAGGTATCTGTTTAGAGGGAGAACGCCCAAGTATGGGACACAACAGTAAATAACACCACTGAACGGTTGGTACACAGCAGTGATGGGGGTACTCTTTACTAGCTGGGTAATTTTGGTATGCTATGTTAGGTAGGTAATGAGAGAGGCAGGGATTTTTGGAATACAGCGATTGCTGTACTCTCCACCCAGACCACACTTGTCAGTCGCTGATGGTTGAGGGCTGGCTACTGGCTTCTCGGGCGAACACGACCAAACACCGGAGCTGCTTCTTTGGGAGCTGCCCTTTGTCTTAGGGCCGTTAGCCAAAGGGGCTGCACAGGCAGTGGGCTGCGCTAGGTGTGGTTAAGAGCGTACCTTCTGGAGGGCAACAACCAATCACGGGCACAGGGTGGGGCTAGGGAGGGGGCATGGGAGAACACAGATGCGGCGGAAAAATTGAAAAAAGTCTGGAAGGCTAGTGGAAATGGCTGCCAGGAACAGAGGCAGAGAGACACTTGACTGTTTCAACCAATTGCAAGGGGTAGGGCGGGGACAGGAAGAAGCCAGAAACAAAGGACTGCATCCTCTAGATGCAGGCCAGCTCAAAGCGGGGTGGGAGGCCACAAAAAGCACCAGATAAACCCACCAGAATAGCACAAACTAGTTAAACGATTGGAAAAACCACACTAACACCTTCACAGGAGCACATGAAACAGGCCAAAAACGGATTTAAATCCATGTACAACTACTCGCTGAGCATCAGCCAGCCCCTTAAACTGCTCCTAGAGTGGTTTTCACCAATTCCTTAAAGGATGCTTCTAGAATGCAGTCCAGAAGGCAAGTAACGTGGAATTTTGGATTCTTGAAAGCCGTTTCGCTTGCCATTTCCTTCCAGTATCGCATTCATCCAGTCAGGTGTTTGGATGGCCATTGCCTGACGGCGTTGGGCAAACCCTGATTGGATAAATGCTCTAGCCACTCGTACTACCACCTGTGATCCCTCCTCCCTCTCCCACCCCTTTACTGGGGAAGCATTAAGGGCATTTTCATGTCAAACTGGTAGCTCTGTGCACCCGAAGCAAGTGCCTTGCTCTAGGTTGCCAATACACAACCCAACATGCAAAAAAGTTGCACCCGAGGATTACCTGCGTGTGTTTTTTTTTTTTTTTTAACCAGATCCCAGTCCCATTCTGTCTATTAAGAACCAGGGCAAGAATGCATCCTGCCTCTCATTGCTGTGTACTGGGCAAAGAAGCAATTGTACCCTAGTGCTTTTTGCATTGCCGAAGAGGCCTTTACTCTGATGGCTTACTGTGCACAACCTGGAATCTTAAAAATCAAAAAGCCCAAGTCCCAGACCTGCTATGCCTGGTAAGGGCGCATGGTAAGAGAAAGGTAAAGTGGTCCATGGCTCCCTATGCTTTTTTGCCACACAGTGCCGCTCTGTCCCTTTTGTGGTCCCTGCCAAGGCCTGACCGTGTTGAGTCCTCTTTAGCCCCACCTGCTGCCTCTGTTAATATTGAACTGGAAGCACCTTTTTAAAACCTGGAAGAAATAACTCACTGATGCTCCCTGCCAGTACTTCTCTGTGCCCCACCTCTTTGCGGCTTTGATTGCCACTCTGATCAGGTAATATGTGCCAACAAGAGCATAGGCCAGTCCATTGATAACAGAAAACACTAACCCTCTGTGGGAAGATGTGTTTTGTATACTGGTTATGTAATGTCTATACAAGAGCATTTGAACGAGTGTGCGAATGAATTTGAATACATGTGTGGTTACTTGTGCTGGCGTGGCGTGCGTTGTGTTTGGTACATGAGGAGAGGCCGTACCGAGATGAATGTGTTCTATGTGGAGTGCTTGCATATGTTGTGGATGGTTTTGGCCAAAAAGACTATAAAGAATTCTGTATGGTAAGTATGTTTGTGTTTCGGCTGTATGAAAATCACGTACAGATGAAAAATATGAACATATTTACCATACGGTGCCATTTTAACGAATAAAGGCAGCAGGAGTGTCTGCCGCACCATTATTTGCTACAATGGCAAATGGGTTTGCGGGGGTGTCCCCTGCTGAACTCATGAATAAAAAAAAGTCCCTGCAGCGCCTGTTCAGGCCGGAGAACTGGCGTCGCAGAAGAAGAGACGGAGGGCTGATTGCACGAGTGTTGCGCATTAAACAGTGTAAGTGGTGGGTAGGGATAGGTGGGGTCATGGGAGTTGTGGGGGTGTTTTGACAGATGTTTGCGGCAGAAATGACTGTGCAAAAATGCTTATTTACGGTCAAAACGCTTACGGTCATTTCGGCCGCGAACAAATCTGTCACGGTTAAACCAACCAAATTCATTGTGGATTGAGACGTCTTAAGATTTACAATGGAATTTGGCATATATTTACGCACTAGCATGACAGTCGGGTTAAATATTGAAGTTGCAAGCTGTCCCCTAAATTCTACACATACCACACAGCACACCATTTCTTTTACTTGCCACGAGTCATTTATCACTAGCCAGTGGCTTGTGCAAATGTTGCGCCCTATTGAGTGTTTAAGTGGCAAACTGGTGAATGTGGTTTCAATGCTGCCATTTTTTGTAAGCACAACCTTATGAACAGATACCACAGTCCAGTTGCGGAGGGAGGGATTCAAAATAAATGTTGATTACACATAAAGGATCAAACGAAAAGGTTTTCCATGAGGCTTGTATAACAAAGAAGATCAACAAAATCTTATTACCAGTGATTAATCCATAAAAGAGCCAGTGAGTGGTTGTGGAAGTATGTGACTGGATATGGGATAATGTGAGTTAAGTTACATTTCAAAATGATTAACCAATAGGGTTAAAGGCTAGTAGAACTACAAAAGAGCCACATGAGAATTGCCACCTCTAAATTCATGCTCCTATATCCTAAAATAGTATGTGAGGTTAGGGAAATACCATCAGATAAAGAGTGCCATCATGCGTTGACCTTTAAGTGGTGTGTCTCACCTGGTCCAATAAAAGTGAAAAAATATTATCAAGAAAAAACTAAACATCCTTACCAAACGTCCAAATCCTGTTCAAATACTATCTGTAGTTCAAATAAATAAAGTATTGTCTCACTGAAAAATGCGTAAAATGTTGCGTGCAACTGTAAGACAAACAATATCAAGGCATACCTGTCACTTTCAGATGTGGTTCATTCTATTGAGTGAAGTGACTCACGAATGCAAAGCTGTCAACGTAGAAGTAATACCAATAACAGCAGAATTCTGCGTTCGATTGCTCTAACTAATGTAAACCTGGAATTAAAGGATGGTATCCCATCTATGTCGGTAACGAAAATAACCAGAGAATGTAAAGTGCACGTAGCACAACATGATATGCACAGACTGACGCATCGACATAGAGCTTACCCATAGATCGGCGTTCAAAGTAATGGGGATACATCCCAGCAAGAAAATCGGAGGACGCAGAGCGGTACTCCGCACTGTATTCAAGCATTGGATGTCACGTGAGAAACGCGATGGCGTATCGCGTATGCCCCGGCAATAATAATAAACATACTGAAAACCAATCCCACATCTGCGCGAAAGCACAATATGGCGAGATATGCCCCAGGAGGCAAATGTCCAATAGCCACAACAATACAGCCATGAATGGCTAAATAAAAACATGAAACATGGGTGGCAAAACCCTGAGGGCTCTTAATGTAGATATTCTGATGACTAGAATATGTGAGTGAAACATGACAAATCGTAGCCTGAATTGTTATTGTATTAAAGAGAAATATATTATGATGAAAAAGTATACATTGTTGCATGTATATAAAATTATGGATCATAAAGTAGTTTAGTAATATGCAGTTGTGAAGGACATGAGCCTGAAAGCACATGAGCCTGAAAGAGTACACACCCATGATTGTCTATCACAAATGATTAATGTGACCATACTCAACAGGCTCATGCCAATACCGGCAGATTCAGTATGTAGTATTGCATTAAAGATTTATGTGATTACCAAATGAAGATATTTAAGCTTATAAGAAGACCTGCATTTCATGGTCCGTGTTGAGACCCCTTTCTGTACACCTTAAGAAACAAATTAGTTTAGATTCCATCTGGCTGAGTCGGAGTTGAATATCACCCCCTTTCTTGCTTCTAGCTTTCATAAGACCTACAAATCTGAGGTTAGCCTTATCCTGTAATTGATGTTCTGATTGCCAATGAGTGGCCAATGATGATTTGGCCTCAGGAGCCCTGAGGCTCGCCAAATGTTCCCTAATGCGAACTCTCAATTGGCGGATGGTGCTGCCAAAGTATAATTTCCCGCACTCGCATATACGCTATAATATGAATTACAGTTAAACTGTTGATTCTAACCACAGTTCCAAACATGTCAGTAAAAGCTTGACAATTTTCATGAGCCTATGCACATTGATTAGTGACCACATTTAAAGAATCCATTGGTGGCTTTCAGCCAGCCACCTTCAGCACCACTGGTTGTGTCCAGAAAAGGACACATTTTCTGTTTAATGGTGGGTGCTCTGGTAAATGTGAAATTCGGATTTTCTGATAAAAAGGGTGCCAGATCTTTGTCCAATCGGAGGATATGCCAATGTTTTTTGACCGATTTGTACAAGATTGAAGAATCATTTGAATACTTAGTAATGATGGCGATGTGAGTTGATGTCTTTTGGTGCTCCTTGTTCCACCAATAAGTCATCCTGTTGAACATCAACATATTTCAACGCTGCTTTATTGATGACATGCTCTTTGTATCCCCTGTTCACAAATCTTTGTTTAAGAATATTAAATTCCTTGATATAATCCGAGGTCTTACTACAATTTCTTCTCGCCCTGTGAAAGTCTCCACTCGGTATGTTATCAACTATTGCCCTTTGATGGTTACTCTGGGCAAGCAATACTGAGTTCACCTCCGTTGGTTTACGAAAAGTTGTAGTGTAAATGTTATTCTCAACAAAGATGTGCAAGTTGAGGAAATCAATTTCTATGGGACTGCAGTTGCCAGTAAATTTAATGCCAAAGCAATTATTGTTAGTATATTCCAGGAAAACCTCAAATGCTGACGGTGTTCCCTAACAACTTATCAAGATGTCATCAATAAATCGCTGCCATAGAATGAGGTTACTACCATATGCATCATTCTTGAGAACATGTGACTCCTCATATTGCGCCATAAAGAGATTCGCAAGAGAAGGTGCAAATTTTGCTCCCATTGCGACTCCCTTTTGTTGTGCATAGTATTCATTATCAAATATGAAAACATTGTTAGAAAGTACAAATCTCAGAAACCTTTAACAGATCAACATGTTGCGTAAAAGAGGCGGAAGAGTTACGAAGAGTATAATCAATCATCTTCACAGCTAACTCATGGTCAGTACTGGTGTATAAAGCAACTACGTCAATAGTGGCTAACAAATTAATCAGGTTACCATTTAAGTTTTAAGGGCCTGCAGAACATGAGTACTATCCCTGATGTAAGACAATGTAGTCAAAACAAATGGCTTCAATGCTTCATCCAAATACTTGGATAAACCGTCCGTGGCCCAATTAATGCCACTCATTATGGGTCTGATTGGAGGAAGTTTATCAAATGATTTGTACACTTTTGGCAAGAAATATAGTGTTGGCATAGTTGGTTCAGGGATGTAGAGAAAACCCGTCTCATCATCCTTAAGAAAACCTTTAACATACCATTGCTGTAGCAGGTTTCCCAGATCAGTTACAATTTTCCTGGTGGGATTGGATTTGTGTTTTGAGTAACAATTGAGTGTGGATAAATGGTCTCTTCCCATTACAATCTAGTCATGCGTGTTCAGGATGACTATATTGCCACCCTTGTCAGCCTCCTTGATGGTGATACTCTTATTGTTTGCAAGGTTATCTAATACCTTGTATTCAGATCTTGTAAGATTGACAGGGTAATTCATGGAATAAATGTGCGCCGAAAAGGGGAGCACAGGCGTGAATAATGCAGCGCATGCGTGCTAAAGCCGCGCATGCAGCCGTTCATCGATTTCATGGAATGCGCTGCATGTGTAAAACCTGGGATGTGCGCCAAATCCGTGGGTGGCGCACACGTCACTAAACGGCGTGCGCGACGCGCACAGGGAAAGCCACATCGTAGAGCGCACACAAGAAAAGTGGGTGGAACACAGGGTGTAACACATGAAATGGAGAACATCGTGTGAAAATGTGGCCGTTACGGGGGGGGGGGGGGGGGAAGTATGGGAGGTAAATGCTCGCAACGCTCACACGTGCTCTAACATGTATTCATGGAATCGAACAGGGGAAACCCGTGCGCCAAAAAAGACGCGCTAATCCGGAAACACGTACGCCAGCAGGAAGTAGGCGTTAGCGTCCCCGCACAGCATAAAAGTGCGCGCAAACAACAAACAGGTTCATGCACTACAATGAATATACCGTTCCTCGCAGCAGTGGTCGTGGGACACCGCAGGAGGAGGAGGGTAGCCAGGCCCCGCATTTTCTTACCCACGACCAGCCTTTTCGGGATGCCTGATGACCAGGTGTATGGGAGGTACAGGTTTCCACCACTAATAATCTTAGAACTTGTCAGGGTGTGGGGAGGAGGACCTCAACACCCACCCTGTGCTCCCAAGCACTGAGCCCCTTGGAAAAGGTGCACAATGTACTGCACTTCTTGGCTGCTGGGACATTACAGCGGACAAGTGCCATAGTTGGGGGTGGGGGGCCGGGGTTGGTGGAAGTCTCACAGGCCACACAGTCCTGCTGCCTACACCAGGTGTTGGCCATCCATGACTGCACGCCCCTCAGTTTGCAGGCACATAAACATGCCCAGAACACCTGCAGAAAGGCAGGCTGTCTTCCAGGACTTTGACTGGGTGGCACACTTCCCCAAAGTGCTAGGTGCCATTGATTGCACCCATGTGGCTCTACATCCTCCCAGGGCCACGGAGGACATCTATCGAAACCGCAAGCACTGGCATTCCATCGACGTGCAGGTTGTAGGTGATGCCAAGGGAATCATCACCTCAGTATATGCCAACTCTCTGGGGTCCATCCATGATGGTTTCATATTCAGAATATCACCCGGGACCTGGAAGCTGGGCGGAATGGCGACACATGGCTAATTGGTGAGTATAAATCCCTCTGCGCATGCATGCATGTCAGACAGAGAAATGTGAAAACCCCACTAATGATGGCCATCATCACCTCCCCAGGGGACAGTGCCTACCCTCTGAGCACCTACATGATGACGCCAATACGGAACCCCACCGCCCGAGGTAAGCTACAACACAGCCAATATTGCAACCCGGGCATAGTGGAGTGCACATTCGGAGTGCTGAAGTCACGCTTTCGCTCCCTTGACCGCTCTGGTGGGCAACTGCTATATGCGCCGCCAGTAATGTGCAGTATCTTAGTGGCAGCAGGTGTCCTGCACAACGTTGCAACCCGGCGGGGCGTGCTGGTCGACATGGTGGTGCCCCCACATCCCCAGCCACATGCATGGCCGTTGCGCATGGGAGGTGAAAGGACTGTGGTTAGGCAGCCCGTACCCAGCTTGTGGCAAATTACTTCACCTAAAATCCCACCCCTGCGGAGTGCACACAGGCCTGGCACATACCAGCTGACCATTTATGATGATGACAAAAGGGACAGTCAACTGTCGCAACCATACCACCCTGAGATGACCTGGAAGTGCTACATTGTGTGCATCCCTAGCTACTTAAACACACCCAATGCTGTGTCAGTAAAAGACACACATTCATGCAGCATGAAGGACTACCCCCTTACAAAACACTACAAACAGTGGCATGTCCCCCAACCCCTCCCTAACCCCATCTCAGCTACCCAACACACCATGGCATGCGACGTGAAAGGAACCAAATGAATGCACATCACATGACACAAGTGTCACAAAGTGCACATTCCCAAATGGAAACAGGCCACAGACAATTGCCTCTCACTAATGAAGAAAAAACAGCACACATTAACAAATACTTAACAGCAAGACAGTACAGGATACAACAGTGGCAACATATGACAGTAAAAAATTAAAGTAGTGCAAGTATCACAACCTGACTAAGGCAGCACATCGACCCCACTTCCAACTGCAGAGTGTTGCTGGTAGGCAAATGTGTCAGTGTACTGCATACAACATGAACTGCATCTGCAAAGGAGACTGGCTTGTTACGACCTGAAGAAGCTACATGTAGATAAGCAAAAAGTCCAGTATGTAAAGCCATACAGCAATCCACCAGGCAGTGGAGAAATGAACAACAATCCCCATTAGGGATGTATACACAGTTTGGACTACAGACTGCCAACACAACTTATGGGAGCCCAATGCCTCTGTGTAAGTTACTGTCACTTGGTCACACCCTTTGCAAGCCCATGGAAAGGGGAAGCAGGAGTGGTGTGTGTGTGTCTCAGGAACCCACGTTTCTAGCCCAAAGACAGGACAAGCCTGCATGTGCTCTGCTGGAATATACAGTGGATGCCTACTGGAGCCACACAAAGCAACACACTAACATTAATTCACAATCTGAAAGAATATTTATGAACAAAAATGCAAATGAAAGATAGAAAAAGTAAAATAAACAAATTAAATAATAACAAATTAAATAATAAATTAAAAATCAGAAGCATAATCAAATCAAAATGTATGAAAATAATAAATCAAAATTAAAAATAAAAAGAAAATAGAAAGAAGAAGAAATAAAGATAAATGAATTAAATACTATTTTCATTTAGCAACTCGGACTGAAATGTGAAAACACCAACAACAAAAAAAAATGGCCATATGTGGACCAGGGGGGATGGGGAGGCCACCCGGGAGGGGCGAGGGTGCATTCCAACACCCACATGCGTGGATGTTGAGAAAAAAAAAAACCCTCCATGGGTGCACGGCTACCCTACAGTGGGAGAACTGCCGTCGCTGTCATCACCCTCTGGTGGTACATCAGAAGATGTGCATGATACGGGAGGCAGACCACGCAAAGCCCTGGCATGCTCCTCCATGGAAGCAAGCATGCAGGTCTGAAAGGTTTGGTTCTACAGGATGATGGTACAGAGATCCCCATGCATTTCTGCCTGCAAGGCCTCGTGTGATGCCCGGATCTCCTCACGTGTTGCCTCGAGCTCAGCTGAGAGTGTGCGTGTAAGCTGCTCCAGCTGCTGTTCTGACCTTGTACTCCGGGACACCTCAAGTTCAGCCAGAGTATCTCTGAGGGACCTGTGTTGTAACCTCATGGCTGTGCGCAGATTCTCCATTCCAGCCCGTCTGTCCCTATTGGACGCCAACATGTCCTCCCTGTGTGAGTGGCAAATGGACTCTGTTGCCTGCTGCTGGCGCTCCACCTGCCTTTCAGGGGGGAGAATGGAAGGGGCCACCCGATTCACGGCCTGAGCCATCATCTCGCACAATGCCCCCTATTGTGCTGCTTTAGTGTACATGGAGTTCTCCCACAGTATTGCCTGGTGGCACACGGCCACCGCGTTGGCGGGCACCACACCTGTTTGGGGCAAGGTGATGTGCACCCTGCTGTTCTGGCACTGCCTGAGGCTGCAGGATTGCATTCCTCCTTTGATCTGCTGGCCCAGGGACAGGCGCAAATATTGTGGAGTGTGACCCTGCATCCGTAACCACCACAGGCGGACTCCAACACTGAATGCCCCATAGAGGGGTCTACCCCCAGTGCAGGTGGGTTGGACAGAACAGCATCCCTGCCAGAAACAGTCACCTGCGACTGGACATATGTCTCAATGTCCGATTCAGCACCTGATTCATAGAGGCCTCCAGAGGTGTACCCAGAGACACCCGTGGACAGTATGGTCTGTAGGAGAATTGGGTATTCACCCACCACCACCCCACGTCCTCCACTGGTGCCTGGTTGTGGCTGTGAGTACTCCTGCCTCTGCACCATCTCCTCCTCCTCAGCATCTAGTGCCTCATCACCTACAAAAACATAAAAGAAAAGTAATGAAAGCAGGCATGAGCACCATAGCCCACACACATATGCATGACGAGGCAGACATCAGTACATAAATGACACATGCCACACATGACAACTCTGGCATGCATACACTGGCAATGAGTTGGAAGGGGAGTCAAAAAGCAGACACTGAGGACTCCAACATGGAAAAGCAACACACGTGCTGCATGCTGGCTAGCACTGGCATCACACAGCCTGTGAGTGGCATGGACAATCCACATACATGACACATGCCAGCACGTAGCATAGCCATGGCAGATTTGACAAGGATGCCCAGATGGTAGCAAATCAGTACCGTCACCCATCCATGTGAGATGGACATCATGAAATAGAACATGCAAAATAGTGTGACAAAACACGCATGTGCCACACGCTGCAACAAAGCCAGTGTTCACTAATGCAGTGGTGGCAGGCACATGGATACATCAATGGTTGGTCACTTCGACATGACAGAAGACAATTGTCATGTTCAACTTTCAAACAGGGCCCCGAAGTGATTGTGTGCAGGCCATGTGTAGGAGCACATTACTCAGTCAGCCTGATTGATGAAATCATTCCCATAATAAGGAAACATAAGTGGACCATTGTGGGGTGAAATCTATGTCAGAAGTTTGTTACATTTGGGGCAGAAGGGCACACAAATGTGTGATAAACATGCAAAGGATTTCATCAATCAGGCAGAATGGACAGGAAAACAGTATGAACAATGTTGTGGCAAGATGGCCGTTGAAGGGCAAGTGGAGTAATCGGGTGCAAATTGTCAACTGCGGTCAGAAGGGATACTTGAAAAACCAAACCAATGGCCGGGCTATGGTTTGGAGGCATCACATGGCTGACCCATAGTAGTCATAACTACACAGCCTCACCTGGCACTCCATCAGAACACATCACCCAAGCAACGTACACATGGTTTGCACACACATGCATGGCCACTCACCCCACATTGCCTCAAGATCTGGTAGGTCTCCCACGCTTTGGATCTGATCCTCTGTGATGAAGGCTCCAGCGATAGACTCATGTTCTGTGAGTACTTCCTCCTCTGGTGGAGACCCACTGCCAGTCACCAGAGTAGAGGCATGATTGGAAGCCAGCTTGTTCTTTGCTCTGCGTTGCGCCTGACAAATCCAAGGGCACTAATCTGGTCCGCGATGCACTGCCAGTGGGCCCTATGTTGAGCAGTCGTAGTCTTGCACCCTGCAGTCACCAGCATTTTGCGGCCATTTGCTGACACTTAGCCCACAACTGCGTCTAGTTCCACATCATTGAAACAACGCTTCCTTGGCGTGCAGCAGGGGGAGCCGTGTCTGGGGTCCCAGCCTGTACTGCAAGAGCACCCTTCTTCCTCTTGGGAGGTGGTGTGGATCCTGAGTGGCTTACGCCGCTCTGGTTGGTAGGGGCTGAAGCGCAAGTGGACTGGGCACCGGAAGTAGCCAAAGGAATGATGACCAAAGGTCTCACTGCAGGCACTGGCTGCTTGGTGATGTTGGCAGGACCAACCTCGGTGTGATGGACTTGGACCAACACTGTCCCGGCCGGAAGACTCGGAGCTGGGGTGGATTGAGCTACAGCTGCCCATGCAGCCTCCTCACCCTGCCTACTTGGGGCAGCAGATGACATTGCTGCCCCAGATCCACGGGGCCTGGTGACAGCAACTTGCACTGCCACACATGGCTTTGACTTGGTGACACGGAAGTCAGCCTGGGAGTCGTCCTGTTCCGACTCGGTTGTCAATATGGGCCGGGTTAACAAGGCCTGGGCTGGGATGGTGTCGGCTGCATCTCCCCAACACATTGTAGGGGGGGCATAGGTGTTCTTGATTGGTCCTCCACACATTGGCCTCTTGGGCCACCCTGCACATCCTGGCCATGTCCCCTACCGCGCCCACCTCTTCAAGGTCGGCCACCTTTGCCTCCTTTACCGCTTGATCGCCTCCCAACCATGGCACTGATGTTCTTGTGTGAATGGGAGGTGCAGTAAACAATGGTCCTGGGCAATTGGGGTGAAAGGGGCAGGGTACTAGATGGAATACGTACCCTAGTGCTCTAGCAAGGCTGCCTGTGACCCCTGGGGGAAGATGACGGGTCACGCAATGCTCAGGCACCCGAAAACAAAATTTAACGTGCACGCGACCCCTGGTAGCCCACGTGCATGGAATAAAGAACCTGCACTAGGCTGTGGCACCCAGAAACACTAAAAGCATACACGTGGTACACCAGGCTACAATGACCTCTGAATGGGTACGCGACACATGGGGGCAACCACAGTTGAAAAATACGTGCGCAAATCAACGTCTGCCTGGAAGAAGAACGTGAAAGACGCGCATTGGCAACACCCCCGACAAATGAAGAATTGAACCCTGCCTGAGTATACAAAGAGTACGAACTGGAACCGTTGTGAAGTAATCGTGTGTGTGTGTGTGTGTGTGTACCGACGAGAAGTACAAGAATCACCCGCTTGCTCTCCACAAAACGCACGTACAAGAAAATGGTGTCCTACGTGTACCTTTTTAACCCAGCCCACACGTGCGACGTCACTTACGCCCTAAGGGCCTTTCCTCCAATTACATGCAGTGACACCCGGACATGCAGTTTTTGCACGTGTACAATCAACATGCACCTGTGTGGAGGGAAACACCCGCGTGCATTACGTCACAGACTTATGCGCTAAGGGCCTTTCCTCAAATTACACGCTGACGTGAACTTTTTTCATGTGCCAAATCACTCTGTATCAAGCTGGCCACACAACACACGGAAGACCACGCTCCTGCCCAGAAGGCCATTTTCCTGCCCCCCAGAGCCCTGAGCACGCTCCCACCTGCTGCTGCCTGCTGGCCACATGCCCTGCTTTTTGGTGCCTGCACGTCGGCCATCTGCAAGGGTCCAGTTGCTGTGACCACCCCTGCTGGAACAGAAGACTCCCGACTGGCATTCCATCTCTCCACAGCCCAGCCCCAGAACCCAATTACCCACCCACACCTGCCTCGGGGGTTGCCATGTCCGACACAACACCATCTGGCACCAGTGGCAACCCCCCAGCAGAGAGGCAGAGTGCTGCCAGCTTCAGTGCCAATGAAGTTGGCATCCTGATGGAGCAAGTCCTGGGGCATTATGATGCCCTCTTTGGAAGTTCACGCGCCGACTATGAAGGACGGAAGAGGATCTGGAAGGACATTGTGGCTGCCATCAAAGTGGAGGGAGTGGCAGCCCGCGACATGCAACACGTCCGGAAGAGCTGGGAGGACTTCAGGTCCACGTCCCTCAGCAAGGCCCGGCGCCTCTTGAAGGCTGCGCATGCAGAGGGGTGCCGGGTCCGCCTTACCAACATCCAGATGAGGGTCCTGGAACGCATACACCCAGCGCTCCACCTCCAAGTCCTTCAGAGGCAGACCCGTCTAGAGTCGAGCGGTAAGTGTCCATCTGTACTGATTGGACACTGTGCATGTTGAGGTGTGCCAGGAGTGTGCAGGTTGGACATGTCTTGAAAAGCCCATGTATGGATGGACTCATGTGGCAGGCTCATGTCCCTGTACATAGTCATGTGTGAGGCACATCAATGGTGTATGTGTTCAAATGCATGATGCCCAAATGCATGTCTGGGTGCACACATGTATACATTCCTGTGTATGTACTGTGGCATGGTTATGGTGTGACACATGGATGCCGGTTCCACCTTCATGTATGTGCACAATGTACATGTGCGTGTGTGTATTTGACATGTGTGCCACTGTGATACACCATGGATGCATGTGACACCGACATGTAGGAGGCTGATTGGCAGATGTGACATGGATGCTGATGATTTCACTGCGACAGGTGGTGATGTATAGATGCATGTATGGTGGCGTGTGTGCATGTGTTTGGCACTCCCCGTGTTGCATGTGACGTCAGGCTAACCTTCGGATGCTCATGCTGTTGTATGTTTATGGATGGTGCTGCCTGCTGCAACATTCCTGTTAATTTGCGAATGTGTGTGGGTTGAAATGATGTTTTGGGGAGTGTGATGCCATGTGTGAAGTTTGACACTGCCACTCATGTGCAACTGTCATGTGTGTATCAGACCATTGTACAGTGCCCTGATGCCTGTGTTCTCTCTCCCTGTCTGCAGCGTCAACTGATGAAGAGGGCGGAGACGGTGCTGTGGAGCACAGCGGCAGGGATCACACAGCCAGCCGGAGGCGCAAGGCCCAGCTCCCCTCCCAGGTTGTCATATCGTCAGGGAGTGAGTAGTCTGGTGCCGCATCCGTGGCCGCAGCTGCCGAGGGTAGGTCCAAGAGGCAGAAGTCGGAGGTGGACTCCTCGGCAGCAGAAGGGGCAGCTGAAACCCCACAGGGACCTATGGAGGAAGATGGCACAGAGTCATCCAGGTTGGTGGGGGGTTTGGTTGAGGAGGAGGCTGTGGAGGGGCCACACACGGGGTCTGGAGTGGGGGGGAGGTTCCACTGGTGCTAGTGGTGAAGTCCAGGAGCAGGGACAGGAGGCAGCAAAGGTGGCCGCAGAGGTTCCTGTGTGTAATCCTGTCTCCGATCCTGTGACTGCATCATCCCGCACCAGCAGGGATGCCTTCGTCCAGACCCGTTCTCAGGGAGGGGATGCGCGAACAACTGGCCGTCCTCTCCCTGCGGACGTGGCAATCTAGGACCGTGTTGAGCCTGTCCTGGCTGGGGTGGCGTTGCGTCAACGTGGCATCTGGGATGACATGCAGGGTTTTCGTGAGGACTCTGCACGTTATTTGGGATGCCTCATTGACCGGGTTGACCTACTAGGATGGGTCACCAGTGCTGGGTTCCTCCATCTGCTGAACCTTGTACCGACCCGCTCCTCAACTGAACCCCTTATGTGTCAGTCGTCCTCCGTGCCATCTTCCGGCCCAAGTATCACCTCGGCACCCTGTGGAGCTGCCTCTAACCCAGCGGCCAGGCTGGTGGAGGACACCTCCCTACCACAGTCGGGAGTCGGAGGTCCAGCAGGGGTGGCCAAACTAGTAGGAGGAGGACGTGCAGGCATCAACAGGCAGGGCACATGCACGGCAGCAGCAGCATCAAGGTGAAAGCGATGATGGCTCGGGGCCATCAATATCAGAGGGGCAGGTATCGGCTGGAGGGCAGGAGGACACTGGATTTGGAGTGTCTTCCATTTGGCAGCGGTTGGGCCAGCAAATAGATGCGGAGCGGCGGCGGGCGGAAGAGGCACTGCTCATTATAGTCAGGGCGGATAACTCCATGCGCAGGGCGCTGAGGCTGGCTGAGTGCCTCGAGGACATTTGCAGGGAGTTGGAGGTGGACATGGCATTATCCCTGCGATACCTCGGGGCCAGGGAACAGACCTGCCTCCAGGACACTGGAGTTCGATGATGCCCTGGCCCAGGAAATCAACTTGCCCGCCGCCATTGTATATAGTTCATTAGTATTAGGTTTCCTTTCCATTTTTCTTTCATTTGGGGTGCATGGACTATGCCCCACCTTTTTTGTATATAGTTATTTGTTAGGTAGGGTATTTTTGTAGGTTTCCTTTTGGATTGTTGGGCTCATGGACCCTGGATTTTTTTTTTTACTTTATTTTAAATCAAGGCAGGATGACAATTACAAACATTATAAGCAGTGATTATTTAGGCATGTTGATCCCCAGTCCTTTATCCCCCCCTGAGTTTCCTCCCTCCCTCCTCCCTTTGGTCCCTCTGTCCCTTAGGCATTGTAGGCGGAATCTTCCCTCCTGGGCTGTCCAGTTTGCGCCTCAGCGTCTATGTATCTTCCTCAGGGATCTCTTTGATTTTTCAGGATCCAGCGGGCCCTGGTAGGTTTATAGGTCAGGGCGGGGAAGCGCTGGTCGAATTCCAGCACTGGGGCCCAGATATTCTGGAAACGATGGAGAGTTCCCGCTTGTGCTGCCGTCGCCTTCTCCGCTACCAGAATGTCCCAAAGTTTGGTCCACCATTGGGCTATGTGAGGGCCTTCCGGGGTTTTCCAAGCTCGGGCCACCACCGGTTTCCCTGCTAGTAGGCAGTGAGTTAGTAGTTTCGCTCTGGTCCCGGAGCGTGGGTAGGTCCCGGGGATTGGAGCACCCAGCAAAACTGGTTCTGGTTCCAGGGGAATCGTTGTTCTGGTAATTTGTGTGATGGACCCCAGGCATGATTTCCAGAATTGTTGGACCTTTGGGCAAGCCCACCACATGTGGAAGAAGGAGCCTGGGTGGCCGCATCCTCTCCAACAAGAATGATCCACCTGGGGGTTCATATGGTGAAGTCTGAGGGGCGGGTAGTACCACCGCAGCGTGATCTTGTACGCACATTCCCTATTGGTAATGCAGGTGGACGAGGTGTGTGTTCTGGTCCATATGTCCACCCAGATTTGATCCTCTATTGGGTGACCCAGGTCCGCCTCCCATTGGGCCATGCAGCGGGGTTTTGTGGTCAGGAAGTCACTTAGGAAGCGCCTGTATAGGGTGGATACTCTGCCGCGGGTTGGAAGGTCTCCCAGAGTGAGTTCTAGGGCAGTAGGAGGGCGTGTCGCTGCTTGCAGAGTTTGGGGATGTGAGCCCCAGTGGCGTAATTGAATGTAGGTGAATCTATCCCTTTCCTGGAGTTGGAATTTCTCCTTGCATTGGGCGAATGTGAGAGGTCTCCCCCCCCCCCCCCCTATACAGCTGGTCTATGGTCTCCAGCCCGCCCTTAATCCAGTTACGAAAATTGTGAGGATTCGTTCCCGGTGCGAACGTTGGATTATGGAAGACCGGGGAGCGTGGGCTCAGTCCTCTTGGCACTCCCTTTCATTTTAGCGCCCAGTCCCAGGAGCTAAGGGTGTGTTTGGTTGATAGCAGGAGATCTCCCCATTGAGTCCTGAGGGGGGACGGGATGTGTGGTAGAAATCGTAAGGGTAGGGGCACTTGTGATTGTTCCAACTCTACCCATCTAGGGCGGTTTGTCATATTTTGCCATGCCTGGACCTGTGCCAATTGAGCTGCCACTCTGTAGGCCTGCAAGTCTGGGACCCCCAATCCTCCCAGTTTGGAACTCCCCAGCATAGTTCTGAGAGGGATTCTCGCTTTCTTACCTTTCCAGATAAAGTTCAGCATTTTTCTCTGGATCCCTCGAAGAGTTGGTGTGGGGATCGCTACTGGTAGGGAGGCACAGGTGTATAGGAACCTCGGAAGGAAGTTCATCTTGCATGCAGTGATGCGCCCGAGCAGTGAGATTTCTTGGTTCTCCCAGCGTTTCAAGTCACCTTCCAGTTCTTTAAAGAGTCGGGGGAAATTGGCTTTGTATGTGTCTCTTGGGTCAGCCGGGATGTGGACCCCTAGATAGGGGATGGCTCTTTTTTCCCATGTTATCGGGCACATCTTAGTCAGTGGTTCCCGTTCTGCTGGGGTGAGGCCGATACCCAGGGCGGATGATTTATCGAAGTTTATGGTGAGGCCTGAGACCTCGCCATAGCTGGCGATTTCTCGTATCGCGTGTTTTAGAGATGAGTGGGCCTCCGAGATCGTGAGGAGAATGTCGTCCGCGTATAGGGCGATTTTGTGATGCGTGGGGCCACTTTGTATGCCCTTGATTTGGTCGTTTCGCCTGATCTTTTGTGCAAAGGGCTCCATGGTGAGTGCGAAAAGCAAGGGTGACAGTGGACAGCCTTGCCGGGTTCCGCATGATAGGGGGATTGGAGCCGAGCTGTGTCCGTTGATTCTCAGGCTAGTTTTAGGTCTATTATAGTTGGCTAGAACCATCGTTTGGAAAGTTGACCCGAAGCCGAAGGCCCCTAGGATGTGTCTCATGAATGTCCAATCCACCCTATCAAATGCCTTAGCTGCGTCGAGAGGCACTAAGACTAGTTTTTGGGAGTTCCGGGAGGCAAGGTCCACAAGGTTCAGGCTTCTCCGGATGTTGTCACCTGCTGTCCGGTGTAGGATGAAACCTGCCTGGTCGGGGTGAATGATCTTCGGCAAGATGCGATTTAAGCGGGTTGCTAGAATTTTTGAGTATATGTTCGCATCGATGTTTAAAAGTGCGATCGGTCTGTAGGACGTTATGCTTCTTGGATCTTTTCCAGGTTTGGGCAGGAGGATGGTGGTTGATTCCTGCATCGATGGGGCCACTGCTCCCGTTTCCCTGAAGGAGTTGAATAGGGTAACCAGGTGGGGGGTCAGTTGTGCTCTGAATAGTTTGTAAAACCTGGTTGAAAAGCCGTCTGGGCCCGGGGCCCGTGTTTTAAGTGATTTGATGGCTTCCTCAACTTCCTCCCCTGTAATGAGCTCCTCCAGTTCGTCTCTCGCTGTGTCAGAGAGACTGGGCACTGCTGCCTGCTGCAGGTATTCCTTCTGTTGTGATAGGTTTCGTGGGGTTGCCTTCATGATTTGGGTCAGATAATCTATTGCGAGTCGTTGCTTTTCGGGCTCTGAGTATAGTGTGACCCCGTTGGGATCACGCAGACCAGTGATCGCGTTGACGCGTCTCTGCTTGGCTAGCTTGGCCACCAGGAACTTGTTCGCCTTGTTACCCTTCGCGTAATATGACTGTTTGGCCTTCGCCATTAGTTGGGCGGTTTGTTCCGCATAGTGGGCATCCAGTTTTTTCCTTGCCGTACGAATGATCCGTTGCGTTTTGGGGGACCAGCCTTTCTCCTTGTGGAGTGCCTCGGCCTCTCTTAGTTCGTTCTCTAAAGCCGTCCGGGTCTGACGCCTGTCTCGGTGGTAGGCCGCACCTTGGGCAATTAGGGAGCCCCTGATTACTGCCTTCATTGCGTCCCAGTTGTTCGCTAACGAGGTGTCCGAGGCTGGATTTTCGTTAAAGAAATTTCTTATTCCTGTTGCGATCTTGTCTCTGGTAGCCATGTCGTTAAGGATCGGGTCGTACAACGTCCATTTACGTGAGTTATTGAGGTTAGGGTTCTGAACCCGGAGTTCCAAGAGCACTGGGGCGTGGTTGGATATCGCTCTTGTGCCGATGGAGACTTCTTTGACTGAGGGGAAAGTTTGCGGGGAGATCAGGAACAGGTCGATCCTTGAAAAGGTGCGATGGACGAATGAGTAAAAAGAGATCTTTTTCGTCAGGGTGGAACACCCGCCATGAGTCTATTATCTCCAGGGTCCTGAAGAGTCGGAGGAGGCTAAGTGCTTGGGTGAAGTCGCTTGGAGTCGGGGGGTGTGACCGGTCTTTGGTGGGGTTGGGAACCCCATTGAAGTCCCCACCGACTATTGTTTGGCCCTCCACAAAGCTAGCGAGAGATGTGCCCAAGGAGTCATAGAAGTGTGAGTGTCCAGTGTTAGGGGCGTACAACGAGCCGAGAGTATATAGATCTCCCATTAGGAGGCATTTGACCGCTGTAAATCGGCCTTCTGGGCAGATTTTCGTTTCCAGAATCTGTGGGTTCAAGTCTTTCCTGAAGAGGATCGCCGTACCTCCTTTTTTGTTTGTGCTAGAGGCAAAGAATTGGAGCGGGAATAACCGGGAACAAAGCCGGGTCACATCTACCGTCAGCAAGTGAGTCTCTTGGAGCATGGCTATCGCTGCGTCTTCGTCCCGGAGTTTCAGTAGAATTGCCTTTCGCTTGTTAGGGGAGTTCAGGCCATTAACATTCAGGGAGAGGACCCGAAGCGTCTGGAGGTCCGCTGAAGTCTCACTCTCCTTTCCTTGGGTTAGGGGGGGGTCGTGGGGCGGTGATTCAGCTGCCATGTCTGTTGGGGAATCTCTTGATATCATCCTGCACTTGAGGTTTTAACGCGGAACCCCAACGGGGGGGCCGCAACTTTAACTGGAGGGTAGACCGACGTAAGTACGGGCGTACCCTCGGCCAACAGGGCCAACAGTCCCATCACGTATTGTGTACTGTGGGTTTCCAAGGAACAAAGGTTGGAAAGTATCCTTGGAGTGGGTATGAACCATGGGTATGGCCCGTCGCCACCGCCTTCAAGGTTCCTTAGTTCGAGACAAAGGTGGCGGGTCCTAATTTAGGTAAGGGCACCTGCGTCTAGGCTAAATTGCTGACAGAACCTGGGACCGTGGAAGCGTCCTCGTTCATCTCTTTCTGTTGCTCCGCTGGGTTGACGACCATGACGTGCGTTTGGGCTTTGGGGAGGGAGGCGGTCCAGAGTCCTCGGTCCTCTCCGGGTTTGGCGTGGAAGGATCTCGGGGCGAGGCTGGATGTAAGATTTTCTCTGCGTCTTCCAGGTGGCTGATTCGGCGTAGGGTGCCTTTATATTTAAACGGGAGAGCTGTCGGGAACAGCCACCTGTAACGGATCTGTTGCTCCTGAAGGAACACTGCCAGAGCCCGGAGTGCTCTTCTTTTCTGAAGAGTAAGTGGTGAGAGGTCCTGGTATATTTGAAGTGGGGTGCTCTGAAAAGTGATCTCTTCTCCTTGGCGACTGATCGCTGATATTGCCTCTTTGGTTGTGAAGAAGTGGACCCTGGTAATAACATCTGGGGGGGGGGTCCGAATCTGTCCCTCGGCGCGGGCGGAGTCTGTGGGTCTGGTCCAGCAGGAGCTGAGATTTTCCCAGATCCGGGAGTAGGGCCTCGAAGAAGCTTCCCACGTAATCCGCTAACTTGCTGTCGGGGACAGAGTTTGGGACGCCCCGAATGCGGAGGTTGTTGCGACGTGCCCTATTTTCAAGGTCTTCATGTTTGAACTCCAGGATCTCGCATTTGTGGTGCAGGGAATCGATGGATCTGCACTTCCCCCAGCGTGGTAGTGTGGTCCTGAGAATGGTCCTCGATTTCTCCGAGCCTCTGTTCGATTTCTGTGACCCTTTGGTCCGTCTGTTCAACTTTAGCAGTGAGTTCCGAGAGGCAGGCGCGAAACTCCGATTTAATATCCGCCATGAAGGCTATCCGGTCTCCTTTGTTAGCGAAGGCGCCCCTGTCCTCTTGTGGCTTCTGTGGGGTCAGTTTAGGAGGATCTTGTTTCTCCGGTGCAGTAAACATGGCAGAGATATCTGTGCCCTTGCTCACCTTTGTTTGCCTAGACATGCTGCTCGTATTGGGCGGTCTTGATTGAAAGAGTAGCAGCGGGGCCCAGGGCAGTGGGAGGCTGCACTCGGGTGTGTATCACTCTCTACCCCCTCTCTGGTCCAGATCTGGGCGAGTGGGCAGGGGCGCCCCAGGAAGCGTTGGTGTGGGGGGGGGGTTTCTCAGTGAGTCGGGAACGGTGCAGGATGGCCGACTGTTGCCTGAGGGGGGGTGTGTCGCTGCGATGAGGCCCACGGGCTCGAGGCCTCTCTGGATGAAAGCAGTTCTCTCGGTGCTTCCCCGCCCCTCCTCAAGTCTCCATCGGTGGTCCTTCGCTGATGGAGGTCCCAGGTCCCTCTGTGAACCTTCCGTGTGCGGTTCTGTAATGATGTCGGCTGTCGCTGAGCGGAGGTCCCGACTCGTTCCGCGTAGCGGGGGAGGGGTGGAAGCCCGCTCTCCCGGTCCCTCTGAGTGTGCGTCGGGCACTCCGGCCCCAGCAGCCGAGGATGCACTTGTGTGCGTTCCGGGCAGCCTTGTATGAATCGGATGGCTCTGTGCTGGAGTCCGCTCCCCCTCTCCAACTGCCTGGCGCTCTAAGGCCCCATTACCACCAGGTGCGGAGTGTGCTGCTGGGTTCCGGCTTGGCGGCCATCTTGGTTTCTTCGGCTGGAGACGGGGGAGAAGTTCGGCCGCTGAATTCTGGTAGAACGCCTCCTCGGTCGAAGGTTATGTTTGGCCAGGTTGTGCCATGTCGGTTCCGGTCGCCTTAGATGGCATTGGCGACATGGAAACCCGCCTAGAACCGCCAGGAATTGACGGCGGCAGCGGGCATCCCACGGGCGGCCTCAGAGGAGCGATCACATCGATGGCGCTCCAAGCCACGCCCCCCGACCCTGGATTTTTACATTGTATATATTTCTGGACTGCATTTGACTTCATTGTTTTTTTTTTGTTTGTTTGTTTTTTTTACCTATGGAGCAATGGTTTTCTTTTTTGTTTACCTTTTAGACTTGGTTTGATGGACGAACGCTTTGGAGCCTTTTTTCATTCATTTTGGACATGCAGCCTTTTTATTTCTTTTATTGTGATTTTATTTTTTATTTATTTTTTTTTTTCTTTCATTCCCTTGCCTTTCTTTGTATTTAATACATTTTGGTTTCATACTTCATTTGTGTAGTATTCTCTCATTGGTTTCATGCATGTCACGATGTGGGTTTTCTTATTCACTTGCTGTGTGTGTGTGTGTGTGTGTGTGTGTGTGTGTGTGTGTGTGTGTGTGTGTGTGACGGACAGGTATTGATGTGCATACTTTTCATTTGGGATCTATCATGACATGGGGATTTTAATGTGGGGTGGATGGACTACTTGGTTGGGTGTTTGGACTTGGGTGGCCATAAGGGTCATGAGTGTGGGTGGGGGGACATGAGTCGGGGCCTGCTGGCGGGTGCCCCTCAATGGTGGGTGGGGGGGACATGAGTCGGGCCTTGCTGGCAGGTGCCCGCAGGGTATGGTGAGGGTTGTAGGGTAGTCCCCTATGGGGAGGGTAGTCCCCTGTGGTGTGGGCTGCCTGCAGGGCATGGGGAGGGGAGAAACCGCACACCCGGGAGGGCCCACAATGCCAAATGGTGTGTGAAACTTCCCAAGCACCCCCAAAATACACGTACCCTGCTCTCGCCTGGAGTATCGTGTGTGAAACTTCCCACACACCCCCAAAATGCACGTAGGCACCCCATACACCCTGGGCATGCCCCGCAGGCAGCCCACGCCAGAGGGGGGTGCTTTTTCTACGCAATTTACCTGGCTCGAGCAGGGTACGCGTATTCCGAGGGGTGCGCCAGTACATTTTCATGCTTTTGGGTGCCGTGAGCGGGGTACGCGTAGTATTTTCACGCGATTACAGTGCACCGGCCCTGTAAACTGGTCAGGGTAAGCGCAGCCTTTTGCGCTGCATTAGGGATTTCAATGCCTTTTCCTTGCGCAAGGGGCATTCTTGGGGGCGTAACTGGCGCTGCGGGATGTTCTCTGTGCCAGCGCTCAAAATGGCCTGGGAATTCCATGAATACGAGGTGCGCCAGGATGCTGTTTAGCACACATGGCGGGCGCACGCTCCCTCTCTGCGCTGCCTCTGCGCTGAAATCTATGAATTAGCCCCCAAGTCTCTTCCTGCAACTCTTTTTATTATTGCTGTCAAGATGACTGTATATGTCGGAGATGAGTGCTTTATGAAAAGTGTCCAACACATTTTCTGACACATTGTGGTGGGAATTTGTAGTTGGGTCTCAGCTCTCGAATGTTAAGATGTCTCACACTGATTCCCAAATCTTCGTGAATGGAGTCATTCGAGAGCTGAGACCTAACTCCAAATTCACGCCACAATTTTTGTCAGAAAATGTGTTGGACACTTTTCATAAAGCACTCAAATCTCTGACATACACAGTCATCTTGACGGCAATAATAAAGAGTTGCAGGAAGAGACTTAATCTTACAAGATCTGAATACAAGGTATTAGATAACCTTGCAAACAATAAGAGTATCACCATCAAGGAGGCTGACAAGGGTGGCCATATAGTCATCCTTAACACGCATGACTATATTGCAATGGGAAGAGGGCATTGATCCACACCTAATTGTTACTCAAAACTCAAATCCAATCCCACCAGGAAAATTGTAACGGATCTGGGAAACCTGCTACAGGATTTGGTATGTTAAAGGTTTTTTTTTTTTAAGGATGATGAGAGTTTTCTCTACAAGTCCTTCGATAAACTTCCTCCAATCAGACCCATAATGAGTGGCATTAAATGGGCCACGGAGGGTTTATACAAGTATTTGAATGAAGCATTGAAACCATTTGTTTTGACTACATCGTCTTACATCAGGGATAGTACTCATGTTCTGCAGGCCCTTAAAACTGTTAAATGGGAACCTGATTATTTGTTGGCCACTATTGACGTAGTTGCTTTATACACCAGTACTGACCATCAGTTAGCTGTGAAGACGATTGATTATACTTTTCGTAACTCTTCCGCCCCTTAAACGCAACATGTTGATCTGTTAAAGTACTTTTTGAGATTTGTACTTTCTAACAATATTTTCATATTTGATAATGAATACTATGCACAACAAAAGGGAGTCGCAATGGGCGCGAAATTCGCACCTTCTCTTGCGAATTTCTTTATGGCGCAATATGAGGAGTCACATGTTCTCAAGAATGATGCATATGGTAGTAACCTCATTCTATGGCGGCGCTTTATTGATGACATCTTGATAATTTGGTAATTAACACCGTCAGCCTTTGTGGTTTTCCTGGAATATACTAACAATAATTGCTTTGGCTTTAAATTTACTGGCAACTGCAGTCCCATAGAAATTGATTTCCTGGACTTGCACATCTTTGTTGAGAATAACATTTACACTACAACTTTTCGTAAACCAACGGAGGTGAACTCGGTATTGCTTGCCCAGAGTAACCATCAAAGGGCAACAGTTGATAACATACCGAGTGGGGAATTTCACAGGGCGAGAAGAAATTGTAGTAAGTCCTTGGATTATATCAAGGAATGTAATATTCTTAAACATAGATTTGTGAACAGGGGATACAAAGAGCATGTCATCAATAAAGCAGCGTCGAAATATGTTGATGTTCAACAGGATGACTTATTGGTGGAATGAGGAGCACCAAAAGACACATCCACTCACATAGCCATCATTACTAAGTATTCTAATGATTCTTCAATCTTGTACAAATTGGTCAAGAAACATTGGCATATCCTCCGACTGGACAAAGATCTGGCACCCTTTTTATCAGAAAATCCTAAATTCACATTTACCAGAGCACCCACCATTAAACAGAAAATATGTCCTTCTTTTCTGGACACAACTAGTGGTGCTGAAGGTGGCTGGCTGAAAGCCATCAATGGATTCTTTAAATGTGGTCACAGTAACGAATGTGCATATGCTCATGAAAATTGTCAAGCTTTTACTGACATGTTTGTAACTTTGGTTAGAATCAAAAGTTTCATTAACTGTAAGTCTTGTGCAGGAAATTATACATTGGCAGCACCATCCGCCAATTGAGAGTTTGCATTGGGGAACATTTGGCGAGCCTCAGTGCTCCTGAGGACAAATCACCATTGGCCACTCATTGGCAATCAGAACATCATTTACAAGATAAGGCTAACCTCCGATGGGTAGGTTTTATGAAAGCTAGTAGGAACAAGAGGGGGGGTGATATTCAACTCCGACTCGAGCAGATGGAATCTAAACTCATTTGTTTCTTAAGGTGTAGAGAAAGGGGTCTCAACACTGACCATGAAATGCATGTCTTCTTTTAAGCTTAAATATCTTCATTTGGTAATTGCATGAATCTTTAATGCAATACTACATACTGAATCTGCCAGTATTGGCATGAGTCTGAGTATGGTCCCATTAATTATTTGTAATAGACAATTATGGGTGTGTACTCTTTCAGGCTCATGTTGTGCTTCACAACTGCACATTACTACACTACTTTATGACCCATAATTTTATATACATGCAACAATGTATAATTTTTCATCATAATATATTTCTCTTTAATACAATAACATTTCAGGCTACGATTTGTCATGTTTCACTCGCATGTTCTATTCATCAGAATATCTACATTAAGAGCCCTCAGGGTCTTGCCACCCATTTTTCATGTTTTTATTTAGCCATTCATGGCTGTAATGTTGTGGCTATTGGACATTTGCCTCTTGGGGCATATCTCGCCATATTGCGCTTCCGCGCAGATGTGGGATTGGTTTTCAGGATGTTTATTATTATTGCCGGGGCATACGCGATACGCCATCGCGTTTCTCACGTGACATCCAATGCTTGAATACAGTGCGGAGTACCGCTCCGCGTCCTCCGATTTTCTTGCTGGGATTTATCCCCATTACTTTGAACGCCGATCTACGGGTAAGCCGCATCTCGTCGATGCATCAGTCTGTGTATATCATGTCGTGCTACGTGCACTTTACTTTGTCTGGTTATTTTCGTTACCGACATGGATGTGATACCATCCTTTAATTCCAGGTTTTACATTAGTTGGAGCAATCGAACGCAGAATTCTGCAATTATTGGTATTACTTCTACGTTGACAGCTTTGCATTTGCGAGTCACTTCACTCAATAGAATGAACCACATCTGAAAGTGACAGGTATGCCTTGAAATTGTTTGGCTTACAGTTGCATGCAACATTTTACACATTATGCAGTGAGACAATACTTTATTTATTTGAACTACAGATAGTATTTGAACCGGATTTGGACGTTTTGTAAGGATTTTTAGTTTTTTCTTGATAGTGAAAAAATATTATCATTGGACCAGGTGAGACACCACTTAAAGGTCAACGCATGATGGCACTCTCTTTGATTGTATTTCCCTAACCTCACATACTATTTTAGGATATAGGAGCATGAATTTAGAGGTGGCAATTCTCCTGTGGCTCTTTTGTAGTTCTACTAGCCTTTAACACTGTTGATATTTCATTTTGAAATGTAACTTAACTCACATTATCTCATATCCAGTCACTTACTTCCACAACCACTCACTGGCTCTTGTGGATTAATCACTCGTAATAAGATTTTGTTGATCTTCTTTGTTAGCCAAGCCTTATGGAAAACATTTTTGTTCCTTATTTTTATGTGTAATCAACATTTATTTTGAATCCCTCCCTCCGCAAATGGACTGTGGTATGTATTTTTCATTTATGACCACTTGGTGACAATGCAATCACACAACACTGTTATTTCATTTGATTGATGATACTACACATGTTTTGCTATTTAAACTTGAATCATTGTAATTTTGTTTGATTCATGCAGCCTTGAGAACGACCCGCAAGTCGAAACACGCGTCGGCTGATCAATCATTGAATAAATCTGTTTTCAATATATTATTTATGGAAATGTCCATTCAAATAGTATTTTCACAATTGATCACAGATTGTGTTGATGTGAGCCCTACCCACCACCCTTAATTTAGATTGCTTAACTTTTGCCAGCTCTTGGTGGATGAGCTGGGGGGGTTTTGGAGTCCACGCTGCCAGCTAGTTCCATTATGACATGACACTTTCTCACACATTTTAGAAGTGGTCATTGGCGCACAGCATTCCCTTCTCGAAACCACAACCTTTAATCCTTCTTACAACCTTATGAACATGTGCTTTTCAGCACCTGTGTTGGGGTTGCTCACGAGGATCACCAATAAATGAAAGGAGCTAAGCGAATGGGTGAATCATTTACTTGGCTGAAGAACAACCTTTAGCAGAGCCCGCGGGTGCTGCTTCAGCTCCCCACCTCCCATACCTGTAGCCTCTCATGTTTCTAGAACTTGGATTGTATAACTATGTCAAAAGAGAAGGGACAGCACACTGGAACACTTACAGATGTGGAAGAGTGAAGGTGAGACATTCAGCGCGAAGTGTAAAAACAGGTGCACGGGACTCCACAAAGTGCTGTCATATAATTGTGGGAACAGGCTTCATGAAAATGCTGTACAATGCTCATGTTTACTGTGATGAGTTAGAGGCATTCCTGTTCCTTTTTGAGGGGGCCGAGCCAGATATTCCTTTCAGAGTGGTGGATGGAGCAGTATTCCTTGGGTGCATCACCTCTTCTGAGAGACTGGGTACTATTTCACCCCCCCCTTTCAGGGAATGCTATAATTTCAAAAAGCCTGACTACATATCCCAGTAGCCCTTGTTGCTGACTGGGACAGTTTGCGGAGTTAACTCTAAGATGACTCATGAACGCCTAATATAAAAAGCATACCCATGTAGCAGAGAAAAATATGGTCACACACACACACACACACACACACACACACCACCCACCACCCACACAATTTAAAGACGCAGTGTATATAAATACATTAAAGCTAATTTTCCTACTGCACAATAAGGTGATCTTATCAAAACTCCATTAAGAGGCGAGTTCACCATATACGGCTGTCCACTGTAAAGACCGAAACTTGTCTGTTTACAGAGAAGCCCACCCCAATGGGCATATATGAAAGACTAGAGAAGCCAGAGATGCACGCTAATCTGGGAGAAAGCAGATGTGCTTGCCGCTGCTCCCTGGAGGTATAGTGGGACCATTACCGGGAATGTGGTAACTACCTACTGAAGACTATACAGCAGAAGAGCTGCCTGATACAAAGCAGATAATAGGCCTCAAGGACCAGCAGTGTGAAGGAGGTTGATCCTAAACCTAGGTTCTGCCCCGGAAGAAATAGCAGGGCCTGAAGACTCTGCCTTTTACCAGAGAAGCCTGAGCCCAACAAGGAGAGAACCAAGGAGGTTAACGTTATTGGCTGTCTGACAAGGGCCCAGACAAAGAGGAGAAACACTTGTATACAGAGGAGACAAACATGTGTATGGTGGAGTGGGAAAAAATAATTTCCAACCCAAAGGCACCGTAAGGAGCGAGTACCCTGGCCTTATAGAAAACCAAGCAAAGAGAACCCCAAAAGTCGTGCATGGAGAGGGCTAGAGAAGCCGAAAGGCGATGTGAGAGGTTGGAACCACTCACTGTAGGGGTTCGCCGAGGGAATCATCTCGGATTGTTTACATAGGGATGTGTAAATCCGTAGTTTGTTTGGTTGGCGACTCACTTCACCAAAGGACAAGGAACGAGAATCTGGACTTAAGAGAAAACTAAATGCAGAGAAGAAACCGATAGAAATCTTAAGATATGAGAGGCTGCAGAGAGGTCTGGAAAAGTGGAAGACAGTGGACAGATCTGCAGAAGGAACTTCAAGATCTGTGAAAAGACCGTCCTCGGAGAGGTCTGGATAAGTGACAAAGCCTTGAGAGGTCAGATCTGCAAGTACTTCTTTGTCAAGCTATCTTTTTGTATGTGTAGTCTATGGTTCGTTGGAAATTTAAAGATAAGGTTTGTGGAACTTCTATTGGCCAGGATCTGCAAACATTTCTGTTTCAAAGTATAGGGTTAGGCATGGTAAACCAGGATTCTAAGATACTACTTTAGGGTAGTCTTTGTTCTACTACTTGTTGTTTGTATAGTGCTTTAACTGCCATTTTGCTAGTGCTTTGAAGCACTGTGGCAGTGAACAAAATAGGACCATTACATTGTGTGCAAATAGTATTTATAATTTTAAGCACATTTTCAATAAGTAGCAGAAATGACTAGTTTGTGACCTTTTATACAAGCAATAGTGTGAAGTCACAGCATGGATTGCTGTATCGGACGGATAGCTGGACCCAATTGCTTGCTAGACTCTGCCATATTCATGAGGCGTAGCGCTAAAATTTGAAAAGGAGGTAGAATAATTCCGATTCAACACCAAGGGCAAACTAGAGGCGCATAAGCGCACACATGGCACACCATTTCCCACTTGATAAGAGTCAATGGCAACTGTGGCGAGTGGTAAAATATGTATTGCATTGTATTCGTCAGTTATATAGCACCCTTTCCCCATTTGTATAGCCTCAATGCGCTTTGTGGTTGGAATGCCCTCGGGGCCGTAGTCCTTGTGTGGGAGATTCTAGGAATTGATGTATAAAATGCGTGTGCGCATTTTTCCAGGTTAGGACTTGGGTGGGGCTGGCTAAGCTCCATTAAGCTGCCCAGAGGTTGAGTGTTTCAGTGTGGGCAGTTATGCGAGCTGCTAGACCGGAATTGCATAGCCATACCTGCATTCTAAAGTGCATGCATGGATGGGTGGCTGTGCCTGCGACCTGTGTCCACAGACGTGGTGCAAGATATGCATACCATAAACTCTGGATTTCACCTTCTATGCTGTTTTTCTAGGTCCAATGCGATTGGCCTGAGAACACATGCACAATGAATTGTATGCAACAAACATGCACAACTACTTCCATGCAACTATAGAATTAATAATTATGGTGAATGGCACACTACTAGACTAGACGAATAGCACATGGCATTATGTTGGCAGTAATATGTTGCGCGGTATGGACAACCATGTCAGTGTCAATGGTTCTGCCGCACTCCTGGAATTACAGTGCCAAAGGTGGAGGTGGGGGGAGGGAGCGGAAGGGAAGGTCCAGTCTCCCCAATCCCAAGTTCGATCATCCATAGTTGAGGTTTCCCTGACACCCACATGCAAATCGCATGCACAATAAAGACTTGCAGCCACGTGCACAGTTTGCAAACATGTTATCAACACACTTCAAAGCATGTCCACTTGTCCGGGCAGTAGCCAGTCCCGTCATTGTATGACAACCATAGGTAAACATAAGAGGAAAGTAAGATTTCCTCAAGTGGTAAATGTTAAATGCGCAATTGTGTCCTTTCCGAACAATTCCTGTCAGAAAACTAGAGTGGCCAATGAGGTAGCATTTAGCCACCACCATTGGAGAACGCACTGAAATGGTCTTACTTAATGGGTCTACAGATTTGCCTCATTTTGTCGCAGTCCTCAACTGGGCTGCCTGAAACTGGGGAGACGAGCCAGATTGCCACCATTCATGAGGTATGGACACCCTATTTCTGTCTCCTGGCTTTCCCAGGGACCAGTTGGCATCAAAACTGAGCTTTACTATTCCGATTTTGTAAGTCTAATTGCGCACCTACGAGTCAGAACTGCAATTCACAATTGTAAACCTTGTTGCATGTATTAGCCATGATTTTATGAACATATTTAAAACCAAATGGTAGCAGCTAAAATGGTAATCGGCAACTGTAGTAAAATAGAAACCTACATGTCCAGTAACACCTATGTAAGTGGGGGGTTCAGGGTCAAATGTCCAATTGATTTTTATGGATATACTTAACTCACAATCCCATTAGTAGCATAATCCTATATTTTGTGGAGCTGTACTCTGTACAGTTTCCTGTTTCCTTGGGCAAGCTTTTTTTTATTTTTATTTTTTTTATCGCGCTGCTACGAGTGGTCCGCGAGGATTCAAATGCATTGAACTACTTGTACAAAAGGTTTTGAAAATCGCTTCCCTGAAGACGTTTCAAAGAAAAAAAAATGTAAAAATACAGCAAACGGTAGAACATGGAGGAGGATCCATCTTGCTGTCTCCAAGTTCCTATTTCAATTGCTAACCTGGAGAAAAGTTTCATTGCCCTGAGCTGAAGCCAATATTGTCAAAACAAAACGATTACTCGCCTAGTCATTAGTATGTTTTTGTTATAAAGCCCAAAGTGAAGTTAAGTGGATCTCTCGATCTATGTCTTGAAATGTAACCAAGAATGTGAATCTCTGTTCAGAATGGAAAGGCCGTCCTCCTTTTATGTTGACAGCCCACAAGCTTCAGACTAGTGAGGAAGGTTGCAGTAAAAGCTGAACAAGGTAATGAGCTTGTCTGGTCCGCTAATCCGATTGATTACAAACGTAGGGTTTGCTTGGGGTCGATTTCAGGGCTTTACTATGGAAGGTCCAGAACAACATCACATTTTATACTTCAGTCCAAACCGTGCCATCAACGAACCTTTCATCCAAAGCATGTGCAGCACAGCTCTCCTGTCTCCCACAATTCCACGTTTTTATATATTTCTCACCAATATAATATTCCTTGATTACTCTTGAAGATTTGAATAAGCACCATGAAAGCATTGCATAATTATGCTGTTATTCTATTCTGCTTCACACCAACTGTTTATATTTTCATCTTTACCTGCCTGCTGCTTTACCTCGGAAGCGGCCAATGTTCTTCATTACAAATAATTTTTAGAAGCAGCAGCCGATTATTGTACATAATCCGTAGCCTATTTTAAAAAAATCTTTCCCAGTGTGAGTTAGTTTTGCACTTATTTTTACGTTCAGTGTACTCCCCTGTGTTTTTTTGTGTTAAATGTATAATTTTGTTCACCTATATTATCCTAATCTCTTGTGTTTTCATCCACTTTACAAAGAGACGACAATTAATGTATCTTCCTCAGCCCCAAAGCACAATCACCTTACTATCTATCCATCCATAACCCGATCATGGGTTATTCTTTTACCTCCATCATCAAGACTGTATCTGACCTGCCTAGAACAATTCTCTGCCCTTTTATTGAGCTTTGACCTTATCTTTCTTTCCCTATCTCTAAACTGCTGCATTTGTCCTCTCAAATATTGGCCTCCCAAATGTAATCTTTTGCGTTCCAACAATGGTGTAGAGCTTGAGTAATTGGGTTCATGTCCCTGGAAAAATCCTGTACAGATAAGTGGCCTATTCCCTCAACTCAAAAATTACCTTTGACTCCTTGATCGTATTTGCGATACACGTATCCCGCCACTACCACTGCCTACTTTTCATCTGGAAGCAGCAGAAACTACAACTAGCTCCCAACTCTACTGCCAAAACGGGATATCTCATGTCTCCAAGTAGTCCCAAACCTTACTGGAAGTCTTGCAGTTGGAAAATGACCCCGACCTTCCCTGTCCCTAGGACAAATATAACTACACTGTCTTCTAGTCCGTGCCAAATTCTCCTTCCAAACCCTTTGCGTCATCCCATAAGCAGTCTGCTGGAGACTTAAAATAGCTATGCAGCAATAGAGTGCCCTCTGCGCTTCTCTGACCAACCTTCTGGAGATAATATGCAATTTTTTGCATTTTCAACTTAATTGATCCAAGGAGTGTAGACTCCTCCCAGTCTGAAACGGCAACTACAATAATCACTTTGCTATGGCCGAAAACACCTTTTTTCATCTCCCAGTGCTTTCACACTTGTAGCTAGAGAGCAACTTGAGGCATTTTAGTGAGCTGATCTGCACCGTCTGTAATTAATCAAATCTTATTATTTTGTCCGTGTGCTGTGCTCTGCTCCTTCCCAGAGGAGGCAAATTATTCCCCAATTGTAGTGTTTTGGTGACATTTTGATGATTCATTAATGGAGATTTGCAACATTCACAGTAGGGATATTCTCTACTCGTAGGTGCACGCAGTTTGTCATTGGTTGTCCCAACATGGAAGTCTGCTGCCTGTTATTTTTTCCTCTAGGTCCACAAATACTTGTAGGACGCTCCAGAATACATTGTAAAATGTGATGGCTGCGCCATGGAAGCGAATTAAAAATCTAACCCTATAATGGCAGTTTATTGCATCCATTTTTTGGAGTGTAGAGGGAAACTGTTGTTGAGAGGAGTGTATGGAATAATAAAGAATGACCGTAACGGTTTAATCTTTCCATGAATAGGAAAATTGGTGCCTGGAAAACATTTCATTGTACATGTTGCTGAGAAATGATTGCTCTGTAGATCTGCATGTCTCTAAATACATTCTGTTTGTTAGCTGGTACACTGTTGCTGTTCTAATCCCCCACCATCTGCCACTCACTCGATTGCCAAAAACGACTTTCGATGTTCATTATAGTAAGCGCCAAGGAAAATGTGTGGTACAAATAACCACTCATCACAGCAATGCTATTGTGTTAGAAAGCTTAGTTTTTCAAAGGTCCAGATTTCAAAGCAATTGAATTTACAATGCACAATTTCATGTGATTGTTCACACAAGGGTGTTTTATCTGCAGTGGTGCGACTAGATTCGGAAATAGTTTATCTGGGTAACACCATCTTACTACTTTGTCCTGTCCCCTTTCCACCATACTTGTGGGAAGAAACTGCAGTGTATCCCACAGGATAAGCTTGAAAATTGGTAGTCTCCTGTATTGTGGAAGCTCATGCTGTTCAGCTCTTACCCTCACCTAAAGGCCTCAATGCTCTTCTGGTGTGTGCAAAAGCAGCCAAGTGGCTTTCCAAGTATGTCCTTGGCTAAGGTGTAAACACTACTGCCTTGATGTTTGCTATATGGCTGATGCTTGGTTTGCTCAAGCTGTTATTAGAAATGTTTTTAAATAAGTCGTGGGTTATCCATCCATTCCGTAGTTATGTTCCAGTGCTTTGAAAGCTCCCACAAGATGGAGGAAATGGAACAGAGTAGTAGAAAAGGTTACTCACTATAGTGACTAACTTACTCCTCCAGAGTCCCCTTTCCCACATCTGTCTGCCCGCCTTCCCCTCTTAAAATCTACTTTGCTGCTAATGGTCTACCAACGTTGACTATCGAAAAGGACTAAAGGGCGGGGCATAAGAAGATGGGACTAAAGCCACATGCGCTGGCCCTCGCATAATAATAAAATAGTTCCCCTCCCCAGATGGACGGATTATCCCTTTTTTATTAGTGTTACCCTATGAAACTCAGAATTTCACGCTTTGAAAACACTTGTGCATAGGCACGTTATAAATGCCATATCATATCAATACACATATTTTTGCTTTAAAAATATTGTGCCTTTTTATACTGTAATGCAGAATTTTTGTTTTTGCTGTATCGGGCATGATATTGGCATGTTCAGCGGTTGCACAATGCACTATGGTTGCATGTGTCTCCAATTCAAAATCGAACTAAATGGCCTTCTATGCTTAGCTGGGTTTGTACTGTTTTCAGTCGTTTTAGTATTTCGTCGAGGTGACTTCCGTCCAGTGGATTAACTTTGTGCACCCTGTAGTTGATACTGAAGCCCATTATAGTTTCGGCGAGTCAGAGAATCATTGTCGACCGTTTCAGATCTTCCAGTGCTGTGCACCTAACCAGCCCAAGGGTACTGCAGTTGCCCTAATGACACGGCACCCTAGTGAAACATGTGTCCTAATTTGGTTTGTTCAATTGTTATCCCATGGTTGGGGGAATGGGGGTCGCAACGCACCTTAGTCTATTTTCTAAAACTGAAGTTGACTTTATTTGATCATTGCAAACAACTTAACATCTTTCCGAATTAGCCCATGGGACAGCCGTTGCACCAGTTTGCAGTAGTCTACCATAGAACGGTCTCAGAAAAAGCCTTTTATCACAAATGCTAATTTTTGTTGATTTTCTACAGACAAATGTTTGGGATACAAGTAGTATTTTACTTTGATAAACTTTGGGGGTGGGGAAATCTATTCTTTTACACAAAGCCTAATCAAAAAACCATGTTCTATAGTATGTTATGGCAAAGCAATCTCTTTAAGGTATTTTGTGGGGTTTATATATTGCAACATTGCCCATTTTCATGTTCTTGGTGCTTGGAAATCTGCAAGAGTAACTGTATTGGGGGGGATTTAGGAGTACAGGAGCGAGATCAATGTAGTTGTTGCTGCAGTGTTGATACGTGCAAATGGGAAGAAATCATGCTCTTTGTGCTCATAAACCTAAAAGTACTTTCGATGCACAGTGTGAGATCCAGGATGGGTACTCTGTGCTGGAGACACTGACGCATTTCTGGGACATACTTTCTGAATTTCTAGCCTATGCCCTTCACGATTTAAGACTTGCTGACTTAATGTTGTCGACTTTTGTTCACAGGCACTCTTTCTGTCAAGGTTCATGCCTCCCAGAACCCTCCAGCTCTACACTTAAGGTAATGAGTGAAGTCCCTGTGCAGCCCCGCCTCTTAGCTAGGCTAAATGCAGGCTTGGGGAATAGCTCAGGAGCACAGAATTTGTCTTGGAAGCAAGACAACGCAGAGCATCACATGTTCGATTCCCAGTCCCGCGCTGGTGTCTCCGGCATAAAGCGCAATATAAAAAAAGCTCAATATATTTCAAGGTATCCACTGTGATGTTATATCCTGCTATACGCTGCCCCAAATTCTGGGCTCACTATTGCTGTCAGTTTACCGCAAACCGACATTTCGACTGGCCATTGACACCTCAGATATCTCATCAACGGCACTATGTATTATACACATAGCAGCCCAACATACAATGGTCATTGGCAACCACAATAAAATGTAAGGGATTAAATGAGTATGAAAGACGAGAAACGCTTAAAGGGTGATGCAAAGACTTTAAAATTGGGTATAAAAGGGCAATTAAAGGAGTGACACTTAAGTAGCAGTGAGGTATCGGGCGTTTGTTGCATCACACTGCTGTCTCTGCAGTTCATGATCCTGTACTCTTCAGTTCTACTGTGCCTAGTGAATTATTTTATTGCATTCCTATTTGAGTGTACTGCTGTCTATCTCCCGTTCTCTCACCCTACTGCTTCCCTAAACCCCACATGCCCCTGCTTCCCACCCGTAGCTTACTTGATTACATTTGTTTACCCCGATTTTGCTTCTATTCTAACCACTCTTTTCAATCTTTTCATCTGGTTACCTTCATTTGTTTAAAGTGGCTACCATTATTCCTCTGCTCAGAAAGTGTATACATCTAACGGAACCTTCACATTTTCGACCAAACTGCTTGAACACTTAGTTTACTGTGAACTTGGCTCTTATTTTACACCAGCAAACCGCTTCCCTCTCATTAATCCGGCTTCCATTTAGGCATTCTCATCTGAAATGCTTTTCCTCATGCTCGACATCTTGATCGTTCTTCTGTATGCGTTTTTGCATGACCTTAGCACTGCGTTTGATTTGGTTGACATCCCACTTTGCTCTCTACGCTCTCCTCCATGGCTTTTTGAGCAACTGTTGTATATTGATTTTCTCTTACCTTTTCTAATTGTTGTTTTACTATTTCTTAGAAAGCTTTGTGTCATTATTCTTCTTAATTCCAGTGTACCTCATAGCTCTGTCCTCGTCGCACTTTTATTTACACCTTATACGTCCTCTTTGGCGTCTTTGTTAATTTTTTATTTTGAAGAACGCAAAATAACGATCCTTGACCTAGCTGTGACTTGTTTTATCGGTCAAAGTTGGCTTTTCATCCTTGACGAATCTTATTTTCAAGGTTTATTGTTGTCGAGGTGAACACCTATATTGTGACCGTTGCAATATAATATACACTTTTTCCAATTGGTATAGTTTCCTGTGCGCCAGCTATACTTTTGTTTACTGGGTGACTGAAAATTGTGATCAATTGGAGAAAGAAATAACAATCTTTCATTTTTTTCATTTGTTTCCTCACAAGTTGTCCAAGGAAAAATTAAATGTATTCCATATTTTTAAAATGTTTCTTCCTAATCACATATTGTCTTGACTTTCTCACTTTTCTTGTTCTCAAATTACAGATCTTATTTTCCTCTTTACTTTCGCTGTACTAGTGTTTCACAATTGTTTTTTTTCATGGCTCATCAGGAGAGAATTTATCAACAAAATTAATCATTTTTCACAATGTAGCATTAACCACAGTAATGGTCCAAAACACAATTTCTTGGTCTCTTATGACATGATAGTAATTTTCTTATTCTTGTCTATGTACTCACCCTGTTCAATGTTAGAAGCGGCTCTCGCAAAGTAGACATTGTTTTGTATTGTTCAACTAACTTAGTCTTGCTGTTGTATTTTTTTCTCTTCTCTCATAACTATTTGTTTACCTTTGGGATAATCCATTTTTTATTATTTTGTTATGCTTTACTATGAGTGTTAAAAACCCATCATTTGCTAATAGTGGCTCTATAGTTTAACTTATAAGGAGAAAATGCTCTAACTATATAGTCCTAAAGATTACCCCACAAATAATATATTAAAAATATAGAAACACATGTAGAGAGAAAGTAAAGGGAAAAATAAGATGTGATTTTGGAAAAACATTGGAAAAATATGTAATTAATTTTTCCTCGGACAACTTGTGATGAAACAATAAATGAAAAAAAAGAAAGATTGAAAATTGTGATCAATTGGAGAAAACATCACCCAATAAACTGAAGTATAGCTGGCGCACAGGAAAGGATGCCAATTGGAAAAAATGTCCATCTGTGACTTGGTAAATGCCATTGCGACTATATAATCTGAATCGTGGGATGGAAAATCTGAAATGTAATTAGTACAAGTTTTTTTGGGTCTCATAAACCAATGCAAAAAAAAAAAAGTTACTGATTTTTGTTCTTCACCCAAAGCAGTTTTATCCTGTGACCTTCCACCCATGCCCGCCTCCGGTGCTATCCTCCAAGATTAGTTCACAGGGATTGTATCAGTAAAACACTAACTGGCATATTTGCATACCCAAAATACTTTGCAAGAAAATGTAATGAAATCTGCATGTACACAATTACTGTGAAGTGCATACAAGATTGTTTGCCGCAAACCCCAACTTTCAATTGTTGGGTAGGATTAGAAGTGCTCAGTGAAACCATTTTTGTATAGCAGCGCAGTACCATATAATTTAAGGTCTCTGCCCCATAGAACTCTGAAAATGTGGAAAGGTTGCAGTTTGTGTGGAAAGCATTCTAGTTATCTGAATATTGTTGCACTCATTTTTTACTTATGTATAATGCCAGGCAGAGTCCATAACAATTAACCCTGGCAGGCCAAGTAAATGATGTTGCAATGTTGCTCTCCACTTATATGCTAATGTTAGCAAAGCTTAATAATAATAATAATAATTTGGCATTTATATAGCGCTACGAACCCTCAGGTATCTGAGCGCTGCTTATTATTACCCACGGTGTGTGGTGCTCATTTATCGACCTCGGAAGGATGAAACGCTGAGTTTGGCGCTGCCGGGATTCGAACCTGCGTTTGCAGGGTCTGCACCGATGTCAAAGCGAGCGCTCTACTCGCTGTGCCACTTGACCGGCTGTTAAGTAGGAGACGCTGAGCATGACATTTGGTTACTCAAAATCCTTAGAGGGCAAATTAATATTTGAGTTTCATAATGCGGGAACTTGCAAGGGGGAGGGGCTTTGAAGTGCTTATGTGACATATGTACAAAGAATGGGAGGCATGGATGAGGTTACACATTTTAGTAGCCTACCTACTTCGTATCTGATGTTTGAACCAACACTTGGGTTACCTAGAGTCTGGGTAATGCTTTTTCTAAGGCACCATGAGTAACAGAAAATCTTGTGCTTGAATTTCATTCATATTATAACAAGACTTGTACCGAAGTCTAGTAACCTTTTGCAGAGCTACGGTAGACAGGCTCAAGGTTGTCTGGTAATATCTGAATTTGGCATGGGGCAGAGTTCGAGCCATACAGTATAAGTGTGGTAGAGCCAAATATGGGAGTCATGGGTGGGAAGGGAAGATAATTTGGTTACTGTGTGCAGGCATATCTGTTATATGTTCTGTTCTTTGAGAATTTTTTTCATATTAGTTTTTAACCTCTTGTAGTTGTATTGTATGTTTAGGGCTTTTAAGGTCAAGCTTGCATAGCAGGACAATGTAAACATGCTAGACCAAACGATCAAGAATAGTTAGTATAATTTAGCTTAATTTTGAGAAAAAGCAAGTATTAGGTATTTGGTATGGCTTGACCCTCAGAGCGCGCGCAGAAGGAAGCTGGGCATGCGCATAGTCTGCCTAAAAATTGGTGTTGCCAATACAAACCCACTGCCATTCAAAAGGGACATTCCAGAGAACCTCCCTGTGCCAGGAACAAAAGATTTGTTCCATTTAACCTGTAAACTACTGTTCAGTACGTTTGTTTAATCTCATGACTCTGGTCATTAACCTCTGGGGATCTGCCACAGGTCATCCGCATATAAGGACACCTGTCCCTCACGTCCTGATGGACACGTAAATCCCTTCATGAGGGGGTCTTCCTCGAGCCATACTGCCAGTGGTTCCATGGCTAGTATAAACAATGCAGGGGACAGAGGGCAGCCCTGTCTCGTTCACCTTGTCAGTGCGAAGAACTTGGACAATCTACTATTGACCAGAGTGCTCGCCTTCGGGTCCACATACAGCAACTTAACCCATCACAGGAACTGAGGCCCGAACTCCATTCTACCCATCTCCTCCCAGACAAATTCACAGTTGACAGTTGAATTTTTGAAGTCAATAGCTACCACCACCAGTGACCCGGGGTGTCGCCCATTCTATTCAGTTCTAGCTGGAGCCTCCAATATTCATGTGTTGGTCTATGCTGCAGGAAGCTGTTCTGGTCCGGATGGATTCGGCAGGGTATCCTTCATTTTCCCAGCCAGCACTTTATCCAGCACTTTGGACTGCCTATTAAGGAGTGAGATGGGTCTGTACGATGTACAATCGTTGGGTGGTGCGGGGGGGGTGTATCCTTTTTTTGGAATTTCTTTCACTGCCTCCTTTTGAAGTTCTGGGGCAGTCACCCAGTTTCCCTGCTGTCTTGGAACATCGCCAACATTGGAACTACTACCTCTTCGGTAAGTCTGTTCCACATTTCAGCTGGGAATCCATTAGACCACGATGCCTTCCCCGATTGAAGCAATGAAATTGCCATTGCTATCTCCTCTTGGGTGAGGTCTTCCTCCAGTGTTTCAAACTGCTAGAGCGTCAATTGTGCCAGGGGATTGTCCTCTAGCAGACGTACACAGGCCATCCTTTGGTGCCCTGCCGGTACCGTATACAGTTGCCTATAGTAGTCTGCAAATACTTCAGATTTGGTCTTGTCTTCCTCCTTTCCTCCCCTCTATCCTTCATCACACTCTGTACATGGCTGGAGGGCTGATCATGCTTCTCCACCCACGCCAGTAACTTTCCTCCTCTCCCCCCATCGTATACCATTGCCCTTGAAGTCACATGGGCCTCATCTGTGGCAAGAGTACGATAGGATTCCCTCCTATGTAGCAAGGACTGCTGATTTTTCCGGGAACGATCTGCAATAAACTATTATAATATCAGCAAGTGTGCCTCATTTGTCACCATTTGTGCAAGCCTTTTTTTTTTATCCCCAGGCTGCAGTAGCCTTCCCACAAGTCATGGCACTCTGCACCGTTGAGGTGTGGTGGTAAAATATTCAACTGTCCTTTCCTGGAACTGCTAAACTACCTTTGGAAAACCCAGACACTAAACATTAAACCTCCAGGACATGTTGCTAACTCTCTGCCCCACTCCCAAAGTAAGAAACAGCGGTGAGTGATCGGATATATCCCTTGTGATGGATTGCACCTTGCCTACACAGTGTGCATCCAGACCAGTCACAAAGATATCTAGTCTGGAAAGAGAGGTGTACCCCAGAATGAACCGAATACCTGGCCTCTGTCCGTCATCACCCCCACTGCCCGAAACCCAACCCTCCCTCACTCCTCCCCTGCCCCCCCCGATCCCCCCCGCCTGGCGGGACTGGAAAACTATCCTGAACACTGTCCATAACATCATCATTAAAATAATCACCCACCACCCAGTGGTCCACCTGATGATGCACACAACTCTTGTAGCCAAATAAACCCAGTTGTCTGGGTGGCTGGGTGTATATGCAGAGCAGACCGATTAGCTCTCATCCAAGATAACCCACTACGAGCACATTCCTCGTACCACGGCAGATATGGCAAATTGCACCCATTTCCTAGCCATATCATTACTCCCCTGGAGCCCCTTGAAAACCCTGTGTGCATATTAAGTCTATAATTGGACTTGCCAACAAATGTAATCTCTGTCGCCATCAAATGCGTCTCTGCGAAGAAAACAAAAGTGGGTTTGTCTATTCAAGGCTTGTAATACCATTCCTCGCTTAACTTTGTCACACAAATCATTGACATTCTAGGACATGCACTTGATCCTGAAACTCTGGGGCCTGGCCACTTAACCCATCAAAGGAAAATGTGGCATGGCCCCATTCCCGACCTATGGGCCCGGGTCCGCAGTACGCTTCTGTGTGACAAACACTTTCTTGGACAAACCTCTTTCGTGCAGTTCAAACCAAAACTAACCCCCCCCCCCCCCCACACACACCCCCAAGGCCTCCACACAAACCTGGAGCTAGGTGTATCTGTCGCCCAACCATGATCTATGAACTTTTCGGTCTTAACCATGGTTTGCTAACACAGCCCCTATCCCCCTCAAGCCCACCCTCTTACTACCTCCGAGCCCACGCCTACCCCAACCCTTTGACAAGGTCCAGCAACACTGCCCCTCCCACTCCACCCCGTTTCCCAATCTCCCTTCTATTCTGGCAGCCCTAACACGAAATGGAGGACCCTCAACTAACAATGGTCCTGTTACCAGCAGTTTCGCTCGTGACTGCTAGGTCCATTGACAACCTGCTGGTCGTACCCTCAAGAGACACCAAAGCAGGCCGGTTCTTGCAAACCATGCTTATCCTGTGTGCGGTCTGTTCCTGACCCTCCTAGCCCCTCTTGCTGTACTGGCAATGTGCCATCTGGTTGCACCCGGACTGTCAGTTTTGCCCCTTCTCAGGGCATGTATTCCTCCTCCGTCTGCCGATTGTGCTCCCTTTGACTGGCTCCCAAGGTGTCTATCCAGTCCCACACTTCCTCTGGATTATTGGAAAAAAAGGATCTGTCCTCCACTAGAACCTTAAGCCTGGCTGGGTAGAAGATCATGTATCTGAGATTCATGTCCCTCAATTTCCTTTTCACTGCGTCATAGGCTTTCCTTTGTCTTTATACCTCTTGGGTGAAGTTGGGGGTGGGGGGGCGATGGGGGGAATCAAGTCTGGTGATGTCAACCTCCTATACCCCTCTTCTCTTAGCATCCTGCATTATTGCATCCTGGTCCCAGAAGTAAACGTTTTTTGCAAAAAATGCTCAGGGAGGAGCCCCCGCTGCAGGTGGTCTACCATGGACTCTGTGTGCCCTCTCCACAGTAAACCATTTGGACAGGCACTAGACACCCATTTTTTCCACTTTGAGCCTTTCCAGGTAGAGCTCTATGCCTAGCCTTCTCTGCCGTCTGCAAGCCCTTCCATGAGGATATTGCATCGTCTGGAGCCGCCCTCTGCATCCTCCGCCTGTGCTTCCAAGGCCTTAGTTGCTGCCATCAGCGAATTCATTCGTGGCTGGAGGGATTTCACTGCATCCTCTTTGTCCCCAATTCGTCCAACTTGTGCCACCCTCTCATTGACTTTAAGGTCTGCTCGGATTAGCGACACTTCCACTCCCACTGATTGCACTTTGGTCTCCAGGGAGGAGTGTCCCCTGAACGGCATCCATAATTTGTGCAAGGTTCATTGGGATAGTTTCCATTGTATGGCAATGGTTCACCATGTGGCTGTTGTGAGCCTGCCTTTTTGTTCTTGGCACCCATAAAACGGTCCATACTTAGCTGCTGACCTTTCACCATCATTGGAATTTCCTGTAGTGGCAGTATCTGTGCTTTCTGGACCCCTGTCGGCTCCACACCACCTACACTCCAAACAAGAGATGGGGAAGGATGTCCGGCTCTCACTGCAGTTTCTCTGCCTCCTCCACCGGGTCTCTCCTCTCTGCAGGGATGCAGGGGTCATATATTGCCGCTGTCCCCTCTCCAAACTGTCAGGGCAGCCCAGTCCATTTCCTCCGGTTATGCCGTCCCCAAGCCTGAGAGCTGGACTCCTTGCGAGTCGCCCAGCTCCCTGAAAAAATCTTCACGGGGAGGCTCTCTGGGTCGTAGACTCTGTTCAACAATATGGGCTGAATCCATCTAGCCCATGCCCTATACCACACTACCCTTTTTGAACCGGCGCCCTCTGCACCTTGCAGCCACCTATGTCGATCCGGGGGAGGAGGAGAGGGCCAGCAGATGCCCCTCACAGTGGTGCCCTCAGGATGTCTCCAACACTGCAACCCCTCACCCCCCCGTCATACCGGAGCCCGCTGTACAATTCTCTCTGCAGGAGCCATGATAGCGCAAAGGCTCCGCTGGTCTGGCTGCCTTTGCTGGTCGTGCCAGGTGTTTGACACCTCAGGGCCATTCCTCCAGTATCCTCCTCCAGTGTTTTCACCCTCCGCTTTGCTCAGAGTGGGTATCTTGCACTTCAGGGTGAGGGCATCTTTGTGACAAATAAAAATGTCTCCGGTTCCATGCACTGAACTCAGCAACCAGACAGTGCCTTCCACCTCAAGCTGTTTTTTTTTTTAAATAACATATTTTATTGGTTAATTTTTAAACATACATACAACATACCAACAGTTTCCCCTCCATCCCCCGGTCCATCAATCTGCTCATGTCTTGCCACTCTATGCATCACTTTCCAGTAAAATATTAGTTGCTGTGTTCTGTGTTGCGCTCCTGCGCTCCCCGCACCCCCTTCTTTCTCCCCTCCCTTCTTTCTCCCCTTTGCTGGCAGTTCTCGGGTCACGCGTGCTTCCCACTTTCCCCAAATTTTTGTGGCCTTTGCTGGGCACCCCGTGCTTTGTATATTCTGTGTTCTTTCGCCGCACAGATGTCCATTTCGTTTGACCATTGGGCCACTGTCGGGCATTCCGGGGCTCCCCATTTCTGCGCTATGTCCCGCTTTATCAGGCCCATTGCTATGGAAAGAAAAATACCCTCCCATTTGTTTGAGGTGTTCTCATCTGGGGCCCCCAGTAACATTATTGCAGGTTGTAATGCTATCGTGCGACCCAGCGTACTTCCTAATATTGGAGAGCATTGTGTCCAGAAGGTCTTGATTTTGGGGCATTCCCAGAGGAGATGGATGAATGTACCTTCCTTCCCCCGGCATCTCAAGCAGTTGGGATCCGTTGCCCTTCCCCCAACCGAAAAGGTATCTTGAGCTGAATCAATCTTATTCTGGAGTCTATTGCAATTTTGTGTGGGTGCATGAGAACCTGAATCCACTCCTCGGGTTCGATGGCCCCAACATCCCGTTCCCATCTGGCTTTGAGGCTGACAAGTTCCGGGGTAGCGAATGCATTAATAGCTTTAAATGGATTGTTACCTTGGTGGGGGATGTGTTGTGTGAGTAGGCTACGTTAGAGGTGTGTAATCTGCATTGGTAAGTGCTTGCCTGTGACCATTGAGGGTGTGCGTTAGTTGTGTATAATGGTGGTGTTCTGCTGCTGGGATTCCAAATTTCTGCTGGAGTATTTCAAACGGGAGGATGGAACCATCTGTAACTATGTCTCCTATCGTGGTTATCCCCACCCTCACTCACCGGGCAAATGCAGTCAGTTTTCGTACCTCCGACAACATGTGGTTGTTCCACAGCGGTTGTGCAATGGTGATCCTGTTCCCCCAACCTTTGTGCATGTTAGTCTGCCTCCAAATGGTCGCGATGTGGGTCAACATCGTTTGTGCTGGGGGTCTGGGTAGTCTCTGGTATATTGTTTCGAGTGGTGGGGTGTCCTGAATAATAGGTAGTTCTGCTCTAATATGTGGATGTTCGCGACCCCCGTGGAGGTCATTGACTACATTTAATTGGCAGGCCCAGTAGTAGGACCTAAGGTGTGGGACTCCAATAACCTCCTCACAGATCGTTGCAACGTGGTCCGCGCAATTCGGGGCTGCCCTCCCTTCCGTATCAGTTTCCTAAGGAGGCGCTCCACCCGGATGAATTCCAAATTTGGTATAGCTAGTGGGTCATTTTGCAGTATGTAAAGGAAACGTGGAAGTGCCATCTTAAAGAGGGTCGCTCTGCCCATAAGCGTAAGGGGTAGGAGCATCCAGTGTTGTACATCCCCAGCGAAGCGGTCAATTAGTGGGTGCAGGTTGTGAAGCACATAGTCCGCTAGAGCCCCCGAGACCCATATGCCCATGTAGCGGAAGCCCTCCCCCTCTACTCGGTACGGGATGTCCTGAGGAATTGCTAGGTCGCCACCTCTTACTGGGAAGAGGATCGACTTTCCCCAGTTTACTCTGAGGCCACTGAAGTCCCCATAGGTCTTTAACATTTGGGTTATGATTGGGCATGCGTCGACTGGGTTGCTTAAATAGAGTAATAGGTTGTCCGCGTAAAGGGAGAGCTTGTCCTGTCGCCCGTCTGGCCAGTGGAATCCGTTCCATGTGGTGACCTGTCGGAGCCGTCGGGCCAGTGGCTCTATTGCTGGGGCGAAAAGGAGGGGGGGGGGACAGAGGACATCCCTGTCAGGTGCCTCTACCCAGCGGGAAGGTCCCGGAGGTCCAGCCGTTCACCCTAACTGCAGCTAATGGGGCCTTGTATAAAAGTTGGACCCAGCTAAGAAAGGTTTCACCAATGCCCATACACCTCATTGTTGCCCAGAGATTTGCCCATACCACCGAATCGAACGCTTTCTCAAAATCAATTGTGAGTAGCACAAGTGATGTATTGAGAGTTGGGGCTCTTTCCAATAACAGGTGTAATCGGTGTATGTTCATTCTAGTCGATCTTTGCAGCATGAAGCTGCATTGATCTTGATGAACCAGTGAGGATATGACCGGCTGGAGTCTATTGGCCCGTACTTTAGCCAGGATTTTGGCTTCGCTATTAATAAGCAATATCGGTCTATACGATGTACACTGGTCAGGGGGTTTGCCTTGTTTTTGAATTACCACAATGTTGGCCGTTCGTAGGTCTAGTGGAAGGGTGCCCTGTTCCCTGGCTGCAAGGAACAGGTCACGGAGGGGGGTTGGCCATCTTGTTGCTGCCCAGCTTCTTCCAGGTCTCGGCCGGGAAACCATTTGGGCCCGGTGTTTTCCCGGATTGTAGCTGGGTCATAGCCTCCGCTATTTCAGCTTCGTCCAATTCCCTATCTAGGTGTGTTCTCTGCACTTCCGACAATTGCGGGAGCACAATCTCATCTAGGAGGGATGAGTCTATAGGGGCGGCATAGTGACCTTTGCACCGTGGCATAAAAGTTGGCGAATGCCTCCTCTTTTTTTGGGTCTGTTTGGGTAGGCTCACTTTGGCTATCAGTAACCTGTCTGACGTGTCTGTGCCCTTCCTTCCGTCGTTCCAGCCATGGCAATAGTTTGCCCACTTTGCCGCCCTGCTCATAAATTCTGGTCTTTGACTCCCTGTGCGCCTGTCTTGCGTTATCTAATGCCGTATTATGGAGGACTGCTCTCGCCTTCAAGAGGGAGCGATGTGTTTCAGGGGAAGCGTTGGAGATGTATCTGATTTCCCATTTCTCAACCTCATCCTCCGCCACTTTCCTATGGTGTTCTCTCCTTTTATTGCACATCCAGGCCGTCATTCCCCCCCCCCCCCCCCAGTACTGGCTTATGTGCTTCCCATAGTGTCACTGGGTCCTCTACCGAGCCAATGTTCAATTCGAAGAATTTGTTCGATTTTTCCGTGATGTGTTCCACGAACTCGGGGAGGCCTAGATAGTAATTATTTAGCTGCCGTGTTTTAGGCGGTAGGGGACGTTCCGTACGGAGCGTCCCCTCCAAGGGAGAGTGATCTGATATGCCACGGGGAAGGAATTCAGCCGTTCTTACCCTATATGCTTCGGGGGTTGGGAGGAAGAAGTAATCTAGTCTGGATAAGGATGCGTGGGCACCCGAGTGAAAGGAGAATCCTTGGTCTGTAGGGTGGAGTTCTCTCCACACATCACTCAAACCAAGCACTGGCGCAAAGGTCACCAGCCTCGTGGGCCGGTTTGGGTTCCGGTCTAGTGTGTTGCACATAACATAGAATGGCCACTGTCTCCCCCCAGAGTATGCCCCGGAGCATTATGAAACGGCCACAGGGATCCTGCGTCACAGCAGATAGTTCAAAAGGAAGTTGCTTATGTAAGAGGATCAGGACGCCCCGGGATCCCATTGTGTACCCCACGTGATAAGCTAGTCGATAGTTCTGCGGAAGAATTGGCATGTGGAGCCCTTTAAGTGGGTCTCGGTTAGGAGGGCTATGTCAGGAGAACATCTATTAAGGAATTGCATGATCAGCCGTCGTTTTATACTTGAGCCCATGCTATTTAAGTTCCAGGTAAGGATTTTAAAGGACCTGTGGCATTCGTTGAGTAACATTGGGGCTTGTGTATTTCCATTAATGGAATCTTCATGGTGCTGTGGCCATTACTGTCTACAAATCTGGGATGTTGTGCCTGGTCGGTGCGTGGTGCATTTGGCCGTGGGGGCATGAGCAGCGAGCACTGTGTTTGGTGGCGTCTTGATAGACATTGGCATGGTGTGACCTCCCAGAAAATAACTAACATAAAACACTTCCCCTGACCCCCCCCAGCCCCCCTCCCCATACTCCTCCCCAACATGAAGTATCTGTCGTCCAAACTCTACTGGCGTTTAAAACTATATCGCCAGATTAACTAATATGAACTGTTTTCCCCCCCTTTCCCACTGACTTACTACTCCTTTGGGGTTTGGTATCTCGAGTCGGAGGGGTTGCGTCCGCCGATGGCATGGTGTGTTAATGGCAACCACATGTGACTCATATGATCCTTTATACAGGAGTGAAGGCAACCCACTGCTACTGTCGCTTCAGGAGGAGTGTTGCATTACAGGTGGTTGCCAGGAGAAGGGTTGGTTCTTGAGTCCATTAGTAGTTCAGTCTGCTCCCGCGTCCGACCGGTGTTTCCTATTTAGGCCGTGCTAGGGATTGGGGTCTCTGTCTGGCTCAATTGGGATCTCAGGTATAGGTTGCTGGGCTTTCTCCCTGCAGTCGGGGTCTTGGTCTACCCCTGCGGTGTTGAGCGTTTCTGGTCCAGACGCCTCCGATGTGGGTCTCCGCCCATTTTCAGGCTTCCTGTGGGTTGGTGAAGTGTACAGTTTTGCCTTCATGCTGGATTTTCAACTGAGCTGGGAACAGCAGCCCGTATCTCGCGTTCATAGAGTGAAGCTTCCTTTTTAGGTGCTCAAAGGATTGTCTGGCTTTCTGGACTTCGCGTATAGTCTGGAAAGAAAGCAATTCTGGCTCCATTAAATGTCATTGACCCTTTTGTTCAGGCCATTTGTAGGATGACATATGTCACGATAATTAAGAAGCCCCGCAATGATTGTTCTCGGGGATGCACCCGGGGCCAGGCGACCTGCGGACCTGCGGTGTGCACGTTCCACTGAGAAAAAGTTTGAGGTGGTCTTTGGCGCAAAGAGGTCCGCCAGCCATTCTTCCAGAAAGAGTTCCACACTGGGTCCCTCCGTGCGTTCCGGCAGTCTCAGGATGCGAATATTATTGCAGCGGGACCTGCCTTCTCCCTCATTGACTCGGGCTTCCGGGTTTTCAGTTGGGTTAATGCTTGTGTAAGCTGTTGGTGCACCCCACAGAGGTCGTCCTCCACGCCAGAAATTCGTTTTTCCACCTCCCTGGTCGGAGACGAGAGTTTCTGGAGGTCATGGCAGAGGAAGGATACCTCCGTGGAGATGGTGTCCATTTTCTGTACCATGAGGAGTGCAAGCTGGCGATGGCGGCCATTACATCTTCGGGAGTGGAAATATGGCACTGGGGGCGTCACTGCCCGCGTTGGCCTCACCCACAGGAAGAGTCCGCTCTCTGTCCTAGTCCCGGGCTGCTCCCTGGGGGCAGGTCTGGGCCGTCAGCTCCTTATCTGCAGGCGATGCCGTGCGGCTCTGGCGTCACCCCCGGCCGATGCGATGTCACGAGCCGACACCGCAGGATCGGAGACTCCACTCACCCCCGCACCTGCTACACACTGGGACAGCAGCAGGCTGCCCCAAGGGCGCTGGTACAGATGCAGATCTTGCGGTCGGGGGTCGCTATCCACCTAAGCTCGTCCCCGCCACAGTTCAGTGTCTCGATGGCAGCAATCTTGATTGGGGCCGGGCGAAGTTTCTGCCAGTCTTTCAATGCAGATAACTTGCGTTTACCTTCACGGATTCGGCTCCTTTCACCGCGAGGCGTTGCCCCGAGGTTCCGCCACCCGGAGATGTCGTTTTTAAGTGTTTTCGTTTGCAATATCAGAGGATATTGCAGGATATTTCAGGCGGCCGCGGGAGCACCAAAGAGTCACGTCTCCATTGCACGCTCGCTGGCCTTCCAACTCAAGCTTGCCTGCCCTCCGTAAGCCGCATACACTGCGCTCAACACCTGCAGGAGTCCTGTGATCAGGAAGGGAAGGATAATGCAGGATATTGCAGGATGCATTTGCGGGTGAGAGTGGAGCTCTGGGATCCTAAGTCTTCTCCATTCGGCTGTCAGCCACGCCCCAGCAGTGCTGTATTTTAATGAAAAAATCTTTTATCTCAGACCTTGTCAATTATCATTTGATTTAAAGGCTGCAAAACAGCCCCCATTTTGCTTGCATGTGTGTTTTTCAAATGCTGCATGCAGGCCACAGTTTACATGTCTGTTTCTAAAATGGCACCTTACTCTGCATTGCTTCTTTGATTTTAGATTTCCCTACAGCACTCTGCTAGCCCTCCATCACTCTTCCAGCCATAGTGCCATCCGTTCATCCAGTTGTCCCCTCATCACAATAAAACCTTAAGTGGGAGCCCAAACACCACACTATAAGCTATTGGACCTTAACCCTCCAGTCCCTGTTTCCGCCCCAAAACAAGGACTGCCACCACTCCTGCATGAAAACCACCCACCCCCTTCCAGAAACCCAGCCCTCTTCACATGCTCCCATTACATGGAGATTAGTGGGAACACAGCAGTGTGTAAAACACACTGAGACACGTGCCATGTTGGTGAGGGATGTGGCCCTGAAGCATGAAAGCAAGTACGCGAAAACTGAAGGCATAGTAAATTTCAGGCTTGAGGAGAGGGAGGAAAACTGTAATGTGTATTTTTTAAATATATATATAAAATGTAATCTATATCCATTGGAACTAGGATAAGTTTGTCTAATAATTATTGAGCCCTAAGAGGGATCAGTTTGACTGACATTTTTTACAAAACATGTTTTGGCCCTTGCCCTACCCCCCCAAAAACTTGTATTTTTTTTATACATACACAAATGATAAAACATTGAGCGAGCCACCCACCCCAATAAAAAACTCTTGAACTTCCTGTTGCTGCTAACTCTTTCCACTGATGACCGCAGAGTCCCAAAACAAAAGTTACCACAGTGGAACATAGCCAGACTGATCTTTGAAATATCAGATTGAAAAATTGATGTAGTTGGAGGTATACAAAAGACAAATGTACTCTTCTACATTGGGTAAGACTCCAGTTGATGCCGGGTCAACCACAGTAAGTACATTGGAGCAGTTGAGCACATTTTCATGCTTGCTGTATCCACTGACAAGCCCAGAAGCCGCCTGACTCAACAGTATGTACTTGCTTTGGTTATGAGCACATGTTCAATCTGCCCAACAAAATATACACACATTTCCTCATTTTCATGGTACCCGTGACCATTTTATGCCAGCATTGCTCCATTGAATTTGGAATCCGTCATCAGCCTTGCTAGTGACTGCGGATCTGTTAGCTTGTTTGAGGAAGGCCAAGTACCGTAGGCTCCTTTCCGAGCCATGGTTCTCTTCCGAGCTGAATGACTGATGGAGTTCGTCCTGTAGTCAGTCTAGTCGCTTGGCACTGCGTAGAGCTACAGCTGTGTTTCAAACAGCTGTTTTTGAAGCTAAACTCTCCTTTTTTTTCTGCTTGTGTAGTATCCAGTTAATCAGCCTACAGAGCTCTTCTGGTTGGTCCAATCTGTCATCGCCCGCTTCTTCCAATGTGACAGCCTTTTGCAATTCACACTCCAATTTTCTTTTGGACAAGATAATCACTATCTGTCGGAAAATTGCTGATTCGAGGGGATTGGGTCCTCCGACGTATTCCATATCTATGACAGGTAATGTCCACAGCTGTGCTGCTTCGGAAAATCTTTGGCGTCTGCGTCCTGCGTCGATGCGCCGTCCCCGAGGACCTCCTCCGACGGCCGACGTCACCCAATGTGATAAGATCCACCATCTTGTCCTGACCACGCGGCCTGACCCTAAAATGGCGGGCGCAGCGCGGCCCGAAAACGAGGCTGCATACGGCTGCTAAGCAACCTGGTCTCTCTTTGGCCAATCCCCGGCACCGATAGGCGGGAGCCGACACTTCGGGAGAAGGCCCGAGGGAAAAGGCCCTGTTCCTCCCCAGTGAGCCCCGGGTCGCAGCGGTGAGGCGTCGCCATCATACTCGACTCCAGCTGCCATATCCAGCCTGCACGTCCCTGCGGCACACCTCAGGTACTATCCTTCGGTTTACTTGCCATCCTGGCGACTGCACCCTGCACCCTGTCACCCTGCACATACTGTCATGAACAGTAGTACTGATCTCGGCGCCAGGAGACTTGCCTGGTCAATTCACCCGTAATTTCTGTCACTCACGCTTGTCTATACTGGTGTTGTGCCCTATGGTCGCTTTCAGACCACATTTGAATTGTGTTGTGCCCTATGGTCGCTTTCAGACCACATTTGAATTGTGTTGTGCCCTATGGTCGCTTTCAGACCACATTTGATTTGTGTTGTGCCCTATGGTCGCTTTCAGACCACATTTGATTTGTGTTGTGCCCTATGGTCGCTTTCAGACCACATTTGATTTGTGTTGTGCCCTATGGTCGCTTTCAGACCACATTTGATTTGTGTTGTGCCCTATGGTCGCTTTCAGACCACATTTGAATTGTGTTGTGCCCTATGGTCGCTTTCAGACCACATTTGAATTGTGTTGTGTCAAATAGCCGCACACCTGCGATCAGGCCAGTGCCTCTTGCTGCGGCTAGCCACTCTGTTACCTCCTAGTACCTAGGCAGCTCACTCTGAACCTATCCATTCCTGCCCACCTCAGGCTAGGTCCACCCTATCCGACTGTGCCCTCCTCCTCACACAGCCCCGCCCAGCGTACAACCATGCCCATAGCGTCCTGCAAGCTCAACGTGGCCACCACCACGCTGCTCACTCTCCTCGCAACTCTCACTGCTCTCAAACTCTATATTTCCATCCATCCCCTCATACCCACACCACCAAGCCCACTCCCCTACCACAAGCATCTCGCTACCCCAGATACCACACGAACCATGCCACATCACACACCAGGTGTCGTAACTATGCACAGACTAGAAAGACTTAGGGCTCGCACACAGACCACAGAATTTTGCACACTACCCCTTCCCACAGAATACAGAAACTATAGACTGAGTTCTCGCACCACTTCCAAATGCTGCCCCCGCACGGGATACCCACTCCCCCACAGTCCACCACCCACTAACCTCGCCACACCTCACAATACCACCTCACATAACACTTCGGTCACGACCACCACTCGCACCTCCACAAACAAACCTCTCACACCTCACATCAAGTGTGCCCTCCTCAATGTCAGATCTCTCCCAGCTCATGCACCTGATATCCATGACCTCATAACCAACAATAACATTGACCTATTAGCTATCACTGAAACATGGTTACATGAAGCATCAGGCCCCGCCGTTGCACTTGCACTACCACCTGGCTTCACCATACTCAGACAAGATAGGCCAGATCGAATAGGAGGAGGAGTAGCCCTCATCTACAAGGAGAACCTTCAGCTCCGACCTGTCAGTCAAGCCTCGACGAACAACTCTGACCGCCTATCGGCCAAACTCACACTATCACCCAACAGCACCATCAACATTCACCTACTATACCGTCCCCCAGGCATCACCACAGACTCCCAGGAAAACATCATTCACATCCTCAGCAATAATATTAAAAGCTCCACCAAAACCCTACTATTAGGAGACATCAATCTTGGATTCAACGATCCAAAGGACAAACCTGCAGCCACTCTCACCAAGGAACTCAATGACTTGGGCTTCACCCAAAAAGTTGAAAGTCCTACTCACATCAAAGGCCGCATTCTTGACTGGATTGCAGACCACAACTGCCTCACCACTGTCACCTCTAACTCCTCACTGCCCTGGACTGACCACAACTGCATCGAGTTCTCTATTCCCATCACCAAAAACCACAAAATTCTGACCCCAGCCAGCGCTGCACAAGTCAGAAGCTCTAAAAAACTCAGAGGAGAACCTGCGCCCATACCTCAATACCCCTGAGTTAGCTCCCCCATTCGCTAATGACCCCAATATCCTAGCAGACATCTACAAAGATGTCATCACCAAAGCTATCAATGAAATAGCACCACTTGTATGGAAAAAAGAGAAGAAATCCCTACACACCAACTCATGGTTTACTGAAGAACTGCACTCAATGCGATCCCACAAAAGAGCAGCACTAAAAAACTGGCAATCGGACCCCTGCACCAATACTAAGAACAAATTCAATTCAATCTCCCACCAATACAAGATAGCTATCACCAATGCCAAAGCCAACGCTTTCAACACACGTATCTCCAATGCCAAATCACACTCCAAAGAGATCTTCGCCATCTTTAATGAGCTTATCTCCCCCCCTAATACACCGGACGAAATAATCAAAGACGAAGCTTGGTGTACCAGCATTCAAACTGCCATGCTACACAAAATTGACCTTCTCCAAAAAAAAATCAAAGACCACTGCAAAGCACTTCCCCAACAGACTGAAACTAAACTCACCAGCACCACACCCAGCTCGCCCAAGCCCACCATACCCGTCTTCTCCTTCAGAGACGTCACTGAATCAGAAGTTATTAACCTACTAAAAAATCTCAAACCCTCCCCCTGTAAAGGAGACATTTGCCCACCAAAACTCGTCAAAGACTGCGCAGACTGCTTTGCGCCGCTCTTCACGGCATTCATCAACACGTCTTTTAAAACAGGCATCATCCCAGCCAACCTCAAAGAGGCCTGGGTCCGGCCTCTTTTAAAAAAACCCACTCTCGACCCCTTACAACCAAACAACTACAGACCCATAACCACGGTGCCATTTCTGCTGAAACTACTGGACAAAGCTGCACACTGCCAAATCCAACACTTTCTGGAAACCCATTCCATCCTCGGGACTAGGCAATCAGGCTTCCGGAAAGGACATGGCACGGAAACAGCCCTGGTAGATCTGAAGAATCAGATCACCCAAATCATGGACAAAGGCAAGCCTGCTCTTTTGCTCCTCTTAGATCTCTCAGCCGCGTTTGATCTGGTTGATCACAAGACTCTCACTTCACACCTCACACACTCAGCCAACTTCTCCAAAGAAGCAGCCCTTTGGATCACTTCCTTCCTCGAGGGAAGAGCCATGAAAGTCTTCTCAGACATCGCCAACGCCACTCCCACGACAATCCACTGCGGGGTCCCTCAAGGATCTTGCACTGCACCCACACTCCACAACTTGTTCACCAAGCCCCTCTTTGACAAACTTGACTCTTACGGCATCACATACACAAACTACGCGGACGACACACAAGTACTTCTACCCCTTTCAGGATCATACAACAAAGACGCCAAGGCACTCCACACAATCTACTCCGTCATCAAGGCCTGGATGGCTGTCAATGGCCTCTGCCTCAATGGTGACAAAACGGAAATCATGATATTAGGTCAACAGAACACCCTAGACAAACTTGACAAACTGTACGCCAACTTCTCCATTGACAACTCCATCATCCCTGTTTCCACAGCCGTAAAGACTCTGGGAGTATACCTTGACTCCTCACTATCCATGACTAGACAAGTCAGCGCAATCACATCCGCATCCGCACACACCACCAAACTCATAAACGCCATCAAGCCCTACCTCTCTAAACCAAATTGCCTCACTATAGCAAGGGCAACCATTGGAGCCAAACTGGACTACTGCAATGCACTCCTAGCAGGCACATCAGCCAAAAACATAAACAGACTACAAATCACCCAGAACAATGCTCTCCGGGCCGCTCTTAGTATCCCAAGAAGAGGGCATATCACCCAGGCCAGGCACTCAGCCCAATGGCTCCCGGTCAAAGAACGGATCACTCTCAAAATCCTCACCCTCACTCACAAATGCCTCTCTCTCTCCGCCCCGTCCTATCTATCAGAAACCATCCTCAAACCCTCCTCCTCCCGTCCCACCAGGACGCAATACTCCAACCTAATCTGCATCCCACGCATCAAAAGAGCCAAAGCCGGAGGTCTAAGTTTCCCCTACATTGCAGCCAAGACTTGGAACGCTCTCCCTGCTGACATTAGAGCGGAAAACGCACTCCCCACTTTTCGCAGGAAACTGAAAACCTCATTCCTTGCGAAATATCCGTGAAACTCTCAGGAATCCATGTAAATATACTGCATTGCTAATGTATACATATCCACTGTAAATTCTGTATTTTATGTAATTACTGTATCCTATGTAACTAAGATATTGTCTGTAACAAGCGCCACGATGCCTCCGGGCTGACGTGCACTCTATAAATCTGAATAAAATAAAATAAAGTAGGACGCACGACGCCCATTGCCTCACGTGTTCGCTTCGTGAATCTCGGTACGCCTCGACTCGTTGGAGTTTGCTGTTTTCTATTCTCGGTTTGTTGAACCTGTTCGGTTTGTTGTGAAGACCTGCTCGTGGCGATGTCTTATCTTCAACCCCGCGTCCGGGCTTCAAGAACTGCGGGGACTGTGGGTCCAAGATGTCGGTCACGGACTCGCACGACACCTGCCTCTGGTGCCTCTGGGAGGCCCACGATCCAGACGACTGTGTCGACTGCCAGTCGCTCACGGCAAAGGCCTTGCAGGAACGCAAGAAGAAGCTGTCGGTAGGCCTGGTGTCTAAGCCCCGGAAGTCGAGGTCTGCAGGGCTTTCGACGGATAACTCGAGGGGCGACTCTCCGCGTCATTGTCGGAAGTCCAGTGGGTCTCCTTCCAGGAGTCGGTCTCGCCACTCCTCCGCCTCTTCGAGGCATTCCTGGAAGCGCCGGCATAAGTCGCCTTCCCCGTCCTCTTCCGAGGACTCCGCCCGTCGGCGGGTCGCTTATCCCTCCATGCAAGCGACACCGGAGGAATGGGCTTCCTTCGGGAAGCAGATGCTAGCGATTCTTGATTCGCAGGGCACCGGTCTGTCCGTGCCTCCGAGTGGGGTCGGTCGGCACCGGTCGAGAGACACCGCTTGTACGCCTTTGGGCTCGGGTGGTCGGCATGGCTCGCGGGAGAGGTCCCGCTCGGACAAGGGTAGCCGTTCTCGCCATGCCAGTGCCAGGTCCCGGTCCTCGACGCACTCGAGACGTGTGATCCTGTGCCGTCTTCAAAGAAGACGTCAACGCCTGTGGCACCGAGGTCGTCAACTATTTCTCTCGAGGCTCTGCCTCTGAGTGGGTTGTCGGCGCCTAGGTTGTCGAGAGACATGCTCGGAGCTCCGGCTTCGAGGACTGTGTCGACGCCGCCGATGTCGACGCCGCCGATGCTGACGGCGCTGCAGCTGACATCGACGCCGATTCGCTCGACGCCGGCGTCGACTCGTTTGCCGTCCTCGACGCCTTTCGAGGCGGTGGTGTCGGAGGGGCCCCGTGGCACGGGGTTTGCCCCTAGAAATGCTATGACTAAGGTCCGGCACTGCTTTGGTCCACAGAGGTCTTACTCTCCCCGCCTGGAGTACATTTCAGAGGGTGATGAGGGCTCTGATGGCGGCCTGGTTCTGGTTACGGTTCCAGATGACCTTATCTCGTGCCATAGCCAGTTTGATGACCTGAGGCAGTTGCTGCATGATGCCAGTGGACTGGACACCTCCGGTGGTGGAGTTTTGTCGGCCGGAGCCTGGCACTCATGCCGATTATTTGTATCGGCGCCTTATGTCTCGGGTTACCGAGTACTTGGGTTGGTCAGCTCCCCCAGGGGAGTTCGTTCAGGATGATCTCACGGACATCCTTGATCTCGGTCCACCCACTGACCCGGTTTTGCCTTTTCATATGGCTCTGCAGAGAAGGGTGGCGGCGGCTTGGCCTGCTCCGGAGAGTCTCCCGGCAGTGGGCAAGTCTTTGTCGCGAAAATACCGTCCAGCCAGTAGCGACCCCTGCTACTTATCTAGGCACCCCACCCCAGAGAGTTTGGTGGTGCAGGCGGCTACGGCCCCGGCAAAGCAGGCGTTGTATCCTACCATCCCTCCGGATAGGGACGACAAACGTTTTGACGGCTAGGCAAAGAAAGTGTTTTCTTCGGGGGATATGGCGCTTCAGGCGGTCAACTCCATATGTGCCTTGTCTCGTTTCACACACACTCTGTGGAACTGTGTTGCATTAGCGGCTGATCATATTCCCGAAGGGGACGAACGGGATGGTTTCCTTGCTATGGTTCAGGATGGCAAGGATGCTATGTGAGAGGCCGTTCAGTCGGGTTTGGACTTGGCAGATTGTGTCAGCCGGTCCATGGCGGCAAGCACCGTAATGCGCAGGTTTGCGTGGTTGCGGAAGTCTGGGTTCGCTCCTGATGTGCAGTCCCGGCTCCTAACATGCCTTTTGACGGTGAACACCTTTTTGGCAGCAAGGCTGACGGGAGCCTTGAGAGGTTGCAGACCTCCAAAGCTGCAGCGAAGTCGTTGGGCGCTGCAGTTCGCCAACCTCCGCCTTTTCGCCCTAGTGGACAGCAATGGAGGGGAGGTTCCTTTCGCTATTACTCGTCCTTCAGTAAAGCCAGGGGAGCTAGCAGTCAAAGAGGCCATCGTAAGAGTGCCAGAGGTGGAAACAAAGGTACTTGAGGTGCCAAGGCCGCTTGGGCAGTTGCCTCTTTGCCCTCAGGCAACGCCGCTACCACTCAGTTATGAGGCCAGGTCCCATGGTTCGCCGGTAGTGGGAAGGCTGGCGCAGCATCTTGTAGAGTGGCAAGCCGTTACTTTGGATGTGTGGGTTCTGGAGATCCTAACCCATGGCTACTGTCTTCCTTTTCGGCAGAGGCCTTATGACAATCCACCAGGGAGCCTCTCTTTGAAGAGTCCGGATCCACTCCTTGCACAGGAAATTCAAGCCCTGCTGGAGAAAGGCGCCATAGAACTGGTGCCTGTAGCGGAGAGGAACAAGGGATGGTATTCCCCTTATTTTTTGATATCGAAGAAAGACGGGGGATTGAGACCCATCATGAACTTGCGCGGTTTGAACAAACTCCTCAGGAAGGACAAGTTCAAGATGGTGACTTTCTCAAGTCCTCCAGGTCCTTCAACTTCAGGACTGGTTGGTGTCTCTCGACGTCAAGGATGCTTACTTCCATGTGCCGATCCATCCCAAGCACAAGAAGCACCTGAGATTCGCGGTTTGCGACTCGCATTTTCAGTTTCGGGTCCTGCCGCTCGGATTGACCTCCGCCCTGAGGGTTTTCACCAAGCTCATGGTGGTGGTGGCAGCGCATCTCAGGAAAGGGGGATTCACGTCTACCCCTACCTGGACGATTGGTTTATCAGGGGGAGCTCTCCTGAGCAAGTCCTGGATCTGTCCGTCACCTGCCACTCCCTTCACAGGCTAGGCTTCTCCCTCAATTTAACGAAGTCCCATTTGACATCAAAGCAGCGGCTCCAGTACATCGGAGCAGTGCTCGACACGTCCCTGGGGCAGTGTTTTCCTCCTCAGGTGAGGGCTCTTCACATTCAGCAGATGGTGCACAAGTTTCAGTTTGCCCAGAATCTCCCAGCGTCCGAGTTCTTGAGACTGCTTGGCCTCATGGCATCCTGCATTCTTCTGGTGCCAGAGACTCGTCTGCAGATGAGATCTTTGCAGTGGGCACTCCAGCTTCAGTGGTCTCAGTCCTCCGGCAGGCTGTTGGACCGTGTTCAGGTGCCGCCCTCGGTGGCCCGGGACCTTCTGTGGTGGGCCGTCGAGGGCAATCTGATTAAGGGGGCCCCATTTTGGCTGCCCTGGCCGGAGGTGACGATCGTGACGGACGCATCCCTCACGGGATGGGGAGCTCATGCCAACGAGTTGACAGTCAGCGGTCGTTGGTCTCCGTCGAGTCCAGACTCCATATCAATCTGTTGGAGCTGAGGGCCGTTAGGCTAGCCCTGAAGGCTTTTCTGCCGACTGTGCACGGAAATAGTGTCCTGATTCTAACGGACAACACAGTGGCCATGCACTACCTCAACAAAAAGGGGTGTGGGGGGCAGGGTCACTTCCGCTGTGCAGGGAGGCGATGCAGCTCGAATTCTGGGCCGTCCAGCAGGAAGTTTCGATCTCGGCTGTTCATCTGGCCAGAGACGACAACGAGACGGATGCTCTGAGCAGGCAGAGCTCGATCTCTCACGAGTGGGAGCTGGCTCAGGAGATTCTCCTGGAGATCTTCGCCCTTTGGGGGACCCCTCAAGTGGATCTCTTCGCCTCCAGTGTCAACCGGAAGTGCGAAAGGTTTTGCTCGTGGGAATTTCCTCCAAAAGGAGCCTTAGGAGACGCGTTTGTGGTGGAGTGGTCGTTCCCACTGCTGTACGCGTTTCCTCCAGTCCCCGTCATCCCACAAGTGCTGCGGAGGTTGTGGAGGTTTGGTTCCCGGATGATCCTCATTGCTCCGGCGTGGGCCCGGAGGACGTGGCACCCGGACCTTCTAGACTTGTCCATCTGCCCTCCACGTCGTCTTCCCTACCGAGACGATTTGCTCTCACGGGAGGGGGGGGTCAGGTTCTCCACCCAGAGGTCAGATCCCTCAATCTTCACGCTTGGCTTCTGAAAGGTTGTGGTATAAGGATTGGGACCTCCCTGAAGACGTGATGGAGGTGTTGCTCTCGGCCAGGCGGCCGGCAACAAAGGCTCTGTACCGTTGCCGTTGGAGAAAGTTCTGCGACTGGTGCAGAGTTGAGAATGTGGATCCTTTTGAATGACCTTCCCATGGTTGTCTTTTTTACTTTCTTTGGCCCACGGGGGCTTGCAAGTGGGGACCATTAACGGTTACCTGGCGGCGCTGTCCATCTTTAAGCGCTCGTCTGAAGAGTGTTCCTATTTTAAGATTCCTTTGATTTCGCAGTTTCTGAAAGGGCTCACTAATGTGTTCCCTCCGTCACCTTTTCTGGTGCCCGGTTGGGATCTGAACCTTGTTCTTAAGTTTCTTATGGGTGCTCCGTTTGAGCCTTTACATTCTTGCCCTTTGAGGCTGTTGACTCTGAAAACTGTTTTTGGTTGCTTCTGCTCGCAGAGTGAGTTAGTTACAGGCACTTTCAGTTAAGCCACCCTTCACTGTGTTTCAGAAGGACAGGGTTGTCCTTAGAGTTCGTCCTTCTTTTCTTCCGAAGGTGGTTTCGGACTTTCATTTGAGCCAGAAGGTGGTTGTTCCGGCGTTCTATCCTCCTCCACATCCTGGTAAGGAAGAGGAGAGGCTCCATAGGCTTGATCCTAGGAGAGCGCTGAGCTTTTATATTTCGCGCATGTCCCGGGTCAGAGTGGACCATCAACTTTTCATTGGTTATGCTGGAAAGCGTTTGGGACAAGCTGTGACGAAACAGACTTTGTCTCGTTGGATTATTTTAGCTATCTCCGAGTGTTACCGCTTGGCGGGTAAGGACCCTCTGGCTGGCTTGCGGGCCCATTCTACCAGGGGAGTGGCTGCGTCTACTGCCCTGCAGAGGGGAGTTCCTATTCGTCACATCTGTGATGCAGCCACCTGGGCTTCAGTACATACTTTTGTACGTCACTACTCCCTCGATTCCATCAGAGGGCAAGATCTGGCCTTTGGCAAGGCAGTTCTCCATTCCGCAATTTGATTGGGCATGCTAAATTTGTATTCTAAATTCTTTCCCACCTCCTTGCTTGGTACTGCTTTGGGAGTCTGTCGTAGATATGGAATACGTCGGAGGACCCAATCCCCTCGAAGAACAAGTTACTTTCTTACCTGGTAACGTTCTTTCGATGGGATGGTCCGACAACGTATTCCATATGGCTCGCTCCCTCCCTCCCTCCCTGCCTTCCCCGGTGCAGAATTTCTTTTGCGATTGCAGCTTGCGTTCCGCAAGGCCTTGTGTGTCTGACTGGCAGAAAACTGGTGGCACACTTTCTGGGAAAAAACTATAACTGAGGCTATGGGCGTCGTGCGTCCTACTTATCACATCGGGTGACGTCGGCCGTCGGAGGAGGTCCTCGGGGACGGTGCATCGACGTCGACGCCAAAGATTTTCCGAAGCAGCACAGCTGTGGACATTACCTGTCATAGATATGGAATATGTCGTCGGACCATCCCATCGAAAGAACGTTACCAGGTAAGAAAGTAACTTGTTCTTCTGTATCCTGGTCGCCTTTTACTGTTGATTCCAATGATGTTCCTGCACCTTATCCTTATTGGGCATGTTTTCCTGTTTTTACTGACAAGGACATTGTGAAGACCACTATTGCTCTTAAATCCGCCTCTGCCTCGGACCTGATGCCATTTTACCTCCTTAAGGCGCTCATCCCCCTGATCAGTGCTTGGGCGTCATCCACTGTGTACAGCTCACTGAGTGATCTATTCCTCTTGGTCTTAAGCATGCTGTGGTTATTCCCCTTTTTAAAAAAAACAAAAAAAACCTTTGGATCCCACCATTTTTGCTAACTTTCAGCCTAACTCTCGGCTCCCTTTCTTTATGAAGCTACGCGATCACTGGTTATGACTTTCCTTTGCCCCTTCCTGGAAGATTCTGGCTTTCTAGACCCGTTTCTGGTCTGGGGGACGTACCAAGTCTGTGCTGGTGTCTGTTGTGGATGATCAGGCCCACTTAGTGGGTGGTGTCGGGGCGTTGATTCTGTTAGACCTATCGGCAGCCTTCGACACAGTTGACCATTCCATGTTGGTGGCCGGCTCGCCTCCGCTGGTATCGCGGGCGCAGTGCTCGCTTGGTTCTGTTCTTTTCTGTCCGGGCATAAAAAATCTTTTGCTTTGTCACTGTTCGTCAGTGCCTTGTTACATTTCTTGTGGGGGTCCTGCGGGGTCCTGCTCGGTCCCTTCTTTTTTAACATCTATATGAAACTCCTGGTTGAACGTATTTGTTCTTTTGGTTTTAAGGGCTACTCCTATGCGGACAACACCTACATTCTGGTCTGTCTGGATTTACTGCAAATCGAAATGGCAGCGCAGTACCAGATGTTGCTATCAACATCTGGATGAGCGGAAATCAGCTCCTTCTAAATGGGAGTAAGATCAAGGTTTTGGTGATTGGTCCTGCCTCGAGCACTGCCATGTGGATCACTGATTTCTGGCATCCTTCTCTGGGTCCACTGCCTAAACCTGTCCTAGTTGTAAAGAATCTTGGCATTAACATTTCTTCATCTTTTGAGGCTCGGGTGGGCCTGGTTTGCCAGTCTGTTTACTTGACACTTAAAGGTTTACGCAAAATGCTCCCCTTTCTTCCAGAGCACCTGCATGCTACTGGGGTATCTTCCATGGTGGCAGGGTCTCTGGATTATTGTAACGCTTTGTATTTGACCCAGCCTCTTTATCGGCTGCAGGTATTGCAGAATACTGCGGCCAGACTGGCAATAAGGGTCCCATTTAGGGCGCCCGCCTCTACTAGCTTACTCTAGCTACATTGGCTCCCCAAAGGCAGTGTTCCAGATGAGATTTGGAAGTAGGAGTGTTTTACTGCATATTTTTTAAAGTTGGGGGTAAAAATGGAAGTCCAGCTACCAATGAGAGTATTTTATAAGCGAGTAAAAATGTTTTAATTAAAAAAAATAGACATGGTTTTTGTAATATTTACATCTTTGTACCTAGTTATTCATGCACATTAAAATATGCAAGTTTACTTCTTAGTCGGGCAGTTAAAATAGTAGCTTCTTCTTGTGGTACTACGGCACTTCTGATCCAAACATAGCCATGGAGCTGTGAGGGTGAAAACAGGGGTGCCAGATTCTTGTACTCCCTATTTTTTGGGAGTATTTGCCAATTGTTAGGGAGTAAAAGTGACAGATGCACCACTTATCTGTAGGACTACCTGTAAGTAAGCTGGTTCATTCAAAGCGCAGTGCATTGTGCACTGGTCATTCTATGGTTCTGGCCCAGACTTATTGCAGGAAAGTTTTTCTCCCTATGCCCTGGGTCATTCTCTCCGTTGTTGCTCTTTACTGCTTATTCAGATGCCTCTTTTTTGCTCCAGAACTGGGTGCCATGCATTTTCAGTTGCGGCTGCCAGACTATGGACTACTCTGAGTCTACGCGCTACCCAGTATAATTTCCGGTTTCGGCGTTCTTTGAAGACTTGGTTGTTTTATTCCCCTGCTTGTTTCTGCTCCTACCCTCTTCAGGTAGCGCCATGATTTAGAAGTAACTTAATACATAATAAATGAATAGAAACATGTTCAATTCTGGTTGCGCTCAAAATGTAATTATTGCAATTCTAAAAGATTTCCATGCTGGCTAGGTCACCCAAATGTTAATTTATGCAAAAGAATATCAACTGTTACTGAACAAGCTAGTTTTCTTCCAGTTACATACGGAAACTGTACTGGTAGGGGTCCTAGATCAAGGAGAAAAACGCAGCACTTGTCCTTCTGGACCCACCCGTCTGCATTTGATACCTGGGACTACAGTATTTTTAAAACATTTGTATTATTCAATAGACTTTGAATTTGGACTCTGGTAGCGTACCCAACTGGCTAAGATTTTATTTGGGAGATGGAGCATACTGTTTAGCACTTTGCCCTTTTGAGTCAAACAAGCTCCGTCTGACAAGTGGAGAGTCGCCCAGTATGCATGCTGCTATCCTCCATCTCTTTTAACCTTTTGTTCCGTGCTTGCTGCCTTCATAGCTCTTTCGGGGCTTCACTTTTGTTCACGTGTAGAAGAAACACCTGTTTGTCCAATGAAAGTGATCGGGGCCAACTTGACAAATAAAACCTGTCTTAATTGCTGAGGTTCTACTTTCCGTTCACTGAAATTGAATGGTGCTATACCAATGTCCTTCTAGCGGACACTGGTCATCTGTTCCCATGACTGACAGTCAGGCATCAACATTGATGCAGCCTTAGCTTTAAAAGATCAAACACTTCCTGTAATAAATCAGCTGTTTATCAGGTTAATCTCTGCCACAGGGTTTTTAAATGTTATTACAGTGTGCTGGTACTGGTTGTAAACTTTCTGGCCTCCGCATGACTGGATTTTTCTAGAGCAATATACCTTTGCCTTCCCAATACAGAAAGCTTCAAACTTCAAAGAGTTCAATCCTTTGAAGCTATGTTACTATGATTTCTTGCACTTGGAGAATAATTGTTATAATCTTGATGGAAACCGATCCTCTTTTCTAGCACACAAATGTAAGCGGTTTCGGCCGTCTTGTTTAACAACAAAATATCAACCAGCAGTTTACTGCTAACTCATACCTTTTACATAAGGGAGAAACACTACCTATTGTTGGGTGTAATGTGTTAGAACAAATATGTTTATAAAAGCTTACCCAACATTCATCTTATTTTCCTTTTTACATACATTTTTTCAAAAAACAAGTTTCAATTATTGAAAATCAAAATTCATGGAACTTAATATTCAAAACCAACTTCAATATTTATTCATATGTAATTTTTTTCTCAATCTTTTTATTTTGTTTCATATCTATTACTCATTTTCATATCTTGACTGATAACCGGTATTTTGAGAATTATTCAGCAATACAATTTACATTTTTGAAACTAGGACAAACCAATTCAATACTAATCAACCTAGAACACATTTACTTAAATATAGAAAATGCATTCCTTATCTGTGTCCCAAGTGTGTTGTCTTCTAAACACCCAAGTGCTTCTATACAAACTTCCCTGTAGAAACACTCATAGACGGCATTGAATCAGACTAAAGGGGTAGGATGTCCACATACCAGGAGTCAAAGCTGTGGATTGCCTTTCTGGTGTCAATCTGCTCTACTGATCACCTTTTTTAAATGGTTCCCTGCAATGTTTTGTAAGGTTTTTTGATGCACAAATGGCTAGATTGGCATTACGGTCATGTTTTGACTGCATAAAGGAGCTATAGGAACGTTTTTCATGATGGCTGTGTTAGCCTGTGCCCATTACATGCCAGTACATGCTGGTTGTGCCCAATTTATAATCCAGCAAGTCACAGTAAGAACACAGATGACCCACAAAGAGAAAAGCAAGTGCTCTGTCTGCTATCTCTTTGTCAGTACTCATAAACCATCCTTTACTGAGCGGTCTGTTTTTAAAAAAAATATTTTTTTTTTTACTCCAGTTCATTTGCAGGTTTTCGTGGATTTCAATATCACAAAGCCAGGTTTCCAGATCGCTCCACCAGCGTACAGCGGAGAAATGCACAAAGACCAATTGGTAGTGGCTTCTTTTCACATTCCTCCTCCTGAGCGGGAACATCCACTACCTCTACTGACAGAGCCACAGGTCACTTGTGTATGAGCACGATAGAAATAAAATATCAATAAGGTTGAGGCTGGTCCCATGGAACGCCAGTCCAATGATGTATTTCCAACCACCTGGACTCATGGAGGACCATCTCAGAGATGCTTGTGGCCTTTCAGTTGCCTCCAGAGGCTTCCTTCTTACTCTCCCACCTGTTCTTGCTTCCCATCTACCCCTTTCCCAGAATGGCTCCCCAGCTCTACTAAAGGAAGTAGAGCAACCTCTCTCTATGAAGATAACTTGGAGAGTAACAAATCTACTAACCACCCTGCTCCTGCTTCCTCCAACACATCACAAAACACTATACGCCCGCTGAGCTAGCCATCCTATACACTAAGACACACCCAGCACAAGTAACACAAGTTTACAACAACAAACCTGGACACTGGGCCTTATTCCTAAAGATACAAGATGCCTGTGCAAACAACCTGAAATACCATCCAATCTAGACTTAAAACACACAGCCATGCTCCTACAAAACAGTCACATAGAAACAACCTAGTCATTGGACCTTACCCGTACGGATACAATAAGCCAGTGCACGCAACCAATTATCTGCAAGCCAACACATATTTTTCTCCTGGTTCTGGACCTATCCTATTACTCTTCCCTCACTAACCAACCCCGTCCTCTTTCTTGCAGAGCCACATGAGCGCCTGGGGACTGCCCTTGAGTGGTAGTGCTGCACGGTATAAATCAACATAACATGTGTTGCACTCAGATCGATTTTGGGGGGTGGCCAACGTCTAGCACTTAGATGATTAATAAGTGTAGCCATGGTACTGCTTTATGCTATCCTGGAGGGTATCAAAGTCGGTCAAGTGGCACAGTGAGTAGAGCGCTTGCTTTGACATCCGTGCAGAGCTTGCTAATGCAGGTTCGAATCCCGGCAGGGGCAAACTCAGCCTTTCATGCTTCTGAGGTCGATGAATGAGCACCACACACCGTGGGTAATGAGCAGCGCTCAGATACCTGAGGGTTCGTAGCGCTATATAAATGCGAAATTATTATAAACGTGTTGCAGGATTTGAGCAGTTGGTCAATGTAATGTACCGGGAATAACTCATGAGGGTGACCTGGGTGTTGCTCTCGGAAGCTTTGAGGGTAGCCATTGTTTTGCACAGATTGCAGTCTGTTCACCTAGAAGATCTCAGACAGCCTTTACATAGGACTTCTAAGGTTGCAGAGTTGGCCAGGGTGCTGTACCCAGTCGATTCTATGAGGTTACCCAATTTATTGATACCAGGCGATGATTGATCGTGTCTATGAAATGCAGGTGTTGGCCGAATGCAGTCTCTACTGTCATGTTGGGGTTAGAATGTAGCCACTTGGATAGCTGGATGCATGCAGAATGATGCCACCTTAATTTATCTACCCAGGTGTTTAGAATCTTGCGGAATGTACCAATTCCAGGTATTGAATATAACCATTGCATTTTTTCCTCTCGCACCCCGTATTCATGGAATTGGCTAAAGGCGTGGTTACAGTCAGGCACGTATCCGTTTTCATGCACAACTTGAATTAGACTTTTCACAAGACTTTCCATAAGAATGCAGCTACCTATAACAAAAAAAATTTGAACTGTAGCTACACACATAATTCGCTATCCTTTTGCACACCCCTTTCCAGTGCATTTCTCTAGTGTACCTCTCGCCACCCATCCACATGCTATTTAGACATGGTTGGCTAGCAGGGACTTGGCCACCCCTCGCAACCTTTAATGGCCATAATGCACACATGCATAATAGCACCTTCCAATTTCACATACTTTGGACTTAGGTCCATTCGAGGGTGTTCAACCTACAGCATGTTGAGACCATACCCATTGTGAAAAGCGCTATACAAATGACGAGAATGAATAAATTAATGAATATGCCAGCATGCCACTATAAGAATGCATTTTCATGCTAGCTGTGTGACCCTTTGGCAATGTATGCAAGTATTGCTGTTTTTAAAACTTGTTCATACAGTGGCATGTGGACATATGTTATGTACAGCCAACAGAGATGTGCATTGCAGGACATGTTAATTCTTGACCTTGTTAAGCATTTTATTGTACGTTGAACAGTAGCGGTATAAACTGCTTCTGTCCCGCTTACATTTCCATCCCATAAGCAGGGATAGACATGCTTGTGTAGTACGAGGGCCGCTATTTAGTTCATAATAAAAACCACATGCTGAAAAAATGGAGTAGAAACTGGGCAAGAAGCAACACTATTTATTACAACTGGGTGAGCACAAATCAAAAAGAACGGTGGATTAGCTTGGATCGAGCGGCTGATATCTGAATGGCTATGAGTTTGTCTGTTTATTATATGGCACAACCTGACCCTGAGGTATCTGGGCGCTCTTAGAACAAATAAATTGTTACAGACATAGTGCATATGGTTAAATACAGTTTGGACGTACATAAAGATAGATGTCATATACAAATAGGTTGCAATTGAAGATTAAAGCAGTAAACAATGATGTATGATTACATTTGCAAATGTGAATTAATTAGTGGCTTGAGTACAGACATACCAATTGTAAGGAGAGAGTTATTTTAATAGAGTAGCTAGAGTAAGCAAGTATGGGGTGGTCAGAAGGAATGATTTATAGTTGGAGGCCTGAAGTTAAGGCTCTAAGTTACTGTGTCTGATTCTTACTGAGTAACCAGGTAATGACATTTCTTCTGAAGTTGGAGAATACCTGAGTAGCGTTGATGGCAGGTGGGAGGGTGTTCCATAGTTGGGCCACCATGACTGGCAATCCAGAACCTCCAGATCATTTTAGGTTGTATCTAGGTATCACCAGGCTAGATGAGTTGGATGATCTAGTGATTCTAGTAGAGGATCCTAGTAGGGAGTGGTTTAATAACCAGAAATACAATAATCAAAAGTTAGGTGAAACACTTGCAAGTTGGAGAATTCATTTTTTCTGTACTTCCCAGGGATTTGATTGGTTTGCAATCTCCTCCTCTTTGATAGTTAAATTAGTGGGAACATCATTAGAGCAAACCGCTCAATAGCTTGATTGTGCTATATTTACCCCCTTCCCCCCATCCTTTTAGCTAATCATAGAGCAGTGCTGTGGTCACCCTTTATCATTCCTGGTGAAGTCCTTTATAAAGTATGTCTGTGGCTCAGAGTACCTGTTATTCTCTGAGTTGACTAGCCCCATCGTGCATCTTCTTTACTCCTGCAGTTGATGGCTGCGCCCCCCCTATCTGGTGCTGGATTAGCACCTTTAACAAATTCCACCCTTCGATCGATCTTTCGATACTTCTGCCCCATCAATCGTCTTTTCCTTTTCTTTACACACCCACACCCTTGTTACCCTGGTCATGTCCCCTTTTTCCTCATACCTGTCCAAGTATTCCCCAAAAAATGTTTTGTCCTGCCGGGGGACCATCACCCCCCGAATTCCCCCCCACTCCCCGCACCTCCCCACCCCCCCTGTAATGCATGGTAATTCTCCAAGTCTAGTAGAGGTTCTGAAAATTATTTATCATTCACTCTGGGGTGTTAATACCTCCTTGATCTGTATTATTAGCATTGCCATTGCATACCCATTCTTGTTATGGTGGCATTTACACCTCTGGATGATCAGCCGACTGATCCAGGTTACAAGGATAGCGACGAGCAGAGGGACGATTATCTCAAACATAGCCACAAGCTAATTGGGTGCCCTGGTGAACAATTAATCCAACCAGGATGCTGGTGAAATGTCCAGCGACTCTTTTGTGCACTGGTCTTATTTCCTCTACCGTCCCTGCGATTGTTCCATATGTAGCATCATTGGCGGGAATTGCGGTACAGCATCATCTGCCTATCTTATGACGCACCCCTCCTTCCATTGCTGTCATAAGATCGAGAACAAAACAGTTTTGTAGGGGTCATCAACCATCGAGCCCCTAGTTCTTCACGCACCGTTTTAAGTCCCTTTTCAGTTGCATTTGCCAGTTAGAGCAGGTTGTAGCGGGTGCCAAGCCATTTTGCATTGGCTTCAGCTTGCACCACAGGAGCCAGAAGAGAAGTAAAGAAAACAGATGCTGAGCTGAACAGTTTCAAATTAGATGGAATTTTCTCTAGGTTCTTGGTGGACTCCGCCAAGATATAGTTACTACTGGACCATTTCTTTATTGTTATCTTGTGTTGGTTTGTTTTTCTGCTTCCTTTTTCTCCTTAGCTGTGGACAGTCCATTAAGTGGTATCAACTCTGCATGGGGCACCACTAACATCGGATTATGAAGTTTCACCAGTGCACAAACTCCCTTCCAATCTGGTGGTAGCTGGGTGAATGCTCTTACTCGCATGCCCACCAAGTTTTCATCAGAGCAGCGGTCCCCTTCTGCAAGGCTAAAATGTCCATCGTCGTCCTGCAGCCAGTATTCATCCCAAGCATTATTGTTCCATTGGCTCTAAAACATAGAGAATATTGTGTTAGCGGTTTGTTTCCGGACGTGTTTGTCTATCCACGTTAAAGCATGTATATAACTATTCCTAATATTCTTACATCTAGCATTTATTTTCATAACCATCCTTTCTTCAAAGCCCATCAGCCCTTCTTCATGGCACTGTCATCCCTCTTTCCTATTTTCTATTGTGTAACACCAAACCCTGGATATGCATCAAAGGCCTGGTGTGGCACCAGGACACATCATACTCTGGGGCGAGTTTTACATTGTACTCTTTTATGGACAGTGGCCACCTGTTTTCCCTTTTGGGGCCCTCTTTTATACATATTCCAGGACCATGTGCTTATTTTTCTCGTCCTGTGCCATGGTTTCCGTTTGTATAAAGTTGTCCTTGTACACTTTCTCCCCCTCATTAATCCTCCTTACTTCTGTGGCATGTCTCTGGAACATACCCCTAGTTCTGCACAAGGCCAGATGCACCAGACACCCTCCCTCTTCTGCTGTCGGCTTTTGCAGCAAGAATGGCTTTGGCGTTCCTGTGAAGTGTGGAATCAGTGAGCACACTGAGAAACATGAAGGTGTCTCACCCGCAAATCCCCGGGGATCTGTCATCCAGGTGGCCAGGACACAGCCATCGCTTTTGGATCCTGTTCTTGGCGGTGGACCAGTGAGGGAGGATCACCTGGCTTGGTGGGGGGGGAGAGAATGTCCTTGGGGAGTAGAGGTGGGACACCGGAGGGTGATACTTGGTATCCTCTTCCCAATAACACCTTTTCCCCATCCTACCAGGTAGAATAACTAGGAACGCAATCCCCCACCACTTATCCCCCACACAAACTTTTTCACAGTCAGCTCCCTGTGAGAGAAAATGGACTAACACCCACGCCGTATACCTGACATGTCCCAACACAAGGGTCAGGCAATTACTGATAATTACAAACACCTGACTTCCATCACACCTCCCCGCATGGATAAAAGGAGCAGCAAGAAAGCAAACTATGAGCAAGGCAAAACACACAAGGGAGCAGCAGTTCTGAGATTGCAGTTTAATACGAGGAGAAAGGTGGCAAGACCAGAAAGGGTTGCACGGAGGGAATTGCCTTTGGCCTTTTCAGAGGTAGGAAACCGCTACTTTCATGAACCCTCGAGGATAAGCAACTTAAGACCAGGAATTAAAGCTGAAGACAGGTGTGTTGTGTGTCGAAGGTACCAGGGGCTCCCCTGCATCGATAGCAGAGGCAGGGAGGAGCGATTGCCGCTGTGGTACTGTCCTTGGCTCTGACAACAAAGCAGTGCCAGTAATGTCAGCACAGCGGTGAGTCGGAGAGACTGATGGCAGACCGGACTGTGGTACGGCCAAGGTTGCAAGCGGTAACATTTGAGGCATATATGATTAAACTTTTTTAATCCAAAGTAGATGCCATAGTAGAGTGGTCCAGCGCTGCGTGGATGCTCTTTCGAAGGTCTCTGTAAAGGTATCCAACTGTGAGTGTAAAATTGTGATCTGTGATTACAAAGGTGTGAACCTGACGGAGGGATGCTGAGAGAAAGTTAGGGGAAGGGAACCCCCGCTTTCTGATGAGTATACCATTGTAAACTGGGAAATCTAAGTGATCCTACAATGGGTCAAGCCAAACCCTGTGTACGTTCGAAAGTCTCTGATGGCTAATGCAAACCGTAATTGGTCCGACCCCGGCTGAGGGAGACTAATTGTTGAAAAGGGGATCTGAGCCTGACCGAGGGAGGTCCGAGGTGAACATTGAGTCACCGTAGGAAAAAAGGTATTTAAACTGAAATTGGGCTGAGCCCAACTGAGGGAGACTAATTGTGGAAAAGGGGATAGGAACCTGACTGAGGGGGATCCGGAGTGAACCGTGAGCCACCTGAGAGAAGATTGTGGTACAAAAGGGATCTGATCCAGGGTGAAGAGTGAATTGCCCTAATAGAATACTTGGGAAGGAACTTTTCATTTGTTTGATATATCAGGTTCTCTGGATCAGGGGACTTTTGTTAACTTAAGAGACTTGGGTTTAGAAGGTCCTGATGCTTGTAAAAGAGCTGTCCTTGTGCCGAAGAAGCCCAAGAGTGTGCTATGCTCGAGTGAACCACCTTGTCCCGTGCTGAAAACGTTGGGAAGGAAAGCCAACGGCCTGAACAATCTGACTATCATTTTGTGAACACGTCTCTTTCATGAACATTTCCCCACACTATTTGTAAATTAGCGGTAAGGATTGGCAATCTTTTTTTTTTTTTTGTTTTTTAAGTGTAGGCCCTTTTATTTTGACGAGACTCCACTAGGACTGTTATTTGATTGGCGTAGCCACCCTTGTGGTCTCTTGTCTGTCTTACTTTGATACCATGCCTTCCTCAACGCGTCGCAGGTATCATTGGTGCTCCCCGTCCCACTTTCTTCATTTCCACATACCATATATTTTCTGAGTGCAGATCTACTCCTTCCCTGATAGTGTTTAATAATTCCAGTGTGCTAGTCACACTTCTTAGTGCGTGTTTCTGTCTCCACCACCTGATGGACTCAATTTATTCTCATGCGCTAAATACCAGAAGAGAAGAAGGCAGAAAACAAAGATGCAGAACAATATACTTTTTTACTTTTCCCCCACTCTTCTCATTAATCCCAACCCCTTAACTTTTTCCTTGTCCATCCACATTGTGGGTTTCCTGTAACACCTTATTGTAATACAAAATGTTACTGCAAATTGCGTTATGCTTCCCGTCAAGTCACTCCTCTTTCCAACGTGCTGCTGGTATCTTGTTTAACATCTGTGTGATGAATCCAGGCACAACATTCTTTTATCTTCACTGATGTGGGTGTTGAGAAGATTACTTCAAATGGACCACAAAACCGAGGCTCTTTCCCCTTTTTTATTGTTTTAATGAGGATCTTATCTCCCGGATAGAGTGGCTGTGTTTGTGTAAATTGTTGTGCGCCCTCCTCGTTGTTTGTTGCCGTGTTTGTAGATTGCTGGACTTGCTGGGAATTGTAGCGAAGCACATTTGTCATCTCTGTTTTTAATTTCGTTTCCAAGGATTTCTGAGCTAGGGTTAGCATCTGAAATTGAACATGAAGGAGTTACAGGTGCATGCATTTCCATCGTGTTACAATTTTAGTGGATTCAGGTGGTGATCTGCACAAGGTGTTCTGGATGGCAGAGAGTGCAAGAGGAAGGCAAAAAAGTCAATTTTGACACATTTGGGAAATCGCCTCTGTGAGAAAGCTAAAATTTGGAAGTGTACCCAATAGCATTTAGAAGTGGTGACCAATAGCCTCTTGGAGAAAGCTGAATTTAGAAGTGGTCCCCAATTGCATTTAGAAGTGGTCCCCAATTGCATTTAGAAGTGGTCCCCAATTGCATTTAGAAGTGGTCCCCAATTGCATTTAGAAGTGGTCCCCAATTGCATTTAGAAGTGGTCCCCAATTGCATTTAGAAGTGGTCCCCACTGCAGTAAGAAGTTGCGCCCAATTGCAGTAAGAAGTTGCGCCCAATAGTCTCTTTGAGAAAGCTGAATCTAGAAGTGTACCCAATAGCATTTAGAAGTTGTGACCAGTAGCCTCTTGGAGAAAGCTGAATTTAGAAGTGGTCCCCAATTGCATTTAGAAGTGGTCCCAATTGCATTTAGAAGTGGTCCCAACTGCATTTAGAAGTGGTCCCAACTGCATTTAGAAGTGGTCCCAACTGCATTTAGAAGTGGTCCCAACTGCATTTAGAAGTTGCGCCCAATTGCATTTAGAAGTTGCGCCCAATAGCCTCTGTGAGAAAGCTGAATTTTGGAAGTGTACCCAATTGCAGTTAGAAGTTGTGACCAATAGCCTCTTGGAGAAAGCTGAATTTGGAAGTTGCGCCCAACTGCATTTGGAAGTTGCGCCCAACTGCATTTGGAAGTTGCGCCCAACTGCATTTGGAAGTTGCGCCCAATCGCCTCTTGGAGAAAGTTGAATTTAGAAGTGTACCAACGGCACGGAATTGCATGACGTACATAATTATGCTTTGGAATGCAGGAAATACATTATACCCCACCCCACGCTTACTCTCTCCCTTACACCACCACTCAACTAGAACACAGAGATACTATGACACCATTCGGTATAACTGTTCTCATATCAACATATCCCGCTCACTCCCATCACTCTGAGTAAACATTGCTGGTTTCGCACCCCCCGGCCAGGCGTTCTCCTCAGGCCTAACGCAGCCACACTCGATCTGGATAAAAGCCGGCCAGAGCGAACACATACTCCTGATCTCTCAACCACCACACCTACCGCTAAGAAGCAGCTACCACTTGAATTCCGCACCAGCTGCACACATACCTGGTGCGCACATGCACTTCTTGGACTCTCTCTACTGACCTGAACTTCGGTTCCCGAGGGCGTTCAACCTACCAGCGCCTTCAGACCATACCAATGGTATATAAGGCGCTATATAAATGCAAAATAACATAACATAGTATTTGTTAGCTAAGCCAAGTGCTTTTTTTAGTAGGCCGTTTATCCTTTCCACAAACCCGTTCCCCCTGCTGCCTGTACACAGTGCAAAGTTTTTGTTTAATTCCTAGGAGACGTGTCATTTCCTCAGAGATCATTGGCGAAGTGCTGACCGTTATATGATCCTATCTCTTCACATAATGCCCCATTTTAGGGATACTTCCCTCACTAAATACTTAGCTGCGGATTTGGGCTCATTCTTTGCACAGGGTCCTGTAAGAGCCACATCTCTCTTGTATATCAACATTGTTGATGTGGGTATGTTCCCCTTAACGTTCTCAATGTGTGACCAGACAAACTGTTTGCAAACCATACAATTTCCCACAAATTAATTTACTCGTTCATGCTGTTTGAAATGTACCATCCCTCACTCGGCTCCGCTGCGATGCTTTCTTTGGACGCATGCGTGGGGAAAGGCAGCTGTTCCAAAGCTACATTTAACAATGTTCTGGGCATCACAGGTTTCTCTGTGCTATTCTGCTGCCAAATCTGGCCTTTTGGTGTGAGCACCTTCTGTGTATCCATCATTCTTTTTCCTCTTTTGGCACTTCTCCTTGTAATTCTATTATGTGTAATATGGGGGGTCATGTTGAAACTTCCCTCCCTTTCTTCCTCTCCACTCATCTTTCCGCTGTGGTCCGTGGCACCCTTTCCCCTTCCTCGGGGTACCTCAGCACTTCCCCCTTCTCCTGGTAAATATGCTGCTGCTTTTGCTGCTCTGTCCGCTATTTCTTTCCTCTTTTGATACTGTCTTGTTGTGCTGTATGGGTGGCACATATTGCCAAGCTTTTAATGCCTCCATTTCTTGTATAGTTCTGCATTTTGTACAGGAGAGCCATCACTTCTTTTAAATCCCCTCTTTGCCCACCGTGCTAGTCTGAAATGAATCGTCGATGTGACATAGGCAGAATTTCAAAAGATAGTTGCTGCATGCTTCTCCATTTTTAGTGCTCTTATCACCACCAATACTGTTGCCTGCGCTGAATATTATGAAGGTAGCCACTGCTGGGATGCTATTACATTTCGCCATTTATGCAGCATACCACTGATTTGCATTGACCCCACGTTGATAATAACAGTATGTCTTCCTGTCTCTGGATCAATGCTTGAAGACATGCCAATATAGAGCATGTCTTCTCCTGTTATTTCTTCCTCCAATACCCATACGTCCCCTTCCATCCTGTCGATGTGTGCTGCACAGTTATGTACGTAATCTCCTTGCTCTATTTGTTCTGCTAGGTAGATTGCTGGGTACACACTTCGACATCTTACCACCTCTATGGTGGGGTTTGTCAGTATGACCTCATATCCTGATGCCCTTTGGGCAGTTGTGTGCTTTTTGATTTCTCAAGAACAGCGAAATGAGTGGTGCACGTACAATACTGCGGGACACCCCATGGCAATCGTCGATGTCCTTTCAATTGCAAACGCCACAGCCGCAAGCCATTGTTCGCAAGGCAAGTGTCCTTGCATTACTGGGTCTAAGCGTCCACTGTAGTAAGCTAGTGGTTGATGTCCGTGCGGCTTCTTTCGTGTGAGGACCGCCGTCCTCACTGAGCCATCTGAATGCAAGAACAAATGGAATTTCTCGCTATAGTTTGGTGTTGATAACAATGGTGCATGTGCTAGTGCGTCTTTTCCCTCATAATAATTTATTTCTTGCATAGCGCTACACATCCATAGGTCTCAGAGCGCTCAAATAACAGAAAACATTAATATCCCACAGAGTGGTACTCAATTTATCGACCTCGGAAGGATGAAAGACTGAGTTGAGCCTGCTGGGATTCGAACCTGCCACAGCAGGCTTCACACAGATGTCAAGGGCGAGCGTTTAGCTCGCTGTGCTATCTGACCGGCTATACTCTGTGAAACGCTCATTCATGTTAGATCCATTTTATGTCCTTCTTTTCTTTCTGCGCCTCCTTAAGGCCCTTCAATAGGGGCTTTGTAAATGTGACATAATCAAATGCTCAAGCTCTGCAGTAATTGCATAAACCTAGAAACTTTGGTATTTCTTTCACTGTTCAGAAGAGTGGTGAATGAATGGCCTGTGTTCTTTTGGGCATTATTCTTCGCCCTTTAGTAGATATTATTTGTACCAAGTACACTATTTCTTCGAGACAATACTGTATTTTTTTCCTTATCCACCTTGTACCCTTTTTCTGCCAGTAGTGACAAAATGTGCATTGAGTCTGTTCTACATTCTTTTTCTGTCTCACTGCATATTAGCAGATCTACATATTGAATCACTGCTTGATGATTGCACGTTGCATAGATCCATTTGTATTATTCTATTGAAAATGCTGGGTGATTCACAACACCCCTGGGGCAAACGAGTATCTTCAAATCAGATTCCACGATGTGAAGGCAGTCAGATACCTTGAAAAACGTGTTCTTCAAATCCATGACTGTGAAGTATTTTGAATTTGCTGGTAGATTACACAATATTGTGGTAGGGTTTGGAACCACAGAAAATTCTGCATCTACCACTTCTTTATGGGGCGCAAATCCTGAATGAAACCCCATGACCCTCCTTTTGATTTCTTTATCTTGTACATTGCTGTGTTGCAGGTGGATGTTGTCTGAATTATGCCTTGTTGCCGTAAGGCGTGTAGTGTGTAAAATATCCCCTCTTCTGCTTCTCTGGTCAATGGGACCCTGGTTTTTTTACTGCCCCAATCCCTTTCTGTACCCCTACATTGTGAGGTCCCTTTGTCCATAACTTAACTGGCAACTCTTTGAGATCTCCCTCTGTTTGTTTTTCTTCTTCACTAGCTGTGTCAGAATGGGCACCAGTTTTTCCACTACCTGAAGTGGGCAAGTTATCTGTATCTGGAACACCATCTTTCCTTCTTACTTGTCATCGGCGAACAGTTGTTAATCCGTCACTCCTGTTATTGTCAACGTGGGGTCAATGCACATCACTGTTCTCCACTCAATGTCGTCATCTGTGCCACACAGAATCACCATGTCCTTGCGTATTACTGCTTCTTCCAACTGTAGCACCGTTGTTTTCACCTTTAGTCCTCCTTCTGGCACTGTTGTCTGAATATGAATTCTGAAGCCTGTCGGAACACCTTTGCCTGTATTCCCTGGACCAATTGTAGCAGAACCTCGACCCCATACAGCAACATACTGTGATATAGTAGCTGTGCATGCAAGGTACTTTGTGTGTGTGCTGCCAGGGTAGAAGAGCTGCTTCCCAGGCAAAGTAAATGCCGGGCGTGGAGCACACATCCCTCTCTCTGTGAATGATATAGTTGCATTTAATTTGTTGAGCGAATCTCTCCCCAATATGTTAATGGGTGTATTTTTGGAGTATATTAAGGGAGCCACGAGATTTTTCATCCCTATAGTTAATGGTCAATCTTTTGTTACTGGAACTGCGACCACCGCCCCCAGAAAACCCCTGCGTATCAATGACTTTGTTAGATAGTGGGCATCCCCCCCCCCTCTAATGCAGTATTTGGTTGCTCCTGTATATTTGAGAAATGAGAACTCTCTTGGTCCTATTTTCACTGCTACCTCTGGTTGCTCTTCGGGGTCGTCAGTTACTGCTAGGACTGGACACGCTCAGACTCTCTGTGGGCCCCCCTATTGCTGTGTATTGTTCGGCGGAAAGGGAACGGGGATTACCTCCTAGCACGGTCACTCCTGTGTAGTGGGGCACCAAATTCTGCCCTAGCATCACTATGGATCCCCCTGCTACTGTGGGTGGCTCGGTCACTGCTGGGACCATTTCCCCACTGTCAGTTGTTCCTCCTTGGGGCCGCACCCTCCCGCCCCCTTGCTCTGCTTGTATCTGCACTGGAGCACTCTGTATCTGCTGCCACTGGAGTCCTTGCTGTTGCACTACTTGGGTTGCTTGCCCTCATGCATGTAGTTCCCCTGTGGTAGCATTCCCCATTGTGGTCCATACTGTGGCTGCATGTACCCTCCTTGTTGCGGTGTTTGTCCTATGGGAAACCCTCCCTGCGGGTGCCACGGCAGCAGCATCTGGTACCAATGGGGCTCATTCCATAGTGTATCTAGCCAGTTTATTTTGTACTAATTTGTTTTTTGCCTTCGCAGCATTCTCCGCTGCCTGCCTCTCGCTTTCCTGCTTACTTTTACAATAGTGTATTGGAGCTTGTATCTTGGGCCAGCCTTTAGCTTCTATGACATCTATTTGTCTAAGAATGCCTGGACTTCTGTTGACCATCCTTTTACTAGTATCTGATGGAACAATGGTATACATTTGTCCCAAGACTTTTGTGTCTATTGGACCCATAAATCCTGAACTTTCTATATTCTACTGGGTCGGCTTCTTTCGTTTTGAGTTGTCATTGTCCCATGTCGTAGCTGTCTGGATACATACTTCTTAGAACTTGCCAGGCATGTGCTTGACAATTGTTAAATGGAGCTCAGTCATGTGCATTGGTGCTCAATTTAACTCCTTTGTAGCCTGCCTGATTCCACATTTTGTCTGCCTGTTCTGTGATTGCAGCAAACAAACTTTTCATATTGCCAATGGCTAGCATCGCCCCTGCTGTCTTTATCGAGTGCCTGTCCCGCAGTATTGTACGTGCACCGCCATGGCCATGAGAGAAGGTAAACTACACATTAGGTTATCCTGGTCCATTGTTTGCCAGGGCACATAATGGGCTCCCCTCGTTCCTTCTGTAATAATGGCATTACCCGTGTTTCTGGTCCTGCCCCATCTCCCCCGATGGCTTGTGTTTAACCCATTCTTGCTGCCCCCTTCCTACTGTGTAAGGAGGTGGACCAACCCCTACCACAACTGTCACCATCCTGTCCACTCTTTTCTTCCCCTTCTCCATTAGTTTATCGGGTGTGCATACGTTACTGTCCCAGTCACTTAATTAGTCTCCCATTGACCCTTCGTCTGAAGCTTTGTCGTCCTCGCCCCTCATCGTCTTTTCCCATTGCCGCTTCTTCGTCCTCCCCCTTCTTGTTTTGTTTGTTTATTCTTCCCGATACCCATTCCCCCTTGTCTCCCTTCTCACCTCCTGTTCTATTACCCATTCTGCTTCACTGAACAGTGCATCGTATGTGCTGGCGTATGTTCTTTTCGATGTCTGCTAGATATTTTCTTTCACCCCACGTATGCATCTCCTCTTTGTCCCTCCTTCTTTTTCCTCTGATCTGCATTACATGTTTCCTGTCGCAGGTTAATGTACCCTGCGGCTGGTCGTGAAGTGGGCGCTGTGGTGGTGAGCTTGGTCCATCCCCTCCCACTGTCACTGTCTTTAATTTGTCCTCTTTAGTCTTCTCGTATAGTTTCCAGACACCCAATATTTTCTGCCTGTTTCTTAGCTTAGATCCTTTATATTTTTTTAACGGGTATGAGAACGTGTTCTCCAATATGTTACCATCAAACGTCCCTTCTCCAGGCCAGGCGTGGAAACACTGTCCTGCAGTCTTCTCTGCCCACTGGAAGTTGTATTTTAATATATTCCTACGTCCTGTCCCCTTTCCTCAATACTGCACTGCATGGACGTCCCTTGCTACGGATGGACACAGAACCATTTTCACCAGATAAATGTCTATATCCATTTAAATGCATTTGCGCTCGGGCGCAGCCCCGGGACCATGCATTCCGTTGACTCCACCGCCACACCTTGTTCCTCTTTTTTTTGCATCGACTGGAGCGGACCTACTTCACCAGAGCTGTGGTTGAAGCCCTTTTTCCTCATAATTCCGGTATTTTTTTCTAGTTATCCCAGGGACCTTGGTCCCAAATTACTAAAACACTTTTTTGTTGCAGTTTCACGGCCTCTGGCGCCTCGCCACCTCCCTGGTGCATCGGCCCAGGCGGGCTTTCGTCAGCGCCCTTCCTGTGAGGTACCCTTTCCCACGTCGGAACCACACATGCTCTGCCTCTGCTGCCTGGGAGAAGACCACAGCTGGGACGACTGCTTGGCGTGTAACGCTCTTACTCCCTGGTACCTTAAAAACCAGCTTGCCGGGTGGAGGGAGCTGTTCTCCAGGCATCCCCCGGAGCGCATAAAGGAGTATCGGCGCAGGAAGACAAAGGCCAAGGTAAGTGTACTCTTTTTAACAAAGCACCCCACAAGGGTAATTCCTTTCCCAGGAAACGGTCGTGTGCGAGGGGCAAGGAACACCCTGTCACCAGCTTCGGTGCCAAGGCTGAACGAGCTATCAGCCGAGGGGTCCATGGATGCCATCGATTCCACTACTGTTGCTCTATCACTGGGAAATCTCCAGGCAGGTTTTACCCTAGTACCGGGGCCATGTCAGAGGGGGGGCCCCTGCACACGACAACACTACTGGCCCACAGAACCATTAGGCAGGAGCATGAGGTGCGGAAAATGCCCAGAGCAGTATGCAGGGGGAGGATAGGCTTAAGACGACAGCAGACATGGTGGGGGAAGGACAAAATGGCTGCATGTGAACCTGTACGCCAGTCGGAAGGGCGGCAAGACACAGGCCCCACTTCTAGGGGTGGAATGGTCACCCCTTGGGTCTCCTGGTGCACGGCATACCTGCTTGCTGGATAGGGATGCTATACAGAGCCCTAGTATGTAAGGAGTGGACAGGGCACGGCAAGGGCGCATCATCCATGCTGACCATGCCCACGTCTAGCCTGTGAGGACAGATTCTTTGCCAAATTACTTGACGTGGGAGATCCCTACAGATGGGCACCATTCTCGGGGGCATCATAAAGAGCATGCTTCCACCGGCTCCAGTGCCTCCTCTGGCCCCAGTGCAGTGGCAGCAAGCCACCCCTACGGGTGCTGTGGAGTCTCCTCCTGCACTTACGGGTACCTGCGCAGCCTAGCCTAGTGGCTCTTCCAGCTATACCTGCCCCCCCGATTTCTCCCCCTACTCCATTACCTTCAGCTGCACCGCCTGCTGACCAGAGGAGGAAGAGGTCCTGTCGGGGCGTCCGCAGCCACAGTCATCAGTGATAACAGCGGTGTCCATGTATGCGAAGCCCCAGACCTCCACATTGACCTCGGCCTTGTTGGGCAAGGAGGAGAAGGTGCTAGAAGCAAATGAGGAAAAAGATTTTTGAATGGATGTGGGTGACTGGGATGGTGTGACTCATGTGCAAGTCAATTGTCAGATTCACCAAAAATTTGTGTCATTGGCAACTCCTGAGAGAGGGTGTTTAGAGTGTCTTGGGAGGATGGCTTGGGGGCAACGTGCTCGCCCTGGAAGCAAGACACGGAGCACCACAGTTGTGATCCCCAGGTCCGTGCTTACAAACCTCTGGGTATTAAGCGCTTATCAATAACCTATCGTATTATATCAAATGCTGCTCACCACCTGCGACTGGCAAATGCAGACGCCATGTTAGCTGCTGGAAACCAGAGGCTGTAGAGGGAGATCTTGGGCTTCCTACCAGACATCCCTGTGCACAAACCGGCCTCATTCAGGGTGTGGCTGGTAGAGACCAAAATAGTGGCGCAAGATCTTCTGGACATATTGACACTGCTGGTAGGGCAATCTGCATAGCTACAGATCTGAAAACGATGCCATGGCTTAGAGCCAAAAAGTCCAACTCAGATGTACAAGACCATATCCTGGGCCTGCCGTTTGAGGGGTGAGATCTCTTCCACTCCACAGATGAGGAACTAGACAAAAAGAAAAATAGTTCCCAAACAGCGAAATCACTGGCCATTCTGGCAAAGCCTGCTCCTAGGGCATTCGGACAGAGCCAAACCATGCCAGATAAGGGAAGGAACTTCGGCGGGTTCAGGGGTTTCCAGGATCGCAAGGCAAGGCAACCAGACCAGTCCCCCAGCCATCAGAAGTGCAAACATCAGCGCACTTCACACAAGCTTCTTTCAGTCCTCCCCACCCCAAGCACAAGCCTCAGACCCAAAGAAGCAATGATCGCTCTATGAAGGTGCACAGTTCTCCAGTTGGGGGCAGGCTTGCTCTCCACACTGTCATGCTGTGGATTTTGGCATCTTGTATTCTGGTGATGCACTATACCAGGCACAGGTTGAGGCGGCACAGCTGCACCTCATGAAACCCAATGACTGGCTCCCTGGACGCAGCAGTCTCCATCCCGGTGGACCTTATACCAGACTGGTTAAGGTGGAGACTGGATACCAACATCGGTGGGGGGAAAGGGGGAGACCTTTTAGGCAACCACCTCCGGAGTCTATCACTACGGATTCCTCTATTGGGGGGGATGGGGAGCCACCCTATACACGCAAAGTACATGGACAAGGGAGGAACAGAAGAATTGCATCAACTTCTTGAATTTTAGGCTATCCAGCTGGCCCTTTGGGCTTTCATGCTTTTTAATAAGCGGACCGGGGATTTGCCTCCAAACTGACAGGTCCACATGCATGTTCTATATCACCCCCATGTGCAGGCTCTCCATAGAGATATGGGAGTGGGCCACGATGCACCATATAAAGCTGTTGGTGATGCATCTGCCAGGGGAATCGAACCTAGAGGCGGGCAGACTCTGGGTGGACAACTATGAGTGGCAGATAGAGGAGCAAGTCCTGGCGGACATCTTCAGGAGATGGGGCCGACCCCACATAGACCTGTTTGCCACGGAGCAGAACCTGAGATCTTAGCAGTACACATCCTGGCAGGGTCAGAGGCAAGGCTCCCTTGGAGATGCCCTACACCTCACTTGGAGTGAGATGTAGGCATGTGCCTTTCCCCCCCAACCCCACTCATGTACAAAGTTCTGTGCAAAGTCAGTGTGTCCTCCAACATGAGCCTGATTTTAATTTCCCCAAGGTGGCCGGTGTGACCCTGGTTCTCAGACCTCATATGGGTAGCGGTGTAGAGTCCAGTGAAGCTACCAATGCACGATTGAAGGCTCCTCTCGCAGCAGGGCGGGGCAGTACTTCACTCCGCTCCCGAGAAGCTAGCCCTAGCAGGCTGGTTCTTGAGCAAGTAACAATGCAGCATCTCAGTCTTTCACAAGACAACCTGTAAATAAATCAGAAAGCAAGAAGCAAGTCCACCAGAAGGCAATACAAAAGCAAATGGACCAGGTTTTGCCTCTGGGCAAAGGACAAATGGGTAGACCCTCTCAGGTGCCATTGTTCTCGCCGCACCTGGCACCTTCAAGGGTGCAGGTGGAGACATGCTGGACCTACCTAGCCGCCATTTGGTGCATACAGAAATTTGGACCACGAGTCATTCTCTTCCTCCAACTCAGTAGTCAAGACATCTGACTGGGCAGACGAGGCTATATCCTCCTACCAAAGACCTCATCCGGTGTGGGGCCTCAATGTGGTGATCGCGGCACTGGCACATAGGCCCTTTGAGGCCATGGCATTGGTAGACCTAAAGCTGGTCACGATCAAAACAGAGCTACTTTTGGGTCTTACCTCAGCGAGGAGTATGAGCGAAATTCAGGCCCTGATGGCCACCGAATCGTATACCATTTTCCATCGAGACATGGTGCTGCTTCGCAGCCATCCACCATTTCTTCCGAAGGTGGTTTGCTCATTCCACCTGAAAGAAGTTGGGTTGCCAACCCTTTTTCCTAACCCAAAGGACGAAGTGGAGTGTGTTGCAATGTCTGGATGTTAGAAGAGCCCTGAAATTCTATCTAGACGGGACCAAAGGTTTTCTCAAGTCGGAGGCGTTATTAGTCAACTTCGGCGGCTGTCAGCCAGGAGACCAAGTCTCTAAGGCCTCCATAGTCGGGTGGATGGTCGCGGTCATTCAGGAAGCCTAGAAGGCTCAGCAGAAGGAAATTCCACAAAACCTGCATGCTCATGCAGTTGAGGCCAAATTGACAGGGGTCTCCTTCCAGAGGCATGTGCCATGGCAAACCATTAGCACAGCAGCTACTTGGGCCACTCCATCCACCTTCTGCAAGCATTGTCTGGATGGCAGCACAAGATCTGACGTGGCATTCGGGCAAGTGGTCCTGAGGAACCTTTTTTCATAGGATCCAAAGCTTTGCACCTCCCTTGGGCATCATTCAGTGGTAATCGCCCATGTAGTATGGAGGAAAGGGGACGAGACATTATGAGCTACTCACACTAGTGACTAATGTACTCCTAGTCCATAGTCCCCTTTCCTCCATACATCCCTCCATTCCCCCCCGCCCCCTGTAATAAGATACGCAGTTTAGCAGGTTAATCTGGCTGATGCATCAAAGGAGACTTGGGTGTGGCGCTGAAGGGCGGAGTCAAGGGAGCGCCTGCTCCCAGGGGCATGCCCCAGTGCGCATAAGGTTATAGACCTTTTTCTGGTGAAAATTGTTCCGTCCCAGCGAGGGACACCCATGCAGTGCAGTATGGAGGAAAGGACTATGGACTTGGAGTACGTTAGTCACTAGTGTGTTACCCATAATTTTTATCATACTACTGGGGCCATTTGTGGCACATATGTTCTAAGGGGCTGTATATGTTTGCTGTTCTTTTTTTAATTTTATTCCACTCTTATGGGTTTTCCCCTTCTGTTTCCCTGAATTCTTACCCCTCCTTTATTCCCAAGCATACCCTTCAATGTTCACACTGGCCCTCTCCACAGGCCCGACCACTCGCTCAATTTTAGTACTTGACCGCCCTTTCCATGGGCTCACTGTTCCCTATGTTAGTGCAAGAGTGTCCAATGTTTACCCATGCACTACTGGCACACTCCTGCTCTTTACAGATGCAAAGCCTGCTATTTTACACAAGACACACAAGACGCCTCCTAGGTGCCGACTCATCCACCATGAGCCCTCACCATTTAATGACTCCAACTACCACATACAAGTCACTCTCTACCCTATCTGGTGGTACGCTCTAATATCTACACTACTGTGGCAGATCGTCCTTGTCATGAGCGCTACTCCCGAGGAGCCAAGACTGGCCCAGCGTCCTCGGAAGCAGGCTCATCATCCACACCCCCGGTTCCAGCAGACCCCTACAGGGGCCCTTTGGACCATGTCCTGGCGCCTCTGGCGCCAGGCTCATAAGGAACCACAGTCCTGATGCCATGGGCGCCGGGCTCATATTCTTAAAGTGTGCAGTAGTGATTGGGTGGACTTACCTGTGGCAGACCATGCTGCATACTCACCTAGAACAATCCAAGCTGGGTGAAGTCCCAGCCACTGGCTGGGAGGGACCAATCCTCTGTTACAGGTACTCTTTTCGTACCTGGGGGGGGGGGCTGATGCTAATCCTCTGACACTGGAACTCTTTTCTTACCTGGGTGAGGCTGTAGCAAGAATACGCACCAAAGCACTTCTCCACTATTTAAACCACGCCCAATAGAATTCACGTGCTTCGCATTATTCTGCAGCAGGACGCTCACCGAGTCGGCTCCTGCATTCCAGGTCCAGACACACCCTCAGCTTCTCGAGCAGCAACCTGTGGATGAAGAAAAGGCACAGGAACATCTACTCACCAGAATTCAGCCACAAGAGTCCAGTCTCCGACAACCTGCAAATAAAGACATGAGGTTAGAAAACGGGCAACACGCTCGCAGCTTCGCTCGCTTACCTTATCCATCCGTGATCACACCGGAGTTCACCACGGCCTTCGCTTCGGCAGCATCCCAGCACCTGGAAGACAAAAGACATTGTTAGTGGTGTCCGAACCGAAGGGTTCGCAACTCAGTTATACTTACGTGCTTCTTCACGCGCAGCAGCGGCAGCATCGCCCTCAGCATTTCGGCACCTGAAAGGAAGGAAAAGACATTATCAGAGGCGCCCATTTGGAAACGGCCACAATTCAGTTATACTTACGTGCCACCGCACGTGCAACAGCGGCGGCATCGCCCACAGCATCTCGGCACCTGAAAGACAGAAAAGGACATTATAAAAGGGTGCTCCTTCAGAAGCGGCCTCAGATCTTCTATACTCACGAGTCTCTTCTTGCACAGCAGTGGTGGTGTCGCCAACGGCTCCTCTGCACCTAAAGGACTATTACAAGCCACAAAAGGACACTGAGCCTAAACACTGAAATCATCCAGTGACATAACTGGATTCCACGCGCCCCTGCACCAGAAGCAGGATAGAGCTCGGCTTTACTAAACCAAAGGTGAGAGTTCGTGGAGACCAGTCGAGAACCAAGAAGTTGGAAAAGCAGAAGATTGGTGGGAGAACTTATCCAACCAGCTTGTAATTACCCCTTTTTCTTCCACCTGCAGAAAACTCACCTTACAAGCCAGACAGTCAATATTCGGAGGTCCTGCCCAGAGCGTCTTCCGAGTTCTACGCCTCATCATAGTCATAGAAGCAACTGTAGCAGTTCAGTTTGGGTCAGCGCCTCCGTGGGAATCAGGTGAGCGTTACAGTCCTCCCTTCTCCCGAGGATGTGTTCTATACACCAGAAGAACAATCTATCCCTCCCACTTCTACTAGCATCCACCTATTGTGCAGCGTCTTCTTGCACGATTATACCCGAGCCCTGGATCCTCTCGAGTCCCCTCGGCACTAAGCCTCCACCATGGGTTTGCCCTTCGATGAAATGCAGGACGGCTCTCTGGAACTGGCAAACCTTTGTGAACTCTGCATCTGCAGGGCCTCCTCAAAGATGCGCCGTGAACAGGCCTGCAGTCGCCAGATCCATGCCCCTGTGGAGGGCGGCCTGGATACCTTCAGTAGTCCTGGGAGGACTGAGACGTCTTGCTTGGGGCTCCAAAATGTAGTAAGGGGGCGCTGTGATGCTGGAAATGCATTGGAGGGACAGAGCCTCCTTGTTCTGTACTCTTATCATTTGTACTCTGTTTTATCTTCTGCACAGGTGTGCATGTGGGACTCCTGGCAATGCAGCTCTACCCCTTTTTGGTTTGGTGAACAAACCCTTGGGATACCCTTATGGCACCAATGAGTGGGGGGTACAGCCCTGTACCCATCTTTTTGGGCACCTGTGTGTCCCCCACAGAACAGGGTATGGGCTGGTAGCAACTCCATGCTGAATTTGACAGGTGCTCAGATTATCCTCCATTTTGGAATACTCCGGCCCTGCTATTTGAATCAGTTGATTCCAGATAGGAGACAAGATGGCGGCCCCTGTGACCTCTTGCTTTATTTTGCTTGTTACCTTGCTTTCCCAAAGTCCTGGGAAGCCCTGGTTCTGGGTGGAAGTTCGATATATGGTATTGTGGGGACGTCAAGGCCAGACTGGCTGGAGCCTTCCCAATGACTGTATTTTGTGGGTACACCTATCGGGTGGGACCTGGGTGAGTGGAGTGTGTGACTAATATACATCTGATGTTATGGGTGTCTGGTTTGTGGTGTGTGACATGACTGAGAGAGCCCCCCCACCCCCCAAAGCTGATATGAAAGCAGTGTGCAGTGTTGAATCGCTGCGTGCTTGTCCCAATCCACATTCCTTGTGAGTGTCTGGATGGAGAAGAATGGCCTGAATGCACTGAGAGCCTAATTGGCTGCCTGCCTGCTGAATGCCCTTCTGAATGGCTGCCTGGGCCTGGCTCAGCGGTGTGAATGAGAGACAGAATAGTATATCTGAAGGCCTCTCACTGGAATTGTTCAGAAGCTGAAATCGAAACTTTATGCTTAACCTTGAAGCCCAGCTGGAAGAAGGCTTTGCTGCTACTTCACTTAGATGCAATCTGAAAGCGGTCAGGTCTCCAAGAACTGATCCAAGTGAGGACCTGGCTAGCAGACCTCTTCTGAGCTACGAGGGAACATTGTGCACCAGCTAACCTTCACCAAGGCTCCCTGGAAGTCAGTCATCGAAAGGCTGCCGACCGGAGACTGGGACCGTCGAGGAATCTGAAGTGAAGCACCCGGATGCTGAGGCTCTCGACGACCACCACCGTTGACAGAGGTTCAGAAGACCACTGTAATGTCGTCGACCGGAGCTGCAACGCTCCATTGCCCAGGACCCTTAGAAATCATGGACTCCCTTGCTCATCATCGACTGCTTTGTCCTGTCGGAGAAAGTCAAGGTAGCTGACAAACAAGGATAATCCACCAGTGGGTTTCCCGCCACCCGAAGTCCACAAAGACGCCGACTAAGATCTGACAGCCAGCCGTGGTCAAGTCCCAATCGCTGATGACAACCCGACGCCCTTGCTGGGCCTACGTTCTTCATTGACTCTTTGCGGCAACGCACTTTCGTCGTCGAGGTGCACCGCACGCCTCATCTTCGCAGGACTTCGATTAGCACTGCAAGGACCGAAGCTGCTGCCTCAACCACATCGTTCATCCTGTTCTTTGAGGGATCTCGACGATCCGTGGCGCCTGCCTTAAAGGGAGTTCACTCAAGAAGGATCAGTCTACGACCCGATGTCGAACTCTGCTAAACCAGGTACATTGGGGTAGTAGAACCTTTTTAGAAGGAATAAACACTATATTAAACATTATATGGACTGGGTATTCTGCCTGATGTTTAACCCTACTTGCCTTCTCTCTTATGTCTATTGTTGATTCACTTTACTATCTGATTTGTATGCCATTGAGACTGTCAGCAGTTGGGGCATTTGAATGGAATCAAGTTAACTCTGGTACCACATAGATATTGTACATATTTATCCTTCTAGTATTGCCTGAGCACAAAGTGTTATTGTGTGCAAGGCATGCATTAGTTTTCATAAATTGATTAGCAGAATTTCCTATACTTTTTTGATTATTGAACACTTATTTGATTAGCAATGGTGTACTACCATTTTTAATGTCACCAGAAATAGTTGTACCCAAAGACATAAGATTAGCAAGAATGCAGAAACTATTTCTATGTACCTCCTGAAGTATAACATTAGTGCAATGGCTGTAAAATGGAAAGGTTCGCTGCATGAATGGACAAACGTATGATAAAGAAAGCTCAAACTTTTTTCTGTTCAAGGCTTTGTGACTGGGTCATGCAGTCAGTGTGGCAGCACATTGATGTTTTAACTGGAAAATTAAGTGGTCTTGGTAATAATATCTCTTTGCACCTAGTTATTCATGCACAATAAAAGCTACAGCTTTACTTCTGATCAAGCAGTTAGAACAGTAGTTTCTTCCTGTGTTACTACTTGCATTACTGGTCCAGAAATATCCATGGAGCTGTGTTGGTGAAAGCAGGGGCTGCCATAAGGTGGTTTCCTAGATTTTGTTGGTACTTAGTATTTGTACTCCCTATTTCTATTTGTTTGGATTATTTGCCTTTCATTGGGGAGTAAAAGTGGCTGATACACCTCTAATCTGCAGGGCTGAGCCCACTGATGCTGCCTAAGGATAAAATGCACTTTTCTATTCTTGCTAGCACTGGTGTGGTTGGGTCAAATCATTTGCCCAGGATCACATACTTTGGTTAAGCAGTGAAGCCAGAATTTGCCAGCAATTTACCTGCCATAAACTTCCAAACTCCAATTAGTACATATTTTGTTTTTTGGTTTCAAGAACCACAATGGTCTTGCTTATTTGCAAAGTACACCCAAAGCACCTCCTTGGAATATTTGCGCCTCCCTGAACAAAAGACTAAAAATCTCAGAATGCAAAACCAAGTTTGACTTCATGGATGAACTCCGCTTTAAAAAAAAATAGCTTTGAGTCACTTTCTGTGCAAATTGTGTGTTTAAGGCATCTAGCTTCTTTACACATTGTGAGACTCTTCACAGTTAGCTTTAACGTTAAATCAGCATGAACTCTCAGGTCTCCTGTTTGCTCTTGCTTCTAAGCACTATTGTGATGCAAGTGCTAACATCCCTGATCACAAATCAAATATTGCAAGTCGTAGTTGCTGCTAACAAGTTTACAGCAGTAATCGCCGGGCCTTTAGTATCTGTGAAGCGAGCCAACAGGAAAGAATAAATGTTTTAGCCTTCTGCAGGCTTCCAGTGCAGAGCTGCGTGCTAGCAAAGGGCTCTGGCCCTAATATTTCACCACCCAGTGGGATCAAACAGCCCTGCAATTTTAGCACAACCTGCTGGCAGATAACATTTTAAATATTCTTTGAATTGTGATTTGAAAGAATATTTAGAAGGCTTTCACGCAGCACTGGCTGTGGTTTTAGTTCGGGGCTGAGTGGAAGCAAGTGGCTGGAATTTATAATTTTCCCACACGAACGGGTGGTAGAAAATTAATTCCGAGCACAGCCACTTGCTAACAGCCCTGCAGCAATAGCACATCCTGCTTGCAGAAGGCCTTTGAATAGTCTTCCATTCTTGTTTTAAAAGCGCTACCCGTGGCACCAAAAACAAAAGATCCTTTTTTTTTTTAGAATAAAAAGTTGGGCTAGGCTCCTTGCCTCTCGGGCCTGTTTTATCAAAGTCACAGTGGAAAGGTCCACTCTGCCTAATCTTCAACAGACAAATGCCAATTCCTACAAAATAGGCAAAAAACAACTGATTACCCACAGCAACGCACATGCTCATTATGGGGGGGTCTTGAGAATCGACAGGGTCCCTTAGCACCCGCTATGGAATGGAAATATTTCTCCCACTGGAACGGGCGGGTGAAATATTATTGCCAGCGCAGCCACTTGCTACCACCCAGCCCCGCAATCGGGGATAGCGTCGGGGCCTTTCGGCCTTTACAAACAAGAGGCCTTGATCCTCCGGGGGGCCGGGGGCCAGCAACTGCCCCCAATGTTTCCAGTCACTTAAGCACAGCAGAAAAGTCTCAATTTTCGTTCTGGGACTTAAAATATGCGCTTTGAAGTGCTTGCATTAAAGCTGTTGCCAGTTTGTAATGCTCCCTGCTGGCTGCCTTAGTCGTGATAGTCATCAGCTATTAACCTCCCACAGGTGCCTTGCACTGTTTTTGTTCTCAGCAGAGAGGGCCGGGAACACATCTTTAGCCGGGCCTGTTTGCACATAACAGCCTGCTCGCAGAAGCCCTTTTGAAAGGCCTGCAAGTAGCAGGCTGTGTTATTACTGCGTGGCTTGGGTGTTAGAAAGTGGCTGGAAATTATATTTCTCACACCCAGCCACTTGCTAACACCCAGCCTCACATACAGGTACAGTATCAGGGCCTTTCGACCCTTGCAAACAAGAGGCCTCGAGCCTATGGGGGCCCAGCAACTGCCCCACATGTTTGCAATCCGCAAAGCATAGCAAGAAAAGTCTCCATTTCCGTTCTAGGGCTTTTAATATGTGCTTTGCAGTGCTTGCATTAAAATTATGGCCAGTTAGTGTAAAACTTCCCCCGCTGGCTATGGCTGCTGCTTGCCTCGTGACAAATTCGGCAGCTAACCTCCATGCAAAGTGTACTCCATTACCATGCAAAGCGTCTTGGCTATGGTAATCCTGACCTGACATATTTACTTCCCCACTTGTGTGTGCTAAAACTGACTGTATTCTTCCGTTTTTATTGACCGTGGGCTTGTTTTTGCCAATTCCTCTCCTTCGAAGGGCAAGGATATGGATACGATCACCCTGTGTTAAATAGCCCTATGTAGTTTCCCCCACACTTGGGGAGAGAGCTTCTCTAACACGGGTGGCTTAGCAGCAAAACCTGAGGGGTGCAGGACCGCATATAGGGAAAAGAATGAAAGACTGCAAACTGCTATGCTGAACCGAGAAGGCGCTTGGTATCTGTATGTATAGAGGAGTGCAAGAGCTGCGCCCTCTTCCTTTGCATTGGAAATTTGGGCAGCTCGAAGACTGTTGTATTCCTCAAACTATATCAACGCTGCACCTACATGGTTTTATGTTTTGAATGCAATTTTTTGGTTTAAGACGGATGCATAGATATGTAATTTAAAAAGAATGTGACACTGTCTGCTGTTTTCGCTCTGAGCAGGCAGGCTCGGACTGGCCAATAGGCCCATGGCCGAACTAAAAACACAAAATGCTGGTGGAGGCCAGTTTTTGTGATCAACGTGGGCCACTGATTTGGCCGATTTGGCCAGTATGATGAGTTAATTCACTCTGCGGCTAATCGTTTTGACCAGTGTTTCCGAATACATCTTATTTTCAAATGCACAATTTGCATTACAATTTATCAAACTCCCCCTTGGGTATTCAGTGTTACAAAAGCAATACATAACCATTTGCAACGGTGGGCCACTTTTTCATTGGTGCCAGAGACAAGGTGATGGTCCAGTCCGACCCTGGCCAGGGGCCAAACATCTACAGCCGGGCCTGTTCGCTGCTTGCAGAAGCTCTTTTGAGCTGGGCTCATAACATTGTTACAATGTATTTAGCCCAGCCCGGGTCCTTCTGCTTTGCCTGCACGCTGTGCAAAGAGGCAGAGTTTAAAGGCACACACTTTATTTTATCTGTGTGGAATTGAAATCCTATCGCAGTTTGTGCAACATGATTGTTCAATTAAACGGCAAACCAGCAGTATTGTATCGCAAATTGAAATGAGATACCGCTTATTTTATGCCGTGGTGTGTGTGTATAACTTGAACCGTATTTATATAAAGAACTGTTTTATCACTAATAGTGTGTGGACATTCCTTTGTGGAGGTTTGGTAACTACACTGTACTCGAGAACCAGCCTGCATCACCTCCTTAGAGCTTAAGCCTTGATTGCTCGTCCATTGCTACAGTATAGAGAATCTTGGCTGGGGTGCTCTGTGCTTATACTCTGCCATATAGAGGGCAGGAGTACAGAACCCCCCCCCCCCCCTCCAGTCTTTACAGACGCTATTTAGTTTATAATAAAAACCACATCCTCAAAAAATGGAGCACAAACCAGGCAAGAAGCAAGGCTGTTACAGCTGCGTGAGCACAAACCAAACCGAACAGTGGATTAACGCTCATGGAGAGGCTGACATTTGAATGGATTACGAGTGGTTTTATAATAAGAAATACAATAGTCGGGAGAAGCCCTTGCAAGTTGGAGAAGTCATTTTTTTGAGGGGATTGTGTGACGTATTCTGCATCTATGACCGGTAATGACCACAGCTGTGCTGCCTCGGAAAATTCTTCGGCATAGGTGTCCTGCGTCGATACATTGTCCCTCGAGGGCCTCCGAGGTTCGACATCACCGGATGTTATATATGTAGGACGCACGGCGCCAGCAGCCTCAATTCTGTTTTTTCCGCAAATGTGTTTGCTCGGGAATATCGGTGCACTCGGTTCTTCTTTTTCGAAAGCGAATATCTTCTACTTCGTAAGCGATGTCTTCTTCTACCCCGAAGTCGGGCTTTAAAAAATATCTGGACTGCGATTCGAAGATGTCCATCACGAACCCGCACAACGTCTGCCTCTGGTGTCTTGGCAAAAGCCACGCCACCAACGACTGCAATGAATGCTAGTCCCTGACATCGAAGGTCTTGCGATAACGGAAGAAGAAATGAACGGTAGCTGGGCTTTCGACGGATGACTCGAGGGGTGACTCTCTGCGTCAGCGTAAGTCCAGGGGGTTATCGGTCTCGAAGTGGTTCCCGCCATTCCTCTGCCTCTTCTAGGCATTCGCTGAAGCGCTGGCATCGGTCGCTTTCCCCGTCCTTGCCGGAGGACTCCGCCGGAAGGCGGTTGACTTTTGCCACCAAATATTCTTCGCCAGCCGAATGGGGAGGCATTCCGCCAGCAGATGATGGCGATTTTCAAATCGCAAGACACTGTTCCATCTGCGCCTTCGAGAGAAGCCGGCAAGGAATAGGCTAGAGCCACCAATCCCACGCCTTTGGGCTCGGGCGGTTGGCACGATCATCGGGAGCCACCGAAGTCTCGATCGGACAAGGTTGATCGCCATACCCGTTCCAGGTCCCAGTCCTCGACGCCGTTGAGACCGTTGGAACCTGTGACACCTTCCAAGAAGGTGTAGGCGCCATGTCCGTAGAGGAAATCTCTGGAGGCTCTGGCTTTGAAGTCGTCGCCGAGGCCGTCGAAGGACACTGGGGGCTCTGGCCTCGAAGCAGTTGTCGAAGTCATCGGTGCCTCGGTTGATGCCATTTGTGGAGGATTTGCCAGAGGTGCCCCGTAGGGCTGTGGAAACTCTGAGGAAGGCTCTCAGTAAGTCTGTGAGGCTTGTTTTTGAGCCCTTCTATTCCTCCACCCAGATTGGATTTATTACAACCTTTTGGATGATATTTCAGAGGTGGAAGAAGGGTCTGATATGGAGTTGGTTGTACCTCCTCGTGTCCCTTATGACCTGTTGTCTGGTCAGTCAGATGGAAGAACTCCGGCAGTCCTTGCATGACGCCAGTGGTCTCGATACCTCTCAGGAGGTGGAGTTTGGTAGGCCTGAGCCTGGTACGCATGCCGAATCCTCATACAGGCGCCTCATATTGAGGCTGACTGAATACTCTGGGTGGTGTGCTCTACCTGTTGATTTTCTTCAGGATGATCCGACGGATATCCTGGACCAAGGACCACCCACTGACCCAGTGTTGCCATTTCATATGGCTTTGCAAAGAAGGGTGGCGGCGGCTTGGACTGCTCCGGAGAGTCTCCCAGCAGTGAATAAGTCGCTTCCAAAAAAAATACCGTTCACCAAGTGGTGACCCCTGCTAAGTGTCGACGCACCCTAATGGGGAGAGTTTGGTGGTGCAGATGGCTACGGCCCCCGCGAAGCAGGCTGCGTACCCTTCCATCCCTCCTGATGGGGACGATAAACGCTTTGATGGTTGGACGAAGGTCTTTTCATCTGGGGGTATGGCTTTGAAGGCAGCCAACTCAGTTTGTGCCTTGGCAACATTCACTCACACTCTGTGGAATAGTGCATCTTTGGCGGCTCAGCATATTCCCGAAGGGGAGGAACGGGATGGTTTTCTAGCCCTCGTGCAGGACACAAGGATGCCATGTGTGAAGCCGTTCAGTCAGGTTTGGACACGCAGACTGTCAGTCGGTCCATGGCTGCGAGCACCGTGATACGCAGATTTGCGTGGTTGCGGAAGTCGGGGTTTGCTCCTGATGTGCATTCCCGGCTTCTCAACATGCCCTTTGATGTTCATCTGTTTGGCAGCAAGGCTGACGAGAGCCTTGAGAGGTTGCAGACCTCCAAACCTGCAGCAAAGTCTTTGGGCGCTGCAGTAAGTCAACCTCCGCCTTTTCGTCCTAGGGGCCAGCAATGGAGGGGAGGTTCCTTTCGGGACTACTCTATCTTTGATAGACGAGGGGAGCTGCCAGTCAAAGGGGCCACTGTAGGAGTACCGGAGGTGGAAAGCAAGGTACTCGAGGTGCCAAAGCTGCTCGGGCAGTTGCCTCTTTGCCTTCAGGCACTGCCGCGTCCGCTCATTCATGAGGCCATGTCCCATGGTCCGGCGGTTGGGGGCAGACTTGCGCAGCATCTTGGAGAATGGCGCGCCATTACTTCAGATGTGTGGGTTCTGGAGATCATAACCCACAGCTACTGTCTTCCCTTTCGGCAGAGGCCTCACGACAATCCACCGTGGAAGCTCTTTGAAGAGTCCGGATCCGCTCCTTGCGCAGGAAATCCTATCCCTGCTGGAGAAAGGCGCCATAGAACTGGTGCCTATAGCAGAGAGGAACAAGGGATGGTATTCCCCCCTTATTTTTTTATCACAAAAAAAGACGGGGGATTGAGACCCATCATGGATTTGCGTTGGCTGAACAAGCGTCTCAGGAAGCACAAGTTCAAGATGGTAACTTTCTCGAGTCCTCCAGGCCCTTCAACTTCAGGATTGGTTGGTGTCTCTATAACTCAAGGATGCTTACTTTCATGTGCTGATTCATCCAAAGCACAGGAAGTACCTGAGGTTTGCGGTTGGTGACTCGCATTTTCAGTTTCGGGTCCTGCCACTCGGATTGACCTCCGCCCGAGGGTCTTTACCAAGCTGATGGTGGTGGTGGTGGCAGCTTATCTCAGGAAAGGGGGGGATTCAAGTCTACTCCTACCTGGATGATTGGTTGATCAGGGCACGTTCTCCCGAGCAAGCCCTGGATCACCTGTCCGTCACCTGCCACTCCCATTTGACACCTACCCAGCGGCTCCAGTACATCGGAGCAGTGCTCGACACTTCCCTGGGGTTGTGTTCGCTTCCCCAGGTGAGGGCTAATCACATTCTGCAGATGGACAAATTTCAACTTGCCCAGAGTCTCTCGGCGTTCGAGTTCTTGAGGTTGCTCGGCCTCATGGCATCCTACATTTTCCTGGTGCCAGAGGCCAGGCTGAGGATGAGATCTCTGCAGTGGGTTCTCAAGATGCAGTGGTCGCAGTTCTCCGGCAGAATGTCGGATCCCGTTCAGATTCCACCCTCGGTCACCCAGGATCTTCTGTGGTGGGCCGCCGAAGGCAATCTGATGAAGCGTGCTCCATTTTGGCAACCATGGCCGGAGGTGACGATCGTGACGGATGCATCCCTCACGGGTTGGGGAGCTCATGCCAACAAGTTGACAGCCAGCGGCCGTTGGTCTCTGTCGGAGTCCAGACTCCACATCAATTTGTTAGAGCTGAGGGCGGTCAGGCTAGCCCTGACTGCTTTTCTGCCCTCTGTGCGGGGGAAGAATGTCCTGATTATGACGGACAATACAGTGGCCATGCACTACCTCAACAAAAAAGGGGGGGTAGGGTCACTCCCGTTGTGCAGGGAGGCGATGCAGCTCTGGTTCTGGGCAATTCAGCAGGAAATTTCAATCTTGGCAGTTCATCTGGCCGGAGACACAAACGCAGCGGCGGACGCTCTGATCAGGCAGAGCACAGTCTCTCATGAGTGGGAGCTGGCTCAGGAAGTTCTTTTGGAGATCTTCGCCCTTTGGGGAACCCCACAGGTGGATCTATTCGCCACCAGTGTCAACCAGAAGTGCAAAAGATTCTGCTTGCGGTAATTTCCTCCAAGAGGAGCCTTAGGGGACGCGTTCGTAGTGGAGTGGTCCGTCCCAATGCTGTACGCGTTTCCTCCAGTCCCCGTCATTCCACAGGTGTTGCGGAGGTTCGGTTCCTGGATGATCCTCATTGCTCCGGCATGGGCCAGGAGAGCGTGGTACCCGGACCTTCTCGAAATGTCCATCTGCCCTCCACGCAGTCTTCCCTATCGAGACGATCTGCTCTCACGGAGGGGGCTTGGGTTCTCCATCCAGAGGTGAAGTCCCTCAGCCTTCACGCTTGGTATCTGAAAGGTTGAGGTATAAGGATTGGGACCTCCCAGAAGGCTTGCAACGAAATCCCTGTAGCGTTGCCGTTGGAGAAAGTTCTGCGACTGGTGTAGGGTACAGAATGTGGATCCTTTCCAATGTTCCATTCCTTTGGTCTTGTCTTTTTTGCTTTCTTTAGCCCACAAGGGCCTGAAAGTGGGTACCATTAAGGGTTGGCTGGTGGCGCTGTCCATATTTAAGTGCTCGTCTGAGGAATGTTCTTATTTTAAGATCCCTTTTGATTTCTCAGTTTCTAAAAGGGCTAACTAATGTGTTTCCACAGTCGCCTACAGGTTCCGGGATGGGATTTGAATTTGCTTTTAAAGTTCCTAATGGGTGCTCCGACATTCTCGTCTGTTGCGACTGTTGTCCTTTAAAACTGTATTTTTAGGTGCGGTGTAGCAACTAAAAGCAGTACAAAACGAGAAACGCATGAACTGTACACATTGCGCTTCTATATTTATACTTACCCCACAAGGCATTAAAGAACGGAGTCACCTCTCAAAAAATAAACCATTGAAAAAAAAGTGCAGAGTCAGGCGCCTTCGGGCAATACCCAAATCCCAAATGCTAGCGTGTGCCACTTTTTTTGGTCCAAGCAGGCCACTTTTTTTTACCAATGTGGGCCAGTTTTAGGAGTTACTTCACTATGTGGCTAGTATTCTATACGAATCTTGCAAATCCACACTCAAAAGCTTTAGAATATTAGGGCAATGCTCGACCTACTTGCTTTGTCCGTTCTTGTATGCCTTTGAAGTGCGTTTTCCCTGTGAGTGGAAACTCCAGAAGCCTTTAAAGGTCTCGTAACCATTATTTATTGCCATCGTTCTTGTGTACAGTACAGCGTGCTGCAATATTGCAGTCTTGCTGACTGGACGCAAGTGGGAGTAAGGGAGGTATTTTCGCTCATCGCTGCTGCTGCTGCTGCTGCTGCTGCTGCTGCGTAGCTTTGGAAAGAATAATCAGCAGCAGCACACTGGCGAAACCTAGCTGAGTCACAGATGCACACTGCGCTATAGGCAGTCATGGCCCAGTTCAGGATTTTGGACTGCATGATAAACCACAATTGGAGTTTGATCTGTAATCTGTACTGTGCCTGGAACAAACAGGTTCGTATGATCAATTCGCTTACGTGCTTTTACAGGATCATTTGCACTGCATCTTCATGTATAACTGCAGTAGCTTTTAGCTGTATTTACCTTCGCATGTTAATGATTACACGTTCTTGGCCAGGGCTCCGTTTTTATGAACACACAACTCTGTATTGACGGTATGCATTGCGCTGCACAAGTACAAAAGATATGTTGACTTTAAAATCTAGCAATTGGTAATTTCCATTTTCTTTTTGTCGAATTTTCATCGATTTGTACGGCACATAATCTACATGCACCGTAGAAAAACAATGACGTTTGTGAAAGTGATTGTACTGTAAGGTGAAGCAAATTATTTTGCTGCATCCTAACATCAATCTAATCGTAATTATATATTACAATGTATCTGAGCAGCTGTATATTCTTTCTGGCAGACAACATGGCTTTAATTGCTTTGTCTCATGTTTGAATCAAAGAATGCATACGTAGAATATCTATCTAGAGGTCATTTCATATATTTCGTCCTGGCATGCTGAAGGAGCGGCAACGAAATTGTTCGCAGTCACCGCCTAGTTTTTGGGTCAATAGTACATTATACATCTATTTCGAAAAGTTGCACATTAAATGCAGCACTTTTGGTCCGTAAAAGAGGGGGCGGGGTTCTTTGCTCCTGTTTGAACATAATGGACAATAATTTAATCCAGCGTTTTCTTTGATTAGTCTAAACATTGTTGGTGGTTAGTCCAAAACGCACTTTAGATTTTCTCAGGACAAGGACATTGTCATCTGTTTCAGAGTGAACTATTTGAGGTAGTCCCACTTTAACATTGTTATTAACCTACAAAAGCAAACATTTTCAAAATGTGCCAGTTCCCAATAGATCTCGTATAAGGAAATATTATCAGCGTTTGTACGTGCTGAATAAATGGCTTGCAAATACTTCAATGGTTTTGCTCTCTGTGGGATGATGAATCCTAGAATCTAATAAATCATCATTGAACTTCCCAACATGTTTAGTGACAAAACTGTTACTTGCATAAGTTTGTTATGAAGATTCTATCAATACTTTTCAGTGGTAGTTCATTTACAACTGGGGGTTTTCAACAAATCAACCCAAGCAACCACTCGGACCAGAAACACCATGCCAACATGTTTACAGATTTTTTGTGACGGCTAATACTGTTTGGTTTCAAAAACTCAATTTAAATCCCCCTTTGACTAAAGTGTGTGTTTTTTTTTTTTTTTTTCTTTTTTTTTTTTTTAAGCACACCCGGTAAAACAAAATCACAATGTAACCCTGTGTCTGGGTCTACGTTGGAATTCATGGATCAGGGACTATTAACCTCCAATCTAATGAATGGAGTTCCTTGAAAGAGGGCAAAACGTGCCCCCCCCGTCCGCCAAACTGTGGCATGCATGAAAAAATGCACACCCGTTGAACCCTGTCCTTCTGTTGCTTTTCTATTTCTTGCACTCCATTTCTGACTGTTTCTGTTGAATCTTCCGTTTCTTGCCATGTTGCTTGCCTTTACATGGCTTCACTTTTTAAGTTCTCTTTACATTTCTTTCCCTTTTATTTCTTTTACTTAATTTTATTTAGTTTTTACCTAGCTTTGTCGCTACATCCTAGCTCCCCCCACTGCATTAATCTGCGACTGTCACTTTACTGCCACCACAAAAGCGTTCTCTGCTGCCGCCTCTTCATCTGTGATGAGATTTTACTCGCACTTTCTCTGATGCTGCAGAATGAAGCACTAATGCATACTATGCAACAAACGTAGCTTGCAAATGAGATGCAACAATAACTTGGTGCCCAGTAGATATGACTATTCATGGTTTACATGTCTGCTAGAGGTTTATTAATGCCAATTCCCAGACAAACAATGTTAGATGGGTATATTTGTGTGCTACCAGTTGGTCTGGGTAGCTAAAAGTATCTCCTGGTATCTGTTGGTGTCATGCTAAATAGGCTCCTTCTAGCTCCTGTTCAGGTACTAAACCAGTAATTTCACACCATGATGTATACTTTATTCTCTGTATGCATGCAAAGTGAAATAACCCCTATCCTCTGGACAGCCGGTTCATTCTTTAAAAGTGATCTTTCCTTCTCCCACTGGGTATCAGTCTATTTGGTCAGGTGTACGTTTTAGATTCTTGAAACCTTGTTTAAAACCTGCTAATCACTCGAACTTCTGAGAGTTTGAAAGTTTGTGAAGCATATCACATGTTTGCGATGCTCATCTAGCTTTCCCCCTGAATTTCTTGCACTCACTCTTGAAACTCTCCTGCCACTACCATATGGGTGTTAGCCTTTGCCATGACTGCCGGTTAGTCTGGGTGGTTGTTGCGTTTTACTTAGTGCGGGTTGGCATTACTTTTGTTTCAGATTGTGTTTGATGTATGCTGCAAAAAACTGACTGTAAGCATTGGGAGAGCATATTTATTTATTCCCATTTGTTGAGCGCACAGCAGCCCGTAGGCATCATGGCGCTTGTTACAGTTTGTGCTTATAACTTAGTTACAGACAATGATACCTCCCGTATAGGTTACATTGGACGAAATGGCTTAGTTACATACATAGACTGAATAGTAGGTGTATGGGTGTGTAGTAGTTCATTGAAGAGAGCACTTTTGAGGTTTTTGCGTAATGCATAGAGAGACGTTTCGGCTCTGAGGGCAGTAGGGAGAGCATTCCATAACTTAGGGGCGAGGTAGGGGAAGCCTATTCCCCCTGCCTTGGTCCTGTTGATGCGTGGTATCGTGAGTTGGTTAGTGTATCGTAGTCTAGTCGGTCTAGTTGATTGTGATCTGGATATTGTGTCAGATAGGTATGAAGGTGCTGAAAGGTTGATGCATTTATGTGTGGTTGTGAGAATTTTGAAAGTGATACGTTCCTTGACTGTGAGCCAGTGGGCGGTCTTTCTTGTGTAATGTGGCCTCTTTTAGGTATACTAAGAGCTGCTCTGAGAGCATTATTTAGGGTGGTTTGGAATCTGGCTAGATTTTTTTTTTTTTGGAATGTGCCAGCTAGGAGCACGTTGCAGTAATCCAGTTTGGCTGCTATAGTTGCTCTGGCGATGGAAAGGCAGTTATCCTTAGTTAGGAAGAGCTTTAAAACTTTGATAAGTTTTGTACTCCGTGCAGAGACAATGGCGCTGACTTGTTTATCCATGGATAGTGTAGCATCAATGTGGAACCGAAGATAATACTGGGATGACGCAGTTGTCTATGCTGAATTTGAGGTAAAGCGAGTCAAGATTGGCTAACATGAATTTCTGACCAAGAATGAGGATTTCAGTCTTGTCCCCTTTCAGAAAGATGCCGTTAGTGGCCATCCATGCTTATATGGTGGAATAGATTTGCTGTAGTGTTGTAGCGGCTTGGTGATAGTACCCAGGGGAAGGAGCACCTGGGTTTCATCAGCATAGTTTGTGTATGTGATCCCAAGTGCATCCAATTTATCAAAGAGAGGCTTAGTAAAAAGATTATATAAAGTAGGGGCAGTACAAGATCCTTGGGGGACACCGCAGTGGATGATAGTGGGCTCTGCATTAGCTATGTTGGAGCACACTTTCATAGCTCTGCCTTCTAGGAAGGAGGTAACCCAGGTCACTGCATGCTTGGAGAAGTGCGCAGCATGTGTGAGATGACTGGTGAGGGTGTTGTGATCAACTTAATCGAACGCTGCTGAGAGGTCTAAGAGGAGGAGGAGGAGGAGGAGGAGGAGGAGGAGGAGGAGGAGGAGGAGGAGGAGGAGGATGCCCTTGTCGTGGATATTGGTGATTTTGTTTTTTAAATCTAATAGGGCGGTTTCAGTTCCGGGCCCTTTGCGGAAGCCTGATTGTCTCTTTCCTAGGATTGAGTTTGCTTCAAGGTATAGTTGGATCTGTCTGTGGGCGGCCTTATCTAGTATTTTCAGAAGGAACGGGACTGTAATGGGTCGGTAGTTAAGTTGAGAGGGGTCTAGCATAGGTTTTTTTAAGTGGGCGCACCCAAGCCTCTTTGAGGCTATCTGGGACTATGCCTGTTTTGAAAGAGGCGTTGATGAAGGCGGTAAGGCGAGGAGCAAGTGGTTCCGCACATTCCTTGATGATTTTGGTGGGCACACATCGCCCTTGCATTGTGAAGGTTTGAGATGTTTAAGGATGTCTATATCTGCTTCTGTGATTTCCGTAAATGAGAATTTGGGCAGGTTGCTATTTTTGGAGTTGGGCTGTGTCTGCACGCAAGGGTTCTGCTTACGTAGGGATTTGTAATGGTGTGATATTTTGTTTTGGAGGAGGTTTATTTTTTTAGCATAGCAGTTTGTATGCTTGTGCGTGCACCAGGCTTCGTCTTTGACGATATCATCAGTGCAGATGGGTGGTACAGTTAGTTCTTTTAAGATACTAAAGAGTTCTTTGGTTTGGGAGTTGGCAGCAATGATTCAGTGATTGTGAGCTTCAGATTTAGCATTGAAGATGGAGTCTTTGTATTTTTTAGCAGTAGATTGGAAGTTATCTTTGGTGATGTCACAGGGATTGATCTTCCAATTTTAGAGCGCCTGGCGTTTGCTTTTGTGCAGATTTTGGAGCTCCTCTGTGAACCAGGAATTGGAGTGGAAGAATTTTTTTTTTTCCAGTGGGGCAACGGTGTTGATTGCACTGGTGAGGGTGTCTTTAAATATCTCTGCTACGATGTTAGGGTCTGATGAGAATGTTGGTTCTAGGCATGGCAGGTTAAGACGAGCGCTGATATTATCCGCAGTGAGTTTTTTTGCACTTCTAGCTAGCATAGCAGGTGCTGGAGTAGTCAACTTGGCGCATGGCGTTAGTGGGATGGTGAAGTTTAGACAGTTATGGTCTGTCCATGGGAGGCTAGTATTAGAAGCGATGGCTGTGTCACAATTGTGGTCTATTACACAGTCTAAGATGCGGCCTTTCGCGTGAGTGGGAGAAGCCGAGATCGAGGTGGTCCTTGGTGAGAGAGGTGGCAGTTTTGTCATTAGGGTCGTTGAATCCTGGCTTTAGGTCTCCTAAGAGTAGTGTTTTGCTAGATGTTGTAATATTGTCCCCTAGAAGGTGGGTGACGACCTAGGAAATCGGTGGTGGGCCCAGGTGGACGGTAAATGACATGGATATTTATAGTATCTGGCGAGAGTGCTAGTTTGACTGATGGGTGTCTACATTTCCTTCCCCTTGGCGAGGTATAAGCCTGAAATATAAGGCCTCTTTGAAGATTAGAGCCACCCCCTCCTCCCCTCCTGTTTTGAGAAGCCTGTCTTGTCTGTGGATTGAATATCCTTCAGGTAAGGCTAGCGTGATGGCAGGGCCGGAAGCCTCGTGAAGTCAGGTCTCTGTGATGGCTAATATGTCTAGGTCTTGGCTAGTGATTAGATCATGAACTTCTAGCGCATGGGCATTGAGAGAGCGTACATTAAGTAAGGCGCACTTGTATTGCAGAGGACGCAATTCTTTTTAGGTAGAGGTGGAGTGTCTGTGTTAGTTGAGGCGGTACGTTGTTTGATGGAGTTGTGGCTGGGTGAAGCATGGGTCAGTTTAGCATTGTTGCATTTCTGGGCATTTAAGCAGTGGTGGTTAGTGTTCACGCTGAGGGTGCGTGAGCCTAGTCGGAGGTTTGTGTGCTGCCAGTGTAGGAATGGCATGGAAGTTCATGGGGAGGGTGCGTGATCGAAGTCTGAGCAGTCTGTAGTGATGGTTAGGCACGTGTCTGCATGCATGGTGTGAAGAGGGGGGTGTGCGGTCTTAAGCAGGATGTCCATCGTAAGAGGATAGAGGCTGCTGGAATAATAGCGGTTGCTGGGCTCTAAACTGGGATGGTTAGGTGTGGTCTTGGAAGTGAGCAGGGTGCCTATCAAGCATATGTAGAGAGGCAGGGTGTACATGCTGCAAATGAGTTCACAATTCATCCAGTAGGTATACACTATTGTTGCTAGTCTGACAGTATCAGTGTACTGGTGGTCTGTAGCAGGATAATTAAGGCCCTGTGTGCAGCAATACTATATGCATTAATAGTTACGACAGAAAGGCTATATCAAAATATAAACATGCAAAATGTAAATTCTGAGCAGTATCATAGTATAGTTTGAGCACTGTGTGAAAAGTACTTGCTCCTACGTCCCGTCCCCTTTCCTCCATACTTATGGGACATCTCTCCGTCCTGTGGGACGGGACCGGAGCACTTTGTAAAAAGCATCCAAATTTTTTGTAACCCCGCCCACCTTGGCTCCGCCCCGTGCATCGCCCATCAGTCCTTTTCTCCGCTCGATCGGGGCCAGACGCACTTGCATCCTCGAAGATTTTCTTCCCTTTTTTCCTCTGGCTCTCGCTAGCGTTCGTTTATTTGTCTGTCTTTCAAGTTAGACTTTCCAGATTGTTCGTGTCACCGTCGCTTCGCGAGGGCGGATCCCCATCCTCTTTGTTTAGAGTGTTTGGGTCCGGAACACCGTTGGGATTCCTGTTTTTATTGTGACTCCCTTTCGGTCCGGGCACTTCAATGTCGGTTGGAGCGGTGGGAGGAGGTGTTCTGACGAACTCCTCCTTTGCATTTTCAGGCGTTCATCGACAAGAAGAAACGCCCGGTAAGGTCTTTACTTTTCAGAGCACCCCAGCCGGGTGATACCTTCCCGGGTTCCTCTCGGTCCGGGAGGGGCGTTGATCGCTCTGTCACCGGGGTTTGCCCTGAGGTGCCCGTTGGGCCCAATAATTCTACCAGCGTTTTCTCCGAGGGTCTCCGTAAGAGGCCTGTGAATACCGGAATACGCTCCGAGGCCCCTCCTGTAGGTGCTGTTTGTAGACCCAGTTCTACTGAATCGTGGGGTACTGGAGCTCGCTCTGAGGCCTGTCGGCTTCCCTCAAAAACAAGACCGGGGTGCGCCCCGAGGCCTTGGCTGAGCTTGTTATCGAACAGATGTTCGAGGCCCGCGCAGGTAAGGCTGTTACTGGCCTGGGTCCTAGGTCCCTCCTTCAGAGGCTAAAGCTACCAACAGTTCTGAGAGGCCGGACAAGGCCTTGTTGTTGAAAGCCATTGCTCACCGTTCCCGCTCTTGTGGCGACACCAGATCTGTTGAGAGGACAAAGAAGCAAAGTTCTTCTTTTACCGGCAGTGCCGAGGTCCTTCCTTCGAAGGCTCAGTTGGCGGTTGGTATGTCACAAAAACATTCCAGGCCTCATAGTACCGGCTCTGCCGAGGTTCCTTATGTTAAGGCTAAACTTAAGACCCCTGATCAATCGACGGGGACCCCTGCCTCACTTCGTCATGTGCCGCAGTTCCCCTCAGATGAGGACAAAATGGCGCCCGTTCCCGCCACGACCGCGGCTGCCATTTTAGGTGCTACCCCTACAACTACGCCATCGGCCTCTGGTGTAGGGTTTGGTCCCTTGGGTGAACCTAAAGTCCCTTGTGCGCATCCTTGCCGGCCGGTTTATGATTGGAACGCCCGGATGCCTCTTTCGCACAATGTTTCGTTGCCCACGGGGGCGGCACCATTGATTTATGTGGATATGTCGGTGGAGGGGCCTGTGTGGCACCCTTCCCCGTTACGTCCCTGGATTTGTCCACCTCAGGAGAGGCCTCCTCAGGTTCCAAAACAGTCTGCAGAGGACGCCTTTTTATGTAAATTTCTGGCACCGACCCCATGAGGGAATTTTTCAAAGGGCTTTTCAAGGAGATATGTCCACCTACGCCTCTTTCTCCACCCGTTCCTCTGGTGGTTCCGCCGGCGTCTCCCTTGCCTGTGGTGCCTCCCCCGGCTCTTCCGCCTTTGCCTCCATTGTCCCCAGTGGACAAGGCAGTGCCTGACACGGCTCAACAGGATGCTGACCTGTCAGATGATCCTCAAGGCGATCAGGACAACGAGGACCTTCACCGCTCTATTAGAGCCTTTCATGACCGGGTACTGGACATGAGTTTCTTAGATGTTCCGGTGCCCGAGGCACCTGCTCCGCAGGAGGGCGTGATTTCTGGGGCGTTCACCGTATCTCCCTTGGAGCGTACCGGCCTGTTCCTGCAGAAGGACGTTCTTGCCGAGGTTCGAAGAGTCTGGGAAAAGCCACACTCGGCACTTTTTGTCAATAAGAAAATTGACGCGTGGTACAGGCTACATTCCTCGGAAGAGGTGGCCTTGTCTGCCTCCCTCCTCCACAGTGGTGGCTGTGGCTACGTTGCAATCCAGACCTGCAGCATCCTCTTCCACGACGGCTACTCAGGTCTTTGGTAAGGAGGGCAAGCTCCTTGACTCCCTAGGGAGAAAAATCTATGCCGACTCAGCCTTGCAACTCAGGCAGACAAATGCTGAGTTGATATTGGCGGGAGCTAACATGCGGATGTGGAAAGGTCTGTCGGAGTTTAAGGAGCACATCCCGGTCGAAAAGTTGGAAGATTTTAAAGGAGGCCTTTCCGACGCCAGGGTCTTGGCCCAGGCTCTCCTGGAGGCTGCGGCTCATCACGTAGACACCTCGGCTCGGGGCCTGATGCTGGGGGTTGATACATCACGGCAGGCGTGGCTGCATGCCAATACATTTTCGAAGGAAGTGCAAGACAAGGTGTTGGACCTTCCATTCGATGGTAAGGAGCTTTTTCATTCTACTACAGATGTAGAGCTCACCAAGACCAAGGATGGCACTAAAACGGCTAAATCGGTCTTTTCTGGTCAAAGCTCCTTTCAAATCCCAGAGACCATTGTCTCAGTCGACCCTCCCCTGGCTTTAGGGGCTTCCTCAACCGTAAATCTCGCAGAGTGGATACCCCTGCGGGGAATAAACGCCGTAGGCAATAACGGATGTGCTTTTTCTCCCCCTCTTCAACCTCCTCCTCAGGTTCACGTGGCACCACCACTGATAAGCCTGCTAAATGAGGGTTTTCCGCGTTCGCAGGAGACCTCGGTGGGAGGACACATTGCGTCTCATTGGGAGGCGTGGCAGACCATCACAGAAGACAGATGGGTCTTGTCAGTCGCTCGAGCGAGCTTCCGCTTACCTTTACCCCCTACCCCACCCACAACCCTCCTTTTCAGCTGTCGGGCTCGCCCTCCCTCAAAGCCGAGGTTCAGAAACTTCTGGACCTCAGAGCTGTGGAACCAGTTCCCCTCGGGGAGCGAGGGGAGGGCTTCTACTCCCGGCTGTTTACGGTGCCCAAAGCCAACCAGGCTGGCCTGCGCACCATCCTAGACCTTTCCCAGTTCAATCTTTTCCTACCCCAAGAGAAATTCAAGATGATTACGCCCAGCCAGATACGTTTCTCCTTGCAGACGGGTGACTGGCTCAGCGTTGTGGACCTTCAGGACGCGTACATGCATATCCTGATTTGGAACCCACACAGGAGATATCTCTGCTTCTCTTTGGGAGAGGAGCACTTCCAGTTTCGAGTGCTTCCTTTTGGCCTCAGCTCGGCGCTGCGTGTCTTTACGAAGATGTTGGTGATTGCGGCCGATCTTCGTCTCCAGGGTATCCATGTGTATCCGTCTTTGGACGACTGGCTCTTGCGCAGCCCTTGTCCGCTAGCTGCAGCGGGCAATCTCCAGTCTCTCCTTCGGCTCCTGTTCCATCTTGGGCTGTCGGTGAACTGGCGGAAATCTCCCATGACGGTCTCGCAGGACCTGATTTTCCTGGGTTTTCGCTGGAACACGATCGACTGCAGAGTGTACCTGACCGGGGACAGAATGGCTGATCTGTTAGCCACGTGTCAGATGTTTGTGCAGTCGGAGAGCATGTCGGCCTGGTGGTTCCAGAGGCTTCTGGGCCTTGGGGCCTCGTGCGTGCTGGCTCTTCCTCTTGCTCGTCTCAAGATGAGACGGATCCAGAAGGCTCTTCGGAGTTCCTGGCGTCAGGCTGTGGACCTGGATTCGAAGCGGATAATGATTCCGGATTCCATGAGAGTGGACCTGGACTGGTGGTCATCTCTCAGCAACCTGTCGGTGGGCGCGGGGTTTCAGGACCCCAGCCCCCATGGTGACGATCACGACAGAATCCTCCCTTCTGGGGTGGGGTGCGACGTTAGATCTTCTTCAGGTCTCGGACCTCTGGTCGCCTCAGGACATACTCCTGCACATAAATCATTTGGAGCTTCTGGTGATTTTTCTGGCACTCAAGGCGTTCAGACCGCTCATTGTCTGTGCGTACGCGGACCACCTTGTTGGCAATGTGGTGTCAATGTATTACATCAACAAACAAGGGGGAACAAAGTCCCCCCCCCCCCCCCCCCACCTCCCCCTCGTGGACCTGTCTATCCAGATATGGGAGTGGGCCGTGCTTCATGGGATCTGGCTGCTTGCAGTACACATCCCGGGCCAGCTGAATGTCACAGCGGATGCCCTCAGCCGGCGGACAGTGGTCGGCTACGAGTGGGAGTTGAAGGCGGAGGTCCTCTCATGGATTTTCTCGCGTTGGGGCACACCGGAGGTGGACCTCTTCGCTACGGCGGTAAATAAGAAGCTTCCTCAGTATGCCTCCAGAGGGGGGCTGGGAGCCGCCTCTCTGGGGGATGCTCTCGAGATTCCATGACACAACATGAGAGTTTATGCCTTCCCGCCTCTGTCTCTAGTTCACCGTGCAATTTGGAAGTTATATATGATCGTTTATTTATATAGCGCCTATACACAATGTGTTTCGAAGCGCTTCAAGGCAAGGGAGGGAACAAGGGAAAATACAACCACATTCTTACAGGCCATGAACAAGGATAATGAATGAAATAAGGATGTGAAATTAACTATCGTACTCGGCCTTACGACATTTCAGACTAAGACATAGATAAGGAAGGGAGGTACTAGGCCTGACGACATTTCTGGTAGAGCCGGAGAAAAACAAAAGGTGAGGGAGAGGAGTGCAGAAAGGGAGGGGAGAAACAAAACAAGTGACTATCATTCTCCAGCATGGGGTCTGGCATGGATTCACATGCTCATGCTCATGAATATTCCCCGTCGTCAGGCTGGGAATCCTCGGTAAAGAAAAAATCAGTATCAGTTTCGTTTCTGATCTGTCTTTCGTAGTAGTAACCAATCACTGATCTTTGCGTCATACCACAGCCAATGACTGCCCTCTACCTAAGCCCCGCCTCTGGCAGCCATCTTCAGATTTTTACTGCACGTTCAAGTGTTGGGATCCTCGTGCTATTGCTCTCGAGCGTTAGTGCTATTTTTTCACGTTTTTTCTCAAACTTCTATTTTTCGGTCAAAAGAGCCTCAAGCTCCACCGTTTCTTCATCCGATCAACGGGGACCCGTGTCGGATTCGTCTACGCCCCTCAAGGGTGAAGATTTCATCGAGCTACGCTTTTGGAGGACTCCAGAAGTTTCTCAGGCCCATCTCGGACATGGCCCAGGAGAAGGGAAGCTCGACGCCCGGAAAGCTGTTCAGGGTCTGCCCTGGATGCCAGCTTCAGAATGTCTTTAAGGAGGATGAACACTTCCTTTGTCTTTACTGCCTACATGAGGACAAGACGCACGTGGAGAAGGACACTGCGTTTTGCGGCAATATGTCAGAGCGGACCATGACGGACCGCCATCAACGTCTCGCCAACTGGCTGGAAGGGAAGAGCCCGTCAGGCGAGAAGAAGAAGTCCGAGCGGTCTTCTAAGACCTTTGAGGACGCGACGGGGGTCCGAACGGTCGGGTTCTACGGGCGCCAGGCAGGGCGCATCCTCCCCGGCACCATCAACCACGAGCCAATGCTCTGGTTCGGGTAAGAGGAAGGCCGAGCACCCTACAAAGCTCCTGGAGAGACCCCGGTCGAGCTCGAAGGCCCCATCAGAGGGGGAGCGAGGCAGTGACCCCCCCCCCCCCCCTCCCCCCCAAGGAGAAGGCAGAGAGCGCACCTAAGGTGGTGAAAGCCTTAATCCATCCGGCCAAGGCCTCTATTGAGACAGTCGTGGCGACCCTGGCTCAGCCTGTGGAGGCTACACCAGTGGTGGCGACCTCAGGGCTCAGAGTCTCCCTGCCACCGCGGAGGGCGTCCTCTTTTATGCCCATCGACAATCGACAGGACCCCTGTGAAACCTCCGACGGAGAAGAAAAAGGGGGGGCAGGAGGTCGTCGTGGATTCGGCCTCAACCTCTGAGGAAGAGCTGATCGAAGTCTTAAGCCACGGCGTTGGTGTGGAAGAAGACCAGCCTGTCGGGAGGGACCCCGACGTAGGAGACGACGATAACGGCGAGGGTGCCGACGGGGCCCCTGACCGCCCGTCGGACTCCCCTCAACCAGTGCTGCAAGACATTTTGTTGGCTATATAGTCCTTCTGCTCGGAGATAAGGACGAGACTGCCGTTACCACCAGCGGAGGAACCGCTCCCGACGGGGGACCCGGAGCCAGGCCCTTCTGGGAGCCCTCCCCCTAAGAGAAGGATTCATCCTCCACCTCCTTTTCAGCCATCGCGCCCTGTTCAGCCCTCCTCCCCGTCCACGACTCGTGGGGATGATACGGGGACTGACACGGCCGCGACGGGTACGGACGACGAGGTTTACGACAAGGATCTGCCGTCGTCACCTCCCACCCGGGCTTCCCCACCCGACGAGATTGGATCGTTTCACTCCATGATCGCCAGGGCTTCCGAGCTTTTCCAGCTCTGCCCGGAAGAGAAGAAGGAAGGTTTCCTTTATCAACGGCGCGAGGCCAAGAGGAAGACTGTCCTCTCTGTACCTCTACTGGACGATATTTGGGATGAGGGCCTCGCCCTCCTCAAGAACCCATCCACGACGCCGGGTAGAAGGGATCGGTACGAGAAGTACCGGGTCCCGGACGCGGCCCCCTTGTGCCTTGGGTCCTCCACCCCAGTCAGAGCGTCTTTGCCTTTGACGCCGTTGCCGACACCATCAGTGCCATCTCTGCTAATTTTCCCGGGAAAGTTACCGGTGACTGTGGAACCTTCTGAAAAAGATGGTGGTCTAAGTCGACTGTGCAGCCTCTGGGTACTACACCTGACAAAAGGGGTACCCCTCTACCGAAAAATGATACATATATATATATATATATATATATATATATATATATATATTTATTTTTTTTTGTCAATCACTTCTGTTTCTGAGGAGGAAGAAAGTTCAGATGAAGAGGATGCCCCTTTTGGTCTCCAGTTTGGAACCCCTAATGTACCTGAATGCCTCATTTCAGAGGAGAGGTGGATGCAGGATCTGTGTCCTTGCATAATGCTAGTGGTATAGACCCTTCTCCTGGGCTGGAGTTCAGCAAACTCGGCCCAGGGGAGCAATGCTGACTCATCTTACAGGCAACTTATGTCGAGAGTTGTGGAATATTTGGGCTGGTCTATGCCTCCTGTGCATTATGATCAGGATGATTTTACGGACATTTTGGACAGGATTCTACATACAGATCCTGTTTTATCATTCCATGTGGCTCTGCAAAAAAGGTGGCCAAGAATTGGGAGACCCTGGAGACTAATCCTGCGGTGAACAAGTCTCTTACAAGAAAATACTGCCCCTCCAGTAGCGACCCTGGCTACCTGTCAACTCACCCCACGCTTGAGTCTGGTGGTCCAAGCAGCCACAGCTACCTCGAAACAGGCAGCGTACCCTATCATCCCTGGCGATAGTAAAAGATGATAAAGAGGCTATTGAGGAATGCCTTCAGTCAGGACTGGACACTGCTGATAGTATTAGCAGGTCCATGGCATCTAGAACGGTCCTACGCAGATCTGCATGGCTGAAGAAATCTGGCTTTGCACCTGATGTGCAGTCTAGATTACTCAATATGCCCTTTGACGGCTTGAGGTTGTTTGGCAGCAAAGCGGACGAGTGCTTGGAGAAGCTGCAGACTTGAAAAGGGGCAGCAAAATCACTTAGCGCTGCTATAAAACAGCCTGAACAACAATCTTACGCAGGCTCATCTTCCTGGAGGAGTCGCCCCTTTCATTTTTACTCTTCTTTTGGAAAAGGGAGAGGGCAGGCCAGTAAAGAGGCCAACAGAGAAAACCCTTTCGTGATGGAAAGGTGCTAGATCAGCCCCAGCAGCGGCTACTACCTCCTCGGCCACTGCTGCAGCCGCTGCAAAGCCACTTTGTGGTCTTCACCCACAAGACCCCAGTGGGAGGCAGAATCACTCGGTATCTGGACGAATGGCGGGGCATTACGTCAGATGCCTGGGCACTAGAGATGGTGACCCATGGTTGCTGTCTTCCTTTTCATCAACGACCTCAAAATCATCCACCGGGAGGCAACTCTGTAAAAATTCCAGACACGCTCATTGTGCAGGAGATTTTAATCCTGCTAGAGAAAGGTGCAATAGAACATGTACCTGTAGCGGAAAGGAACAAGGGTTGGTGATCCCCTTATTTTCTCATCCCCCAAAAAGGACGGGGGATTGAGACCCATCTTGGACTTAAGATATTTGAACAAATTCCTCAGGAAGGACAAGTTCAAGATGGTGACCCTTTCTAAGATCCTTCAGGATTTTCAGCTTTAGAACTGGCTGGTTTCATTGGACCTTCAGGATGCCTACTTTCATGTGCCAATCCTTCTCAAGCACAAAGTACCTGAGGTTCGCAATTGGTGGTTCTCATTATCAGTTTCGGGTTCTACCATTTGGGCCGACCTCCGCCCGAGGGTTTTCACCAAACTGATGGCGGTGGTGGCAGCGAGTATCCGGATAAGGGAATTCATGTCTACCCTTATCTGGACGATTGGCTAATCGGGGCAAGTTCACCCGAACGAGCCCAGGAACATCTGGCCGTAGCCTGCCACTTCTTACAGACTGGGCTTCTCCCTCAATTAAAAGAAGTCACAAATGATTCCAAGCCAAAGACTCCAATTCATCGGAGCAGTCCTGGATACTTCCTCAGGGGAAGCTTCGCCTGCTGAGGAGAGAGCTCACCAGATTCTGCAGATGATAACAAAGTTTCAAAATGGCCAACATCTACCGGCATTCGACTTTCTAAGGTTGCTAGGCCTTATGGTATCCTGCATTTTTCTGGTGCCAGGCCAGATTGAGGATGAGATCCCTTAAATGGGCCCTTAGGACACGATGGAATTGGGGGAGATGTCTGATCTTCTGCAAGTCCCGGCGAAAGTGGCTCACAATCTCATATGGTGGGCTTGCAAGGAAAATATCCTAGAGGAACCTTTTTGGCAAACATGGCCGGAGATAACGGTAGTGACAGATGCCTCACTCACGGGGTGGGGAGCCCAACACCAGCGATCTGTGTCCAAACTACACATCAACCTTTTGGAGCTGAGGGCAATCGGACTAGCTCTGAATGCCTTTCTGCCCTCTGTTCAGGGAAGGAACGTCCTGATGACAGACAACACAGTGGCCATGTACTCCCTCAACAAAAGAGGCGTAGGATCACTCCCACTGTGCAGCGAGGCAATTCAACTCTGGTTCTATGCAATGCAAGGAGTCTCTCTATCGGCAGTCCACCTAGTTGGAGAGCTGAACACAGCGGCGGACGCTCTGAGCAGGCAGAGCAGTCTCCCACGAATGTGAGCTAGCTCAGGAAGTCCTTAAAGAGATCTTCGCCCTTTGGGGAAGCCCTCAAGTGGATCTGTTCGCGACCGGTACCAGCCAGAAGTGCGAACTGTACTGCTCAAGGGAATTTCCTCCAAGAGGAGCTCTAGGAGACGCGTTAGTGGTGGACTTGGTATTTCCACTCCTCTACGCGTTTCCTCCAGTCCGTGATTCCTCAGGTAATCAGGAGGTTGAGAAATTTCAGGAAAACCATGATCCTAACTGCTCCGGATTGGGCCAGGAGGACGTGGTACCCAGACCTTCTGGACATGTCCATCTGCCCTCCAATACATCTTCCACAAAGAGGATCTTCTCTTGCAAGAGGAAGGTCGAGTTCTCCATCCAAAGGTCAAGACACTGTCTTCACGCATGGTTTCTGAGAGGCTGAGATATAAGGATTGGGACCTCCCAGATGACGTAATGGAGATTTTGCTTTCGGCCAGAAGACCAGCAACAAAATCTCTGTGCCAGTGTTTTTGGAACCAGTTCAGTAACTGGTGCAGGGATAAGAATGTGGATACATTTTTATGTAATACTCCAACAGCACTTTCTTTCCTCTTACACTTGGCCTATTTGGGGCTCCATGTTGGCGCTATAAAAGGATATCTGGCAGTGCTATCTATATTTAAGTGTTCCTCGGAAGAGGTGTCCTATTTAAAATGCCCTTAGTCATTCAATTCTTGAAAGGGCTAACAAATGTGTACCCTCCGACACCTTTTCAGGTGCCCATCTGCGATTTGAAATAAGTTAACATTTCTCATGTGTGCCCCTTTTGAATCTTTACATTCTTGCCCATTAAGACCTCTTGCTCTTAAAACAATTTTGTTGGTGGCTTTAACATCGGCCCGCAGGGTAAGTGAGTTGCAGGCACTTTCTTGTAAGCCTCTTCACACCATTCTCCATAGAGACAAAGTTATTTTAAACGTCAAACCATCTTTCTTGCTTAAAATAATCTGATTGCCATCTGTCACAGAAAATTACCTTATCTTCTTTTTATCCCCCTCCTCACGCTAGTAAGGAAGATGAAGGGTTACATAGACTGGACCCAAAAAGGGCTGTCAGTTTCTACATTTCCAGATTGGTAAATCTTAGACAATGTGACCAACTATTTGTTGGGTATACTGGACACAAATTGGGCTTTGGAGTGTCTAAACAAACCGTATCCAGATGGATAATTCTAGCAATTTCAGAGTGCTATAAATTGGCTGGAAAAGCGCCTCCAGTTGGATTAAGGGCTCATTCAACAAGGGGCATGGCAACTTCCACGGCTCTTCAGAGGGGTATCCCGGTGCAGGGTATTTGTGCTGCGGCCACCTGGTCGTCGGTGCACACCTTTTGTGAAGCATTACTGCTTGGACTCTACTTCATATCAAGGAGTACTCTTTGCTAAAGCTGTCCTTCATTCAGTCCATATTTGAATTTTCTGGTACTCCCTCCTCCAAATTCTTACTGCTTTGGAGGCCTATTTAAGATGAGGAATATGTGGGAGGACACAATCCATTTGAAGAACAAGTTACTTTCCAACTGTACGTTCTTTCGATTGGATGTTCCTCCCACGTATTCCTGATTGACCCCTCCCAACCTACCCCTCTGTACAATTTGCACCAGTTGCACTCACACTTCCTTAAGAGCCTGAGGACTTTAAAGCCTGATCAGCTGATGCGACCGTGAATGCCGTAAAAACAGTACTGAGTCAATGGGTGCTGTTTGAGCCCTTTGTACAGTGGATGACATCGACGCTCGATGGCGGCCCTCGAGGGAATACGACTCCGCTGCCTCGAACACAACCCCCTCTGGTGAAAAAACGTTTTCCGAAGCAGCAAAGCTGGGAGACAAGATATCTAAGATGAGGAATATGTGGGAGGAACATCCAATCGAAAGAACGTTACAGTTGGTAAGTAACTTGTTCATCTATGGCGGCAGAGGATATTCCTGAAGGGGAAGACAGGTATGGCTTCCTAGCTATTAAGCACGACAAGGAAGCCATGTCCGAGTCCCTTCGGTCTGGGTTAGATTCTTCTACGAAGACAGTGATACGCAGGTTTGCATGGTTGCAGAAGTCAGGGTTTGCACCTGATGTGCAGGCTAAGCTTCTGAACATGCCATTTGACGGGTCTCATCTTTTTGGCAGCGAAGCTGACTGGAGCCTTGAGAAGTTGCAGAACTCTAAAGCAGCTGCCAAGTCTTTAGTCGAAGTTGTCTGGCAACCTCAGCCTTTTCGTCCTAGTGGACAGCAGTGGAGGGGTAGATATTTTCGCTACTTCTAATTTTGAAGGGCGAGAGGAATGGCCAGTCAAAGAGGCCAACGTAAGTTTCCTCGTGGTGGACGAGGGAGAGGTGCCAAGCCAGCTCAAGCAGCAGCCTTTTTACCATTGGCCTCTGCAACCGCCACTACAAAACCGCTCTGAGGCTGTCTCACAGCTCACCAGTAGGGGGAAGGGGCAGGCTGTTTCAACATCTAGAAGAATGGCGAGACATTAATTCAGATGCTTGGGCTTTGGAAACAATAGCCCACGGTTACTGCCTTCTTTTTCTAATGATGCCTCCGAACAATACACCGGGGAATCACTCGTTGAGGATTCCGGAGCCGCTCCTTGTGCACGAAGTATTGACCCTGCTAGAGAAAGGCGCTATAGAACCAGTGCCTCTAGCGGAGAGGAAGAAGGGTTAGTATTCCTCATATTATTTTATTACCAAAAAGGACTGGGCACTGAGACCCATCTTGTACTTGAGATACTTGAAAAAGTTCCTCAGTAAGGACACATTCAAGATGGTCCCTCTTTCTCAGATCCTTCAGGCCCTCCAACCTCAGGATTGGTTGGTGTCATTGGACCTTCAGGATGCTTATTTTCATGTGCCAATCCATCTGAGGCACAGGAAATACCTAAGGTTCGCCGTTGGCGGCTTGCATTATCAGTTTCGAGTCCTGCCCTTGGGGTTGACCTCCGCCCGAGGCCTTTCACCAAACTGATGGTGGTAGCGGCAGCGCATCTCAGGAGAGGTGGGATTCAGGTCTACCCCCATCTGGACGATAGGCTGATCGGGGCGTGTTTGTCCTCAGCGTTAATAGCCACACCCTTCATAGACTGGGCTTCTTCCTCAATTTCAAGAAGTCCCATATGACACCTTCCCAACAGCTCCGTACATCGGGGCTGTCTTAGACACATCCTTGGGGGAAAGTGCTCGCCACCCAGGTTGAGGGCTCAAGACATTCTACAGATGGTAACCAAATTCCGGAGTGCCTAGAGTCTTCCGGCATTCTTGAGGTTGCTTGGCCTAATGGCATCCTGCATTTTTCTGGTGCCGGAGGCACACCTGAGAATGAGATCCCTTTAGTGGGCTCTCAGAACACAGTGGTCCCAATTCTCTGGAAAGATGTTGATTCTCCTTCAGATTCCGGTCCGAGTCTCACAGGATCTTTATGTGGTGGACATGTGAGGAAAGTCTACTGAAGGAGAACACTTTTGAGAAGCCATGGCCGGAGATGACTGTAGTGACAGACGCCTCACTCACAGGGTGGGGAGCTCATGCCAACGATCTGACTGTCGGCGGTCGTTGGTCTTCATCGGAGTCCAAACTACACATCAATCTTTTGGAGCTGAGGCCAATCGTGCGAGCACTGAGGGCTTTTCAGCCGTCTGTAGGGGGGAACATTTTTTCCTAATAATGACCGACAACACAATGGCCATGCATTACCTCAACAAGAGAGGAGGCGTAGGGCCACTACCACTGTTCAGAGAGGCAATGCAGCTCTGGTACTGGGCAATTCAAGAGGGAATCTCCCTGGCGGCAGTTTACCTGGCCGGAGAGAACACTGCAGCGGACGCTCTAAGCAGGTAGAGTGCAGTCTCCCACGAGTGGGAACTAGCTCAGGAAGTCCTTTGAGATCTGTTCGCGACCAGTGCCAACGGAAGTTCGAGCTGTACTGCTCAAGGGGATTTTCCCTGAGAGGAGCTATAGGAGACGTGTTCGTGGTGGATTGGGAATTTCCACTACTGTATGCGTTTCCTCCAGTCCCCGTCATTCCTCAAGTTCTCAGGAGGTTAAGACTGTTCGGGACCCACATGATCCTCATTGGGCCAGGAGACCATCAGATCGGACCTTCTGGACATGTCCATCTGTCCCCCGATACGTCTTCCACAAAGAGTCTCTTCTCTTGCGACAGGAAGGTCGGGTTCACCATCCAGAGGTCAAAACTCTCAACCTTCATGCATGGTTTCAGAAAAGTTGAGATGTAAGGATTGGGATCTCCTGGATGACTTGATGGAGGTGTTGCTTTCGGGCAGTCGGCCACAACCAAGTCTCTGTACCGGTGCCGTTGGAATACGTTTTACGACTGGTGCAGAGAAAAGAATGTTTACCCTTTTCATTGTTCAACCCTGGATGTTCTATGCTTTTTGCTTTCATTAGCACCCAAGGGTCTTCAGGTGGGTACCATTTAAAGGTTACCTTGCAGCGCTCTTGGTCTTTAAGCACTCATCTGAGGAATGCTTTTATTTCAAGATCCCACTAGTTACTCAGTTTCTAAAAGGGCTCACAAATGTGTTCCCGCCATCGCCTTTTCAGGTTCCGGTTTGGGACCTTAATTTCGTCTTAACGTTTCTGATGGGTGCTCCATTTGAACCATTGCCCTCATGTTCATTGAGGTTGTTGACCTTTATACTATCGGTTGCTATCACAACTGCACATAGAGGGAGCTAGTTGCAGGCCCTTTCTTCCAAGCCACCTTTTACTATATTCCACAAGGACAGGGTTGCGTTGAGGGTAAGACCTTCTTTCCTACCTAGGGTAGATTCGGACTACCTTATTGTGCTACCAGCCTTCTATCCTCTTCTGCATCCTAGTAAGGAAGAAGAAAGTCTCCATAGGTTGGACCCGAAGAGAGCTTTAAGCTTTTATATTTCCAGAATGTCCAAAGTGAGAGTGGACGACCAGCTCTTTGTAGGGTATACAGGACACAAGCTAGGCCAGGTTGTTTCTATACAGATATTGTCTAGGTGGATCATCCTCCCCATTTCTGAATGCTATAGATTGGCAGGCAAGGACCTTTGTGAGGGCTTGCATGCTCATCCACCAGAGGCATGGCCACTTCGACAGCCCTGCAAAAGGGTGTCCCTAGGAGAAATACGTTGGAGGACACAATCCAGTCGAAGAAAAAGTTAACGTTCTTTCATCTGGATGTTACTCCAACGTATTCCTCCTCGCCCTCCCAACCTACCCCTCTGTAGAATTTCCCATGCTATTGCAGCTTTCCTTCCAACAAGGCCGAGTACGGTCAGGCCCGCTTTATGGCATCTCTGCTACACAAGGAGGGAAGAAACAGAACTGAGGCAGCGGGCGCCGTGTGTGCTACTTATAACATCCGATGACGTCACCCTCAATGGAGGCCTTCAAGGGACATCGACTCGACGGAGGGCGCCCTCTGCTGAAACATTTTCCGAAGCAGCCGAAGCTGGACACTACATGTCAAAGATGAGGAATACGTTGGAGGAACATCCAGTCGAAAGAACGTGACCAGGGGTAAGTAACTTGTGAAGAAAATCTTTGAGTAAAATCTTCGAGTAATTCGAGACAATGGCTTCGTCATCAGCGTCTTTCACTCCCAAGTACGGTTTTACGAAATGCTCTGACTGCGGCTCGAAGATGTCCGTTACAGACCTCCATAGAATGTTTATGGTGTCTGAGATCCGCTCATCCGTCATCAGAGTGTGAGGAGTGCCTGTCCATGACGTGGGAAGCTTGCAGCAGGTAGGATCCATAGATCCCCTTCAACTCTGAGGAAAAACAAACTTTGGACGAGTCGCGATTGGCTTCTCTTTCGCCGTAAGAATAAGCAATCCAGATCACGTAGGGGTTCCCACCACTCGTCATAGTTTACACATGGAAAGAAATGGCGCCATAGATCGCTGCCTTCCAGTTCCTCTCCGGGATGGGTCGTATGCCCCACTAAATCTGCCTCACCAGCCCAGTGGGAAGAGTTTTTAGACTAAAGATGTTAAAGGTGTTTGAGAATGCAGCCTTGTCCCCCTCGACTACACACAGAAGTCATGCTCCGGTTGAAAGACCTCATAAGCATAAAATATCCCTCGAGGCAAGGAAAAGTCCCTTCGAGGACAGTCATTGACGTCATTGACGCTGGAAGACTCAACATCGACTCCATCGGGGTCGAAAGGTCACCTATGCCGAAAAACTATGAAAAACCATCTACACTTTGAGATCCTCGACCACTCAGGTGTCGAAGCAGTCAACGCAACCATCAAAACAGTCGACAGTCTTGGCTATTTCAGCTCCATTGACCACAAATGTTATGACTACATCGACTACAATGGAGAAAATGTATACCCCTTTGCCTATGGCTAAATATTTCAAGTCTCTGTTCTCTATTTATGAGGATGCAGAGGAATCATCAGATGAATCTAGGCCTTTTGGTCTCCAGTATGCTACGTCATCAGTTCCTGAAGCACTAATTTCAGAGGATTCCAGAATAAAACATTTACAAAAATGCCTGCATGATGCCAGTGGTTTAGATACCTCACTCAGCCCTCCAGATAAGCTGCGTATGTGCCTTTTTACGCATGTAATTGTAGCCAATATGGATGATTTTATTTTCTACTGCATACCGTTCATGCTGTATTTATTCATTTAAAAAACATACTTTCCACCATTAGATGGCACGGTAGTGTTTCTTTGGTCAGCAGCATAAAATGTGTTCATACCCATAACGTCATAGTTTCATATGCTAAAGTCAAGTTAACTTCGATGTCTTTAGTTAAATGTTCTTTAACAATACATAACACGTTGGAGGTTTGTGACGAATCTCCAAACCTAAGTGAGTCTATGGCAGAACCTATTTTTTGTGGGTTTTTTTAAAGCGCTGAAAATAAAGTAGGTAAATCAGGATGTTTTGCCTTTTGCATTTTATAGTTTTCCATTCAGGATGTGGAAAATAAAGATGGAGATATTATTTCTGCCCAACATGCTGCTATAAGGATTTACATGTTGTCATGATGCTTTTCTATGCAATTTGTTTATTTTACAAGTAACCTCCTATAGGACAGTATTATTGTAGGTCTTGATACCCAAAACTTTTTTTGTTCGAAGTAAAACGTGGAAGAAGGTGGCTGTGCCCAAATTGAAGAGTGGGTTAAAATCGAAGATTTGCTGTTTAGCATAAGTTTGTGTTCCTGGGCAAATGTAATCTCACCCCGACTTCATTGCAAAAATTGGAGTGCTTATACATTTTTAAGTTTACACCCTTATAATAGTACCGTTTTAATAAGTGTAGGGACACATTGGTGTATCCTGGTGCTACTCTGCTAGTGGCTCGAATACTCCTGCATAGAATTGCATTATTGCTGCACTGGTCCTCCCCCAGTCTTGTAACACTGGATTTGACAGGCAGACATAGTCTCACCAGCCAGTCAGTGCACCAGAGATTCTACTATAGCGGACTGTGGTACTTGCAAAGTACTGTTGACTGCCGGCTGCGTCGTCGCTTTACCCTGGGACTTGGACTTGGGGCTTTGCCTTGCCTCACTACTTGGAGCACGGCCGGACTTTCCACACAACGAGCCCTCGACCGGAGGACGTCTTTATTGGTTGCACCGGAGTGCCTGACTCAAGGAGTTCCTGTTGGAGGCGGGCCCGCCCCCTCTGAAGTCCCCCTCCCCTTTGAGCCTCTTTATCAAGCAGCCTCTGGCACACCCGCACCGCAAAGTACTTGCAAAGCGGTGTTTGTCTAGAGTAGATGCATAGAGGGGTTATTCTATACTCCACCCCCCCCCCCCCCCCCCACGTTTCTTGGTTCCTCCCTGCCGACAGGAGACTGTGGGCTATAAGCCTTTGATCCTGTGGGTTAGAGGTGTACGCACTATCATTTTGAAGTGTTGTATGGTTACCGCTGTAAGTGTACAGTTCCAGGCATCCGGTATACGCATGGTTGCCGTTTGCTGTCACATGCGATTTTGTTGTCCCGTTAGTTCCAAATAGGGATGATTCTTTTGCCATACGGTACAGAGTAAAGTTTGACACTCGTGCTAGTCCTGGTCACCACTTCCTTCTGTTCGTAGTTGTTGTATTGGCTAGTGACTTTAACCCAAGTATTTCCTGTCACTACTGCGGAAGGTGTTGTTTTGTTGTCCCCTCAGGCTATATTGTGTATATACAAACGGGTGGGGTACTACTATTTGCACCTGAAATGCGGCTAGTTTTCTAGTATGAGCCCAATTCTTAGAAGTGGTTGCAAAACAGGTTCCACTGTGAAGACTAACGAGAATCACGCGGGGAATAGAACCCCTAGTAATTCCCTCCCTTTGCCAACTGGTACTAAAGAATCCTCTGCAAAAATGTCCAACTCTCATGAGGAGAGTACTGCTAGGGGGGTTCCGGACGAAGTTTTTGTTTGCAATGCTGTAGTCCCTCTGTTAGAAAATTCTATTTCGTCCCCTGGGCTTCCCAATTCCTTGGCTCAGCCAACAATCACTGTTCAAGATGCTAACGACATGGATGGGGTGGTGGGTGATGTAGATGTGTTTCCACAGGACCCAAATTGTGCCCTGTCCCATGAACAAGGAGGTCTCCCTTATAATTTAGACACCTCTATGATGGCACCTACTGTCATCAGTGAATAAGCAAAAAGAGTGCGCCTCTCTCTTGGCCCCTCTTCTCCAGCCTTGAGCTTGTTCACTTTCCGGGAACAAGTACACTTCCACCTGCCAACAGAAAGAAGCATAAATATTGATGCCAAGCAAACAGACGAGTCTGCAATGACGACGGCAAAAGGTTTGCAAGCAATGCCTGTGTCTCATTATGACAACTTTCAGGTTGACAAGGGTTTGCCAACAGGGATGTTTCTTCCATTTAGAATCGACTATGCTGATTTGTCTGCTCCAAAAGTGGAAGCTAGATCGGCCTCGACTCCGGAAGATTCTTCTTCCAGTACCCATCAACATGAGTCTTTCAATTTTCCCGTCATCTCCTGCATACTTTTTGGACAAGGGGCATGAGCTTACCCATTGTTCAATAAGGGAGCTGCAGGGTTCACTAGGATCCATGAAAAACAAGATGTCAAAATTGGAAGGCTATATTTTAGCTGACAATCAATCCAAAGCCTTCTATCTGGCCCAATTCGAAAAGATGCTGGCAAATGTCATTTCCACCTTGCGACCCTCTCGATCACATTTTGACTTGCTCACAAGATACCCAAACTGACTTTGGAATTCACCTTGCCTTCATGCCTCAACGATCCTATTCACAAGTAGTGCAGGGAGACAAGAGAGTCACCTTAGACTGTGGGGACTCAGAGGCCATTGGCCATTTTGTACTAGCTAAATTACAGCATGATCGGCTACTGCAGGTGGAACAACTCCTGTAGAAGATGGCTGGGACCCCACCGCCCCAGGACGGTCTCGCTTCTTTTACCGAGAGTCCTGAAGTTGTGGAGGAGAGTGCCGTTCCTCCGGACAGTCCTTCGGTGTTGACGGCGCTTCTTGATCCCCTGGGTACGAACTCTATTGTGGCACCTATCGCGACGCTGGAAGTCGAAGAGGGGCCGCTGGAACATGAAGCAAGGCATTTCATCTCTCGCAAGGCAAGAAAGTCTTTTTTACGAGCCCAAAAACGTCTCAATCAGACAAAGACCATGCAGAGAAAAGTAGCCACCAATGCACCCCCAGGTAGGCAAGTGCAGATGCCCCTTGAGCCCTGCTTACCAACTATTGTTAACAATCCGAGTAACGATGATTTGGGTTTAGACTTGGGCGACCTTGACGAGGAAAGCAGGACACACCTGCAGATTGCAGCCCTAAAAAGCGGGAATGTGCAGATCACTGCTGGTGCCATTCCTAAGACACCAACGGCAAAAACGCAACCGCTACTGCACTGCTTCTTTACAAATATCGATTCGAGAAAAGTCCTTACTAGACAGCCAGTTGGCACAATGGTGCCTCCGGTTGCAAGCCCTGCATCTGCCCTTGGGCCCACCGAACCGCCGCCTGGTGCTCAGGTGAGTGACTCGGTCGCCCTGCCAGCTACTGCTGCGGCAAGCTTAGCATGTCCCTATGTGCCCCCGACACTTTCAGCCGGAGGTCATGAGGTTCACGTTGCTCTTTTGGCAGAGGCTGCCATTGATAGGGAAGCACAAGAAGACTTGGCCCAGCATCCCAATTCTGCCCAGTTGCCGTCGGATCTGATCCGGCATGGTGCAGTTGGGAATCTGCAGAAGTGCCCAGCCCTGGCAGCAGAGACCGTCAATGAGGCTTTGTCCTTTGCACAAACGCCCAAGGATATGAAATTAATCATTGGATGGTCTAGTAACCCCGAGATTAATGGCCCCGCTCGGATCAATAGGTCATTCCTGATTAACTTTTTCTTTCAGATTCCAGCCTTAAGAAATTTATCAGCCAAGGAAGCTGGCGACCCATAACAACCATAGAGTGCTCTGCAGAGTGCAATCCCAGATTATATCCAAAATGCTGTTGGAGTTCGCAGATGATTTTTATTTAATTGGGCTTGTTCCGTGTCTTCTGTTTTTGGATCTGGAAAGTGCCTGGGACTTTCTCAATTGGGTACCCGCGCCACCAAAAGAATGCCCCGTGGAACCCGCTGCGGTCCTTTTTGAAGCTCCCGCTAACCAACTAGCTGTACAACTGGCCTCGCTTAACCAAACACTTAGTGGTCTAGCGTGGTTGGAGCCCTTGCTAAAAGTGGCCTACCTATGAATCATAACTGCACAGTCTCTGTTGCCTCGTGGAATTGCTGTGGTTTAAGCAATCTCGGGACATGGCATAGACGGGTTGTGCCCGATCAAAAACCTGATATTTTATTTCTGCAGGAAACAATGGCCATGTGCGAACTCTGCCTGGATGGCTATACTTGCTTTTCGGTCCCTGCCTGTCGACAAAAATTAGGCCGCCCTGCAGGGGGAATTGCAGTACTAATCAATAATGGCTTGAAGGCAGTATTAGCCCTTATGGATACTTCAGACTCATGCCTATTGGTTAAAGCCTTGTTTGAGCACTGTTCTATTTTGACTCTTTCTCTTGTCAATTTATTGGAATCCAAAGGTGGTGTCGTTGAACTCTCTTTTAGAAGATTTGGATTGTATGTTGGGTCTCGCTGCAGTTACGTGTCCCAATCACGAAATTGTCATTGGAGGTGATTTGAATTCTTATCTACCCCTTAACAATCTTGCATTGCCTACTTTCACCTCCTCTGCTTATGCCCAACAGGCCCGCTGTAGAGGAGACACCTTGGCACTTTTTTTTAAGGAAAGGGGGGGGGAATCTATCCTATAGAACTTGCAGATCATTCAAGTAGATCTTCCTGGAGGGGTAGTCAAGCTGCATCTCTCATTGACTATTTGCTGGCCTCAAGTGTGTGCACTGGGCTGCTCAACCCTATCCTTATTCGGGATGTGGTCTGAGCGATCACCATATGTTGACTTTGCGCCTACACATTGAGAGTGTGGCCTATAAGGTTTCAGTCCCGGATTGTTTGGTTAAAGTCGATAGGCACACTATCTCTGTAAACTGGCATCCGTCAGTGTGCCGGAAATTAGTGTTCCTGGTTAACAGGGACCTGTTGGTGTCCCATGATGATTTTCTCTCTGTTGGTAACATGGAAAAAAATCAATGAAATACATTTATCAATGATTCATGGGCACCTAGCCAATCTTGTGAAAGACTCGCGTGACAATGGCAACTTGCGGTACTTCCACCTTAATGGCGACGCAGTCGCACTACTAAAAGGGCAAAAAAATAGCGAGCTGCACAAGCTAAAACGGATGTCGTTGCACATTTCCGGCTATAACGGGGAAAAGAACTTTATTGTTGCTCGATTTAAAACGCAATTAAAATCTCTTCGACAGGCTGCTTTCACTCTAGCCAACCAAAATATGATTGAGATGCTATGCAAAAAAAAAACTCGTGATGAATGGGCTATCCTAAGAAATCCGGCGGGAAAAGTGGATACGCGAATGGATGCGTCCATCACAGGCGTTGAATGGGAGCAATTTTTTCGTCAAAAATATGCAGTGCCTGAAACACACCTATCGTCGGAAGCGCTGACAATGCAGCTGCTGTTCCCACGTGTTTGTCCGTGGGTTCTCAAAGATATCATATGGGCAATTGCCCAACTGAAATTTTCGAAAGCGGCTGGCCCTGACGGGCTTCCTCCTTGCGTGTTCAAGGACGATCCGAATTTTTGGGCCAGGTACTTGCTGCCACGCTTCCAGCTAGTTTATGAATCCGGCAGAATTCTCAAATCATGGTTAATGGCTACAGTGATTCCTATTCACAAAAAGGGTGCTTTAAGCAACCCGACACATTTTAGACCCATCGCCTTAATCGACACATCAGCAAAAAATTTTGCAAAGCTGGTTCTCTGCGAGTTGGAAGCCTGTTTAAGTGCCTCTCCCATTCTGGCAAAAGCTCAAGTCGGCTTTCGGAAAGAAATGGGCACCCAGTTAAATGCCTTGACTCTTGCCCATCTTCTTCACGCTGCTCATTCCAAGACTAATGCTACCATTTATATGGCAGCATTAGACCTTTCAGCTGCCTTTGATAACGTCCTACGAAATCGTCTCTGGCAGAAGATGCTAGCATATGGTATTCCTGCTGCATTAGTAGCAATAATTGCAGCATTACATCAAAACACGTCTTACAGGGTCCGTATTAATTCTGAGGGGCTTCTGTCAGATATCATCCCCACGTGTATAGAGGTGAAACAGGGGTGCAACTTGGCCGCGGTTTTATTCAATCTTTATCTGGCTGACATCGAGCGGATATGGTTAGGTACCAACTCCTTCCCGGTAGCTTTGGGTAAACTTCGGCTACACTGGTTGGCTTTCGCCGACGACGTAATCTTATTCGACAGGGTCCCTTTTGGTCTCCAAAATAAATTAAATATCTTCTAGGAGTATTGCACTCTAAACAATATTACCATCAATTCAGCAAAATCTCATATAATGGTTTTTACAGCCAAAAAAAATATCAAAATTTAGCTTTGTGATTAATGAGCTTCCTAAAACGAAAAAAGAAGAAATAACCTGTCGAATGGAACGTCTGTCGGTGCATGGCGCACAGTGTTTAATTCTAAGCTGGCTCCCTTGCCCAAATGAGAATCATCTTTCGAAGATACTGTAGATTCTCCCTCAGCCCCTTGTTCCAATACAATACCCTGAAGGTTGAACCTATTCTGCTCTATGCAATTGATATCTGTCTTGTGAACTTGGGGCCTGTCTTAAATTTGCTCCAAGGTATGTTGTGGAAAACTATCCTGGGTTTGCCTGGTTACCTCCCCAATCCTATCATTCTACATGAACTGGGCCTTTACCCTTTAGCAGACAAATATCAGTGGCGTATGGTAAATACCTTTTGTAAAATGCTCACTCCGCCTGCAAATTCCCTCTGAGGATTTTCAGACAATGTTAGCTCAGAAATATCCAACTTCGAGGTGCGAGTTTAACGCCCGAATACAGGCCATTTTAATTTCATTGAACATGTTGCAGCAAGATTTAATAAATCACCCGCATAAGGTCAAAATGCGTTTTTTAAAAAATTCATAGGCCCTCAATTCGGACTTGATTGGGGGATATTCCTCCTTTTCTATCTACGCCACATTTAGGCAGGCTGTTTCCCCTAGACTACCATATTTATTATGCTGCCCTGACAATGCGGCAAGAAGAACCTACATGCGCTTCCGCTTAGACCTAATCCATACGGCCTATCGGATCAGGAATTGGTCCGTTTATAAGGCCCAGGTACAGTGGGAAGTGTGTAGATTCTGTCTTAAGCATTCCGAGAGTGAAACCCTGGAACATCTCTTTATGTATTGTAAAATCTTTGATAATCATAGGCGTCGCTGTTTGGGTGCCTTTTTGTATTCACACTCTACCTTTGAACGTCACTTAGTTTGGCTTCGTTGCATGCAGGGTAATACCACCTCAATTATTCTAGCAACAGTTAGACTTGTTCTGCTCATTGAAGAACAGCTGCTACAATGCAGTCTGGCCTTATGGAGTGGGTAGGATTCCGAGGAGTTGCCTGGATCCCGGCCAAGTGTTTGTCTAGCATTTATGAGATAGCCAATTGTTTTCTAGCAGCAGGTGCTGGGGTCATCGTCATTTTTGTTCCTCTTAGAAGTGGTGTCCTTTAAGAAGTTGTCCTATAAAGTTTTAAGTGTAAAATGCTCTCTCTCCTCATGTGGGAACAAAGAAAGCTCCAAGATGCTTGGTGTCTGTTTTCCTTTTTGGTTAAAAGGACCCTACATGGTTCTCATGGGTTTGATTATGTGACGGTCTAAATTTTTTTTAAATTTAGTATTTTCGGTTACCCCTAGAGTTGGAGGTCATTTTGACTGTTGAGTCTTTTTCAGGCTCTCATGTGTTTCGTATGTGTGAATATTGTCGTTTTGTGTCAATTTTAGATAGCACTGATTTTCTTTTATCATTTGTAATACTTGATTTTAAGATGTAATATTTGTAAAGGTGTAAATTAATTTTGCTACCAAAATAAATTAAATAAAAAAAAAATAGCGGACTGTGGTAGAACCAACATTACATTTTCTCCCCTTTTGCTCCCAGTGACTGAAGTTGCTTGGGCCATCCAGAGTATTGCCCCACACTCTGCAATGTCCTGTTTTGCTATGATATTGAGTCTTTCATTGCACACCATCTGCCATTTTCACACTTTCTAGGACCTTCAGGATCTGCAAGAAGTGGGTGTTTCAGACTCAAAGGAGGGAGCAGTTAACTGATTGTAACATTGAAGCTGCACTAGAATATTCTTATTACAATGGTTAATGACGTTAGATGCCCCTACGCAAGTAAGTTTGCTACGCCTCCACAGTCTCTGAAGTTAGTGCTCCTCCCAACATTTGAAGGGTTAGCCCACGCCTATATTTTAGCCTAGGTGCACCCCTGGATGTGCGCGCTCGCATTTTGTTAGGCAGAGAGGTGAGGGAAGCCTTTTCCCAACTGGCGGCGTTCAAGTTTTACTGTGTTTGTACAGAAAAATGTACTTGACCAAACGCAGTAAAACTTTAAAGCTGTTACTTTCAAGAAAGTCCTCCATCACCTCTCTGCATATTGCGCTTTAAAATATACTAATCGATAGTTGGTCCCCACACCAGACCATGGGGGGGGAGGTGAGTTGAACAGTGGGGCAGAGCCTCCAAGTTTGCCCTGCCTATTTTCTGAAGTGGCCCCTCCCATCACGATTTAAACCCCCTCCACCCCCTAAAATGTAGGTTTTGTGGCGCCCCTGAATGGGAGGGAGGTCAGGTAGGTTGGTTCACTCTCACAACCCACCAGCCACCTCCACTGCTCCCATCAGTGCTGAAATAAAGGGGCGGGAGCCTACACATCTGCAATAATTCCTTTACTTGCTGCACCATGGCCCGTTGCAAACCTGCTCTGTAATGTATAATTTATAAAGCTATGCTGGCTGTAGTAAGATGTGAGCTTGATGTTGGGCTACACCACGAGGGATGGGCTGTTACCCCATGCAGGGATGAACTGTTCCATTACCCTGCACGAGAGATGCGGGGCAACCCGGGAACTGATTATATCTGCCATTAGCACATGCAGGGAGGCCATGTGCCACTGGCACATGCAGAAAAGAGATGCTCAGTTAGCATGTGAAGATAGTGGTGCTGCTGCATGTGTATGGAGGCTATGCCAATAACCTGTGTAAAGGGAGTATGTGTTCTTACATAGCACTTTTAGCCAAATTCCTTCAGCCTTTAAGCACGGTGGTAAGTTATCCCATTACGAATGGTGCTGATTTATTACAGCAAAACCGAGCAGAATGCCAGGGCAGCACTGTTCAGCATTGTGGTGGGGGCTGGCGAGGACGTGTTTCAGTCAGGCTGAATAAGGAAAGCGTAGGGGGAAAATCGGGTACACATTTGGCCCCAGAACATTTTGTCCATTTCCAGCACTGGTAGTAACTTGTGTGAACGGTCATTCTTCATTATTGCATTTCTTGTAAGAAAGATGCGACTCCTCTGTGGTCTTCCCTCTGCGCCACACCCATCAAGGCTGCGTCCGTCCTCCACGTAATTGGAACTTTGGAAGTGCAGGCTGCCCTCCTGCCCGGTAGCTTTCCACCCTTTCTTTGGATGCAACGTTAGCATGTGCTTTGCCAACATTAGCCTGTGCAGAAGGGAGCCCTGCCTTTAAGACTGGCAGAGAGTAGATGTGCCATTATAGCATGGGCAGAGGAGATGCTATGTTAGCACTTGCAGAGAAGAAATGTCCCCTAGTACGTACTTAGTAAAGATGTGTCATTTGCACGTGCCAAGAAGAGACGTGCGATTAGTATTGAATGGTATTACAATTCGCATACAGAGCAGAAATGTGCCGTTGGCATGTGCAGAGACAGGATGAGGAGTTTGCACATGCTAACTGCACATCCCGTTGCTGCACAGGATGTGCAGTTAGTACGTGCAGGGATGGGATGTGCAGTTAGCATGTGCAGAGAGGGTATGTTGCATTAGCATGTTCGTTGAAAAGGCGTGTCGTTAGCATGCACATCTCCTCTGTCCACATGCGCGCAGTTAGCACGATGTACAGAGGGCTGTCCCACTAGTATGTGTGCAGAGAAGATGCACCATTAGCAGGCTACAAAAGATGTGCCAATAGCATGCACAGAGAAGAGATTTGAGGTCAGAATGGGTAGAGATATGTCCTGTCAATGTGTGCAAATATCAGGCTGGCTAAACAGAAGGTGTTCTATCAATACGTGACCACAATGTCTGCCATTAGCATATGCATAGAGATGTGCTGTCAGCATGCACACGGTGTAAAGGTGCAATTTACACATGCAAATGAAATACATTTGCTCTTAAAGTGCTAACAGCACATCTCTGAAAATGTTGAAAGGTGATGTGCCTTTACCATGTGCAGAGTACGTGTCATACTCGTTGGTATGTTCAGGAGATGTGTAGTTAGCATGTTCATGGAGGATATATGCCATTATGTGGAGTGATGTGCTGTTACTATGTGCTCAGACGGGATGTGCCGTTTGCTTGTGGAATGAAGGGCTCTGCGCAAGCCAGACAACTTTGATCTACAACTCTTTTGGTGTACGGGTCTGATTTTCTGTATGCATTGGGTGTATGTGTTGGATACGTTTTATTCTCACTCATTTTTACTCACTTGAAATTGCATTTACTCTTAATTTGAAAAATCATGCGTAAAATACTCCACCTCAAAATCTTATCTGGAGCACTGACCTCACCTCAGGTAGAATTCAGCAGGGCAAACCCCGGTGACCGTCCAGAGGTTACTTAAAGACAATTGATGTCAAGAATAATGGAATATATGTGTTGGTCTAGACCGACTCCAGTCTTTGAACAGGACGACTTAACTGACATTTTGGATAGAGGACCCAATTGTGCCATTCGATGTAGCCTCGCAAAGGCCTGTGGTTACCAACTGGGAGGCACCTGAAGTTATTCCGGCTGTCAACAAGAAGTTGACTTTGAAATACAGAGTTTCAAGTTCTGATCCATTTTAATTATCAAAACACCCGACACCAGAGAGCCTGGAGGTTCAAGCTGCAACCTCAACCAGTAGACAACATGCCTACCCTACAATCCCTCCGGATAGGGATGATGAGAGTTACGATGCCCTAGCCCAAAACGTTTTTTCGGTTGGAAGTATGGCCCTGAAATATGCTAATGCCACGTGCACGTGGGCATGGTTTACTTGCACCCTTTGGGAGTCCATATCCATGGCGGCTGACTAGATCCCTGAAAGGGAAGAGCGAGACAGGTTTTTAAACGTAGCCAAGGATGGGAAAGATGCGATGTGCAAATCCCTCCAGACTGGTGTCGACTCTGCCGACGGTATCAGACAGACCTATGGCGGCGAGTAGTTATGCCCAGGTTTGCCTGGCTGAGAAAGTCAGGATTTGCTTCAGATGTACAATCCAGACTTCTCAACATGCTCTTTGACAGCACTAATTTATTCGGAAGCAAGGCTGATGAGAGTTTGGGGAAACTTCAAACTTCTAAGGCAGCAGTCAAATTACTTGGTGCTGCAATCAGGCAACCTCCAAACCGCCCCACGGGTACATTCTGGAGGGGTATGTCCTTTCGTCACTACTCCACATTTGGAAGGGGCAGAGGACAGCCAGCTCAGAGGCCAGAGAAGATTTCCCCCGTGGTGGACTGTGAAGTACTAAGACTACAGCAGCAGTGGCTAACTTACCATCAGCCACTGTGTCAGCTGCCCTAAAACCTCTGAGGACTTGGTTCACAAGACTGCAGTGGGAGGCAGACTGTCACAGCATCTGACAGAATGGCAGGCTATTACTTCAGATGCATGGGCATTGGGAATAGTTGCCCAAGGTTACTGCCTTCCCTTTCTAAAAAAGCCAGAGTCATCCACCGGGGAACAACTCTTACAAAGTTCCAGATCTGCTCCTTATGCAGAAGATACTAACCCTGCTAGAGAAGGGTGCTGTAGAACCATTACCTGTAGCGGAGAAGAACAAGGGTTGGTACTCCCCTTACTTTCTAATCCTCAAGAAGGATGGAGGATTGAGACCCATCTTGGATTTAAGAGACTTGAACACATTCCTCAGGAAGGACAGGTTCAAGATGGTAACCCTTTCTCAGATAATTCAGGCCCTCCAGCTTCAGGATTGGATTATCATTGGAGCTTCAGGATGCTTACTTTCATGTGCCGATCCATCACAAGCGCAGACAGAACCTGAGGTTTGCCGTTGGCGGTTCTCATTATCGAGTCCAAGTGCTAGACACCATCACCAAACTACAACCCTCCAACTGCAAAATAGACAGCTTTCCTGCACACCTAGTTAAATTATGCATCCCTACTCTAACTCTCATTATCATGCACATTGTCAATGCCTCCTTTAGTACAAATAACGACCCCACTAGCATCAAGGAAGCCTGGGTCACCCCACTCATAAGAAAAACCTCCCTGGATGCGACAGTACCCACAAACTATCGCCCTATAACGACTGTCCCTTTCTTGGTCAAAATAATTTGATAAAATGGCCTACTCCCAAATCCAAACACACCTCGAACAAAACCACCTCCTAGGAGCGCGACAATCAGACTTGGCGCCAAACCACAGCGGAAACGGCACTCCTGGATCTCAAAATCCAGATGGACCCCATAAGAGACGCTGGTAAACTTTGCATTCTCCTACTCCTAGATTTATCCGCGGCTTTCGACTTAGTCGATCATGATCAACTCTGTGCCACTTTAGCCAAAGACTTCCACTTCTCAAAAGAAGCCACTGCCTGGATCAAATCATTCCTGGCCGACAAAACATCTTGTGTTTCAATTGGCAAGGAGGCCGCAGACCCCATGCCAGTGCCTATAGGTGTGCCAGAGGCCTCATGTCTGTCTCCAACGCTATACAATGCGTATACCAAGCTATTTGCTGCCGTGGATGCCATGGGTGTCATCTACACAAACTTTGCTGATGACACCCAAATTCTAAATCCCCATCACGGGGAAACTATGACCAGGACGCAATCATGATCAATAAAATATACGCTATAAATCAGAACTGGATGGCACTAAATAGCCTCTATCTCAACGATGAGAAGGCAGATGCTCATCGTAGGTTCACCAGCCAGAATCAACACCCTCCATGCTGACTACTCAGCCATCAACATTGATGGCACCCTCATCTCAGTCCTAAAACAGGTCAAAACGCTAGGCGTCCACTTAGATACTAATCGAACGATGGCTAAGCATAGCAACGCCTTCTCTTCAGCCACTGCTTACACTGCTAAATTGATCGCCTTAAGCCATTAATTCCTAACACCATAGAACTGCATCAACCTAGCCCGGGCTCTTATTGTACCGAAGCTTGATAACTGTAATGTCCTACTACTAGGCACTTTGAACACCAATTTGGCAAAACTACAACTGTTGCAAAATGAAGCCTTGTGAGCAGCCCTGGGACTAAAAATATCAGATCACATCTCTTCCATCAGAAGAGAAGCTCATTTGCTACCCAAAAAGGCCAGAATTCTTTACAAATGGCTACGCATCACCCATAAATGCCTCGCGAAAAAAAGGCACCTACCTACCTGAACAATATGGTTGCCCTGAACAAATCAGCATGAACTCTCAGATCCAATCAATTTGCCCACCTATCTGTACCACGCTATAAATGTGCCAGAGCTGGGGGTAGCAGTTTTCCAGTAATGGCCCCAAAAACCTGGAACACACTCCCATTACTCTCCAGAAATGAGTCCTCCCACCATGCTTCAACTGTATAGTTTTCACGTTAAGACTAGCAAAAGTCTCCTAACACAAAGCTATCTTTTTACAAAGTATCTGTTTAATGTATACTACCTGATTGTTACTGTATTAATATGCTAAGATGTCTGTAACTATGCTGTGACACCCAAGGATTTGAACGTATTATAAATGTAATCAATAAATAAGGGCCAGTTCTTCAGAACGGGCCCTGGAACATTCCAGTTATACTCATCACTCCCTTCAGACTGGGCTTCTCCCTCAAATTGAAGATGTCCCACATTATACCATCTCAAAGACTTCAGAAGTGCACCAGAAAGTTCTGTTTGGTGTTGGGAGGCTATGCTGCTGCCATTACAATCGTGTGGAGAAAATGCAGTTCTTTGAATTACCTGTGCTTTTTGAGTTTGAGGCACTGCCCATCAGCCTGCATCACCAGCTTTAAAAACAGTGTGCATGCGCACCGAGAAGTGCACCAGGAAGTGCTGTTTGGTGCTGTGAAGTGCTGTTTGGTGCTGGTAGACTCTGCTGCTGCCAAAATCACAATTCTGTTGAAAACTGCGGAGTTCTTTAAATTACCCTTGCTTCTTATGGTGGGTCTATTTTGAATGGCTCGCTATCATCATTGACTAACGTGTTTCATTTGGACATACTGGTGCTCAGTACAGGCCTCCTGATATTTTATTTTCAAAATTTCCCATAGAGTTTGAGGCCTCTGCCACCAGTCTGCATCACCAGCTTTAAAAACTGCGCACACATAAGAGTGCGCGCACTGCAAAGTGCACCAGGAAGTGCTGTTTGGCTGTGGGCGTTTGGGCAGTGAACCTTTGCACTCCAATTCTGTTATATTGCTATATTACATTTGTGTGCTTTTAGCCTCGAATTGCAAAACTTTTTGGGTGTTACTAGTGTGTTCACTTTTATTTGTATGCAGTCTGCCTTTTTGATGCTTGTGCCTGCAATTTGGTGCGTGACGCTGACCGCACCTTGTTTACATCAACGCAGAGTGGATCAGTTGTAGATCCGTCGTAGATTGCTTGCACTGAATGGATACTTGCAAGTACATTACATTTTAATTTGCATTTGCTCACTGACTATCTCGCCCGGAGTGTTTATCTGTATTCATGCGTTTTGCTGTCTGTTTAGTGCGTCTCATACTTAGACTTTGAAGCCGTGCCGTTTAATTGTTACAGCTCATGCCAGTGAGGTCACAGCTATTTGAAACTACAAATCGCAACCAACTTTGTAGTTTAGGTCCTATCTGGATTCACATTGTGCTGTGGTCGTTGCCTCTACCTGTGTGTGGATGTTGGGGTGTTTGTAGCACTCTGGGGTAGGTCATTGCTCATTGATCTAACATTGGATTTTATGTTAGCTATGCTAAAGTGATCATCGCAGTAGAGGAACTATTGTGCAACTCTATGGATTGAGGGTGGCTCTGCTCGGGTTGTGCATGCTTGAGGCCAGCCCACCACATTCATGTGTCATTATAGATCGCTTGCTCAAGGTCAGTTAATTGCTTTGGATCCACCCTTTCTGTAATGGGGCCCATAGCAGGAGTACCAATAACCTTACAACTTCTCTCTGCTTATTGAACGTACGTTTCTGGTTTCTTTATTTATACTGTATACATGACAACTGCATAATTAAATAAATAAATGGCACTGGAGGTGGCACTTAATCTCCCCTTGTGAGGTTGAATCTGCTTTCCTCATAATGATGGTGTTGGTCTCAGGAGTGGCAGGTGCCTCACTGAGACTGCAGTACCAACATCTCCTACTATGAATAATCTAATTCCACAAGTCTTATTGGAGGAGTATCTGTGGAAAAAAGTTTCTGCTCAGATGGAAGTCCTGCTCATGCCTAATAATTCACAATTGATTGAATACCCCACTTATAATGTTTCTCTTGCACTTTGTCCCGAACCTGTATCCCTTCATGCTCATGCCCAAATTCACCAACCCTGTTGTCCCAAGATTGATTCCCTTTCCTATTCACTGCATGAAATGTACTACCTGGATGCATCCGCGCATCAGATGCCCCTCAATGAAATGGGTACCTCTCTTCTTATTGATACTGAAGCACATCCCGTAAAAGGTATGAATTCTATAGTGTCCGTTGTCTCTATGCTGCCTCTTGCCATTATGGCTAAACTAGGCAAAAGGGTTAGATTTCCCTTGGGTCATCTCACACCGAGAGCCCTTCTTCCTAGTTCAATGGATGAAATTTGTCTCTTCAATTATGCTAATTCATTCATTGCCGACGGTTGATCTTTCTTTCTCTGCTGCTTCTAATAAACATGACTGAGCTTCCTGTGGCAAGCTCTTATTTTATCCCACGTTAACGCTACTCACGAGTCCTACACGCTAGATCACATTAATGATCAGTCTCATACCTTTAAAAAAGAGCTTACAGAAGACTCAAGTAGAGCTTTAAATCTAAATCCATCGCCATCTAGCATTAACTTATCCCAAGATCCGAATACCCCGGATATGTATGCATTTCCGGTTTTGATGCATATTCTCAATTTACTAGACAAAGGACATGAGGTTACTCATTATGAGACGTATGAAATTAAGGCATCATTATCGGATATACTTGCCAAAATGAATATGTTGGAGGGTTTCTTATTGGCCCAAGAGATCTACACACGTAAAAATTCTGCCAGGAAGCCAGATATACAACTGGTATCCTGTCTCGAGCATGTCGAACTGACAATAGAAGCAGTTGCACTCAATAGTCTCAAACTACTAATTCTTATTGCTCTTAAAAATTCGTAGATGCGCAAAGTGAGAATGTTGTCGGGGACTCAATCAAGTTTCTGATGACACGCTTGAAGATAATACCAAGGACATATGGGAAAAGGTCGATACTAATTTGGCCAAAATTGTGGAACTTGGACCAACTTAAAAGTTCTACAGGATATTGCTGTAATCGATTAGAGGTATAGTAGTCGGGTAACACGAATGGATGAAGCGTTGGAACTAGCTTTAAATGATCCTAATGGTCCTCTAACAGATCTGATCGAAAAATTGGATATGACTTTGGTTCAGATCTTGCCCAACATTTCTTTTATGCCACAAGATGCTCAAAGCTTGTTGGCAACAGATCAGTTCCTCTCTCGAAGAACCAAGCGTCTACAGCTCAGAGCCAAGAAAAGAAGAGCAAATGGAACTAAGCTTAATGGAACGTCTGGAAAAAAAAAATATATAAAAATCAACCCATGAGTAAAATATAAGGACACAACTCTTCTGTTACTTATGTAACTTATCCAATGAAGATGACTTTGATTTCAATCAGCTAAATGAAGAAAGCAAATCCTATTTACAGGAAAAGTTGGATGGCCCTTCCAAAGACGATTTCAATTTCTAAATGTAAAAAAAGAAGAAAGCCTGCATGAGTAATTTGTGCATTGTGATAGATACTGACCGTGAGGCACCATTGAGCTTTAAATCTGTAGACTTGATGTCTATACCCTCTTGACTTTTGAGTGGGGCCATTGGCATCAAACAAACTTATCTAGTTTTTGTTCCACCTACTGGCAATAAAAGGTATGTGGTCTGCTTCCATCTGAAGATGTGCCTGTAATAAACCATCCTAACCACATCACCTCTGCAGTTTCATTGCCTCAGCCTAACGCGTCCTCTAATACTGAGAGTATCCATCTCGCAATCGAGGATCAGCACAAATGAGACTGCAAAAATAGAGACTGCACTTAATAACTACTCATCTCCTCGTGATGCGACTGAGCTGGGTTCATCCTGTTTGACACCCAATACCGGGCAAATTCATGGGTGGGTGAGTGACACGAAGACTAACAGGAATGCTAGAATAAATCAGTCCTATATTCTTAACTCTTCATCAGATTCCATCACTTAGAATGTTGAATTCTGATATTGAAGGGGTAACATTGTCCCTGAAAAATAATCGCATGATATGTCTGCTTCATTCTATCATCATTACTAAACTAATTTGGGAATATCTGGCTGATTTCATGCTACTGGAACTTTATCTGACTTTGCTCAACTCCCAGGAAGAAGCACACACACTTATTGAAACTTATTTAAAAGAAATTGTGGAACCGAATTTATAGCGTCAAGCAATGCAAACCCAGTATCGCCTAATGGAAATATGCTCAACCATCTCTCTTCCTTGGTCAGTGTTGTCCAGGACTGGTCCTGGGTTGAATTGGTGATCAAAACGGTTCTATCAATTAAACAGTGCAATACACAACCGTAGCCTCACTCATGAGGTTTGTATTATGGAATTGCTGTGGCTTTAAACATCTATACTCTTGGTTTAATGTTTTGAAAGCAGTAACAAACCCACAGTAATTTTAATTCAGGAAACACTGAAATTGCAGCATTTTCATCTAACAGGCTATACTACCTTCATCTAATCAGCCAACATGGGTTCCCTCGGTAGACCTTTTGGTGGTCTTGCAGTTCTAATAGACAATACTGTTAAAGCTAAAACTAAGATGATCGCAATCTCTGAGCAATTGGTGATTGACCTAAATGCCCAGAACGCTGAAAACGCTTCCTTTCTCGTGATTAGTCTGTACTGGAATCCAGTGAAGGTGTACTTATCAGTGATTATCAGACATCTCGATACCATCATACAGGATGCATTCCTTTGAAAGCCTAATTACGTGGTAGTTGTAGGCGGCGACTTAATTGTCCTTGTGCAAGCAGGCTCACTTCTAGACAGTCTACAGCTCGCCTACAGTATGATTCAGTCTCTGCCACTAGAGGACAAAGATGGGAAAACTTTTTTTCGTTTTCGGAATGGGATATCCAATTGGTGGGGGCAAATGAAAAAACACAAATTTACTGGCAAAGAGGCACCCGTAAATCCTATATAGATATTTTTTTTGTCTCTTCACACTTGGCAATGAGTTGTGACAAGGTGACTATTTTCAATCCTCGACTAGGTGATCACATATTCATCAATCTCATTGTGAATCTTAAATCTGAGACATAAAATATCCCTGTTTTATTGATACTAGAATGTGAGTGTTCTGGTCTATCCCTCAGATCGAACATGAAACGGTTGTCAGTTGTCTACCGCACTCGGGAGACAAACAATGGTTGAGGACAGACTGCTGATTTGTAGAATAGATCTTCAACAAGTTGAGAACTACAATAATTCCACTATTATACGTTCTCAGTAACCTAGTTAAAAATAATCTGGCTAGTTTTGCCTGCAACAATCACTCTTATAACTTAGACTTTGCAGACTCAAAAAGGAATAAAAAATAATTAAGGGGACTTCGTGCTCTTGCACTACCACCTGCTCAATAAGCAAGGTGTAAAATCAGATCATCCAGATTCACAGGAACAAAATCGAATCAATTAAAATTCACATGGACATTGCCGACAATCAAAAAATGATCAAACCTCTCTGCAAGCACGACATCAAATCTATTTGGGCACATATTAGGGGATGCCTCTAGTCACACGGTTGTCTCAATGGACTCTTCCATCTCAGCCGAAGTTTTGGTGAACCTTCTTGCACAAGCTTAACAAATACCTTGTGAATATATACCCATGGTTCGAGTTCGGTTCCTAATAATTCAATATTGGGGTTTTGTGAATGGACAATTGAAGATGTGCAATGGGCCATTTCCAAGCTGAATTATTCCAAAGCAGCTGGCCTCACTGGATTGTGTCCTGAAATCAGATCCAGTCAAATACGATCTCATCTTTAATTCAAAACTGGTCCCTGAATCTTGGCTTCAATCAATAATACCTATTTTTAAAAAGGGCAATCCTTCGAATTATAGGCCAATTGGCCTAATGGACACCTCCAAGTGTTTTCCATTCTGATTCTTAAAAATCTTGAAAAATACATCCAAGATCACAACATTTTTGTCACGATTTCAGACAGGGTTTCGTAAGAATATCGGCATGGCTCTCAATGCGACCATATTAGCTCAGCTACTTGAAATGACAAATCAGAAAATGGACCTATATACATGGCATCGCTTGATATGACATCGGCATTTGAGTGTCATTCGCAACCTCTTATGGCATATGGTATTCACGTGATTATCCTGATCATCTCGATGTTACACCAAAACACTTGTTATCATGTGCGCATTAATCGCGATGGTGCACTCACTGAACCAATTCCAACTTTTCTAGGAGTTGAGCAGGGTTGTAATCTGGCATCAACTCTGTTCAACCCATATCTGAGTGACCTCAATGACATATGGCAACAGCATAGCACCTTTCCTTTTAGACCAGGCAAATTTAGCATCCACTGGATGGCGTTTGTTGACTATCTAATTCTCTTTGACAAAACGCCGTCTGGTCTAAAGAGCAAAATACACATTTTCTCAACCTATGCCCATAAATTTAATTTCCGCCCGAACGCAGAGAAATCGAAGATCGTTGTGTTTGCTGGTAGGAAAAAAATCTGAACTAGGCAATGGATGATGAAAGAGAATGCAATTGAACGTGTGTTGCAGTTGAAGTACTTGGGGTACAATTTTTGTGATATTTCCTCTAAGCATGTGGAGAAATTCCCACATAAACGCACGCCTTTGCTTTCACATATGAAAGTAATATACAAATAATATTGTACATTTTCTCACTCCAGCAGTAGAATTCTATACTTTAAAAGTTGAATCTATCCTCTTATATGGTTTGGACACGTGTTTGATGGACATGAGTACTTTCCTTAACCAACTGCAGGGTCGCATTTGGAAAGAAACTTTGGGACTTGCCAAATCTTTGCCTAACTCCATTATTAGGCACATATTGGGTTTGAGTTCACTCCTCAAAATTCCAATGGAGACTACTTAACAATTACTCCAAAATGCTTAACCCCCCCCCCCCCCAACAATTCACTCTACGTAGACATAGGTCACATGTTAAGCGATGCTTCTCCTTTGTCCTTGATACATTTTTGTGTGAATATGCAAACTCTGACCAGCATAGTTGTGGAGATGCAAGATCTTATCACACGTCTGGAATTTGTGAGGAAAAAAAATAGTTTTGACTGGGATTGTACTATTGAGGCTCTAAGCAATTATAGTTTGTATAAGGAATATGCTCGCTTTATTGGAAAAAGAACACCACAATCCTCTTACCTACTGTGCTCTCCCTGTGAAAAAGCCTGCTCTGCTCTCTATTTATTTGATTCAGTTGCATACTAGAGAGCATCAAACAGTGGGATAAACCAGGGTTTGGGCAAATTGTTACTACTTGTCAATTCTACTCCTACCTTTGGTAACTAAAAAAACACTGCAACATCTCGTAACTATGTGTCCCTTCTTTGACTCTGATAGAATTAAAATTCTTGGAAAAAACAATGTTGGTCACAATAGTTTCTCGAGAAACGTTCTCTGGTTGAGATGTATGTGGGGTGAAAACATCTATCTGATTCTTGCTTACTTGTCTTTTGAACGTTATCGACAAAAAACTGAGGGCTAATGAGAATATTTAGAATTGCCTCGATCTACTTGCACATTGTGCTGTTTCTATCCATTTGTACTTTCTGCTGTTTAACTTTGATTTGTATTATTGGATTGAGATCATGTGTTACGACTCAGGTTTAGGCTCGCCATTGTTTTGCACACTCGAAAATGTGTTCAATATATTAGACAAAACTGTTTTTAAGATGAATTTTAATATGTAGTTTTTAGTTCAATGTATGTAAAAATGAAATTCATGTAATTTTAACCTAAAGTTGGCGAATATATATTGTAAAGGTGTTTGTACAAACAATAAAAAAAGACTCCAGTTCATTGGGGCAGTCTTGAATGCATCCTTGGTAAAAGTGTCGCCACCAGTGGTGAGGGCTCAAGACATTCTGCAGATGGAGACCAAATTTCAAAATGCCCAGCATCTACCGGCCTTCGATTTTCTGAGGTTGCTTGGCCTCATGCCATCCTGCATTTTTCTGGTGCCAGAGGCTCGCCTGAGAATGAGATCTCTCCAATGGGCTCTCAGTGGTCCCAATTCTCATGAAGGATGTCGAACCTCCTACAAATTCCGAGCAGTGTCTCAAAGGACCTTCGGTGGTGGGCCTGTCGGGAGAACATATTGAAAGGAGAACCGTTTTGGCAACCATGGCCAGAGATAACAGTAGTGACAGATGCCTCGCTCACGGGGTGGGGAGCCCACGCCAACCATCTATCAGCGGTTGTTGGTTTCCTTCGGAGTCCAAACTACATATCAACCTTTCGGAGCTGAGGGCAGTCAGATTAGCGCTGAAGTCTTTTCTGCCATCTGTACAGGGAAAGAATTTCCTGATGATGGACAACACAGTGGCCATGTACTTACTAACTCAGCAAGAGAGGTGGTCGAGAGGTTACTACCACTGTGCAGAGAGGCAATGCAGCTCTGGTTCTGGGCAATACAAGAAGGAATCTCTTTTGGCAGTTCACCTAGCCGGAGAGCAGAACACGACGGCGGACGCTCTGAGCAGACGGAGCAGTCTGCCGAGTGGGAACTAGCTAAGGAAGTCCTTCAAGAGATCTTCACCCTTGGGGGGAACCCCTAAAGTGGATCTGTTTGTGACCGGTACCAACTGGAAGTGCGAGCTGTACTGCTCAAGGGAATTTCCCCCAAGAGGAGCTCTAGGAGACGTGTTTGTGGTGGACTGGGAATTTCCACTCCTGTATGCATTTCTTGCAGTCCCTGACATTCCTCATGTGGTACCCAGACCTTCTTGACTTGTTCATCTGCCCTCGCAAGTGGAGGGTCAGGTTATCCATCCAGATATCGGGACGCTCAGCCTTCACGCATGGTCTGAGGCTGAGATGCAAGGATTGGGACCTCCTGGACGAAGTAATGGAGACTTTGCTTTCTGACCAGAAGGTCAGCAACTAAATCGTTATACCGCTGCCATTGGAATAAGTTCTGCAGCTGGTGTAGAGATAAGAATGTTGACCAATTTACATGTAATGTACTGATTTTCTTTGTTAAATTTAGCTAATTTGGGCATCCAGATTGGTACCATTAGAGGATATTTGACGGCACTTCTATATTTAAGCGCACTTCAGAAGAAGTTTCTTATTTTAAGATAACCTTTTAATAGTACAATTTTTAAAGGGACTGACCAATGTTTTCCCTCCAATCCCTTTTCAAGTCTTGGTTTGGGATCTCAACTTGGTGTTGAAATTTTGATGTGATGTGTGCTCATTTCAAGCCTTTACACTCCTGTCCTTTGAGGCTACTAACCCTAAGCATCTTTTTAAGTTTACCATCATTTCACCCTCTTCCTCATCCTGGGAAGAAAGAGGAAAGGCTTCACAGGCTTGACCTTGAACGTGCACTGAGCTTTTATATAAATATAACTAGAATGGCAAAATTAAAACAGGATGACCAATTATTCATGGTCTATTCTGGCCACAAATTGGGTACGGCGATCACCAAACAGACATTTTCCAGATGGATTATATTGGCAATCTCAGAATGCTGCAGACTGTCGGGAAAAGGTCCTTCAGAGGGCCTACAGGCTTATTTGGCTAGAGGCATGGCAACGTCCACTGCTTTACAGAGGGGAGTACCAATAAAGAAAATCTGTGCGGCTGCCACATGGTAGTCTGTACATACCTTCACCAAACATTATAGTTAACACTCTTCCTCAGATCAGGAAACTGTATTTGGCAAAGCAGTGTTGCATTCTGTGCACATACACACCTGAAAACTATTAAATTGTCATCCCTCCTCCAGTACAACTATAAACTGCTTTGGGAGTGTATCAAAAGATGAGGAATACGTAGGAGGACACAATCAATTTCAAGATCAAGTTACTTACCCCTGGTAAAGTTCTTTCGAATGGACGTTCCGCCCATGTATTCCTTATTGCCCCTCCCAACCTACCCTGCATTAAAATTCCCTTGTGATTATAGTCTGCGCTCTCAGGAGGAGTAACCGCCGGGTAGAAGTTAAATCCTTCACTCGTAAAAACAGAACTGAAGCCAACGGGCACTGCGTGTGCTACAAATACCTTTGGTGACGTAGACCTCAAGACTGAGGCCTCCAAGGGACATGGAGTCGACAGGCATCGACGCACAGCGCCATCTGCTGAAATTTCTTTCCGAAGCAGTAAAGCTGGATATTGCAATTATCAAAAGATAAGGAATATGTGGGAGGAACATCCAGTCGAAAGAAAGTTACCAGGGGTAAGTAACTTCAACTATTTGAATGGGAAAGCATTTGGGATATGCCAGTTGAGATTTCCAGAATAATCCCTCAATTAGGTTCCAGTTTGGCTGATTATCCAAGGATGCCATGATAGGATTTACTTTTTGTTTATTGAACATTATTACTGGGTTGCACGAAAAATGTGTGTATTGTATTATCTTAGATGATGAGGTTAGAGTCTGTATCTTATATCTTCCTTTCTATAAGTCTTTATATTCATATTTTGGCCAAGAAATTTAAATTCATAAACATTTTCTAAGAACATACCAACTGTACTCCATTTGAAAGCAGCAGTTTTCTTTTTTGAGGTCTCTAAATTGGTTCATTTTTGAGTGTTTATCGTTAGTAAGTTCTTATCAGCATATATTTGGAAGGCGCTTAGTTTTCTTTGTAAACCTACCGGTGTCAAATCAACCAGCACAAGATCCTCGGTGTAAAGGAGCCAAGAGATAGGATGACCTCTCACATTGGGGGAAAATGATCTGGTGGGTTTAAACGCATTATTGATGCCCTTTACATAAGTCAAAAAGCGTGGAAGCAAGGATGCTTCCTTGTTGGAGACCCCTGTGTGTTGGAATGTGTTTGGAAAGCAAACCTGCTTGATTTTAATTTTATTTGTATTGTTTTAGTAAAACTGTTGAATAACTGGATTGGACAGCCCATTTCTGATCATTTTTGCCATAAAGGTCCTCTGGAAATTGAATCAAAAGTTTGTTTAGAATCGATGGACGCAAAGTAAACTGGTTTATTTTATGCAATGTCTTGATTTTGGTTGTCAAAGTTAGTAGATTGACCGTTGTTCCAAGACCTGCGACAAAACCCGATTTGCTATTTGTTAGTCTTCTATGTTTCTCTTAGCCATATCTGGAGATCCTGTAGGATAAGCAGAACAAAACAATTTGCCCGGGACATCAAGCATGGCTATCGGTCTATAATTTACAGAATCTTCTCAGTTTCCCTTCTTGAAGATGGGGATGATTGATTGCCTCCAAGTGGGAGGGATTTCTTTTTTCTATGATTTTTTTTTTAACAGTATCTTTATTGATTTTCGTTTTTAACAATACAAACAAATTGCCTTCATGATGTAATGGGAAGTAACCAGACACCCCATTTCCCCGCCTCCCCCAACCGATCCAGTTCTTAGCCTCTGCTCAAGCTTCACCTCATCTCCGGTATGCAGAGGGTATGCAGGTGTAGGCCCTTTATATAGTCCTCATTCAAGAAGGACATCACTTGCTCCCAGTTTGTTGCAAACTTGCTCTTGTTCCCTGCAAGACGTAGGACATCCACTCTAGTGCTGTGAAGTGCCAGATTTTCATGAACTCGTCATGTACGGTTCGCTTTCCATTTCTGAGCAAAGACCAGCAGTGCCGAGAGTCACAGGATCACAAATGCTTTCTTGGTAGGTTTTGCCCACTCGTTCCATCCTGGTGTGCGTATGCCTAATATCCCCTCCCTCGGTCGTCTTTGGGTTTTTGTTCGTAAAATAGTGTGCAGGTGCTGATCTATTTGTTTCCAATAGTTTTGCAGTTTGCTGCACTTCTGCCAAATGTGGAGCCAGTCCCCTACATCGCCCGCCGTGTTTGGCTAAATCTTTTTCAGTTTTGAAGGGGTGTAGTGCCATTATCATTAGTTTGTACCTGAATTCCCTGATTTGTATAGCTTGGGCTAGTTTTGGGATATCGTGCTAGAGGCCCTTCCAGATTTCCTCCTTGATGGCTTGCCCGAGTGTCTCCTCCCACACCCTCATGTATTTAGTGCATGTGGTGGTTGTGGTATTTTTCGCGCCGAGGCTTATCTTGTAGATGTTAGAGATAAAGTGTTAGTCCCTGGTGTCTGTTGTAAGGAATTTTTTTTTAATGGGGTTAGGGGTCTGGTTGCCCCTGCCCTTATCTTGGAATCCATTAGCCAGTGGCGCAGTTGAAGGTATTGCATTCTGTATGTTTCTGCTAGACCCAGTTCCTAGGGAATGATTGTATGTCTGTGCTTTGGAACATATCCCCAATTTTGGTATAGCCTGCTTCTTTCCATTTAATAAACACGCCCATGTGATACCTGGAGTGAATTGGGGTTGCCCCAAATCGGTGTACACGGAGAAGGGAAAGTGGTGAATTGGTTTACCCGTGCCAGCCAGTTCCAGTGTTGCTCCACTAAAGTGGTGTCCGATTTGTGCATATTTGGTGGTTGGTGGTCTTTATGCAATCATAGGACGGTGTGGTATGCCCCTGATGTCATTGTTCAGGCGAATGGTAGCTAAGAATGGTTCCAGATAGTGCAAAGATGAGGGGTGACAAGGGGCACTCTTGTTTTGGTACCTCTTGAAAGTTTTATCTGGGGTGATAACTCCCCGTTTACCAGAATTCGGGCAGACGGTTCACAATAGTTTGCTTTGACCATGGCCATGACCTTCGGACCCAGGCCCTGTTTTTGCATTGTGTGGAATAGAAGGGACCACTCCACCCTGTGAAACGCTTTTTCAGCATCTAAAGGGAGGACCAGAGGGGTTCCTCTCTTCTGCGTTTTTCCAGGATGTGGCGGACCCTCCTAATATTGCTGTGCGATTGTGTCTGTCTGATGAACCTGGATTGATCGGGGTGGATTAGTTGTGGTAGTAGGCCCTCAAGTCTGCTTGCCAGAACTCTAGTGTAAATTTTGGCATTGCTGTTAATGCGATCGGCCTGTATGAACTGCATTGCATGGGATCTTTGTCCGGCTTGGGGAATAAAAGGATTTTTGCTTCCTCCATAGTGGGGGTGATTTTTCAAGAGGCGGCAAAGGTGTTAAAAAGCGTGCTTGGTATTCGGAGGAGGGTAATCGATCAGAGGTAGTCCCTTTGGTCTTCCTTGCCTGGGTAGTCGGACCTATAGAGGTTCTCGTTAAAACATGGCAAATTGGCCCGCAATATCAGGGGTGGCATGAACCTTCTCACCTTGTGGGGTGGTAATCACTTTAATTGTATGGGCAGTGGGCTTCTGTTTAAACTGTCTAGTGAGCAGCCGATCCACCTTGTTGGCCATATGTGTTTGAGTGCGAGCAGGCCCCATTCCGATAGTTTGGAGCATATTCAGTTGCCACCTTACATGCTGGAGTTCTTTACGTAAAGCTCTTGTGGGGTTGCGCGTCATCCTCTCCATAATATCCTGTAGGTCCTTTTCTAATTGGGTCTCCACAGCGCTTCTGGTTCTGCCAGCGAGCACGCAAGGCAATGAGTTCACCTCTGAGAGTTGCCTTAAAGGCATCCCAAAGTGTTGCATCTGCTACCCCTGAATCCCCACTTAATTCAAAATATTCCCTGATCTTTGTTTCTATGTCGGCTCGTAGAGCCACGTTGGACAGGGGCATCCTCTGGAATGTCCATCGCCATCGACCATGCCAGGGAGATTGACTTTTTATTGAAACTAGGATTGGAGAGTGATCTGACAGGGTGATGGGAAGCGTGTGTATGGCTTGGGTTCTGGTGGATACCCAGATATAATCAATTCGGGAAGAAGTTTGATGGACGTGGCAGTAATAAGTAAACCCTGGGTTGGTCCCCTGCAGTACAACTCACCAGTCCAGAAGTGCTAGGTGTTCCATCTTCCTATGTCGGTGGTGCTTGTGGGTGCTGGGATATGGTGCGTCTATCCCTTTGGGGGTCCCACGCCATATTAAAATCCTCCGTTACAATGATCTCCCCATGTGCAAAGCCTTCTAGATCTGCCGGGACTGCCCGAAGAAATCCGTTTTGCCCAGAGTTTGGCGCATTAAACCGTGGCCAGTGTCCGTGTGGAGTGATCTACTACCAATGTGACAAATGCATATCCACCTTCCCTGTTTATTTTAGTAGCCATAATTTGAGCGGAGTCCTGTTTTGATACCCACTAACACCCCCCACCCCCGACCTTGGACTCTGCGTTTTCATGGGCAATAATACGAAACCTTCCCAGTGTTAAGCGGTTAGCATCTGCTTTTCTGATGTGCGTGTCTTGCAATTTGAAGTCTGGTGCGTTCTGCGTTGGCAATCCTTCTGCTTTTCTGTTTTACTGGGGTGTTTAGCCCCCGTATGTTCATCGAGAAGAGTTTCATCCTTTCTTCGGTTGAGTTCTTGTTTGAATGTGGTATATACCCTGGATCTGCCCTCGGGCCCTACCCCAACTTGAGCCTTTTCTACCCCCCGACCCCAACTGGTTTCAACTTGCCCATTGTCCAACAGCTCCACCTTACCCTGTGGCGGATCCATCCACCTAGGCGCTCCCCCTCCTTCCTTGGAGGAGGATTGGACCCTACCGATTTCCCAGGGTGTTCCTGTGGAGTATCCTAAAACCCCCTTTTGCATTCCAAGAGAGCGGCACATGCGCCCCGTCTCCCTCTTTGTGTGGCGGTAGTCGATAGTTCTTCCAGATTCTTTTGCATTTTTGGCGGGATTAATTTATTTTCTAAGCTGTTATTTGTCCCTCAAGGCTCCTTCTTGGGATTCGAAAGCTGTGGGCCCCCTGGTGAGTCTGTTGCGGATTGCTGGCACTTGCAACCATTCTCAGGGTTGTGGGTGGCGGGAACGCCGCAGAGGGCCTCTCTTCTCTGCCGTGTCTTCCTCCTCTTAAATTCAGTAATTGAAGTCCCTCCTGCAGTGATGTGATCCTGTGCTGTTTGCTCTCCCATTGGAATAGCAGTGCAGAGGGGAATGTCCATCGGTATAGTATCGTATTGCTTTGTCTTGTAGGACCCTGAGGATCGGCCCCATTTCTTTCCTTTCAAGAAGGGTTGCGTGGGCCAGGTCTTGGAAAATGTGGACCACCGCCCCATTGTAGCGAACTGGTTCCGCCAAGCGAGACGCCCTGAGGATCGCTTCCTTCTGCGGGTATCTGGCCAGTGCTACAACCACATCCTGTGGTCTCGTCCCCAGCTCTGATCTCTTGGGTCAAGTCCTGTGTACCCTGTCTTATCAGGACATCGCCCGTGTGTTTTTTGTCCAGGAGGGTTATAAATATGCGGGTGACTGTGCTGCTCAACTCTTGGTCTGTTACAGATTCTGGCAGGTTCCTTATTCCAATATTTGATCTGCAGGACCTGTTCTCTAGGTCTTTGCATTGCAGCTCCATATTGTGGGTGCGCTTGCGAGTTCCTCCAAAGCTGTGTCCATGTTCCGGGTGTCGTCCTCCCACCTCCTGCAAGGCCCTTTCTGTGGCGTCTGTGCGATTTTCCCCAGATCTGTGACGTCCCTCAGGTCGGCCAGGGATTGTTTCATTTCCCCCATGAAGGACATGACTTGTGCTTGGAATGCTTGTCATTTTATTCGAGAACTCCTAGATGCACATTTCCATGTCCACTTTTGTCGCTGCCCCCGTGGGGGTGGGGGGTCTCCGGGTCACCTGCCTTGTGTGCGATGGGTCTTATGGTGTAGTTGGGTGGTCCATCGCCTCTAGTTGTCTGGACCAGCATTGCTGCAGAGAGCCTTCCCGTGGTGTATTAAGGTGGGGGTAGGGGTTTGTTGATCCCGCCGACTTTCCTCTGACATTGTGGGGGATTTTTGTTCTACTCTGAAGATGCTTGCCCTTCTGGCCAACCCAATTCCCCCCCCCCCCCCAAATCCCGTCCATCTGGATTGAGTTTGTAGTCCCGGGTTATCTTTGGGGACCAGGATTAGGCGTTTCTCCCTCTGCTGCACTGCCCCCCCACTATCTCCGCTGCTCCTTGGTATCTTGCTCCGGTTTTGTGGGGGATGGCTGTGCGTGAGTTGGGCGCACTGGTTATAGGCGTATGGTGTTCTGGGCAGTCACTGTCCTGTTTTTGTTGAGTCCAGGTGTGTCCCGGCGAGAGGCTCGTGTGGGGTTTCTGATGCCTCCTGAAGCCTGCGTAGAGGGCCACCGGCCTGGATCTGTGGGCTTTCAGAGCACCCCCGCCGGTTGCTCACGGTCCCGCACCCTTGCTGCGACAGAGGGGCTTGTGAATGGTTTCGACAAATGTACGTGCTCCAGCTATCTGTGCAAAGGAAGTTTGGTGCCGCCACCTCTCACTGCTGGTTCCTTTGCTCCCTTGTGGGCGTTCCCCGGGGCAGCACACCCGTAGCTCTTAGGGTCCTAGCAGGCTCCTATTTGACTGTACTTGAGACGGGGGCTGGGGGTGGTGTCCGTGTCCCTCCGCCCCCCACGGGATGCAGCTCTGGCAGTGCGCACCTTGCGTGGCCTTGCACTTGCTTGGCCTCCTCGTGTTTGGTGGCCTTCCCTCTTCCCGATTGCTAAGCCACTGCTGGGCTGCGGCCTCCCGATTGCTTCCGGCCAGCACTCCTCTGTTATCCTGGGTCCCGGCCGTTCGCTCTCACCTTTTTGTCTGGTGGTGGTCTCTACCTCTCCTAGTGTGAGCTTCCAGGTCAGTTGTTGCTCAGCAGGTGATGGCGGGCCGTGTCTCGCTTTGGGTGGGGGACGGGCGGGTGCCAAGGTTCAGGGATCTCCGCCCGTACTGCACCGGGGCTGCAGGCGCCCCTGCCCCTGCCTCTGTCGGGGAGGGGGCGCCGCAGTGTCCTCCCAGGTGCGTCGTATGGTCCCTCTATCAGGCCCAGATACCCTGTCACTGTGGGTCGTTGTGGCCATTACCACGGGTAATCTCTGACTAATTGTTTATTCCAGCGAGTCGTGTCCACAGCATGAGACCTTATCATGGCCTTTTGGGTCTGCTTGCCTCCATCTTGTGGATTTTTCTTTTTTTTTTTGCTGTCACTATTATATTGGTATTTATGTTGCCAGAGGGGGACAGAGCACAACACTGCACGTCCTCAGGTTACCGCCATCTTGAATCGCTTCTATGATTTTTTGATATATTTTAAGAATACTGGCCCAGATATATGGGTTGGCCATCAGAATGGTATTGGAGAGGCTGTCCGGAGCAGGAGTTCGAGAGGCACTCAATTTTTTGATTAATATAACTAAGTCTAAATGTTCAAATTTTAGATGTGTCCCCCACCTTGGAGAGGTGGATGGGCAGAACATTTCCAACTTTAGCAAATAGTGTGGTGAAATGAGTAAACGAGGTTGGTTCACTTATTACACTGATTAAGCAGGTTGCTGGTGGATTGCTTTTGACGTTTTTTAAGCATTTCCATATATCCACTGGATTTGGCTCTAATTGCAGCTAACCTGCGTTCTGCGTCTGTCTTTTTTTAATTTTAAATTGTTTCATGCGGTTCTTATAACTTGTTCGCATAGCATTAGAACCACACTAGACGATTAATTATTATTCATACACATTTTTTTGTTTGTTCTGTGCATAAGGTTTGTGAGCATACGTTTTTTCATATTTTTTATAACTGCATCAAATGGATATTTGTCAGATGTATAGTTTTAGGCTCATTAAAGTGTAGTATCTCGTATAGCTGGTAGCTGGTTCTAGTCTGTCGATGATGATGGTTGATTATCTTTCGTAAGTACGTTGGATATGCTAATATGAGATTACACCCAGCAGAGAGCTTAATGGCGTATTTGTAATACTCTGCTTCTGTGAGCGTTCCTAGGAGCCAAGTCGCCTCTAGAATACTGTGGTCACTATGAGATGTGGGTATTATTTTGAAATGTTCTATTAGATCTAAGTTATCTTGTGATATATAAATGCATAATCTCGGTTCGAAGTGGATTGTTCTCTATGCCATGAAGGAGCCACAGGCACATCTCCTTTGCTGGTGCCATTACCATGACATCTGTCATTCATGATATGCAGCAAACTCTTTGCTTGGTCAGACAATCTGCCATCTTTTGGAGCGAGACACTTTAAGTTGAGATCACCTGCAATTGTTGTTTTGATCAGAGTAGATGAGTATAGGATCATACATGTCAGTGACCATGTGTTTATAGCAATGGGAGACCAGTACGGATTGAGGATGGCTAGAGTGAACCCTGGAGCATGTGCCATAACCGGGAGAGTTAATTTTGTACGTGGAATACCTGGGTAAGGGGAAGCCCATGGAGACACTGACGCGCGGGTGGACAATATAATTGCAGTTAACATATTTGTTATTGCCATGGTGCGAATTAAGTGGGTTCTTTGAATACTCCTGCAGGCTTTCGCTCTTCTCTATTGCATAACCCTGTGTTCTGGGTTCTCTAGTGAAGTTTGCTTGCAGTGCTCTTGATGTTCATTTGGACGGCTTGGCCTAATCTTTTTTGTTTGAGTGTTAAATGACCTCTGATCATCGAATAATCATTGGACACAGGTCTAGCAGATCAAGCTATTTCATCCGGTAAAGTTGTAGTAGAATCCGTAGAGAGATTAATGAACTCGCCTGAATCTCCTAGGCCCGCCATTGATAGAGGGATTTACGGGCGAGTTTGGTATATGAATGCGAGATAGTGAGTCACCTGGGTCAAGTGCGATCTGAAGAGGTTTTGTCTTGGGTGCATTTTTTTTCCCTTTTGGAGCCAATTGACTCTGTTGTATCGGCCTTGTTAGGTTGCCTAGACATTTTTGGGATTTGCTTGTTGCCACTTTTGTTAAAATGGTTTTGATTTTTCGTTTTCTTTTTAGTTAAGCCTATTGTTTTTGGTAACAAGCAGTCGGTTCCATTGCTGCCCTTTTTTCATTTTTTTCATTTTTATTATTCGTATTCATTTGAAATACTTCATAAACTGAGGGTTCAGCCTCATCCTTCGAATTTAGTATTGTTTCATCCTTGATACTGGCGGGGGTGGGGGTTGGCGGTTGACATGTAACTGGGTCTCCTGCTTCACCAAAATTCACTGCCTCCAGGGGCTGTATGGTACCCACTGCGATTACCTCCAATATTTCTTCCATAGTTATAGTGTTATGGAGGGTGCGGATGAGGGATGGAAAAAATACAGAATTAGCACATGGGTGAGGAGCTTGCTGAAGCGCTACCCAGTCAACTTTGGAGGCTAATACGCCAAACGTATGCGTTTGGGCCTCAAGATTTTTTTTTATCTAAAACTTCAAAGATTTTTATAAGACTGTGAAGGCCAGTAGTGATTGCGCTCAAGGCTATTTTTCCCAGGCAACAGGGGGGTGTGGTTTGAAACCAAATGGGGGTATCACTGTGGGTTTATTAAATGACATTTGAGAGGAGGCAGTGGTGGTAGGGGAGGATTCCACTGTGTCTGGATAAAGTATCGGACAGTAATCAAGTTGCTGGGGGGACTCTTTACTTTGGGTATGGGCTGTTCAACTTTTAGAGCGTTAGTCCTCTCAGATAATGCACACAGTGGCAATTTTGGCAGAGATGATGCAGGCTTCAGCGAGATTGGGACGGGCGATTCTGCCGGCGCTGCTGTTAACAGTAGAGCTATTATGCCTTGAGATTGCGATGTTCCTGCCATATTCGTGTCGGCCTCGGAGTATAGAATTGGTTGCTCAGTGTTCAGGCAGCCGGGTGGCCGCATTTCAGCAAGTGTTGCAGGATTATGACCTCGGCCACGGTTGGCTGATGTAATGAGCCAGAGGCCAGTGCAATTTCGTTTGAGGCAGCTCGAGATAATGATGCATCGGCCGGTAAGGCTTTGGGAGATTGTATGAGCTTGGTATCTTCAGGGTCTTCATTATTCATGGATGGAGAATGCACGAGGGCCTGCCCTTCCTGGTTTTTGGGTCGAATTAGCCCATAAAGCTCTTATATCCATAGAGATGGATTTAGAGTGTTAGTTGAATAGGATTTTGCTGGTATGGGTGGGAGTCCCGTGAGGCTCTTTGGGCTCCGCTAAAGCAGGTGGCAGGAAGGAGCTGCAGTGTAATTCCTTAATTGCCTTGCAAAGTCAGGCATGGCCGTTGTAAGAGTATGCAGCCATTAGAGGGAGATCCAAGGTAGCGCAAGGTTCAGGAGGTATGTCGAATGCTGGGAGCTGCACAGCCAACAGGCTAACTGCACGCAGCGTGCACTCCACGTTGCGCGCGTGCGACCTTCACCTTAAGAAACCTCTTGGGTGAAAGGAGGCGTGGCCTCACCGAGTCAGCCAAGAAGACACACGAAGACCTGCTGTTGCTGCAACCAAAATCTAAAATGTTTTGGAAAGTATTATCCAAACATGTTCTCCCCTGCTCCTCCAGAACTTTCAAGGACAACATTGTTTGCCTTGCTCCAGCCTTGGCCGATTTCTGCAATCACTCCTTTGCCACTGGATCTTTCCCCTCACCCTTGTAACGCTCACCTGGTATCCACGGGGACGTCACTCAGCCTGTTCTGACCTCTTACGACCTCGAACCCTTCCCTGGAGTCTACTCGACTGGAGACTGGACCTGAAACACATGATTGGTAGTTTAACTCCCTATTGTCTGTGTGCTTGAACCCCTTCTTCCCCGGGGTCCAACCATTCCCTTTGATCCACAGCTCACCTTGTTTTCTTGGAAAGTGTGCTCTCCGTCCTGCTTTCAGCGCAGGGGTGCGTTGATTGATGCAGGCTCGTGGCTGCCTAGTTACTTCACTGGCAAGAGTCCGAAAGGTAAGTATAATGAGTCTTTTGAACAGTTCTCTAACTTCGCTCCTTTCCTTCCTTAGATGATGGCCGGCATCCGGGGATGGCGATGTGCTGCTGAGATGAGTAGCGCTGAAGGTGAGTGAGAGCTTGATGCGACCCTTTCGCATTTGTATTGAACCGAATTCTTTTTCTGTGTCTTATGTGCCGCGTCGTTTTCAGCGTGGATGCCGGTTATGCGGTGCCTCTAGATGATTCCACGCCAACCTGGAGTGTCTTTTCCCACTTGCAGATGGATGAGGAGGTCCGGAGAGTTCCCCCAGAGCGGCTGGGATTCAGGTAAGCGTTTGAAGCTCGTACAGGCTTTAAAAATAAGCGAAGATTTGCTGAATGCTTACTAATGCCTTTTTTCTGTTCTTTTCCCTTTTCCTTAGGAAGCGGCGTGCCGGGATGGGAATGACACCGCCGAAGATGCCCGCAGAACAGAAGAAGAGATGAGTGATGGGCAGAAGCGCTGCAAGGTAAGACTGTTCTTGTTCTTGCAGGAGCTGAGCGCAGAAGAAAGATTCAGGCCTACTGGAGACCGATCCGAACACGGTGAGTGTCACGCTGCAGGTGCAGAAAACACAAAGCATGTTTCTCAGCCTGGGCGTGGCTTAAATAGTCTCTGGGTATCCCAGGTGTCTCTGGGCTGAACCACACCCAACAGACTAGACTGCACATGCAGTTCTGGGAACCGAAATATGTGGGGGCATCCATCTTGTCCCCATCAATGCACTACAAGTCAAATCCCCAATGTTATCCTATGGGAGTGAGTGTGCCTGGTGCCACAAGCGCCAAGTCTGACACCAAGTGGGTCTTTGGAGGGATAAGGAGGCCCTTGAGGGCCATGTAGGTGATCGTGGCCTGGCTCCAGCCTGACATCTTGGAGGGGTGGGTACATGAGGGGCAGGAATCATGACACCCTTCAAGCCCTCCTTTGTTCACACATCTTCCAAACAAAAAAAAGCCTCCTGCCGCCCTTTCGGTCTGGCTAAATACCGCTCTATCTTGTCTACCCCCTTCTTGGGCATACTCTAGGAGAAGCTGGCCATCTCCCAGCTTATCCACCACACTAAATCTGTTGGTTGCCTCAACGCCTATCAGTCTGGTTTCAGAGTTGCCAGAGGTATGGAAACTGCTCTCCTGAAAACCCGTGAAGACTTGCTCACTAATTCTGATTCCAGTTCTCCTTCCATTCTCATCCTTCTTGACCTTTCCTATTCCTTCAGTATGGTCCGTCAGGCCACCCTGATAAAATAGACTAACACCCTTGGCATCATGGACTTGGCTCTGGACTGGTTGACCTCTTTCCTCTCTGACTGACTTTCCCAGGTTCAACTGGGCCCTTTTCTCTCCTCATCTCACTCTTCACCTCTGTTGTCCCAACGGGCTTTATCCTTTCTTCCTGGCTCTTTGTCTACTTGGCCCCTCTAGCCCATCTGATCGCCACCTTCTCTCCTAACGTCCAGTGTTATGCAGATGACACTCGGCTCTTCTTTAAACAACCATACTCTCCCTCCTGCACTTCTTACTCATTCGTGAATGCCTCTCTGCTATTCCAGCATGGTGCACTACCAGTGATCTCTGCCTTAATGGCATTAAGACAGAGATCCTTCTCATTGGGACCCCTTTCCCTCCCATACTCTGGCCACCTGCCCCTCACCCTCCTTGTGAAGCTAAAACCTGTCATCTTCGACTTCTCCCTTTCCTTCTCCCCTCACATCGCGGACCTTGCCAAGAAGGCCCACTTTCAGCTGCACCTCCAAAGAGGCATTCTCCCTTTCTCCACTCCTTCTCCCACAGAAACTCAACGTCTTCAGAGCTCTGGTTGTTTCGAGGCTGGACTGCTGCAACAGCTTCTTCTTCAATCTGCCTGACTCCTCTCTTTTCTCCCTTCAACTAATCCTGAATAGGACTGCATCTCTCCAGCCCTTAAGTCGCTCCACCGGCTCCCGGTTGCTGCAACAATCAAGTTCAAGATCTTCTGCAACATCCACAAGGCTTTCTGAGGCTTGAGACCACGCTGTGTCCAACTCTCGCTCCCGAAACACCTCCCTGCTTAGAACCCTTAGGTTGGTGAACTCGAACTATGTGCAGATCAGATTGTTTTCCAAGCAGAGAGTGGGCGGTAGATCTCACTCCTGCGCAGGTGCCCTGCTCTGGAATGGACTCCCTGCCCCTGTCCCACTTAAGCCCGATCTCCTTAAGTTCTGGAAGCCCCCAAGACCTTCCTTTTCTCCTATTCCTTCCCTCATCCTCCTCTAATCTCATCCTCAGCCTTTGACTGGCGGCCTGGTTCCTTCAGAGTCAAATAGGGCACCGGGCCCCCTGCCTGCACTTGACTGGCTGACCGTGAGCCATTCCATCCACCTTCGCGCTTAGTTTTTGCTCTTCTAATGGCCTGTCCTCCTGGCCTTCTCTGCACTCTCACGGGCCTATCTGCCCTTTTCCTGCACTTCGCCCTCTTCCCCACCCCCCTACACTTCTCATTACTTCACTTGCACGATCTCAATGTCACAAGGCCTAGTAAGATCGCTACATTGTCCCCCTCTCCCGAAACCCCTAGCCGTGTTGCGCCTAGAAACACTATTATAAGTAAATGGAGCAATTGAGAGAGGTGTTTAAAAGAGAGCACAGTAGAAGTCCTGTCCTTGCAATCCCGAATTTGCGCATCTAAAATAGATGAGCATATTTGTTGACTCCACTTGGCCCCAACTGCAGGTTTGAAATCTGAAAAACGCGAACTGATTTCAATTATGGTGATATGGCCTCCATTGTTATACATGGCCCAAAACCTTGCTTATTACCCTCTATTGTAGAGGGGGAAAGCAGAGCAAGATCTTTTTTTAGCAGACTGTATTTTGATAGAGGATCATATTTTGAGAAGGATTGTCTCACAAGAAACACTCAATTTTGAAAGCATTAGTGATCAACAAGAATTAAGTGTATTCATCAAAACCAAAGAATTTTCTTCTCTTAATTTCATTCGCGCCTTCATCAATTGGATACTTTGAGAAACAAAAATTGGGGATCTGCTCAAATGGTTACCCAGGCGCTACAAACAATCACAGCAAACACATCTTTTTTTGGAGGCCTGGAAGAAGTATCCTCCCTTATCCATCCTAATGGCCCTACATTCATATTTTATTTTTGTGGATGAATCTACTTTCATGACAAATTTAATTTTAAACCAAAATCTTTCATTTTAGAGCATTTTTTAGTACCTGGCTAACATACAGCTAATTGCCATATTTGCCCCAAGCCACTATAAATCTGTTACTCTCTCCTTTTTGCAGTTGCATTTGAACTTCTTTTCATTAAGGTGCTATGAAATCGTTGGAGTAAATATTTACCCTTTATATTGCTTTATTATATTGTCATTTGCTCCTGTTATGAGCCTCAAAAGAATGTTATATGTATCCTGTATGCACCCTATGCCTACATCTGTCTGTGAACCAAAATGTATGTAGTCCTTTGTAGCCAAACTGGCTGTTGTCCATTGGTACCATCTGGGGCCTGTGGCTACATTGTTTTACGACAATTGCAGTTGAACTGCGTAATATTATAATACACAGTTAAAGTGCAGCTGGTTTGAATTGTCGTAGGTTTGGCTGCTGTCAAGTTAGATTGATAGTGGTTCAAATGATTCACTCTGGTATTGAAATTTCATTTAAATGATTCAAACCACTTTTGCGGCAAGCAGTTTTAAAGTTTGGCAGTGTACATGTAGTGAGGAATGGCAATTGGGCATACTACTGCTACTACTACTACTACAACATGCTGTTGAGGCGGTTTTGGCTACAAATCTGACAATGATTTCAAATATCAAGGAAAAGGTGGCTCTTTATAACTTATATCCAGTTATCACTAAGAGCAGCAGCCCGACAGCACCGTTTTGTCATGTAGTAGCTGAAGGGTTATGATTGCCATTTCATGTGCAGGTTGCACAGTGAAAATTCGAATGTTGTGATCAGGCTGCTGTGATAACTAAAGATCAGTAGGTATTAAGCACATACAGCAAGATGTACATTTCAGAGGAGACGAAGCTATGGTGTGAGCTCCACCCTTGTGTATTGGGTTTGTTTGAGTATGTGGCCATGATAAGGACTCGGACAGAGTCGACTGAAGGTTACAACACAGGCTGAGAGTACCATGTTGGCCTTAAACTAGTGGTACCTTAGAAAAAGGCCTCAGAACTGTTCCATGAATACCACCAGATTTGTTTGAAGCAGCAGGTTAGGTCAACCTACCACTTAACTGCAAACCTGAAAGACTGTACAAGAACACCTGGGTAATCTATCAGATGTGACTGTGTTTAAGTGGTCATGGGTCCAGTACGCATGCCACAATGAATCAAACTCTGCTGCATGGCATTGCTCATATTCGGAAGTCTTTTTTAGACTGAAGTTTGATCCTTTGCGACATCATCCGTGGGAAGTAGTGCAGCAGGACGCAAAGCTTGTGTTAGAGAAAGCAGAGCTCGACATTTGCACTCACCACTAGCCAATGGCTAGTGATTATTGGCCCTGGGAAAGTAAGAAATTGAGTCTTGTGTGGAATAGAGGTGGCAAGTTACTTTTTATGACTCGCTAGGAGATGACCACTTGAAATTTTGACCGCTGCAGAAAGGACCTTGCTGTTTTTTAAGCTCTGTTGATACTCTGTGGGCCAGTAACTGTTCACAACATTGGATATTTGGGATTAGAAAATGTAAACCTTGAGCCCTGGTGGATGACGAGGTGTAATTGCACAAGCTGTCTAGATATGCTAAGATGAACACTGTTTTTTTGTGTGTGCGCAAGTCAAATGGATGGTACAAGCTTTACCAGGTGTGCAAACGGTTTGATTAACTCGGTGTACTACTTTGGCATGGTACGTCTTAGATATTTTATGTAGTCAATTACCGAATTTAGGCTCCACTAGACGTGAAAAATAGAAATAGAGTAGGACATTTGCAGGATGGTACACATTTGACAGGTTTTAAATTTGCAAAAGTGCATTTCGAGAATTGTACATTAAGAATAACATTACACCTGGCCACCAGGGGGCGCACGGATGAACGTCCTCCCCGTGTGAGCACCGCCCCCATGGTCCCAAAATAGCTGCATGAGCCCCCGCTGACGGACCCCCCCCCCCCCCAATGCGAAAGTGCGAAATCTCATGGTCTGAGGAGACCCCCCCCCCCCGCCGCGGAGAAGAAACCCGACGAAAATCGGGCCCGTTTTCATCGAGAACGAGGTGTTTTCAGGAGCGCCCGCCCGCTGCATCACAGGAGACTCGAACGCGACCGCCTCTGTGACGGGCCTCTCTGCCGGCGACGGTTCGCGCCCCGGGCCTATGGAAAAGACCAGACGCGGGACCCCAGAAAGGTGACGCTCCCCAGGACCGGCATATGAGCACGGGGTAAGTGAGGACCCCCACCGCGAGACTCCGCGGCGCCAGGGCCCGTGCCCCGGCGGCGCCGCGTGACACGCGCACCTTCCTCGCTGCTGACGGTGCGTGTGGTGAGTTGTGCCCCGGGAACTGGACACGCTCTGGATAAAGCAGGGCGTCGACCTCTGCAGTTGCTGCCTGCTGGACCCGGACCCCTATACTGGTGCTGCTCCCCCCGGCTCTACCGAGGGTAGCGAGGTGTTTCTACGCACCGGGCTGCGCCAGATCCCGGCGGTAAACCCTGAATCACGGCGCACGGCCCCAGGCCCTCCCTCCTTGCCGTAGAGGTGGGGACGACCCCCCTGGAGGCTGAGAAGGCTGCGAGACGCCGCATTCAGCGAAGGACACAACCCATAACACGGTCTGTATAAAAGACTGATCTCCACATGACCATTGCTTATAACTGCTGACTGCCCTGGCATACGCTCCCTGCGCCAAACGCCATACTGAAGGGACAAGGGTAACCCGCTAGCCCAGCACTACATACGGGGCAACCCCCGTCTAGGCACGCTTCTGGACCATGTAAACCCTGCGTTGGGGACACCAAACACTGCCCAAACGTCGTGCTCTACGTGCAGCGGATTCCCAGTAATCTGGCAGGGAAGGCCTCAGCAGAGGTCGCCCAGAACACACAGGTGACCCCAATCCTCGGTGAGCATAGCAGTAATACCCTACCCCGTGACCCCCCGCTGACCTGACCCGAGGAATTGGCCCACATCACACGAAGTGCCGAGAACAAACGACAACACTGAGCCTGCCACCCGTGCATCCTCCCAGAGGGTAGGGCCCCCTATCCAGGGGCGTGTGCCTCCTCTAACCCGGGACTCGGCGCATGGACCCGCGCCACAAACTGCCAAAATTTGCCTACGGACCATCCCCCGCACCCTCTTGGACCATAGACACCATGGCCACGGACCCATCGGAGGCAGGTGCTGCGGCCACCAAAGGAGACATTGCCACCCTATTGTCCGAAATAAAAAACATGAGTGCCAACCTTGGCGGCAAAATCGACAAAATCACCCAGAGAATGGACAGCTTCGAGGAACGATTGGAAAGCGTGGAGAATAATCAGACTTCAATTGACACCCTTGAAACTCAGATGGATGTACGAATCCGCAACATCGAGAAAAGGGAGGTCGAGGCAAGGCTTAAGATGGATGACCTGGAAAACAGGGAAAGGAGAAATAGCCTTTGCTTTTTTGGCATTCCGGAACGCGATGGTGAAACTGAGAAAGACCTCAGAGACGCCATTCACGACATTATCAAAATACTAACAGGTTCATCAATGTCTTCATCAGCTAAGACTGAACGCATACACAGAGCTGGAGGACCGCCTGGCGGCCCACGCTCTGTACTGGCCAAATTCCACCGATATCAAGACAAAACCAGAATTCTTGAAAAAGCCAGGTCTGGTGGCCCGCTCACGATGGGAGGCGCGCAAATCACCATCTTTCAAGACTTATCTTCGCTGACGTTAGCCCTAAGACGCCTCTGCAGCCCCCTGACGAAATGGCTGAAAGACCAAAACATAAGGTACAGATGGGGATACCCTTTCTCGCTTACCTTCGAGCATGGCAGCAGGAGATTGATCCTACGCTCCGAAGACGAAATCAAAGATTGTACCGCCGATCACTTTGGAGCGAATCAGGGAAGCAAAGAGGGTGACGACGGCGAGCGCCCGAGAATGCAGTGGGAACTCCAGGGCCCTAGGCGCAAGAGGGTAAAGGGATCAAGAAAATATAGGCGCCCCAACAACACTCCCGAGCAGGCCTGAGCCAAGGGACCCAGGCGAAATTTGAGCCGACCACAGCCATAGCCACAGTAAGCGGCGCTGTCTCCCGCGGAGATCGTTACATGGCGGACCCCGCCGAATGGATGCCGCCGCTGGCGGGGCATCCCTCCGGACCGAAAAGTGATGCGAACTCCCGCGGAGAGACCAGTAAACCACACGTAATGTTGAAATTTTTCTCTTGCTTGTTGTCACTGTTGTTGAAACTGTAAAATGTTTGGGGGGGGGAAAGGAGATGGGGGCTCACCCTTAAGTAGCGATGGGAAATCTGATTGGGACTGTGGGACGACGGTTCCCACTGATGGTTCGCCAACGGACCATACGTTTCCACCTAGTCCGTTCCGGACGCCGTCAACGGCTGCCAACGCAGCACACCCTGTTCCTATGCTCAAACGAACGCCACCGACTATGGTGGGACACGAGAGAAGGGGAGAGAGGTAACTAACACTTGGGAAATGTACAAATAACACTGCACTCGCTTCAGGGTGTCGTATTTGCGGTGACACAGGGTACCCGCAGGCCTTTCCGGACTCTGGTGGCGAAGGATTCCAGACTACAAACCGCCAATGGCATCACATGAGAAGGTCAAGGGCGAGGGTCTTCTCAGAATTGGGTCAATCAATGTGAAGGGACTGAACTCTCCTACCAAGAGGTCACTGGTAAATAGAGAATTTCGAAGGTCTGGCATAGACATTCTCCTCATACAGGAGACAAAATTTGCGAGGGGTGAGGAGCGAACAGTTCTGGGGACTAGGGGAGGCACGGAATTTTGGGGCTCTGGCCCGCTCAGAAGGGGGAGGGGTTGGAATCCTCATTAAGAAAGGAGTTGGGTTTGAGTTAGAGAAGTCCTGGTCAGATGTGAGCGGACGAGCCCTCTTGATTGTGGGGAAAATTGCAAGGATTCAGGTCACGATTGCCACAGTGTATTCGCCCAATACCGGACAGACTGCATTCCTCAGGAAAACGATTCCCAAAATAGTGTTGGAAACTGCAGGCCATCTCGTGATAGGGGGCGACTTCAACCAGTGGATGGACCCATCTGTAGACTGGAGACCAGGCAACCCCGACACGCGGAACCAGCACAGAGGGGCCCGCACTGAATTCGCAGCCCTGATGGAGTTATACGACCTACGTGATGTATGGAGAGCACAGCACCATGACGAAAAGGGTTCACTTTCTACTCGAACCCTCATGGCACATTCACGCGCATAGACTATATATTCCTCTCGTCTGATCTTGCGAAGTCCACAAAACACTCCAATATAGTCCCGATTACGTGGACAGACCACGATATGGTGCTGGCTGACGTCGATTTGCCTGATCTGCCTGTCGCCGGAGGATCTTGGCGCTGCAACAAGTCCCTCTGGACTGATGTGGTTTTCAGAGGAGAAATGGAGACCGAGATTGAAGAATATTTCAGGACAAATGACAATGGAGAGGTCTCCAAACAAGTGATCTGGGAAGCTGGGAAGGCTACGTGGAGGGGCGTGCTAATACGCGAGGGCTCCTCTAAAAAGAGAGAGCGGAGGATTGTCGAAAACAAGCTACGCAGTGAAATACTCCAGCTGGAGAGCGAATTGAGAGATGAAACAGAGATAGACTCCACCAAACTGGACATGGCCCACCGCAAAAGAGAAGAACTACGACTGGTGGAACATGGCCAGGTGGTGCGGAAATTGCAATTTCTGAAACAGACATACTATGAAAAAGGTGACAAGGCCGATGCACTCTTAGCTGCCAGGCTCAGAGAACGGAGAGAGGAACGCAAGGTTAAGGAGATATCAGTGCCCACTAGCCCCGTGACCCACCTACCCTGCTCAATACCCGAGCGTTTTGCCACCTTCTATGAAAATCTTTATACCTCCGAGCTGCTATCGGCTCATTCTGACATAGCGTCCTATCTGTCCCCAATTACCATCCCTACAGTAACGCAAACGGAAGCCGACCTCCTTGATAGTCCCATAACTGAAAGCGAAACGAGAGATGCAATCAAACGACTTAAACTAGGGAAGTCGCCGGGCGAAGATGGCTACACGGCCGGTTTCTATAAGACCTTCGCCGAACAATTGTCACCCTTCCTCACGGAACTCTTTAACGAGATAGTGAGCTCTGGGACCGCCCCAGATTCCTTTAAGAAAGCCCTCATATCTGTCATCCCTAAAGAAGGTAGAGACCCCAAATTGTGTGGATCGTATCGCCCCATTTCCCTCCTCAATCTGGACGCGAAGATTTATGCCAGGGTATTGGCTGCCAGACTAGAAACTTTAATGCCCAAACTAGTCCATTCCGACCAGGTCAGATTCATTCTCGGCAGGCAGGGTGCCGACACCATGCGTAAGACTCTGCACCTTGTCCACGCCGGGGACAGTCTTCCAGACGACCCGGCCCTCCTTTCGATTGACGCCGAGAAGGCTTTCGACAGGGTGGAATGGGACTTCCTGGGTGCAGTCCTCCAGAAAGTAGGAATAGGCCCCAAATTCTGTGATGGGATACGAGCACTATATGCCTCTCCCAAAGCGTCAATCTTCGTTAATGGAGAATACTCCAGGTGGTTCGAACTGCAAAGGGGACCATACAGGGATGCCCGCTCTCAGCGATCCTGTTCGCACTTTCCCTGGAGCCTCTGGCACAAAAGCTCAGAGATGACCCCCGAATAGAGGGGATACGGCTGGGAGAGACCGAATACAAAGCAGCGTTGTACGCTGATGACATCCTCCTACATCTAACCAGACCTATGACCTCAATCCCTCATGCCATAGCCCTAATAGAAGAATACGGTCGGTTCTCCGGATTCAAAGTGAATATGTCTAAGTCCATCCTCTTCCCCCTCCAAGGTGCCCCGGTTGAAAATGAGGCAAAGTTCCTCTCCCTTGGGCTTAAAATAGAACACGTGACATTACAATACCTAGGTATAAAGATTACTAGAACCCTAGATGACCTCTACGAGGCCAACTTCCCCCCGCTTCTCCGAAGCTTTGAAAGAGATCTCGAGAAATGGAGTAAACTGACGATCTCATGGCTGGGGCGTATTAATGCCGTCAAGATGGTGTGCCTCCCTCGCTTTCTATACCCCTTCCAGATGTTACCGATCGTGATACCCAAACAATTCTTTGTCGAGGCCCGGAGGACCATGCTGCGGTTCATCTGGCAGGGGAGGAGACCGAGGGTCTCATATGACACGCTTACTCTCCCCACAGAAAAAGGAGGGGTGGGTCTTCCTGACTTAAGGAATTATTATAAAGCTACCCAGTTGCGCGTCCTAATCCCACACCTTAGGGACCACAAACACCTGCAATGGGTCCAGATGGATAACCACTATATGTCCCCCGCCACAGTGGCAGAATGGCTTTGGTCCCCATACCAACAGGTGCAGAGGAAAATCAGACAACATCCCATATTGACTACTATATGGAGCATATGGCGCACTGGGAAAGAGATGCGAGAAGTCACCACCTGGCCATCCCCGCTCAGTCACCTATGGTCTCCCGGCATAAATGACCATATTCCGAACCTGGAGCGATTTCAATCATGGTACGAAGCGGGCCTTGAAAGGGTGGGACAACTTCAGAGAAAAGACTCGTTCATTACACTACCGGACCTGACAACGGCGCTGGGGATAGGTACCTTATCGACATTTCACTTTATCCAGCTAAAAGGGGTGTTGACAAAACCTGAATGGAGAGTAAAATTGAGAAGAGACCTCACCGCCTTTGAGAAACTTCTGGACTCCAGATCAGAAATGAAAGGCCTCATATCCGTGATGTACCAAACACTTCTAGCAGCAGAAGGTGGCAACATGGAACCCCTCAAAGCCAGATGGGAAAAAGACTTGGGTGAAGAGATACTCCCCGACCATTGGGACCTGATGTGCAAAGCCGCACCCAAATCCTCCATTTCCAGCCAGTACAAACTCCATGCAATAAAGCTCCTACATAGATGGCATTATGACCCACTCCGACTCTCTAAAATTTCCCAATCCATGAGCCCGAAATGCTGGAGGAGGTGTGGAGAAAATGCTAACTATTGGCACATGTGGTGGAGCTGTCCGCACATCAAAGTGTTCTGGACTGAGGTTTTGGGATGGATTAAGGAAATAGATGATATTCACAGGGAACTCGACCCACACCTGGTTTTGTTTGGCCTTGAAAGAGACGAGGAAGAGTGGCTCCGGGTGAAAGGCCTGGCCCCCCAGCTGTTGTTGGCGGCAAGGGCCCTCATAGCGACCAAATGGAAGTCCCACCTGATCCCAGGGAAGGCCGAGTGGATCAAAATTGCTACAAACATTTATGTGATGGAAACGATCACCGCCTCCCTGCACAATAAATCTGCGAAATGTGAAACCCTATGGATGGACTTCAAGAACACGTATATCTCACCCCCTACTGCCTCCCAATCAGAGGAGCCTCAAAACCCGACCGAATGATGCCACGTCCAAAGGACAATACAAAATACAAAAGCGAGCCACCTAAGTCCGGCCGCCAATATCTAGCAATGCTTAGCCCTGTGCCAACCGCACGATACCGATACTAATGTTTGATGACTGTATCTGTGATGTACAACAAACCAAGTGGGGGGGGGGTGAGGGTGGGAAGGAAGTACGGCAAACAGCCAACGAAACATACTCAGGTAACTGGGACTGTCGCACGTCAAAGAGACTCTTGACATATGGTTCTGATTTGCATCCCGTGCCCGACTTGCCCTCCTGAGAGGCGTATAACTGTGTTTAAGCAATGTTTGCATTTTTCTGTTATTTGTAAAACCAATAAATATAAAATTAAAAAAAAAAAAAAAGAATAACATTACAGATCAGCAGAATACAGGAGACCATCCTTTACTGCATCAGTCAGCATGGCAATGCGTTTTAAAAAGATATTTAATCAAGTCTCCCCAGGATTTGTGCACCTTGTTAAAACGCTGAAGGTGATCCCAATGACACACACTGACCACGATTTAGTACAGCTGACGTTGCTTCGACCAATGAACAAATTGGGAAGCAAATGGGACGTTATTGGTCAAGTGGTACCAGGAAGAAACCGCCTCCATCTAAACCCTGTTTAGCCTGTTGGCTGATTAAGCTGCTAATAATCAGAAAAGTGATTGTGCCCCATTGAGTGATTTTTTTTTTTTAATTTTTTTTTTTTTTTTAATATTTTTTTTTTTTGGGGGAGACCAAAGGAGAGGGGAGAAGACCGCAATTTAAGTCAAGACATGAATTTGACCAGGTGGTGGTAGCTAAAAGGTGTTAAATGAGAAGCAATATCCGTTGACTAGGGAGTCAAAAGAAATTAAGAGGAAACTGCGTTATCAAAATTGGCATTTATCACACTCAGTAATTACATTACAGCTAGACTCTGAACTAATGCTTAAAACACTATCCATTAAAGACTCGAAGTCTGTGGCTGTTAAATGAAGCAGGGGGTTTACAGAGAGCTCTGATGTCTAACTGTTAACAAGCAAGCTTGGGTAGGGTTCTTTTAAGCCTTTTACCAGAAACCAGGCGTATCAAGAGCTCTAGTCCCGAACATCCAGGATAACCTAGGCAGTTGATAGTCTCCATCATTTACAAGGGAAGAGATTAAAAGATGGATTATAAAGGCCAGTAGTTCTAGGGCTCCGGGCCCAGATGGCCTTTCTAATTTTATGCTAGAGTCCCGGAAGAATGGGACAACTGTTGTATGACCCTTTTTTCTGAGCCATCATTGAGATAGAGTTGCCCTAGGGATATTCGCTCTCCTATTATCTCGTTTCATTCCCTCAAGAGGATTAAAGCAAGGCTGTCCTCGATCCCCTGAAATTTATTAACGATTTATTTTGGACCTAAAAGAGGCTCTTGGAGAGGCCGATTCTTTTCCACCAAAACTTAATGGCGTACAAGTTGGTTGGCTGCTTTATGCAGACGATTTAATCATCCTGGACCAGACTAAGATCGGTCTACAACGCAAATTGAACACGTTAGAAAAATACATTCAGACCAATGGCGTTATAATTAATGTGTCTAAATCTGCAGTCTTGGTCCTCCAAAACTTAAAGGGGAAGAAAACAATGTGTCTGGTATTTGGAGAACAAACCTTTAACCGTGAGGTAACAGCGCAAAGTACCTGGGAATTGACATCAAACCAAGTATTGGACGCTAAGCGAGTGATGGGACTGAGATCAAAGACCAGGAACCTGGCTTCACAGGCGCGTGTAATCCTCGAACTATGGAAAGTTCTCCTTGATGCCAGTGCTTAAATTTTATAAGCAAATAGTAACCCCTATTTTAACGTATGGTGGGAAGTCTTGCTAAGCTTAGCGTGGGACATTTGGCCCAAATTGGAGGGCCTTTTCTGGAGGAAGATTCTGGGGCTGCCATGATTTACTCCCATAGCATTGATACGGCACAAGCTAGGACTTGTGTCCTTATATGCTGTGGTTATGTGGAGAGCTCTCCGCCTTTATCACAAACTTTTATTAGAGAGCATGTCTGCTCAATTTAAAGTCTTTTGGGGGGGGGGGAGAAGACGGCGAGTTTGTATTTATTAGTTTATATAGCGCTTTACGCCAAAGCGCTGCACAATTGAACTTGATACAAAAAACATAAATAATATAACGGTAGAAGCAAATTACAGTATGAATCAATCAATAAACCAGTAAGAAGAGCGATTAAACTGGAGGGAATAGGGAGAGAAGCAGTGGGAATGTGAGGGAGAGGAGGAGAGAGTGAAAAGGGTGAGAGTGTGGTAGTAGGGAGTGGAGGGAGGGAATCAAGGGAAGGAGAAAGAAAGGAGGGGGAGCAAGAAGGGGAGGGAGTTTCAAGGCGGGGGTGGAGAAGGAGAGATTTAAGGGAGGTGCAAAATGAGGAAGTAGGAATAGAACAAATTGAGAGAGGTAGGGAGTTCCAGTGCAGGGGAGCTAGGATCTGGAAGGAGCGGAAACGGGTGGGTGCACCAGGGGATGGAGGCACAGTCAGAAGGAAGTGATCAGCTGAATGAAGGGAGCGGGAGGGAGTGTAGAAAGAGAGGAGGGAGGAGAGGTAGGGGGGAGCGAGTCCATGGAGAGATTTGAAGACAAGGCAGAGAAAGTGAAATTTAAGTTTAGTGAAATGGAAGACAACCAATGGAGGAGCGGGAAGCTGAGATAGTCACGGGAGGTGAGGGTACGGCTAGCAGAGTGGTAGATGGACTTGAGGGGATCGAGATGAGAAGTAGGTAGGCCAAAGAGTAAGGAGGAGCAGTAGAAGAGACGAGAGAAGATAAGAAGAGATTAGAAGTTTAGCATGATAGGTGAGAGAAGGGCGGATTTAGCGAATATTGAAGAGGTGGTAGCGACGGGCACAAGAAGTGAGATATGGTGGGAGAAAGAGTGAGGAGTCAAAATGGACGCCTAAGTTACGAGTGTGGAGAGAGATGGGGAGATTAGTGGGAGGGAAGTGAATGAAAGGGGGAGGGTAGGGAGGAGGGAGAGAGTTGGAGGGGAAAAAGACGACTGCAGTCTTGTCAGTGCTGAGGGAGAGAAAGCGGGAAGAAATCCAGTTATTTATGGCAGTAAGGCAGGAAGAGTTTTCCGGTGGAGGTCGGATGAGAAGGAAGAGAAAGAAAGAAAGGAAGAGTTGAGTGTCATCGGCATAGAAATGGTGGGAAATGCCAAACGAGGAGATAACCGGGGCAAGGAGGGAGGTGTAGAGTGAGAAAAGGAAGGGACCAAGCACTGAACCCTGAGGTACGCCATACTCAAGAGTTTGGGATGGAGAGGACCGGCCACCACAGGAAACAGTGAAAGAGCGGGAGGAGAGGTACGAGGATAGCCAGTTAAGGACAGAGCCTGTGAATCCAAAGGAGGAGAGGGTGTTAAGAAGGAGGAGAGGGTGTTAAGAAGGAGGGGGTGAGCGACAGTGTCGAACGCAGCAGAGAGGTCAAGAAGAATGAGGACGGAGGATTGCTTGGAGTGTGGAGCAGAGAGGAGGGAGTTAAGGATATAGGTAAGAGCAGTTTAAGGAGAGTGTTTAGGACGGAAGCCAGATTGGTAGGTGGGGGTAGGAGGGAGAGATTGGTGACAACGGTTGAGAGCTGGGAGTAGGCAATGCGCTATAGCAGCTTAGAGAGGAATGGAAGAAAGAAATAGAGTGGAAGTTAGAGGTGAGAAGGGGGTCGGCCAAAGGTTTCTTCAAAATAGTGATGATGGTGGCGTGTTTGAAAGCAGAGGAAAAGGTAGTCGATGAAAGGCAGGTGTTGAAGAAGGAAGTAAGGTAGGGGATGAGAAGAGGGTAGATCTTGGGGATAAGAAGGGATGGGAGAGGTTCAGTAGGGTGGGCTGTGGAAAGGAGGGTGGAGACTTAAGAGGGGGAAACAGGTGAGAAGACGGACATACAGGTAGATGAGGGCGGGAGAGGAGAAGAGAGGGTGAAAAGGAACAGCTAATTTTTTACTGAAGGGCAAGAATCTTGGAGGAGAAGAAGTTGGCAAAGTCAGAGGGAGAAAGGGTAGAGGAGGAAGAGGGATCAGGGGTAGGAGGGGAGAGAAGTAGTGAGAGAGTTTGGAAGATGCAGCGAGGGTGAGAGGCTTGGGAGTGAAGAAGGTTAGAGTAGTAAGATCGTTTAGCCGAGGCAAGACGAGTCATAAAGAGTGGTACGAGAAATAAGAGGTTTGGTTGGAAAGTGAGGGAGATTTGAGCCAGTGTCTCAAGACATCTGAGGAGACGCCGCATAGAGAGAAGTTGAGGGGTGAGCCATGGTTGAGTGGGTTTCCGTGTTGGACAGAAGAAAGGGGGTAGAGTTGATAAAGGGAAGAAGAAATAGAAGAGGAGAGGATAGAGCATCATTAGCTGATAGTAAAGAGAAATCTTGGAGAGAGGGAAGAGAAGAGCAGGTGTCAATGAAGAGTGAGGCATCAAAGTTGCAAAGGTCAGGCCGTGAGAAGATGGGAGGAGAGGGCGTAGCGGCGAGTGGGTGTGGAAGGGGAGTAAGGGAGGAGAGTAAGGCATGATCGGTGAGGTAGATGGGAAGAGTAGACAGGAGAACGGTAGGAAGAATTGAAGATGAGGTCTAGAGTGGAGCCAGAGGAGTGAGTAGGAGAAGGAAGAGGGGAAAGGAGGTAAGAGTCAAGGATGGAGAAGAGGGATGAGGAATGAGGGGAAGAAGATAAGTGAAGGTTAACGTCACCGTGTACAGTTGAAGGAGAGGGGGAGGGAGAGATGAGCGAAAGGAGGTGGTCAAGGTCTTCATAGAAGGAAGAAAGAGGACCAGGAGGTCGATAGATGATTAGAAAGGAGATGGGGTGAGGAGAGTAGAAAGATTTGTAGAGAAATTCGAAGGAAGGAAAAGAAGGAAGAGATGGTGAAGAGGTAGAAGAAAGGTATTTAGGGTGGTAGAGGAGGCCAGTACCTTCACCACTGCCAGTAGCATGAGAGATGTGCGAAGGAGGATGAGGAGGTGGTTAGAGAAGCGGGTAGAGGTGTTGTGGGGGAAGGGGGGGCAGGTTTCAGTAAGACATAGGAAATGAAGGTTGAGACGGAAGAACATGTCTAGGACTGCTGCGGTCTTGTTGCAGATGGAGCAATGTTCATGAGGCTGGAGTGATGAGCAGTAGGAGGGTAGAGAAGATTAGGGCGGGAAGAGAGGGTAGGTGTAGGATAGGAAGAATGGGGGAGGGGATTGGAGAAGGGAAAGGGAGAGTAGGAGGCAAAGGGAGGGGAGGGAATAGAGGACGGAGAAGAGATTTGGCAGAACGCATAACAGAGGGAGCAAGTGAGACGAGGGGCTATGATGATCCTTTGCTGAAAAGTCTTATAATGGTGAGGCAGGGATCAATGTAGCAGATGTAGTTGAGTCCGTGCTGGCGTAGAAGATGAGAAGGCACTGATAGGTGATCGGTTGCTATACAGATGCTGCTCGTTTGGAGGGTAGAAAGAGTCAGGACGTACAAGATCAGGGGCAGGCAGCAAGAAGTAATAGGGACCAAGTTGGGGGGAATTTGGAGGAGGCTCAGCTGTATGGGCTGTGTGGAGGTGGTTGAGAGTCAGGGTGGGTTAGAGCAGGAGCAGGTAATGAGGAGTGGATGGGCCCGAGCTAGGAAGGAGGGAGGAAGGTCAGACTGCAGGAAAGTGTGGTAGGTAGAAGGCAAGTAGTGAGCAGTATTTGTTGGGTCAGGGCTGGAAAGGAGGGGGAGGAGGCTCAGGTGTGGAGAGTGAAAGGCATGTCAGGCAAGGAGAGGGAAGGGTGAGAGCTGGGGTACTTAGTGTGTGCAAGTTGGACCCAAGGTGGTTGAGGGGTAGGCAGTAGAGACTGTGTGGAGGGTAGGGAAGCTACCCCGCGGTGGGGGTAGAGCTGGAGCTGCTGGTGGGGGGGGGGGTGCGCAGCGGTGTAGATGGAAACCGTAGAACAGTGGGTTGCTGAAGTAGATGGTACTGTCGGGTTGCACAGCAGTGCGGAAGCGATCCGTTGACCAGCAGCCCTCTGCAGCAGATGGAAATGGAGGGCAGACTGTGCAGTGGAGCAGATGCAATTCGTAGGCGGTGGCCCGATGGAGCAGATGGAGGTGTCGGCTGCACAGCAGTGAAGCACACCGTTAATCAGTGGTGGTCAATGGACTACTGCAGGAGATGGTGCCAGGCTGCACAGTGGTGCAGGTGCAGACCGCCAAACTCTGCAATCCCGAAGGCAATGCAGGCCCGAATCAGAAGGAGGTCGCTGCGGGGGAAGAGCTGGATTATCCGGGAGGAGGTGCGCAGCGGAGTGGGCGCTGTCTGCTAGCCCGTGGCCCACTAGAGTATGGAAAAGCCGGGATGTAGAGTGCCGGGGTGCAGGGTAGGAGGCCGCGGCAGGGGGAAGACTTGGAGCCGCTGGCAGGATGTGCCCGGCGGTGCAGACGCAGTCCGCCAACCAGTGGTCCTCAGCAATAGATGGGAATGCCGGGTAACCTATGCGGTCCAATGTCAGCAGTCCGCCGCCGTGGATGGAGGTGTTGGAGTGCGGGAGGACACCGCAATCTGGAGGCAGTGTTGGCCACAGCGGGGGATGGACACCAAGCGGGAAGGGGTTGTGGCAGAGATGGGCTGGATCCTCCAATGGATGGCCTGCAGCGGAGAGTGGGAGGGCACCGTGGTCCCAGCGGGGGGATGGCCACAAATTTGAAGAGGCCACAGCCGGGACAGGCTGGAACCCTCAAAGGACGGCCCGCAGCAATTGGCAGGAGGGCACCGCGGTCCCGGAGGGTTGGGTCCCGGAGAGTTGGGTCCCGGAGAGTTGTGAATGGGTTGTGGACTCGTGTGCTAGGAAGCACTGTACAGGAATTTTGACGAGAACCAATTTGACGGAAGACCTGTTGCTATCCAATCCTGAAGCGGTCAAAAAGAAAATTTGGCTTGAGGACTGGATTACGACATCAAATGAGAAATCTCAATCTGCCCGCACCTGCCTTGCCATGACTTGAGATCAAGGTTCTAAATAATGTACCCAAATATTTGATCAGATTTCCTAGTGTACGTCATTGAACAGTATTAATGAGGTTTAGACTCCACTTGTTTCACACGAGGTTCTATTTAAACGAAATAATGTGGCTAAAGGAGAGACATCCTGTAGATTATGCAGTGATTCAGAAGAAATGCTACATTGTTGAGAGACATCAGAACATCATTCTTGGGTGGGTTTGCAAGTGCATTCCCAGCCGGGAATGCTGGGGAATGGTGGTCTATCTTAGGCCAGGGGACTGATTTTAAACTGGCACAAACAAGATTTTTAGAGGACATTTTTAACAAACTAAGAAGGGTCTAGGTTAAATGTGGTCCATGAAGTGTAGAGGACCCCTTTGTTACTTACACTTGATCTTTTGGATAAACAGTACCTTCTTATTTTTTTTTTTATAACTTGTGCGTTTTTAGATGTGTTCTAATTATTATGCATTTGGCGGATAGTTGACTAATGTTGAATGTTTGTACCGATGTATTTCTTTTTTTCTTCATGTGGCCAAGGTTTGAAATAAACCAACGTTTTAATTAAAATATATATTCAGTGTTTTGTAAGGTGCTAACTCCGAGAATAGTTTCTTTTCGGTTTCTCAGTGGCAAAAATACGCCTGATGCTTCACAGGCCTTGGAAGCATTTCTATTAAATAAGTGCAAGAGTTGAGTGTGGGAAAAGAGCAGTAATAGGTAAGTAAAAATAAGTATTTGTACATACGTGAAATAAAAAAGAACAGTGAGCAACATGCAGAGCAGACGTGTTGGAGAATGAAACGTTAAAAATGCAAAACTTTGTGCTTCACTTCATTACTCTGTTACATAAAGTGGGCCAGCAGTGTGACATGTTTGCTGGTCAAGTGCAAAGGATTTTTTTAAAACAAATTTTTAGTCTTTGTCGGGAACCACTGGTGGTTTCCTTTTGATCTGCGGAAAATTGGGAGTTTATCCATGAGCTGCCTCTGTTGCATTCAGAGTTTGCCCATCGGGTTTCTTTTTCTTGCAGGCTACCTTGGAAATGGTGCATCTAAGGAGGGGGGGGGCGCTAGTTCTCCTTTTCTCTGTTGTATCCTGGAACAGAGTTCCCAAAGGCTATGTGGAGGATACAGAGCATCTTAAAAGTATGCGTTGGTAGGTAGCCTCTGCTGAGAAATTATGCAGAGCTGATAAGGTCCCATGGTTTCGTGTACAGGACCTACTTACCCCGTGTGCTTTAAGGACTGAAGTTGCTGAATTTGATGTTTAGGGAGGCCCAAGTAGAGACTTATAAGTCTAGTAGCAAAATCACCATTGCAAAAGTCTTTTAATATTAGTAACATATTGAGATTTTTTTAGGATCTCTTCAATCTGTCTTGTCAAAGATGGACGCCAGTCCTAAGCCACTTTAAGATGTTTTGCTGAGTAAGAGAGGGAGGGAGGGAGTGAGACATTCTTAGGGATGACGGTCAGGAAGGGGCCAGTAATGATCTTCCACTCTTGGATCTAGAGCAGGCAGGTGGGGTATGCGGTGCAGCTCCAACAAGGAGCCTCCAAGTCTGAATGCAATCCGTTTCCTCTACATATATTTGGAAAGTGGTAGAGAATTGTGTAAGAGGTTTCTGGTAGACTTTGAAAGACCCTAATATTTTGTAGATCTATAGATCTGTGGGGCCAACCCTCCCTGTTTGCCCCCACTATCCCGCCTTGCCTTTGTAGGCCCTCACTTTGGTTTCATTCTTTCACCTCTGTGGTTTTAAAAATATATTATTTGAACTTAAGTGGGGGTTTAGTATGTGCATCGAGAATTGCGTTTTTGCTGAGGTACTCGCATATTTTAATTTAATTTGTTTTTCATTGATCTAAATTAGGAGAAATGGAAGGATAGTCCAGGCGGCAGTGCCTATAGTCGCATAAGGCTGAACGGCAAGAACGTTGGGGGTCCATAGAAACTCAATAATACAAGTGTTCAACAGTCAGAAGGGTCGAGGCTTAGAAGTGGGAAATGCATGGGACAGAACAAGCTCGTTCTTGGGTCATTAAAGGGGTAGTCCAGCTAAAAATTATACTTAAAAAATAGATGGGCAACATTAAAAAAAAAAAAAAATTAGCACTTTTTTTTTCAAACTTCCTATGTAAAATTTTGAGCTATTCAAGCTCAAAATTCGCAAAAGCAAGCACATGGGCGCATCCATTTTGTGAAATGGATGCCCGCCTGTGCTGGCTTTTGCGGCACTAATGAAGGAAAAGCCAGCCAGCTGTAGTAAACATAAGCTACCGCTGGGTGGCTTTCCCTTCATTGGTGGTGTACGCGGAGGACGGGGACCGGAGACCAGAGCAGGAAAGCTGCAGCTGAATCTCAGTAAGTGCTATTTTTTTTTTTTTTTTTTTTTAAATGAGCACTAGCTGTGGTTTTTTTTCTAGGTTTTCCGGGCTGGAGGAGCCCGGAAAACTTAGAAATAAAACCACAGCTTTAAAAACGTATTTATGTTTGAAAACGCTGCGGTTTTTCTTTCCAAGTTTCTCAGGCTCCTCCGGCTCAGAAACTCAGAAAGAAAAACCGCAGCGTTTTCAAACACAACCGCGTTGTTTCTGCCTGCTGTGGCTATCACTTTGGGTCTCCGGTGCTATCCCAGGGGACCACCGAAGACCCAAAGTGAAAGCCAAGGCAGGCAGAAACACAATGCGGTTGTGTTTACATGCCGCGGTGTTTCTGCCTACAGCTGATTTCCCATTTGGGGCTCTCGGCCTCCCCACGAGCACTTACTGAGACTCAGCTGCAGCTTTCCTGCTCCGGTCTCCGGTCCCCGTCCTCCGCGTACAGCACCAATGAAGGAAAAGCCACCCAGCGGTAGCTTATGTTTACTACAGCTGGCTGGCTTTTCCTTCATTAGTGCCGCAAAAGCCAGCACAGGCGGGCATCCGTTTCACAAAATGGATGCGCCCATGTGCTTGCTTTTGCGAATTTTGAGCTTGAATAGCTCAAAATTTTACATAGGAAGTTTAAAAAAAAAAGTGCTAGTATTTTTTTTTAATGTTTTTTTAGATAACATTTTTAGCTGGGCTACCCCTTTAATGCTCTGAGAGGTCTCAGTGAATGCTGGAAAGCTTTTCTGTGGGAATGATTTTATGTAACTGCACCATTAATTGAAATGTTTATCACGCTCTGTGCAAATGACTGGTATTAAGGTGTAGGTATTTTTGAAAAGGGAACAATCCTATAATATGCATATAGGCATTGAGGCAGGGTTCAGAATTATGTTAATTGACTTGGCGAATGTGTGTGTTTGTACACGTGTTTACACGTATACACACACACGTGTACATGACTTTTATGCCTGGCTATTAGCTTGCACATTTGAAATATTTCCCGCCTGATGTAAGGTGACGGACATGTTGAAACTGAGCTGAAGGGTGTTGACTTATGGCCACTAGATCTTGGCACACACCCCTTAATATTCCCAGCCCCTCTTCTGAGTGTGATTATTATGCTATGGAGTAAAGTGTGTTTTTTCATTTTGTTCCCCATTACTTATTCAAACCAAACTTTGCTCTGTGGCCTTCCTAGAGAACTATCTGATTTCAAACGTATGGGTGTCTCATGCCTGGCTGAACCGACTGTGCTTCCTGGGTGCAATTTCACGGCATGAGGTCGTTCATGTTGAAGGTGTAAACGAATTCACAAAAACTTGGCCATTTGCACTACTACATTATGATGCATCCCCACTGTAAAGCTGGCTTCTGGAAGGGCTCCATCCTTTCTAAAGCACTTGCAAGGTCCCTGCTAAGCATTGAAATTCTACCTTTTGAGGTTCTCCGACCAGGCAATGGAATTTTTTGTTTTTCTGCACAGCCCAGGCTTAGGAGAAATGAATAAAAACTGACAAGGCACGCTTGGACTTCATAGCTTCATTGGAGGTCCCCCTGCATTTATGGAATGGGTTTAGAGGACAGCCATGGAACTGTAAGCTACGCAGCGCTTCCCACAGAAAATAGTTGCATGATCATTTTCTTTTTTTTTTTTTTATTTTACTTGTGTATAATCAAAGAAAATGATTTTTACAAGAAGTTGATGGTTATAGTAGATGAAAATCAAAAGAAACTCAAAAGAAAGGTTCGCCAAGTTAAGACCCAGTGACTCAGCTTCACAGTAGTTTTTTAGAAGTAGCAGAAAACCATCAGTTAAACATCCATGGTCTGCAGGCCACTAGCTATGCCGCCAATTTTAGTGAAGGCTGCTTCTAATATTTTGGCCGTGACAGCCGCCCAACGAGACTTCTCGCCAGATATTAAGCGGCACCACCATGTGTGCTCGTCGATCAAGACCGAGTCTGACCGAAGCGGAGACAGAAATGGGGCGCGAATGTCGTCCAAAGCCGGGCAGGTTAGGAGCAGGTGGCGGATGTTCTCCACAGAGTCAGGGTCTTCACACAGTCTGCAAGTAGTTGAACTGGTCTGCAATCTTCTTCCCAAGGTTTCGCGGGTGTGGAGCAGATTTAAACGAGCCCTTAGAAAAGTTGAGCGCAGTTTTTTATCTGGAAATCGCAGACAGTACGTCATAGGAGATTTCAGTTTATTGTAGGTTGGAGGAAGATGGTTTAAGCACTTGATGGAAGCTGCTTTGTCTACAGTGGTGGTCCAGTCCTGCAGTTTTAGTTTTTCACTTACTCTTTGTGGGTTCGTTATCAGGTCAGTAAGTGAGCATTGCAGGCCTTCCAATTTGGTTTTTTGAAGATCCACCCACTTTTGGACCGACTTGGTAGTGGTTGATTCAAGTTCCTGCCCAATTGTTTTAAAAATTGGGAGACTGTCTTTAATTAAGGTTTTCCTGAATAGGGCAAGAGCAGCCCCACTGACAGTGGCGCCTAGAGACAAAAGGCCCAGATCTCGTCTGATTGCTTCTATGGGAATAGCGTTCGGCAGACCTAAAAGGGACTTCCATATGTAGGCCTCTAGTTTACGCCATAGTTGGGGCGGTATGGTGAACATGGCATCCATGCCGTAGGTCAGAGAGGGTACCATTTTACCCTTGTAGAAATTGATGGCCGGCATTAATGAAAATTTGCCAAACTTCCTGTCGAGTGCTCGTAATTGGGAAGTCAATTGCCTTGTTTTGGACCAGAGGTGTTGCTGCATTTTGATTTCATGTGGCGACCCGTCTAAGAGCACACCTAGATATTTAAATTGTTGAACCACTTCGATTCTGGTTTTGCAAACTGACCAAGACCCGGTGGTTTTTGGCGGGTGGCGTGAAGAGGACAAGATCATGATTTTAGTTTTGGTCTGGTTTATTTGAAGATTGTTGGTGGTCATGTAAGTTGCCAGATTGTCCAGCTGCCTTTGGAGGCCGATCGGAGTTTGGTCAAACAGGATCATATCGTCGGCATATAAGAGGCGAGACAGAGGCAGATTGCCAAACTTTGGGGGAAAGCAGCGCACCAACGCTTCCGAATCTTTGAAGTCCCCCAAAAAAGCCACGAAAAGTGCCGGAGCTAGAGGACAGCCTTGATCATTTTCTTAGGTTCTTTGGCCGAAGGGGAGTCAAATTATTGACCTGGGATGGTAAACAAATAGAACGTCGGTGGCATGTAACTACATTTTTTTAGATTTGAATACACACGAATTGACCCCAAGTCAATTGAGGCTTTCCATTTAATTGTTTTACAGAGTATAGCTAAAAATAATTGAGACTGGTTGTAGCGAAGAGGATAATCGTCATTGTCCTTTAAAAAGCATTAGCGTGATGTGCAGATGAAACAGTAAATGGCAAGTACTGTGACACGTTTTGGCAAAGTCGTCACCCTTGAATACTGTTTGGCTGAAGATCCAAATAGATTACATAAAGAGAATACTCCTCCCCACTGCACGTTTTTCTCTCGAAATCCTAGGTATGCACGCTCCGCACCACATTGCAACATATTAGAAATGTGGGGTTTTTCCTCACCTATTCAATGTTACAGCCCCCCTCCCACTGAAAGGAATCTCGTCTCTTCCTTATACAAATGTAATAGATCTCAGAAAATACCCTGTACCTGTAACTTTAAGGTTAAATGGGAAACCATACTGGGGAGCGAGCTAACCGAAATACAATGGAGACAAATGGGCACACAGACACGCAAAATATCCATGAACAATCGTTTTCGGCTAAAACGTTTCAGATTCATTCATCGGATGTACTATTCCCCAGTTCGCTTACACGATTTCTATCCAGACAGATCTCCCCAACTCATTAGATGCCGATTTGAGCAAGCTGATTTCTTTCATGTCTCATGGGATTGCCAGTTGATGGGCCCATTTTAAGATAATGTAGCGGTCCATGGCCCGGATACTAGAAAGCCAAACGCAATACACCCCCGAACTATGGTTGTTGGCCCTATCTGACCTGAAGTCGAGGAGTGAAAGGAAATGAATACCGATGGCCTCTGTGGTAGCCAGATCTTAAATAGCCAGGGCGTGGGGGAAACATAAAGTTTCCTGTCTGCAGGAATGGCTTAATAGCATGGGCATGTGTGAAAAGAGGGAGTCTCAGTAATGCTGCCTCTCTCCTCGAGCGCTGTAGCCCCCTAGACTACTAAGGTCCCTTTTTAGGAGCGATCTAAACCAAGATCAAGGGAACGCACTACGTGGATGACCCGGTGGTATTACGACCCACCCAGCTGAATGCTAATTGTTCTCGCGGTATCCTTGTTGGATTAAAAGAACGTTTGCGCTACCACTGTATATGTACATTATATTTTGTACAGTTGTTGAGCCTTGGCACATTAGTTGCGTGGGGGTCAGGGCGCGGGGGGTTTGAGCATTTCGTTATCTTTCCTCTGGGTATTTTTTTTTTTTTTTTTTTTTTTTTTTAAACTCTAGTTGATTTAAAAAAAAAAGAGAAAGCAAATAAAGAAAGTTAAAAAAAAGAAGTGAGGGTTTTCTAGGGAGCGTCACTTAATGTTTCTATGCACTTATCACTGCGACCAACGCTTGTTGGCCACGGCCATCTTGAGTTAATGGACAGTCGCACACAGGTGAGTTAACGTGGTTTGCCCTGGCGGCTCAAGCTGGAAAAAATGCCCCTGCCAATGGCTCTTGATGCTGCTGGAGAAGCATGTACTCCAAACATATTTGCGCAATCACGTGTCTTGTAAAGGCGGTAGACGGTTTCTTCTGCATCGGGATTCACTCGGCTCATTTCTAGTTTAGTTTAATATTTCTCAAATAAAGAAAGCGGTGGACACCGTCGTTTAAATAGATCTGTAATAACATGTAATTGTAGAAGTATACCACTGTTACAAACAAGTCGCCATTAGATAGGAGTAGGTATGGCAAGCAGTTATTCTGCACAGGTAAAACATGATGCATTTTATACCATCCGTTCTATTCTCCAACCGCATTGCTTTAAATTAGCGAGGTCTAATGGAATGAAGGTTGTGAATTTGTATCTGACCGAATCCAATTGGTTTTACTTTCCAGATGTCTGTTATCGTGGAATGCTTTTTGACATTTTCAAGCATAATAAAAATGAGGTTGTATGCAAAACGGGGAGACGAGACAAGATCAAATATTCAGTCTTTGTCAGGTAACTTCGATGCCAGGTTATGCTATATTTACTTCAAAAGTTGGGCGATCCTTCACCTGCATTTTAGATGCATTTGTATTGTGTTGCTTTACATAACTAACTACAAGCGGACACGCTGGGTTTCGGGAGCCCAGTGTAGTCACTAAGCAATTGGCTATTGAGAAGGACTGTAACGAGGGTTCCTGAGGAAATCTGACCTTTGGAAGTGTAAGACCGTGGCATACCGAACATTCAGACTATCTGTCGAAAAAAATAGCATGGTTTTAATAACGGCAGTTCGGGCTTGGAGTCTTGCCTTGGCCAACAGAAATGACACACGCCGCGTGTGCATAATAAACTGCTTTCTATCACACAGTTTTCAACCAGTCTTTATTTTGAAAAGGCCCCGTGACCACGCCATGAATTTCCACATGACATTTTTTCTGTATATGTAGTATTCAATTTTCTGTTGGTTCTCGCTAGTTCTGAAGCCTTTCACCAATGAAATGATACATGCATATATTTTTCCTGTTTGCTTATTCTTGTGCACATTGCCAATCAGCAGCTTTTGTTTTTGGCTCTCAAGGCCAAAACCAATAATAAGTACTTCCCGGTTTCGCCAATGTAACATGTTGCACGTTGGCAACGTCTGTTGACCAGCGAGAGATGCAAAGGGCACATTGCACCTTGCAAATGTTGCATTTCTCTCCTATTAACAAAAAAGAAGCAAATATCCTTTAAATTAATAAATCCTTTTAAAGTAGCAATTTATGGGCGTTGATGTTGGCACACACTTAACTGTAGTGTCTGACAAATTCAATTCGAGAGATAAGGTGGTGGTGGGGTGTGCGCTCCAACATTGCCGGGGGCACAGACTTCCAGAACCCCCTCTACCAGGAGACGGTCACGACGGGCGCTAGCCTACACCAGACGTTGCTACTTCAGGCCTGTGGCTGCCGGAGGAGGAGGAGCTCCACATCAACGTCCTGGAGCTGCGGGCAGTGTTTCGGACCCTCAAGTAATTTCTTCTGTCTCAAGGGCAAGGTGGTGAGGGTCTTCACAGACAATACCACCACAATGTTTTACTTCAGGAAGCGGGGGCACCCTTAAATGCTACGTGCACAAATGGAAGTGTTTCGCGACTTGGTGCCGTTCGCAGAAGATTAACCCTCTGAGGGTCACAGCCCTAAAGTCCTTCCATACTTGTTGTCGTTGGCTAAGTTGGGACTGGCGCACGCCTCCATCAAAGTGCATCTGGAGGCCATCTCACACTACACCCGGTCTCCAGGACGGTCTTCTTTGGTCAGACCGTTGGGCTCCTGCCCCAGCATGGTAACTCAACGTGGTGCTGACTAGGCTCATAGGGCCCCCCTTCAAGCCTATGCATCAAGCTCCTTTCTTGGAAGACTGCTTTCCTCGTGGCCATCGCCTATGCCAGGAGAGTGAGTGAGATCCAGGCCCTGTCCTGGAAGTGGGACTATTTGACTTTCCATGAGACGAGGGTGGTGCTGTAGACACACTCCTCTTTCATGCCCAAGGTTCCTTTGGAATTGATATTAACAAACCCTTGGTGTTGCCTGTGTTTTTTTCCGACGCCTTCGTCACCGGCTGAAAGGACTTTGCACTCTCTGGATGTGGCTCGAGCCCTGAAGTTTTATGTGGCCTGCAAGAAGAGTTTCTGGAAGACTGCTCAGCTTATTGTGAACTTTGGCCCTTACAAGCCTTGGGCTGCTATTTGGAGGTCTGCACACCTTCACAAAATTCTACTGCATTGACAGGGATTCCAGGGAGGAGTCCAGGGTCGCCCAAGCAGTGCTACGCAATCTGTTTCCTTGAAGGTGAGCCTGGTGAGTAGGTAAGAGTAATTGCTTCTGTTGGCCTTGCCACCCCCTGTGGTTGTGTATGTATGCACTGCTATGTATTCTTCATGAGAATGTGAATCCATGCCAGACCCCATGTTGGAGAAGCAACAAGTTACCTACGGTAACTGTTCTCCAGCATGGCTCTGGTATGGATTCACATGCAAACCCTCCCTCGTGCCTCTTCTTGGTCATACTGCCACTTCACGTTCTACCAAATCTGAAGATGGCTGCCTGAGGAGGGGCTTAGGGAGAGGCTTAGGGAGAGGTCAGTCATTGGCTGGGGGCAGTATGACCCAAGAGCACAGTGATTGGGTTATAGGAGAAAGCTTGTAAACAAAGGTGAAACTGTTTTTTCTTTTACCAAGGATTTCCGGCCTGACAATGGGGAATATTCATGAGAATGTGAATCCATGCCAGACCAATGCTGGAGAAGCTACAAGGGGGTTGTCCTACCCTCTATGAATCTAAGAGGTGTACGGAGGGAATTCAGTTTACACTGGTTTTTAGACCCTAATGGGAGCACATACATTCTGAGTAACCATTGTAGAAAGCAACATGCTTGCTGATGCCAAACGCATGACTCAAAATTATAAATTTTTTAAATTTAGCTTTCTATTATGAGCTGTTTTTTCTTTGCAGCATATTTAAGTTATTTCTTTGCATAACAATATATGATATCCATTGATGAAAACACACACATAGTTGAAAATTCACTATGGCAAAAATGCAAATGGCATGGGGTATGGGTTAATCATTTGTACATATGACCAACAGCTTGTAAATCAAGTGTCCCATGTCATTGGATGGGAAGAACACACTGTGAGAGTGCAAGTAGAGGAGACAGTGAAGATAGGTCTCCTATGCCCGGCTAAAGTCTGACCTTATATTATGCTGGAATACAACAGTTGCAGGTAAATAACTTGTTCCGTCTTTGCGATTTACGTAGTAATCATCCAGTCCTGGATGTCGACTTCCCACCTAAAACGGAACCAATCCAAGACTGGATTTGTCCTCATTGGCCGGGCCGCTAAAATATCTGTCAAGCAATTGCTCTGTGGACTTATGGACCCTAGTGCAGGCCCTTTTGGTCTCACACATCGATGGGGGGGGGGGGAAATGGATCACCGGACAGAGATCCCAGCTTCTCACTTGGCTTCCCTAAAAGCAGGCCACCATGCTGCAACACGTCTTGTTAAAGGTGCACGGAAATGTGACTGAATCATCCCCATTCTATGCAAACTACATTGGCTTCTTCTCCAGGCCAGGATACGGTTCAAGATTTAATCTATCTACAAAGTAGCCCACAGTAGCACAACAGCATACCTGGTGGCAAAGCTCAGCATATCTGGTGGCACACACTGCTTGCCCACCATATCAACCAAACGGCTTGAATCGCAACTCTCCTGAAAAATCTGTCTCTTGACGGGCACCCATCCTCTGGAACTCTATCCCGGTGTCAGCTCGGAATGCCCCCACAATTCTCTAATTTCGAAAATCTCTCCCAACATGGCTTTTTCAACACCTGGCTAAGGACTAACTCCTGCGGATGCACATACTGACGCAGAGACCTCCACTCACAGTACTGTGCTACTGTTAAACCAGTTCAAATGCTGGCTTACCCACATTTTGTACAGCACTTTGCTCCTCTCAAGCTGGTTCTGTGCTTAAAATCAAGAGCTTACTAAACACTAATGGCCTGTAACAATTTCATTCTTGACTGTGTTGCGGAAATTAGCAGTATCACTGTAAATATTGCACCAGTTAAACAAAAACTTTCCATGACATTCCCCCAAGGCTCTTTAAGGTTTGCTTTAATGTTCCCCTCACCTAAGTAGTGATTGAATTGTCCTGCTTAATTCCCCATTTCCCCAAGTAGTGGTATATTGCCCCACTGCCTGCCGCTTGAGTAGTTGTAGTTTGTTCTTGTTCGTTGTTTCCTTGCCCTATTTCCTATTGCATCTTTTTGCACACAAGCCATTTTAAATGTGTTGTTTTTTACTGTTTTTGTTTCCAGTTGCTATGACAAAGAATGGCATTGTTTTACTCATTGCATTGCTATTACGTTTGTTCTTCATATGAAAACTAAACTTATTTTATTTAAAGTTACATATTTCTTAAATTAATTTATTAACTCTTTTAGGTCTCGAAAGCGAAAGATGGAAAGATGCAACGGGAGACAATATCGCCATCGGAGGAGGAAACGTTTTGTTGGCCTGGTCCAAAGTCAGTAACATTAATGAGGAATTCGGACGGTTTTGGCTTCACCTTACGGCATTTCATTGTGTATCCACCAGAGTCGGCTGTGCAGTTAACATTCAAGGTAAGTGTGATTACATCTAATAAATCTGTGAATAATTCTGTTAAAGCCGTGATAAACTTAAACAGCAGAAGGGTTTGTATATGCCAGGAAAAAGGGTTTAAGAGGAATATTTGTCCTAAGCAGATACCTCTTCTCAAGCATAGTTTCACAGAAGCTGCATGCTTTTAGATGACCCCAACATCACGGCTGGAACATTGGAAATGTTGAACCTCTCCAGTATCGGATCTGTCATCGATTCAAGCATTTGAATTAGACCCAGTCGTTGGACTGGGAATCTCCAGTACATGCAGTGTATGGTATAGCAAAATATTGCATATATACACAGCAAAATAAAGCAATGAATGTATTCTCTATCACCCTCCTTTTTGTTTCTTTTCCCTCCACCAATGAGGTACCAAGCCAGGTAGCCGCTTTCTGATTCTTTGCCACACGCCTTGATGTGGAATCTTCTTTTAAGCTCTGAGCTTTTCTGTTATACTGTGCACTTTTTCAGGGAGTGTCTTAGTAGTATCTTGTTCTGGACTGTTTGCCATTATTCCTGGATTTTAAGGCTTCTTGCAGCAAGTAAAGATCACAATATCACACACATATATTTGGATCACTTAAGAAAAAGAAGGTAGAAGGGACGGAGCACTTAAGCCCAAGAAGTCAATTTAAAGATTGGAGCAACTTAGTGAGGAAAATCTGTTTTATGTGGGTATGCATTAGATGCACACAGATGGGACCATGAGAAAAAAACAAGAGTGTGAGATCTATTAGAGGTTTTCTCAGAAGACTGTCTTGGACAGTGTAAGGGCGCAGAAGTATGAGTCTGACATAGTGGCTGGCAGCCATCTTGCCCCAAGTCTAAAAGGTGTTTCCCTGCCTCAACAAAACTAAAACGGTCTGTCAGAATGTCGAAGAACTAAAGAGTCCACCATCCTTTGTCAAAAGCCCAATTTCCAACCCTTACACTTAAAACTAAAGGGGTTTGCTGTTCTGTTGGTCCAGAAGATTGACTCACTTCTTCTGGACCAGCACAGTTCCATATATTAGAGAGCTGATTCCGGAGGGAATGGATTTCTTCCCCAGGTCGCAGCCTCTTTCCAAATGGGTCACAGCAAAGTTCCATTCTGGGAAAAAATATAGTTTCAATTGGGCTTCTTGTACTGCCAAGAGAATACCTCCCTTCTCTTGGCTTTTCACAAATTTCAAAAACACCAGAGGGTATGATTCCCATCATCTGGTTCTCTGTAAGGTTTCAGAATGCCAAGAGGATGCCTCCCCTCTCTTGGCCTTTCACAATGTTCTCAATACAACACCAGGAGGGATGGCTCACTTTCCTTTCTTAGTGTTCTAGCTAAATCCTAGTTCACTATCCTGCCAGGTCTTGCTCTACATGTCCTAAATTCAGGTGAACAGGTATGTTTCCCAGATCTGTAGTTCCCCTTCCTTGGGAATGTGCCAGACCTGGTGCTACTAACCTTCCAAGTACTGTCATGAGGACAAAGGTTCTGGAGGAACTCTTCATGTAGGTGTCCCGCGTGTTATGATTCCGCACTGCTTCCTTTGCCCCTGCTAGCCTTCCCGGTTACCCCAGTAGCTTGAGGGTGTCTCTCGGTGGCTGCTCCTTGGCTTCGGGGTCTGTCTCTCTCAGGCCCTCATGGTCTTCTTGTCAGATCTTCTCCACTCGTCTGGTGTGCTGCTCTGCTTCTCTGCCGGTAGTTCCTTCCTCGTTGGACCATGTATGGTTGCCAAAGTAACCTTAGCAAATCCCAGTGCTGCACATCCTTCCTCTGTCTGACAGTTTGGGCGTTCCCCAGGCTAGCGGCTCCTCCAGGGAAGGCTGAAGACTCCTTCCTATTTTCCCTCTTCACTTTTAAAAAAAAAACTTTTTTTTTGGCGGCAGAGGTATACATTAGACACACACATCAATTCAGCAGACGAGCAGTACAGGTGAATTATGAATCAATATAAAGATTACATTAATCACAGTGGTATCAACAGAACTTCACATGAGAGAAACGAGAGGAGGAGTTCATGGTACAGGAGTAGTCCTTGATGGAGCAGGGGACAAGCCCGACCCGGGCGCACTGTCACTTTGGCTATTGTACGTATTGAATTCAACCCAGATGTTTTTGGGACGTGAGTGGGCGGGGAGCATGTTCAGGTATTTCTCTTTGCAGTTATGTGACCAGGTGAGCAAACGCAGCCAAATCTGGAAGACCATAGTGGAGGAGCTCCTCCAACCCTCTAGTATACATTTTTTGGCTACCGTGCAGCCTATGTTCAAGAACTTAGCCGAGCTCCCAAAGACTAAAACGTATGCAAAACGTATGCAAATGGTCAGCTTTTTCAACCCTGCAGCGGGGGCAAGAGTGTACAGTGGCATGGGTGAACCTCGAGGTTCTATGTGGCGTATAGTATAGCCTGTTTAGAAGCTTGTATTGCATGGCACGAAACCTAAAATTTAGGGAGACTTTTTGTGTGTAGGCACATTTCCCCCCCCCCCTCCCAAAGCTCCTAAGAGTTCTCCAGGCCCAGTTTGTCTGCCCATTCGCGCCCTGAGAGTTTGATTCGGGGTAGTGTCCTGCAGGATCTTGTACAGCGAGGATATGACGCGGTGGGCGCCACCAGAATTGGCGATGTATGCAATCGCCGGATCATCAGGGGGCTCGTCTGGAAATGAGGGACACATGGCACGAAAGGAGGTACGGAGTCTATAGTATTGAAGAGTCTCTGCAGCGGATCCAGTGTGCCCCTGTTTGGGGGTCGATGAACCTGCTCTCAGGGTACAAGTTTGATAGTGCCTGCTACCCCAGTGAATCCCAGTGCCGGACCAAGGCGGTGTCATGTGGGGGTTCCAGACCAGGGAGAGACCACACAGGCAGCCATTTGTAGTATGGGGAGGACTCTGGTGTCGGATAGAGCAGGCGTGAAGGTTCGCAGTGATTGGATCAATAGGAGTCGGGTGTATAATGTTGGTGCAGATTAAGGGACATTATGTTGATACCAGCGGCTGGCAGTCGCTCCAACTTGACATGTGGGTGTACCGGAGAGCCTGGGTACCAATGAGTGGTGTGTTGGGCTTGGGTCGCAGTCCAATAAAGGGTCAGATCCGGAGCCGTGAGGCCCCCTCGTTTGTATGGGAGTGCCATGTCAGTCCACTTCTTGCAGAGTGCCATAGGAACTGTGCACAGAGCGAGTGTAGTTTGGAGAAGTAGGCCTTCCTGGGCCATACGGGTACGTTGCTGAAAACATACAGGAGTTTGGGGAGTAGAATCATTTTAATGAGGGAGAGTCGGCCAGCGATGGATAATGGAAGAGCACGTCATCGCAACAGCTTAGTCTCAACTGTTTGTGCTACTGCTGAGTAGTTGTCGGCCAGTAGGGCAGGCTTGGGCGTTCAAATATCCCCAACTAAGTATCTGATACCATCCGGGGACCAATGAAGGGGCAATTCAGTGGCGGGTTGTTGAGTAGATTTAGTGAGTGGGAAGATCTCAGACTTTGAATAGTTAATTGTGAAGCCGGAATGGGCCCCGATACGGGTGATGTCCCTCAATATGGGTTCAAGGTGGGTTGTGGGATCTCTGATGTATAGTAGAACATCCTCCGCGTACAGGGATATAATTTCAGGGTTATCTTTCAGTCTTATCCCCTTACGAGCGTGACGTGCACAGACATAGTCTGCCATCGGCTCTATCGCTAGGGCAAATGGGATCGGTGAGAAGGGACATCCCTGACGGGTGCCCCTAAAGTGTGAGAAGAGATCAGAGATCAGAGGTTAGGGAGTTAACCCTTACTCATGCCACAGGGGAGGTTTACAGTAATTTGATGAACCCGATCATGTTCGGGCCAACACCCATTGTTTCAGTACCAGCCACATGTAACGCCAGGAGTCCATATCGAAGGCCTTCTGAGCATCCAGCGTGACTGCCACGGCTTGCACGTCCTGATCTATGCGAGACATAACATTAAATAATCTCCTGATGTTGTGGGAGGTAGACCTCCTAGTATCAAAGCCCGCCTGGTCTTCGTGAACTAAGTATGTCATGATGGGCAGGAATCGATTCGCTATAACTTTAGCAAAGACTTTCGTGTCAAGGTTCATGAGGAAGAGAGGTCTATAAGATCCGCATTAATCTTCGGGCTTACCAGGTTTGAGCAGGACCGTGATAACAGCCTCCCGCATGGAGGGGGGGGGGGAAACCAGACACGTAGTGATTCGATCCAGATCTCAAGCAGCCTAGGGGGGTAGTATGGCGATGTGCTCTTTATAGAATTCGGCAGTAAGTCCGTCAGGACCCGGTGCCTGACCTTAGGGCAAATTTTTTTTGTCTTGGGGATCTGGTCATGAAGGTCACGAGTGTGTTGGTCGGTGTGTTCAGTAGGCTGGGCATAGAGGGAGCTGTGAAATTCGGTGAAAATATCTAAGATTTGTTGGTCAGTCCACTGTGTGTTGCCCTGTGCGTCTTTGACGGAGGTAATCTGAGTCTGGCCAGACTCTCTCCTCACCAGCGTAGCTAGCGTTCTCCCGGGTCTGTCTCCCTCCCCATATTTCCTGGTGGCCTGTGGGCGGCTGAAGTATTGGACCTCGTTGGTGGCAAGTGCATTGTATGTATAGAGATCCTCACTGATTTGAGCGAGGATAGTGGGATCCGCCCCAGTGGAGCATCGCAGTTCCAGTTGCTTCAGTTTGATTTCGGAGCGGGCAAGGGCGGCTCTGATTGACTTCAATACCCCCGCCTCACGAGAGATAGACCTACCCCTAATATATACTTTGAAGGCGTCCCACCTAACCGCGGCCGAGGTGTCCTGAAGGGAGTTGTGCTCAAAGAAGGAATCAATATCCGCCAGTATTTCAGCCCTGAACACAATATCCTTGAGGGCCTCAGATTTGAAGCGCCAGGTGGGAAATGTCGAAATGGGGATTCCCAGCCCCACAGATGGTGTAATTGGAGCATGGTCCGAGAGTGAGCGGGATAGAATTTGGGAGCTCTCCACTCTGCCCATTATCGCACTCGACACAAAGAACAGGTCTATCCTGGACAAGCTGTTGTGAACAGACGAACAAGAAGTGTACTCCCTCTGCTGGGGGTGTAGTGTCCTCCAGGCGTCGCAAATATTGAGTGTCCCAATGTGGTCTTGTAGTCTACGTGCAGCTCTGGACAGGGCTCGAGCAGCCATACCTGTTCTGTCCAAAGCAATGTCCAGGATAAGATTCAGATCTCATCCCCATATTATCTGAATACCCACATAGCCCAGTAATATGGCAGTTATAGTGTCAAATAATTCAGGAGAGTCAACATTGGGGCAATAGGTATTAGCCAGCAGGTATTCACGGTTTACCAGTGTACAGTGTAGTATAACACAACAACATAACATAGCGGCCCTCCGGGTCAATGTAGCCTTTATGCAATATAAACTTAATTGATTTATGGATCATCGTGAGAACGCCCCTGGATTGGGTAGAATAGGAGGGAAAGAATCTAGCGGGGCACCATGTCGGGGCTATGGTCTTCGCCATGTGGCTCCCGAGTGTCTCCTGTAGAAGCAGAATCTTACACGCATGCCTATTAGCATAGGCCATAATCTTATGGGCCTTAGTGCTATTGCTCAGTCCTCTGATGTTCCAGGACAACGTGAGAATGGTCATTTCAGTGTCGGTCATCTAAACCTGTAGTGTGCAGTTAATGAACCTCCCAAATCCAACAATAGTATGGGTATCCAACTCTGAATCTGAAAATGTGATCGTGGCCAGACAATGTGTGTGCCGTGCAACCTCGTGTGCCCTTTTTGAGTAACGCCCCATTCCCACCCACCACTCTCCCCACCACCTCAGGAGCAGCAGTGTGATCATTACCCTCCCTTAACTCTAAACTGCTGGACCGTCCCCAACTTGGCCCGAGCTGTCCAAAAGCCCAACTGGGGCTACCCCGCAACAGTGGTGTAAGAAACATTGCAATCGCAGTGGGGTGCGCCATTTCCGTGCACTAGCACGCTTGGAACCCAAAAAGGGTCCGTTGCAAAATGAGCAGTTTTTGCGGTCTTATGGTTCTAATCTATAAGTGAAACCAGCAACAGGGGCCGACATTCAAGGCAATGAAACATTGCAATTTGAACATTCATAACCAATAGGGATATTCAAGATGAACAGTTCAATAGTGCATTAATCTAGCAATAAGTATCAGACGCTAGCAGACATGTATGCAGCCAGGTCCATACAACCGGACAAATGGAATGACAAGGTGAACTATTGGTAGGGTCGACGAGCAGTAAATCTCTCGATACAAATATAAGCAGGACAATTAGAGGGTGCAAGCCTTAAGCCAGGTTCAGTCATTGTCCATGATGTCATCAGCAGGAGGATGAGGCGGAACATATGCCTCTATATATTTCACCGCTTCCGAAGGGACCGTAAAGAAATAGTGTGTTGTTGAATGTGAACTTCAGCCACGCAGGGAATGATATGGCATAAGGGATATTTCTCTCTGAGCAGTTTTTTAACACCGAGAAATTGTCGACGCTCCTGCTGAACACCAGTTGAGAAGTCGGGGGAAAATCCGGATCACCTGCGATTCCATTCTGAGCTCTCTTTCGCGCGCAAGCCAGAGAATCTGGTTGCAGTCTTTAAAGCTGAGGATTTTCGCAATGATGGGTCTCGGGAAGTCCCCAGGCTTGGGGCGCAGTGACAGCGCCCTATGCTCTCAACGGTGAAGAAGGGAGACATGTCGGGGTTGCCCAGGATATCTTTCAGGAGATTCTCAACTGCCAGCTCGAGTCGGCCCTTCAGCGCATTTTCCAGAACCCCAACATAACGTATATTGTTCCTTCTCAATCTGGATTCTAAATCGTCACATTTGGCCTTAACCGTCTTCATGTCTGCGACCAGAGTGGACACCGTGCCCTGTAGCGTGGTTATATTGTCCTCGTTGGCACTTATCCTATTTTCAGTCTCCATAATTCTCGACCCCTGCTGGTCTAATTTAGCTTTAAGAGATTCAACATTTGCATTAATGTCATCCAGTTTTTCGTGAAAGGCAGCAAAATTCCTGGCCATTGATTCCATCATGGCGGTTAGGTCTGTAGCAGGCTCCTCAGCGGGGGCCAGTGAGTCCGCCTGGTCGCCCGATGCATGGGCCGAGTCAGATCTCGGGGTGGCTCTTGCAAATTTGTCCATGGCGCCTGTCGTCTTAGTATTCCTGGATCTATTGGGCATGACGTAGTATGGCTACTAGATATTCAAAGTGTATAGCTTTTATGAGTAGTATGCACACAGAGGTTGTGTCACTGGAATCGAGATGAGGGCTCAGCTTTCTTGGTGAAAGTATAGCCACACTGTTCAGAGTTAGCAGGCAGGAGCTGTGAATGCCAGGAGTCAGGGAGAATCAATGCCCAAGGAGGCGAACGAGGGATCTTAGAGGGAGTCCGCCTTAATGACCTCGCAAAGCTCAGGAGTGGTGATCAGTGCGTAATGGGCCCAGTCCGAGGGAACCCAGGATCATGAGGGAGAGCAGCCACCGTGAGGGAGCGGTGGGGGGGAATGGTAAAGTCAGAGGAGCAGCAGGCAGTCCCGCACAAATCAGCCCCCACGCTCCTCACCTGTAGCCTGGCAAACGTCCAGCATCCGAGCGGCGGATCCCCAGCAAGCCCGTGCGGGCCCCTCAGGATGCGCACCCGCGGCCGGCAAGCCTGGAGGGGAGCGTGAAACTCAACCCCCTGGGGGCCGCAGGCAGCGCCGCAGTGAGCCCGCCGGCCACAGCGGGAGCTCCTCCAAGCGGGGCACGGCAGGAAGACAGACGCCCGGGAGCGCCGGATAGCGCCGCCAGCCACGGGGGCAAAGCGGCCACAGGTCCTCGGGAGTCGCGGGACGCGGGCACCGCCGCCCTGCGGAGGATCAGCCTGTGCTCCACAGCACGGGACCAGCAGGCGGTCCAGGCAGCGGGCACGGCGGACGCAGCAGGAGAAGCAGGCCAGCAGGTGGAGAATATTCGGAGGCCGCGGGGTCCGGGACACAGGAGGCCTCACTCAGCGCTGCAGCACACCTAGAGCACCGGGGCCGGCCCAGCACCGGGGCAGCGCAAGCCGGCCAGATGCCAGTCCAGGAGGTCTAATTCAGGGCCAAACTTCACAGGCTGATAGCTCTGGCTGAGAGCAAGGTAGGGGCCAGGTATGAAGCCGTAGCAGAGTGGAAAACCGCAGATGTTAGAGGATATAAAGCGGCAGTGCATGGAGCTGACAAACTAGGCAGCCATTTTGTCGGCTGCTCAACAGCGCCCCCTACCGCTTCACTTTTGAACCCTGCTTGCCCAATAGAATCTCGCGGAACAATAAAATGTTCCTCAAGGTTCTGAGGACGATTCTTCATGGCTCTGCACCTCTTCCTCATCACAGTAGTGGGTAGTCCTGATGTCACCAAGTCAACCCTACTTACTCATCCCAGTACTTATTGCAGGATGACTTATGCAATATCAAATGTGAGGGGGTAAATGGGGTTGGAGAGTGTGGGGTGTGAAGGAGATGTATGGCAAAAACATATAGGAACATTAGGGATGCTACTGGAGAGGGTTGGTGGGGACGATGGGTTAGGGTAAGGCGAGCTTTAGGGATAACCCGTTCTCGCCAGGTCGTCACTAATCCCATAGGTAGCTTCTCTTCCCATGAGATTCACTTGCTTAGCACCACCCCCAGGGGGACTATTGGATAGCGACCTCACCTCCATGGCCTCACGGGAAGGGGCTCCCCCTAGGGGGAGAAGTGACGACATCCGGGATTCGTCATAGCAGACACAGGAGACTTGCATCTATGTCTACAAAATGAAAGTTTCAAGGACCACCACTACCCTGAACCCTGTGGTAAACGTCACAAAGCTCCTTTGGTCTTATTCAGCCTGCTCCCATTTGACTTTGACCATGGAACACTCGTCCATGCAGGCCTCTACAAAAGTAGTATACAAGGTCCTATGAGCAGCAGCTAAGAAGACTTTGTCAAGGAGCATGTCTGCAGGGGGTTTGTCTTTGAAGAAGCAGTCGTTGACCAAGAAGTCCCTGTTCATGGTGATGTCGACAGTGGGGAAAGCCTAGGTTATATGAGGACAAATCCTTGTTGATGGGGAAAGCGCAGCCGATTGTCCAAGTCTATGGGCATCCCATCGACTGATGAGCTCAACTCTCCAACATTGGGGAAACCACCTCCAGTTATAACTTGTTTCCAGAGCTTTTGTCAACTGACCTGCATATCATCAAATTATCTCCCATCAAGGTGATGTCAGAGCTTCCTGACATGGTTTTTCTGGAGGACTCTGTGCTTTCATTGGACAGACCTGATAATTCAAACCCATTGCCCCTTCATTGGACTGAGGATGCAGGCACTGCCAGGCTCCCATTACCAGGGGACACACCATTGCTAGGTCGGCACAGCTGCAAAACGTTTTGAAGCTCTGAGGAAGAGCAAGTGGAAAGAGTGCTTGATCACCACAGGGGAAAGTGATTCTACTCAAGACTTCTTTCCTGTTGAATAAAGAAATGGGGAATGTTCCCACTTCAAAAAGTTCATCAAGCGTCTTAAAAATTGCAGCAAATCCTCCCTAGATGGAAAATGGGCCTTTCGAATGGTTTGTGTCCTCCCACGTATTCCTCATCTTAGATATTTGGATCTTCCAGCTTTGCTGCTTCGGAAACATTTTTCCCACCAGAGGGCACTGTGCTCGAGGTTGTGGCGTTGATGTCCCTCGAGCGTCGACGTCATCCGCAGTATAAAGGGCTCGAGCCACACCTGTTGGCTTCAGTACCGTTTTTCTGATAACTCTGCTTCATGTCACGAAAACAGCGCTTCAGTTTTCTGCAAAATGGCGTCTTCGTCGAATCCGCCCAAAACTGGCTTTAAGAAATACAAGTGCGGGAAGTTGTCTATCACAGCCCCCCCCCCATTGAAATTGCCTCTGGTGTTCTTGTCAGGCTATGACCAACAAGGCTCTTAAGGAACGTAGTCTCAGATTTGTCAGGTTTGGTGTCTACCACAGTACGGTTATCACTAGCCCACTCCTCACCTGATGATCCGATGTTGAAATCAGAGGGCTCGTCTGTGGAACTCTCCTCCTCTCTCCAGGCTGTTTTTGTCGTCTTCTTGATGGTTTTGCCTTTTTGCTGGAAGAGATGGTGACGGTCTCCCCCAGAGGCCACTTTGCCAGAAAGGCTATTTGCCAAGCAGCGGGGACTCCGGTGAGCCCACCCCAAACCAGAGTAAAGCCTTTGCCGAAAAACCCTGGTAGCTCTTGGTGGGTAGGCTGTAGGCAGCGATGTAGCTTGCAGACTTGATTGTAATCCTTTGAATCCAGTACCTTTGTGTGGACTACCAGTACCAGCATGCGCTGGGTTTAACAGCAGTTGGTGGGCTACATAAGGTAGTAACTCACGCCACCGAGCGTGAGCAAACAGACGATGATACAGAGCTGACAGACTCTGCAAGGCGAAAAGCACCCGTGCTGGTAGCTCATGGAAACAAGTGGCACAGACAAGCCGCCAGACAGCAGCAGGAGTCGCTGTGGAAGTACGCGGCGGACTGTCGGCGGCGAGAGGCAGTAGGTTGGAGTGCTGCTAACAAAGGTAACCACTGAAGGGAATACAGTATCCCGCTTGAACGTGGAAGGATAACAAATACGACCGCACAAGAGGGGCGAGTAACAAAGAGCAGGACAAGGTCAGGAAACGGGAATACAGGAGGGACGGAGAAGGAAAGTACACTTACGGGACAGGAGCAAGGACCAGAACCAATGTTGGGGAAACCATGGAAGTTGGAACGCACTGGTGTAACCACTTGCCTGATAATTATAGCTTGCCGGAGTCAGGAAGATTAGAGCGCACTGTGCGTTCCCACGAATGGGTGAGCCAGTCCTGCTTCCATATCGCCTATCTGTTCCACAGCTTCCAAGGGCGATAAATGACATGTAGAGGTAAACTAGCGGTGCAGGAGGAATCCTCTGTCTTTCTTCGAGAAAGAAAAAAATGTAATCGAGTGAGAAATCCCGGCATAGGTTATGGAAATCGAGATTGAGATGTTGTTCGAGGAAATCTTCCTCTTCTTCGTCAAAAAAAAAGAGAAGAAAAGACATCAATCTTCTTCGTCCTCTTCCTCGTTGGCTGACGCAAGGGTCCTCGCATACCCTTCAAAACATGATTCCCCCAAAATATGGGAGGCCTTCAGGGCCTCGATGATATTCGAGAACACGACCCAGACTGCCTTGAAAAAGCTGCATGGAGACCATGCCTCATCTCGCTTCAGAAGTGACGGGTGGAGGCCAAAGACCAGACGCGCGAAATCCGACAAGTCGTCGATGGTGTAGTCGGAAGAAACTTCCCTGACACCTTGTAAAGAAAGATCAGAACTACCGGTGCATAAATCAGAGGTGACGACTAACAAGATGGCGCCGGGAATCCACCCGCTGTCGATGTCGAAGGATACTTCGATGCATCTATCGAAGGCGCTTCCTAAGGCGACTTCGAAGGTGGCATCAACACCTTCCTCAACCGCATCGAAGGCTCCTTCAACGTTGTCGAAGCCAGCGGCCATGACCTAGACCCCTTTTGATGCCATTGTCGAGGCCAACTTTAATTCCGGTGCCAAAATTGACACCTTTGTCAAAGCCAAGGTCGATGCCTATTGAGGCACCCAGAAAGATATACCAACCACCAACTAGACAAGACTTTTGAGGAGCAATCCCCTGAAGAGGACATTACTCCGGCTGGAGTGAAATTTGCGACTAGAGATGTCCCTGAAGAATTAATAAACCCTATATCTAAATGGCTGATCTGTATGAATGCCTACAAACAGCCAGTGGCCTGGATACTTCTCCTGAAGTAGATTTTGATAGACCCGACCCTGCAGAACATGCAGACTCTGGGTACAGAAATTTGATGAATAGTCATTGAGATTTTGGGATGGAACACTTAATTCCCCTAATTTTAATCAAGACGACCTGACGGACATCCTTAAAGAAGGGCCTCAAAAGGACCCTGTCATCCCCTTTCATAAAGCATTGCAAAAAAGGGTCATGGCCACATGGGAAACCCCTGATTCTGGCCCAGCTATAAATAAATGTCCAGGGAAGTAGACCTTCCTCATCTGACCTGGAATACCTAGCAAAACATCCCTCGCCTGAGTGCTTAGTGGTGCAGGCAGCCACATCTACTAGGCATTCGGCCTACCCTTTGATTCCTCCGGATAGGGACGACAAAAGGATTAATGCCTGTGCCCAGAAGGTTTTTTCTTTAGGCAGCATGGCCTTAAAAACGACGAATGTGACTTATACACCCTGTTGGATTGTATGACGGCAGTGGCTGAACACGTTCCTGAAGGCGAGGAACAGGAAGGTTTCCTTGCAATCGTCGGAGATGGAAAGGAGGCTATGGGGGAATGGCTCCCATCAGGATTGGACACTGCTGACAGCTTAAGCAGGTCCATGGCATCTAGCACAGTCGTGCGCAGATTTGCATGGCTGAGGAAGTCTGGTTTTGCACCGGATGTGCAATCCAGATTACTCAATATGCCTTTTGATGGCTTGAGGTTGTTTGGCAGCAAGGCAGACAACAGTTTAGAAAAGCTGCAGACCCCGAAAGCGGCGGCTAAATTACTTAGCACCTCTACAAGACAGCCTCAACAACACTCCTACTCAGGGTCCTCTTCCTGGAGGAACTGTCCTTTTTCGATTCTACTCATTTGGGAGAGGGAAAGGACAGGCCAGTCAAAGGACAACAAAGAAAATGTCCTTGTGGTGGAAGAGGAAAGAGTGTTAGATCAGCAGCGGCAGCTGTCCCCTCAGCCACTGCTGCAAAGCCACTGAGACCTTAACATACAAGACCCCGTTGGGAGGCAGGATCACTCGGTATCTGAACGAATGGCGGGCGGGGCATTACTTCAGATGCCTGGGCACTAGAAACAGTGGCCCATGGTTACTGTCTTCTGTTTCGACAAAGGCCTCGGGACCATCCACCGGGAGCCAGGTCTATCAAAATTCCAGACCCGCTCCTTGTGCAGGAGATTGTAACCCTGCTACAGAAAGGCGCAATAGAACATGTACCTGTAGCGGAGAGGAACAAGGGTTGGTACTCCTTATTTTCTCATTCCCAAGAAGGAAGGAGGATCGAGACCCATCTCAGACATAAACAAATTGAACCAATTCCTCAGGAAGAATAAGTTCAAGAATGGTTGGTTTCATTGGACCTTCAGGATGCTTACTTTCATGTGCCGATCCATCTCAAGCACAGAAAGTAGCTGAGGTTCGCGTTTGGCAGTTCTCATAATCAGTTTCAAGAAAACCATGATCCTGATTGCCCCGGATTGGACCAGGAGAACGTGGTACCCGGACCTTCTGGACATGTCCATCTGCCCTCCAATGCGTCTTGCACAAAGACAATCTCCTCTCGCAAGAGGAAGGTCGAGTTCTCCATCCATAGGTCAAAACGCTCAACCTTCATGCATGGCTTCTGAGAGGTTTAGGTATAAGGATTGGGACCTCCTGGATGACGTGATGGAGATTTTCCTTTTGACCAGAAGGCCAGCAACAAAGTCCTTGTACCGGTGTTGGAACAAGTTCAGTAACTGGTGCAGGGAAAATAAATGTGGACCCATTCCTATGTAATGCTCCCATGGTACTCTTTCCTGTTACACTTGGCCATTTTGGGGTTCCAAGTTGGCACTCTAAAGGGATACTTGGCAGCGCTTTCTATTTTCAAGCGCTCCTCAGAAGAGGTATCTTATTTTAAAATGCCCTTGGTTATTCAATTTCTGAAAGGGTTCACAAATCTGTCCCCTCCAACACCCTTACAGGTTCCCATATGGGATTTAAATTTAGTTCTAAAATTTGTCACATGTATCCCTTTTGAGCCATTACATTCTTGCCCGTTAAGGCTCCTCACTTTGAAGATAATTCTGCTAGTGGCAATTGCATCAACCCGCAGGGTGAGGGAGTTGCAGGCACTCTTTTGTAAGCCTCCTCACACCATTTTCCATAGTGGCAAAGTTTCACTTGGGGTCAAACCACCTTTTCTTTAACCAAAACTAGTCTGACTTCCACCTGTCAGAGAAAATTACCTTACCTTCTTTCTATCCTCCTCCGCATGCAAGGAGAAAGAAAGGCTAGACAGATTGGACCCGAAAAGGGCTTGTATACCTCCAGATTGGCTAAATTTCGACAGTGACCAACTCTTTGTCGGGTATACTGGACACAAATTGAGTCTAGCGGTTTCAAAACACACTGTCCAGATGCATAATCTCGAGGTGGCTTTTTTGCAAAAGCCGTCCTTCCCATGGTTCATCAATAACATTTCTGGTACTCACTACTCCAAATTCATACTGCTTTGGGAGCCGATTGAAGATGAGGAATACGTGGGAGGGATCTATGTGATCATTGCGACCATCATAACTACGACGGCCGAAAATGACTACTTTTTTGTTAATTATTTTAAACTCCCTTTAAAATATATATATGATATATATATGAGCCAGTTGAACCAATAAATGAAAACGAAACTACGAGAATGATTCTAACCTTTCATAATGAGGTAACAGAAGTAAAACTAATATTCCGTAGACATTGGAGGATCTTACTGGCAGATAAAGATTTGACTGCAAATCTGAAAATGAATCCCGAAATAAGCTACAGACGGAATCGATCTCTGAAAGACAGTTTGGTACAAGGCTTCATGGCATGGGACGGTCCATCCACAAAAGAAACATGGCTAAAAACACAGAAGCCAGGCTTCCGAAAGTGCACTCGATGCAACATTTGAAAATATGCAAGAAATTGTGTCCTATGAACATCCGGTGCTAGGTAATTCCATTACCATTCAGCAGAAGATCACATGCGAAACAGATTTTGTATTCTATGTACTGGCATGTGCATGCAAGAAATGGTACATCGGGAGCAGTAAGTGTAAATTAAAAATTCGGATTCAACAGCATGTGCGGGCCATTCAACACCAAGATCCAAATTACCTCATGGCCAAACATTTTAGTGACTATCATGGTATTACCCACATTGTTTGTTTACAATTGTTTGAATGACACAATTGTTCGAATAATAGTGGTCCTAATTGACCTTCTGCACAATTGACCGTATGGTCATTTTAATATATTTTATGGGTTGGTGTAATAATAATATAAGGGGATTGGGAGGGGGGGTTAGATTGGGTGAGGGCTGCGGGGGTTTCCCCCCGCATATATATCCTAATTGACTGTTTAAATTCGGTCAATTGTGCAGAAGGTCAATTGTTATTCGAACAATTGACATTCGAACAATTCGTATACAACCACTATCATGAGGCTAAAATGGACAGTTTTTACTTCTTTCTCTATACATAAGATAGAGATTGATCCCAGAGGAGGTAATAGAGAGAAGAAACTTCGGCAAAAAGAAACTTGTTGCATTCTAGATTTTGAAAGCAAAACACCCAGTGGGCATAACACAGATGAGGAACTATACACATTCCTGGGTTAATATTTGAACTGTTATGATGCAATGAGACGATATAATTTTAACCGGAGTACTGATGTGGACCATGATATGAAAGCAAACTTGCTCTCCCGAGTAGATTGTATCCAGTATGAGAAGAAAGAACTTCCTGAGTTGTAATTAGTCCTTTTGCCCCTTTTGGAGATCTTGTCTGTTGTGTTGGTCTTTCTGTTTCCCACCTTATCTCTTCTCCAATATCGGGTTAACAGTAGAGACTGTAATTTTAATTCACTTTTGGGATTTGATGGGTTTGGTTGATCCAACTCACAATGATATTTGTAGGGTTTTGATTGGATGTGACATGTGGGCGTTCATATTCTGGTTTTAATCTGTATATAGAGACTGGTACCTGTCCTTGGTAGAACTATAGGCACTTGCACTTTCTGGAGGGAGAGATGAATGGCACTTTTTTCAAAAATTACTGCTAGCAAATTGCACTTTGCACCAAGGAATGAGTACCATGTGTATATATAAACCGAAGGCCATTCGGTGACGGTTTGGCTTAATAACCGCCAATTTTTAATATAAAGTATGGCAGGCCTTGTGAAGGACAATTTGGACTTAGCAAATAGGTGCACTATGCACTTCATGATTATGTTGCCGACATTATGCACTTTACAGCTATGCTGAGAGTAATCTGCAATACTTTGGACTGAGTAATATGTGCACTATGCACGTTATGGTTACGCTGATAGCACTATGCACTTTTAAGTTATGTTGCGAGTAATATGAAATGCATTTCATTATTTATAATAGCATTGTATTCCTACTACCATTGGAATTACCAAAGAGTATTATCTGTACAGGGCTATGCAGTAGGTCATGTGATCTCCACCACATAATGAAGAGGCAACAACGAGCACTATGCTGGGACACACAGACCTCATGCAAATTACTGGTACCTTCACCAAATGGGTTTCATGACAAGCTACCAAAAAGGAGGGGTGAGTTATATATAATACGGGCTAGCAGCCTGGGTATGGCAAACCCATTTGATAGAACAGACCCGTTCCAAAATGGCCGACAGTTTTTCGACAGATTGGGTAGTCCTCTCTCTGTCTGTCCACATGTCACATGGGGTATTTTAACCAATATTTGGGTCAATAGTTGTGAACAAGCGGTCAGTGGACCGTGAAACGCGTAGACTCGATTTACTATGCGCCAGATACCTTGGGAGGGCCACAATGTGAGTGGCTTGTGAAAACATTTTCTTGCCACGAGGATGTGCAATGATTTTATGGATTCTTTTTTGATAATTAAATAAAGTGGAACAATTTTGCATTTTGTTTTCCTGATTCTGTAAAGTCTTTTGGGACCAAGGAGTGCTCCTCCACCAACTGCGGAAACGACAGCTGAAGCAAGATATATATAGAGATGGAGAGATATCTAGATATCGATATCTAGAGAGAGATATCTAGAGAGATATCTCTATATCGCTCTAGAGAGATCTCTATATATCTATTCTGTGAAAAAACTTTGTTAAAGGGATGTTATGGTTCCAAGTAAAACCGAAAAACCCTTGAAATCCGCCAGTTATGGTAAGCTAAGCAACAATAACTCGTGCCACCACCGTGCACTGCTAAGCCTAACACCCAGGACATCAAAGATGACATCACAAATGTCATTGATATCACTGATGACATCACATGTCTGACGCCCCCTTTTTTCCTTTCCTGACATATCTAGGCCACATGAGTTTCTTCAGTAACAGTCGGGAACTAAAAATTGTAAATGTACTATATTTGTAGACTTATCCTTCAAGTATGTTCTGACAATAATTCCCTTATGGTCCAGTCATATCATATGAAACATACATAGGGGAAGACACAACCTTGAAAGACAGCAATCCTTTTTGTGCATTGAAATTATTATCAGTAGAGTTATCAGCACTTTCTGATATTTTTGATGTTTTTTTATTACTGTACTTTCCCTGTATATGCTCATATTTTTATATGTTGTACTCACACTATTTTCCTTAGGGTCCAGACACATCAAATGATATATATATATATAGATAGGGTAAGTAACAGCTTTGAAAGAGAGCAATCATTTCTCTGCATAAAGGTAAACAGTTTCTGCTACTATTGCTGTTTTCTTTCGTACTTCAATTCCCTTGTATATATTCATATTTTATGTGTTGTTGTCTTTGTGATTTGTCTATAATAATGCAATTATGTAGTAAGTGGGTTTTATTAACTACTTATCACAAGTTTCACTGTACGCAAAACTCTAATATGAAAAGTTATCATTTCACTATTCAACATGGCAAGCTTATGAATATTGCACCTCCATGAATGCTGCACACAATGCCCATGTTTCTACATGAGTACCTTAGTATACTGGATTGAAGTTAATAGAATGCTATTTATATCAATGTATAGCTTAATGCACCGATTAGCACTTGATATTTATTCCAATAATCTTTGATACTTTTTTAAATTAACATTACACTAAGAATCCCTTGTACAGACTTTTCATGAAAGGTAAATACACATGTGATGTCCTCAGCGATGTCATCAATGACATTTGTGATGTCATCTTTGATGTCCTGGGTGTTAGGCTTAGCAGTGCACGGTGGTGGCGCGAGTTATGGTTGCTTAGTTTACCATAACTGGCGAATTTCAAGGGATTTTCGGTTTTACTTGGAACCATAACGTCCCTTTAACAAAGTTTTTTCATTGAATTTCATAGGTTTTTATTAGTGCAACTTAACCATAACGTCCTTTTCAATGGCTGAAGACCACTAGCATCCTAGGTTCTCAAAGTGGGAACCCGGGGTGGCAAAAAAAAGATTTTTCTTCCCAAACCGGAATGCCTGCGGCGTCCTGGTGTAGGAGGTAAAAGATTTTCCTAAAATGGACACCATGGAAAGGGAAGGCGGGGTGTATAAAGAGAACACAACAGGGCATGGGTGGGGGGGAACCAGGAGGGAGACACTGGGCATGAGAGGGGGGTGGGGGTGTAACAGGAGAGAGACACGGGGCATGAGCGGGGGGTGGGGGGGTAACAGGAGGGAGACACGGAGCATGAGCGGGGGGTGTAACAGGAGAGGGACACGGGGCATGAGCGGGGTTGGGGGGGTAACGAGAGGGAGACGCGGGGGTGGGGGGCGTAACAGGAGAGACACAGGGCAGGAGAGAGACACGGGGCATGAGCGAGGGGTGGGGGTGTAACAGGAGAGAGACACGGGGGTGGGGGCAACACCAGGGAGACACAGTGCATGAGCGGGGGTGGGGGGTAACGGGAGAGTGACACGGGGCATGACTGGGGGGCAACAGGAGAGTGACACGGGGCATGAGCGGGGGGTGTGGGGCAACAGCAGGGAGACACGGGGCATGAGCGGGGGGTGTGGGGCAAGAGCAGGGAGACGCGGGGGCCGGGGGAACACGAGGGAAACACGGGGGTGGGGGTAACAGCAGGGAGACACGGGGCATGAGCGGGGGGTGGGAGGGCAACAGGAGAGGGACACGAGGCATGACCAGGTGGTGGGGGGGCAACAGGAGAGATACGGGCATGAGTTGGGGGGGAACAGGGGAGACACGGGGCATGAGCGGTGGGTGGGGGGGTACAAGGGAGACACGGGGCATGAGCTGGGGTGGGGGGGTACAGGAGAGACACGGGCATGAGCGGTGGGTGGGGGGGTACAAGGGAGACACGGATAATGAGCAGGGGGGTGGGGGGTACAGGAGGGGGACACGGGTAATGAGCAGGGGGTGGGGGATACAGGAGGGAGACACAGGTAATGAGCGGGGGTGAGAGGGGGAACGGGATATCCGGTCCTCCGCAGGCCACCGTGTACCGATGGCTGGCGTGTCTCCTGCAAGTCTGCAGCAGCCTGGGATGTTCAGGAAGTGTAATCCACATGAACCTCACACAGCCCCATTGGAGGCTCCGCTGTCCTCTGATTTTATCGCATCGGAATTTTCGCTTGTTACGTTGTGATAATCACTTGTGAAGTCTGAAGTCACCGCAGAGCTTGCCACAGATGCCAATATACGAACAATAAACTAAGATGGCAGGCGTCCCTGAAAATAAGACGCACTGCACGCTTTACTGCAGCCAATGGGAGAGCATGTCGGATGTCCGCAGACATCACGCAAGTCGCTTGCCCAATCCCCATCCTGTCTGCGGAGTGAACAGGGAAGTGTGTCCGCAAAGCGGACAGATATCACTAATTTTTTTCACTTACATTTTTGTCTTTTTTTTTAAAAAAAATCTACTGGACGGATTTACACCAAATAAAAAAAAAAGCATGCTTTCGGGACCAAGCCGCCGCTCCTGCTGCAAATTTGGTGTAAATCCGTCCAGCGGTTTGGGCTGTAGGCGTGAGCAAAGTTTTTCCCATTATGTCTATGGGGAAAAAAAGTTTTGGGACCCCCCCTATAACTTTGCCCCCGCTGGACCAAACCTCACCAAACTCAGCAAAAAAAAATTCAGAGTGGGCCATATACTTTTTTTTGCAAAGTTTGGTGAGGATCTGTCCAGGGGGAGCGAAGTTATAAGCCGCCCAAAAAGTGCTCTTCCTATGTAAACAGCAACTTAACCATAACTACATGGCCACTACCGTGGCCATGTAATATAGATATATCTATATAGATAAACAGAGCTATAGATAGATATCTATCTAGATGTGTATATATGTATATATAGATATGCATATATAGATATGCACCTATATATGATATGCACCTATATATATATATATATATATATATATATATATATATATATATATCTATCTGCCTGCTTAGATCACATGCTGTGCATAGGCTGACATCTATTGGAAGCTGCAGAGTATTAGTTTGTTTTTTGAAACTCAATAATGGGCGTCGATACAGGGCGTGCCAGTAATACTATCCCTAGTTTGACGTCCACTGTACCCATGATCCCTCACGCGTCTAGGACCCTCATTGTTTTTTTTTTCCACCATACTAGTCGGAAGCATCCTGCAGAGTACCCTGGTCTTAGCCATAATTTTGCAAAATATCATATTTCCATGTTTTCTCCACCCCAATGTCGAGTCACCGAAGATCGACACTAGACGCTGGTCCGGAGAAGAAAAACAACCGTCGAGAGCTGCACGATGGACTTGGAAGGCCTCTGGCCTCGGCCACTACAAGTAGGGAAAGTGGGGTGTTGTACATACTCTAATTAAAATATATTATGTTATGGAGGGTACCCTTTTCCAATTTTGCCCTAAGTGCAACCTCAAGTACCCTTGGGTTGACAGACACGCTACCTGTAACCTGCTTGCCAAGGGACCACCCCGAGGCGAACTGCAGAGTGTGTAGTCTGCTTAAACCGAGGACTCTAAAGGACCGTTCGATGAAACGTTGGGCACACCACGCCAGGCAACAAGAGGCCATGGAAGCGGAGGGCGCCTTCAGTGATGGCAGCGACGCTATCCTATCGGACGGCGAGTGCAACGTGGCGTCGAGACAGCCAAGCGCAAGTCCCTGATCTCGGAAGGTTGTCCGGCAGGGCAGCTATGGGGACCACCCCCGGCGACACAAGCGCTACCCACAACATATCCACTAAGCATTCGAAGTCCACCCGAAACTCGGCACGCGTCGAGTTCTCGGAGAGGCATGCAGAGAACAGTCCACCGAATCGGTGTCCTCTGGGCTTTCTCGATCAAGATCGCCGCATGACACCAGGCAACCATCCACTGTTGCCAAGAGTTCCTCGCTCTCTAAAGTAACGGAGGTTTGATTGTCGGGAGACGAAGACGACCACCATTCCCAGGCCGCACTCCCGGAGTCGGCGTCAGCAGACCACTTAACGGCTGCTCCCGTGCCCCGACCTCCACTCGCTAAGAAAAGGGACACTACCCCCGAATCTCGACGCCAGACGTCGAAGAGCTCCAAAAAGGTGAAAACACCGGGGAAACACTCTTCCAGTCACGGGGAGGGGAGTTAAACGGCAGAAAAAGCATTCCAGCCTTCATCTGCACCACAGACACATAAGGACAAGTCACAATCTTCTGAAAGAATGTCCAAGACCCCTGCACAAGGCCATAGGTCCAGTCAGGATATAGCAGGGAAACACTCCCAGGAGAGGGTAATCCCCAGCTCTAAAGAATGGTCAGGTGAGGATATAGACAGTTATGTCTAGAATGTCATCCCTAGCAGACTTCTATGCCAAAAATCCACAACACTTCCTCGCCTATAGCCCTGACGGGGCAACCCCCTCAGGGTCTAAGGACCCGCAACCCCCTGGCAAAAAACTTTGAGTTGAGGCGCCAACGCAAAGTAGGTCTTCTGACCTTTTCCATGTCCAGCCATACTCAATAGGGTGAGGATCCATCTTTTAACAAGGATCCAGAATTGGCCACGTTGGACGTCCATACTGGAATGGGTTACTATGGGGATGACTATGTCCAAGATGACGAAGATGACCCAGAAGTCTACAGAGTAGACTCCCCAGTAGACAAAACCTCCGGTTACCGACTCTCCCGTCGACAACCAACCTCTCTTAAATGAGGTCTTATCTAGAGCAGCTGAACACTTCCGCATAGATACGCAGGGAGCACAGGAGGAGAGGGACTTTGCTGAGGAACTAGTGGGAGAAAGGAGACCTGTTGCCCAGGCCATCCCTATTGTCAAATCAATACAAAGGAGAATAGACCCTTCCCTTCTCAATCCCAACCTCACCAGGGCAGTAAACCCCAGGATTGAAAAACTGTTCAGGGCAGGCCAATCAGACCCACTCTACATAAGGGGGCAACTGAAACCGGGCTCCCTGGTAGTGACTAATATCCGAAAGAGGGCGGAACACCCTTATCGTCGGCTGACGCTCCCCCCGACAAGGAGAGCAAGAAGATCTATGGGTTGGGAAGGAAGGTATCCTCCACTTCCCCCTACCAGGCAAGGATTGCCAACTCCACCACCCTGCTGGCGAGTTACAACTGCCATCAGTGGGAAGAAGTTGCGGCGCTCATTGACTCCGCCCCGGAACCTTTAAAAAGCCAGTTGGCACAGGTTGCGTCAGAGGGAAGAGCCGTATCCGGTTGCATCCTTAAGGCGACCTTTGATGCAGCGGATAACGCTGGCAGACTGATGGCAGAGAGCACTGTTATCAAAATCAAAAGACATGCTTGGTTAAGACAATCTGGGTTTAAACCCGAGACACAAGCATCCTTAATAGACAAACGGTGGAGCCCGATCTACTGTTTGGTAAGGTGGTAAAGGACGCCTTAAAAAATGCGAAAGATGAATACGAGACTCTCAAATCCCTGGGCCAGTTAACCAACAAACACCCTAATCAAAGAGGGAATGGTTATTTTCGTCACCCACACGGCCAAAACTCACAGAGGCTCCAACTATTCCCAGGGGCAGGGTACACCATGGAATAACAACCAGCAGTCTACCCAGGGTTATGGCAGGGGTAACAAGAGGGGACGTGGTAAGGGTAGAGGCAGCCCCAATAGAGGCGGCGGCACGCCTCCCGCAAAACAGTGATGTTCCGTTCAGGGTCCCTTCGCGCGCATCCCCATTAGGGGGACGCATTTCCAACTTCACCCAAGCTTGGGAAGGGATCACATCAGACAGGTGGGTGCTGTCCACAGTGTCCGCAGGATACTGCATAGAACTGTTAGAGCGGCCCCGAAACCACCCTCCACGTCAAGATACATTCATTAGACCACCAGAAGATCCTCCTCGAAGAGATCGCCAATCTTCTAGCAAAGCACGCGATAGAACTCGTCCCGGGACACAAGGTAAACAAGGGTATTTATTCAACTTACTTCCTTGTGCCAAAAAAAGATTTGACAATGCGCCCAGTATTGGATTTACGGCCTGCAAACAAGTATGTCCAGCCCCAAAAGTTTTGCATGACTACTTTGCAAGATGTAATCCCCCTCCTAAAAAAGGGGAATACATGGCAACATTGGACATGAAAGATGCCTACTTTCATATTTCCATGTTCCCAGCACACAGAAGATTCTTGCGCTTCAAGGTGGACAGTCAGCACTACCAGTCCAAGGTACTGCCCTTCGCTATAGCCTCGGCTCCAAGGGTATTCACCAAGGTACTGGCGGCGGCACACCTATGCAGGGAGGCAATCCCAGTGTACCCTTACCTGGACGACTTGCTCATCACGGGGGAGACCCCAGTAATTTGCAGATCAAATATTCAAAGAACTATCGACCTCCTCTTCGAATTGGGTTGCTCCATAAACGAGAAAAAGTCAAGTCTGGTGCCAAGCACCTCCAAACAGTTCCTAGGAGCTGTCCTAAACACACAAGAAGGGTTGGCCTTACCATCGGAGGAAAGAATTTGGAATCTAATGCTGCAAATTCCGCTAGATCAGGCCGGTCGCCGGATAACGGTGCGCAAAGCGATGCGTTTGCTGGGCATGATGGCATCATGCACTTACCTGGTCCCCCACGCACACCTGAGCATGCGTCCCATGCAAAAAATGGTTGGCGAAACAGTGGTCTCAGGCAAGTGGCCAGTGGGACGATCTAGTGGTCGTTTCGCCAACACTTGTACAAAGTCTTCACTGGTGGACAAGAGAACCTGTCAAAGGGGAAACCCTTTTACGATCCCGAGGTACAGGCTGTAGTTACAACAGACGCATCCCTGTCAGGGTGGGGAGCACACCATCTCCACCACACAGCTCAGGGTCTCTGGTCTCACTCAGTGGCCAAGAATCCTATCAATCTGCTAGAACTTCTGGCAGTATTCAGAGCGCTTCAAGCGTTCGAGCCCTACCTGTTGAACCTGTCAGTGCAGATCCTGACAGACAGCACAACAGCTATGTTTTACCTAAACAAACAGGGAGGAACTCGTTCGCCAAATCTGTTCAAGCCTGCCCAGAAAATGTGGATATGGACACTCAGACGGAACATCTACCTGTCATCTCAACATGTTCAAGGGGAGCTCAATTCTCTGGCGGACGCTTTAAGCAGAGATCTTCTCCCGGAAGAACACGAATGGTGTCTACACAGAGAAATCGTAGATCTCTTCTCTCAGTGGGGTTTCCCCACTAGACCTATTCGACACAGTGCCCAGGATTCGCATCCAGGTTTCCCCCAACCAGACTCTTAGGGGAACACCCTGTGGATGAACTGGTCAGGGATGTTTGCGTATGCTTTTCCACCAACCCCTCATCAGGAAGGTGGTCAGCAAGATGCACAGGGAATCTATGACGCTCGTCCTAGTTGCTCCCATGTGGGCGAGGCAACCGTGGTTCCCACACTTGCGCAGACTAGCGGTGTGCGATCCCATCAAACCCCCGTGCTGGTACAACCTACTGTCCCAGCACCAAGGTCAGACGGTGCATCCTCCACCCAACTCAATGAACCTGGCAGCATGGCTCCTGAGGTCATATAGTTTGGACATCTCAATTTACCTCAAAGATGTATGGACAACCTAAAAGAATCTAGGAAGCCAAACACACGGTATTGCTACTTTGACAAATGGAAAAGATTAGTTATCTGGTGCCAGAATAAGCAAATCAACCCAGTTGATTGCGCTCCTTCCACTATAGTCGCCTACATGCTCCACCTGCTGGAAGCAGGGTTGGTATTTAATTCACTGAAGGTACACCTGGCAACTGTCCGTATACACCACCTCACATAACAAGGTATCGTAGTGGAAAGTACCAGTGGTTAAAGCCTTCATGGAAGGAGTAAAGAGACTTCACCCTCCACTTTCTAACCCACCACCAGGATGGGACCTTAATGTGGTGCTTGCTAAACTCATGGGCCCCCCATTGGAGCCCATGCATAAAAGCAGTCTCAAACACCGGACATATAAAATTGCCTTCTTGGTAGCCATTACGTCTATAAGAAGGGTCAGTGAAATTGAGGCTGTCAGTGCAGGATCCTTTCTTTACTGTCCATAAAGATAAACTGGTTTTACGAACACACCCTAGGTTCTCACCTAAGTTTATTTCTAAATTCTACATTAAGCAGTCCATTGAGCTTCCGGCTTTCTTCCAAATCCCATGAAGCTCGACTGAAGTGAAACTACACACTGTAGATGTGCATAGGGCGGTCCTATACTATGTAAACAAAACCAGAGCGCTAAGGAAAACAGACCAACTGTCTCCATAGCTACATAGAGGGAGATCGTGCCTGTAAAGGAGCCATCTCTAATTGGATTATGAACTATATCCAGCTGTTACTCCCTTTCTTTAAAAACTCTGCCTTTCACGCCAAGAGCCCACTCTACAAGAGGCGTTGGGGCCACTCTGGCTTTCATTGCAAATGTACACCTTGACACCATTTGCAAAGCAGCTACCTGGAGCTCTATTCACACTTTTACTCAGCACTACTGCATTGACGCCCATTCCAAGACAGATACTCAAGTGGGACAAGCGGTTCTAAGACATTTATTTGCTCATGACCCTTCTCACATCCCACCTCTTTCTTCTAACACTGCTCGCTAATCTGTGCACAGCATGTGATCTAAGCAGATTCCACAAGCCTCAGAAGGGATACATTGCTCACCGTAATCGTATTTCTGATGCTTGTATCTGCTTAGATTCACATGCGACACGCCCTTCCTCCCCTCTAAGAGAAGGCGCATGGATGCTTGTAGTCTTATCTTTCTATCTGCTTGGATAATCTGTACTCGCTCTACTCCTCATCCTACGTCATGTCAGAAAAGATACAATCTGAGGGTGAGGGATCATGGGTACAGTGGATGCCACACTAGGGCTCGTATTACTGGCACGCCCTGTCGACGCCCATTTTCGACTTTAGAAAATCAAACTGTAATACTTGCAGCTTCCACTAGATGTCGGCCTATGCACAGCAAATAAATATATAACCCCTGCAGACCTCAATATTAATATCACATACACCCCCCCCCTATATATGTGATGTAAGGAGGGGGGGGGTCTACAAAAAATAATTTCTAAATTCCTTAAGAGCTGGAGGTCAATGAATGCCTGGTCATCTGATACACCTCATCATATGGTAAAAACAGAACTGAAGCCAATGGGCGCGGCTCGAACCCTTTATATTGCGGATGATGTCGACGCTCGATGGCAGCCCCGAGGGATATCGATGCCGCAACCTCGAGCACAGTGCCCTCTGGTGGGAACATCTTTTCTGAAGCAGCAAAGCTGGAAGATACGAATATCTAAGATTAGGGATACGTGGGAGGAACGTCCAATCGAAAAAACGTTAGTTGGTAAGTAACTTACCACTTAGCACAGTGCACTTGAGATGCCTACATCCACATTGACAATCCATTGACCAAACATGTGCTACCTCAGGTTCACTGTAGAAATTCGGCTTTCAGTTCTGTATACTGCCCTTTGGACTCTGTTTGTACAAATTCCTAGTGGCAGTGGTGATCCCTCTGCGGAGAACATAAAGGTATTTGCATATCTCGACCAGTTGGTGAAGGGACCTTTACAATGAGCAGCTGAAATCAGCAGGCCATCTACTCCCTGATCCCTCTGGAATTCTCTATCAACATCACAAAATCATCCCTCTCTCCAGCTCCAATGATCACGTTCCTAGTTGTAGATTTGGATATATCTTTACTGAAGGACAAGCCATCAAGAGAAACAGTTACTTATTTGGTTCTGATGAACGAGTTCACACTCTAAGAACCTGCTTTGTGTAGGAATTCAAATGCTTTCTGAGCACAAGGTCTTTGTGTCTATCTCTCATACCCATTTACAGGTTTCAGAAGTGCTGTATTCCGGAGGAGATTGACGCACAGCGGATGCGGGCAATAAGTTTGTGAGATGACCAATTACAACAGAGTCAGCGTTTTCAGCATTCACTACACTGGTGCACACACAAAAGCAGACTACTCATGGGAATGATGTTCTAAAAGCCAATGCTTACCATGTGGATGGAAACCTCCCTGCAAGGGTGAGGCACACATCATAGTAGCTTAGAAGCAAATGATATATGATCCGTAGTGGAGACCAACCTGCACTTCAATGTTCTGGAACTAAGAGTAATTGCTGAGCTCCAAGATCCTTTTTTTTTTTTTACCACCGCTCAGTGGTGTAAAGGGGCAGTTCATGAGAACACAACATCTATGCACTACACAAACAAGGAGGATAGCACAAGATCATCACTGTTTTCCAAGGAGGCCCGATTTTATATGGGGGGAATGGGCAATCTGGGCAGAGCACCGTCCAAAAAAAAGAATGTGTGAATATTTTTAGCAGCGAAAATGCGGTATTCCACGACTGGGAGCTGGACAACAAGCATATTCCTAATGTTCGAGTTTGGGGAAGCCAGACCACGGATCTGTCTGCCACCAGGGAGAAACTGTTTATTTTGTAAGCAAATTCTGGAAAGCAGGATCTGTGAGGGATGCATTTACAATTCCATAGAGAGCGAAGTTGATGTATGCCTGCCTGGCCATTCGTCTGACATCTAGAGTGTTCTAGCGGTCAAGTCATAAAACCTCCAAGATCCCCGTCTTGGTGGTTGAGACAACTATAGTACTCTATTTTAACCAGAATGGCAGCAGCAGAACTAATTTTGCTCAGACTTCACCCAGTGCTACAAAGGGTACGACGGAGCTGGATACTCCCTCAAAATCGGAAGTGTCAATTACTTGCAGCATGACTCCTTACCATCACAAATATATACATCTAAATCTATTGGCGGAGTGCACATCTGTTCTTAAAGCCACAAAGGGGCCAAAGACATGCAGGAAGTGTTCCACACTGGTGTGGAAAAAAGGGTCTGGACACACGTGAGATCACAGTTGTAGCCGTATTCGCTGAAGCTGGTTGAAAAATGGTCTGTTCAGTCCTCAAAATCCACCTTTCAGCGATTACCTTTTACACTGAAAGTTCCCAGGGACGTTCATTCTTTTAAGGCTCTGTGGTTATAACCTTCTCGAAGAGGTTATTATGCCCGTTCCCATCAATGTGGCACCCTGTACCTGCATGGGAATTAAACAGTTTTGACAGCATTAATAAATCCATTGTACAAGTGTGTTCAAGTGTGATTCTTTAGGCAGTAAAAATGTAAGCCCTATTCCCAATAGGAGTATTTTATGAGTGAGTAAAAATATGTTCTAACTGGAAAACTAATTTTCTTTTTCATAATTTTTCCTTTGCACTTATTTATTCATACACATTAAAAGATGCATGTTTACTTCTTCCAATCTGGCAGCAATACCAGTAGTTACTCTTACGTCCCGTCCCCTTTCCTCCATACTGCATGGGCGTCCCTTCCAAGGGACCGGAGACGGAACCTTTTTCACCAGAAAAAAACGTACTTCCCCTTTAAATTTAGAGGTGCGGCACAGGGAGCATGCACAGCCCTAACTCCGCCGCCACACCTCAGTCCCCTTTTCCATGCTGACGGGAACAGGCCGAATTCACCAGCGGTCCTGTGTTTGGCTTCGGCCATTAAATTCCATGCGCGGATACTTATTTTCTGTCTTTTTTTGTCTTATCATCATTCAGGTACTCTGTCCTCAGGCACCACACTCCTCCCCGGCGCATGTCAACTTCCACAGGGTTCAGCAGGTGTCCATCCTGCAACGGGCTCTTCCCAACTTCAGACCCTCACGCTGTCTGCCTACGTTGCCTTGGCCCAGACCACAGTTGGTAAGCTTGCACAGCATGTGGCTCGCTGTCATCGAAAGCGCTGAAGAACAGACTAGCCAGGTGGAGGGAGCTCTTCCAGAAGTCTCCTCCAGAGGACCACAAGAACTTTGTGAAACACAGAGCCAGGCCCAAGGAAGGGCTGCTATTTTCCATCGCACCCCGCAAAGGAGATGCCTTTCCAATGACTCTCCCGTGCGGGAGGTACCGTTCGGGTCCTTGTACCAGCACGTGCACCGAGGCTGCTGCAGCTACCGGCCTTCATGCCGAGGGATTCTCTAATCCTCCTGGTGGCAGTGTTGAGGAACCGGAAGGTTCTTGTACTGGATTGTCATCCGAGGGGCTTCACCCTTGTACCGGCAATATGGCAGAGGGGGGGCTATGACCTAGTACTCGCAATACGTCCAAGGGGACGCCTAAACGCAGCTCTACCGACCCCCGGGTCGAGGGTGTCATACCTACCGGGTCTAGCCCCGAGGAGCACGGCAGGCCTCGTGATCCACATGCAAGAGTCTTGCAGGAGGCTGGGTCCGGCGAGCCGAGCAACACGTCGCAGGCAGCTCAACAAGATGGCCGCCGCGCCAAACAGAGGCACCGATCCAGCGCCATTCCAGGAGTTCGGCGAAGAACAAGTATCGAGGTGGAACTAACCTCAACCAGGTATGTGGCCTACAGCCTATCCTTATGCACAGGGCAGCTTCCCGCTGCGTCCATACAGGCAGGGTATGCAGCGGCTCAGGCAGCCCCTGGCTACCCGTCGGTACCCCCTACCACCTCTCAGGCCAGTGAAGAGGGGTTCTTCGAGAGGTTCCTCAGGCTCATGAAGTCACCTTGGATGGGGGTTATCCTCAAAGACGCCATCAGGGAAGTCCTCCCGACTATGCTAGTGGCACCACAACTTGGGCGGTTCTGTACCAGCCTCCGCCGCCTCCTCAGCCTCCCTGTTCCCCAGCCTCCGGCTCCAGCTACTCCTCCACCTCCGCAGGATCCTCCTGATCTGCAGGACATGCATTAGGAGGAGGATTCGGACATGCCATCCTCAGCCAGGTCCTTCCACGAATGTCTTGCTGGGCTGGCGGAGTACCTGGGCCTACCCCAACCCGAGGTTGAGCAGCCGGCAGAGGGGGTTCTGGCTGAAGTCCTTAAACAATGACCCTCTGCCAAAACTGGGATTCCTCTGCAGACCGATGTAGTCTCCCTGGCCAAGAAGGGTTGGCTCAAGCCCACTCGGTTTAGCCAGTCAATCGATGCCTGGACACCAAGTACATGCAGATGGAGAGGGATACACTCTTGCTCTCGGGCCATCCTCAGCCACTCTCCTTTGTGATTGCTGCGGCATCGCTATACTCCAAGTCTCAGTCGTCCTCAGCCGCCTCCTTTGTGGCATTGCTGGGCAAGGAGAAGATCTTGTAGGCATACGGGAAGAAACTATTCCAACGCGTCCTTGCATCTTCGTCAGGCCAACGCTGATGCCATGCTGGCTGCCGCTAACCAAAGGTTTTGGCGGGAAATTGCAGACTTCCTCCCGGAACTCCCTACGCAGAGTCAATCGTGCTTTAAGGCGGGGCTGGCTGAGGCCATGCTGGTGGCGCAGGACCTCATGGAATCCACCATGGCCCATATTGACACCTCTGGCCGTGCCATCTGTATCGCCACAGACATGAGAAGGACAGCCTGGCTCTGGGCCACGAAATTGAACCCAGACGCCCAGAAACGGATATTAGATCTACCATTCGAGGGGGTGGCGGGGGACCTCTTTCACTCTACCAGACGCAAGAGCTGGACAAGAAGAAAAACGGCTTACAAATTGCCAAGTCTTTATCCATCTTGACAAAGACTACGCCCAAGTCGTATAACCAGTCACAGCAGCGCTCCGACAGGGGGCGTACGTATGGAGGGCTCCACGGCTTCCAGGAACAGAGATCCAAGCAGCCGGACCGCTTGCCGTCTCAGAACCGGCGCAAGCAACAAAAAGGGGGGGGGGGGAGAGTAAGGGCTTTTTCCAGTCCCCCTCCTCCGTGACAGCCTCCGAGGGAAAGAAGGCATGACACGCCCCTTCGAGTCCTCATATCTCTGGTGGGGGCAGGCTTGCTCTCCATGCACATTACTGGCACCAGAATTTCGCGGACCTCTGTGTCCTCTCTGTAGTAGCCAGACTACAGCCTACCCATCCCAGCCTCCTCTCCCTCCTCCCCTCCACTCCCTCAGGTTGGGACAGCAACTCTTCTGGCAAAGATCCAGTTGCTCGTAGAAAGCCAGGCAGTTGAAGTCCCAGCCTCCCAGCCAGGCTTGGGCTTTTACTCCACGATTTTCACCATTCAGAAGAAAAACCAGGCGGACCTGAGAGTTGTGCTGGATCTTTCCACCCTCAACCTCTCCTTGCCCCTACAAAAATTCAAGATGGTTACGCCAGCTTTAATAGCGAAGACATTGTGCAAGGGAGACTGGATGTGCTCCCTGGATCTGAAGGACGCGTACCTACACGTCCCGATTGGGCAGCCACATCGTTCTTTCCTGCAGTTCAGGATCATAGGCTAGCATTTCCAATACAAGGTCTTCCCTTTTGGCCTCAATACGGCCCCCAGGGTCTTACCAGGCTCATGAATACGGTGGCTACCCTCCTCGCAGCGCAGAGCCTCCACATCTACCCATACCTCGATGACTGGCTTGTTCGGGCTACATCTCGAAGCGGTTCACCACTCTTCCCATGCCCGTATGAACACACTGCACGGTCTGGGCTTCTCGCTCAATCTGAAGAAGTCGCAGCTGCATCCCACGCAGACTCTTACATTCTTGGGCCTCATCTGGGAAACATGCTCTGAGAAGGCATTTCCGTCGGAGGATAAGATCTCGGCCATCAAGAGGGCCACTGCCCCCTTCCTCAGCAGAGTGTTGACCTCGGCATGGTGGTACCAGCATCTCCTGGGTCTTTTGACGGTGGTCCTATTAGATATCCCACACACGAGATTGAGGAGGATTCATCTGTTCACGGCTTCATGCAACCAGGAGCAGGGCTCTCAATTCGAGATGATCAACGTTCCTCCATCTCTCCCCCCGGACCTAACGTGGTGGTCCAGGGACTGCAGCCTTCAGACTGGCAAGCCCTTTCGGCTGCCCACCTTGCAGGTCACCATCACCGCAGACTCCTCCTTCGTGGGCTGGGGAACACCCTGGACGATCTTTCAGTCCATAGCACCTGGACTCGACTGGAGCAGGAATACCATATCAATTGGTTAGAGCTGAATGCTATCTGGCTAGCTCTCAGAGCATTCCCTACCACTTCTCAGGGGGAAGGTTGTCCTCATCCAGACAGACAACTCGACCAGTATGTACTAGGTCAACAAGCAGGGAGGCACCAGATCCCCCTCCTCTGTGCAGACTGGCAATCAGCATGTGGGAGTGGGCCCTGGAAAACGACATCTACCTCACGGCAGTCCACCTCGCGGGGGAATCCAACCTGGAGGCAGACGGGCTCAGCAGGTTGGAGCAGACAATTAAGAGTGGTAGCTAAACGACCTTGTTCAGATCTTCAACAGGTGGGGGTAATCCCTAGGTGGATCTCTTTGCCACCTGGCACAAGAAGTGCCCTCAGGTCTCCTCCTGGCATGGACAGGGTCCCGGCTGCCTGGGCGGTGCATTTTGCTTTCAGTGGGACGGCATGACGGCTTACGCCTTCCCTCCCACTCTGCTGATTCACAAAGTGATTTGCAAGATCAAGGAGTCTCGCCGACTCAACATCATTCGAATAGCTCCATGGTGGCCGGCCAGGTCATGAGTTTCGAGGCTGCTCAGCCTCTGAGGTGCCTCCGATTCACCTCCCGATGGGCCCAGCACATCTTCTGACGCAGCAGGCTGGCAGAATCATTCACCCCGCGCCAGGGAAACTAGCCCTCACAGCGTGTTATCTGCCTAGCCTAGGTTGAGAGGTCCCCCCCCCCCTGCCAAACTGAGTCTTACCCATGACCCTGTCGAGCTTAGCAGTTCTCCAGAGTTGGTATCTTTCATAGATAGGCATGCAACACACCCAGCTCAAGGACCGAAAAGGAGGTGATTAGGCTATAAAATGAAAGTCTTATTTTGTGATATATGAATATATAAACTATGAAGGGTATCCACGCTGGAGAACTTGTGTTTACCTCTCCCATGAGGTGCTCACCATTGAAGCACATCCCTCTACCATTCCTCAGTGCCCAACCCCACCTGTTTATTTTTTGTTTAATAGATAGAAATCCTGAGCTATAGCACATGCCTTCCCCAATACGAGATGCAACATCTTGCTTTGACATAATCCAGGGGAAGGAACCATGCCAAGCGCCAGCAGACATTTTGAATAAGGGTTTGTAAGATTAGTGTTAAATCTCATTTGCCTTCCAATAGTAAAATCGCTCCCACCAGTAAAATAACCTTGGTTCTTGACCTGCTCCTCTGGGAGCTTCTCTCCTTTCAGTGTAGGAATTCAATAGTTGCACAACTTGTTTTCTAGCAAGGCCTGGGTGCCTGTTGCATGGTACAACATTCTATTTTTCAAATTGTGTTATTAGGAAATATGTAGCCTGTCTTAATGCAGTACACCTTAAGAATGTCTCGTGCGGCACAGTTAAGCAGCAGCCAAAGCATTGGAGAGGCTGTTTTGGATGTTTCCTCCTCTTGAGTGGCGAGTAGGTCCGCAGAAAAATATTTGCACTCCTACATTGTCTCCTGTCCTCCATACTTTTGTTACATTCCGTCCTAAGCAATTTTTGTAGCACCACAAACACTATCCAATTATTTATTTTTTGGGATCTTATGCATGTGGCACCTGCTTGCCATTTTCTTTCTTTTCTTGGGTGTTCCTCCCCTTCCGTCTCCAGTTTTGTGGTCGTTTTTCTACTGTCCATGCCGGAACAAAAGGGGGTTGTCGGTTTTGTTTCTTGCCGTTGTCAATAAGCGGCTTCAGACTGATTTTCTCTTGGTCTAGAGTGCTTTGTGCCTGGTCACGGGTGGCACATGTGCATTTTCTATGATGGTCTTTCAATCTGCGCTCTCAGTAGTCCTCTCCAATGTGGGGAAGGGGTCTTTTTATGGCCGGCGCAGTCAACTTTGAATCTACAAAATTGAGCAGCAATAGCGGTTGGTAAGTGAGCTTATTTCCAAGGCACCCCGGTGCAGGGGATCTCTTCCTTCCCAGGGATCCCTTGCCAAGGGAGGGGCTCATCTGATTCTAGTGCCACTGAGGCATGTCCTGAGTCATCCAGTTTTGGAGCTTACCTGGGTACCGGAATGTGCACCTCAATGGCTAACTACGGAATTGGCAAGTCTGCGATTTGACAGGTTCTGTCAGTGTGAAGATTAAGTGAAGCACGGCAGCACAGATGTTCCCCATCACACAGCTAAAATACTGGGAACTTTCCCAGAGTCTCCCTGAATGAGGGCTTATCCAGTCACTAGTATAGCTGAGGTCCCCTTAATGTGATGGATAGTTTACCAGAGGTTCAAGATCGGGAGTTCTGATTCAACGAAAGGTGTCAAATTTGGCCCTCTTTGGTTTGGTTCATTTGGAAATTGTACCAGTAGACCCTGTCTCCTACTTGATAATCATTTTTGGTTGTCTTTAGATCATAGTGGGTCTTCATGTTGTCTGCAGATTTTTCTAGATTCCGCTGAGCATATGCAAAAGCATGTTGAAGAGGTTTTCTCAGATTCTCAACATACTCCTGAGTTGTGGAGGCATTTATCAAAGTCTGCTCTTGGGTTCTACAGAGCAGATGCAGGGGGTAGCACCATCATTCATCCAGTCATCAGGTCAAATGGAGACATCGTAGTTGCAGAAGAAGGGGTAGATCTGATGGCCATCAGGACAAGTGGTAATCGAATATCCCAACTTGGCCCAGAGTCTGCCACAAACATTTTTAGTACGCTCACAATGGTTTTATTGTACCTCTCGACTCCACCACCACAGGACTGGCGGTATGCAATGTGTAGTTTCCTTTTTACCGCAAGTATCTCCCACATCTTTGTCATCACTTCGCTGGTGAAGTGACTACCTCAGTCTGACTCAATCCTTTGGGGTAATCCAAAATGCGAGAAGATATGATTGATCATCAGGGCAGCTGCTGTTTCTGCCTTGCAATTTGGGGCCGGGAGACATTCCACCCATTTACGAAACAAGCATGTTATGGTTAACATGTACTTGTTCCTCCTAGAGGAGCAAATTGCGGGCCCTATGAAATCTACTTGTCAATCTAACCAAGGCAGTGTCATCTCACTCTTTTGAAGGGGAGCTCGGTGTGTGAGTGTTGGCTGAAATTGTGCACACACAAGACACCCCTTCAGGTATTGGTCAAGGTCCTGCCCCATGTGTGGCCAGTATACAAGATTTCGCAAGATTTCTAATGTAGCATGAAACCCCCGATGACCGGCTGTGGCCGCATCTTGTGCGTGACTTTGCATCAGGCTTCAGAATGAGGTTGGGACCACCCACTGGTCACAGCCAGATATGGATCTCCTCACCAACAAACCGTCTTGGATTCGGAACATTTTTGGACATTTCATCAACACTCTGAGGTCCTCTTTCCCAATGCATTCGGTATCCGCCAGAGGAAAGTTCTCAGGGTCCTCAATGTGTTGATAAAACTTATCAATGATTGGATCCCCTTATTGAGACGTGATTAAATCTGCATCTGGGGTCTCCTTACTCCACTGGGCATTTGAGAGTTCATTGTGAGCATTTGTCTGGGACCTAGTCATAGCAGTGACCTGGATTTCCCCAACAAGGGCTCGATCTCAAGGAGATCCCCCTTGGATGACTCTGGTTTTGGCCAGTTGATCAGCTAGGTCATTTCCACTTTGTCTGGTCCCTCTATTATGGAATGACCCTTGATCTTTTTCCAGTAGATGGTCATCCCACTAGAGGTGACCAGATCAATATTTTGTTTTGTCTTGCCATGTTTGAGTGGTTTGTTAGCACATAGCATGCCTCTGGTTTTCCAATTAACCAGGTGCTCCACGATCCCATTCCGGACATAATCTGAATCAGTGATTATGACCAGTTTGTGGAGTTGTTGTGGACAGCAGTGAGGATGGCTTGATGAACTGCCATCAGCTCTGCCACCTGACTACTACGGGGACCAATTTTGTACCCAGAAGAGGGTTCCGGGGCATCATCCACCCAGGCATTCCCAACGCCGGGCACCAGTTATTTTCCCCGTTGTCAACATGGCAGGAGCACCCATCCACATAGACCGTGGGCATTCTCTCGCACTTGTCTTCTTCATAGATTTTGTGCGGGGAATTCAGGTACGCCTCCATGTTGTCCTGGGTTTTGAGACTTTCGTCCTCGAGACAGTTTTCTCTGGCACAATCGTGCAAGTCAGCCAGACCTTGCGCGAAGGGACTCTTCTTGTTTTGGCCACATCTGGCCTCCACAGGAAGCCTTGCATTGACAGAATCCAGGAAGCAATTTGGGAATTGCTCACATTTCCGGCCAGGATTCTGTCACTTTGGAGATATTGCATAGGCTGGTGTGGCCCCCCTGGATGAACGGGCAGTCATTTTTCAATACTCAAAATCGTTGAATTTTTCCTCCACAGAGAATAAAGTCTTACTTGCATAGGAGATGACTTTATTAACCTTGTCATGCTTTTTGTATAATACTGGTGAAGCATGTATTTGAGAACCCTGTCTCCAAGAACTCCTTGTTGTTTGACAGGGTAAGCTAGGAAAGGCGCTTGTGAGAGGCTTCTTTTGAGTTGCTTTACTGCTTTGGCTTTTTCTGGCCCCCTCTCCCACTTGACCCCCCCCACCCCTTTCAACAGATGGATCAGGGGTCTTTTGATCTCTGCGTAATCCTCCATGAACTTCCTACTGCAATTACTCCGTCCAAGGAGGCTCCTTAGCGCACGCAGAGTTGTGGGGTCTTTTAGTTTCCGGAGTGCTTCTACTTTCTTTTCCTGGGGACAGATATCCTCAGGAGTCCTCGTGCTCCAAGAAATTGACACAGGTTCTGCACCACTGTGCCTTTTGGAAGGATAGTTTTGCTCCAGCAACCCTCAACTGTGTCAGAACATAACGAATTTCCGCTATGTGTTCCACAATTGAGCTTTTGATCAGAACATCATCTACATAGGCCAAGTTACCCCTTTCACCCAAGTTGAGCATGTCCTTTTGTAAGAATATGTTAAATTCATTGCCCGAGTTGATGTATCCAAGGGGAGTCCGGGTCCAAGTGTATTGCTACCCCCTAAGGTAAAGGCCAGCTTTTATTGGTCCTCCCTACTGACAGGTACGGTCCAGTACCCATTGGTCAGGCCAATGGCAGTGTATACCTTTGACCCATGGATCTGGGCTAGCCCCTGATCAATGTAGGGGAGAGGCCATCAGGATAGATGGACCAGTTTGTTTAGCTCCCTTGGGTCAGCACAGAGTATCCACTGGCTGCTCGGTTTTAAAATCCCCAGCACCACATTATTAAAGGTGCTGTGGACTGGATGAATTATCCCCCAAGACTCAAGGTTTTTGATTATTTCTGTGGAGGACTCCATGGATGCAAGAGGCAAGCGGTATTGCTTCACAAACACTGGAGTCATGCCAGGGTCAGTGGGAATTGTTGTTGTATGGATTTCGGTGCGACCAGTCATATGCGTCCACCGCAAAGAGATCTTGAAAATCTAAGCAAACTTGTTTCAACTTTTGCTTTTGCGTCAGTCTCGCAGGCATCAGCTAGGTTGACTCTATTCAACCATTTGCCTGAAGCCCGGAAAGACATCTGGTTTGGCTATCTCAGCGGCCTCCTCCAGCTGGGTTGAGAAGTCCCTGGTTAAAGTATTGACCTGGACGGAGGGTTTCAGACAGGGAAGACAGTCCTTGTGGACTTGGAAGATCACCTCATCCCTCCTGAAGTCACAGGTCACCTCTTCCTTACCATAGGGGTAGGAAGAGTACACCAGGAAATTCCCCCCCCTTGCCGGGTAAAGATCCTGTCCGGTGTTATGTCATTGTCGCTCTCATTGTCAAAACAGTCATTGGGGATTGTTCCCATCAGTTCATTACCTAAATCTATGGAAAAATGTCGGTCATCAACCGCCATTCCAATAATGGTGCCTGCGCCCAGAGTGATACTCCTCAGGTCACTGTTATCCATCAATATTGGAATGGTGTTGTGTTCTACATTGACCAACCCTTGCTGTTAGAGATGGGCATTGAGGTGAACGGATGCGTCAGGATTTTGTAGTTTCTGTCCTCTTAATTTTTAATTGAAGTGGGAATAGTTGTGTCCGTCCTGGGATGGTAACTTCCTCTCCAATTTGAACTTCAACTGCATACGGCAGCAATTGGGCTGACCAAAATGCTTTTTCAGAATCCTCAAAGTCCATGGGATCACCCCCGAATCGGGACCAGGCTTTGTAGTTTATCAGGTCCGAATTAATGGCAAAGCGATTGAGAATGTCACTGCCTAAATAGAATGCAGCAGGGATATCTCGCACGACCCAACAATTATGTACTATGTTTTTGTTGCCTATAGACATTTTTAGCATACACCTGCTAGGCAGGAGATGTTTGGAGTTTCCAGGACCATTTCCCATTTGTCAATCAATTTAAATGTGGGAATGGCTGGATCTTTTGGGAGTTTTTGGAACATGGCTTTGCTGATGAAGCTCTTACTGTTGTTCACGCACACTCGGGCGAGATCAGATTCCTTCCTCTCATTTAACTGAATAGGGATGAGTAACTGTTCTCTAATCTTCTGAATGTCAGCTAAACTTTGAGCTGGTTTCCATCATTTTTGAATATGGAATTGGGATTTTCAGATTGTGAATCAGTATAGAATTTCAGAGTATTTCCTTCCAGTGTGGAATGCCACTTAAAACTGGAAGGAAGGTTGATTTTCAGAAATGGAGAGGAATTCCCATCATCAGTTTGTTGTCCCACAGCAATTAGTCATGTCAGGGATTTGGTTTTTTTTGAAAATGGAACTTAATATGATCCTGTTTTTGTTCAACCATTTGGCATGTGCCATTTGAACTAACATGGTTGACACTATGTTTTAATTTTATTGGCCGGTTAGACTGGGTCCAGAGGATCGTGTTCACGCACTCTATTATGGGGGACAACCATCGCAGGATGTCATTCCCCAGTAGACAGGGTGTGCCCTCTGGCGTCACGACTATGACTGGGTGTTTCACCTTGTGTTGCCCAATTTTAATTTACAGATCTGCAGTCCCCTCGACAGGAGTTTCATTCCCATCCCCTCCACCACCTTAGCAGCAGCAGGGATGTTGGCTGGTTTGGGGGTTTTATTTGTGTTAGTTATCTACAGGTTTTTGTACCTCCATAAATACGGGTCGCCTGTTCTGTGACCCAGTTCAGTGATCTCTTCTCGTGAAAGTCCCTCACCAGCTGGGTTATTATATATTTGAGTGCATGGAAGAAGGTGGTGATGAACTCCTGACTATCTGTGCGCACCCTCCTGGTGGTCTGTGCGAAGGCCTTTTTGAGCTCCTAAACAAATTCTTGTGGGGCCTGATCTGCCCCACACTGCAGATTTTAGGCCGCTTTGCGGGATTATTGGGGTTTTCTATGTGCAGAGAAGTGTTTTAAGATGGCCGCCCTGTAGGTGGACCATCTTGAGTGGTTCTGATCTTCCAGTCCTGAAAAGAAACTGGGGTACTCGGGAGAGAATGTCCATTTCACATACTGGATGCAATTCTGGCTGTCTTTCAGATGAAAAGTGTCCATCTGTTCATATAGTTCAAGGTGTTCCCAGACCGAATACTTTGCATTTTTATGATAGGGAGTTATAACACCCCTAAAGGTCTTGATCTGCTTCAGGTGATCTTTTTGTACAGCTCTCTTAATTTTGTTTGCCTTTTTGGTTTTAGTCACCTGAGTCCACTCGTCCTCAGACTTGGAGGCACTGCTACTGGAGGTGGCTTCTTGATCCTCTAGGCACTGATTTCTGCGAGTTTGATAAGGGCTTGCAGAATGTGGGGGCCTAGTTTCCCTATTCCTGTGGTGCTCAGAAGAGTATTCTGAGTCTCCCCTGCTCCCAGGATTGGTGGAGTAGCACCCCCCCGCCCCGCCCACTGCCCTAACTGGGTAGAGGTCTTCAGGATACTCTTTGGGCTTTATTTTCTGGAGTTCCCCACCAAATTTCACAAACGGATCTTTTGGTAGGCGGTATTTTTGTGGATCCAATTCTCTCTCCCCTCATAGGAGTCTTCCTGATCAGAGATATTAGCCGTAACGTTTTGGGATCTGTACATGGACGCCCGTCCATCAATGTCTGGGGGGTGCTGATCTGTCAGTCCCATCTTTCCAACTCTGTTGAATTCTACCATCCCCATGGCCCCTGGTTCATGTGAGCCAGTGGACATGAAGCTGGCAGAGTTCATGGTATTGAAGGGGTTTGAGTCCCTGAGTACAGGGGTCCTTATCGGATGATCAGGGGTTGCGCTGTCTCTCTACCTTTTCTTTTTCAGCCCTGATTTCCTGGTGATGAGCAAAAATCTGAGCCTTTTGTTCCTCTATCAAGGCCTTACTGGTCTCAATGATTTCCTCATGCATTGCTACTTGTTGGTGGAGCACATGATTCTTTTCACAGAGAGCCTCATTCTCTCTCTGCGCTTCCTGCCTGGTCTGGGAATACTGGGCCAATTTCTGCTGCAGGAGACTCACCTCCTGAGTTTAAGCATCTTTGGTCTGGGTGTTCTCTTCCAGAGCATCCTCCACCCGTCTGGTGTGCTCTAGTAGCTTCCCATATTCTCTTTAATTCATTGAGCTCCTGGAGGGCCACCCTTCTTCCCTCTAACTCAGTTTTTAGTTGGCTTACTTCCTGGCCTAAGGCGGCTCTCTCCTGACTTAGGGTGCCCCTCTGTTCAGCCAGGTCATCCCTTTGTTTTTTTGATGGCATTGGATTTCTGGCGCTCCTCATCCAATTCTGTTTGAGAGTGTAGGTCTCTCCTAATTTAATTTTATTATTTTCCTATTTCAAGGTTTCGATCTGGTTTTGTAGGGTGACTATCTGTTCTGCGCAGACTCTATTATAATTTAATTGATGCGCCAGTTTCTGTTGACTCTGTTGCAGAGAGTCAACCCTTTCCTGACAGACCTCATTTAGTGCTTGCAATTGGGTGTCTTGCTGTGCATTCTCTTTCTGTAGGAGGGCCAGACCCTCTTTTAATTTGGTGACACAATCTCTAGATTCTGCCTCTAATTCTTGGCTTTTCAGTAGCCTTTGTTCTGCAGAGTCTAGATCATTCTGGATTTCTAGTGATTCAATTTGATTTTGTGCCAGAACTATGTTTTCAGCATGCTTTTTCGTGCATCACTCCTATGTGGAGGTATAGGTAGGCCACAATTCTAGCAATTTTACTTTGCTCCTCTTTAACATTTGGGACCATGTACAATTCACTGAGAACTTAGTGTAATGGGGCCTTGTCCTGCCATGTATCCAGGTTCACAGTAGTGACCTGTTCTGTGGTTTCCTGCAGCCAGACCTGTTTATTCTGTTCTGTCCACTAACCCTTGATAAAAATCTTGTGTAGGAGGTGCTCCCTAGCCATTTTGATTTCTACTGGGATCGTCATTTTGGCAATATCAATTTCTTTATTAATTTCGTGGTTGATTTACTTTTGCCTTTACAGACCGGCCTGTTCTTGGGGTATGTGTTTTGGGGGGTGCTTGTACAGTATAGCACAGTGGACCAAGCAAAGTGTCTCTACCCTGCAGGTTAGTCCGCTGTGCTAGATCGTCAAGGGTGGTAACTCAAACTCAATATCCCAGACGAGCCCCCAAATCTGTTAAGTATTTCAATCAGGCGATACACCCTGGTCTCAGCCTAGTATCCAACACACAGCTGAAATGCTTATTTTATGTCTATAGGTTCAATATTCTCAGTGATATACCACTCATATCACACCCCTTCTCAAAATACCCCAGGTCACAACGGACCCGGAATCGGGCTTGTTGGTAAAGGTAATATTTATTTAAAATTCAAATCAAACATGCTTTTTAATAGGGAGCAGCAATCACCAGTGTGGTGACAATAAAAGTTAAGAAGGTATGTAAGGCAGTTAAATTCACTTTTAGCAACACAAAATATAAATCAGAGAAAAGAAAACCCTAGGCTTGTTTGGAAGGATAGCACTTAAGTTAGGATTCCCCCTGCAATATTCCTCAAGCTACAACTAAACAATTGTAATTAGAGATAGGGAGGCAGCAGTTCATCAGGTATAAGGAATGATGAACAGGATTCAAATACAACATTCCCTACCAAAACAAGCGAGAAAAACGGATTTCAAATCTTACTCTTTTAAAATGACATTTCGGAAAAGGCTGTGTAAAACAATGAATGTGTGCAAAAATTCTTAAATCAATACAAATCTCTATGGGAGCAACATTGAAAAGATGCTAACAATCATGAGCTATAGTTTGAATAAAATTAACCATTTTGAATCTGAATGGAAGGTCGGAAATAATTTAAAACAAAAATCACATGTGTAAAACTTTGCAGAAATGCAGATTCCTGCCTAATTTTAACCAAACGGTTTTTAAGAAAAACGGATGAAATATACTAATTTGGAGTTTTAGGTTGGGATGTAGCTATGGGTCTTGGGTATACTCCAAAATTGAAGTGAAGTCTCAAGCTATTAAATTGAGGGAGTTATGCAATGTTGAATGAGGGGTGTTTTTGAAAAATAAAGGCGCCAAAAAGGAAACAGAAATCAATCTTTACAAGGATAATTCTGCTCTACACTAGGGCATTCAGGTTAGGTTACCAGGTTGAAACACATTAAGCTCTAGAGTTGATCTGCGGAACCAGCACCTCCGCGCCCGTACTGGCGAACCCCGTCCAATTACCCGAAGGAGGATTAAGGGTTTAGGGTTTCACAAGACAAAATTATTTAAAGAAGTTAGCACTAGCGCAAAGAATCAAAGCCAAGGTTTCAAGAACGGTTGTGACAATATTACAATGATCAGGATAATGATTGTACGACTTAGGGATTGGGATGGAACAAAACAAGGCAAGGTATGCAATGACTTTCTATGCTTCTATTAATACTTACAGTCCACTTTAATTTAGGATTTTGGACCGTCAAGGGTTCTGGTCATCACACGGATCAGGTCTAACCAGGGTCAGCAGGGCACCTTTGGCGGGATAGGATCAGTTGGGCGGTTCTGGTCACCGGACTGCACTAGTCTGGAGACTGCACTGGTTACCGGAGATCAGTGGATTGGCGAGTTTGCAGCAGGTTTGCATTTAGTAGTATTTTAAAAAAGGTAGCAGGCGCTCCTCTCCAGAAAGAACATGGCATGATAACCTGTTGTGTGCTGCAAACTCATCTCAGGCTTTTTGCTCACTGTACCTTTCACAGGTGGGGAAATATTCATTTGCATATCAGTCTTTGTCCCGCCCACATGGGCAGTCAGCACCGAAATGCTATGGCAATTCCTCTCTGAACGGGAGTACCACTAGCAACCCCATACACGTGTTTCAGCCTTGTTGGGCCTCATCAGTGAGATGAAGCTGTGCCTCTCTGAGCACAGTGAGCAGGGAGTCCACGTCTTTAAAAAGGTAGCAGGCGCTCCTCTCCAGAAAGAACTTGCAGCACACGCTTTTAGTAGTAGGCCAGCTGGATCAGATGGTTCCCTTGGGTTTTTGGGATTTGTTTAGAATTTGATGCCTAGCTGAAAGAGTTCAGCAATGCAGAGGCCTTGGCTTTGCAATGAAATTCAGGAATCTGGATCAAAGATGAAGAAATTGGGAACAAGACGCCACTCAGAAAATCCGGAAGTCCGGAATCGGTCCGCCTTTCTGTTGTCGGGTTCCCTCATTTATCATGCCAATTGACATCACTAAATTCCCCTAATGCTAGGATTGGGCAGGAGCACAGTTTCTGCCTTGCTTTTCGCTGATTGGATGACAGAAAAGGATGTCATGTTTATGGGATGACTTTTACAATGTCCAGAAACCTCCCTTAGCCACTGCAACCAAAATCTTAACTTTCCCACAAATACATATGTATGCATTTAGAACATGCCAGATAAAGTCTGTGGGACCTGGTTTTGCCTTTCTGCTACATTTTGGCAATTTTAACCTCGATAGATGTGGCCTAACATTTCCCAATTTTGTACATAGATGCACAATTACCCCTGGGATATGTGCACACAATGTTATGTTTGCAACATTAATACTTTACGCGCAATCGGTCATTCTTAATAACTTCTGTTCCTTGTACAGTACCAAGTCCTACCAAGTCTTCAAAGGAATAGCATAAAATTAGTTTGAAAACTACCAACTTTCAGATTTTTCCTCATTCGTGTGACAAAGTTAAATGTCTTGAATGTTCAGTTGCAAAATAGGCTTTTTAAACACAAAATGTCACTTGTCCGTTTTTTTTCTTTTCCATGTGTAAGCAAATGTCAATCCCTTTGAAGCAGAATGAGGGGCCTCTACCTTGACTGAAGTTTCTTGCCCCTCCCACTTGAAAGGTGTCTTAGCCTGCTATTGTCTGAGCCTGGGGCAAAGACGAATGTCTAATGTAACTTGGAAAGCTCCATTGTCCTGGGTATTCAAAGCCTCGAAGCTAGCAATTGGCCTTTCCTGTGCCAGCAGTTTGAGGTGTCACCCTTTCTCAGGGCTAGCACTGGCAGAGCAGGTTTTTCTTAAATATAGTTTACCAACTTATCCTGGGTTTAGCTTTTCTTTTCTCGTTTTAAATCTTGCCTGAAACCTAGGAATCAAAACAGTTTATAGATGGATTTTTAACAGTAACAAATCATTTTACATTTCTTAAATAATCCTTTACACAATAATATACTTTAAAAATAGGCGATTTTGCTCTTCATTCAGGCAAAAGCACATTTAACCTATTTCTTTAAATTCGGTTTTCCTCTGCAGCAAATACACACTTTGGGCAGCTCTATTTCTTTCCTTGAGTGCTGGAGTTGTTTGCAACATTAATACATGTATCATACATCTGTTTAGGGTCTTTCTCTGGACAGTTGATTCTTGATACTTGTTGCAAAGAAATAGCTGTGTTTCCAGTGAAAAATGAAAAACAGTCCCCAGTTGATTTCTCAAGGATACATTTGTCAATAGCTGTCATTCAAATGAGGCCCAGTTCCTCTGAGACTCGAGACTGATCCTGGGCACTACAGGCCCTTTTTGATCGTAGTGGTTCAGGAGGAATTGATGAATTTAGTGCCAAACAGCTCTTTGAAGGTTGAGAAGATGACATTTTAAAGAGGCATTTTGGGTTTACAGCAAAGTAATGCTGCTTTTTTTCCTTTACTCCATGTAAAATGTTCCAGAGCTCACTGGCACATTCCTGCAGCGAGTACTCTATTTTACCCCACCTGAAATGGGGTTGGTTAGGGCGGTGCAGACATTTTCTGGTTATTACAAAACAGATGTTTCGGTTATTACACAGTTTCACGATTTTGGCGCGCACCGGGGTCAGCACGGCTATTTGGTGCCATTTCTTGCCCCAATACAGCAACATGATGTAGTAAGCATAGTTGAGTGGGTTAAAATATCCCACAACTTGCATCCATTAGGGAGGGGCAAAGCACCAATGGAGGTTTCGAGGTTGTAGCTCCCTGATGTGTGAGATCACAGTCTGGAGTAAGCTTAAAGGGCAAGCAGCAGCCTCGCCACACCCCTTCAGTAATCACAGGGTGACTTGAATCCTGTCATGCACAGCATTTATCAGAGTAAGTCTTGTTAACCAGTATAGACTCTACATAACTCCCACTTCACAGGGTGCCGCTGTATACATGTTAGTTGTCGGGGCCAAACACAGCAGGGTCCAGATACTCTAGAGGGCCCACAATGTCAATATGCACCTAGGCAAGGAGTAGCATAGCAACACAGAACACACTTTTACTCTTGTAATATAGCTCGCAAGAAGTACAATGTTCATCCAGCCAGGAGCAGTGTGGGGCAGTCCTCATTGACAAGGGAAAAGGGATGCCAGCCCCCAGCATTAGTTCGCACCCTGCAGAGCGATGCATCTTTGAACAAACCTGAAGACCAACCGTCCCCGGCAGATTATGGCATCAGTGTAGTAGTTCACATGTGGAATTTTGGTGAGCACGTAGCACAACCAGTATGCACCGCTCACAGTATTGGAGCTGCGGGCATCTTCGATAGTGAGGGGAATTGTAGGGAATCTGCCGATCCTACCTCTGGGGAGGTTATGCAGCCTGCTCACAGCAAGCACAGCGGCCTAGAGGCAGCCTGCAGCACAGTCTTTTCCCCCCAAGGCTGCTTGGTGGGCCCCCTGTGACGGCACTCCAGCGAGGGATGGAACACGCCATTGAGCTGCCTCAGCCGATGTATCGGGGCTGCAGGGAGTAAGCAGCACTCTGGCCGTCATGGCCGATTGCTGCAAGGGTCCCCACTGTGCCCCAGTTTAGCAGTATCCGTCACCTCAGTGATGGTTACATGGCGGCCATTTCCCACTGCAACCCTGCGCAAAGGTCTTCGGATGCTCAGGTTGGGCTGGGGAGGCAGATTCCACCAATTATGAGTAGCCCAGGCTGCTCTCCACACTTTCCGGTCACAGTGTGCGTGCGGCCGCGAGTCGGATGGAGATCAGGAGAAAATAGCAGATGTCAGGAGCTCTAATGCAGAGCAGCCATTTTAGTGAGTGCGCAACAGCATCCCCTAATAAAATGTCTTAGTAGGATGTAGCCAGCTATATGAGAATCAAATTCAAGATCTGTCTTACTTTGGAAGTAGTGGGCCGGAAGTGGGACATATACATATTTGCATGCGTTGTAATACTCTGGGAAATGTTGAGACCCTGAAACATCTACTAACAAACTGTGAAAGCCTCCACGATGGATTTATATTAATTTGTACGCCCACTAATGCTAATTTCAACAGGTTTCTTTTGAGAGAGGTTGTTGTCTGATAATCTAATATCGCTGCTACAAGCAGTAGTAGGGATTGTGATTCAATTTTTTTTCAAGTAAAAATGTAAAGTTTTACTGTCATAAGGCTTACAAGACATTTGGTAGCATAAGATTAAACCCTGATAGGTTTTAATGGGTAAGTGACACACATTATGGATTTAGAAGTTTAAAATATGTGCAAGGATGAATTTATGAATTTGTGAAAGTGTCATGAATATTCAATTGAAGTGTTTGATGTTTTGTGATATTGATCAATTTATTTAAGCATTATGTATATAAAATTTTTTGGGAAAGGTTTAATTGTAACCAAAACCCACATAAATCAAGCAAAATGAATTAGTTATCCATAGGGGCATATATTCCGGTCTCTAATCTAGTCTGTTAAGCAGCAGTAGTGCCTTTTGTTTTCTCTTCGCACCTTAGAACATCAATTCATCCTCTGTGGAATCTTAATGTACCACTTGCTGCTTTTTCTCATACACCTTTTTGAACTACTGGCCACGGTGGATATCAGGCCAGTGATGTGGGAGACTTCCCTTCTTTTGGCAATTGCGTCAGCATGGTGCAAAGGGAAATTGCAAGCACTTTAAGCAGGTTAGCCATTTACGGTTTTCCACAAAGACAAGGTGATGAAAAAATGCACTTCATTTGTGCCTAAGGCACAACAGTAGTTTCATGTTAAAAAGGCAATTTGATTACCTGCTTTTTTTCCTCATCCCTTCTTCTGAAGCCTGAGAGGGTCTATCATTGTTTGTTAATAGGCATGGACCTTAAGGTTTATTTGGGCAGAAACAAACATTTTGGACCTCTGACAGTCGGGCTCTAATAAGGGAAAACCTGGTATCTAAAGCTTCCATCGCGTCATAGGAACTCTAAAGTTACTCCAATCTGAAACGTCCTGACTCATTGCTTACTGCCTGTGCGTTCTAGGCAACAGCAGCAATGTTGACATTCCAGCAGCATGTTCAGTGGGTCGTCATTGCTAAAGTTTGAATAAATGACTGTTGTGATGGCAGTTTGAAGGCTGATAGCCCCTTTGGGGAGAGGCTGTCCTTCAGAATTTACTTGGCTAGGCCAGTTTCAGGACATCCCTCCTTTCGAAATTAAGTGCTTGAGTCTCCCACAGTACTGGAGGAATGATGGACAGGAAATTAAAGTAAGGAAGTTACTCACCCTAAAATACAGCGTTAGTCAGGTGAAGTCTTGTCAGATGGAAATGGCTTGAGGTGCAAAGCCTCCGGCATGGTTTGGGGTGACAGGCGGTGACTGCACTTCACACAACCTTCATAAAAGTAGAAAGGGCAAAAAATATATTTGGTGCCTCATCTCTTACCTGTAGGCTAGAATGTCCACCAAGTTTGGAGGAAATGTGGACTGAGCACATCGGTCAGTACAGTAAGCAATGTTTTCTGTTGGGCCGACAGATTTTCTCAAATATGAATTTGCAATAGCCAAATGATGGTTAATAGGTGGTGACTGCCCTTGCTGACGGCACCTTGTGTTCAAGATTTCCAGACTCTAGCACCCTCCGGACTGTGGTAAATGTGGGCACCCTCAATCAATCCAGCAATCCATTTTTGTGAAAGTAACTATGATGCAAAACTAAATCTAGAATTCACTCCCATCATCGCTGGGTGCTTGATATATATGATATGGCATTTATAACACGCCTGTACACAAGTGTTTCTAGACTTGCGCTTGTCAGATTTCTTAGTTCTATCAAGGAATGTTTCGTTCTTATCCTGCAGGATCTTGGAACCAAGATCTTTGGTGCCTGCAATACCAATTTTAGTTGAGTACTCGTAATCTGTTCAGCATATGCTTGGGTGAGGCCTAGATTCAACTCTGCCTCTATTCTTGACAACGGCTTGTGCTGCTGACTTTTCAATGAGAACATCAGCTTGATTTAGACCCACTGATCTGGATGTTTGTTAACCAGGTTATTTGCATTGCCTTTCTCTTTTTGGTAGTTGAGGGATTCAAGTGCTGATATAGTTGCAGTCCCATGCCTCTGATCTAAATGATTTTCAAACTTTTCAATTTGGACAAAAGTTCATTTGTACAAAAAAAGCAGACCTTTGAGAACTTGTCTGGGAATTGTTTCTTCGCTTGCTGAATTTAAGCAAAGCCCCTATTTGTATATTGCAGGGTTAATTCCACTTTTGAGTTGCTTACAATGAGCTTGGGGACTAAATTCTATCTCTCTGGATCCTCCGTAGACTGATTTAGCGGTATCCCCGGAACCGCCTGTTTTGGCTGTACTACTTTTTACCCTATTCTGTTTCTCCAGCATGGAATGGACCACCACATACCACTGCTAGATTGGAGGATGTCCTCCTGCTGTGCAAGGACAAAGTGTTCTCTCCGTTGATGACTTCTCTATTCACCGAAACCGCTTTACCCAGGTCATCGATGGCCTTGGAGAGGTTTCCAGAGCTGGTAGCTAGGACTTGTTTTAGTTTATGCAGTAGGAGGGATATTTCTGTTGTAAGTTTGGATTGACCGGAGTCTCCATGTATGGTGTCTTTCAGTGGTACCAGCATATCTATTGGATGCATTTTTTTTATTGCGCTTATAGTGCAACCCTAGCTCAAGAGCAACATGTGCATTGCAACAAGAGATGTCATCATTGGTATTTGCACTTTATGCAATAGTACTATTATTGAGGGAGACAGGGATTTCCATTTTTTCTGGCAGTTATTGTTGAAAGCGCCACACTTTTAGTGTTTTGCTGAAATGGAGGATGATTAGTGCATTTCGAGCATCTGCTGGGATTGAGTTCTAGACAGTCTGGTGTGACTGGGTTAGGGTAATGATCCGGTTAGGGGAGAACAGGGACCCATCCCAAACAGTGAGCCAGAGTCAGTCTTTTCTCACGAGCGTGGGGGAGGGAATTGGTGGGGGGGTTTTGGGCTGCGGCCCAATCCCAGTACCCTGCGTACGTGCCAAGAGAATAAATGTATGTACCACCTTTAACACATAATGCCTAACTGTACTCATTTTGGGCAGAATGCCCTTTTGTCATTCAGAACGATAACTCCCAACCTAAATCGGGACGCAACCAAGAAAACCCGGACCCTAACTTTGCGGATGGAGTAGAGTGCAAAAAAAATAGAATGGACTGGGATTCCTCCTGCCCAACATAGGCGAAACACTGTACGCTCAACCTACCATCCCCAAACAGATCCCAGGGGAATGGTGAGTCGACAGAAGAGGAACTGCGAGTGAAATGGCATTACAGGGGAGCAGGAGACAACGAAAACCTCACCAAACTGAATTGGAAACAAAACTCCCCAGCACATAGCCACCTGGAAAATGTGCAACCTGAACATCTGGCTACTTCCATGCTGACAAACTGAAAAGGGATCGGGGTTAAGGTTTCTTTTTAAGGTCTGTCAGCTGTGTAGCCCAGCCCCTGGGGAAAAGGGAGCCACAGATTGGCCATTAGAAGCAGGTGTGAACTGGAATCAATGAGCGTGGGGTTTGGGGGGTAAGCGAGAGCCTGATTCAGCCGTACCACAATTAAAAATGATATCAAAGGAGAGCCAGAGTTGCAGGGGTTTGGTCAGGAGGTGGACGGAGAGACCAGGCGGTGCATGGAAAGACCAGCGGAGGACCGGCAGTTGAGTGCCTTTTGGAAGAGTTTGTAGCAGAGTACAGCTGAGGATTTGCTTGTGAGCAAGAGTGGTACCAGTTGTATGTAGTTTAGTGTGAGGAAGGTGTAGAAGGAGATTAGGAAAGAGAAAGAAAGATGGGGCGAGCCAAGGTAGGGGGAATTAGAGCATCAAATTGAGATGGAGTGTAAGATGGGAGTATGTGGAGAGAGCGCAAGGTGGTAGTGTGAGTAGTGGTGAGAATGGAGTAACACAAACTGGGTGAATGTAGTTGCAGGAGATGAGCAGAGAGCGTGCTAAGATTAGGGCATAGTCGTGAGCTTGGCACAATAATCCTGAGTAGGCAAGGGGGGGGTGAGGAGGGGAGGAAGAGTGAGCATATAGTGTGTGTGTGTGTGTGTGTGTGTGTGTGTGTGTGTGACTAGAAAAATGCGAGCTGCTGAGAGACTGCACCAAGATGTCTGAAAATTGGCACACTTGAACAATCAGTTGTTTTTAGGAAACATGTACGTTCTGGGTCAGGGCACCTCTGGAAAATTCCCGGACAGCGCCAGGTAGATGAGGCTTATGCTTTTAGGCCTTCCTGAAAGAACTAGATAGTAGGTGTTGCCTATCTCTAGTTGCAAACCTGTGGGAAGGGAAACGTGCGGTTGGGAGGTGGTGCATGCAGTTTTCAATATAATACTGGCCGAGAGTGGGTGCCAGTTATTCTTCCTGTTCAATGTAGGAGAGTTAGTCCTATTTGCTGGCCCCAATGAGGCAGCCTTCAGCGTGCTACCTTGATTGGGGCCAGGTGTGTGGCTGGAAGGCCAGTAGGTTGGAGTTTCCTCTGTCCATGTGTGTGATCATGAGAACTTGGACCACCGTGCGCACATCATGCAGGGGAGGATGAAGGGTTTGTTAGTGTGGAGATTTGTAGCCACGCAGATTGCGCCTTTTTGGGCATGTGCTTCTGGAATGAAAGGCTGTCCCTAATGAGTCCTAGGGATTTGGCTTAGTTTGACAGCTAAGGGGTAAATCCTTCTAGGCACATTTCGTCTAGCCATTGTTGCATGAGTATTTGTATGGTCGGGGCCAATGAGTACAAATTTGGTCTTGGTTTGGTTCAGTTTGAGGAAAGTGCTAGATATGCATGTTTGGATGGTAGACTGAAATTCACGCAGACGAGCAAGGGGGACACTGACCATAAGGCACAGTTGAATGTCCTAATAATGGATGATTAAGGTGGGGTCATTTTGGACAGTTCCCAAGGAATCCATATATAGATTAAAGACTATCGGGAAGGGGAAGGAACCTTGGGGAATGCAACACATGACTTGAAGCAGTGGTGCCTGGTGAATGTTTGGACTGGAAGGGCATTGGTCTTTGCACCAAATATGCGGGTTGCAACGGAGCTCAATTGACCATGGGTGGTTCAAGCAGAGAGGAGGAATCCTCACCTCGCCACCCCCTGACAACGTTGTTTAAAATGGGTGTAAAAAGAGGGATCGGCACAACACAGGTATCAACTGACGGTGGTAAAACAAAGGAAGGAGAAAATAGTTAATTATGCTAGGATTTAGTGCACTGTGTGCAACTAGAAGGTAGATGGGCAAATGGGCATTAGATTAACATAGAAAGGGGCATGAACAGTAAAATTAAGATAACATGTCCTTGCATTCTTAAAAAGACCAAAGATAAATGGAAACTTTTATTTGGCAAGATTGTATGCAGTACCCTGTGGGAGACTGCACCAGCCTTGTCCTCTTGGCAATAGTTAAACCCAACCTTTGGTATAAGCATGTACTAAACCTGTTGGTAGAGTGACTGAGCAGCCAGGCATATCTCAAGAGGGGTCAATGTGAGCTGTAGGGTTGTAACAGAGTTTCACAGTAAGTTATTCAAATAAACACTTAATATTCTTTATTAATTTAACAGTCAGTTGTAGAAGTCTTCTTTAGAAGGGAGCAAATATATGTAACACAAATATATGTAACACAGAAATATACTTCAAGATGCACTCTGTTTCTTTAAATCAGTAGATACCCATTTGGGATAGCACACAGACAATTCCTACACCCTGAGGTGACTTACATAACTAGGTCACTGTAGACATTGATATATCACTGATACATTTAGAGCAATACTGAGGTTAGTGTTAAAAGAGAAAGGAGAGGGGATAAAACAATGGTTAACAAATATTCTTAAGCTGGTAAGTACTTTTGAACCCTCAAATGCAAAGTAAATTAACCCTTTCCCAGCTACACAAGTTATCTAATGTGTGATTTATGTTGAGGGATAGTTAAAGCACAAAGTCAGAGGTAAGAAGAATTTTTCAGGGAGCCAGGACAGCCAATGGTTCAGCAAAAGTCTAGATGAGCTGAAGCACTTCTTGCAGGTAGGTAAAAAGTCTTGCACAATGTTTTAGAAGTCTTTGTAGAAAAATAAATCACTGTAGGCCCACAAGCTGGGAGGCTTGTTAGGGGCAACGCTGCAAGCAACGCTGCAAGCAACGCTGCAAAGCAACCAAGACAAGTTTCAACTGAGAGCTAACAAGGCCACACAACAAGAGGTAAGGGGCCCTTGGTTTACAGTACCTTAGGTCTGAAGAAATTGGTTCCAGCTGGCTTCTGTTCCAGTTGTAGTATTTCAGATCCTGTTCCTGGGCCTCAGTCGGGGGGACAAGAGGGAGGACGTCTGGGGACTCCTGCACTATGGTTTGCAGATCGGCGGCAGCAATGGGCAAACTTCAGATCAGCAGCACTTCGCAGTTTCAGCTTCTCGTGAATAGCACCGACGTGGATCTCGGATACGTTATGGACTTTCCTCGCATCTGGGGTCCAGCTCTCTGAGGTGGCTCAGGCTTGGTCAGTCCTGCTTCATTGGAATCTGGAGGATCTTCCTGGAGCTCAGGTCTGACTTAAAAACGATGCACTCGATCCTGGTGTTCCTCTCCCTGACAATCGGTTCCTGCAGCAGCAATGGAAGTACAGCCATCTCCGAGAGGATGTCCAGACGAGTTCATTTTGGGGTTCATTGGTCCCACCAAGCCAAGGGAAGAAGTCTTCCTTTTCAGGGCTTCTCTAGTCGAGGTGAATTCGGAGCTTCAGCAGGGCTTCACCACGCAAACCAATGGTCTAGGAGTTTCAGCGGGTATCTCTTCAAAGTTCTTCTTCGGATTCCTTCGTCCAGTGGTCGACTCTGCCTTTCAAGAAAAAGACCTCACCTTTTATGCAGGCTTCTCCCATTCATTTGCACCCTAGCTGTCACTCGCAGAGCAGGGTGGCTGTGCTCCAAGGACAGCCAGCCGACCAATCACCTTTTGGGTGCATTTCTGTAACCAAGGGGATTAAGCACAGGGAGTTTCGGGCACCTCCCTCACTTCCTGCCCCCCCAGATATACTGGAGCCAGAGGCGGCTTCAGCAGTGAAACCCACCAAAGAAAAACAAAGGGACCAAATCTGGTTTGGCATTTGAGTAAATCTCAAGAAGGACCTTTCGAATGGATTGTCCTCCCACGTATTCCTCATCTTGGATATATCCTTACCTTCAGCTTTGCTGCTTCGGAATTTTTTTTTTCTCTCCACCAGAGGGCGCTCCACTTGAGGCAGCGGCGTCAATGTCCCTCGGCATCAGTCGAGCACTGATGTCATCACTGTATAAATGCCTTGAGTGCCCCTGTTGGCCTCAGTTCCGTTTTTCCGTTAGCTTTGCTTCGTATAGTTATAACGGCGCTTCAGTTTCGTGTGAAAATGTCGTCCTCCTCGAGCCCTTCCACACCGAAAACTGGATTTAAGAAATGCCAGAAATGTGGGAAAAATGTGCTGACTGATCCCCACAAAAATTGCCTCTGGTGCCTCGGTTCCGACCATCGTATAGATGACTGCGATTCTTGTCAGTCGATGACCCATAAGGCCTTAAAAGACTGAAGAGGTAAACTGGCAGTGTGGGAGGGATCCTCAAAGTTTTCTTCGAAGGAAAGAAAAGACTCGGCTGAGTCTTCGATGAAATATCATAAAAAATCTAGATCGAGGAGCAGATCAGGAAAGTCCCCTTTAACCTCCAAAAAGGCGGGAAAAAGGCGACACCGGTCTCCCTCTTCTTCCCACTTCTTCCTCGACGTCATCTGAGGAAGTTACAGCATGTCCTTCAAGACATGACACTCCGAGAAAATGGGAAGCCTTTAGTGTTTACATGTTAAAAATGTTTGAGAACGCGGCCCAGACCCCCTCAATAGTCTGACGAAGACCATGCTCCTGCTCACAAGAAAAGTGACAGGGGAACATCTAAAACAAGACAATCCTCCAGGGACTCTTCCCAGTCACCTCATGGAAAAAGCCTACCGGTGCATAAATCGGGGGTAGAAGGGGAAAAAAGATGGCGTCATAATCTCATACGTCATCAAAGACAGTGTCAAAAAACGTCCTCGAAGCCATTGAGGGCAGTAGAGAACAAGACGTCGATGACTCCACCTAAAAGACGTAGAGTGTACAGTTGACAGTTTCAAAGGCTTTGACAGCGTCGATGATCTCGACAACTCCTTTGATTCCTTTGAAGTCTACCTCGACAATATCGAAGGTTGTAGCTACAACATCGACGTACTTGTCGACGCCCATGCCTATGCCAATATCAAAACCTATACCACACGAAAAGATCTTTCATCCTGAGAGTAGACATGATTTTTTTAGGACAATGTTATTCATATACGAAGGAGTCATCAGCAGATGAAGTTTCTCTTGCTGGTGTTAAATTTGGCACAGGACCAGTCCCTGAAGAATTAATTGACCCTCTTTCTAAAATTCAAGACTTGCATGAGTGTTTGCAATCAGCAAGTGGTCTGGATACTTCACCTGAATGCTAATTTGAAAAGCCTGACCCAGCAGAACATGCTGACGCGGGCTATAGAAAGCTAATGAGTAGAGTTATTGAATTCATGGGATTGGGTAGGAATTCAACTGTATCAAGATGACATGACTGATATCCTTTCAGGAGGACCTCAGCAAGACCCCATACTTCACTTTTATGTAGCCTTACAAAGAAGGGTTAATACTGCATGGGAACATCCTGAAATCATTACAGCAGTAAATAAAACATTTGTGTCAAAATATAGACCTTGTAATTCAGATCCAGAATATTTGAGTGAGCATCCATCTCCAGAAAGCAAGTACTTCTACTAGAAATGCTGCATACCCAACAATTCCCCCGAAGGGGATAAAGTTGATACATGGTCCAGAACATTTTTACATCTGGGAGTATGGCTTTAAAATCCACCAATGTAACTTGCACCACAATGCACCCTTGCAAGATTTTCATATACCCTGTGGGACTGCATGTCAGCGGCAGCTGAACACATCCCAGAAGGTGAGGAACGTGATGGATTCTTAGCCATAATAAGGGATGGAAAGGAGGCTTTGGGGGAATGCCTTCAATCAGGTTTGGACCCAGTTGACAGTATCAGTAGGTCCATGACATCTAGAACAGTGCTACGAAGATTTGCGTGGCTAAGGAAGTCGGGACATGCAATCCAGGCTTATTAATATGCCATTTGACAGCTCCAGGTTGTTTGGCAGCAAGGCAGATGAAAGTTTGGAGAGGCTGCAGACCTCCAAAGCGGTGGCAAAATCACTCGGTGCCGCTATAAGTCAACCTCAACAATGCCCCTACACAGGCTCCTCTTCATGGAGGGCTCGTCCCTTTCGATTTCTTTTTTTCCTCACTTGGAAAAGGAAGGGGACAGGCCAGTCAGAGAGGTCAAAGAAAATTTCCTCGGGGGCGAGGAAAAGGTGCTAGATCTGCCCCAGCAGCGGCTTCTGTCCCTTCAGTTGCTGCTGCAGCTGCGGCAAAACCACTCAGAGGTTTTGACCCACAAAATACCAGTCGGAGGCAGGATCTCGCGGCATGTGAAAGAATGGCGGGGCATTACTTCAGATGCTTGGGCACTGGAAACAGTATCCCAAGGTTTACTACCTTCCTTTTCTAAAGAAACCACAGAATCACCCACTGGGATACAATTCTGTCAAACATCCAGATCCTCTCCTGTTGCAGGAAGTTTTAACCCTGCTACAGAAAGGTGCAACAGAACATGTACCTGCAGCGGAGAGGAACAAGGGTTGGTATGTCCCCATATTTCCTCATACCAAAGAAGGACGGAGGACTGAGACCCATCTTGGACTTGAGAAGTTCAAGATGGTCACACTTTCTAGATCCTTCATGCTCTCCAACTCCAAGACTGGTTGGTATCATTGGACCTTCAGGATACTTACTTTCATGTGCCAATCCATCTCAAGCACAGAGTACATGAGGTTTGCGATTGGCAATACTCGCTATCAATTTCGAGTTCTGCCATTCGGGTTGACCTCCGCCTTGACAGTTTTCACCAAGTTGATGGCGGTAGTGGCAGCGAGTCTCAGGACCTATCTGGATGACTGGATGATCAGAGCACGTTCTCCAGAACAAGCCCAGGATCATCTGTCCAAGACTTGCCACTTCCTTCACAAGCTAGGGTCTTCTCTGAATTTAAAAAAGTCAAACATGATGCCATCACAAAAGCTCCAGTTTATCGGAGCAGTCCTGGATACTTGTTCGCGCAAAGCCTCACCTCGCGAAGAGAGTGCTCTCCACAGTCTGCAGATGGTAATAAAATTCCAGAATGCCCAGTATCTACCAGCCTTCGATTTTCTCAGCTTGCTTGGTTTCATGGCATCCTGCATTTTTCTGGTGCCAGAAGCCAGATTGGGGATGAGATCTCTTCAATGGGCTCTCAGAACTCAATGGTCCCAATTTTCAGGGGAAATGTCAGATCTATTGCAAGTTCCAGCCAAAGTAGCACAGGATCTGCAATGGTGGGCCTGCAAAGAACATATCCTCAGGGGAGAATCTTTTTGGCAACCATGGCCGGAGATAACAGTAGTAACGGACGCCTCACTCACGTGGTGGGGAGCTCACACCAACGATCTGATAATCGGCGGTCGTTGGTCTCCATCGGAGTCCAAACTACACATCAATCTATTGGAGCAGAGGGCAATCCGACTAGTGCTGAAGGTCTTCCTGCCCTCTCTATGGGGAAAGAATGTCCTGATAATGACGGACAACACGGTGGCCATGTACTACCTCAACAAGGGAGGAGGAGTAGGGTCACTGCCACTGTGCAGAGAAGCAATGCAGCTCTGGTTCTGGGCAATGCAAGTAGGGATCTCTCTATCGGCAGTTCACCTAGCCGGAGAGAAACACTGGCGGAAGCCCTGAGCAGGCAGAACAGTCTCCCACAAGTGGGAGCTAGCTCAGGAAGTCCTTCAAGAGATCTTCGCCTTTGGGGAACCCCTCAAGTGGATCTGTTCGCGACCAGTACCAACCGGAAGTGCAAACTGTACTGCTCAAGGGAATTTCCCACAGAGGAGCTCTAGGGATGCGTTTCTAGTGGAATGGGAGTTCCCACTTCTATACGCGTTCCCTCCAGTCCCTGCGATCCATCAAGTAATCGGGAGGTTAAGAAAGTTCGGGAAAACCATGATCCTAATTGCTCCAGATTGGGCCAGGAGAACGTGGTACCCAGACCTTCTGGACTTGTCCATCTGCCCTCCAATACATCTTCCAAAAAGAGTATCTTCTCTCGCAAGAGGAAGGTCGCGTTCTCCATCCAGAGGCCAACACACTCAACCTTCACGCATGGCTTCTGAGAGGTTGAGATACAAAGATTGGGATCTTCGGGATGACGTAATGGAGATCTTGCTTTCGGCAAGAAGGCCAGCAACTAAATCCCTGTATCAGTGTCGTTGGAACAAGTTCAGTAACTGGTGCAAAGAAAAGAATGTGGACCCATTTTAGTGTAATATTCCCACAATATTGTCTTTTCTGTTACAGTTGGCTAATCTGGGGCTTTAGGTTGGTACGATAAAAGGATACTTGGCAGCGCTATCCATTTTTAAGCGCTCCTCAGAAGAAGAATTTTACTTTAAGATACCTTTTTAACAATTCAATTCTTAACGGGCCTGAATAATGTATTTACTCTAATAAGTTCCTGTGTGGGATTTAAACTTGGTTCTAAAGTTCCTCGCATGTATTCCATTTGAGCCTTTACATTCTTGTCCGTTATGGCCCCTTACTTTAAAAACAATACTTCTCGTGGCAATGACATCAGCCCGCAGGGTAAGTGAGTTCCAGGCGCTTTCTAGCGGTCCTCCTCACACTATTTTTTATAAAGATAAAGTAGTCCTTGGAGTAAAACCATCTTTTTTGCCAAAAATTGTTTCAGATTTTCACCTGTCACAAAAAATAACACTGCCTACTTTCTACCCTCCTCACACAAGTAAGGAAGAGGAACGGCTACATAGTTTAGATCCTAGAAGAGCTCTTAGCTTCTATATCTCAAGATTGGCATAGAATACGTCAGTGTGTCCAACTTTTTGTGGGATACACTGGCCGCAAATTAGACTGTAACTAAACAAACATTATCTAGATAGATAATTTTGGCTATGACAGAATGTTAGTTTGGCTGAGAAAGAACCACCAGATGGGCTGAGGGCTCATTCAACCAGGGCCCTGTGCAAGATATTTGTACAGCAGTCACATGGTCATCCATGCATACGTTTATCAAACATTATGCTCTAGATTCGATGACTTCTTCTCAAGGAGGTCTATTTGCTAAATCTGTACTTCATTCTGTACATGACTAGAATAATTCTGTACTCCCACCTCCAATAGCAAACTGCTTTGGGAGTCTATCTAAGATGAGGAATACGTGGGAGTACACAATCCATTCGAAGAACAAGTTACTTACCAACTGTAACGTTCTTTTGATTGGATGTTCCTTCCATGTATTCCTTATCGACCCTCCCAGCCAACCCCACAGTACAGTTTACGTGATTTACACTATTCGTTTAAGGCTTGGGTCAAAAGAGGCACGCCCTTTAACTATAATCATGGGCTATAATACTTGAAAAAAACAGAACTGAGGCTAACGGGTGCGCTCAAGGCATTTATACAGTGGATGACTTTGGTGCTCAACGGATGCCGCCGAGGGACATCAACACCGTGGCCTCGAGTGGAGCGCCCTCTGGCAGAGGGAGAGAGAGAAATTTCCAAAGCAGCAAAGCTGAAGGTAAGGATATATCTAAGATGAGGCATACGTGGGAGGAACATCCAATCAAAAGAACGTTACAGTTGATAAGTAACTTGTTCTTCCAACAAGAAATGGCAAAAAAAGACGACCGGGCCATTGTGACAAAATGGGTACCCATGGGTGCTTTACTGCAGCTGCAATTGCAGCCCGCGATAGAAACGCACAATGGTAGGAAATAATTAACCACTGCCACCAACCATTAATTGTAGAAAAAGTAACATAAAAGTGTTTCATGAGAACTAAGTAACCTCTCGAGCACCCTATTGTAACATGGTGTGTGCTTGATCTAGAAAGTTGCAAATGTATGTTAAGTCAATTTCATTTCACTGCTCTTGGAAACAGTAATTTACCCAAGAGAAGGTATTTAAACCTTTGGGAAATCTGAGGGACTTCCCTGTGTCGCTGCACTGAAAGTGATGTGTGACACAATGTAAAAAGATGATGCTTATGGAGTTTGTCAGACTGCAAAAACACTAGAAAACAGTGTTCAGATTAAAGAAAAATACACGAGAGAGTGGGGAAAAAGGTCTTGCTCTCTCCAGGTTAGATATTAAAACCCCTAAAGTCCAGCAAAAAAGAGCTGGGGTCTCTAAGGTACAAGGGAATTGGCATATTTCTGAGAATTCTCCCTAACGCCTTCTATAAGACAGAGGGCAAAAATTCAAGTTGTAAGCTACTTGCGAGTCAGTTACTTGCCACCTCTAATTTTATACACACACAAAAGGCACACTACTTATTCGCCAGGTGTCGAATATCACTAGCCAGTTCCGAGTTGACATTTTGCACCTTGTAAGAGACCCATTTAAAAAAATAGTTACTTTGTGATGATATGAAGTACAACCAGCTATCTTGATTGTATTTGATTCATCCTTCTCTTAAATTCCCTGTTGCGGAAATTAAAAATGGCATAGATGGGGGTGACAAGTGTACATAAAGAAAGTGAAGGGATACTTATTAGAAAGTGATGCTTATTAATGTATAGTGTCCGACTACTGATTGAACAGTGTTTTTTAAAGAAATGTTTCGGTTGTCACAGGACAATGAATACAGCGTGACCCCTTAATGTCATTTTACTTGTGCTGTTCGACAGAACCTCAAACCGAGACAGACAACCTCATGTGCCCATGTTCTCTAAGAGCAGGCATGATTTTGTCAGTTAATTGTTGCTATTCATCACAACACAAGGCAAATCTACCTTCAGGTCTGCTGTGCAAACTGCTTCCACACATACAAACTTAGTTATGATGAACAGTGACCTGTATGGTCAGAGATTGGAGCTTGAAATTCCGCTCATGACTGTCGATCATGCTCTGGTTCTGTTCGATTGAAGGACAAATTTGCCTAACGGTGTAGGTATGGGATGACAACTCAGGCTGTAAGCATTAACTGAACCGTTATATAAAGTGCAATGGAAGCTGCCATAGACCTTTATATGAAAGGAAGTTAAGGGTAGGTAGCCAAAACAGATGAATTTAAGGTATTTTATAAGAGTAATGTGTCTTTCAACTAGAGTTGGGATCATAAACTATATAGCAAGTAGAGATTCGACAAAGAGCTTGAAGATTTGGAAAATTAATATGGTACAAAATCAAACTGTAAACCTCTGGCTAATACCAGAGTAGGTAAAGATTAGTTTGATACTACGACCATGGCAATAAATGTTATGGAACAGTATTGACTGGCCATGTGAACAGGGCGAATGTGGATGTGCGAAAGCCAAAGGGGAATGCGCAAGAGTATACTAGAACCCACACAATGTGGGTCGTAGCCCTTTCTATACAGATGTTGAGATACTGGCCAAGGTTGTGGTGGACCATATCCAGATACAGCTACCAGTATTAATGCATCAGTCAGTCTTCGTACCTTGGTGGTAAACCGCATGAATCATGAAGAGGCTAACAGGTGGTTGGGGGGGGGGTTAACTTGTATGAATAATGTACAGGAGGGTTGGTGGTGGCCCTAGATGGCAAGAAACTAATTGAACTCTTGTGTTCTAGGCCGACCTCAAAAAGTTATTTGAGAATTGGATTACTGAACTAGATGTGAAGTGTAAAGAAACCTTATAAAGAGCCAAAGGCTAGGGTAATGGTGAATGGTCTGATATCCCCAGTTTAGTCTTAGCAGAGGCACATGACAAGGATGCCAAGCTATTAGTCATCATTTAACCACTGGCAATCCTGGTTTGATGAAAGATGGCAGGCAAAGGCCTTATAATGAATGCGGTTGTCTATAAAAGATGTAGTTTCAGATGACACCATCTTATAAAATTGAAAAACCTAGTGAACCTTTTGAAAAGGCCATAGACTAGATCAACCAGTTCAGGACAATATCTTGGATGAACATAAATCATTTAAAATCTGAAATTAGGTGTGCAGGTGGAGAAATTTGGATGGAGGCACCGTCCTGGCTGTTGCAGGAGGCCTCTGCGACCATAAGATATCTGGGCATTGAAATATTATTACTTTGCAAGCAACAGAGGACTTTACAATCATAGCGGTGGGGGGGAGAACACACCAGTGAAGCAGAGAAACAGAAAAGGGAGCTAACGGGGGAGGGTGAGCAATTTGACAGCAAGGGATCTACTAAACAACCAGCGGAGAAAACCGTGGATAACAGATCACCCACTCTAACCTATGGTGGGCAGTTGTGGGTGTGTGCAGGACATAGGCCGCTGTGAGAAACCAAAGGGTGTCTCACTATCTAGACCCCAGGGATCTCTTGCTCGGGTGGCCAGGGCACAACCATCACCTTTGGTTCTAGACCCTGGGGGTGGACGAGTGCGGGAGGATCACCTGGGTGAGGGGTCCTCTGGGAATAGGGGTGAGACAACCGATGGCAGGACGTGGTATCCCTCTCTTCACAACACACCGCTACTCAAAACTTCCACCTTTTTAGGTTGTTGTAAGTCTTGTCACGTTGCCCCCTCCCCAATTCCAACAGGCACCCCCATCAAAGGGAGGTGTAGGAGAACAAACACACCGCCCTATATCTGGCAACAACAAAATGGTTCTGCTTTTGATGCTATTTTTACCACCGCTTTGATAAAACTACACCTGCCACAATTCCTACCTCCACTCTAGAAATGCCATTTACCAAACCACTGGGACGAAAAAGAGGCAAGAGGAGCTATGAAGATTACCCATAGAAACCAATGCACCAGGGATTCGTATGGGCAGTTGCCATTTTGCCCCGGTAATGAGGCCAGGTAAGGCTGAGACTCTGGAATGCCTGGGGGAAGAATTACTGCCTAACTGCTGGACATGTGAGGATAGGGGAGTCAGCAGTGTGGATTTATTTATTTGAATTTATAAAGGGCCCAAAGGCATTTTGGCGCTGTTACAGCATATTCACTTAGTACAGGTTAATTTTCAGATCAGTGCTACAGATTTAGGACAAATTTACATAGGCAGTAATACAGGTTAAATGCATTGTGGGAGCGGTTTAGTTAAATAGATTAGTTTTTAGCACCTTTCTGAAAACTGTGAGGGATTGTTTGTCGTAGGCTGGGCGGGAGTGCGTTCCAGGCTTTTGGGGCTAGTACTTCAAAACTAGAGCCGCCCGCTTTGGCTCTGTTGAATACTGGGACTGATAGTAGGTGGGAGTATTGGTCCCGTCTTGGTCTGTGGGCCGGAGCATGGTGTATTCTTTCAGTCAGGTGGGCAGGGGCGGTCTGGGCAATGCATTTGTGAGTGATCGTGAGGGCTTTGAATGTTATGATGATTGGGAGCCAGTGGGCATCTTTTCTCACCTGTGAAATGTGTTCTCTCCTAGGGATGCTAAGGGCAGCTCCGAGGGCTCTGGTTTGTGCCGTTTTCAGTTTAATGTTCTTCGCGGAGGTGCCTAGGAGTAAGATGTTGCAGTAGTCCAGTTTCGCGCCAATAGTGGCTCTAGCCATGTTAAGGCAGTTGGTTGGTGATGGGTGAGGTTTTACTGCGTTGATGATTTTTGTTGTGCGGCTGAAGATGAGATGCCGCTGACTTGCCTGTCCATTGGTAAGGTGGCGTCCAAGTATACCCCAAGGATTTTCACTGAAGTGGAAGCTGTGATAACAGTATTCTCAGTACTGAAGGAACTGTACTTGTCTAGTTTTTTAAAGATTTCTTTGAGGCCTATCAGTAGGATTTCAGTTTTTTCCCCATTTAGACAGAGACCATTGGCTGCCATCCAGGGCTGGATGCGTGCATATATCTTCTGAGGTGTGTTGAGATCTTGTTCATAGTTCCCTGTAATGGGAAGAGTTTGTGTGTCGTCGGCATAGTTGGTAAGTTATGCCAAATTCTTCTAGGTCGCTGAACAGTAGGAGGGTGAATAGATTGTATAGAGTGGGGGAGGTACATGATCCTTGTGGCACGCCACACTCAATGGGGGATGGAGTGGCTAAGGCCTGGTCGTAGAAGACCCTCATCGCTCAGCCTTCCAAGAAGGTTATCCAAGCGGTGGCTTCTTGGGGAGACGTGGGCGGTGTCAGTGAGATGGTTACACAGGATCTTGTGGTCAACCAAGTCAAAGGCAGCCGAGAGATCCAAGAGTAGAAGGAGTGAGGATTTGCCTTTGTCCATGGCTTCGAGTAATTGATTCTTGAGGTCCAGAAGGGCTGATTCTGTGCCATGACGAGGGCAGAAGCCGGATTGTCTTTTTCCTAGGATGTTGGTTTCCAGGTAAGACTGAATCTGTAAGTAGGCAGCCTTATCCAGGATTTTCAACAGGAAGGTCACGGTGGTAATTGGACGGTAGTTATTAGGGGAGTCTCGGTCAAGGGTAGGTTTCTTTAGTAGTGGACGAACCCAAGCTTCCTTGAGGGCGAGTGGGACGGTACTGTTGGCGAAGGAGGCGTTGATAAAGGTGGTGACAAATGGGGCCAAGGCTGTAGCACAGTCTTTGACTAAGTTGGCTGGGCATGTGTCCCCTTTCTCCAGCATGGGGTCTGGCATGGATTCACATGCTCATGAATATTCCCCGTCAGGCTGGGAATCCTCGGTAAAGAACAAATCAGTATCAGTTTCGTTTCTGATCTGTCTTTCGTAGTAGTAACCAATCACTGATCTCTACGTCATACTGACCACAGCCAATGACTGCCCTCTACCTAAGCCCTGCCTCTGGCAGTCATCTTCAGATTTTTACCGCACTTTCAAGTGTTGGGAGTCCTCGCGCTTAGCTCTCGAGCTTTTACTGCGTGTTTTGCATTTTTTTTCAGGTGAATTTTCACATTTTTTCGGTAATCAAGCCTCAAGCTCCACCGTTTCTACTCCCGTTAACGGCTACCCGTTGCGGGATTTTCCTACGCCCCTCAAGGGTGAAGATTTCGTCGAATCAACTTCTTGGAGGATTCCAGAAGATTTGCGGCCTACTTCGAGATGGCCCAGGATGCGAGTTCGTCACCCGGTCCCAAGCTGTTTCGCAGCTGCCCTGGATGCGGGCTGCAGAATGTGTTTAAGGAAGACAAACATTCGCGATGCCTCTACTGTCTTCATGGGGACAAGACTCATGTAGAGAAGGACTGCCAGTTCTGCAAGAACTTGTCGGAGCGGACCATGAGGGACCGTCGATCCCGTCTCGCAAGCTGGTTGGAGAAGGGCTCGACGGGTGAGAAGAAGAAGAAAGGGTCCGAGCGGGCTTCTAAGTCCTGTGCGGGCGCCCCGGCGACGAGGGCCCAACACCAGGCCAAGCGCCGCGAGTCCGCTGGCTCCGGGAGCGCTGAAAGGTCTGGCTCTTCGGTCGCCAGGCAGGGCGCGCCTTCCCCGGCACCGTCAACCACGAGCCAATGCTCCGGTTCGGGGAAGAGGAATTCCGAGACCCCGGGTAAGCTTCGGGAGAAGCCCAGTCCAATCTCGGAAGAGGGGGGAGCGAGGCGTCGCCCCTCCCCCGAAGGAGAGGGCCCGGGACGCACCTAAGGTGGTCAAGGCCCCTACCCAGCAGGCAAAGGCCTCTATCGAGGCTATCGCGGCGACTCTGGCCAAGCCGGCAGAGACACCGCCAGCGGAGACCGCCTCCGGGACTAGTTTCCCTGCCGCCAAGGAGGGAATCCTCTTTTCAGCCCATCGTCGTGGCTGCCATGATGGAAGAAGCGAGGGTGCCCTCCTCGAGCTTGGAGTTAGCCTCGGAGGAGGAACTGACCGAGGCCGTGAGGAACCTCAAAGTCCAATTCGAGAAGGTTTGATCCCGTCAGGAAGATCCTCAGGAGATAACCGAGGAAGACGACGATGGTGAGGAAGAGCGGCCTTCCCTTCCTGCGCAGCCGGATCCTAGGCCTCAGGATGGCTCGGTGGCCATTTTGTCTGCCATCCAGTCCTTATGCTCTGAGATAAGGACGAGATTCCCATGGCCCAGGCCGGAGGACCCGCAAGCTGGCCCGTCGGGAAGTCCTCAGAACAAACGACGGAGGACCCAACCCTCTCCTCCGCTCGCACCCGTAAGGCCTACAGTTCCCTCCTCATCCTCCCACTAGTCGGGAGATGACGGTGCGTTGGGCTCGACAACGGGTTCTGAGGGCGACGACGACGGCGGAACGGGTCTCCCGTCGCACGGGACTCGCCGCCCGATGAGATTGGCTCATTCCACGCCATGATCGCCAGGGCGTCCGAATTGTTCCAGCTCTGCCCGGAGAAGCAGAAAAAGGAAGGTTTCCTCTATCAGCGCCGGGAGGCCAAGAGGAAGACGGTCATCGCGGTGCCCCTAATCGATGACATCTGGGAGGAGGGCCTGTCGGTTCTCAAGAACCCCTCCACGGCACCAGCCAAACGGGACCGGTACGAGAAGAAGCACCGGGTCCCCGAAACCTCTCCCCTGTGCCTCAGGGCCCAGCCAACGCCAGACTCGGTTGTCTCGGCGGCGGCGAAGAAGAAAGCGGCGGGGTCAGGAGCCTCGACATCGAATTCCCCGCCGGACGGCGAGGGAAAGAAGTTGGACGCCATGGGGCGGCGGGTCATTTCGTCGGCGGCGACGCCGATCAAAGCGGCCAGCGCCCTGGCAATCGTGGCCCGTTACGACAGGGAGCTCTGGTTTAAGCTGGCCCCCATATTGGACTTCCTGCCGGACGACAAGAGGTCCGAGGCTCTGGAAATACTGCAAGAGGGCGAGGTGGCGTCGGAACACGCCACAACCGTGGCAACCGATATTGCCGATACCGGGTTCCGCCAGCTGGGCAACGGTGTTTGCCTACGACGACGGGGTTGGCTCCGGGCGACCGACTTCCGTCAGGACGTCCAGACCAGGGTGTTGGACATGCCGTTCGACGGCAGCAACTTGTTCGGGAAGGCGGTGGATGAATCCCTCCAAGCCATAAAAATGGACACGGAGACGGCCCGCGCCCTAGGAGCCCTTCAGCAACGACGGCCTTTTCGGAGCCCCAGAGGCGGACAGGGTGCCTCAAAGGGATCCAGCGGTGGCTCGTCCTACCGCCAGGCGGCACACTCCTCGTCTCAGGAGGCCTGCAGGGAGCGCCTCGCCGCCGTCGGCAAGGTGGCCAGGGCGGCAAGGCCACCACCTCCAAGCAGGACTGAACTGGCCGTGGTCTCGGGCCCCCACCGAAGCACCCCGGTGGAAGGCCGGCTGACAAATTTCGTCAGCGTGTGGAAGTCCATCTCCAACGACCGTTGGGTGCTGGATACCCTGGCAAGAGGACACTCTATCGAATTCCTAAGAAGTGCCCTCACGTTCCACCTGTGGCCAGGAAGGAAAATCACGTCCCGCAACTGCTGTTGGAAGTACGGGCGATGCTCAGGAAAGGCGCCATCGAGCTTGTCCCAAAGAGGCTCCGGGGCTCAGGGGTGTACTCAAGGTACTTCCTCGTCAGGAAGAAGACGGGCGGCTTGCGCCCCATCCTGGACCTTCGTCGTTCGAACAAATGCATCAGATCACAAAAGTTCAGGATGGTCACCCTCCAGCACGTACTGGGACAGCTGGAGGAAGGTGACTTTCTATCGTCGTTGGACCTGGAGGATGCATACTTCCACGTTCCCATCCTCAAAAGTCACCGAAAGTTCCTCAGGTTCGTCGTCCAGGGACGCCACTACCAATTCAGAGCACTGCCGTTCGGATTGAAGTCGGCCCCCAGGGTCTTTACCAAGTGCCTAGCACCAGTGGCGGCGCGGCTGCGCCTACAGGGGATTCACGTCTACCCCTACCTGGACGACTGGCTCATCCGCTCAAGGACGAGGGAACTCGCCGTCGAACACACTGCGAGGACCGTCCAGCTACTCACAAACCTGGGATTCGCCATAAACTACCCGAAGTCCCACCTGGTGCCGTCGCAGGTGGCCCTGTTTCTGGGAGCGAAGCTCGATACAGTGAGGCGCCTAGTGGCCCCGTCGGAAGAACGGACGAAGACCATTCTAGGCAAAGTGCAGCGCCTGCTAGCCACGGACGTGGCCAGTGTGAGGTCCATCAAGTCCCTCCGGGGGATGATGTCCTCTTGCATCTACCTGGTGCGCCTCTGCAGACTACGGATGCGCCCTCTTCAAGAATTGACGGCGCCTGTTGGATACAGGCGACGGTCACCTTCGAAGACAGGGTCCCCCTCAACGAGGTGTTCCGGCGGGCGATTCAGTGGTGGGGCGTTCGAGCACACCTCACGCGGGCAAGGACTTTCAGACGCCGGCGTACCAGGAGACGGTGACGATGGACGCCTCCCTGGAAGGTTGGGGCGCCCACACCGGAGATCTCCACGCAAGAGGCCTCTGGCTCCCGGAGGAGAGGCTCCTGCACATCAACGTCCTGGAACTCCGAGCCGTGTTCTGGGCTCTCAAATCGTTCCTCCCGTCGCTCAAGGGCAAGGTGGTGCGGATTAGGGATGTAACGGTATAACGGTATACCGTTAAAGATACCGTGAACCACTTAATTGAACAATAATAACCGTCACATTGTTTGTTTATACCATTATACCGTTCATACCGTTAAGTGTGCTTTTCAATCTGATTTGGAAAGGCTGCAGTAAGCAATTGCTGCACAGTCTTGGTTTTGCACTGTTGGATGTGCCGTCTGCCAAGTAGTTTCAGTTGGAGCAGTTTTTAATGCCATTCCATAAACCACACGTGCCTTACACAAAATCAATATGTTAGCAATAGGAAGAATAGATACAGTGCCAAGAAGGAAAAGGGTTTACTTTGGGATGGCGGCTTTGGGGTTTATATATTTATAATGGATAATGTTCTCTAAACATATGGCAATGGGGGATTTCCCTGGTTCTATCATTGAATTTACATATAAGTCACACTGCGAAATTCACTCATCTCTGTGGGTATTCCCTGCTGCCATACCAAAGGGTAACATGTCAGTGATTACTGAACACCTTTTGGCCCGCAAGTAAACTAAAGGCTGTAACGTAAAAAGAAAGTGTGTGTGTGTGTGTGTGCACAAGCGTATACTACCATCAGCCTCCATTGATCTGTGGCATGCAGGTTATCAAGATGGCAACATGTTCATCTTCACCAGTAGCCAGTGGGGAAGCAAAAAGCCTAAATGACCACTTAGGAAAAGCTTTTCAGTTTGCTTTGCCAGTTGCGGCAGGCCTCCACCCCGCCCCCTCCTCTCCACACGTGTGTTTGTGTTTGGTGGAAGCAAGGCATTTCAGTGGAAAGTATGTTGAAAAGCCCCATTCTGGCCCTGGGTGCCTGGTTTTGTTTGTGATGATAAATCTGTCAATTTATGACCATTTAGAAAATATTTGTTAAAATCAGTTAACTCCACCTGCTGTACCGCGATAACCATGATATACCGTCATTTGGCAAGAAGGTTATCGTACCGTCATAAAACGAATACCGTGACACCCCTAGTGCGGATCTTCAACGACAAAACCACAACAATGTTTTACATACGGAAGCAGGGAGGCACCAGATCCCCCAGCCCTATCCAAGGAGGCACAGGATCTGTGGCACTGGGCGGTCGCCCAGGGGATGTTCCTAGTTCCCTTCCACCTGGCAGGAGAAAGCAACACCATCGCCGACTCGCTCAGCAGGGAGCTGCGCGCGTGTCACGAGTGGGAACTGCGCCAGGATCAGGTGGATCTACTCTTCCGACGATGGGGCAAACCCCAAATCGACCTGTTCGCAACAGCGACAAACTCGAAGTGCAAGAGGTTCGCCAGCAGGTTTCCCTAGCCGAGAAGCATGGGCGATGCGTTCTCGTTCCCCTGGGACGGCCTATACCTGTATGCGTTCCCTCCGTTGCCGTTGCTGCTTCGACTCATCAGCCAGCTCAAGAGGTCCCGGTGCAGGATGATCCTCGTCGCACCGGCGTGGCCGAGGCAGATCTGGTTCCCGGACCTTCTGGACTTGTCAACGTCCCCTCCCATCAAGCTGTCGGCGGACGCAGACCTTCTCTCCAGAGAAGGAGGCGCCATCTTCCACCACGACCCGGCGTCGCTGAACCTGCAGGCCTGGCTCCTGCAGCGCTAGAGTTTGGAGGCTACGATATACCGGCCGATTGCAGAGAGGCGCTTGCAAAGGCCAGGGCGTCCTCGACTCTCAAATGCTACGGTCATAAGTGGAAGAGGTTCTCTATCTGGTGCCGAGCACAGAAGATCAACCCCCTACGGATTACGGCCCTTCAAGTGCTGCCGTACCTGCTATCGCTGGCAGAGGCTGGGCTAGCCCATGCCTCCATTAAGATCCATCTGGCGGCGATCTCCAGACATACCAGAACCACAGGACGGACGTCCCTGTGGTCCCATCGACTGGTAAAAGAGTTTATGAAAGGACTGTTCCGGTCGATCCTGTCGGTGAAGGCCCCGGCCCCGGCGTGGGAACTTAACGTGGTGCTGACCAGGCTCATGGGGCTCCCATTCGAGCCGATGCACTCCGCACCTATGAAGTTTGTGTCGTGGAAGACTGCGTTCCTGGTGGCCATTACCTCCGCACGACGAGTGGGAGAGATCCAGGCCCTATCCTGCAAAGCACCGTACTTGACTTTCCATGAATCGAGGGTGGTGCTTAGGACGCACCCCTCCTTTATGCCCAAGGTGCCGTCGGACTTCCATCTTAACGAGCCCTTGGTGTTACCTGTTTTCTTCCCGTCTCCTTCGTCGCCGGCCGAGAGGACTTTGCTCTCGCTGGATGTGGCTAGAGCGCTGAAGTTCTACGTGGACCGCACAAAGTTTCCGGAGGACATCACAGCTGTTCGTGAACTTTGGACCTGTGAATCAAGGGAAGGCTCTCTCGAAGTCTTCTATTTCCAGATGGCTCTCCGGCTGCATCATGCACTGCCACCGGTTGGCTAACCGACCGCTGCCAGGCCGTCCGAGAGCCCATTCGACCAGAGCGATCGCTGCTACTATGGTGTTCTTATCTGGTGTGCCCCTGCTGGACATCTGCAGGGCTGCTACGTGGAGGTCGACGCAACCTTCACAAGATTCTACTGCGTCGATCGGGATTTCAGGGAGGAGTCCAGGGTCGGCCAAGCAGTGCTGCGCAACCTGTTCGCTTAAGGTGAGCCTGGTGAGGAGGTAAGAGATGCTTAATGTTGAGTTTTTTTGTATTGCTTAATGTTGAGCCTTTTGCCACCCCCCGTGGTTGTGCATGTGTGTGCTGCTATCTATTCTTATATTCATGAGCATGTGAATCCATGCCAGACCCCATGCTGGAGAAGGACCAAGTTACTTACCTGTAACTGTTGTTCTCCAGCATGGGTCTGGCATGGATTCACATGCAAACCCTCCCGCCTACCCCTCTGCGGCTCTTCACTTGGTCATACTGCCACTTCACGTGCTACCAAATCTGAAGATGGCTGCCAGAGGTGGGGCTTAGGTAGAGGGCAGTCATTGGCTGTGGTCAGTATGACGCAGAGATCAGTGATTGGTTACTACTACGAAAGACAGATCAGAAACAAAACTGATACTGATTTTTTCTTTACCGAGGATTCCCAGCCTGACGACGGGGAATATTCATGAGCATGCGAATCCATGCCAGACCCATGCTGGAGAACAACAGTTACAGGTAAGTAACTTGTTCCTTACATAGCGACGGTTTGATGCTTTTCCTGATCAGTAGGACTTCTGGGATTGTTACTTGAATGTAAAGGGTGTAGGATTGTTTGTGCCATATTGACTGTCTGCAGCTGGTGGGGTGGCCGAGGGCTTAGGTGTGTGTGGAGTAGCTTTAGGCAGATTGTCAAATTGGGTCTTAATTTTGTTCTGGAGAAGTTTTGATTTTGTTTAGCATGGCGTGTTGAATATTGTTATACCAGTTTTCATTTTTCTCAGTGGGTTGTGTGGCGGTAGGGGGGATGGTCAGCTCGTTATAAATGGCAAATAACTCTTTAGAGTGGGATTTTGCTTTCTCAAATCTCGAGTTGTACGTGGCTGCTTTAGCTTTGGAGATGGCATGCTTGTAAAGTCTGGCGGCTATGCGGTAGGTGTCTCATGTGGCAGTGGAGGAGTTATTTTGCCAAGAGGTTAGTGCTGCTCTTTTAGCGGTTCGAGTATCAATGAGTTCTTGAGTGAACCATGAGTTTGCATGAAGAGTATGCTTGGCTTTTTTCTTTTCCAATGGAGTGATGGTGTCTAATACCTCTTTGAGAGTGGTATTATAGATTTCAACTAGTTCTGTGGGATCATTGGATGTAGGGTCGGCGAGCGCAGAGGTTTCAATGAGGGGGGGATTCTTTCTGCGGTGAGTAGTTTCTTGGATCTGGCCATGGTGGCTGGTGCGGGTGGGTTTGGGTTCACTATTGTTTTTGAGGGTATGAAGAAGTGTAAGTGGTGGTCAGTCCATGGACGTGGGGTGTTGGAGCTGAGGTCGGCGGCACAGTTGTGATCCGCGATCCAATCTAGTATAGGACCTTTGGTGTGGGTCGGGTCGTTGATTAGTTGGGTGAAGCCTAAGTCTTGGAGAGCTTTGGCGAGGGCTTTGCCTTTATTGTCTTTGGGGTCTTGAAGCCCAGGTTAAGGTCACCTAAGAGCATGACTCTTGTTTTCATTTTTAGGTTGTCTCCTAAAATATGGGCGATTTTGGGTTGGAAATTGTCGGTTGGGCCTGGAGGACGGTAGACAATGTGGAGTGTCATGGTATCATTTGGCGAGGGTCAAAGTTGTCCGACTCAGTGGTTTTTAGTTGCCTGCCGTTAATGGATTCCCTGAGAATTAACCTCCTTTGCTGGAGGTTCTGTCTTGACGCAGGATGATGTAGCCTGATGGTAGGGTTTGGCAGATGGCTGAGCCAGAGGCTTCATGTAGCCAGGTCTCGATGATGGCTAGGATGTCTAAATCTGTAATGAGGTTGTGAATCTCTATGCATGTGCTGGCAGGGAGCGTGCATTAATAAGTGCACATTGAAAAGGAGTTTCCTTGTTTGTTTCTGGTTTGGTTTTAGTAGGGATGCTAGTAGGATTGCAGTTTTGCTGGAAGTACTAGGCATTAGGGTGGCTGTCGGTAATGGTGGGTGGTGGGGTGGTTTTACTGGGTGTGTTTTTAGAGGTGGTTGAGCAGTGGGCAGAGCTGGAGACTAGTCTTTGATTTCTCATGTGAAGCTCCATGGGAAGAGATGTAGCTTGTGAGCTGTAGTGAGGCTTGGGTGACAGGGTGCTATGCATCTGCTTGGGCGCTAGGAGTTCCGGCGTAGATTCTGATGTCTGTGTGCCTATGTGAAGTGCTGGTAGGAATGGTGTGGGTGGTACCTTGGGAGAGTGTGCGGGACATGATTTGGCGTAGGTGCTACTGAGTGGACTGGGGTGATATAGTTAGTAGCTAGGACTGAGTTCGACTTGACTGGTGGCTTTCCACGAGCGAAGCAATGGGCGGTTAAGTGAGGGCAGCATACATTTTGAGATGGGCAGTAGCTGTTTGAAGAAGGCGAGCAATACACATTTCAGCAGTGGGCGGCATGCATTCGGTATAGGCAACAGTTTTTAAATAGGTGGCCAGTGAGCATTTCTAAATGGGCAACATACATTTCAAAGTGGGCGGCAACCTGTGAGAAAGGTAGGCAATGCACATTTCAACAGTGGGCGGCATACAGTTCTATGTAGAGGACTGGCTAATAGCGGCTATCGTGGGTAGTGGGAGGTAACGTGGCTAATCGTTACTGGTTGAGGTTATTCCCTTAGTAGACTTGGTAGCTAGGCTAGATGGTGATAGAGAACATAGGTGTGGTAGTGTATCGGGGTATGATGCAGAACCGATGCAGTAGCAAGGATTAGTAAGCACCTTCGCCAGAGTGGTGTCTGAGACACCTTGAGCACGGTGAACAGTAGGTGGGTGTGGGTAGCGTGAGAGCATACGTGGGGGTTCACAGTTACGGTGCATAGCTCACTATCTTAACATGTGCAGCAACATATGGCGAAAATGTAGTTAAGTGATAGCAACATACTAGATGTATTACACAGTTGGTCCTCAGTGATTGATTTAGTAAGTGAAGTTGCGGACAGGGTTTGAGGCTTACCGTTCCACGATGAGTCAGCAAGTCTGTTATGGCGCGCCCATGCGCAAACAGCTGCAAACCGGGCCTAATCTTCCACGGGCCTTGCCGGACACGGGACGGCTTCCGCCTACCGGCGGAAAGGGCTGATTAATATTTCGATCTAGTTGCCTAGCAACATGACGCTACCCTTTGTTAGGGTGTGGGCAGCCATCATGGGAGCAGGCAGTGGCCTGGGAATCATGGGCAAATGGTGAAGTGGCAAATGATATCGTGGCTCGAGGTAGGTAGGCGATCTTGCTGGCTGGATTTGTTGGAGCAGGCTAACGAACCTGGTGCAGTGGCTCACCTATGCTGATGCCTGGTGTGCGCTTTTACCTCGGCTGCTCCTGCAGCATGGAGGTTTCATGGAAGGTAGATGGATGTCTGCTGGTGATGCAGAGAGAGCTCCTAATCTCTTCGGGGCTGGATGTGATACCTCGAAAGGTAGTTCTAACTCCAGGGTGACAATCCATGGGCAGCTGTGGCTTACCTGGCAGTGCCCACACCAGAGCTCCGCTGGGCAAAATAGGAAAGCCCAAGCCTTTGAGGGGCAGGTGGCAAGACCCTGACCCCAATAAGTTATCCCTTTACCTCCTGCAGCTCCCAAAACCGTGGAATGCTGTATAGGGGAGCTGATTAAGTTGGAGCAAAATCAGAAAAGTGCATTCTGGGGACATGAAGTCCAAAGACTTTCACACTTTGCAAATCAAGAGGGGCCTGGCTGAAGGAGGTCCCCTGAGAGGACAGAGCAAAAGAGAACATTGCATCCAACATTGCATTCAAAAGATACCAGCAGCCCTCCCGGGTGAACAACCAAGTTGGGGCGGTGAAACCGCAGCTGTGCTATCATCCTTGGCTCCCAAATCAAGCATATAAACAAAGAAACCAACACAGCTGGTGAGTTGCAGTGAAAAAGTGACAAATGGCGATACAGTATGACATTGTGGTCCAGCATAGTGACAGTGGCCGGTCGAAAGTCTGAGCGAGTACTGATGTGAGCCTAAATGATATGAACTGTTTGGTTTCAAGGCAAGAGAAGCCTAAGGAAAGTGACTCGCGTTGAGTTGCAAAGTGTAGAGGTCCGAGCCCGGTGGAGGGAGACCTGTAGCGAACTTTTAAGAAAGTTGAAGTGGTCCTGTGGAGGTCTATATTAAAAGCCTCGCACATTCAAAAGTCTTCGACATCAGTAAAAGGTCTGAGCCCGACTGAGGGAGACCGGAAGTTTGATAATTTAGGGGAAGGTAACGCCTAACGAATGTGAATTAAGCTTGGCGAAGGGAACCCCTGTAAGTGCTGTGATTGAGAGTTCTGAGCCTGGCTGAGGGAGACCTATGTGAAACTTTTGTTGAAATGTGAACTTGTGAGGAACTGAAAGAACTTTTGAAACACTGGAAAAGTGATTAACGTGGAAGGCCAGATGGGCCCCGATCGACATTTTGAACTGCCTTTGTTTTGAGAACCTGAGTGTGTCATCTTGTCTATGGGGGCCGCCTTACTCCGTGCGGTCCAATTTGGGGAGGAAAACTGACTTGATCTTTTATGTTCTAAAACTGATTTTCCTTTGCATACACCTTTTTCCATGCACCCATTTATTGTAATAGCGTAAGGGCAGGCCATAGGTTTATTTAGTATGTGCCATTTTGATTTGACAGACATGACTAGGACTTTCATTTATTACTTGATGGTAGAGCGTGCTCCTATCTTATAGGGCCAGACAGTTTTTCCAACCCTTGTTGTGCAATAAACACCCATGAACCTTGAATCTCTTGTCTGTCTTCACTTGTGATACCATGCCATCCTTGCAACGTCTACATAGGACACCGTAGCACGAGTCTGCAGCAGTTGACTGCATTTACCTCCAGTTCCGTGGACTTAGTAACTTCTCTGACCCCCAAACTCCAGCTGACAGTCCGCTTCCCACTTCTAACTTTCTCTGAACTATTCTCCCTTCAACTGCCACTGTATCTCCTCTTTTTTTTCTCTCCCTACCAGACTCCAAATAACTGGCTGTGCCCAGCCTGCTGCACGTTTTTACCTGTCATGGCTAATTATTCGAATACTAGATGTGCCCAGCAGTTCATGTCTCACCTGCCCATGCTTCTGTTCCGATCTGTATGTATGAGCCCAGTTTGCTGCACTTTTTTACCCGTCATAGCTAAATTCTAACCTAGATGTGCCCAGCATCCCATGTTTCACCTGACAGTGCCTCAGTTCCCATCTGTATGTATGTGCTCAGTCAGATGGAATTTTGATATCTGCTTATTGCTAAATTTAAATCTAGATGTGCCCAGCAGCCCATGTTTTCACATGCCCGCGCCTCATCAGTTTGCTGGGTATGCCTTCTATTCCTCCACTGTCTGCCCTGTCTCTCCCCTCCCGACTTTCCACCCTACCCCACCCCTATCCTCTTTCCTCCTGGTCATCTGAATCGTGCCTCCCTTATTGCTGCTCCCCTTACTCTTCTGATTCTCAGGCCATCCCTTCCCCTCTCTTTCCCTGCCAACTTTCTCCACTACTCCCCCTTACACTATCAGAATTTTCGTTTGGCCTAGTGCGATAGTCCAGGTTTGTTCCTCTCCTTTCTCCCCCCCCCCCCCGCCTTGTTCCCCTCATCTTTGTGATCATTGTTTTTGCACCATCAGAAATGTCATCAGGCCTATTACGATAGTCTTTAGCTTGTTCCTCCTACCCCCCTTGCTCCCCTCTTTATTATCATTGCTCTTGTACTATCAGAAATGTCGTCTGGCCTAGTACGATAGTTTAATTTGCCCATTCTTAATGTCTCAAGGCCTTGAAGTATGTAATTGTATCTTCCCTTGCTCTCTTCCCTGCCTTGAAGCGCTTTGAAACACATTGTGTATAGGCGCTATACAAATAAACTATCATATCATTGCTGCGGACTCTAGAGAGCAAAGTTAGAACTACCTCTATCCATAGCATACAAAATGTTGTAAAAAATGGTTATACTACCAGTTATTTTGTTTACTAATATTCTTTGTCAGGAGAATTTATTTGTAGATGGAATTGTTCAGTTTATGGATTGCGTGCACAACTAAAACCCACCCTGAACAGCTCTAAGGACGATGGTCATTGTACACAGGTTCCTGATGTGACACCATACCATATACCAAGCACGCCAACCCAGTAAGACCTACTCTGTCCTCGAACAGCCATCGCCTGTCTATTCCTAAATTTAAGCGAAAAAGAGCTGGTGGATCCAGTTTTCCGGTTCTTGCCCCCACATTCAGGAACTCGCTACCACCTGCCATCCACTCGCAATCCTCCTACTGGACTTTTAAGAAATATGTGAATACATGGTTGTTTAAGTTTACCTCACACACTCACCGCCTCTGACACGTTACTTGCCTGTCTTACTCCTTTGTAACATTATATGATCTTTGCCTTTACTTGCTCATATGCAGCATGATATGATCCTGCATGTACCTTTTCCTATGAAACCAGCGCCTAGATGCCCCCCCGGGCTTTGCACACTAAATCAAATGCAAAAATAAATGCCCTCCAACAGTCTTCACAGAATTTTAATATCACCCAATGTCCTCACAGAAAGAAATGGACACACACGTAAGCCAATGATTAAGCTTTGTTGCAAAGGAAGAGCACGGGGAGATGCAAGTCAATGTGAAGGTAATGCATGATACATGTGGCAGGCGATGACCCGATACATAGGAAGCCCTGCTCCTTTTAGTGCAGATATCCATACCCCTGAGCGTTAGCAGATGTGGGAGGCAGAAATGCAAATGCACTTGTAAGATGTGTGCTGGGGGAGTTGGGCACTTAAAATATCTTGTACGATGATGGAAATATTTGCGCCACAGCAACTTTGAAAAGTCAGCCGTACAGGATCACATCAGTGTCGTATAGCCAATTGAAGGAGTTGAGTGGGGGTTCCAGAGGAGCCACTGAACACCTAGATTGTGTTGAATGTCTAACAGGCAAATTAGTAACTTGCTGCTACACTAATTAACAATGGATGGGAAGGATCTGCGAAAAATGGGACAGGAATGTAGTCCAGGGGATATATATATTGGAGGATTGGAATGTGGTATACAAATTAACTAAGAGTCTAATTAAAACGAGAATTTGGTGATCCGTGAGTTGGAAGATGAGAAATGAAGAAAATAGATGCTTGACTAATAGCATGGATTAGCCATTAATGGAAATGCATAAACTGTAAACGGGTGTGAGATAGATGAAGAGAAGAGCAAGTGATGCAATAGGATGAAAGCCTACCCAATAATTGGCACAGTTGGGGACTAGCCAGCGTTAAGTCACTCGCCACCTCCCTTCTGTACAAATAGTCAGCACACCATTTCTTACTTGCCAAGAGTCAAATATCACTAGCCAATGGCTAGTTGCAAATGTAAATTGTGCACCCTGCATTAAGGGTTGCTACCAAGTTTGATCTATGTAAAGAGTGACACTGGTCAGAACACTGATATGTTGTATTAGCACCTGGGGTGGAACGTGGGGATCCTTGGAGCCAATTTGTTCAATTGGCAATGCTCCCCAGTGTAGTCATTGATCCTGATGGCTCTCAGGACTCCATGTACTACGCAGAGGGGTGCCACTTGCATCATTCCCACCCATTGCTTTCCCTGCTCCAAATCTCTTCTAGCGGCTTCCTCCTGTATGCGTTCTGCCCATCCCGGTCCCCTCTTTTTGTGGCCCGATCCGCTTCCCTCCTGGCCCTTCAAGAGTGGCACCCACCTCCACCATGATAAGAGGCAGCAGTAACTCGGTTGGGCTCATATTGTTGAAGAGGTAGGGGTCAGAGTTGCTGAATAGTCTGTTAATCCCACTGTCTACACTTAAGAAGATTGACCATATACTATCTAATGTTCTGTGGTGCTGAGTGGCCCTAAGAAGGTTGTAGCACTCATGCAAAGACTGGGGAATTGCAGTTCCTACTTTTGAGGTCTACTTTTTGGCAGCCCAATTTCAATTTGTGGGAGTGATTTCCACCCGAGGTTACATCTGCGCAACAGGTATTAGTGGTTCTAGAAGAAAGGTTCACTAAGTTTCGGCTTACTTTGGGAAGGATTGTGTGAGGGAGGGCTTTCAGAATAATGAAGTTTAGGGTTTCTCTGTGGACTCTTCCCCGTTTTTCCTGGACTGCAGGAGAGATGGGTGTATGTCCTTGGTGCATTCCAGGCTATAATGAGGTTGGTTATTTGCATGGGAAGGAGGGCCTCTTGGCATTCATGTTGGTTAATGCAGTTTTTCTTGGGAGATTTATTTTTGTGTGCAGATTTCATGAATTAGGCTGCAAGGGACTGTTGGCAGCAATTTTCAACTCAGTCTAGGCTGTGGAACTTGCTAGAGATAATATTGTTTTTGGATGAGGTAGCTAGGGCTGCATCTCACCTGTCTGTAGACAAGATGACCTTGAAATGCAAGGGTAGATGGGAGTCTGATCTAGGTAGGGAATTCACATATTCAGAATGGAGTACGATTTCTGATGTTGGTTAATCTGCTTAGAATCGCATGCTGTGCATAGTCCGACATCCAGTGGTCACTGCAGAGTATTGCATTTTGTTTTTCGTAGTCGAAAAGGGGACGTCGACAAGGCGTGTCTGTAACACTATCCCTATAGTGACGTGCATTGTACCCACAATCCCTCACGCGTCGAGGTCCCTCAGATTGTTTTTTCCACCCAGATATTGGTCGCCTTTACGCAGAGGTCCTCGAGAGAAATTGCAAAGACATTTACTCTACCCTTTGGTCGTTATTTAAGAACATATACATTACAACACTCCTTCGACATCGTAGCTGAGTAGCTGTTTCACCGCCGAATAAGAACTTCGACGGCGGTGACTTCGACAGAGGAGATCCTTCGGCGCTGCCGAACACGTGGCCTTGCCTGGCCGGCCTAAGACAGTAGGGCGAGTGGGGTCGTGGGACATTTCTTGTTCTTTCTGAGAATGCCTTTCTCTTTACACTCCCTTTCCTTCGGGGTCGTTATCACGTTTAACTGTATCCTCAGCTATGGAGAGGACTCACTTTAGATTTTGCCTGCGATGCAAGGGCAAATTCACTTGGAAAGACCAGCACAAACGGTGTAACCGTTGCTTGCCCCTCGACCACAAAGAGGACGGCTGTGCGGCCTGTAAGCTTCTTAAGCCTAAGACTTTAAAGCAACGCAGGGTCAAAAGGTGGGCAGCCTACGTTATGTCTAGGTCTGATTCCTCACCCGCCGCCGAGTGTGACGAGGATAGTGATAACTCGACCTCCGCGTCTGAGATTGTCGACCTCGCTAGGGAGCGTTCCCGCTCCTAGTCTGTCCCCGGCCTCGACAAGCTCGGCTCACGCCCTGCTTATGGGTATGAACTCCCCGGCGACACTGACGAACACAGAAAACACAAACCTTAGCACACAACCCACGGCACGTCTTCGACGAAGACAGCCCTAGCGCCAACGAGGACGCCGGGCCTACCAGCGACCTCCACTGACCGTAAGGGTCGCAAGTCCTCCCCGCCACGGCGACTAGCGACTGGGCTACCTGCAGACAAGGGCGCTACCACCAAAACATCAGGCGCCGCGTAAGAGCGCTATCGTCGCCGAAAAAGACTCAGCACCGCCCAGCACGACGTCAGACGAACCCTCGACAGAGAAACTAATCGAGAGCTTGGCGTGTATAGTTTCCAAGGACGGCCAGAAACGGACGGCGAGTGACACGCCAAAAACCGCTCACAAGGCCAGGGAAGCGCTGAGGATGCCGGAAGGAAGGCAGGGACCGCTCACTCTGTCGAAAGAAGGCCCTAGCCTGCGAGAAGGTTTCTCAGACGGCGAAGTGACCTTATCCTCGACGTCATGGGACAGACCTAGATGGATGGAGGCAGAGGGACCTCCTTTTTCGCCTCCAGACCGTTCTGGTTTACCATACTGGACTGTTGAGAGATTCCAGTCATGTATGGACAAGTTGGACAGATTTGTTTCCACTCCTGAAAATAAAACACCTAAGAGACCAAGGGAGGCGCTTCAGGAGGACCCTAGGGCTAAATATTCTAGATTTAACCCCCTCCAAGAGGACATGAATACTTATGACCTCACTGAAGAAGACTCTCACTTCCAGGAAGATGAGGAGTTCTTAAATAGTGATGACCAACAAAACCTAGGAACAGAAGAAGGTTTTGAGGAAAATACTGACATGGGTGGGGGGGGGGCTTCAAAGAAGACCCAGATGAAGGTGGCTCACAGCCCTGGCAGTCACCAACAGTCTACAGACCCTGACATCTTAAACCTTCCCTCTCCTCAGACCACACCGGTCAGGAATCCATCACCAATAGATGATAAACCCACCTTCAATGCACTACTTCGAAAGGCAGCAGCGCATTTTAAGATTGAAACTGGCGAAATTACCCCTGATACTGATTTTGTGGAAAAGATCATTAAAGAAAAACCTCCCACTAGTCGAACCATTCCCCTCCTCGCCTCAGTTAAGGGACAAATTACTCCATCGCTGTTCACACCTGCACTGGTAAGAGTGGTCAATCCCAGAATTGAAAAATTGTTTACTCCCTCTGTCAGACCCATTATACATTAGGGGTCACTCAATTCCAGACTCCTTGGTGGTAACTACCACAAGGAAAGAGCGGGGGTTCAGCTGTCAACCAGCGAAGCCCTCCCAGACGAGGAAGGAAAGAAGCTCATTGCCCTGGGTAAAAGAATTACAGCCTCTGCAGCTTTTTCAACCAGGATTGCCAATAATACACTACTGGCAAGGAATGCTGATGCCCAATGGTGAAAATTACGGCAAGACCTCGAAGTTCCTGAGCCCTTAAGAACTTGCTTATTGGCCACAGTAACAGAAGGATCTCTGGTTAAACAGAGCATCATTATAAACACTCTTGATGCTGCAGAAACGGCTGGTTGTTCCTTAGTGCAGGGAATTCTTCTGAAGCGTCATGTCTGGCTCCGCAATTCCGGTTTTAAGCCAGAAACACAGGCGTCACTCATTAACAAACCAATAGAGGAGTCTAACCTCTTTGGGGAGGCAGTGGACGATGCACTGGAGACTGCAAAGAAAGAGTTCGACACCCTCAAGACCTTAGACCAAATCTCAAGGCCTCCCAATAAGCGAGGATTTGGCAACAAAAGCTTTTTTCGAGGGCAACGCCAACAACAGCAGCAGCAGCAGTACACTACCGGCAACTGGTCCTCTACTCGGGGAACCAGTGGCCAGTACATGCAAAGAGGACAGCGCCGTGGCAAGGGCAGAGGTCGGGGCCCCACTCCCAGAGGTTCCCCGGCTACCAACACCAAATGACCCCAAGATCCGGGTCCCCTGCCATGCATCACCGGTCGGGGGCCAGTTAACATCTTTCCTACCAGCATGGGAGGGAAGAACATCAGACCGATGGGTATTGTCAACTATAGCCCACGGGTACTGTATAGAATTCAGTCGGTCCCCCAAGTACAGACACCCAAGGGGACGCCTGTCATTGGAACACCTCGCCATTCTTTTTCAAGAAGTGGAACTACTGTTACTAAAAGGAGCAATAGAGGTTGTGTCTCTATCATAGGTAACGGAAGGTATTTATTCAGTGTACTTCCTTGCACCCAAAAAGGACTTAACCATGCGGCCTGTACTAGATCTCTGCCCAGCGAACAAATTTGTCAAACCTCAAAAATTTTCCATGGTGAACCTATAGGAAGTAATCCCCCTACTTTCACAGGGAGATTACATGACAACACTGGACATGAAAGATGCATACTTTCATATTTTAATGTTGCCAGCGCACAGAAAATACCACAGGTTCATGATGAGAGTTTAGTTTAGTTTAGTTTATTATTTGTATAGCGCCGCCTGGCCCTAGGGCATCCAGGCGCTTGCGATGAATACAACAAGAATAATGAATACAACAAGAATAATGCAGTAGAAATGTACAAATCGATTACATATTTACAAATTTACAGTCTTGGTGCATGCTAGTGCGGTAGGGCTAGGCAGTTTCTTTGGATAGAAGCCAAGTTTTGGTGTTGTGTCTAAATCTGTGAAAGGACGGTTCTGATCTCAGCTCGAGTGGAAGTGAATTCCAAAGTTTGGAGGCAAGCACGGGGAAGCTGGAGCCACCTGCTTTTTGGAGCTTAAATCTTGGGATATTTAAGCAGTGTGTTTGAGCTGATCTGGTAGGGCGCGCTGGGGTGTGGTGCTTGAGGTTGTCGGATAGGTATCTGGGTGCTTGGTTAGCTAGGCATTTGTGTGTGAGTGAGATGGTTTTATATTCAATTCTTTGTGGTATGGATAGCCAATGGCAGGTGCGTCTGGCGTCCGAGATGTGTTCTTGTTTGGGTATGTTCAGGGCTGCTCGCAAGGCGTTGTTTTGTATGACTTGTAGTTTGTTGATGTTTTTCTGACTGGTTCCCAAGTATAGCGCATTGCAGTAGTCAACTTTGGAAAGGACTAGCGCTCTGGCTAAGGTGATGCAGTTGGATGGTGAGAGGTAAGGTCTGCTGGCATTGATAAGTTTACAAGTGTAAGCAGTGGCTGATGAGATGGAATTGATCTGTCTTGTCAGTGTGAGGGAGGAGTCGAGGTAGATTCCTAGGGTTTTGACGCTGTTAGAGACGGTGATGTTATTGCCGTCTATAGTGAATGCTTGATAGAGTTTGTCGAGTTTATTAAGTCTGGGTTGGGAACCTAGGAGAAGAAGCTCGGTCTTGTCGTCATTAAGGCATAGGCCATGCTTGGCCATCCATTCTTGGATAATGGAATAAATGTTGTTGAGAGCAGTGAGGTCGGTGGAGTAGTCGCCTGTTAAAGGGATCAGTATTTGGGTGTCATCTGCGTAGTTGGTGTAGATGACACCCAAGCGGTCCAGTATGTCAAAGAGGGGTTTCGTGAATACATTGTATAGAGTGGGGGAGACGCAGGAGCCCTGGGGGACACCGCAAGTGACTGGGGCTGGGATGGCAGAGGCTGTGGGTGCGAAGACTCTCATGGATCTGTTGTTAAGGAAGGAATGGATCCATGCGTTGGCGTTATCTGAAAATTTGGCTGCTGAGGATAGATGTTTGCAGAGGATGTCGTGGTTGACCAGGTCGAAGGCGGCCGATAAGTCAAGGAGGAGAAGGAGGGCTAGTTTACCATTGTCTTTAATGTTGTCCATCTGTGTCTTAAGGTCAATCAGGGCGGTCTCAGTGCCGTGTTTGGGGCGGAATCCTGATTGTCTGAGTCCTAGTAAGTTATTTTTCTCGAGGTGGTTCTGTATCTGGAGATAGGCAGCTCTGTCGAGGATTTTTAGTAGGAAGGGTACAGTCGTTATGGGTCTGTAGTTGGTGGGGACATTAGGGTCAAGGGTGGGCTTCTTAAGTAAAGGAAGAACCCAGGAGTCCTTGAGGTTGTTGGGCACTATGTTGGAGGTGAAAGATGCGTTGATGAGGGAGGTGATGAAGGGAGCAAGTTGTTTGGCAGCATCTTTAATGATAGGGGCTGGGCAAGTGTCGCCTTGGCATTTGGACGGTTTAAGAGAGTAGATTATTTCTTCAACCTCTTTGATGGTTATGGTGGAAAACTCAAAGAGGTTATTGTCATCATTTTGGGGGGTGGTGTGGGTGTGTGTAGAGGGGGTGATGTTATCGGAGAGGGTGAGGCTTTCTTTCTTTGTCAGGATTTTGGCTTGTAGCGTGGCAATTTTGCCTAGGAGTGCTTCCTGGATGTTCGTGCACCAGTGGATGTCTTTGTTGCAAGTGTCTGGAATGGGGGAGGGTGATTCGAGTTCTCTCAGGATATTGAAGAGCTCTTTGGTATTAGATTTGGCGTTGCTGATTCTTTCATTGTACATGTTTTTTTTAGACTGGATGATGGCTGATTTATAGATGTTCGATGCTAGTGCGTAGGATGTCTTATTAATAGTGGATGGTGACTGTTTCCATGCTAATTCAGCTTGTCTTTTGGCTTTGCGGAGTGTTTTTAGTTTGGGGGTGAACCAGGAATTGAGGTGTGCTCGTGGTTTGGCTTTCCGAAGCTTGAGTGGTGCTATGGTATTTATGGCCTTAAGGATAGTTGTGTTGTATAAATCTACTAATTCAGTAGGGTTGGTCATGGTGGGTGAGAAGTCGATGATGGGTTGGAGTAGCGGGAGGAGTTTCTCTAGTGTGATATTTTTGTTGTTTCTTGTGAGTGTGGGTGGGGCATTGGAGGAGGGCCCTGGTGTTTGAGTGCCTTTGTTGATGGTGAAGGTAATAAGGTGGTGATCGGTCCAGGCGCATGGAGTGTTGGAGAGGATGGTAGTGTTGCAATTGAGGTCAGCTATCCAGTCAAGGATGCGGCCTTTGTTATGTGTGGGTTGTGCGATATGGTGGGTGAGTCCTAATTCTGAAATAGTGTTGGCGATAGTGTGAGCTTTGTCGTCTTTCTCATCATTGAGACCTAGATTAAAGTCTCCTAGGATGAGTAGTCGAGAGTTAGGTTTGATATTGTTAGAGAGTAGAAGGGCTATGTCGTCATTAAAGGATAGTATGGGGCCTGGCGGTCTGTAGATGAGGTGGATGGTGATAGTGCTTGTGTGCAAACACTACCAGTTCAGAGTGCTACCCTTCGGAATAGCGTCCACGCCAAGGGTATTCACGAAAGTACTGCCAGTGGCAGCAGCGCACCTGCGCACGTTGTCCATCCCAGTATACCTTTACCTCGACGATTGGCTCATAACAGGGGATTCTTACGAAACATGCTTCTCAAATACCCAAAAGACTGTAGACCTTTTGTTCCAACTGGGCTTCTCCATCAACGAGAAGAAGTCCAGCCTAGACCCCAGCCAGATCAAACAATTCCTAGGGGCTCTAATTCGAACAAAGGACGGCCTTGTCTTTCCGCTCCAACGAGAGGGTCCAAAATATGCTGTTTCAGATCCCTCAATATGTAGCCGGTCGAGATGTGACGGTGCGCAAAGCAATGCGTTTGCTAGGAATGATGGCGTCCTGTATATATCTGGTACCTCACGTGCGACTGCGCATGCGCCCAATGCAAGAGTGCCAGTGGTGTCAGGCCAGCGGACAATGGGACGATCTAGTGGTGGTCTCGCAGGCCTTGGTTCTCTCGCTACGGTGGTGGTCGAAGGAAAACCTTGTAATAGGGAAACCATTCGCCACCCCTGCAGTGGAGGCCACTCTAACCACAGACGCATCCCTCACAGGATGGGGGGGCCTCACCTATCCCATCAGACTGCATACAGAGTTTGGACTCCGAGCGTAGCGTCCAAACACATAAACTTGCTGAAACTGCTAGCGGTCTTCAAAGCACTGAAGGCTTTCCAAGCACACCTGCAAGGGAACACAGTGATGGTCCTCACAGACAGCACCACAGCCATGTACTATCTGAACAAGCAAGGGGGCACTCACTCTCCAGGACTGTCCAAGCTGTCCCAGAACATCTGGAAGTGTGCTCTCAAACACATGTTCCTGTTGTCACATGTACCAGGGGAACTCAACTGCTGGCAGACTAACTCAGCAGAGACTTTCCTCTGCCCGCAGAGTACGAATGGCGGTTACAAGAAGACATCGTCTTCAACGTCTTCACACAATGGGGATTCGCAACTCCGGAGAACTCCCAATGCCAAGATTACGCCTCTAGGTACCCCCAGAACCAATCCAAGGGGAATGGTCTATCGATAACATGGTCAGGGAAATTTGTTTATGCTTCTACCTGCCTGTCCAACACCCCCCACCCCGTCTCCCCTTCTCAACAAGATAGTGCACAAGATGCACCAGGAACCAGTTACCATGATACTAGTGGACCCTATGTGGGCCCGGCAGCCATGGTTCGCTCACTTGATGGAAATGTCTCTATCTCCTCCAGTGAAACTTCCATGCCCGCACAACATGCTGTCACAGGACAAGGGCAGAACCCTACACCCATGCCCACAGACCCTGAACTTCGCAGCCTGGCTCCTGAGGTCATAGAATTTGGACATTTACAACTCCCTCAAAGATGCATGGACATTCTTAAGGAGGCTAGAAAACCTAACACTCGTTACTGTTATTCCAGCAAATGGAAAAGATTTGTCATCTGATGTAGGGATAAGAACATCAACCCAGTTGACTGCTCTCCCACACAGATTGTTCTTTACCTGACTCGCTTATTAGACTCAGGTCTGGTCTTTAATTCCATTAAAGTTAATCTAGCTGCACTTTCCGCATACACCACTTCTCAACACAGTGTCATGGTGGAAAAGCCCAGTTATTAAGGCCTTCATGGAGGGAGTAAAGAGAATACACCCTCCTATAGCTAACCCAGCTCCCGAATGGGACCTAAATGTGGTACTTACCAGGCTTATGGGCTCACCCTTTGAACCCATGCACAAAGCATCCCTTAAGAACCTCACTCTTAAAACTGCTTTCTTAATAGCTATCGCCTCCATTAGGAGAGCGAGTGAACTACAAGTGCTCTCTATACTAGACCCCTTTGTAACAGTTCACAAGGATAAGGTGGTTCTACGCACACATCCTAGGTTTGCACCAAAATTAATTTCTGAATTCCATGTCAACCAATCAATGGAACTACCAACGTTCCTTCAGAACCCTTAAAGTTTGGGAGAAAAGTGCCTGCATACACTAGATGTACGCAGGGCTGTCATGTTTTAAATGGAAAGAACTAGACCTCTGAGAGACTAATCAGTTCTTTGTCTCGGTGGCAGCAGAAAGATGAGGAGAGGCAGTTTCAAAATCCATTATATCTAGATGGATTGTCCAATGCATCACTGTTTCTCTCTTGCTAAGAGAGAACTACCCTTCAAGCCAAGAGCACATGCTACTCGAGGCACTGGGGCTTCCATAGCATTCATTGCAAATGTCCCTCTGGAGTCCATTTGCAAAGCGGCAACCTGGAGTTCTGTACACACCTTTACAAAACACTACTGTCTAGATGCCCACTCTAGATTTGATTCCCAGGTGGGGCAAGCAGTGTTAAGACATCTATTTTCTACTGTTCGTTCTCACAACCCACCTCCAACTCCGGGTACTGCTCGCTAGTCTATGCACAGCATGTGATTCTAAGCAGATTGACAAACATCAGAAGACAATGCATTACCTACCGTAAAAGCATTTCTGATGGTTGTATCTGCTTAGATTCACATGCGCCCACCCTTCCTCCCCGCTCGGATGGAAGGAACATAGACATCCTTACCTTTCTCTCTTTTCTGTACTCACTCACGTCTAATAGGCTCCCTCAGGGCAGAAAAAATACAAAGAGGGACCTCGACGGATTATGGGTACAATGCACGTCACTATAGGAATAGTGTTAGACACGCCTTGTCGACTGTCATGATCTCTGCTTCCAAAAGATCAGGACTTGCCCGACTCCCTTGGAAGCAGACCCATAACCCCGGTTCCGAGTGCAAGCCAGTCCCAATTGGGACCTTTTGGACCCTGTCCTGGCGCCAGTGGCACCAGGCTCATAAAGATGCCCAGTCCCAGCGCTGGAAGCGCCGGGCTCATAATGCTTGGGTGGACTTACCTGCAGCAGACCATGCTGCTTACTTACCTGCCAGTTGAGCCCCTGATCCTCTTCTGATTGGGACTACTTTTCCTGTTGGGTGGGGCAGGAGCCACTCCCTAGGTTCAGAACACTGGAACTCTTCTGGAAAGCAGGAACTCTTTTCTTACCTAGCCGAGGCTGTGGAAGGAGACACCTAAGCACTACAGGAAGCTATTTAAACCACACCCGATGGATGAATCTTGCTTTGCGTTATTCTGCATTCTCTGCAGCAGAATGCTCATCGTGTCTTCTGCTTCTGATCCTGGGCCTAAGGGAACAAAGGCTTACCATCCTGGAATCCAGTCTTCAGCAGCACCTGTAAAGACAAAGAAAGAACAGGTGGGCACTACGGTCTTCAGTGGCAGCGCATCTCTTACCTGGTCCATCGGCTGTCACCAACGCCTCGCGCTGCATTCCGGCATCTGAAAGACAAAGGCTTACCTACTCTTCGCTTGCTCCGGAGGTCTTCGCACTGCATTCCGGCATCTGAAAGGCAAAAGCTTACCAGCTCTTTCGCACGCTCCGGAGGCCTTCGGCGCTGCATCCCGCATCTGAGAGACAAAAGAAGGTGCATTTAAAGACATTGGGCAACTTTATTACTCACGTGCCATTACTCCTTCCCACGCCGAATCCAGTGGGTATTCCAGCACCCTTCAGCTTCTCTAAAGCTCCGAACTTGTACCTGCAAGATAAAAGGGACAGTTAGTGCGCATCGTGAAGCAGGCTACAAGCGCTTACTTACGTGCTTCCAGGCGCTTCTATTCCTCACACGGGTTCGATCCTCAACTCTCATCAGCCCGCCATCGCCGGAACCCTGCAAAACAAGAGATATCATTACAAAAGACTTTTAAGACATTTGAAGTGCCCAGAATTTACCGTTCGTGCAGTTAACGACGGACAGCAGTCCTCTGAGGTCAAGAGGCCTGCACCCTTATCCAGTGAAGAAACTGGTTACGGCACCCTGCCCCGAGGCAGATGGAGAGCTTGGCGTTCACTTACCTAAGACATCTTACTCTTTGAGTCAGACATACAGAGGTCCAACCCAAAGAGCCAACCGTGTGTTACACATCACCTTTGAAGATACGGCATTCACCCAGTCAAGACCGGCGCCTCTGCGGGAATCAGGTGAGCGTTACATCGACGTCCCCTTCGACTACAAAAAACAAAATGCAATACTCTGCAGTGACCACTGGATGTCGGACTATGCACAGCATGTGAATCTAAGCAGATACAACCATCAGAAATGCTTTTACGGTAAGTAATGCATTGTCATACTTGACACTGAAGAAAAGTGTGTATGACCAACTCTAACAGCTATGATACAATAGCCTACAGAGAACCTATGTCACTTGTCCTAACATGTCCAGGTTTCAAGGGAAAATTACCCTTTTTTCGTTTAATATTTTCATGTCCAATCATTTTGGATTTCAAAAGTAAGGTGTCCATCTCCAAGGAGGTTTCCAAAGGGATACTTTTATTGGGTCTCATTAAGAAGAGAAAAAGGGTTGCACATATTTGTCAAAAGGCTGATACCACAATGCTGGCTATCGCCGTTACCACCTCCTATGAGGCCTGGCTGAGGGAATTTGAAGGATGGGCATCTAACCAACAGCAGATAGTCAATACTGGTAACAAGGAAACTCTTCATGTGACTATGGAGTGGGTGACGCTTCTCAATTTTGGCCCCCACCTTCCCCAGGCACCCATTTTCCTAGATCATATGGAACGTAAAATTGTGTTGTTGACTTATAAAGAATTGTGAAATGGTCATCTGATGTGTCACTTATTCATGGTATGGTAATGTTTGCTCGCAAAGCGCCTATACACAAGACCAGTGTTTAAAAGTGCTCAAGGAGGGAGAGAACACGGGGGGGAAAAAAGTCATTCAGAGCCCTTCAATTTCTGAACGATTAAAAGTCTGCACAGACAGAGTAAGTGCATATAATACAATTGTATAGATAACCGCAAATGGGTCTGGCAACGATTCTGCAGTTTTTCCAAGTGCATTGAGGCTCTACCATGCAACGCGGGGAGACAGGGAAGTTAGACGATCTTCAAGGCATGGTACGTTCAGATCGTGCAAGTGCACAGGTAGTACAGGAGAGGGGAGGGGTGGGGGGGAAAACAAGTGCAGGGGTTGTGCACCCAGTCAGTCAGAAGCTGGGGTAAATGCTGAGAGATGCCACTCATGGGTCATTGACCAACTGCGGTAGCGATGCGGCAAGTGCAGGACCGAGGTAGTGAGAGAGGACTGGCGAGGGTGCCAGGAACCTGTGAGACTCTTAGGTATACCCAGCAGCCAGTCAGCAAGCTGTGTGGAAAAGGAGGGCGAGAGGGATAGAGCGGAGCAAGAGGTTAGCAGTGTGGAGGAGGAGGATGAGGAGGATGATGATGATGAGGAGGAGGAGGAGGAGTTTGGGGAGGAGTTAACGAAATCTCGCTCAAGACGGAGGGCGGTAGGGAGGCTTTTCCAGATGGAGGCCCCTGCTGAGGATAGAGATCTCCCTTTAAATCTCTGCTTGGAGTACCAGCTCAGATGCAGAAAGTTGGCGGTAGATGAGTGGAGGTCTTGGGAAGGCCAGTATTTGGGTAGGCATTGTTGTAGATTGGAAGGTGCCAGGCCCCAGAGGGTCTTGAATTTGATCCTCGCAGCCACGAGGAACCAGTGGAGGGATTTCAGCGCCTTAGAGATGCAGTCCCTGGGCTTGAGGCCAAGGATACGTTTTGCGGTTCTGTTATGCATGAGTTGCAGAGGGTGCAGAGCAGAGGCAGGGAGGTTGAAAAAGAGGCTGTTGTAGTAGTCCAGCCCTGAGGGAACCAGGTCTCTGGAGATGGTGAGCCGCTGGGGGAAGTTGAGAAAAGGAAAAGTACCTCTGAGGAGGTGCAGCTGGTAGTTGGACTTTTTAGATATGTCCCAAATGTGAGTGGAGAAGGAGAGAGTGGTGTCGAACATGACCCCAAGCTTTAATGCCTCGCAGGTTGGTGCGGGCGCAGGGCCAAGGGTATGTCGGCCAGAGAGACTGGGAAAGCGGGAGCAGGAGTCTCAATGCGAACAATTTCAGTCTTACTGGCGTTGAGGCAGAGGTTCTTTGCAGCACACGCTGACTGAATTGCGGACAGTCCGCCAGATATGAGTGAGGTGTCTAAGGGTAGCCTGAAGAGTTACGTGTCATCCGCATAACACTGGAAATTAGAGATGAAGGTGGCAATCATGTGCCAGCGCAGCCATGTAGACATTGAAGAACCATGGGGATAGGGTAGAACCCTGGGGGAACGCCACATGTTCAAAGAATGATAGTAGAGAGAAAGGCCCAAGTGGGCGGTCGGAAAGGAAGGGGTTAACAATCCCAGAGCCTGACCTGCGATTCCCAGGGTGTCACGGAGGCAGGAGATCAGGATGTTGTAGTTTACTGTGTCAAAGGCAGAGGAGAGGTCAAGAAGAATGAGGACAGAGGGAGTGTTAGTGTCCAGATTTGAGAGCAGTTCTTCACAGGTGTTCCGAAGAGTAGTTTTCGTGCCTCTGGATGCTCTGAAGCCAGACTGATGATCGTGGAGGCAACAAGCAGGTTCAGTGTGGAGGGTTAGCTGAGAGATGGCCAGCTTCTCAAGGAGTTTGCCCATGAAAGGGGGGATAGAGATGGGGCGGTAGTTTGCAGGAATTGAGGGGTCAGCAGAGGGCTCACAAGGGAGTGCTTCAGAGAGGTTGGGAAAACTCCATCGATAAGAGATTGCATAGATCAGCCAAGTGATACTTTATCATCCTTAAAAAGCTACCAATTGAGTCACTTTTTGCTGTCCTTAACAAACTATAATAAATGATTTATTGTATTTAGTTCACGTAATTAACTTTTTACAAAATATGTATATGCAATTAATAAACATCTGTTCAGTTCGTCATTTTATGCAGACTAATAATCAGCTCAATTTTCACCACACTAAACCATTGTTTTTAAAAGATATCGGCTCATGTAAGTTTATTTAGTTTCCATCATACTGACACTAGCTGCTTAAATATTCTCCTTTTTAGGCCGACGATAATGGCAATACAGAGCTTTTCGCTGAACAAAATGGTCACGCCACTTAACATCCTTAGTTATCTGGAAATTTGATCTTTATAATTCAGCTCTTTTAGATGCCCACTTTGCGATTTATTTCAAACCAGAGACGATGTAGCACACTCTGGACTGTCTGTGTCGGTATTTAAGCAATACGTCCAAAACTCATCTGTTTTTATAGAGTCGTACCGACTAACGAATTTGCCCAATAGGTACATGTTCCTTGTACTCATTATACTAAATTGAGTCATAATGTGTTTGGCTGCCTCGAGTATGTCTGGGTCCTTACAGATACAGCAATATTGCCGATCTTTCGGCATCTTGGAATACACCCCTTGAACAGTAAGTAGGGGTAGAAGATTTATTCAAAGCCATAACCTAAAGACCAGGGCTTGGGGTTCTAAACAGGTAAGACTGGTTATAGGTATTTTTGCGTTACTCCCACCACTGATCCGTAGCTGCGTAGGTTTTCCAATGTGGAATAGTTGATAGCCCAGTCATATTTTTTCTTTTTATTTACAAAAATACTAAGTGTTTCGTACTGGGGTATCCTTTGAAATTCCGGACACCAGCCGATTTCCCAAAAACATTCCTCATTTATTTTATACTTTATCTTTATAGAAAATCTCTGCATATCGTCGTCGCTTTTACTCAACATGTCCAACCAAGGGCATTTTGGTTTGCTTTTAGATTTAAGATAGAGCAGGCCACGTCGGGTTTGTACCTGAGCCTTTAGTGATACCAAACCCAGTTCCAGTCTTATAAATGCCATTGGTGTCACCAGTGGGAATCGCAAAATCTTCCAAGACTGTCCCGCCAAGACCCCTAGCCAGGGCAAGTCCAGCATGGTTAGGGCTTCAAGCCCGTACAAGATTGTTAGCATAAAACATTGGTTATAGAGTTTCAATTTGCCCTCTAATGTGTATCCTGCAGTATCTCTAGCAAATGTATTGATGTGTGTTAGTTGTCTGGCCTACCCTCAGTGATCAATTCATAGGTGCCTCTGGCTGAGTGTTGCATTCCCAAGTAAGGGTAACTACTCGCATATTCTAATGTGCCCACTTCAAAACCCAATTTTACCTGGTTTATTTCCCCACCCACCCCCGGCAAGCAATGACCATCATATTGGTCTTATTCATATTGATCGTAAGTCTGTTTTATTTTAGCAAATTCCAATAACGCATCAAATTTCGCTCACCCCTCTGATCGTTCTATCAATAAGTACCAGGTCATCAGCATAAAGGGCACTCGTGACTAAGATCGAGCTCACTTTTGTAGAGCATCGCGAGCCTGGTCTAATCGCTTCTGGAAGGTCCGACATGTAAAGGTTGTATAACAGGGGGGCCAACACTCAACCTTTTTTTTTTTTCCCACTCCCTCCTACCCCACCACCCCCCTGTCTACAACAACTTCGTCTGACTAGGAGCCTTTCTTCGTCAAGGCGAACTCTCACCGTCGTGTTAGTATGTAGGTGGATATTTATTTCCATCAACCAATCTGGACAGCCCAATTTTCTAAATTTTTTCCAAAGCTTATCACGATTTACTGAATCGAAAGCTGACTTAAAGTTGACAAATTAAATACAGTACTTGCGAACCCCTTCTTGAGGAATCTACCATCATTTCATTCAGCAACCTAATGTTATGCGTGGTGCTAAAACCTGGGCAAAAGCCAGTTTGGGTCGTGTGCAATGTTAGTTTTCCGCCACAAGGCTCCTCATATCAAGCAATGAAATCCACCAGGAACCAAAAACATATGTCAAGAAAAAACTAGGGGGCTCCTCTTTCTCCCACCTGGCTGCAAAAACCTGGAACAACATCCCGAAAGAAATAAGAAACACCAAAGAACACCTACAATTCAGAAAACATCTAAAAACCTGGCTCTTCAACACAGCAGAATCCAATTGAAACAACTAAACAATCAAACGGGAAACACAAAACAGGTTGACAGAATTTAGGCTGGCATAAACAACACCCAGAACCGACTAAGGGAAACGCGTACAGTAACAAAACAACGTTAGGTGGAATAGGACACAGGTGACAACCCCATGAGGATAGAAATTAGCATCCCTGCCCAACTCCATCAAACCTCACCCACTCCTTGAATGATGCCATGTTCCGTACTTGGATGGAATTGTGAATGTTAGCAGTTGCCACATGCGGATGGAGTTGTGAACGTTGGCATGCGCTGGGCCCGGACAGAGTTATGAATGATGGCAGATGCTGCGCCTGGACATTGTTGCGAGTGTCATGTGCCTCGCTTGGATGGGATTGTGAATGTCGACCATTGCCACATCGGATAGAGGAACGGTTGTTGGCCAATGCCGCGTCTGTGCTGCATTGGGAATGCTATTGAGGCTAGATTTGGATGGAATCGCGAACACTAGCTTGCCTCACATATAGACAGGGTTTTTATTTTAGGCAGGCATGGGCCGAATTTGGCCACAGTTGTGAATATTGGTGGGTGTCATATATGGAAGGGATTGTGAATGTCAGCTGGTGCCGTATCTAAATAGAAATGCAGAGATATTCACGCGCCACACCCAGACAGAACGTGCAAATTTAGCATATCACTTCTAGACAGCAATGCCAATAACCAACCCACTAACAATTTCACCACTCTGCATACACCTCTCAAACTCTAACCAAACACAACCACAACCCTATAGCACAACAAACATCACTACACCTCAACAACAAAACAAACCACACATGGACTCGCACAACAGCGGCTACCAACCGGAAAACACCCCAAGCCCAGCAAACAGTGTTAACCGGGCTGAGGTTGCCAACGGCACATCACTGCTCTCTTGCACTTTTTCCCACTTATTCCCACTAACTCCCTCCCTTTTCAGAGCCACCAGAGGACCCCTCCGGTGGTGATGGTGCACGGTACAAATATCCTTGAACATGCATGTCTGCCCAAATAAAAGAAGCAAATAACTTCCCTGTTACATCAAGTAACGAGTGAAGCCAGTAGTTCTCTGGCTGAAGTCTGTCCCCCTTCTTATAAACTGGCAGCATGATTGCGCTTTGCCAGGAAGGTGGTACCTCCCCCAGTTTACATACTTTATCTAAGAGGATATTTAGATTTTTTAGAATTTGGGACCATTCCATAGGATTTGCTCTTCATACTGTGTTAGAGCGCCCGTTTGGGCCCGAAAGCCCTTTAGTTTTACAATTGCAGTCTGAATGTCTGCCCTCTTAGGGGACCAGGGGCATTTGTCTTAAGTTCCCCAGCGTTAGGGTTTAATTGGACATAATTATTTGTTTAAAAAGATGTCCATTTACATGACTGGATTGGGTTAATCGGCTTCCTGTGCCCATCGCCTTGCATCTTGGACAACATATGCCAGATATTTGCAGTATTTTTACTGCACAGTGCACTTAACATTAATTGCCACTGTATATTTTTCTTAGTTTATGCCTAGACAACCACTTTTTGTATACACCTTTGTGCTTTCTAATCTGGCTCGCTTTTACCTTTGGATTAACCAGGGATTTCAACACTGTCCTGATGTTCCTACGTAACTGTTTCTAATGGATTGTCCGCCAACGTATTACACATCTTTGACATGTAATGTCCACAGATGTCAACTTCAGAAACTTTTTCGGCAGAGGGCGTCGATGACATGTCCCTCGAAGGCCTCCGTCGAGGGCCACCTCACCGGATGTTATAAATCGGCACGGCGCCCATAGCCTCAGTTCCGTTTTTTACGCGAACGTGTTGCTTCGTGAAACTCGGCGCGCCTCTTGTGTTTCATTGTTGTCTTTTTCTTGACCCCTCTGACTCCGCGTTCTGGCTTCAAGACTTGCCGGGACTGCAAGTCGAAAATGTCGCTCACCAACCCGCATCGCATTTGTTTGTGGTGCTTGGGGGAGAGTCACAACACTGACAACTGTTCAAAATGCTAGTCGCTGACTGCCAAGGCCTTGCGGGAGCGTAAGGGGAAGCTTCAGTTAGGGGTTCTAAGCCCAGTAAGTCTCATGCTTCTAAATCGAAAACCAAAGGGGTGTCCACCGACGACTCGAGGGGTGACTGACTCTCTGCATCGGGAGGAGACCCGGGGTTCTCTGTCCTGGAGTGGTTCCCGCCATTCTTCTTCCTTGTCACAGCGTTTTCGGAAGCACCATCACCGGGCGCCTTCCACCTCCTCGGAGTATGGAGCTGCGAGGAAAGTGGCATGCCCGACGAAGTCCTCGACTCCGGAGGAATGGGCTGCCTTTAAGGAGCAGATGATGGTGATATTTCAATCGCAGGGCACGGTTCTGGTTGCGCCTTCTAACAAAGCCGGCAAGGAACAGTCTTGTAATGTGGCTCGCACGCCTTTGGGCTAGGGTCCGCATCGCGACTCATCGAGAACCTTCGCGGTCCCGTTCGGACAAGGCTTCGGATAGTCGTACGAGACGTGTCTCCAGCAAGACAGTTGCAACCTGCTAAGGGCTCGATACCGGTGTCGACTCAGTAGGTGCTTTGTATGTCAACTCGGACGTCAATGCTTTGCCTTCTTATCAGCCCACGGCGCCGTCAGCACCGGTGTCTACGTCAGCGCCTTCGGTGCTCCCGACGCCGAGGTTGTCGACGCCTTTGGGTATTTTTGCCCGCAATTTACCATTGGAGTATCCTAATCTGGTGGATCCTCCGAGGAAGGCTACGGCGAAGTCTGTGAGGCCAGTATTGGACTCCAGCCCCTCTTCTGTCCCCAGGCCAGGGTTTCAACTCCCTCTGGATGACATATATGAAGAGGAAGAAAGGTCTGAATTTGAGGACCCTGTTGAGCATGATGTGGCTCCAATCTTTTCTGGAGACAGTCAATTGGAGGAGTTGAGGCAAACCCTTCATGATGCCAGTGGGTTGGACACTTCTCCGGAAGTGAAATTTGGCAGGCTTGAGCCTGGGGCTCATGCTGAGTCGTCATACAGGCGGCTCATGGCTAGTGTCTTGGAGTATCTGGGCTGGTCCAGTCCTCCCGAATACTTTGTGCAGGATTATCTAACAGACATTTTAGATCAATGTCCGTCCTCTGACGCGGTGTTACCTTTTCACCTCACTTTACAGAAAAGGGTAGCAGCTGCTTGGCAGTCATTGGAATCTCTTCCGGCTGTTAATAAGTAATTGACAAAAAAGTACATCCCTTCCGTTACGGACCCCAGCTATTTATCTACTCGCCCCACTCCCGAGAGTTTGGTGGTTTAGGCAGCTACGGCCACCTCAAGGCAGGCGGCGTACCCTACCATCCCTCCTGATAGGGACGACAAACGCTTCGACGGTTGGGCTTGGAAGGTATTTTCTGCGGGGAGCATGGCATTGAATTTAGCCAACTCCACTTGTGCCTTAGCAAGGTTTTCACACACAGTGGAACTGTTCCTCTAGCAGCTGAGCATATTCCCGAGGTGGAAGAGAGGGATGGATTCCTTGCACTCATGCAGGATGGAAAGGATGCCATGTGCGAAACCCTTCAGTCGGGTTTGGAGATGGCAGACAGTGTTGGCCGGTCCATGGCTGCGAGCACTATTCTACGCAGGTTTGCGTGGTTGCGGAAGTCGGGGTTTTCCCCCGGATGTGCAAGCCCGTCTTTTGAACATGCCCTTTGATGTTGCACATTTGTTTGGCAACAAGGCTGACGAAAGCCTTGAGAGGTTGCGTACCTCGAAAGCTGCAGCAAAATCTTTAAGCGCAGCTGTGCATCAACCTCCGCCTTTTCGTCCTAGGGGACCGCAGTGGTCGGGGGAAATAGAGGTGCCAAAGCCACTCAGGCAGCTGCCTCTTTGCCTTCAAGCACTGCCGCAGCCACTTCCCAACAGTCATGAGGCCATGTCCCATGGTTTGCTGGTTGGGGGCAGACTGTCTCAGCCTCTCGAAGAATGGCGAGCCATCACTTCAGATGCGTGGGTTCTGAATACCATAGCTCATGGCTACTGCCTTCCCTTCCTACAGCTGCCTCACGACAATCCACCGGGGAAACTTTGAAGCTTCCAGATCCGCTCCTTGTGCAGGAAATCTTAACCCTGCTGGAGAAAGGCGCTATAGAACTGGTGCCTGTACCGTAGAGGAACAAGGGATGGTATTCCCTTAATTTTTTGATTCCCAAGAAAGATTGCGGATTGAGAGCCACGCTGGTCTTGCGTTGGTTGAACAAACTTCTCAGGAAGGACAAGTTCAAGATGGTTACTCTTTCTCACGTCCTCCAGGCCATTCAACTTCAGGATTGGTTGGTGTTTCTGGACCTACAGGATGCTTACTTTAATGTGCCGGTTCATCCCAAGCACAGAAAGTACCTGAGGTTTGCGGCTGGAGACTCGCACTTTCAGTTTCAGGTCCTGCCTTTCGGATTGACGTCCGCCCTGAGAGTCTTCACCAAGCTCATGGTGGTGGTGGCAGCGTACCTCAGGCGAGGGGGATTCACGTGGACCCCTATCTGGACTGGCTGATCCGGGCACGCTCTCCTGAGCAAGCATTGGATCACCTCGGTCTCACCTGCCGCTCCCTCCACATGGTGGGCTTCTCCCTCAATTTCAAGAAGTCGCATCTGACACCTTCCCAAAAGCTCCAGTACATCGTGGCTGTGTTAGACATGTCCTTGGAAGTGCTCGCCTCTCAAGGTGAGGGCCCATCAGATTGTGCAAATGGTGGACAAGTTTCAACATGCCCGGGTTTCGAATTCTTAAGGTTGCTCAGCCTCAAGGGATCCTGCATTTTTCTCGTGCCAGAGGCCAGGCTGAGGATGTGATCCCTGCAACGGGTCCTCAAGATGCAGTGGTTGCAGTTCTCAGGCAAGATGTCGGATCCCGTTCAGATTCTACTCTTGGTCTCCCAGGATGTTCGGTGGTGGGCCAACAAAGGGAATCTGATGAAGGGAGAGCTGTTTTGGCAACCATGGCCAGAGGTGACTGTAGTGACGGATGCTTCCCTCACAGGATGGGGCGCTCATGCTGACGACTTGACCGCCAGCGGTCGTTGGTCTCCGTTGGAGTCCAAACTCCACATCAACCTGTTAGAGCTGAGGGCCATCGGGCTAGCCCTGAAGGCTTTTCTGCTGGCTTTGCAGGGGAGGAGTGTCCTGATCATGACGGACAACACAGTGGCCATGCATTAACTCAACAAAAAAGGGGGGTAGGGTCACTCCTGTTGTGCGGAGAGGCAGTGCAGCTCTTGTTCTGGGTCATCCGGCAGGGTATTTCAGTCTCTGCAGTTCATCTGGCCGGAGACGAAAATGCAGCAGCGGATGCTCTGAGCAAACAGAGCACTATCTCACAAGTCGAGGTTGGCTCAGGAATTCTTTGAGGAGATTTGCCCTTTGGGGAACCCCGCAAGTGGATCTATTCACCACCAGTGCCAACCGGAAGTGCGAGAGATTCTGCTCAAGGGAATTTTCTCTGAGAGGAGCCTTAGGAGACGCGTTCGTAGTGGATTGGTCATTCCCACTGCTGTACGCGTTTCCTCCAGTCCCCATCATTCCTCAAGTGTTGCAGACGTTTGGTTCCCACATGTTCCTCATTGCTCTGGATTGGGCCAGGAGAGCGTGCTACTCGGACCTTCTAGGAATGTCCATCTGCCTGCCACGCCGCCTTCCATACCGAGAGACGTCAGGTTGTCCATCCAGAGGTCAAGACACTCAACCTTCACGCTTGGTATCTGAAAGGTTGACATATAAGGATTGGGACCTCCCGGATGTCGTGCTGGAGGTGTTGCTTTCAGCCAGGAAACCAGCAACAAAATCTCTGTACCGTTGCCGTAAGTTCTGCGACTGGTGCTGAGGACACAATGTTGATCATTTTCAGTGCTCCATTCCTATAGTTTTGTCTCTTACTTTCTTTGGCCCACAGGGGCCTTCAAATTGGTACCATTAAAGTGTTACCTGGCGGCACTGTCTAAATTTAAGCGCTTGTCTGAAGATTGTTCTTACTTTCAGATTCCTTTGATTTCTTAATTTCTGGCTAATGTGTTCCCACCGCCCCCTTTCCAGGTGCCGGTTTGGGATTTTAATTTAGTTTTGAAATTTCTCATGTGTGCTCCGTTTGAACCTTTGCACTCTTGTCCTTTTGAGATTGTCCTTCAAGACAGTGTTCTTGGTTGTGGTTACTTCCGCTCGCAGAGTGAGTGAATTGCAGGCACTTTCCTCTAAGCCACCCTTTACTGTGTTCCACAGGGACAGGGTAGTACTTGGGGTGGGTCCGTCCTTTCAACCTAAGGTAATTTCTGAATTTTATTTGAGTCAGAAGGTGGTTCTACCTTCGTTCCATCCTCCTCCTCATCCTGGTAAGGAAGAGGAATGACTCCATAGGTTGGATCCTAGGAGAGCTGTGAGCTTCTACATTTCTAGGATGCCCAGCGTCACAGTGGACGATCAACTCTTTGTAGGATATTCTGGTCACCGATTGGGCCAGGCTGTTACCAAATAGACCTTATCCAGGTGGATTATCCTCACCATTATGGAGTGTTACTGATTGGCGGGTAAGGACCCTCCTGAAGGGTTGCGAGCACTTTCCACTAGGGGCGTGGCTACTTCCACCGCCCTCCAACAGGGAGTTCCTATTAGGAAGATTTGTGATGCTGCTACATGGGCTTCGCGCCACACCTTTGTTAAACATTACTCCCTGGATGCGATCCATGGTCAGGATATGGCCTTTGGGAAGGTGGTTCTTTATTCCGCCATCTAATTGGGTACTCTAAATTCTTTTCCCTCCTCCATTTACTGGTACTGCTTTGGGAGTCTGTCAAAGATGTGGAATATGTTGGAGGACACAATCCATTCGAAGAACAAGTTACGTACCAACTGGTAACGTTCTTTCAACTCTATGTTCCTCCAACGTATTCCACATCGCCCTCCCAGCCTGCCCCTCTGGAGAATTTCCTATGCGATTGCAGCTTACGTTTCCGCAAGGCTATGTACAGTCAAGCAGGCATTGGATTGATGCCACACGTTCTGTGGGGAACAACTTAAACTGAGGCTACGGGCACCGTGCGTCCCATTTATAACATCCGGTGACGTTGCCCTCGACGGAGGACTTCGAGGGACATCGACCCAACGTCATCGAAGCAGGACGCCCTCTTCCGAATTAGTTGCCGAAGTGCACAGCTGTGGACATTACATGTCAAAGATGTGAAATACGTTGGAGGAACATTCAGTCGAAAGAACGTTACCAGTTGGTAAGTAACTTGTTCTTGCTTTTCCCCTCACGGTCGAATGGGTGTATATGCTTGTTTTCCTTGCTCAGTTGGTTCCTCTGCCACACACACACCCGGTATTGAGCGCAAGGATGCTTAGACGGTCGCCCATCTTAACTAAGTCATAGTTAGAGAAACAATGTAATTCATATCTATATAACAACTGTGTTGCTCTAATAGCTCTACGGATATTTCTACGGGTCCACTTTATTTGATTTCCCACATTATTAATCTGTATGCCTGCACCACCCTGCAGTCTTGTACCTCCATCTACCATATTGAGGGTCAGAATCAGCATGGAGTGATCACTAAAGTCAGTTTTCCCGATTTCTAAGGACATCACCCTCTCTGCACATTTACCACTGGCAAAGAAGTAGTCTAATGTGGAATGGTTGTTGTTCACGGTCCATGTACATTTCCCATGCTGATCATCTGTCTTTCTCCCATTTAACATAATTAGAGTCCATTCATTCAATGTGGCTATCCATTTATTCTGTTGGATTAGACTACTTGCCTTAGTTGTGAACACTTTTTGTCAAATATAAGCCAGGTGAATTTCCTTACACGTTTAGCATTCCTTTTTAGTGTGAGGGTCAGAGTAGTATGTTTTGGACACAAGAACAGTTTTTGTGTTTGACAACGAGACACAGACTGATATTTAGTTTCATTTTCCTAGGTGGGGAAACTGTCTTTAGTATAGGGACAGGAAGGTCTTTATCCAACCCATTTTGTTTAATAAAAATGTCTGATCTTGAAAACATTAGTTTTGTGTCCGTCTGAGTTCTGACCCCTCACAGCTTTCACAAAAATGAATGCTGCTAATTTCTTTCAGAGTTTTAGTTTCTTCTATATGGTAAGGTTTATGCTACAATGTGCGTAGAGATGAGTCGTGTCTGTAAAGACTTGGTCTGACTGTGCATGAAAACTAATATGAAGAACTGCTGCAATCTATATTTTGCTATTGTCAAACGTGATGTTGGATATTCAAAAAAGTAAATAGGCAATTGTTTGAGCAAAAAGCACTGCAGTGTGTTGTAGCAGTCCAATGACTTGGTAATTTGCTATTGGAGGAAAGCCGGGAGTTGGGAGCATCAAAAGAAATGGAGGGTTAAGAGACAAGTGGTGAAGCGTCACAGTGACATACATTGGAGAGGTGGAATGGGGCAGATTTGAAAGGGGTATTGATGGTGGCAGGGGGAAATGTGAAGCGGATCCTCAAACCAGCCCAGGAATGACTGAGCTGGTGGAACCACCAGCCCTGGGGTGGCTAGGACAACAGAACCCAAAATTTGCCTTGGAGCGATGGGGAACCTAGAAGAGGGGGCAGAAGCTGCCCAAGGTGGTTGGATAGGTGGGGACCTAGAGTCAACAATACAGAGCTACTTGATGCTGCTCGTTTGTAGTCTCTTCCTGCCCCCATTTGTGCACCTTTTGGGGGGGCACCATGCTACTACCTTTTTAATAGAAGGCAGCAACTGCATCTGAAGGATCTTTAGAAGGTATTCTGTATGCAGCTGCTTCCTGGATCTCTATAACAATGGATTAAAGGGAGCCCAAACATCAGAAAGCCCCATAACGATAGCTCACCCAATTTGTGAGTTGCTAGAAAAGGATGCATATGGGCCCGGACTCTGTCGGAAAAATAATTATTGTAGCCTTTAATGTGTTTCCAGGGTAATCCTGATAGCCCACCTGTGGAACAGACCATTAACTAGACTACAGTACAGACCCCTTTATTGACTGTCCCTGAAGATCACTTGCTTTACTGTGGCTGTCTAAACCCCCTCTCTAGTTATGCATCATAACATGCTACTGTGTATAGAAGGGCTGAGAAGCGGCAGTAAAAGGTGTTTTTAGTATGCATAGACCTCCCAAACGGACACACAATTCCATTCCCTCTGTATTAAAGAAGCTTTGCCTAGGTCATTGGCGGATGCTAGTTTTTCTCAGTGCCCTAAAGCAGCTGATAAAGGCATGTTTGCCTCGAAGTCAAACTTAAAAGACCGTCCTTTTCCGCCGTTCCAAACAGCCTTTCTCTGTCATTGCATCATAATACTGTCGTAAAAGGGGTAGTTCACTCAAAATGTTCTGCTTTAAAAATGTCGCTGATCATAAAAGATACTTTTGCCTGGTTTTAAAAAAAAGTTCCTGTTGTAGAACTCATGGTGGCAACAGTAAAGACAGACAAGTGATCACTTTCAAGGGTGTTTATTGAACAATGAATACAGGGTGAAAAAACGCCCAACCTAAATCTAAGATGGGAGCAAGCGCCGACCATCAAATGAAAAATAAGGCAGTCCTAGTGCCGTTGTGTCAAATAAAAGGCCCTATACTTATTAAAAATTAATTGCAGAAATAGTGTGGGATAGGGTTTCAATAAAGAAAGGTGCTCACAAATAAGTCATGATGTGATTGCCTGGGGTTCTCCCTTCCCCACGTTTTCAGCACGGGACAAGGTGGGACCTTGGAGCACAGCACACACACTCCAGCTTTCTCAGTACGAGCCAACAGTTCCGTATTGACTATCGTGTTCTTCAACGGTTAAATCTCTTTTCAAAAAGTCTCTTGCCTTCGAGGCCTGATGTATGCAACAAACACCAAGTTCTGCTTTACGTATACCTTGGGTGATGGCTTCACCCCAGGGTCCCGCTCTTCCAGGCATTGACCCTTCAGCAAATCGTATTCAACAAATTGATCAAACGGTTCCTTTTCAATGCACTTTGGGTGACAATTTTCCACCCCGGATCTCTTTCTTGCACTGATCCCTTTTAGACGTTTGCCTCCCTTCTTCTGGTTCACTTTGGCTTTTCTCACCCTTTGCTCCCCTTTTGGCTGACTCACACCCTGACACAGCCCTGTCCATGAGCCACTCTATTTCTGATACACTTGATGTTCTAGCCACTATCATGAGGATCTGGTTGAAGCCCAAAGCCAAGTGCAACTCCTGGTACGACTCAGACCTCATCACCCTTAAACTCAAGTAAAGGGTGGCTGAGAGGAAATTGCGTGCTTCCGGTACATCCTCTGAAAAACTGGCCTGCCGCCTACTCCAAAGGCAATACCGGTTCTCTGTCCACACCAAGAAGAGAACCCACATCCAAGCCTGCATCTCTCTGGCACCCAACAACTCGGCCAAACTCTTTAAAGTCTGCAAGGAACTGGTCAATCCTGCTGCAGTCTCTACCGCTCCTGTACCCTCACAGGCCCTCTGCACGGCCCTGGCTTCTGATTTCATCTCTAAAATTCAGGACATCCTATCCTCTCTTCCTCGCCCCCTCCTCCCTCTACTCTCTGCTCTTATTCTGGCCCCTTTTTGACCATCCCTCCTCCCTCCTTCTCTGCCCTTCCCTTGTTCTCCCCAGATGAGGCTTCTAGACAAGTCTGATCTATGACAGTCACGTCAAAACAGGTTCTCCCCTGTTCCTCCAAACCATCCAGGACCACATTGACACCCTGGCTCCTGCTCTGGCTGACTTGTGCAAACACACCTTCGCCACTGGAGTCTTCCCTTCTCCCCCTGAAGCACTCTTGTGCACCGTCTTCTTAAGAAACCCTCAGCCGACCCCTCCTGCCCAGCTAACTAGCGCCCGATCTCCATCACTCCTTTCCTGTGAAAACTCTTCGAAAAGCTGGCCATCTCCCAGCTTAATCTTCACACTGAATCTGTTTGCCTCAATGACCATCAGTCTGGCTTCAGAGCCGCCAGAAGCACAAACTGCTCTCGTGAAGACCTGCTCTCCAACCTCGATTCTAATACCCTCTGTGCCCCCTCAAGTACCCCCTCAAGGTCAGGGATCGTCTCTCTCAGGACTGCAATCTCTTCACGTGCTCCCAGTGGCTGCGAGGATCACGTTCAAAACCCTCTGCATTGTCCACAAAGCCTTCTGGGGCCTGAATACCTTCAACTCTCTCTTTGTAAATATCTTCCTTCTCGAGCTCTTCGCTCCTCCGCCTCAGACTCCATCTGGGTCAGTCGCTACTCCAAGCAACAAGTGGGTGGTAGATCTTTTCTCGGCTGGGGTCTCCCTCTGGAACTGCCTCCCTGCCTCTGAAACTTGAGGAGAACCATTTCTGGTTCCGGAAGCACCTCAAGACCTTCCTCTTTGCTTCTGCTTACTCTTCCTCTTCCTCTCCCTCTCCCTCTCCCCTGCTTGACTCCTGGTTGAAACTGAAACTGCACTGGTCACCCGAGTACCCTCTGATCTCGGGCCCAGGTCCCCTCCCCGCCAGTTTCACTCCTGCACTGGTTGCCCCCCTGGCAACCCTTGCACTCGTGGTTGGTTTCTGTATCCCCACAGTCCCCTACCAGCACTCGACACTTGATGTCTGCACTTGCCACGACCTGGCCTCCCTTTTTATTTATTTGTATTTATTTTACTGTGTGATCCCATGTACTGCACTGCCTCCCCATCTTTCCCCTTGCACTTTTCCTCTAACCCCTCCACCCCCTCCCTTTGCACGATCTCAATGTCACCTGGCCTAGTAAGATTGTTGTCCGTCTTCCCTTTGTTCCCTCTACCTTGCCTCGTTGTGCCTTGCAACACTTGTGTATAGTCACATTATTAATGCCATATCATATATATCGTATTCACGAGTTTCAATGTCTTTTTTAAACAGTTCATCAAACTTTTGCCAATGGTTGTCGGCTTCCCTCTGCCGGGTTTGCTCTCGCCAACTTTTACCAAACAGTTAATTATGGGACTTTAGACTTCAGCCCTTCTCGTAGGCATCCTTCCACCGGGTTCATTTCCAACTTTACGATTTTAATTACTGATTTCACCATGCAGGATTCATTTCCCTTCTTGACAATCCTCTGTTGGTCAGACTTTCAGTGGTACAAAGGATTTTACAAGACCCCTGTATGACCACCTTGACTTATCTTCGCCTCTTCCCAAGGCCTTCTAGGTATGGTAGTCATTACCTTCGGGTAATCGCCCAGAGTTTTCTGCTTGAGCCCCCAGGTGGTGCCGGACGCCTCTGTTGCAGGCTTTCGCACCACTTTCTGAAATGTTCCTTTAAGCTTTCCAAAGTTCAATTTAGCTGTTTGCCACTTAGTTCAACAGAGTCCGGTTTTTTATCGACTCCCCCTTGACTCACTGGCTGTGATGAACTGCTTAATTTTCTTATCCGTTTGAGTAAAGGTTGGTATCACAGACACCAGCGTCTCTCTCCGGCTTGGTTCTCAGCAGAGCAGGGCCTAGTGCACCATCGATATCTGCTGCAACACACGCTGGCCTTTGTTCACGGTCTTATGTTTCTCTCTGCAGGGGTTTCACAGGCCTTGATAGGAAAGGGCAAGGTTGCTTCTCGTTTTGTCACCCTCTCGGTATTCCCCGTCTTTGGCCTTCTCTTGAACTGCTGTGCTGAGTTGGCTCTCACGTTATGGGGTCTGCCTTGCTCGTCCAGTGCCCCACCTTTTTATACCTGTGGGGAAGGGAAAGGGCCGTCAGGTGTGTGATTCTGGTCAATTGCCTGACCCTTGCATTGTGACTTGTCACGTAAACAGATCTGGTGTTAGTCCGTTGTCTTTTGTGTTGTGCGAAAGTGTTTGTCGGAAAAGGCGGGGGAGGGGAGGGGATATCCAGGTGATCCTTCCTCACTGGTCCACACCCAGGAACTGGATCCAATAGCGATGGCTGTGTCCTGGCCACTTGGATGACAGATCCCCGGGGACAAGCTATGGAGACAACTTCAGGTTTTTCACACTATGTAAAAAGAAATGTATGACCATTCATGTCTTGATTTTCAAACACTTGGAGGCAGCCATTTTTTAAGCTGAAGCAGTTTCTTGTGTAAAAGTTAATGCTGTGCTCTCATGACAACAATCAAGCAAACGTCCCCTACTGCTAGCTTTTGCTTATTGTTGCTGCAGAGCATTTTTCCGCATGCAGAGTAGCAGCTGTTAGCTCACAGACTCGGAGCGTCTGGAGGCTGGAGAAAACCAGGCCACCGGGGCAGTGTGTGTAAGAGTTTCAAAAATATTAAAAGGTAAAACTCTAGGTTGTTATCCATCGTTGCCTGCTGAACATACAAGCAGGCCGTATCGCGTGTTTTCTCAGGGTAACATTTGTTAACATACATTTGCAGTGAGCCTTGCTGTCTTCAAATCTACTGACAGTGTGAATCTCTTCAGAACTAATTTGTCACAGTTCCTCTTTGAACCAGTAGAGATGCACAGCTTGATGAATTGAGCAGTATTTTCAGCTATTTCGATTACGGCCTCTTTAACTTGGCCCTATCGTTCTAACTGGTCACGATAGCCGAGTCTCTCCACAGACCTGCACCTCAATAGGACTCTATACGACCGAACAAGACAATGTACGTCCTACAGTTTTCTTTATATCTTGACTTATTTTACTGTTCACATTTAAGCACAAACCTGCCTACATTTTGCAATAGTTGTCTGGTTGCCAAAGACTCCAATTAAGTACTTGTTACTCCTTTTGAACAGTGTCTCCTAACTTCCCACTGGCATCATTGAGCATTTCAAACCCCTGAACATTGTGCACTTGGTTCAAACTTAGCCTCACACAGCACAGCACAGCACAACTCCAGACCTGGCTTCTGTCTACAGTGTTTTTCTACAAATTACTGCACAGCCTTAGAATTCCCGTCATGTCATGTCATTTCCACCATGTCATTTTTGTATGCAATGTGTGCTATGTCTCAAACTAGGTGCCACCGGAAACCCATTTGGCGGCAAATGTCATTACTGAACAGCTTTTAATGCATGCAGGCCATGCACACTATAGTTTAGCACCTTTCAAATACCAAATAAAATAACCTTGGTCGGGTACACAATTACCAACATTTTGCTGATAAATAATAAAACTGTGAATACTAATGTGGCATTCATTGATACTGAAGAATCACAGCCTAAGAATTATTGGAAGGATGCGACTCTATATAGGATACCGACGCCTGAGAGCTACAGTTAAAGGTAGTTAATTCTCCCCATATTTTCTTGACTTCAACAAAAACAGCTATATCAGGAACAAAGTTGACCTCTTTTGAACCATGTTCTTTTAAAATGTAGCAAACTCATTTGCCAGTATTTGTTTGAGTTTACTGCATCTTCTTTTCCATCTTATTTTCTCGATCGTCCCTTTCCTCACCAGTAGTGCTGGAAATGGAAATTAACTGTGAGCTCCCACAAACCACGGGAGAGCAAATTACAAAAGGTGCAAATCTTTTAAATGCACAAAGCGATACTTGAATCTTTTCTGCGATTACAAGTCTGACAGGAATATTTACAAGTGTTCTAACCAGAAGTTCCTGTAGTCAAGTGGTAAAATCACTTGACTTTAGCTCTGGTGATGCTAGTTTGATTCCCGGCGTCGGAACAAAAGCAGATCGGTTACATTAATAGGCACAAGTAGTTTTCCCGGATCCAAGACTAATGGAAACATTTTTTGTCGGATCTGGGAAAATCCAGCTCAGTGACCAACGCTGCTCACCAGGATAATTCTTAACGTTCAGACTGTCCCGAATATCTGCATAATAGTTTTATGATTTAAATTTAGTCAGTTTCATGGGCACCAAAATGCAATGTAAATTGTAAATATCCACAACCTCGGATATCCTTTGACCTTTTAGAGTTTATAACGTCCAGCATGTAATATCTGACATTTTCCATTCTTCAGGCAGCCCTTTCTTTCTCCTGCTTGTTCATTGAATTTAGCTGATCTGTGAGAAGTGTTGAAACCCGAGTGCTCAAAAATGCCTCCTTCATAAATATTCAATATCTTTTTCAATTTGGAACATGGTTAATGTATTTTTCTTTTTCCTTTACTTAGTATTAACTTTGCTAAAAGCTTTGAAGTGCCTATTTACATAATGACTGTGTTCTTGGGGAAATCCACGGTATTAGTATTTCAGTGAAGTCGGCAGGCAGTAATAGCTGCATCAACTCTAGCTGTCCATAGCGGCTTTGTGTATTTTGCTTTTTAAGTAGCAATGATCGATTGCTCCTTTTTCATTGATTTTCGACGAGTGCTATGTATTGTGTAACTTTTTGCTTTGCATTACTATGTAACAGCTTGCTCTTAGGAGAGACCTGTCGCTTGCCTTCTCGGACCATTGTTATTATGGTGAAATAGGTGTACTCCACTGAAAACCATAGACTTGTATATATTTTCTTAATTTTTAAATATGCTACTTTGGGAGATCGATTAATGCTGCTAACTGAATCATTCATCTTTTATAATTTTGTGCTAAATGTTTATTAATAGTTTTAAAGCGAATCTATAGGGCATATGGTTAATCAATGGCGTTCCTTTATTTTTGCAGGATGAAGAGAATGGAAACAAAGCAGGTATGTTGTAATCCCATGAACTCGATTGCAAAATATGAACATTGTTTTGTAGACACTGCTTAAAAAAACGCATGTAGCATTAGCAAAAAAGAGTGACTCTGGAATTTTTGGTTAGTTTTCTGTGAGCAGGCTCACTGTGAAGATGGTCTCTAATGTTCTCATGAACACACATTCCTTGTGCCAATTAAAACTGGCTTAATATTTGTGTACACTTTTACTAAGCCAAAGTATGTGAACTGCTTAAGTCATGACGATAGGGTCATGTATGTTGGTGTCGTTATAGCAGCCTTCAAAGCACATGATGATCTATTCTGAATCCAGAACACAGTGCTAGCTTTCAATAGAATATTGATGTGTTGCAGGTGGTTGGTGAATGTTTGTATATCAAAGGAAATATTGCAGCAGATGTCTGAATTCCATTCCATTTAATAGAAGCGTTTTCCTTCAGGAAGTGTTCTGACATTATTTACATTTGATCCACTGGTTCATGCCACAGAGCCAGCACACTTGTTCTGTATTATGGGGTATGGTTGAGTTTCAGTATTCCACTCCATTTTCTGTCCCTCTTCTGTTTTTAGTTTTGACTGAAACTTGAAAAAACCTTTGGCCAAAATACTCATGTGTAGTGTTATAGATGCACACGCACTATACAGTAATGGGCAAAAAGTAGCTTGTGTGTGTAGTTTTGAGGCTTGTGGAATCTGCTTAGATCACATGCTATGCATAGGCCGATATCTAGTGGAAGCTGCAGATTATTAGTTTTTCAAAACTCAAAGGGACGTTGATATGGCGTGCCAGTAATGCCATCCCTGGTGTGACATCCACTGTACCCATGGTCCTTCATGCGTAGAGGTTCCTCAGATTGTTTTTTTCCACCATCATAGACAGCCATCATAGACAGCCGCTTAATCGCAGAGTTTCTATTAATTGGAGTTAGTTCTCTCTCTATCCTTTTCATCGCTGACTTTCGACAAACATTTCGACGGCGGTGGAATGGACGATCGTCTAACCAAGACCTTGCTTCGACGCACCTCCTCGGCCTTGGAAGGCCGCGCCTCGCCGGGCCTTAGCCCGAACAGTAGTGAGAGTGGGGGAGTGGACATTTCTTAGGGCTCTCTAAGAGAATGCATATTCCCCTTTGCTGTTTCTATTTTCGCCTTCCTGCACTTCTTTTAAACCATGGAAAACAGTCAATTTAAATTCTGCCCACGTTGCAATAAAAGGTTTCTGTGGAAAGACCAGCACCGTGTGTGTAATCTTTGTCTTGCACAGGACCACAACGAGGGCCATTGTCAAGCTTATCAGCTCTTCAAAGCTAAAACACTCAGGGACCAAAGGACCAAACGTTGGGCCCACCACGCCATGCAGGCCGAGGCACCCTTGGACGTGGAGGGGGCATCCAGCGATGGCAGCATAGTCGTCTTTTCGGATGGCGATGGGGACAGGGAACCGATCGACTCCCAGGTGCTAGCCTCTGACCCCCAATGAACAGGCCGGCGGTACTGTTACAGGGACGACACCCGGTGGCAGTAGCGCACACAGTGCAACTCACACCAAACACATATCCCATGGCCGAAAGTCGACGACGCTATCCTCGACACGGCTCCAAGGGGACGGTTCACAAGTGCCCTGTCCTCTGGGAACTCGACAGGCCCCCAAAGTCTCGCGTAGAACGCAACAAGGATGCTGTGCCCAAAACACCGGAAAGTAGAGCATCGGAGGACGTAGCGTCAGACTGCCCTTCTGCCGAGACTCAACATCATACTCCCATGTCGAAATCGGCGAAAAGTTCCAGTTCCTCCAAAATGATCACAACTCGGCAAAAACATGTCCCTGAGACGCTGCTCAAGGGGAGAATGTCAAAAAAACATACCTCCAAGAGTCACCAGTCCACTAAAACTCACCATTTCCACAAGGAGAAAGGTAGTAATACACCTCACATGGAAAGGAGTATAGCTTCCCAAGAGGAGTGTACCCTAGCAGCCGCTTTAAAAAAAATAAGCAACCTACTCAAATGCCACAGACACCCATATCTGTACCATCTTTAACTTCCATCCCTAGCTCTACCCAATAGTCCTGTGCGGACATTGATAGGGTAATGTGCAAAATGACCTTCATGGCTAATTTCTTTGAAAAGAATCCTCAAGCCTTACACAACCTACAGAATACGCCAGCCACTACTGCCGCATCCACCGCCCAACCCCCAGCAAAGAGGCAACGCCCAGACACCCTCTTGCTCACTCCCCCTTGCTCACTCCCACTCTAGTGCATTATGATCAGTATGCTACTAATTCAGACACTGAACAGCATGAGATTCATTTGTTTATTTTTTTTTATTAGTGCACAACCACCTTTACAAATATTTCATTACATAGCTATAAAACACAATATATTCATGTACCTAACACATGCTTTTCTAAGAATGTACAGAACAATAGTAGCAAGCTACATCTAATAAAAAGAAAACAGCTAAAATCCACATAAATGACAAACTGTTGGGATCCCTTGTATCGTAGACCATGATCAAGGTAAGGATATAAACAACAAAATTAATACTAAGACAAAAACAAAAGAAGGCATACAAAGACAAAAGGAAATACTCACATAGGACTCATTTTGCATGTTACACAAAACTAAGGGATCATTGAATTCAAATAAAACCTCTCTGAATATGCACTTTGTCTCAGAGAAATTAAACATCTGTCATTTATTATTCAAACAAAACAAACAATACAAGGATCACTGTCAAATAGATATTAGAACGTATAATAAACTCCTGATTCATACTACACAACAAAGCGAAGAACATGGCATCCGGTACACATCTCTGAATAAAACTTTGTTTCATAAACAGACATCTGACATTTTGTGTGCAAATTTAGCAAGGATGTCGGTGCTAGGATGACTAGCAAGCCGTCATTGGGTAGGAAATAAACTGGCTGAGTGGATATTGGAAAAACAAAGAGGTGATGGCTGGAAGGTTTAGAATTAATCTTAACCACTGGCAACGCTCTGGGCAACCCTCCAGACCACCGTTCTTCGCCTGCCAAGCCATTACAGAAGGGAAAGACCATATGCAAATCAGGCTTGGCCCCACCCCAAAAGGGGCAGTCCAGCCCGAACTGCTAGGCCACATCCCCTCTGCACGAGACCACAAGCATCCCCAAACATGTTTCGCCCTTGTTGGGGCTCATCAGTGAGGAGTAGCTTGGGTCTCTAGGCCCAGCAGGCACGGGACCCACGTCTGGGCATACCCGTCCCACTCGGGGTGACATAGCAAAAACAAAGAGGTGATGGCTGGAAGGTTTAGAATTAATCTTAACCACTGGCAACGCTCTGGGCAACCCTCCAGACCACCGTTCTTCGCCTGCCAAGCCATTACAGAAGGGAAAGACCATATGCAAATCAGGCTTGGCCCCACCCCAAAAGGGGCAGTCCAGCCCGAACTGCTAGGCCACATCCCCTCTGCACGAGACCACAAGCATCCCCAAACATGTTTCGCCCTTGTTGGGGCTCATCAGTGAGGAGTAGCTTGGGTCTCTAGGCCCAGCAGGCACGGGACCCACGTCTGGGCATACCCGTCCCACTCGGGGTGACATAGCAAAAACAAAGAGGTGATGGCTGGAAGGTTTAGAATTAATCTTAACCACTGGCAACGCTCTGGGCAACCCTCCAGACCACCGTTCTTCGCCTGCCAAGCCATTACAGAAGGGAAAGACCATATGCAAATCAGGCTTGGCCCCACCCCAAAAGGGGCAGTCCAGCCCGAACTGCTAGGCCACATCCCCTCTGCACGAGACCACAAGCATCCCCAAACATGTTTCGCCCTTGTTGGGGCTCATCAGTGAGGAGTAGCTTGGGTCTCTAGGCCCAGCAGGCACGGGACCCACGTCTGGGCATACCCGTCCCACTCGGGGTGACATAGCAAAAACAAAGAGGTGATGGCTGGAAGGTTTAGAATTAATCTTAACCACTGGCAACGCTCTGGGCAACCCTCCAGACCACCGTTCTTCGCCTGCCAAGCCATTACAGAAGGGAAAGACCATATGCAAATCAGGCTTGGCCCCACCCCAAAAGGGGCAGTCCAGCCCGAACTGCTAGGCCACATCCCCTCTGCACGAGACCACAAGCATCCCCAAACATGTTTCGCCCTTGTTGGGGCTCATCAGTGAGGAGTAGCTTGGGTCTCTAGGCCCAGCAGGCACGGGACCCACGTCTGGGCATACCCGTCCCACTCGGGGTGACATAGCAAAAACAAAGAGGTGATGGCTGGAAGGTTTAGAATTAATCTTAACCACTGGCAACGCTCTGGGCAACCCTCCAGACCACCGTTCTTCGCCTGCCAAGCCATTACAGAAGGGAAAGACCATATGCAAATCAGGCTTGGCCCCACCCCAAAAGGGGCAGTCCAGCCCGAACTGCTAGGCCACATCCCCTCTGCACGAGACCACAAGCATCCCCAAACATGTTTCGCCCTTGTTGGGGCTCATCAGTGAGGAGTAGCTTGGGTCTCTAGGCCCAGCAGGCACGGGACCCACGTCTGGGCATACCCGTCCCACTCGGGGTGACATAGCAAAAACAAAGAGGTGATGGCTGGAAGGTTTAGAATTAATCTTAACCACTGGCAACGCTCTGGGCAACCCTCCAGACCACCGTTCTTCGCCTGCCAAGCCATTACAGAAGGGAAAGACCATATGCAAATCAGGCTTGGCCCCACCCCAAAAGGGGCAGTCCAGCCCGAACTGCTAGGCCACATCCCCTCTGCACGAGACCACAAGCATCCCCAAACATGTTTCGCCCTTGTTGGGGCTCATCAGTGAGGAGTAGCTTGGGTCTCTAGGCCCAGCAGGCACGGGACCCACGTCTGGGCATACCCGTCCCACTCGGGGTGACATAGCAAAAACAAAGAGGTGATGGCTGGAAGGTTTAGAATTAATCTTAACCACTGGCAACGCTCTGGGCAACCCTCCAGACCACCGTTCTTCGCCTGCCAAGCCATTACAGAAGGGAAAGACCATATGCAAATCAGGCTTGGCCCCACCCCAAAAGGGGCAGTCCAGCCCGAACTGCTAGGCCACATCCCCTCTGCACGAGACCACAAGCATCCCCAAACATGTTTCGCCCTTGTTGGGGCTCATCAGTGAGGAGTAGCTTAGGTCTCTAGGCCCAGCAGGCACGGGACCCACGTCTGGGCATACCCGTCCCACTCGGGGTGACATAGCAAAAACAAAGAGGTGATGGCTGGAAGGTTTAGAATTAATCTTAACCACTGGCAACGCTCTGGGCAACCCTCCAGACCACCGTTCTTCGCCTGCCAAGCCATTACAGAAGGGAAAGACCATATGCAAATCAGGCTTGGCCCCACCCCAAAAGGGGCAGTCCAGCCCGAACTGCTAGGCCACATCCCCTCTGCACGAGACCACAAGCATCCCCAAACATGTTTCGCCCTTGTTGGGGCTCATCAGTGTATGCTACTAATTCAGACACTGAACAGCATGAGATTCATTTGTTTATTTTTTTTTATTAGTGCACAACCACCTTTACAAATATTTCATTACATAGCTATAAAACACAATATATTCATGTACCTAACACATGCTTTTCTAAGAATGTACAGAACAATAGTAGCAAGCTACATCTAATAAAAAGAAAACAGCTAAAATCCACATAAATGACAAACTGTTGGGATCCCTTGTATCGTAGACCATGATCAAGGTAAGGATATAAACAACAAAATTAATACTAAGACAAAAACAAAAGAAGGCATACAAAGACAAAAGGAAATACTCACATAGGACTCATTTTGCATGTTACACAAAACTAAGGGATCATTGAATTCAAATAAAACCTCTCTGAATATGCACTTTGTCTCAGAGAAATTAAACATCTGTCATTTATTATTCAAACAAAACAAACAATACAAGGATCACTGTCAAATAGATATTAGAACGTATAATAAACTCCTGATTCATACTACACAACAAAGCGAAGAACATGGCATCCGGTACACATCTCTGAATAAAACTTTGTTTCATAAACAGACATCTGACATTTTGTGTGCAAATTTAGCAAGGATGTCGGTGCTAGGATGACTAGCAAGCCGTCATTGGGTAGGAAATAAACTGGCTGAGTGGATATTGGAGTCAGCGATAAATGGGAGCTCAGAGCAAAGCACACAGTTGCATGAAGCTAGACCAGTGCGTCTTCGAGTTTTATATTGATGTATTTCAGCATACGAGAGGCTGCCAAAATGATGAAATTCGAGCGGCCCCACATACATCTCATCCAAATGAGGTTCCGGGACAATGACGTTGTTGCAATCAAAAATTCACTCATGAAATTGGTTCTAGAACTTTCAAACTGGGGACATGAAAGGAAAATATGTTTTAAAGATTCCTCAACCCCTTTAACACAACAGAAGCGACAATCTGTGTCTGGCCATGCCGCCAATCCAAGAGACAACTCCTGGTACGGAAGTTGGTGTGGAATAAATCCAGGAGGAATCTCATATAGAGTTCTTGTTTTATTGCATGGAAACATAATTAAGTAAGTGAACTCCTCTCTAGACGTGTTTCACCCTTGTTTATATCACAAGAGATCACCAGGAGATATTTCTTTTCCTAAATAAAAAACACATTTTGTAAGTGAAAAAAAAATGAGGGGAATTTTTAATTTGAACATCATTAAAGTTTTTCTTTTTTAACTAATCACATTTTCATAAAACTTTCAATGCAAAGCTAATTTTGAGCCTTCCTGATGGCTTCTTGTCTCTGCATTTGAATTGTAACAATAAGTCAGCACAGCAAAACACTTTGTAAATGTAATGCTCCTACGTCCCGTCCCCTTTCCTCCATACTTATGGGACATCTGTCCGTCCTGTGGGACAGGACCGGAGCACTTTGTAAAAAGCATCCACATTTTTTTCAAAAATGTGTCCCTCCTCTCTTTCCCGCACGGGGCCGGCACGCGGCTGTAACCCCGCCCACCTTGGCTCCGCCCCACGCATCGCCCATCAGTTCTTTTCTCCGCACGATCGGGGCCGGACGCACTTGCATCCACGGAAGACTTTCTTCCCTTTTTCCCTCTCTGGCTCTCGCTAGCATTCGTTTACTAGTCTGTCTTTTAAACTAGATTTTCCAGACTGTTCATCGTGTCACCGTCGCTTCGCGAGGGTGGATCCCCATCCTCTTTGTTTAGAGTGTTTGGGTCCAGAACACCGTTGGACTGTTTTTACTGTGACTCCCTTTCGGTCCGGGCACTTCAATGTCGGTTGGAGCGGTGGGAGGTGGTGTTCGGACGGACTCCTCCTTCGCATTTTCAGGCGTTCATCGACGAGAAGAAAAAACATGCCTGGTAAGTTCTTTACTTTTCAGAGCACCCCGGCCGGGGGATACCTTTCCGGGTTCCTCTCGAGCCGGGAGGGGCGTTGATCGCTCTGTTACCGGGATTTGCCCTGAGGTGCCTGTCGGGCCTAATAATTCTACCAGAGTTTTCTCCGAGGGTCTCCGTAAGGGGGCCTGTGTCCACCGGAGTACGCTCCGAGGCCCCTCCTGTGGGGGCTGTTTGTAGACCCAGTTCTACTGAGTCGTGGGGTACCGTAGCTTGCTCTGAGGCCGCTCTTTCGGCTTCCCTCAAAAACAAAACCGGGGTGCGCCCTGAGGTTTTGGCTGGGCTTGAGGTTACCGAATGGATGTTCGAGGCCCGTGCCGATGAGGCTTCTATCGGGCCTAGGTCTGAGGTCCCTCGTACAGAGGCTAAGGATACCAACATTTCTGAGGGGCCGGGCATAGCCCTGTCGGTGACAGCGCACCGTTCCTGCTCTTGTGGTGACACCAGATCTGTTGAGGGGGCAAAGAAGAAAGCTTCTTTTACCGGCAGTGCTGAGGCCCTTCCTTGGAAGGCTCAGTTGGCGGTTGGTATGTCGCAGAAACATTCCAGGCCTCATAGTACCGGCTCTGCCGAGGTTCCTTACGTTAAGGCTAAAATTAATACCCCTGACCCATCGACGGGGACCCCTGCCTCACTTCCTCACGTGCCGCAGTTCCCCTCAGATGAGGACAAAAGGGCTTTTCAAGGAGATATGTCCACCCGAGCCTCCGTCTCCACCCGCTCCGACGGTGGTCATGCTGGCGCCTCCCTTGCCCATGTTGCCTCCCTCTGCGCTTCCACATGTGTCACCATTGTCCCCAGTTGACAAGGCGGTGCCTGACGCGGCTCAGCAGGATCCTGACCTGTCAGATGACCCTCAAGGTGATCATGACAACGAGGACCTTCCCCGCTCTATCAGAGCTTTCCATGACCGGGTGCTGGACATGAGTTTCTTAGATGTTCCGGTGCCCGAGGCACCTGCTCTGCAGGAGGGCGTGGTTTCTGGGGCGTTCACCTTGTCTCCTTTGGAGCGTACCGGCCTGTTCTTGCAGAAGGACGTTCTGGCCGAGGTCCGTAGAGTTTGGGGAAAAACCACACTCAGGACTTTTTGTCAATAAAAAGATTGACGCAAGGTACAGGCTGCATTCTTCGGAAGAAGTGGCCTTGTCTTGTCCGCCTCCCTCCTCCACAGTGGTGGCTGCGGCCACGTTGCAATCCAGGCCTGCAGCATCCTCCTCTGCGACGGCTACTCAGGTCTTGGGAAAGGAGGACAAGCTCCTGGACTCCCTAGGGATGAAAATCTTTGCCAATTCGGCCTTACAGCTCAGGCAGGACAATGCAGAGTTGATTTTGGCAGGAGCTAACATGCAGATGTGGAGAAGTCTGTCTGAGTTTGAGGGGCACATTCCGGTCGAGAAGTTGGAGGATTTCAGAGGAGGCCTTTCCAATGCCAGGGTCTTGGCCCAGGATCTCCTGGAGGCTGCGGCTCACCACGTAGACGCCTCGGCTCGGGGTCTGATGCTTGGGGTTGATACCTCGCGGCAAGCGTGGCTGCATGCCACTAAGTTCTCGAAGGAGGTGCAAGACAAGGTTCTGGACCTTCCATTTGATGGTAAGGAGCTTTTTCACTCCTCTACTGATGGAGAGCTCACCAAAACCAAAGACAGCACTCAGACGGCTAAATCATTGTCTGTTCTGGTTAAAGCTCCCTTCAAGGCTCAAAGGCCGTTGTCGCAAGGTCGACCTTCCTCTGGTTTTAGGGGCTTCCTCGACCGCAAATCTCGCAGAGTGAATACTCCTGCGGGGAATAACCACTGTAGACAACAACATACGCAGTATTTCTCCCGCTCCTCAGCCTCCTCATCAGGTTCAGGTGGCACCGCCACCGATAAACCTGCCAAATGAGGGTTTTCCACGCTCGCACGAGACCCCGGTGGGAGGGTGCATTGCGTCTCATTGGGAGGCGTGGCAGACCATCACAGAAGACAGATGGGTCTTGTCAGTCGCTCGAGCGGGCTACCCCATACCCCACCCCTCAACCCTTCTTTTCAGCTGTCAGGCTCACCCTCCCTCAAGGCCGGGGTTCAGAAACTTCTGCACCTCAGAGCTGTGGAACCCATTCCCCTTGGGGAGCGAGGGGAGGGCTTCTACTCCCGGCTGTTTACGGTGCCCAAACCCAACCAGGCTGGCCTGCGCACCATCCTAGACCTTTCCCAGTTCAATCTTTTCCTACCCCAAGAGAAATTCAAGATCACGCCCGGCCAGATTCGCTCCTCTTTGCAGATGGGCGATTGGCTCAGCGTGGTGGATCATACATGCGTACATGCATATCCTGATTTGGAATCCACACAGGAGATGCATCCGTTTCTCTTTGGGAGAGGAGCACTTCCAGTTTCGGGTGCTTCCTTTTGGCCTCAGTTCGGCGCCGCGTGTCTTCACGAAGATGTCGGTGATTCTTGCCTATCTTCGTCTTCAGGGTATTCTTGTGTATCCCTATTTGGACGACTGGCTCCTACGAAGCCCTTGTCCGCTGGCAGCAGCGGACAACCTCCAGTCACTCCTTCAGCTCCTGTTCCATCTTGGGCTGTCAGTGAACTGGCGGAAATCCTCCATGACGGTCTCACAGGACCTGACTTTCCTGGGTTTTCGTTGGAACACGATAGACTGCCGAGTGTATCTGACCGGGGACAGAATGGCGGATCTGTTGGCCACGTGTCAGATGTTTGCGCAATCGGAGAGCATGTCGGCCTGGTGGTTCCAGAGGCTTCTGGGCCTCATGGCCTTGTGTGCACTGGCTCTTCCTCTTGCTCGTCTCAAAATGAGACGGACCCATATGGCTCTTCGGAGTTCCTGGCGTCAGGCTGTGGACCCAGATTCCAAGCAGATGATGATTCCGGATTCCATGAGAGTGGACCTGGACTGGTGGTCATCTCTCAGCAACCTGTCAGTGGGTGCGGGGTTCCAGGACCCAGCCCCCATGGTGACGATCACGACAGACTCCTCCCTTTTGGGGTGGGGCACGACGTTAGATCTTCAGGTCTCGGACCTCTGGTCACCTCAGGACAAGCTCCTGCACATAAATCATTTGGAGCTTCTGGCGATTTTTCTGGCGCTCAAGGCATTCACACCTCTCATTGTCAACAAGGTGGTCCACATAAGAACGGACAATGTGGTATCAATGCATTACATAAAAAAGCAAGGGGGAACGAAGTCTCCCCCTCTCGTGGACCTGTCCATCCAGATTTGGGAGTGGGCCGTGCTTCATGGGGTCTGGCTGCTTGCAGTGCACATCCTGGGCCAGCTGAATGTCACTGCGGATGCCCTCAGCCGGCGGACAGTGGTCAGCTACGAGTGGGAGTTGAAGGTGGAGATCCTCTCATGGATTTTCTCGCGTTGGGGCACACCGGAGGTGGACCTCTTTGCCACGGCGGTAAACAAAAAGCTTCCTCAGTACGCCTCCAGAAGGGGTCTGGGGGCCTCCTCTCTGGGGGACGCACTCGAGATTCCATGGCACAACATGAGAGCTTACGCCTTCCCGCCTCTTCCCCTAGTTCATCGAGCAATTTGGAAGTTGAAGAGCTCTGTCAACTATTCTCTTCTACTGATAGCTCTGTGGTGGCCGGCGAGGTTTTGGTTTTCAGAACTTAAACACCTGTCGATGTGTCTGCCGATCAGGTTACCAGTAACTCCCGATCTTCTTCACCAAGGGGAACAGCAGATATGGCACCCCTCCCCACAATCGCTCAACTTGGCGGCATGGTGCCTGAGTTCACGTCTCTAGAGCATTTGGTTTTGTCTGCGGATTATCCAGGCAGCCAGGAAACCCTCGACCAGATCCCAATACAGGAGTAAATGGCTCAGGTTGTGTCATTGGTGTTTGGAGAAAGAATTGGACCCGAGGGTGGCAGCGATTGACATGGTGCTGTCCTTCGTATCCTCCCTAGCAGAGTCAGGGATTCATGTTCTGTCTTGCAGGACTTATCGCTCAGCGATTTCTGCTTACCTCTCTACAGACCGGTGTTCTTATTCCTTAACTAACCCGGTGGTGAAGAGACGTTTTGCGGGCTTGACACGCATCTACCCTCCGGTTCTTAGTTTGTACCCGCCGTGGGACCTAAATGTAGTCCTGACCGCGCTGTGCCATAAACCCTTTGAGCCAATGGCTACGGTTGACCTCAAGTACGTGTCCTGGAAAGTGTCCTTTCTGGTAGCCGTTACGTCAGCGAGGAGAGTGAGTGAGCTCCAGCCATTGTCGGTGGTGCATCCTTTCTTGGTCTTTCACAAGGACAAGATAGTCCTTCGGACGAACCCAGCTTTCCTACCAAAGGTAGTGACCGAATTCCATCTGAATCAGTTGATTTCCCTTCCGGTCTTTTTTCCGAACCCTGCCTCGGAGGCGGAAAGGGTACTGCACTGCCTGGATGTCCGAAGAGCTCCTCAGTTCTACCTGGACAGGACTTCCAAACTTCGGAGCTCTTCCCAACTGTTTGTGACTTTCGGTAAGCCTCAGGACAGGACGGCGTCTAAGGCATCTATTTCCAGATGGATTGCTGCCTTTATCACGGAATCTTTCACCGTCCAAAAGCTGAAACCTCCTGAAGGTATCCATGCACACCAGGTGCGAGGCAAGGCAGCCACGGTTGCTTTTCAGAAGTATGTTCCCTGAGAGTCCATCGCTAAAGCGGCTACTTGGGCCTCCCCATCTGCTTTCTGTAAGCATTACTGCCTCGATATGAGCTCTAGAGCTGATGCTCAGTTCGGCCAGGCTGTGCTGAAGAACCTGTTTCAGTAAGGGGTGTTTCCATCCACCCATAGTTCCTGTAAGGAGTGCTTGGGAATCTCCCATAAGTATGGAGGAAAGGGGACGGGATGTAGTATTACCAGGTTACTCATCGTAGTGACCACCTTACTCCTAGTCCATAGTCCCCTTTCCTCCATACGCCCGCCCGCCGTCCCCTCTAATAAGGTTCCTCTGTTATTGCTAATGGGTCTTGACCCTGCGATAGAAAAGGACTGATGGGCGATGCGCGGGACGGAACCAAGGTGGGCGGGGTTACGGCCGCATGCCGGGCCCCGCGCAGGAAAGAGGCGAGGGACACATTTTTGAAAAAAAGTGATGCTTTTTACAAAGTGCTCTGGTCCCGTCCCACAGGACGGAGAGATGTCCCATAAGTATGGAGGAAAGGGGACTATGGACTTAGGAGTAAGGTGGTCACTACGGTGAGTAACCTGGTAAGAATGGCACTCGCCAATTTTGTTTGCTATAAGTAGATCTGGCTTGAAAGTTTGTTCTTTCAAAAGGGTATCTATGATTCTAGAGAGTAATAGGGTCCTTTTTAATTTGTTGCCCTATTTAAACACAGACAGACATTTTTATGAAGGATATTGGACCTTATTAAGGTTCTTAATAGTTGGGTCTGAATACTAATTTGTCTTCATGGAAATCAAGGGGTAGATTGGCTTACCTTTTCTTTTTTCTCTAAGGATATCAATGGTCTGGAGAGATCAGTTTGTCAGTCCCTGGCTCCTTCAGTCGGCATGCTTTGTTGTGCGATAAAATACGTTTTTCTAAATGGGCGTGTGATGTCATCATGCTCGCGTTATAGCGTGCATGATGACGTCATTACGCTCTACGTGTCGGCCATCTTAAGTTCCAAAATCGCGTTACTTGCCTATGTAACTTGCTTATGGATTAAAGAAAAAAAGCGGTTGTCATTTTTTTATATCAACCTTATTTGAATTTGTAAATATTAACATATTACTTTTTAAGTACCTTAATTTTATGCCTTAATTTTTTAATCCTTTTAGCAGCAACCTGAACATATTTTTGCACAGGCATATTAAATTACTTTATGCATATTTATAAAGGTTGCTGTACCAAGAAAGGGAACCAAACAACCAAAACAAAATTCATTACCACTTATGGATCAGATACCTCAACATTACGAAAAATCCTCAAAGCTTTGGGACATGTTGAAATTAGACAAAACTTTACCAAAATATACTGATAAGCCAGGAATATGTTACAGACAAGCACCGACATTACGCAACAAAATAAGCCCCAGTCACCTTAAATGTACTACAAATCAAGACATCAGAAGCTTGTTTAACCACCAACCTATTCATGGTTCATTTAAATGTGGTAATTGTAAATTATGCTCGCAAATGGTCAACGGTATGAAGAAAATCAAGCTACCAAATGGAAAAGAAAAAATATTGAATCACTTCATTAATTGCAATAGCAAATTTGTCGTATATGCAATAGAATTTATCTGCTCAAAAATATACATAGGAAGCACTAGAAGAAGCCTCCAAATAATATCATTTGAACATTTACGTGCTATTAGAAACCAAGATTTGAAATATCCTCTATCATTACACTGCATAATGGAACATAAAGGACTTGTGTGGAGCAATTGAAAATATATGGCTTGGACAAAATCGAAGATCTGCCCAGAGGTGGAAAAAAGGAACAGATCTTGAGACAAGGGGAATCCAGATGGATTTGTTTAATGGACACATTTAACATGAGATACCAGATTAAATTCAGAAAATGAATTTTGTAACTGGTTATAATGCTAAAAGTTTGAAAAGGCAGACCAAGCCGAGTTCTTTTTGGTAAAAAAAATGTCTTTAATATCCTATCTTTTCTCCCTACACCCCCTGAGTCTAGTGGAATCGTGGTCTTTTTTCTATAATGCCTCCAAAGACATCCAGGGGATACTTGCCCAAAAAATGTAACTGACTGTATTCACAACAACTTAGTACTGATAATGTAAGCAACTATGCCTGCATAAAACCTAGTATTCTCAATAATTACCCAACAAACCTTAAATGAGAGTCAGAGTAATTCGGCTGCTGCCTTAAATCTGTACAGCAACCTTTATAAACATGCATATAGTAATTTAATATGCCTGTACAAAAATATGTTCAGGTTGCTGCAAAAAAATTAAGGATAAAAAATTAAGGCATAGAATTAAGGTACTTAAAGTAATATGTTAATATTTACAAATTCAAATAAGGTTGACATTAAAAAAATGACCTTTTTTTTCTTTAATCCATAAGCAAGTTACATAGGCAACTAACACGATTTCGGAATTTAAGACGGCCGACGCATAGAGCGTAATGACGTCATTGTGCACGCTGTAACGCGGGACGTGATTACGTCACACGCCGAATGAAGGAGCCAGGGAGTGACAAACGGATCTCTCCAGACCATTGATATTGTTGGAGAAAAAAAGAAAAGGTAAGCCAATCTACCCCATGATTGCCATGAAGACAAAATAGTATTCAGACCAAACTATTAGGAACCTTAACAAGGTCCAATATCCTTCATAAAAATGTCTGTCTTTGTGTTTAAATAGGGCAACAAATTAAAGGACCCTATAACTCTCTAAAATCACAGATACACTTTTTAAAGAACAAATTTTCAAGCCAGATCTACTTATAGGAAACGAAATTGGTGAGTGCCATTCTTAAATTTGTAAAGTGTTTTGCTGTGCAGACTTATTGTTACAATTGAAATGCAGAGACAAGAAGCCATCGGAAAGGCTCAAAATGTGCTTTGTATTGAAAAGGTTTTATGAAAATGTGATTAGTCAAAAAAGACAAACTTTAATGATGTTCAAATGAAAAATTCCCCTCATTTTTTCTTTTGTCCTTACAAAATGTGTTTTTGATTTAGCAACAAAAAATAAAATCTCTCCTGATGATCCCTTTTGATATAAATAAGGGTGAAACACGTGGAGTTAACTCATTCAAGAGCCAACAAGATTGAATATAAAATAAAAAGACAAACTCTTGAAAAACTTGGAAAGTGTGACGAGTATTAATTTGGCACTCGCAACTACAATTTAAAAATACAAATTGGAATGTCGCCAGTGGATATTTAGATCTTCAGAAAAATACTTTAACTCTATGTCAATCTAGATAATGATGCAATACCACAGCTGACAATCAACAAACTAAAACATAACGATTAAATCAGAATTCGCCCGAGAACCAAGTCCTATAAAGATTGCCGCTCAAGTGTTTACAAAACATAATTAAGTACGAAAGGCGCAGGAGTTGGTTATGTCTAAATTTAGCATATTCTTTAAACGAGGAATAAGTGGAAATGATATCAGCAGTTGCCGCCTAATCATTGCGAAAGTGTCTTATTTTGGCCAGAGCAGAACACAATTTAAGATCTTCAGTTAAGTTCATAGATGCAAGTAGACTCTGCGTGAGTCAATGAAATTGCCCTATTGAAACGGGATATGACTTTGTTAACATAATGGCGAGATCTTCGTAGAGAGAATTGGGTGGAAGAGACCACATCTTTGCGAAGTTGGATACCATACGCCAAGTGAAATTCTAGGCCAAAGAGGAAAGCCCTAGTTGATGGCATTGAGAAGATACATAGGAAGGCCCAAGACTGATTTCCACATTTTCCCTTGGACTTTATTTAAGAAGGGGCCAATCTCGGCGAGACCGAGGTCTAGACCATAAAGAATCACGGCCTCGACCTTGATCTGATAAAAATCCAAAAGAGGTACTAGTGAAAATTTACATTGTTTACGGAATATAATCTGCATTTGTGAGGCAAGATGTATAACCTTGGATGAAATGGATGTCTGCCATTTAATCCGCGATGTGGAGTTCGATTAAATTGTATCCTAAATGCATCATCTCTGAGAACCTTGATTGCATTTGAATTAATAGTCCATTTTATGGATCAAAGTTTTTTTTTAGTTGTAAAGATAAGAATATTGGACTTAGCTGAGTTTATAGCCAAGTTGTTTTGTAGGCAGTAAGTAAAAGAGATTAAGCTTGTTTTGGAGACCGAATTGTGACTGGTCGAAAAGGATCACGTCGTCCGCGAATGCAAGCCATTGCAGTTGTAAGTCACCCATTCTAACAGGAAAGACCACAGCAGCATTCCATAAGAGATCGGTGTCAGCAAGGTAAAGATTAAATAAAGTGGCAGCAAGATTTCAGCCTTGCTTGACACCAATCTCAGTGGGATTTGGGTCTGATAAGAGCCCAGCCCTGCGGCATTAATGCAAACTCTGAAGTTGGTATTGTGGAGAAGGGAAATAAGTGCAACAATGTAAGGTGGAATCCCATAAGCCAACATCTATTCCCACAGTCGCCCTCTAATAACACTATCAAAATCTGATGATCGATCGAGGGCAGCCATATATATTAGCCCAACGGATGTATGTTGGGCTGATGAGGTGAGCTAATGTGGTAGCATTTAGTTGCGCCTCCATGGCTTTCCTAAAGCCAAACTGCACTTTAGACAAAGTGGCTTTCTGCGCCATAAAGATTTCCAATTGCTGCCACATCAATTAACGCAATAGGCCTAAAGTTATTGTGATTGTCAATTGAGCCCTTCTTGTGAAGAGGAATGATGATAGAACTGAGCCATGAACAGGGAATTTTCTTAAAGTGAATTACATTCCAAAAGATTTGTAAGAAAAAGGTTGCCCAAAATAGTGGATCGTCTTTTATCACACAAGGTGGGACTCCATCTGGGCCAGCAGCCTTGGAGTGTTTTAATTTGTGTATAGCCCAAATTATATCATTTATGGACCATGGGCATATGTGGGAATGTGATGAAGCAGAGTGTCCACTTCAAAGGGCGTGTGCAGCAGGGCTAAAGCATATTTGGATTTGAAAAAAGATTTGCCATGACAGGCCATCGATAACGGTATCCAAGGCGGACCGAGTTGACACCATGGGATTCCTCAAAATTGCCCAGTTGTCTTTGGTTTTATGTTTGCATAGGAGCTGCACCATCTGCTGATTGTCATGTAGATGTCTACAAAATTGATTTTTTTTTTTTTTTTTTTTTTTTGCTCCATTTTGTTTTGGGCAATGATTTTTTTTTCTTAGCCTGCACATACGCATCTAGATTATAGGCTGTCGTTTAGCTGTTCTTATATCACGATTTTTCAGTCTCTTAAGAGAGGCAATCGAAGTGAGATGCGAATGTGAGTGCAGTGGTCTGAGCAAAGTGGCATCTGGGTGTGACAAACTACAAAGATGGCCATGAATCATGTTCATTTTACATTCGACTATTTTCTCCATAAATTGCGGAGAGAGAGCAAGGTTGAAGTCAACCCAGCGATCGCGATTTACTAAGTAGGCAAGATGTCTACAAAGTCTTAGATTCCACTGGATCGAAAGTGCAGGTCTGCCCATTTGCAATAAAGAAAGGACAGGCATGAGATGAAAACTGGATAGCTTATGATGAATTACAACTGATAATACCCTGTGATTCCCCCAAACAGGGATTTAAAACTATCACTGGATCAGCGATATAATCGATGGAGGAGCAGGCTGCCCCGCTTGCCAGGTAGTGTAGGAGGAAGGTGAAGCTGGCAAAATAATGTGATTATCCCTTTCTTCGAAGAACTGGGACCATCTGTGCCCGCGAGTGAGATTTCTTTTTGATAAAAAGGAGGACTAGACCTAAAGGCGAGTTCACCAGCCAAGAGAATGGCATTAAAGTCGCCACCAATGATGATCTCACATTCATGATAAAGGGCCATGGCGTCGGAGAGGGCGGTGTTAAAAGCACAAATCGCCATGTCTACAGCGAATATCTGAGGATTCCAGTATAGACGCAAGTAAAAAATACTTGCAAGGAAAATCCTCCAGATGGAGTATAATACTCAAACCAAGATCAGATGAGTGAGAATATTTAACCGCAAATTGTATGGTGTTCTTAATTAGTATCGCAAGTCCTCCAGTGGGCCTTCCCACAAGCGCTTGTTATGCAGGATGTTTAAAGGATGTGAATCCAACCAATTGAAAATCGGAGGAGCACATAGTTTCTTCTATGAAGTTGATAGACCGCATAAGGGATGGCAAGAGTGATTTCTGCCAAGAAGTCAAATTTTGTAGGTCGCTATAATTCCTAGACCCTATGATGAACAACGCGGGTTAAGAAATGGGGGCAGGTTCCCAGTCATGCACAGCAGCTTTAATAAAGGGTTCAAGTCAAGCCAGACCTCTTAGAGCATTATCAAATGAAGTAAGTTGTTCGAGCATTTCGGTCTGTGTATTCGTGGAAGAAACTCCTTTATTTAACACAGCAAGAGGTTCTTGTTTCGGCGGCTATGGAACAGGAAATGTACCCTTGCTGTTTTTGTTGTAACCACAGAGGTTCAAGAGGAACAGGTCAGTACAATTATTTGGCCTTATCTCTAGGGCTATTTAAAGGAAAAGAAGTGAGGTGCTTAGTTCTAGCAATCCCTAAAGAAATCAGCCGCTAAATGCATATTACCACCCACTCGGGAGGTTATTTCTAAACATCTAAAAAAAAACAATGAAACATTTGAGCAAAAAATAAGAAATAAGAAATATGTGAAGTTAAGGAAATTGAGTGAAGTATTTTTACTGCTGAATGTAATAACGGACTAGGACATATAGAAGTAGAAACAATTCAAGAATTTCAGTGGTTGCAAGTGCTTATATACATTAAAAATAATCAGCAGATTGTGAAACAAATTATAAACAAATGGTAAAGACAAATTTCATATATCAAAAGTAGAATAAAACAACTCAAAAGGAATGGTGCTTCAGATTCAATTCAGTAACCGAAACAAAATATAAATGCATGTGCAATTTACTAATAAATTCATTGCATCATGAGTCCCCTTATTCGGTACAGTAGTTCATCGTTGGTGTAACAAAAGTTGTTTGGTGGGAAAATCAATAAATTATGCAGGGTCTTTCGATGCAAGATATCTGATCAATTGCCGACGTGATTGAATGCTAGTTGGTAACAGGGATTCCAACGCGCTGAAGTACAGGTAGACCACTGTTCCCTGTAGTCTTCACGTTTCGGCGGTAGTAAGTGGATGTAAAGTCTGCCTTCATCAGGGCTCCGAATCAGGGACCCTGTATAGGATTACATTAGTGTGCAGTGAGTGGGTTTAGTGCTGCAGATGCCCGAATCAATGGGGGATATGTTAATGCTGAGTTTGTTCTCGTGGCGACCGGTTAGGACACTTGCCAGTGCGCATTATCTCAAGAAAGACCAGTCCAATTACTGCCCGCATGCTTGTGTGCGTAGTAAATGTCGGCTAAGGTTGGGTGCTGGGAGGTAGCAGAGTAAGTGAGGGAAGCGTGTGCCGGTGCGCACACTTGGACTGATCCGAAGGACCAGAGTGCCGCGTGTACGCGCACGACCAGGCAACCCCAGGCCTACCTTGTTTTTCTGGTGCAGATAGAGAAACGGCTGCCACTCGTGTCGGCTCTGCCTGTGTGCGAGTGGATCGCACTGACACGCCTCCAGGAATGCGTAAGGAAAAATTCTGCGCACCACATCAGATGAGCATTAAGCTCGTTGCTTGGGAAACGACGCATGCGCGCTTGCCTGGTTGCTATTGTTGACACTCGTAGTCATGGCAAACGCGCATGCTCCCGGACATACTTGTTGTGTTTAGCGTGTGTCAGACTAATAATGAGATAAGTGGTCAGTTTAGTATACGCCACTTGAGGGTGGCTGGCTTATGCTTTGGCTGTAAGAAGGGCGTCATGATTTTACCAAGAGCAAATTGGGTAAGTGTACCTGGGATTTAGAAATGCTTATCGGGATAGACACAGGGCAATTAATGAAAATTGGGAAGAAAGGCAAAGAGGCTGCATATATCTGTGGCCTCAAAGTGTGGGCGTCAAGGGAAGGTGTCTGATTCGCCTCACAAATGGGTAGATGGTGTGAACTAACTTGCTAACTCTCATCCTTGGGGGGGCAATAAAGTTATTCAGGACTTGTTGCATTAATGCAAAAATGGTTGTTGAGAGAGTACTAAGCCAGCATAACAGACCTTTATAATAAAGGTTGAAAAATCTCATTAAGGCCGCGATGGTATGTGTCCAGCCTATGTATCCACCGTGCTTCTTTCTTCATGAGGCTGTGGTGAATGTCAGGTCCTCCTTTGACTTTTTCTACCACCCACCACAAGATGCTATTGGGGTGTGGTAAGCAGACAGGAAATGTTCCACCAAGGGCGCTGATAGATTTTTACAGCGAATTTTGGACCTATGTTCCGATATTCTGGTATTAAAATTGCTTGTGTGGTTTGGCCAATATATCCGAGACCGCAGGGACACTCTATACAGTAAACTACATTTTGACTCTTAGTTAGTCAGGTCCCTAAGTGTCCATTTGCGTGTGCCTATTAGGAAGTAACTCGTTTTCTTGGTGAATTTGCAGGCAAAGCAGTTGCCACAAGGGTGATGGCCATGTAGAGGGCGAAGAGTGCGAGTGACTTTCGAAACTGGTTGAAACAATGAGTGTACAAGGTGTTCTCTTAGGTTTTTGCACGTTTGTAAGCTGATCTGGGAGCAGGGTCCTTGGGTAAGTTCAGACGGGCTATATGCCAGTGCTTGTTGATAACCTGTTTGATTCTCGAAGTGTGGGCTCCGAAGGTGACTACACAGGTTAGGCGTTCATCTGAAGGGTCTGCGTTCTCTTGTTGGAGTTGAAGTGTGTCTTGGTTGCAGCTTGGAGCTTGTTTGTTAGCTTGATCTAGCTGTTTTTTGGGCTAGCCTCGTGCTATTAGTCGAGTAGTCAAACTCTCTGCATGTTGCTTGTAATCATCAGGAGAGGAGCAGTTACGGCGTATTCGTAAATATTGTCCATATGGTAAATTGTTTTTGGTATGGGCCGGATGGTTGCTGGCATAGTGTAATAGGGTATTGCGAGCTGTTGTTTTTCAATATAAGTCACACGTTAGTCTCCCATCTTTGGAGCGAATTGATAAGTCCAGAAATGTTGTTTCTGTTGCTTTGATCTGGATGAACTGTATGTCAGAGTTGCAAGTATTGAGCCAGGTCCAGAAGTTGGTGAGTTCGAGTGGGCTACCGGTCCAGATAAAAATGACATCACCGATGTAGCGGTGCCAGTGGCTGATTCGGGTTTGCCAGTTGTTAGGTCGGAGAATAAAAAGTCCCTCTCAAATTTGGCCATAAAAAGGGTTGCCAAACTTGGCGCAAAGGCCGCCCCCATTGCGAGGCCCTTCGTTTGCAAGTATGTAGTGTTGTCAAAAGTGAAGAAGTTACGGCGGAGTGCAATAGTCAATGAGTTCCACCATGAAATGAACTGGGGTCCTGCTGTGGGGGAGGGGTTGGGGGGGGCGGATGGGATCAGAAGTTAACCATTCCCTAATGCACTCGATAGCGTCTTCCTGTGGGATACTGGTGTACAGTGATTTTATATCCATGCTAACCAGAAGTTGTTCTGTTGGGTTAAATTCTAGGTCTTCAAATATTGTTATTGTATGGGTGGTATCCCGAAGGTAGGTTGGGGTATTGATGCTTATCGGTTGCAAAAAGATGTCTACAAATTTGCTTAGTGGTTCAATGATTGAGCCGCATCCTGAAACTATCGGATGTCCCGGTGGGTTTGTGGGGTCTTTATGTATTGTGGGCAGAGAATAGAAGCAGGGGGTCCTTCCCATAGGTTTTATAAGGTATTCTGCTTCTTTTTGCGAAATCCAATCGCGCTGTAGTGCAAAATTAACAGACTCAGGAATTTCTTGAGATAGTTCCCGAGTGGGGTCTTTTCGAAGTGTTGTGTAGCTTTCTTGGTCGTGAAGTAGTACCAGGACCATGTTTTTGTATTGGTTGGTGGTCATGATCACTAGGCCGCCGCCTTTATCAGCTGGTTTCATGATAATATTTTTATTGTTTTGTAGCAATGTTAGTGCCTGTTTCTCAGCTAGTGACAAGTTATGTTTGATTATATTGGTTTTCTTCCATAGGCGAGCAAAGTCATCCAAGACACATCTTTCGAAAGTTAAGTTTGTTCGGTATTTGACCGTCAGAGGGGGTGAAAGACAATGGGTTATGTAAGCCAGTGTCGTCTTCCATTTCCTCCGCTTCCAGGTTGTGTTCCTGGAAAAAAGGTTCTTAATCTGACTTTTCTTAAGAAGGTACGGATCTCCATTTCGGAGTCGTACCAATCTGTTTGGACTGTCGGCACAAATGACAGGCCTTTTGTGAGCAGTGACGTTTCTGCTTCTGACAGCGTGATTTTAGCCAGATTAAAGATTGTTACAAAATCTTCATATGGATTTAGTATCGGTCAGCGGCGTCAGGGGCATTGATTTGTTCTTCCTCCTCGCGGTTGGAACCCCCATTGTGGTGGGGCCCCTTTGGGGGTTGCCAAATCCCACTCCCCCTAAAAAAAGGAAAAAATGATGATGGACCAGGGTATCCAAAATTTGCTGGTGGTGGGCCTTGTGGTCGCGGTTGTTGTCGGGATTGATCATCTGAGGATGATCCACTGCTAGACCCTGAGAAGGTTACCCCTCTTCTACGGTTCCTTTGGTTGCCTTGGGGTGGGCCCTGATTTGAGTTATTGATATAGTTGTCTGAGATATATGGGTAAACGACTTCCAAATTGAACTCTTTGATATCTTTGTGGAGTTTCTTAGCTTTGCGATTCAGAGTTGCAGTTTTGAAATCATCAAATTGTTTGTTGTCTGTCAATAAGTTCTTAGCGTTGGCTATTGCTGTGTTGGTGGTGAAAGTAGTTTCTTCAAGGTCAAGATCTTTTTGGATTCGTGTAGTAATTTGTTGTGCAGTGCTAATAGTTAATACCATGAGATCACGGCTGCACTTAGTTGCTACATAACTGAAGTTCGTCACGTATTCTTTGTCGTCTAAGAGGAGGCAAGGTGTATTTCTAATGATCAGGCCACTGGGGATAATGCTGGCTCTCAAATACTCTCTCAAAAAGTGAGCGTTAACTTCTGTGCGGAAGCACTTTTTCTTCAATCGTAGGATGGTGTCTCCTGTGTTGGTTCCTCCTGGGAGAGGAAGGGAGTTGTCACCCGAAGGGGCGAAAAAGGAAGGGCCACCGATGGTGTCTAGTATCTGTTGGTCTGTGAAACTCAATGTTGCACTTTCCGCCATCCTCGGATGCGAGATAGTGTAGGATGAGTTCAGAAGGAGAGAGTTGATCAGAGCCTTGGCGTTTCCAATGCCATGGGGGAACCAAGCAGTACTAAGCTTGGGAGAGAACTTAGGCGGTGGATTTAGAACTGATGGACATTGAGGCAGCGTGGATTCAATCCAAGTCCTACTAAATGGAATGGGACCCTAAGCAACAAGGTTGCCCGCAAATGGTAACACAGAAACCACTAGATGGGATTATTAGGGGATCTTGTTTCGGCGGCGACATAAAGTTCAGAAAGGACCATGCGTCGTCCATGGAGGAAAAGACTTCCATTTGGAGACCAAATAATTTCAAATCAGCATTGTGGTCCCATAGAAGCTTTGCAATTATGTATGATTGAGTTTGGCAAAGCATACAAAAGTTGTGGTTGGGGAGCTTGATCCATTCCACATCATTGGAGATTAAGTTACATAAAGATGGAATTTTAAAGAGTGCATGCATTAGGAATGAGCGATTTATTCGTGAGTTGCCGTTCACGAGAGGATCGCTCGACCAGCCTAAGATGGTTGTCATCTCTTTTGGGATTTCGCTAAATGAAGGGGAAGCTCTCTTCTCCGAGGAGAGGGCCAGAGCCGATATACCTGTGCTCAGGAGGTCTTGCGAAGATGGAGGAATAATTGCAGAGGACGAACCATCTGGCATAGTAGACAATATGCCATTTAAGAGTGGACCGATTTGGTCGACAGAGAAGTGGTTTTGACTGCACAATGCGAAGTTTGTGAAGCAATTGGCAATTCAATATTCGATGTAACAGGGAGGGGTATATAGGATTTAGAAGAAAGACAGACCTGAGACGACACATTAGTTGTGTTGCCGTCTGAGTCCATGACCTGCAAGGTAGATGAAGCAATTTTGTTGCAAGTGGTAGGAAAGAAATTGGACATTTGGGATTTAAACAAGTCTTTGGGGACCAATATCATGGACAGATAAAGAGGCTTTAGAAGCAGAGCATGACTGTGCACTTTGAATCTGTGTTGGCAACGAGTCGGTCTCAACAGAGGAGCCTTTTGCAATCTAAGAAGAGGGCAAAGGACCTTCTTTAGATTTGATTTGAAGGACTATTTTGCTCTTCATTTAACTGATTAAGGTCTAACACTTGGTCTTCAAGAGAGATATTGGAGATCTTTTTAATGTTGGAACTGTGCCCTTTTAGTTTTCTGAGGTACTTGGATTTTAGATTTAGTATTAGGCACATTGCCCCCGTTGTTATTAATAGTGGTTTTGGCAAGCAATCTTCTTTTTTAAGGCTCTCCGAAAGGATTGCTTGGCTTTACGTGACGTAAAGACTTGCGCAGTCTGGGTTGCTTCTTGGGAGAAGGAATTCTCTAATGGCGGATCTCTAGATTGTAAAGTATTAGCTTGTTTTTCAAGTATGTCCGTCAAAGCCGATGGGCTATCCGGGATCTCCATAATGCATGTACTGTGGACATCCATTGGATTTTTTTCAGGAAGTGGAACGAGATTGGCTTGAAAAAGGATTTGTTCAATATGGAGCAGGCGATCATGCTGCAGTTTTGCAACTTCCACAAGGTCAGAATCAGGAGATTCCAGCAACGTTTTTGATGTTGTGTTGGCGCCTTGTACTACGTGGGCAAATGATTTGGGCTGGCCGTGAAGTAACAATAAGTCATCGCCAGTTTGAGTAGATGTAGTAGAATAAGCTTTTGCTTTATCATATTGACATAAGGCAGTCTGAAGTGCCTGAAAGGACCTTTCTGCACAATTGGCATGAAATTGATGATGAGTCCAGGGTCAGTATGAATCCTTCAATTTTGGACAGTTTAGTATTAATACTTAGCAAGGCGTCTTTTAATTCTCTTCACAGCGTGTTTGAAATCATGGCCTTTGTCCAAAAGATTCAAAATACGTGCCAAAACAGGAACATTTTGTAGTGCTTGTTCCGAAAGATTTACCATGTTATCTTCAGCTTGAACAGTAGGTGTGGCTGGAAGTGAGGATTCGGGACAACGTGAAACCTCCTTTGGCAAAACCAATGGAGGAGAATCATATGCAGAGGAAATGGGTAAATGAGCTGGAACAGAAAATAAAGTCGAAGCAGATGGAGAACTAGCATTAATGGGTGCAGATGGGGCAGTATTTGTTAAGAATGGCAATGAAGGAGGTACAGAACAGGCCTGATGAGGGGGTGTATCTAATTTGTGAAAATGAACCTGTTCACCATGTTTAGTCGTTTTGGACACTGGCGTCGAGGGTCCCATTGACAGACATACCCTTTTATCAAGTTCTGACATTACGACACGGGCAAGAAGAGAAGTCAGACAAGGGAGAAAAGTGACCTTCCTCTGAAATGCCAGTGGTTGCCACTTCTGATTTCAACATATCAGAGGAAGGGAGAGTGAAGTTCAAGTTGGGTTCATTAGCCTCTTTGATCGAAAACACACTCTGCGTAAGGGAGGAATGCTGAGTTTGGCCGGCACGGGTTCTGCCACAAAGTCGAAGACTGGTGGATTATCAATGGGCTTAAAAGCAGCATTATTATCTAGGTTATCAAAAGACCAAGAGAAAGGAACGCTTACCTCGTAGAGGCAGTGGTGTCTCATTTGAGTAGCTTGCTGTGGCAAAAACGGGTGTAGTTTTAACAAGGTGATCCCCCCCCCCTTCTGACCCCCAAGCTCTTGCCGCTTCTAAGTCCTATATCCATTTTCAGTTAATGGCAAAAGAAAACCACAACTATGGGGTGACACAAAATTGAAAATATGAGGCGTGAAAAATTATCACCTCACAACATTTCACAATTATAACGTATGCTTCAATACGAGGCACTAGGTGCGTCAGTTCTTGTGTAGGGAGCGAGTCACTTCACAAAACAGATGCTGTATACTACGGCAGAGGAGCAATGTACCAGTAAAACGGATTTCTCAAGTACATGCATATGCTCGTCAAAGCAAGTAAAAAAATCGAGGAAGAAAACGCTGCTGTAAAAAGAAAACAGTGAAGCACAGCGGCACCATGGGGCAAGAGTTAATATGACGACAAAAGTATTCTTTGCCTGACTGCAATAATGTCGACTTCTGGGAGATGTAGTCAATTCGAACAGATGCTAGTGGTGCTCTATAAATGTAACAGAACTAGCAATGCAATGGAAGCAGCAGGTGTAAACTAACCGCATTGGACTCAATAAAGGCACAAAATTACACACGTAGTATGACCATAAACTGAGACGTTCCACGCGGATATGCGCCAAGTTTGGTGCATCGGCAGCACAAAAAGGCAGTAGCACTCCACACGTTTCCGGCCCACTAATGTGAATAGGGAGGGAGTTGTTGGAGCATGCAAAGTACTAAGTTACGATATACGAAATGTTAACAGCTCAAGAATGAATGCCCACGCCTCCACCACCTCTCATGCCTATCGGGCTATCGGTCACTTCCTAGGCACTTCCACTCAGGCGCACGCACTTAGGGCACCTGGCCAATGCCTTATGAAGCTGAGGCTCGTAGTAGGGGGCGTGGCCTAAAGTGAAAGAGTAAATTCTAATGTAAAATGCATATAAACACAATAAATAGCATCAGTAAGAGTGTCAAAGTCCAATGCAGCCTGTAATGTCTTCACCTCGAGTCGGGGTCCAAATATAACGAGCTGAAAAACGTATCCAGGATGAGCAGAGGAGCTGGCAGGCTATCGGGCACTTCCACTCAGGTGAGGGAGGATCATTATTTTGATGAGGAGGATGTCTACATCATGCCCTCTCACGACTATCTTGATGCATCAGTGGCAGATTCACCAGTGGACAATCAACCCCAGTTAAATAACATGCTCTTAAAAGCAGCTGAGCATTTTCAAATCCAAACTCAAGAGACTCGGGTGGTTAAAGGGTTTGTGGAGGATATTTTAGGGTATAAGAAGGCTGTGACCTGTGTTCATACCCCTTCTCCAATCTATACAGAGGAAAATACAGCCACCACTAGGGACGCCAAGCTAAGGGCCGTAAACTGGCGTATTGAAAAGTTGTTCTGCTCTGTACTTACAGATCAACTCTATATAAGGGGTCAACTTAAACCTGACTCGTTGGTAGTGACTACCACACAAAAGAGGGCAGGAACACCTCTAGCGTCCTCTGAACTGCCCCCAGATAAAGAAATTAAAAAACGTTATACTCTAGGGAGAAAGGTGGCCACCTCAGCACCCTTCCAGACAAGGATTGCGAACAAAACACCACATTATTGGCGATTTATAGTTGCCATCAGTGGGATGAGGTTGTAGCTCTAATAGCATCAGCACCTGAACCGCTCAAGTCACAACTCTCGCTCACAGTAGCGGAGGGGAAATCAGTATCAAGCTGCATCCTGAAAAACAATATGGATGCCGCAGATAACGCAGGCAGAATCATTGTCGAGGGAACAATATTGAACTGCCATGCTGTATGGCTTTGTCAGTCCGGTTTCAAACTGGAAACTCAGGCAATGTGATTAAACATGCCAGTAGAGCCTAATGTCCTGTTTGGGGAAGCCGTTGAGGATGCTCTAAAATCGGCCAAAGAGGAGTACGACACTCCCAAATTCCTAGGCCAATTAACTAATAAACCACCAGACCAAAGGGGCGGAAGTAATTTTCGGCGCTTTCAAGGCCAAAACTTTCAAAGGGGTTTGGGTTATGAATAAGGCTAGTGCTCATCCTGGGGAAACAATCATCGGGGACAGGCTTTGCAAGGTTTCCAAAGAGCCAGCGCAGATCTCGTGGCCGGGGAGGTCCTCCACTTCAAGAGGTGGAGCTACACCTCTTAAACAATGACCACCCGCTCCAGGTCCCCTCCAATGCACCTCGGACAAGTGGATGCTATCAACCGTAGTGGGCGTTATTGCATGGAACTACTTCAGCGACCCTCAAATCATCGCCTGCATCAAAAACCATCCTCCTGGAGGAGGTCACAATGCTGTTACTCAAGTACACCATCAGAATCGTCCTGGTCAACCAGGTAAACAAGGGTATCTATTGAATTTACTTCCTTGTGCCAAAGAAAGATCTAACAATGCGCCCAGTATTAGTCCTACGCCCTGCAAACACCTATGTCAAGCCACAGAAATTCTGCATGACAACGCTACAAGAAGTAATCCCACTGCTAAAGCGGGGGGACTACATAGCAACATTGGATATGAAAGATGCCTATTTTTATATTTCAATGTTCCCAACACACAGATTCTTGCGTTTCAAGATAGTGAACCAGCACTAGCAATTCAAAGTGCTATCCTTCGGCATAGCTTCCGCCCCAAGGGTATTCACCAAGGTACAGCAGGTGGTGGCAGCGCACCTGCGCAGGGAGGCAATCCCAGTGTACCCCTACCTGGACAACTGGCTGATCACAGGGGATTCTTCCCAAATTTGCAGGCAAAACACTCCAAGAACGATAAACCTTCTCTTCCAATTGGGCTTCTCAATAAACAAGTTACAAATCAAGCCTTGTACCAAACACAAACCGTTTGTAGGAGCTGTCATAAACTCAGAGGTTAGTTTCCATCAAGAGTCCAAAACATGTTACTGCAAATACCTCAATATCGGGCCGGTCACCAGATAAGCGTACGCAAAGCTATTTGTTTACTAGGCATGCTGGCATCTTGCATTTACCTGGTCCCACATGCATGTCTGCGCATGCGCCCCGTGCAGGAATAGTTGGTGAAACAGTGGTCTCAACCAAGCGGTCAGTGGTACTATTTAGTGGTCGGTTCACCAACACTAGAAGGCCTTTGCTGGTGGACAAGAGAATCTGTTGAAGGGAAAACCCTTCCACGATCTGGCAGTGCCAAGCAGTAGTTATGACAGATGAGTCACCCTATGGGTGGGGGGCACATCACCTTAATCACCTTCATCACTCAGCACATGGTCTCTGGACTCGCATCACGGCACAGAAACGCATCAACCTTCTGGAACTTCTGGCTGCATTCAAAGCGCTTCAAGCATTCGAAGCTCAGCTGACAAATCAGTTGGTACAGACCCTCACTGACAGCACCACTGCAATGTTCTACATCAACAAACGGGGGGCCACACATTCTCCTAATTTGACCAAGCGTGTACAGAAAATATGGATATGGGCACTCAGACGGGGGATGTTTCTATCTTCCCAACACGCTCCAGGGGAACTCAACACTTTAGCAGACTCACTGAGCAGAGATCCCCTACCAGAAGAACACAAGTGGCAAATGGACTCAAATGTCGTAGACCACATCTTTTTACTATGGGGTTACCCCACGCTAGACTTGGTCGCTACAAGAGAATACAAGCAATGGCCAGACTTCGCGTCCAGGTTTCCCCCACCACACTCCAAGGGGAACGCCCTAGGATTGAGCTGGTCAGGGAAATGTGCTTACTCTCTTCCCCCCAACTCCTCTAATGAGCAGGATGGTGAACAAGATTCACAGCGAGCAGCTGATGCTCATCCTAGTTGCTCCCACGTGTGCACGACAACCATGGTATCCTCATCTGCGCAAACTGGCCATGTGCGATCCCTTCAAACCTCCGTGCTAGACCAACTTACTGACCCAACATGGGGGGATAACACTACACCCTCAACCTCTCAATGAACTTGGCAGCATGGCTCCTGAGATCATAGAGTTTGGACATCTAAATCTACCACAACAGTGTATGGAGAGCCACAAGGAGGCACGCAAACCAAACACCAGAAACTGTTCCGAAAAGTGAAGAGTTTTAATGTTGTGCCAGTCTAAACAAACCCCATAGAATGTACTCCATCCCACATTCTTAACTATATGCTCCACTTGTAAGACTCGGGGTTAGTATTCAACTCTATAAAGGTCCACCTGGTGGCTTTATCAGCATACACCACCTCTCGGAGTAAAGTATAGTGGTGGAAAGTTCCAGTCATTAAGACGTTCATGGAGGGCCTCCAATTTCAAATCCACCGCTAGGCTGGGATCTCAATGTAGTACTCGCAAAACACATGGGACCCCCCTTTGAGCCTATGCATAAGTCCAGTCTTAAACACCTGACAAACAAGATTGCCTTCTTATTGGCGATTACTTCCATAAGAACAGTTGGTGAACTGCAAGCATTGTCAATGCAGGACTCTTTCTTTGTCGTATACAAGGACAAATTGGTTTTACGTACACACCCTAGGTTTTCACTTAAATTAATTTCCATACTTTAAGTGAACCAATCCATTGAGCTACCAGCCTTCTTCCAGAATCCATCAACCTCAGCTGAGAACTCCATGCACTAGATGTAAGGAGGGCAGTCCTTTACTATGTAAACAAGACCAGACTACTTAGGAAAACAGACCAACTGTTTGTCTCCATAGCACCAGGCAGAGAAGGAGACTGCATTTCCAAGAATACCATCTCCAGGTGGATAGTCGGATGCATACAGCTCTGTTACTCCTTATCAAGCACAACTCTGCCTTTTACACCAAGAGCTCCCTCCACAAGGTACACAGGAGCTACTTTGGCCTTTATCGCAAATGTCCGCCTAGACACCATTTGCAAAGCAGCTACATGGAGCTCAGTACATACTTTCAATAAGCACTACTGCATTGACACTCATTCCAAAGCAGATACACAGGTGGGCCAAGCAGTTCTAAAACATCGATTTGCCGCTGGACCTTCTCACAACCCACTCCTAACGCTGCTCGCTAATCTATACATAGCATGTGATCTAAGCAGATTCCACAAGCCTCAGAAGGGATACATTTTCACTGTAATCGTATTTCTGATGCTGTATCTGCTTAGATTAACATGCGCCCACCCTTCCTCCCCTTGGGGAGAAGGTGCATGGATGTTTATATGAGCTTCTCCGATGCATATCTGCTTTGATACACCTGTACTCGCGCTACACTTCATGCTACCTCATGTCAGAAACAAAACAATCTGAGGGACCTCAACGTGTGTTTGATGTTTCAAGCCATTTCTGAGGCATATGTCCATAGGCAAAACAGTCCCAGAGGGGATCCAGGCCCATGTGGTGAGGGCTAAGGCCACGGCATCACGTTTCAAAGACATGCTCCCTGGATGTCATCAACAGGGCAGCTACTTGGGCCACACCATCAGCTGTCTGCAGGCACTATTCCCTGGACACCAGCTCTAGGCGCAATGCTGAGTTTGGTCAGGTGGTTCTGAAGAACCTGTCTGCTTCTTCCTAGGCATGAGGCAGGTTGTGGCTACAGATGGCATACTCTATCTCAAGCGCATTACTGATAACCACCATATCACACTACTACGCTTACTCTCTCCTATAGACCACCACTCAACTAGAACGCAGCGATACTATGACACATTTGGTATAGCTGTTCTCATGCTACAGCTCATGTTCTCACCCGCCGCATACTCCATCATCCTAATTAAACAGCTATCTGAGCGCACACACACCGTTACCTTAAGCGTCTCCTCAGGCTTAAGGCAGCCAGAAATCAGTCTGGATGTCCACCCTCCAGAATTGAACACATACAATTGACTGCACCAGCACCATACCTACCGCTAAGAAGCAGCTATCGTGCAACTGCCACACCGGCTGTGCACATATCCGGTGCACCCACTCACCTTATGACTCTCTCTCTACTGACTTGAACTACGGTTCCCAAGTGCGTTCAACCTACCAGTGCTTTGAGATCGTACCAATGATACATAAGGTGCTATATAAATGCCAAGTAACATAACATGGAGGAAAGCGGACGGGACATATAAGTAATTAGTTACCCACCGTAGTGACTAGAGTACTCCTAGTCGATAGTCCCCTTTCCTCCATACGTCCCACCCACCTTCCCCTTTGTGTATGCCAGGGGCTAATATGTAATAGTTTTAGAAGTATCTAAGCGTCTGATTTGTTCAAAGGGTACAGAGGTGAGGTGCCGGAGGGCAGGACTTCGGCAGGGCGATTTCACCCCCCCCCCCTTGAGGCCATGCCCCCGCACACTATACTACATTTTAAAGTGGAAGCTCACATTTTTGCCTTGAAATGTTGGGGCGCTCAAGGATGGAGGAAAGGGGACTATGGGCTAGGATTACTCTAGTCACTACAGTGATTAGCTTTAATTTTCTGGCTCCTAGGGCCAACTGGTTCCTTCCAAACATGTAAATGTGACATTAACTTTGAGTATTTGAGGATGCTAATAAAGAACTAGTACACATCTAATACACATTTAAAAACAATGGTTAATACAAAATGGATAGTGTTAAAACAAGAATCTATGATAGCTCCTGTCTACAGGATGATGCTGACACTCAGGGGCTGGATTTATCTCCTGCTAATCGAATCTCAATTTCGAACCCTGTAAGGCGCCCCCACGTTTGAGGGAAGGCCCCAGGAGGACTGCCACTCAGTGAGCAGATAGGACGGGAGGACCAGTAAAGTGTGACGCACACTGGATTGCCATAGAGGTCCGCACTTGCTACTGAAATTAATAAAAAGGCGGCTTGAAAACTAGGGCCGTCCGGGGATTTTGTAGTGGCTTTTACCAAGGAGGATCTTCTAGCCAGCCTGAAAACTTTACAGGATAACCTTATGTGGGAAAGAGCAGATATCAAGGCAGAGGTGGTAAAGTGTACGGCTGATCTGAGAAATGAGGTGGGCGCCCTGGGGAATCCGGTCAATGACCTGGCGCAAACAGTTACAGAAATAGTGGAACTCATCCCAAGAGAAAACTGAAAAGATGGAAACAATGTGGAACAACCTCCTAGAACTAGAAAACAAATGCGAGAAAATGGAGAACAGATCTACGTGCAATAACGTACAAGTTAACTTACTGAAGGGAAGACCCAGAAGATGCAGTCCTTGAGGGATTGTTGAAGGACCTGTTCTACGAGTTACTACCGACTGAACCTGTGTCCATGATGGAGATAGATAGGGTGCATGAAATAGGTCCATATAGGCCTGGCGTGCACGCTGACAGACTGAGAAATGTTTTCAAGCCACACCACTGTGTACACAAGGAGAAGTCAATCTGTGCGGCAAGAGAGAAAGGCGTGATAAACATCAAAGGGTCAAAGATACAGCTGTTCCAAGATTTGTGGAGCACCACGCTGCAGAAGCGGGGACTACTGGAACTGGTCACGAACACCTTAACATAAATGAAAATAAGATATAGATGTCTGTTCCCAGTGGGGTTTGAATTTGAAAAAAGGGGCAAGAAGCAGATTGTCACCACTCAAACAAGGATGTAACATTTTAAATATAGAAGTGCTGCAACATCAGAGGACCGCAACACAGCAACAAAAAAAAAACGAAGAGCTGAAGCAATGGTCTGGGTGCCTTTGAAAAAAACTAGGTTTACTCAATTGGACTTTATCGAACTTTGAGAAGGTGATATTGTAGGATTTAGCTGATCTGTTGGGGTGATTCATTCTTAGACAAGATGTGATTGTGGCAGGGGGAGAGGGCAGGGGTGAGTGCAATCGCCCTCTGCAGGGTGGGATAAGTGACTCATAAGATGGTGTGGGGCAGGAATGCCGCAAGTCATTGTTTTTGGTGCAAGGATTACATTTAAAACCCTCTGCATTGTCCACAAGGCTTTCTGGAACCTGGGTCCAAAATACATTTAACCCCTTAAGTGCCAAGGACGAGGTATCACATCTTTGGGATTACCTCAGGATGCCAAGGACGAGAGCTCATCCTTTTTGGCACTCTGTTTCAATAGTAATCCAGCCCATGTGTTTTGGTGAGTGGACAGAGGGAAATGTATCTGAAATTGGCTGGAAATGAAGACAATTCTCAGACATTTTGCTCTGGCCACCCACCGAAACACACCGCCAACACATGGCCTACCTTCCCGCGTACCCACATGTCCCAATGAAAACGGTACCTCACATGCCTACCTCTACCTTCCACTCAACCTGTTCTTGAAAGCCAGGAAATTGGGGAATTCAGCACAGCAAACCATTTGTTCCTATCTCTTACAAGGAAAACACCACAGGCTTCTTTGTACATCATTGTATTGCCATTTTTTGAAAAACCCAACATTTTTGCCCTTTTTGCTTACTTTCACTCACCCCCTACAGCAACCTAGGATTCCTGGGTGGCGTTACGACCACCTACATGTGGGGAAAAAAGGAGCCAAATTTGGCAGAGATATCTCAAGTAACAAAGTTACAAGGCCTTCAATGGCGAGATAGCAAAATCGCCAAAAAAGGCCTTGGCACTGGGGGGAAGGAGGGACCCCATGGCACTTACAGGGCTAACTGTCCCTCCGTAAATACCTCCCCTCTCGAGCCCTTCGCTCCTCTACTTCCAACTCACTCAGAGCCAGTTGTTTTTCAAAGAAATGTGCTGGGGTAGATCTGTATTTGGCTGGGGCCTCCCTTTGGAACAGCCTCCCTGCCACCTTGAAACTTGAGGAGAACCATCTCCGGTTCCGGAAGCACCTCAAGACCTCCCTCCTCGCTTCTGCCTTTAGCCCTCTTCTCCCCTGCTGATCTGTTTTCTCTCTGCACCGTGCACCTGGACACCCTCTGTCCTTCAGGCCCAGGTACCTGCTCACCCCTCCACCCTCCTGCACTGCCTCTGGGCCACCCCTTGCACTGGGGTCTGTACTCACACAGTTCCCCACCTGCCTTTCTTCTGCACTTATTAGGTATACCCTGTCTAACTAACCTAGCACTTGCCACTCGCTGGCTGCACTACCACCGTTTATCATCTTTATTTATTTTTACTTATTATTATTTATTCTGTTCTCTCCTCTGTTCCGCACTTTCCACTTCTCCCCCCTTCCATGCACTTTATCCCTTTTCGCTTTCCCATGCACTTGCGCGTTCTCAATGTCACTGGGTCTAGAAATATCGTTGTTTTTGTTCTCCCCTGTTCCCTTTGCTTGGTCGTGCTCTGAAACACTTGTGTACGAGCGCGATATAAATATCATACATCACTGACAAGATTAAATGAGCAGCAAAGTTTCAGGTTTGTGATGTTTTTTTAACCTCAAATATTTCCATGCTACTTGGTTTAAGGCGGAAACATCAGGCAGGGGAAAATTGTGGCTGTGCTATGTCTGTGGTTGGATCTTAATCTCTATAGTTGAACAGGGGAACAATTATAGGGCAGGGCTTGCATCTAAGTGCATTGTACATCGAATAGACATGTGTGCGGTTTCAAAAGTAAATTGTGGGAGAGGGACTCTCCCAGGTTTTGTCTTAGGAGATCTAAGTAGATTTCCATGTTGCCGTTCACAGCTCTTTAGTTTTGGCAAAAAGTTGGTTAAGCTGAATTCGCCAAAGAATTTGTGTTCCTATCAACTTTCGGATTCGTGTAAGGATACATTGTAATTCAGCTGTCTCTTGCCTTCCTGATGTGCATGCATCCAAGCTTGGTATCTGCATTCGATCTTGCTCTTATTGATACACATAGTGGTAATTTAGTGGCACCTTGTGGCCAAATTTACTACATATATATGAGATTATTTAGAAGCCGAATATTTGGTTGCCATGGCAACTGGCAATGCTATTGTCATGCATCCTTCTGCACACACTTTCTTCGAGTCCTTGGTCCTAGTCCTTCTCCAGCATTGGATCTTTCATGGATTCACATGCTGTGAATATCTGTTAGGCTGGCAACCTCAGTCCTTTTTTAAAATAGCGTTTTCCCCTGGAAAACGTTGACACTCTTGTGTCCTATCAAAATCGTTTTGGGTGCTTAGCCACCACCCAATAGGACATAGGGCATAAATCACCTGCTGCTTCCCTTCAGATTTCAACCGTCTCCAAAGTATTGGGATCACCTCATGCTCGTTTTGATTCTACACATATTGGTGTTGTTTGTTTTTTGCCAATGTGTTCGGGAAAAGCTTTGTTTCAGCCTTGCGTGACTTGCGGGCTGAAGGTATATGAAGGGGACGGGCACATGGATTGCCTCTATTGCCTCTACCCTCATCCCTCTGTCGATTCCTGCGACATCTATAAAGGCTTCTCTCAGAAAACGCTAAAGGACCGCAATCGGCGGTTGGTGTGTTGGCTAAATGAAGGTACCTACTCTTCATCTGAGGTAGGATCGGTTCGTAGCCTGGCGTCTTAGAGACCTGGTCCAACAGTCCCTTGCTGGTCGGCTGAACCACCGGCTAAGAAGTCTCGGCCTTCCCTTTGGGAAAACACCTGACGAAAGGGGCTCCTTCGTCTTCCAAGCATGGTCATTCGTATCAGTCCCGTAGGTAGAAGGGAAGGCCTGACAAAACATCTTCATCAGTGAAGGACAAAAAGGACTCTTTGAAACGTTCCTCTTCAGGAGATCATCGTAGGCCATCCTCTAGTAGTGAGTCATCGAAGCACCGATCCAGTGGCACCAAATGGGCGAGATCGCCTGAAAAAACTACGCCACAAGGGTCGGCTCCGTCAACGGGAGTCCCGTCATCGACGGTTTCACTGCCAGCTACAGTGTAGGCCTCCACGATTGTCTTTGGCTCCGTTGGCTACAGTTGAAGAAGGGCCGAGGTTTTCGTCGTTGATGGACAACTTGCTGCCAACGGCTGGGGCGTGGCAGCCTTCGGCATTTTTGGGGGCCCTTTCAGTGTCGTTGGTGGAGGATGAACGGGAGCCAGTGGTGAACCCAACAGGTCTTGGCTTACAGTGTGTTGGACCTTCGACGACGGGAGTGGCGTCTGGTCCATCCACGTATCCTCTGGCGAACCCGCAGTCGATGCTGTTGCTCCAATTCCTAGCTACACTACAGTCCATGTTGAGTCAACTAGATTCAAGATTGCCTCCTTTAGGGGCGGCCCTTATCGTCGACGCGGCAGGTGTCCGCGTTCAACATCTGCAGCTGGGTTGCCGACCCCTCGGCCAATGAAAGAAGAGCCTCCTCGTTCCCATCCGGAAGAAGGTGAGCTGCTGGACTCTTATTCGGAATGTGAGCCTAGAGACTCTATCTCTAATGCCTCCTCGTCGCCGTCGAGATATCCGACATGGGGGTCAGATGTGGAAATGCCTCGTAGTCCAGCACAGCCGCCACCTCCGGATGATGTGGGAGCATTCCATGCCATGATGGCAAAAGCCTGTATTGAATTTGGTCTGACCCCAGAGGAGGAAAGGAAGGGATGTTTCCTATTTGACTACATGGGCAAGAGAAGGAAGGAGGTTTTCTCTGTTCCAATCCTGGACTATGTCTGACAGAAGGGCCTACGCACAATGCGCCATTCCTTCTCAGAACAAGCAGTCAAAGGGAGGCTAGAGAAGAAATTTAAGGCCCTGGACTCTACGCCAAAGTGCTTGGTTTCGCAACCCACTCCTGAATTAGTCGTGGTGGCGGCGGGCAGGAAAGCCAGAACCCAGCACAAGTGTACTACACCTCCTGACAGTGATGCGAGAAGACAGGATGCCTTCGGAAAGAAAGTTTTAATGATGGGGGCGACGACAGTAAAGGCGGCTAACTCGTTGGTGATCATGGCTCGCTACGATCGCGAGATGTGGCATCGGCTGGCCCCTCTGTCGGAGCACTTACCTGAAGAACACCGAAAAGCTGCCATGCTGCTGGTACGTGAAGGTGAGGAGGCGTCTAATCACAGCAGTAACCTCGCTATGGATTTAGCAGAATCTGGTTTCAAGCAGATGGTGTAGTACTACGTCGACAAGATTGGCTGAAGTGTGCAGACTTTAGAACAGAGGTTCATTGCAAGGTTTTGGACATGTCCTGTGAGGGGGAACAATTGTTTGGAGAAAAAATAGACAAGGACCTCAAGGGCATGAAAGAGGACTCTGACACAGTGAAATCGCTGGGGGCTTTGCAGAGTGGCTGGTTGTTTAGCCCCTTTCGCGGAGCATCAGGAAACACCCGATTTGCTTCCTTCAGGGACCAGGGTTACGGCCGGTCTGGATACTCCTCACAAGGGTATAGAAGGACAGTACAATCGACGTGAAAGAGCTGAGATTTTCAGGCATCCAGAAGGAGAGGGGGACAGGCCTCTTCCGCCAAAGGTAGACAAACTAAATAATAATGACTGTCTTGGGAGAAATGTGCTGGGGGGCAGAGTAGCTCTATACGTCGATGGGAACAAAATTACATAAAACCGCTGGGTATTGGGCACAGTACGGTTGGACCACTCTCTGGAATTCAGGGGCTCACCGGTTCCCATTCCTCCCGTGTACTCTGTGCAACCTTATCTTCACATCTTACAGCAGGAGGTTGTACTTATGCTACAGAAAGGGGCTATAGAATTGGTTCCAGTGGCTGAAAGAGGCCAGGGGGGTTTACTCCCGTTACTTTGTGGTGAAGAAACCCAATGGGAAGTGGCGACCCATTCTAGACCTTCGGGCGCTGAACAAGACTCTGCAACATCTGAAGTTCAAGAAGTCATTCAGTCGTTGCAGCCGGGCGAATTTCTGGCCTTGTTGGATGTACAAGACGCATATTTCCACATACCCATGTGTCGACTGCACCGACGATTCCTGCGATTTGTAGTAGGTCAAGCTCATTACCAGTTCCAAGTGCTCCCGTTTGGTTTGAAATCGTCTCACTGAACGTTTACGAAATATTTGGTGCCGGTGGCGGAGTGGCTCTGATGAGGTCATCACGTCTACCCTTACCTCGACGACTGGCTGGTGCAAGGCTTGTCTCCGGGGGGAAACGCAGGCAAATCTCAACCCTACCATGCAGCTGTTGCAACGACTAGGCTTTGCCGTCAACTTTGAAAAGTCATGTCCATCTCCCTCCAGGAACTTGGTATTTCTGGGCGCAGAATTTCAGACTCAACTAGGTCTGGTGATGCCCTCTGTCGAGAGAATTCGAAAGCTCAAGCGGAAAGTGGCAGAGTGGAAGGTCAGAACATACATGTCACTATTGGGAGCTATGGCGTCCTGCATTCCGTTGGTGAAGAACTGTCGTCTCTTCGTGAGGGCAGTGCAGGAGTTCCTTGCAGACCGGTGGGCTCGGAGTCGCGGATTGTGGTCCGACAAGGTTGTGGTCCGCAGCGACTTAGTGGACGCTCTTCAATGGTGGCAGCTCTCGGACAATCTGGATCGGTGTGTGCCGTTGCTGGAGCCTGAGTTTCAGGCGACAATTGTGACGGATGCCTCTCAAACAGGGTGGGGAGCACATCTGGGGATCTTCCTGGTTCAAGATTTGTGGACTCGGGTGGAATAGTCTTCACATTAATGTGCTAGAGCTGAGAGCGGTTCATTGGGCCCTAAAATTGTTTCTGCCGCGCATACGAGGCTCTGTGGTGAGGAGGTTGACAGACAATACCACCACAATGTTTTACCTCAGGAAGCAGGGGGGGGCACTCATTCCAGGGTTCTCTCGAAAGAAGCTCAGGAACTTTAGCATTTGGCCCTGTTACATGACATCATTGTTGTAGCGTTTCATCTGCCGGGGGAGATGAATGTGCAGGCGTACTCGCTCAGCAGAGAGGTAAACCAACTCCACGAATGGCAGCTGAAGGAACAGGTGTCAACGATTTTCCAGAAATGGGGTCGACCTTTGTTGGATCTCTTCGCCATGCGGGAGAACAAGAAGTGCAAGAAGTTTGACAGCAGGTGGCCTCAGCCAGAGTCTCTGGGGATGCTTTCTCGTTCCTGTGGGCGAACCTGTTCGCTTACGCATTTCCTCCATTTACACTCATTCGACAGACACTCCAGTGGATTCTGAAATACCCATGCCGTGTGATTCTAGTGGCCCCGTACTGGGCCTGGCAACCATTGTTCTTGGACCTACTTCATCTATCGGTAGCGGAACCGATTCGGTTGCAAGTGACGCCGGACCTTCTGTCTCAGGAAAAGGGCACTGTCTGGCACCACGATCCATTGTCTCTCATCCTGACGGCTTGGCTCCTGATTTCTCCGAGTTTGGCCTACTGAACATTTCTAGTGACTGTCGCTGCATTTTGGAGGCAGCTAGAGCCCTGTCCACGAATGGCTCCTATGCATGTAAATGGAAAAGGTTTTGTGTGTGGTGTAAGGGCCAGCCTGGGGTGGACCCTTTGAACATTTCACCGGAGCAAGTTCTACCCTACTTGCTGCACCTGGCAAATAGAGGGTTGGCGTTCTCCTCCATAAAAGTACACTTGGCAGCAATTCCTAGATTCACTCGAAAGCGGCATGCTACACCTCTGTTTAGTGATCATCTTGTCAAGCATTTTCTCAAGGTGTTATTTCAGACCTTTCCTCCAGTCAAGAAATTCCCTCCGGGGTGGAGCCTCAACGTGGTTCTGTCAGGTCTGATGAGGCCCCCGTTTGAACCTCTGTCGTCGACACCCCTGCAGTTCTTGTCGTAGAAGGTGGCTTTTTTATGGTCTTCGGCAAGGAGAATAACTAAGTTGCAAGCTCTAGTGGTGGATCCTCCGTACTTAAGTTTCTTCAAGGACAAGGTGGTGTTGGCCGCTAACCCGCACTTTTGGAATAAAGTGCCAACCACTTTTCATAAACTTTCTTCCATCGTGCTGCCATCGTTCTTTGCTTCTGCTTCCACGTCGGCAGAGAAAGCGCTGCATACACTGGATGTGAAAAGAGCATTGAAATTTTATCTGAGTCGTACTCGGGAGTTCAGACTGTCAAAGCAACTGTTTGTGGCTTATGGACCCTCCATCAAGGGACGGGCAATCTCGTATCAAGGACTGTCTCGCTGGGTGTCGTCGGCTATCTCGTTCTGTCAGTCTAAGGCAGGAAAGCCTTTGAAGAGACGTCCGAAGGCACACTCGATGAGGTCCACGGCTTTGTCGGCGGCAATATGGTCGGGGATTCCACTGGTGGACATTTGCCAGGCGGCCTCCTGGTCGGTGCCGCATACCTTTACTCGGCATTACTGCCTGGAACAGCAGCATGGTGCAGATGTACAAGTGGGACGTGCAGTCCTGCAACGCCTGTTTCAATAAAGTAAGCCCCACATCTTCAGGGTATCTATTTGAATGTTATCGCTGCTGGTTTGGGTTTTCTGGTCTCATGTATGTGATTCTATGATGTATTGGTTTGCATTATTTGCCTCCATGCATGATTGCTACTGCTATGTAATCTATTCACAGCATGTGAATCCATGAAAGATCCACTGCTGGAGAAGGGAGTAGTTTCTTACCTGTAACTCCATTTCTCCATCCTCTGTATCTTTCATGGATTCACACGTGCCCCGCCGGCCTCCCCTGCATGCATACCTGGTTCGGTTTCTATACTTTGGAGGTTAAAATCTGAAGGGAAGCTGTGGGGGCGGGGCTAGTTATGCCCTACCTCCTATTGGGTGGTGGCTAAGCACCCAAAAGACGTTGATAGGACACAAAAGTGTCGAAGTTTTTCAGGGGAAAACGCTATTTTAAAAAAGGACCAAGGTTCCCAGCCTGACGGGGATATTCACAGCATGTGAATCCAAGAAAGATACCAACGCTGGCGAAATGGAGTTACAGGTAAGAAACTACTCCCTTCTGCTTCATTGTTAGTCCTTCTCACTCTGTCTGCTAAACGTACATCCTGTCAGCCGGTCTGTCTTGGGTTTGTTTTCTCTTGCTGTGGGCGGCTCCTGCTGCACCCGGTTAGCAGACGGCAGGCTACTTTCTGCACGGTCCTTCTTCAGACCGTCCGTTTTAGTCTCTGCACTCAGTCTGCCAATCTTATGATTTCTGGCTTGTCAGCGTCACACAGGTTGCCGACAGCCTTGGACTCTGCCACTCTTCTCCATTGCTATCAGCTATAGCAGCTTTCATCTTCCTGGTACAAGTCAAATGCTGCCTCTAGTCCTCTCTCCTCCTTGTCTCAGCACCTAAATGGGGAGGGGGGTGGAAGGCAAACATGGTATTTGGTTGGAAAGACCTAGGATTCCTTCCTCTATGTTGTAATAAGCCAAACCGGTATGTTGTACAAGTGCATGGGTGTCATGTCGCCAGGTTCTTTTGCTCTCGTTATTTTCTACCTCTGAAGTTCGTCCTCCTTTACGTGGTTCTCGCACAGATAGCCACCCCCCAGGGTCAGTCAGGTAGCTTCTGCCTTTCCCTGGCCACATAAGAGAATCTTCCCCTACAGAGTCAGTGGCGCTATTGCTAGGTTTGCCACTGTGGTTATTATTACAAATAGATAGCTACTGCTTGAAGTTGGTTTCTCCAGCATGGGGTCTGGCATGGATTCACATGCTCATGAATATTACCTGTCGGCAGGCTGGGAATCCTCTGTAAAGAAAAATTCAGTATCAGTTTCGTTTCTGATCTGTCTTTCTTAGTAACCAATCACTGGTCTCTGGGTCATACTGCCCCCAGCCAATGACTGCCCTCTCCCCAAGCCCCGCCCTTGGCAGCCATCTCTGCTGGCGATTTGTTTTAAATATGCCATATTGAGGCCTGATGCCTTAGTCCATCCAAGATGGCCGTGTGCTGGGCTAGCTTTTTGAATTGCTGTTGTTTCTGCATCTTATGGTGCCAGCTCCCGCCTCCCTCCCCCATTGGTTGCCATTGGCCCCTTAAGCCAATGGCTGCAACCGGGAGGCGGGAGCCGGCCGCAACATCGAAGGCCCACTTCAAAGGCCCTGTCTACCGCTGTCCACCGCGGTACGCCGTTCGCCCGTCCCCCTCCGTGAGTGCCTGTGTGTCCCCCTGCCCCTCCGTGAGTGCCTGTGTCCCCCTGCCCCTCCGTGAGTGCCTGTGTGTCCCCCTGCCCCTCCGTGAGTGCCTGTGTGTCCCCCTGCCCCTCCGTGAGTGCCTGTGTGTCCCCCTGCCCCTCCGTGAGTGCCTGTGTGTCCCCCTGCCCCTCCGTGAGTGCCTGTGTGTCCCCCTGCCCCTCCGTGAGTGCCTGTGTGTCCCCCTGCCCCTCCGTGAGTGCCTGTGTGTCCCCCTGCCCCTCCGTGAGTGCCTGTGTGTCCCCCTGCCCCTCCGTGAGTGCCTGTGTGCCCCCCTGCCCCTCCGTGAGTGCCTGTGTGCCCCCCTGCCCCTCCGTGAGTGCCTGTGTGCCCCCTGCCCCTCCGTGAGTGCCTGTGTGCCCCCCTGCCCCTCCGTGAGTGCCTGTGTCCCCCTGCCCCTCCGTGAGTGCCTGTGCCCCCCTGCCCCTCCGTGAGTGCCTGTGTGCCCCCCTGCCCCTCCGTGAGTGCCTGTGTCCCCCTGCCCCTCCGTGAGTGCCTGTGTGCCCCCCTGCCCCTCCGTGAGTGCCTGTGTGCCCCCCTGCCCCTCCGTGAGTGCCTGTGTGCCCCCCTGCCCCTCCGTGAGTGCCCGTGTGTCCCCCTTGCCCCCCTGAGTGCCTACTCCACCCTCTTTGCTCTGAGTTCCACCCCCCTTCTTGCCTCCTTCCCTTCCCACCTCCTCACATCCATCCTCTTCTACTACCTTCCTACTCCCCACTCCTTCTCCCTCCTCTCAGACTTCCCCCTCCTAGCACTTACTCCTATCTTTTGTTCCGTGACTCTAGATAGCAGCTTGTCTGTCCCCCCTCCTGCCCCCCTTGTTCTCTTCCTCCCCCCCACTTTCAATTTTGTCACCGACATTTTTGTTCAGTATCGTGCCTTGTTCTCCTTTCCCCTCCATACCCTTGCCCCCCCTCCCACCCCTCCTCTTGTTACCACCTGCACTGCGTAAATTGTCGTCAGACATAGTAATGTTACTGCTTGCTTTGTTCTCCTCCTATCCATTACCTCTTGCCTTACTTGTTCTATGCACTTGCACTATCAGAAATGTCGACAGGCCTATTATGATAGTTATTTTTTTACATTCTGTACTGTTTCAAGGACTTTTGCTGAATGTAACTGTATTTTCCTTTGTTCCCCTCCCTCCTTGAAGCGCTTTGAAACACATTATGTATAGGCGCTATATAAATAAACTATCATATCATATATCCTCAGATTTTTACCGCATGCTCAAGTGTTGGGAGTCCTCGTGCTATAGCTCTCGAGCTTTTACTGCGTTTTGCGCTTTTTCAAAGAGATTTATCTCTTTTTTCGGTTTAATCGAGCCTCAAGCTCCACCGTTTCTACTTCCGATCAACAGGGACACGTTTCGGATTTATCTACGACCCTCAAGGGTGAAGTTTTTGTCGAGTTACGCTTCTTCGAGGATTACAGAAGTTTCTAAGGCCTACCTCATGGACGAGAAGAACATGGCCCAGGAGAAGGGAAGCTCGACTCCCGGCAACTGTTCAGGATCTGCCCTGGATGCAACCTACAAAATGTGTTCAAGGAGGACGAGCATTCGAAATGCCTCTATTGCCTCCACGAGGACTAAACGCATGTGGAGAAGGACTGTGCGTTTTGCATGAACATGTCGGATCGGACTATGAGGGATCGCCAGACCCGCCTCTCACTGGCTAAAAGGCAAGAGCCCAGCAGGTGAGAAGAAGTAAGAGCGGTCTTTTAAGTCCTGTGAGTGCGCCCCGGCGACGGGGGCCCCAACAGAAGGCAAAGCACCGCGAGTCTGGGCACCGGGAGCGCCGAACGGTTGGGCTCCTTGGCTGCCAGGCAGGGCACACCTTCACCAACGCCATCAACCGCGAGCCAATGCTCTGGCTCGGGGAAGAGAAAATCCGAGAACCTGGCTAAGCTTCTGGAGAGGCCCCGTTTGATCTTGAAGGAACTGGCCGAGGGGGAGCGAGGCGGTGACCCTCGCTCTAAGGTGAAGGCCTCAAGCGCGCCCAAGGCGGCGAAGGCCTTGATCCTCCCGGCTAAGGTCTCTATCAAGGGAGTCGCTGCAGCCCTGGTGAAGCCTATGGAGGCTATACCAGTGGAGGCGACCTCAGGGCCCAGAGTTTCCCTGCCTCTGCGGAGCAAATCCTCTTTTAAGCCCATCGCGAAGACCCCTGTGAAGACCCCGGTGGAAAAAGAGGGGGGGGGAGGTGTCCATTACGGACACAACCTCCAAGGAGGAGCTGGCCGAGAATTTGGAAGAAGCCCAGCCCCACGGGAGGAATCCCGAGGAGGGGGACAACGAGAGTGAGGGTGGCAACGACGACGAGGTTCCCGTGGAGGAACAACCATCGCTCCCGGCACGCCCGTCGCAACCCGAGCCTCAGGACAACTCGGCCGACATTTTGACGGCAATCCAAGCCTTATGCACGGAGATGAGGACGAGACTGCCCCTACCCCGACGGATGACCCAGCTTTGCCGGGTCCGTCGGGAAGCCCTCTGAACAAGAGAAGGAGAATTCATCCAGTGCCCCCTCAGCCCTCACTGTAACGCTCACCTGATTCCCGCAGAGGCGCCGGTCTTGACTGGGTGAATGTCGTATCTTCAAAGGTGATGTGTAACACACGGTTGGCTCTTTGGGCTGGACCTCTGTGCACTGTATGTCTGACTCGAAGAGTAAGATGTCTGCAGATAGAAAATATGGGATTAATGAACTGGGGTTATTGGGTGCCTCTCTCCTCTTCCCTTTCTCTTCTCCTGTAGAACCCCAAAGGTTAACGCCCTCACCTTAGGTAAGTGAACGCCGAGCTCTCCATCTGCCTCGGGGCAGGGTGCCGTAACCAGTTTCTTCACTGGATAAGGGTGCAGGCCTCTTGACCTCAGAGGACTGCTGTCCGTCGTTAACTGCACGAACGGTAAGTTCTGGGCACTTCAAATGTCTTAAAAGTCTTTTGTAATGATATCTCTTGTTTTGCAGGGTTCCGGCGATGGCGGATGGCGGGCTGATGAGAGTTGAGGATCGAACCCGCGTGAGGAATAGAAGCGCCTGGAAGCACGTAAGTAAGCGCTTGTAGCCTGCTTCACGATGCGCACTAACTGTCCCTTTTATCTTGCAGGTACAAGTTCGGAGCTTTAGAGAAGCTGAAGGGTGCTGGAATACCCACTGGATTCGGCGTGGGAAGGAGTAATGGCACGTGAGTAATAAAGTTGCCCAATGTCTTTAAACGCACCTTCTTTTGTCTTTCAGATGCGGGATGCAGCGCCGAAGGCCTCCGGAGCGTGCGAAGAGCTGGTAAGCTTTTGTCTTTCAGATGCCGGAATGCAGTGCGAAGACCTCCGGGGCATGCGAAGAGTAGGTAAGCCTTTGTCTTTCAGATGCCGGAATGCAGCGCGAGGCGTTGGTGACAGCCGATGGACCAGGTAAGAGATGCGCTGCCACTGAAGACCGTAGTGCTAACCTGTTCTTTCTTTGTCTTTACAGGTGCTGCTGAAGACTGGATTCCAGGATGGTAAGCCTTTGTTCCCTTAGGCCCAGGATCAGAAGCAGAAGACATGATGAGCGTTCTGCTGCAGAGAATGCAGAATAACGCAAAGCAAGATTCATCCATCGGGTGTGGTTTAAATAGCCTCCTGTAGTGCTTAGGTGTCTCCTTCCACAGCCTCGCCTAGGTAAGAAAAGAGTTCCTGCTTTCCAGAAGAGTTCCAGTGTTCTGAACCTAGGGAGTGGCTCCTGCCCCACCCAACAGGAAAAGTAGTCCCAAACAGAAGAGGATCAGGGGCTCAACTGGCAGGTAAGTAAGCAGCATGGTCTGCTGCAGGTAAGTCCACCCAAGCATTATGAGCCCGGCGCTTCCAGCGCTGGGACTGGGCATCTTTATGAGCCTGGTGCCACTGGCGCCAGGACAGGGTCCAAAAGGTCACAATTGGGACTGGCTGGTACTTGGAACCGGGGTTATGGGTCTGCTTCCAAGGGAGTCGGGCAAGTCCTGATCTTTTGGAAGCAGAGATCATGACACTCACAGCCTTCTCAGCCTTTCTCACCTTCCCCCATCCCGAGGGACGAGACGGGAATGGACATGGCCACGATGGGGACGGATGACAGCGGTGACGATGGGACTGGCCTCCCGTCTCCGATTCCTCGGGCATCCCCGCCCGACGAGATTGGCTCCTTCCACGCCATGATTGCCAGGGCAACCAAGCTTTTTCAGCTCTGCCCTGAGAAGGAAGGCTTCCTCTACCAATGGCGCAAGGCCAAGTGGAAGACGGTCCTCGCAGTGCCATTGCTGGATGACATCTGGGACGAGGGACTTGCCCTCCTCAAGAACCCGTCCATGACACCTTCCAAGAGGGACCGGTACGAGAAGTAGTACTGGGTCCCCAACGCCACCCCATTGTGCCTTAGGGCGCAGCCGACTCCGGATTCGGTAGTCTCAGCAGCAGCCAAGAAGAAAGCGGGGGGTGGGGGCATCGGCTTCATCCTCAACTTTCCCACCGGACGGTGAGGGAAAGAAGCTGGACGCCAAGTCATGTCAGCGGTGACGATTAAGGCGGCCAATGCCCTAGTGATTGTGGCCCACTACGACAGGGAATTGTGGTACAAGATCGCCCCCCTATTGGACTTCTTCCCGGACAAAAGGGCAGACGCCCTGGCGATCCTACAGGAGGGCGAGGTGGCGTCGGACCACGCCATAACTGTGGCCACGGACATTGCTGACACAGGTTTCCGCCAGTTGGGCAACAGCGTTTGCCTTCGACGGCGGGGGTGGCTCAAGGCGACGGATTTCCGCCAGGACGTGCAAGCCAAGGTTTTGGATATGCCCTTCGACGGGAACAATCTGTTTGGAAAGACTGTGGATGAGTCGCTACGGGCCATCAAGACCGACATGGAGACGGCTCGGGCGTTGGGAGTTCTGCAGCAGCAGCGGCCGCCCTTTCGGAACTCTGGAGGTACCTTGCTTGCCTACGAAGTATTCGGCACCGGCTCCTCGACCTACCGTCAGGCGGCCCACTCCTCATCGCAAGAAGCCTACAGTGGACGAGGCAAGTCCGGTGGATCTCGCCATCGTCGCCAGGGAGGCCAAGACGGCAAGGCTGCTTCCAAGCAAGACTGAACCGGCCGCCGCGTCAGGCCCCCACCGAAGCACCCCGGTGGGAGGCCGGCTGACAAAGTTGGTCAGCGTGTGGGAGTCTATCTCCACCGACCGTTGGGTGCTGCATGCCCTGGCCCACGGGCACACACTGGAATTTCTAAATAAGTGCCCCCGAATTCCGCCCGTGGCCAGGAAGGAAAACCACATCCCTCAACTGCTGTTAGAGGTAAGGGCGATGCTGAAGAAAGGAGCCATCGAGCTTGTCCCGAACAGGTTCCAGGGCTCCGGAGTATACTCAAGATACTTCCTCGTCAGAAAGAAGACAGGAGGTTGGCGTCCTATCCTGGACTTGTGTCGGCTAAACAAATACATCAAGGCACAGAAGTTCCGGATGGTCACCCTCCAGCACGTGCAGCTGAAGGAAGGCGACTTATATCGTCGTCGGATCTGGAGGATGCGTACTGTCACCTCCCCATCTTAAAAGGACACCAAAAGTTTCTCAGGTTCGTAGTCCAAGGGCGGCACTACCAGTTCAAGGCCCTCCATTCGGATTGAAGTCGGCAGCCAGGGTGTTCACCAAGTGCCTAGCACCAGTGGCGGCGTGGCTGCGCTTCTAGGGGATCCAAGTCTACCCCTACCTGGACGACTGGCTCATCCGAGCAGGGACAAGGGAACTCGCCGTCGAACACACAGCAAAGACCATCTGGCTGCTCACGGACCTGGGATTCTCCATCAACTTCCCCAAATCCCACCTGCTTCCGTCGCAGGTCGCGCTGTTTCTGGGAGCCAAGCTCGATACAGTAGCCCAGTTGGCCTCGCCGTCGGAGGAAAGAACGCAGGCCATCCTGGGCAAGGTACAGCGTCTGCTGGCCACGGACGTGGCCAGAGTGTGGTCCATCAAGTCCCTTCTCGGGATGATGTCCTCTTGCATCTGGTGCGCCTGTGCAGGCTTCGGATGCGTCCTCTGCAGGAGTTCCTCGACGCCCGTTGGACACAAGCGACGGACAGCTTTGAGGACAAGATCTCGCTCAACAAATTATTCTGCCAGGCAATTCGATGGTGGGGCACCCTCGCACATCTCGCCGCGGGCAGACTTTCAGACCCCAGCATACCAGGTGACTGTGACGACGGATGCCTCCCTGGAGGGGTGGGGAGTGCACACCGGAGATCTTCACGTGAGAGGCCTGTGGCTCCCGGAGGAGAGGCCGCTCCACATCAACATACTGGAGCGCCGAGCAGTGTTCTGGACCCTCAAGTCATTCCTCCCATCCCTCAAGGGCAAGGTGGTGAGGATCTTTACCGACAACACCACCACGATGTTCTACATTCAGAAGCAGGGAGGAACCAGATCCCCGGCCCTGTCTAAGGAAGCTCAGGATCTGTGGCACTGGGCCGTTGCCCAGGGGATGTTTCTGGTGCCTTTTCATCTAGCAGGGATAAAAAACGCCATCGCCGACTCACTCAGCAGGGAGCTGCGCTCTTGCCACCAGTGGGAACTACGCCAGGATCAAGTGGATCAACTCTTCCGGCGATGGGGCAAACGCCAAATCGACCTGTTCGCGACGGCACAAACTCCAAGTGCCAGAGGTTCGCCAGCAGGTTCCCCCAGCCGAGGAGCATGGGCGATGCTTTCTCGTTCCCTTGGGACGGCCTGTTCCTGTATGCGTACCAGCCGTTGCTGCTCAGGCTCATCAACCAACTCAAGAGGTCCCGGTGCAGGATGATCCTCGTCGCACCGAGGTGGCCGAGAACGATATGGTTCCTGGACCTTCTGGATTTGTCAGCTTCCCCACCAGTCTAACTGTTGACGGACGCAGATCTTCTCTCCAGAGAAGGAGGCACCATTCTTCATCATGACCCGGAGTCGCTCAACTTGCAGGCCTGGCTCCTGCAGCACTAGAGTTTGGAGGGTACAATATCCCGGCTGACTGCAGAGAAGTTCTTGCAAAGGCCAGGGCGTCCTCAACTCTCAAGTGCAATGGACACAAGTGGAAGAGGTTCTCTGTCTGTCTGGTGCCGTGCACAGAAGATTAACCCTCTACGGATTACAACCCCTCAAGTGCTACCGTACTTACTGTCGCTGGCCAAGGCTGGACTAGCTCACGCTTCCATCAAGATACATCTGGCTTCGATTTCCCGATACACCAGAACTGCAGGACGGTCGTCCCTGTGGTCTCATCGCCTGGTGAAGGAGTTTATGAAAGGACTGTTCCGATCGTTCCCGCCGGTGAAGGCTCCAGCCCGGCGTGGGAACTCAACGTGGTGCTGACCAGGCTCTTGGGTCCGCAATTCGAGCCCTTGCATTCGGCTCTGTTGAAGTTTCTGTTGTGGAAGACCGCGTTCCTTGTGGCCATCACCTCTGCACCACGCGTGGGAGAGATTCAGGCCCTTTCCTGCAAGCCTCCATACTTGGGTTTCCACGAGATGAGGGTGGTGCTGAGGACGCACCCCTCCTTCATGCCCAAGGTGCCGTCAGACTTCCATCTCAACGAGCCCTTGGTGTTACCAGTATTTTTCCCGTCGCCTTAATCGCCGGCCGAGAGGACTTTGCACTCACTGGATGTAGCTAGAGCGCTGAAGTTCTATGTGGACTGAACCAAGTGCATCACAGCTGTTTGTGAACTTTGGACCTGTGAACCAAGGGAAGGCTCTCTTGAAGGCTTCCATTTCCAGATGGCTCTCCAGCTGCATCATGCACTGTCATCGGTTGGCAAACCGACTGTTGCCCGGTCGTCCGAGAGCCCATTCGACCAGAGCGATCGCTGCTACCACAGCGTTCTTGTCTGGTGTGCCCCTGCTGGACATCTGCAGCGCTGCTACGTGGAGGTCGATGCACACCTTCACGAGATTCTACTGTGTAGACCGGGATCCCAGGAGGAGTCCAGAGTCGGCCAGGCAATGCTGCGCAACCTGTTCGCTTAAGGTGAGCCTGGTGAGGAGGTAAGAGATGCTTAATGTTGAGTTTTATGTAATGAATAATGTTGAGCCTTGCCACCTCCCATGGTGTGCATGTGTGTACTGCTATGTATGCTTATATTCATGAGCATGTGAATCCATGCCAGACCCCATGCTGGAGAAGGAACAAGTTACTTACCTGTAACTGTTGTTCTCCAGCATGGGACTGGCATGGATTCACATGCGAAACATCCCTCCGTCCCCTCTGCGGCTCGTCACTTGGTCATACTGCCACTTTACGTGCTACCAAATCTGAGGATGGCTGCCAAGGGCGGGGCTTACGGAGAGGGCAGTCATTGGCTGGGGGCAGTATGACCCAGAGACCAGTGATTAGTTACTTCTAAGAAAGACGGATCAGAAACGAAACTGATACGTTTTTTTTCTTTACCGAGGATTCGCAGCCTGACGACGGGGAATATTCATGAGCTTGTGAATCCATGCCAGATCCATGGTGGAGAACAACAGTTACAGGTAAGTAACTTGTTCCTTTTGAGGGCCTTCGGGTTCTTGCAAAAAGAACTGATCTGTCAGCATACATTTGCTACAGGCGTTCCCTTAATATCTTTAGAGGCCTCTTCCATGCTCTTGGACATATCAGTAATGTATAGACCAAATAAGACCAGTGCAAGCAAGCAGCGCTGTTTGACTCCCCTGGCTGTTAGTACTTTTTTTGTCAACTGGCCTTGTAGGCCAAACCTAATCTAGGCAGATGTGTTAAAATAGAGAGACCTAAAGATATTAAGCAGTGAGCTGTTCATTCCCATTTTTGGTAGTTTAACCCATAGTCTTTCTCTGACCACTATAACGAAGGATGAGTAGTCCAGAAAGCCTACTTATAAAAGCTGCATTTGGCTATGGCATATTTAGTGGGCAGATGCCAGAAGACGAAAACCTGGTGCATAGTGGAGAGCCCATCTAAAACCACCATGAGCGCAGTCCAGGGTGGAATTTTCTTGTATCCAACTGTTTAGTTCTGGAAGGATTGTGGCAAAACATCTTGCATTCAATGTATGAGGTTGATCGGCCTATATGAATGTACCTCATGGGTGGGTCCTTTTTTGTAGATGGATAGTAAAATCGAATTGGACCAGGGATATACCCAGAATCTCTCAAAATAAGGGAAGACTGCTTTAAGTAGCTGCACCCACCACTCGCGTGCATACATAGCCTCGGATCATGTTCGGTCCAGCTAGCAAGATGATTAATAACTTTGCAGATTTTGTCTTCTGAAAAGGTTTTTCATCATGTCCCACTAGTCTGTCTCTATGGGCTTCTACCTCCGTTGGGGGCCTTGATGATATAGATGGTGCTTCTTTGTCTCGTCCCCCCATTGTTAGGGTGTACTGGCTGTGCTGTGAGGTAGTTGGGGTCTCAGCTAGTATTGCCTCAAAGATAAATGAAAAGTGGAGACCCATTCATCCTTGGATATGTTTGCATCAACACAGGATCTATGCTGACCGAGACCCTTTGCCCCAGCCCTCCAAAAAGCTTTGGAATCTTTATCGTTTGCCTATTTTGTTATATTCACCCAGTTCCTATTCCAGATTTCTTTCTTCATTACCGTTGGTATGGTTTTATAGTTTTTCCTAAGTGACATTTTCCATTCACCTCCTTTTCTCAGAGCTTCTTGAAGTGCACTTTGTAGAGTTGTGAATTCCTTGTCAAAGCATTTGCGTTTGACTCAGGAGATGGTTTGTGGGCTCGTTTTCCTTTTGTTAGAAAGGGGGGGGAAGAGGACATAATTTGTTCAGACATTTCACTCACGCCGACCCTTTTTACTTGGTCGGGTTCTGTTTTCGAGCCACATAAATCGAGTAGTGCCTGCAGATCCTTGTTTGTATGTCTGGTCAAGCCGCAGGGATGCGTTTTCTGCGAGTCTTGGTCCCCATCTAGCCTTCACTTTGTTAGTCTGTTCGAGGGTCAGCAGGTCATCAGTTGGGATTTCCACTGTTCGTGTCCACAAAGAGCTTGGTTAGACACAAAGCAATATGGTTGCTTTTGGTATCACCCCATTACTGCATGGCCAAAAATACTGAAGTCCAAAATACTGAATTTCGCTGCATTTATATGTGGGGGGTGGGTTAGGGTGATAGTATGGGGGGCACTCACCCCGCATATATATCCGGGAAAAGGGGGTTTAAAGAAAAATAAATATGCATTTTGGGCTTTGGTATTTTGGTTCCGAAGTGGTTACATAGATCAGTTGCTTTCCACCCCATCATAGATGGCAAAGTTCCCGTATATTGACCAACTTTCTACACGGAATAAAATATAGTTGATCATTGTGCTTGACCCTCTGACTTCATATGCCGGATGTGTGGTGGAGTGTTTCTGAAACAAGCTCAAAGTCTGTGTAGAAATGTATCTGCTAAAAGCCTTTTGGGTAGATCTTTTCTTGTGCGCTTAACATCGGGATGCTGAGCACATTTAATGACTGTTGACGTATGTCACAAACCCCTCCCCATGCTCCCATTTTGGCATTCCAGTCACTACACACCAGGTCCAGGTTGCCATTCATAGTTAAAATTTCCTCTTCCCCCAGTGTGACCAGCGAAGCAGAAAAGTCTTTAATGCTTTTGCAATTGGCGTATACAGTTATTATTGAGGCTTTTTCCATTTAAAATAACCATCTCCACTGCCATTGCGTGTTTGGTGTTGACATGACGTTTGACACTATGTCTACAGGCCCCTGCCATAGATGAAATATGTAGACCTCCCCCACACCCTTATTCTTTCCCTGGGTGCCCTTTTCTGATGCCTTGTGGAAGTTAATAGCCAGCTGCCTTCCAGCATCCAAGTTTCCTTGAGTTCGATTTTTCGGGAGGCTAAGATGAAGCCTTTGAAGTCAGGACCAGGTAGATTCCAAGCCATGAATTAAATGTACAACCCATAGTTGCCAGTTTTCTGCCTTATAAAGGCCAACCCTAAACCCTCTGGTTACCTTTTTGAAATTACATGTGGATTGGGTGGGGGTTGATTGACCGGCTGTGGTGCAGTGTTCTTATTAGGCCATTATTGACGTGTTCAAGAGGTGAGCACTGTACATTTGGATCCTGATTTACGAATGGCCTATTGGATAGTATTTGGTGCTTTTTATACTGGAATGGATGCTCCATACCAGGAAGGTGGGGTCATTTTGCACCTGCCTGGTTGCTTGTATCTTCAAACCTTTCAGTCTGTTTTAAAACAGGATCAGGGCCTAATTGGGTAAAATCATGTGGATAATAAATATCGGGCTGGATTTGCCACAGCCCACAAGGATTGCGTTTTGTGTAGTCAAAAGCATTTACCTGCAGCCTTTTCACCACTTTTATCAACCTCACAACCGTGGCTTCACCCAGGTTGCTGCTTAGCCATCTGTACATCTGTATACTTTATTCATAGGGTCTGTTCCATTTTCTGGTTGGGTTGATTTTGTTCGGGAGTGTTCAAAACAGAGTATGTTCTGAAGTATCTCCATTATCTTTGCACCCTCAATGGCTGTGTCATTTTTGATTAAATGGCCATTAGTCTCTTTAGGGAAGGTGGTTTCACACCATTCACCAGAGAGCTGTGGGAAAAATCTTAATGCTCATGAATGCATCTTTGCAAGCAAATTCCTTAACAGGTCTCCTTTCATTCTACCTATTTGGCCCCTCCTCTCTGCGCCAAACTACATTACATTCTTTCCCACTATGGCCAGCAGTGCATTTTCAAAAGAAATCCCTCTGTAAAAAGTTTCCCCCGTCTTGTGAGCCTCAAGTTGTTATATATTTTTTAGCAGTCATTAGTCTCGCTCTCATTTGACTGTCTCTTTGCATGAATGTCTGCATCTCCCATAGGTTCTACCTTGTGAGCAGACCCTGTGAGTTCTCTTCTTGGGCCTCATCTTCTGTGTGGGTCGATGCACCTGTTCCTTAATTTGTTAATGCCGAGTTGATATTTACTTAATTAAATGTTATATACCGTGTGCCATATTTTTGCCTGGCATGCACAGTGATCTATTCCCCTGGCTGCTTTCTGCATCCATATCCATCTTGGAGGTCTTCAGGCATTGGTCAAAAAGGCCATGTCTCCTCGGCTGCTCCACTCATCCAATGCTGTGTGCTGAACGCTGATAAAGTGTAAGGAGCAGCTGGAGGCTCCTTTTGTGTCCTGGACATTCGTTTTTTCTGTGAGAACTCCCCCCAGCAGCATTGCGAGCAAGGAGCTCTTGCTGCATTGAGGGAGGCAGAGTCAAGAAGGAGCATGTGACCGTGTCACGTGACAACGCCTGCTTCCTGAAAAGCGGCTTTGCATCAATCTCGCGGCGTAAGCCCTGGTGGCAGAAGGGCTGATGCTATCAGGCTGTTTGGCAGCTTTGGCGCGTGGTGCACCATCTCTGACTTGCAGGGGACTCCAAAATCGAAGATGGAACGATCACTTTCTACTGCTACAAATCGACTCGTCCGGAGCGAGAGGAAAGGCGGAGAAAGCCTTCAAAGTTAAGAAACAAAATCACCACAGTAAGCATTTTGTTAACGATTAACAGACACAGGAAATCCAGCACCCATACTCCATCTGCCCCTTTTGATTAAACCCCAAAATCTAAAGTAAACAATCGTCAGAAGGGAAATTTACATAGAAGGGGAGAGGGCACCCAAGGTTAAAATTAGACTGGGGAAGTACTAACCACTAAACCCTCGGGGAGGGGCTGTCATTAGGAAATTTGGGGAACATGACACCCATTCCACTCAAACTTGACGGAAAGGTACTAAGAGAAAAGCCAAAAGAAAGTAAAGTGAAACAGATAAACAACAATCTAACACCTACATAATCCTATTTACCTGCAACGTCTGCTCTTAGAATGAAACTAAGGAGCACAGCGCATCTGGACTCAACGAAAGTACCAGAGTGGGACGTCTCCTACTTGGAGCCAGTGGCGCACTCCACTACTGTAGGGTCACCTGCAGATAGGAGGGAGCAGGAACCCGCAATGAACAATTAACATTTAGTAGAGGCCCAAATACACACCCCCAATCCAAGATCAGAAGTGGAGAAAACTGAAAATGGAAATCAGGCAGATTGTAGAAACCATTGCAAAAAAGGGCTGGAATACACGGTTACCACCAGAAATATACAGAAAAAAAATGAGTATTTTGAAAAAAGTAGAAGTTTAGATGAACTGGTGGAATACCCAATAAAGGATCCAATGCAGCAGAGTGAAGTGGACGATATGAGGAAAAAATCATGTGAAGAACAAACACATGAAAGCATTGAAAGTGAGAAGGAAATTGAGAGGGAAGCAGAGAGAGAAATTGAGACAAGCAGTGGAAGCCCCTCAATGGAGACTCCCAATAACGAACCTGCAGAAGAGGAAAAAAGGGCGACCTAAGTGCCCCTACAAGTGGGGCAACCCTGAGTACCCTTAACTATGTCCTAAACTCCTTGGTGTCAGTGCTTGAATTACTAAAAGGGGAGGTCCAATCCCAAGCAGGTATAGTTTTGGAACTAACTAATGAAGTCGCAAGATGTGAAGCATCAATGGTTGGCCATTGATGCTTGATGGTGTGGTGATAAACACCACAATAACCCCATCATTGGAAGAGATAAAATCTCCCTAAACCACAGAAAAGAAACGGCTCTTTTTCCGTACCGTTTTGAAAGATCTAGAGAAAGCAGAAGAGTCTAGCAGAGACCAGATGCTAAAGGCTATGTGGAACTGGAATGAAAAACCAGCACAAAAAGAAATAGGAATCCAGGCTGGAATTCAGCAACTTGATGTCCAGGAAGACACCCCTTTATCAGAGTCAACAACAGAAGAGCATTAAAGACAGCCCAATTGGTGAAGAACAAGATCATTTTGGAGAGGAGTCCAAAGACATGCAAAATGAAGGCAAAGAGGATCCTACAGATGATTCAATCATTAGTTGGACCAAGGCAAATAATCAAATCTCTAGGAGAAGGAACGCAAAAAAAACAGAAAAAGAAAAACATAGATCAGGAAAGATTCCCTCACCTGACAAAAAAGCAAGAAAAGAAGTTACAAAACAATAACATCAAAAAAAGGGAAAAGGAAATAAAAGAAAAGACACACGAAATCGGGGACAAGACACTTGCGCAATTGGGTAAAGTACCTTTGGAAAAGGACCCAAAAAAGGGCAAGATAAACTAGATGATAACTTGGAAAACCTACCACAAAGACAGAAGGGAAAGAAAAGTACAGGGCAAGACACCCCGAATACATCAAAAATAATGGGCATAAATGTAGGCTCACAAACTGATAATCAAACCAAGCCCACTGAAACAGTGGGGGGTTTCCACTAACATTTTTTTAATTGGCTCCAATCTTTATTAAACAACTTAAAAAAACAAACGGGTGAAGCAGGGCCCAAAAAGAGAATAGCCCCGATATTCGAAAAAAAGAAAGCAACTTCGCCAAAATTGCCAAATTCGAATGCCAGAGTCCTTTACCAAAGTGGCTATGAATCTGGGACATGGAAAATTGCAAACTATACCAGAACATGAAATAAGAGAAACCAGAGAGAGAAAAAGCACCCATAAAACAGGGTGGAAGAGAATAGGGAATTGAGACGCAGACAATCAGACTCCCCTACGGGATTCGAAATTCCTAAATTATGGCTAAGGATGGCGCAAAACAAGCAAAGACCAAATCCATCAGTAGAATGGCGAAATTATCCATAACTAAAAAAATTAGAAATCTCTACCTATTCTCCACAGAAGACCTTGTGTATGTAAAATTCCCAGACTGGGCAAACTCGTTTTTAGTAGAAATAGGACTGAGCTCAACAAAAGCCCAGGCCGCAATCCTAAAGGCAAACAAAACTAGAACAAGAAGGGCTAACCATACACACCTCTGATCCTAAAACAACTGAACCTCAGACGAATGAACAAGTTCAACAGAAGGATACAGCCCAGTGGGAAGGGAGGGGCCCCAAGGACGCAAATGGAGAAAGAAAAAAACACCCGAGAAGGGAACATCAATCCAAGAAAAAACACTGGCGGCCCTACCCGACATACTCACGCAAGTTCTGAACAATATGGGCATAGGAATTCAGAACCTTTAGGCAAGATGAGCTGAATGTGGTTAGCTGGAATACAAGAGGCTCCAGCACGTTCAGGGGCAAAAGAAGTGAAAAATTATCTTCTGGAGAAAATGGATATATTGGCCTTTCAGGAAACATGGGTAGTAAATCCAATAGAAATAGAGGGATTCTCAAGCTTTTGTTTACTAGCGAGCCAGAAAGCAAAAGGGAGGCCAGTGGGAGGGTTAATAACAGCTATAAAAAAACAGCACATTGATACGTGCTACACAAATATGGAAAGACAAAAGTGGAATCCTGGCCTGCAAAATCCATTCCTCTGACAATCCAGAAGAAACTGCCCTGATCGTGATAAACATGTGTTGGAACCCGGCAACCATCAAAATCTTACCCTTTCAGGATAAGCTAGCAGAAGTAATGGGGATAATCAAGACAGAATGGCAAGATGTGGAAATCATGCTAGTAGGTGATTTCAACGCAGAATGCATATATCGCAAAAGGATCAAAGGGGCTTATGGCAAACAAACTCTATCAAATAAAGGAAAATCCTGGTTAGAATTCACCAAGGCTTGGGACTTGAAAAGGATGAATACCGTAAACCAAGGAGACGAAGAGCCATGCACGGCATGGCAAAGAGGAAAATCAGCCTCAACACTGGATTACATCTTTGTTAGCGAAAGCCTCTTTACCCGATAATCGATGCTAAAAATAAAAAATGAAGGAGGAAGTGATCATTTGAGATTAGAATTATCAATTATGTATGACTCGGGAGTCACAAACTCAGTCCATAATCAAGAATTAATGGGAAAAAAAGGCAAAATAAGATTAAGAAAATATGGACAAGGTGGGAGAAACCTCAATAAAAAACTACAAAATATGCCAGACAGCCCAAGAGATAAGCAACCCCGAAAAGTTTGTGGACACTCTATGGTCACTTCTCCCCCCAAAAGAGCCATCAAACAGTGGGAAACGCATACATCTCCATAGTTTTGATGAAGTAACGAGGCAAAGGAAAAGAACTCTGAGAAAAACCATCAGACCTGAAAAGTCAAAAACTCAACAGTGAAGCATACTCTCAGCAATTGAAAATAATCAGAAGAAACTATAAAGCCTAGACAAGGAACCACAAATGTATGCTCCACCAAAATGAGGGGGAGAAGATGTTAAAACTAGTCTCGTCTTCGTCATCGAGAAGCTTCTGGTCACTGCTAAGAGAATTAGAACCAAACTCCAGCAGCACACTATGTGCCAGAGAGAACCTCGGTGGAATACCTCACAAAAAGCTTTGGAAAGATATTAAAAGAACAACTCTGCCTGCCCTTAGACAAAGGCTGGGAACTAAAAATCGAGGGGAAGGAAATTGTGGAAATCGTAGCCAAAGCCTCACTGTCAAGAGCAGCAGGGCCAAATGGCCTCACATTCCAAGTACTGAGGGAAAACCCGAGGTTGTGGGCCAAGTTACTGAGAAGCCTCTTCAGGGAGATATTGAAACAAAAGAATTTTCCACCATCGTGGAAAACCACTTTGGTCATACCATTCTTCAAGGAGGGCGACAGGGTAAATCCATCAAACTATAGACCCATCGCCCTCTTAGACATTGATAGTAAAATTTTCATGAGATTGCTACTGAGTGAGCTCTCGACCTGGACAGAACAAGAGGGGGTATTATCCAGATGCCAAACAGGCTTTAGAAAAGGTCCATCAACGGCCCTAAATGGAGCCCTATTAAACATCCTTGGTGAAACAAGGGTCAAAGGAGCAAAACCCCTATATGGAGCCTGGATAGACCTCTCCAAGGCCTTCGATCAGATCGACAGAACAAGACTATGGCATAAACTTACAAAAAAGAGAATACCGGAATGATTGGTATCAATGTTAATGGAACTGCACAGGGGAGCAAGCGTAAGAGTACGGTTAGATAACAAATGTCACCTCTCAGAGGCAGTCCCAGTGGAAAGGGGGGTAAGGCAGGGTTGCTTGGGAGCCCCCACTTTTTTTAATCTGTTCCTAGCAGACATAGAAGAACATTTGAGCTCGTTCGCATTGGCAAGCCCAGTCATAAATGGCAGGAAAATATTCTGGCTAGCCTTTGCGGACAACCTCATTCTGCTGGACAGAACAGCTATTTGTTTGCAAAGACTGTTGGACGGTTTGGGTAAATATGCCGAGGAGAACAGGCTGATAATAAATCCTAAAAAATCAAGGATTCTAGTATTTAAACATCCGAAGAAAAAGACATTATACAAGAATTGGACTCTGGATGATCCAAGAATTCCCCAAGTTGAAGATCTCAAATACTTGGGATATATGATCTATGCCAATCCAGCAATATACACAGTTGAAAGACATTATTTCCAAAGTTCAAGCGTTAATCCCCCACCTGATCAAAATCAGGACCAGATTCTGTAAATTCTCAATTGTCCCAATGGTACAATATTACCTGAGTAAAATAGTTCCACTCCTGAATAGAAGCTAAACCACAACTATGGAACTTTAATTGGGACAAAATAAAAGGAAGAATCTGGAAAAACGCCCTAAACTTACCATGGTGTACATCAGGGGGACAGTTACGTTTTTAATTGGGTTTGAAATAATTGAATTGCATGGCTGACTGGAAGCTAACATCCTTCTATAGAGAAATCATAACACCTAAAAAAGGCTCTTTGTATGAAGACATTAACGAGCATCACAAGAAATTAAGGTCTGAAATGCTACAAACTCTGGATAAGAAAATAAAAATCGTAATATCAAGAACTGAGTCAAACATGGAAACCCTGATGGAAAATCCATTGAAAATAAAGCATGAGATGGTAACATCAGACCGGATAAAAACCATAGAAGAAACCAGATCTACAACATCAATAAACACCTTTCTGTTAGTGGATAAAAACATAGGTACACTTCCAAAGTACCTAGAAAAATTTCCGGATGAAAAAAATCAAATAATTTTCTTTGACCAAGAATGAACATTCTATTAACGGGGGAAATTCTGAACATTCGGAAACAGCCAAAAAAAATCAGTGATCTACTGTAAAGACTGTGCAACCCCAGGAAATCAAACTCTAAAACATCTGCTCACCAAATGTAAGGGAACATGGGGCCTACGATTGAAAAAACTAGGAAGATTCGTAGAGAGAACTGCATGGCTGACATCGGAAAACACCTGGCATAGATTAATAGCAGGACATGAGACACAGCTAACGGCGGCAGTGGTGACATTTCTGCAGTCCCTATACTTGTTATAGAGGAACAAAAGCTACTATTCCTCCCCTCCTTAAGAGGAGTAAGAAAATTGTTTATCTTAGCTATTGAGGAAAAACAAGAACTTCCACTCGCTTTTATTTTTCCTTTTTCCTCTTCCTCTTGGAATTTGTTTTTTAGTATAAGAAATTGTAAAGGTTTTCTTTTTCATGTCTGTTAGACAAACTGTAGACCATAAACAAAAATAAAAAAATAAAAAACAAAACAAACATCCAATATGCATCAAAGTTGCTCCCTGATACCCCCGAGTTTGGTGCACATTACACATAGACAGCCCCCTCTTCCCTCATCTCCAGCCATCTCCATGGCATGTCTGTCTCTCCTCACCTTGCAGGTCTAACTCTGGGTCGCTTGACTCTCCCTTGGCTATATTGAGTGAGCAGCAAAAAGCTCCTCCTCCAACCCCTTGAGTATTGGTTATCCCATAGAAACTGTACTCTAACGTCCCACATCCTTTCCTCCATACTTCATGGCCGTTCCTTCGTAGGGACAGGAGACAGAACCTTTTTCACAAGAAAAAAAACTTCTTCCCCTTTACATTAAGAGGCGCGTGGGGGTGCCACCGTGGGAGAATGCGCTACCCTGACTCTGCCCACCACCGCCACAACTCCTTACCCTTTTCCACGTCGATGGGAACGGGCCGATTTCACCAGCGCTCCTAGGTTTGGCCCTTCCATGTTATACCATGTGCTCTTCCCTGGATTCTTCTATTTTTTTGTCATTCAGGTACTGTGCGGTCTTGGGTGGCGGAAACCCTGCGGATTCCGCTCGGTCGTCAGCGGCCTTGACTTTTTCTGGCAGGACGAAAGCGGTCAACGATGATGAGCAAGGGAGTCGTTGTTTCAATGTTCTTGGGCAAAGGAGCACTGCAGATCTGGTCGGCGACGGCGGTCGTCGACAGTGATGGACTTCAATGTCTGGTGCTTCACTCCGTGATTCTGCGGCGGTCCCCGTCTGCAGTCGGCAGCCTTTCGCGGGTCTGGTGTCCAGAGAGCTTTGGCAAAGATCACCTGGTGCACGATGGTCCCTCATAGCTCGGGAAGAGGTCTCCTAGCCAGGTCCCCTCTTGGATCAGTTCCTTGATGGCACAGAAGCTTTCAGATTAGCGAAGGACAGCAGCAGCAGTTCTTCTTCCAGTGTGCTTGAAAGTTAAGGTTGTTTCAACTTCTGCTTCTGAATGATCTCCATTAGTGAGAGGCCCCTAGATATACTGTTGATCTCCCAGTTCATCCTTACTGGTTCACACTCGGGTATTCAATCTTTCAGAAGGGAATTCAGGCAGTCAGGCAGCCAATCAAGCTCATTGTGCATTCAGGCCGTTCTTCTCCATCCAGACACTCCCAACACGGAATGTGGATTCAGACAAGCACTCTGCCAATCATCACTCCGCACTGCATTCATACCAGTTTCGGGCAGGGCTGTCTCAGTCATTGTCAACCACCAGATACTAGACACCTATAACATGCAAAGCGTATTCGTCACACACTCTTTTCACCCAGGTCCCACCCCACAGGCATACCCACAACATAGTCATTGAGAAGGCTCCAGCCAGTCTGCCTGGATTTTTCTACACTACCATATATGGAACTTCCACCCAACAGCCAGTCAGGGGGAAGAGACAGAGTCAGGGCTTCCCGGGACTTTGGGAAAAGTAAGGTAACAGGCGATGGAAAGCAAGAGACCACAGGGGACGTTTTTTCCTATCAGGAATCAACTGAGTCCAATGGCAAGGCCTGGGTATCCCTAAATGGAGGACACTCTGAGCACCTGTCAAATTCAGCATGGAGTTGCCACCAGCCCATACCATGCTCTGTGGGTCACACAGGTGCCTAAAAACATACACTAGGGGCACAGGGTTGTAACCCCACCCAAGGGTGCCATACGGGTATCCCAAGAATCTGTACACCAAACCAAAAAGAGGAAGTGCTGCACCGCCAGGAGTCCTACATGAACTGCTGCACTGAAAACAAGACAGAACCCACATGAGGCAATAAAGAACAAGGATACGGAGGCCCTGTCCCTCCAATGCATTTCCAGCATCACAGGGTGTCCAGCCTGCGAGTGGCTTTCCTTCGTCCGAACCCCCCTCGCCCCCCTCCCACGCTCTTTGCCTCTGCTGCCTTGCCCCCGACCACGGCTGGGAAGGTTGTACCATATGCAACGCAATGACTCCATGCGAACTGAAGAATATGCTAGCTAGGTGGAGGGAGCTCTTTGAAAGGTCGTCTCCCGAGGACTTTAAGAACTTCGTCAGACAGATCGAGGCCCAAGGGAGGGCAGCTGTTTTCCATCGCACCCCGTAAGGGCGCGACACCTTCCCGAGGAAAGGCCCGAACGGGAGGAACCTCTCAGGCTCTCGCACCAGCACATGTACCGAGGCTAGTCCAGCTACCGGCCTCACGGCCGAGGGGGGTCCTCAGATCCTTCCGGAAGCAGTGCCGAAGGACCACAAGGTTCTTTTACCGGGTGTACACCCACAGGGCAACGCCTTAGTACCGGTCCAATGTCCGAGGGTGCGCCTGCACGCAGCACTACCAGCGACACTGCCGAGGCAATGCGCCTTCCAGGCCTAGGCCTGAGGTGCAAGGTAGGCCTCCTGCTCCACCACCAAGAGTCTTGGAGGAGGCCGGGCCCAGGGAGCCATGCACCACGACTTTGTTACATGGCACGCAAGTCGACAAAATGGACGCCGAGCCAGTCAACATGGGCGCTCGTCCGATGCCACTCCTAGGAACGGAGCAGGCGGGTGAACAAGTTTCAAGTTGGGACCTGGTGTCAACCAGGTACGTGGCCTACAGTTTTATCCATCAGCATCGCAGGGCAGGTTGCCCCTGCATCCTAGACAGAGTGCGCTCCGGCCCCAGCTGCCCCCAGCCACTCCAAGATCTAATAACACCTCTTCAGCCTCCTAAAACAGGTTCTTAGAAAGGTTCCTGTTGCTGATGCAAACCCCCCAGATGGGGGCAATCCTGTGGGATGCGGTCAGGGACCTGCTTTCTCCGGTCACTCCACCCACTATGGAAGTTCCTCCCATGGCTCCGGCACCACATGCCCCAGCGCAGCCCCTGCTGGCCTCCCACAGTACATGTGGTACCACCCCAGCCTCTGGCTCCGGTCTCCACACCGCAGCCCACGGTGCCCAGCCCTCCTCCACCTGCTCCGGACCAGCCGGACACTCTGGTGGACACATACGAGGAGGAGGATCCTGACACACCATCGTCATCGAAGGCCTTCCACTACCAGCTTGAAGGTTTGGCAGAATATTTGGGCGTTCCTCAACCTGAGGTCGAGCAGTCTGAGTAGGGGGTCTTGGCAGAAGTCCTCACCCCAACCAGAATGGGTATCCCGATGCAGAAAGACGTTGCCCTGGCCAAAAAGGGGTGGCTCAAGCAACACTCGGCTTAACCTGTCGATCGGCGCCTCAATGGCAAGTATAGACCGATGGAGGGGGATCCACTGTTGCTGTTGGCACACCCTCAACCACACTCTTCAGTTATCGCTACGCGTCACTCTACTCTAAGCCTCAGTCGTCTGTGGCTACCTTGTCCTCTGCGCTGCCAGGCAAGGAGAAGATCTTGGAGGCGTATGGGAAGAAGCTGTAATCCGATGCCTCGCTGCACCTGTGCCAATCCAACGCAGATGCCATGCTGGCAGCTGTTAACCAGAGGCTTTGGCGGGAAATAGCTGACTTCTTTCCAGAACTTCTGGTGCAGATCCAGGCACACTTCAAAGTGGGTTTAGGAGAAGCCAAGCTGGTAGCGCAGGACATCATGGAGTACGCTGTGGCCCACATCAATGACTCTGGCCGGGCCATCTGCATCGCCACAGACATGAAAAGGACAGTCTGACTTCGGCTACTAAATCTAACCCTGATGTCCAGGAACACATATTGGACCTTCCGTTCAAGGGTAGTGACCTCTTTCACTCTACCAACGATGAGGAATTAGATAATAAGAACAGCTTGCAAACTGCAAAGTCTTTATCCTAACGAAGACCACGCCCAAGGCGTACACCCAGTCGCATCAACGCTCCGACAGGGGGTGGTCGTTCGGCAGGGTTCCGGGGCTTCCAGGAACTGAGGTTGAGACAGCCTGGCTGCTTGCTGAGTCAGCACCGACACAAGGGGGGTCAGGGGGGAGAGCAAGGGCTTCTTCTGGTCCACCTGCTGAGCAGCAGCCTCAAGGAAAGAAAGCATGACTCGTCCCTTCGGATCCACGTGTCTCTGGTGGGGGGTAGGCTTGCCTTGCACGTGGAATTTTGGTGCCATAACTTTGCTGCGGACCCCTGGATCCTCTTTGTAAAATACTTGGGGTACCGCCTAATGGTCCCCCTGACCCCCCATCCCCCCCCCCCCCGTCCACTCTCACAGATTGGGACGGCATCTCTGTTGGCGGAGATCCGTTTGCTCGTCGAGAACCAGGCAGTGGAAGAAGTCCTAGCCTCCCAGAGAGGATTGGGCTTCTAGTCCAGAATCTTTGTCCTACGAAAGAACCATGCTGGCCTGAGAATTGTTGGACCTATCCACCCTCAACCGCTCCCTCCCTCTTCAGAAATTCAAGATGGTTACGCCAGCACTCATTGCGGAGACACTAGACAAGGGAGACTAGATGTGCTCTCTGAATCTGAAGGACGCCCATCTACACGTCCCGATTTGGCAGCCACATTGCTCCTTCCTGCGTTTCAGGATCATGGGCTGCATTTCCAGTACAAGGTGCTACCATCTGGCCTCAACTCAGACCCCAGGGTATTTAGCAGACTCATGAATGCAGTGGCAGCCCTCCCCAGGGCCACCATGTCTACCCATACCTGGACTGGCTCGTCAGGGCGAGAGCTCCGGTGGGGGTTACCCACACTTCCTCAGCGTTTATGAACTCCCTCCATGACCTAGGGTTTATTATCCACCTCAAGAAGTCTCAGCTGCAGCCCGCGCAGAGCCTCACTTCCTAGGCCTCATCCGGGATATGAGCTCTGAGAGGCTCTTTCCTTCGGATGACAAGATAACAGCTCTCAAGAGAGCCACTACGCACTTCCTTTCCAGAGCAGTGACCTCGGCCTGGTGGTATCCTGGCTGCGGTCCTCCTCGCCGTGCCACACGAGACTTAGGATGAGGTGATAACAGCTGCACTTCCCAGTCTCATGGAATCAGCAGGGCTCCCAAGCTGAGCTGGTCAGCATACCACCTTTTCTCTACCTGCACCTCTCATGGTGGTCCAGGGACTGCAACCTGCTGACGGGCAAGCCCTTCTGGCAGCCGGCCCGCAGGTCACCATCACCATGTACTCCTCCCTGGAAGGCTGGGGGAGCTACTCTGGACAGCGTCCATGGAGTTTGGACCCGACAGGAGCGGAGTCACATCTACTGGCTGGAGCTCGGGGCCATCTGGCTAGCTCTCAGCTTTCCTTTCCCTCATTGGAGGCAAGTCCATCCTTATCCAGACCGACAACTCCACCAGCATGTACTATGTCAACAAGCAGGGGGGTACCAGGTCCCCTGCGCTGTGAAGCCTAGCGGTCAGCATGTGGGAATGGGCCCTGGAGAAAAACATCTACCTCACGGCCGTCCACCTCCCGGGGAGGCCATCCTGGAAGCGGTCAGGCTCAGCAGACTGGAAGCAGACAATTACGAATGGCAAGTGGCCGACCAGGTGCTGCAGGAGTTCTTCAGCTAATGGAGGCACCCTCTGGTGGATCTGTTTGCCTCCTGGAAGAACAGGAAGTGCCATCAGTTTGTGTCTTGGCAGGGACAGGGCCCCGGCTCCCTGGGAGACGCATTAAAGATCTAGTGGGAAGGCATGCCAGCCTTTGCCTTTCCTCCCACACCCCTGGTCCCCCGGTAATCCGCAAGATAAAGAAAGCATGTCACATCAGCGTCATTCTGATAGCTCCATGGTGGCTGATGAGACAGTGGTCCTCCGAACTGCTCAGCCTCACGGACAGACTGCCCATTCACCTTCCGCTGGGTTCAGCCCATCTCTTGTCCCAGCAGGGGGGCAGGGTCACCCACCCTGCCCCACAGAAGTTAGCCCTCACAACGTGGTTCCTGAGAAGGTCACCCTAAGGCACCTGAGCCTCTCAAAGGCTAACCTAGGGATCATTCAGGGCGCCAGGAGCAAGGCTACAAGGAGCCAATACAAGAATAAATGGACTAGGTTCTGTCATTGGGCGTACTCTAAGGAGATCCCTTATGTGCACACTGGATGATGTACTCTCCTTCTCGGCACACATTGGACACTCGGGGGTACAGGTGGACACTTGTTGCACCTATCTGGCAGCCATAGGGGCCTACAGAAAGTCAGAGGAGGTCTTCCAACCCGATTGTCAAGAAACATCCGACGGGCTTGTCCAGGCTCTACCCTCTCATCAAGAAGCCATACCCCATGTGGGACCTCAATGTGGTGTTGGGCGCCTCAGCGCACAAACCCTTCGAGCCAATCGCTTCTGCGGACATCAGTCTGGTCACCATTAAGACAGCTGTGTTAATGGGCCTCAACTCTGCTCGCAGAGTCAGCGAGATCCAGTCTCTGGTTGTCTCAGAACCCTATACCACTTTCCACAGGAATAAGGGGGTCCTGCGGACTCACCCGGTGTTCCTATCTAAGGTACCATCCGCTTTCCATTTAAATGAGGAAATAGTCCTAACTACGTTTTTTGCTGACCCCAAGGATGAGGCTCAGTCTTGCACTGTCGATGTCTAGTGCACTCTGAAATTTTATCTGGACAGTACCAAGGGCTTCCGCAAGTCGGACGCACTTTTTGTCACCTTTGGGGGGATCCAGGCCCGGATATCAAGCATCCATGGTTTCTATTGCACTATATGATTGCGGCCATCAGAGACCTACGAGGGGCAGCACAAGCCTTTGCCATCTAACATGCACGCTCACTCTGTTCGAGCCAAGACCACGGCCATTGCATTCCAGCGGCAAGTTCCGTGGCAGGTCATAAGCAGGGCGGCCACCTGGGCCACCCCTTCGGCTTTCTGTAAGCATTACTGTTTGGACGCCGGCTCTAAGTCAGACGCACCCTTCGGACAGTTGGTTCTAAGGAACCTATTTGCTTAAGGAGGGTGTCCTCGCCACCCTGGGGCTACATTCAGTTGTAATCGCCCATGCAGTATGGAGGAAAGGGGACGGGACGTAAGAGTAATGAGTTACTCACTCTAGTGACTATCGTACTCTTAGTTATTCCCCTTTCCTCCATATGTCCCACCATCCTCACCCCCCCAATACTGGTGTCATTAGGAAATGTTAAATATTGTTGACGCGTCTATGGGGACTGAGGTGCGGCGCCGGTGGGCGGAGTCAGGATAGCCTATCGTCCCAGGGCTGCACCCCTGCGTGCCTCTAAATTTAAAGGGAAAGGTTTTTTCTGGTGAAAAAGGTTTGGTCTCCCGTCCTTGGGAAGGGATGCCCATGCAGTATGAGGAAAGGGGACTAGGACTAAGGGTATGTTCGTCACTACGGTGAATAACTTATTTCTGCAGGTTGGCCAAACCAGCTATTAGCACTGGAACCTGGTACTCCCCGAGTGCAGAGATTCCACTTAAAAATCCTTATCTCTGAACAACCTAATTTTCCCCATAACTGGCGGTCAATAGAAAGTCTTTTAACTGTTATCAAAAAAAAATCTGAGATGGTTGCCTCTGTATCTGCTTCACCTGAGCCAGCATAGTTTGTTGTAAGGTCATACACCAGAATTTGGAGACACTTTGACCACTTCACCAGGGTGTCTTGCTCCACGCCGAATACTATATCCAGCCCTTCCCCCTAGTCCCATTCTTGACATTGCAGACTGTGGTGCGGCTGTAAAACCCTTCTTTGTACAACAATCTGAGTGATTCTGGGAACATAAATGAGTCCACTTTGACTTAATATGGTGGGTGTGCAACAGGATCTGTGTGGAATTGGCAATAATAAAGCTGGTTGTGCAAATAAATATATAAGTAAATGAAATGCATGCACCAACCTGATCTGGGGAATTAGACTCAGTGCCTGGTCCTGCAATGTGCAGAAAACATTGCTCTGAAGGGGTCACGACTCCAGAAAATATTAAATCTGCGTATAAAAGAAGGCTGTTATTTTCCATTGGTAGATCCCTTTGGCCAGTACCTTGATAGTGAATAAATGTTGCATTTTCCTGGTGGAAAGTGTTCTTTGCTTTGTTTTTCCCATTTGAATGGGCCACCCCTATACAACTACGCCAATTTTAAGGAAGTGAAAGCTGGACATCCCTCCTACCCCACATACTCTTGCCCCTCTGCCAAAGCTCTCCCCCCCCCTACCATGCCTTCCCTGGTTCCTCTGTTTTATGCTGATTAGTGAGATGTTTATATTGAAAAATGCCTGAGATTGGTCAGCGTGTCGTTAATCTCTCAACATGACTGCCATTTTAGTTCCCCAATTCAAAAGAAATGTACAGTTCTATGAAACAAGTCTACGGTAGAATGTGCTATATGTTGGGCTCAAGATTAGTTGAGATTTGCTTATGATTTTAGCTGGATGCCTGGAAATTCCTTTATTCTATTGTCTGTCATTAGGAGTGGTAGTCAAAATCTTTATTTCAGAAAGTAAATGCAAAATTAAAACTAATCAATATTATTTTTGCAGGCAGACCAAGGAACAAACTGGAACCGATGGACACTATATTTGTGAAACAAGTTAAGGAGAGTGGTTCTGCTTTTCAAGCTGGATTGTGCACAGGTACCATGAATATGCATTTAGTTTCTTGCAATGTCAAGGTTGTACAGAATGGTGTCTGTTTGGTGTAGGTCCTCCCTAGGTGAATAGTGCTACCACCCTTGACAATACAGTGCTCTTTTCTGCTGAGCAGGTGGGAAAATGAGTGAAATGATTGGCTGACCTTTAGGCTTTTTGGCCCTAGACTGGTCGTGTATCTCCTGTTTCTCTTTTTGTAACTCTGGCTTTGATGCGCCCCATGAGGGACCTTTTTGCTAACTGCGCAATAATATACATCTTCAAACTCTGCGATGTCAGAGATGTTCCTGCCACTGCCGCCTCCTGGTAATAATCTGATGTGGTACTGTTGCTTTATTCTTGATGATTGCTGTAATAGAGGACTGGAACGTATAATCGTCCTACTTCTCCTCACTCCTCCTTTGTGCACGTTCCCATTATATGGTAATCATTGATCATGGCTTATTTTATTTCTTGCCCCTTCTTTAGTCCTCTTAAATCTTCGCAGGTCGGACCCTCTTCCGAAACTTGAAGGGGTACTGGAGGCCTGCTGCTGTCTCGTCGCTCATCTGGTTGTAATGCAGAGCTGGTACTATTGGAGACTAACAACCTCTGGGATATTTTCTTCCGCGTGGTCCTGTTTGCAGTGCCTGCTCCTTTCCAGGTGTTTGTGCAGGCATGCAACATGGTTGTAGCATAACTGTTCCCAGAGACTGGAAGACATTGAACCATTTTTAACATTGGGAGTCCAGTATTTACAAATGACAGATTTACAAAATTTAAATACAGACGTCTGAGAGCAGTCTGCAGGAAAGGTGGGTTGGGCAGTTAGTTTAGGTCAGAGGTTGGAGGAAACCGAGGTCCCGCGAGCAGACCAGGATACAAACAACGGGGCTGTCATTAACAGGCCCGATGTTTGCATCCTCCCCATTCCCATTTTGCCCTATGGGAGCTCCAATGGGGATGTCCAGGGTCTAGGTTCCTGGAATGGGGAAATGTAGGGTGCTCTACAAATGCAGATTGTTTAAATAATTGTAAACATTGGGCTATGTACCAAACGTACACCACAATAGAACTTCTGAAACTGTTCTCTTTCCATGAATCAGCTATTCTATTGCTGGTATTTATTTGTAATACTCCCATTCTTAGTTTCAAAACGTTTCCAATTTGGCAAATAAAGGAAGTCTGGTGTGCATTAAGTAGATTTCGAGGGGATTGGGTCCTCCGACGTATTCCATATCTATGACATATAATCACCACAGCTGTGCTGCTTCGGAAAATCTTCGGCTCCTGCGTCGATGACGTCGATACGCCACCCTCGAGGACCTCCCCTGATGGCCAACGTCACTGGATGTTATAAGTAGGACAAATGACGCCCGAACGTGTTTGCTTCGGAGATCTCTGCGCGCCTCGACTCTTTGGAGTTACTGTTCTTTCTCGGTTCTTCGAACCGGTTCGTATTGTGTAGTATATTCTTCGTGAAGAGGTCTGCCTCGTCTTCCACCCCGCGTCCGGGCTTTAAGAAGTGCGGGGACTGTCGGTCCAAGATGTCGGTGACAGACTTGCACGATGCCTTCCTCTGGTGCCTCGGGGAGGCCCATGACACGGATGACTGTCGACTGCCAGTTGCTCACATCCAAAGCCTTGCGAGAGCGCAAGAAGTTGTCGGTAGGTATGGTGTCGAAGCCACGGAAGTCGAGGTCTGCGGGGCTTTCGACGAACGATTCGAGGAGCGACTCTCCGCGTCGTCGGAAGTCCAGTGGGTCTCGTCCCGGAGTCAGTCCCGCCACTCCTCTGCCTCTTTGAGGCACTCCCGCAAGCGCCGTCATCGGCTTTCCTGTCCTCATCCGAGGTCTCCGCCTGTCGGGGGGGTCGCTTATCCCACCAAGCATGCGACGCCGGAGGAATGGTCTTCCTTCGGGAAGAAAATGTTAGCGATTCTCGAATTGCAGGGCACTGGTCCGTCCGCGCCTCCGAGTGGGGTCGGTCGTGATCGGTCGAGAGACCCCGCTCGCATGCCTTCGGGCTCGGGGGGTCGGCACGATTCGTGGGAGTCCCGCTCGGACAACGGGAATGGTTCTTGTCATGCCCGCTCAAGACCGTGTGCACCTGTGGTGTCTTCGAGGAAGACGTCGACGCCGGTGGCGCAGAGGTCGTCGACGGACTCTTTTGAGGCCCCGCCTCCGAAGAAGTAGTCGGCGCCCAGGCTGTCGAGGGACACGCTCGGGGCTCCGGCCTCGAGGCCTGTGTCGATGCTGTCAGCGCTGCGTTCGGCGTCAACGCTGATTCACTCGACGCCCTCAACGCCTTTTGAGGCTGTTTCGACGGGGGTACCCCGGGGCTCGGTGGAACCCCCTAGAAAGGCTCTGGCCAAGGTCAAGCATGGCTTTGTTCCACATTTTGTGCCTTCTTACCGCCATCTTGAGTTTATTTCAGAGGTGGATGAGGTCTCTGATGATGGCATGGTTAATCATACATTGCCAGACGAGATTCTCTTGGGCCATATCCAAATTGAGGACCTGAGGCAGTCCCTGCACGATGCCAGTGGGCTGGACACTTCTCCGTTGGTGGAGTTTTGTAGGCCTGAGCCTGGCGCTCATGCCGACTCCTCGTATTGGCGCCTTATGTCTAGGGTCACCGAGTACTTGGGATGGTCTGCTCCCCCAGGGGATTTTCTTCAGGATGACCTTACGAATATCCTCGACCAAGGTCCACCAACTGACCCGGTACTGCCGTTCCATATAGCTCTACAGAGGAGGGTGGCGGCGGCTTGGACTGCTCCGGAGAGTCTCCCGGCAGTGGGGGGAAGTCTTTGCTGCGAAAATACCGCCCAGCCAGTAGCGACCCCTGCTACTTGACCAAGCACCCCACTCCGGAGAGTTTGGTGGTGCAGGCAGCTACGGTCCCGACAAAGCAGGCGTCGTATCCTACCATCCCTCCGGATAGGGACAACAAGCGTTTTGACGGCTGGGCGAAGAAAATGTTTTCTTCAGGGTTATGGCGCTTCAGGCGGCCAACTCCGTATGTGCCTTGTCATGTTTCACGCACACTCTGTGGAACTGTTTCCTTAGCGGCTGAACATTCCCGAAGTGGACGAACGGGATGGTTTCCTTGCCATGGGTCAGGATGGCAAGGATGCCATGTGTGAGGCCGTTCAGTCGGGTTTGGACATGGCAGATTGCGTCAGCCGGTCCATGGCGGCGAGCACCGGGATACGCAGGTTTGCGTGGTTGCGGAAGTCGAGATTTGCTCCTGAAGTGCAGGCCCGGCTCTTCAACATGCCCTTTGACGGGGGAATCTCTTTTTGGCAGCAAGGCTGACGAGCGCCTTGAGGTTGCAGACCTCCAAGGCTGCAGCAAAGTCGTTGGGCGCTGCAGTTCGCAAACCTCCGCCTTTTCGTCCTAGGGGACAGCAATGGAGGGGAGGTTCCTTTCGTTATTACTCGTCCTTTCGTAAAGCGAAAGGAGCTGCCAGTCAACGGGGCCACTGTAGGAGTGCCAAAGGTGGAAAACAAGGTACTTGAGGTGCCAAGGCCGCTCGGGCTGTTGCCTCTTTGCCCTCGGGCAACGCCGCAGCCGCTTCAGCTCAGTCATGAGGCCATGTCCCATGGTTCGCCGGTTGGGCGCGCCATTACTTCAGATGTGTGGGTTCTGGAGATCATAACCCACGACTACTGTCTTCCTTTCCGGCAGAGGCCACAAGACAATCCACCGGGGAATCTCTCTTTGAAGAGTCTGAATCCGCTCCTTGCGCAGGAAATGTAATCCCTGCTGGAGAAAGGCGCCATAGAACTGGTGCCTATAGCGGAGAGGAAGGAGGGATGGTATTCCCCTTATTTTTTGATTTCCAAGAAAGACTGGGGGGGATTGAGACCCATCATGGACTTGCGCGGTTTGAACAAACTCCTCAGGAAGGACAAGTTCTAGATGGTTACTCTCTCTCAAGTCCTCCAGTCCCTTCAACTTCAGGACTGTTTGGTGTCTCTTGACCTCAAGGACGCTTATTTTCATGTGCCGATACATCCAAAGCACAAGAAGTACCTGAGGTTCGCGGTTGGCGACTCGCACTTTCAGTTTCAGGTCCTGCCGTTCGGATTGACCTCCGCCCCGAGGGTCTTCACCAAGCTCATGGTAGGGGTGGCAGCGCACCTCAGGAAAGGGGGATTCATGTCTACCCCTACCTGGACGATTGGTTGATCAGGGCGCGCTCTCCTAAGCAAGTCCTGGATCATCTGTCAGTCACCTGCCACTGCAGCAAGGCCGGAGGACAGCATTGTCGGCGGCAAGGCCTCAGCGAAGCAAGATCGACCCTGCCGTGACATCAGGCACCCACCCAAGCACCCCGGTGGGAGGCCGGCTGGTGAGATTTGTCAGCATGTGGGAGTCCATCTCCACTGACAGTTGGGTGCTGGATGCTCTGTCCCACGGGCACACTCTGGAATTCCAAAGAAAGTGTCCCAGTCTACCACCCGTGGCCAGGAAGGAAAACCACGTGCAACAGCTACTTCTAGAGGTACGAGCAGTGCTAAAAAAAGGGCGCGATAGAACTCGTCCCGAGGAGGCTCGGCGGCTCCGGAGTAAACTCGCTGTACTACCTCATCCGAAAGAAGACTGGCAGTTGGCAACCCATCCTGGACTTTTGCCACCTCAACAAATACATCAAGTCCCAGAAGTTCCGGATGGTCACCCTTCAGCACTTGCTGGGACAGCTGGAGGACGGCGTCTTCCTATCGTCGCTGGACTTAGAAGATGCCTACTTCCACATCCCCATTCACAAAGGACATCGAAAGTTACTATGGTTAGTGGTCGAAGGGCGACACTACCAGTTCAAGGCCCTACCCTTCGGTTTGAAGTCGGTGCCGAGGGTCTTCACCAAGTGCCTGCCACCAGTGGTGGCACGGCTGCACCTGCAAGGGATCCACGTTTACCCCTACCTGGACGATTGGCTCATCCAAGCAAAGTCAAGATAACTCACCGTCGATTACACTGCGAGGACCGTCCGACTCCTCACGGATCTGGGATTCTCTATCAACTTCGCAAAATCCCATTTGGTACAGTCGCAAGACGCCCTGTTCCTGGGAGCCAGGCTCGACACAGTGGCGCAATTGGCTTCACCGTCGGAGGAAAGGACGAAGGCCATACTGAGCAAAGTACAACGGCTTTTGACCATGGAAAGGGCAAGGTGAGGTCCATAAAGTCCCTACTCGCCATGATGTCATTGTGCATCTACCTAGTGCACCTATGCAGGTTGCGGATGCGGCCACTGCAAGAGTTCCTCGACGCCCGTTGGATACAAGCAACGGGCAGCTTCGAAGACACGATCTCCCTCAATGAGACGTTCCACCAACCGATCCGGTGGTGGGGCAACTGTTAGGGAGAATTCTCATTCAGGGCTAATTTCCCTCACCTAGTGAGTCCCTCAGCAGCTTTGCTGGATTTCCGGGGTTTATTTATTCCACCTGGTAAGAGTGTGAGCCTTTTTCCCACTCTTACATGTGTTTTGCCATGTGTATTTCTACTTTTTGTGTGATCTTCGGCTCTGGAGCCACACCACTCCATGAGCCCCACTTTATTGTTACACAGCACCTTGAGTGCAGTGACACAGGGTGTCTTTCAGACTTCCCACTGACTCCATTTTTCTGGGACTGACTGCTGTCCCCCAGAAACATGTAAAGTTGCCATTAACTTTATGTATTCTCTTTTAACTACAGACCCAGTAAACCCCATCTTACATGGAGTATTGGAAAGCGTTAATTCTTACCCCTTTTTGTCTGTGCCTCTTGGAGATTTGTTTCGCTCCAATAAAATTAAGACTTGGCTGGTGGCAGTGGTATCTACCCTAACCTTTCTACTACCGTGATTATACAATATAAATGTGGTACTGTTTTAGGCTATTGTATTAGCCTCGAACATAAACCCGCTTGACCAAATATTTTTTTTTTTTTTTTTTTGGCTCCGGTCGGGTTTAGTCGCCATTTCTTTTTGTTAAAGTCCTTCTTGTGTTTTTACTTTTCGCGCCAAACCAGGTTTGTCTTCTTTGCTCGCCGTCCTTTGGCGGGCTTCTGTCCAGAAGCCCTCCTTTGGCGTCTTGGTGTCTAGGTGGGCTGAATAATAATAATCATGCTCTACTCGCTGTGCAACTTGACCAGCGTGAATGTGAGGGGAGGTGTTTAGTCACCCCCTGCACAGGGTCTCCTTGGAGACCCAAGTCGCACTTTGTGTCGATTGGCTGAGGTGGTTGTCTGGCCGTACAACCCCCCTGCTGAGTGAGTGACAGCCAGGCTGTGTGAATGGGGGATTTTGGCATAAAAGGCAGGACTCTTGTGCTGGAAGTCAGTCGCCACTGGAACTGCAAGAACTGAAGAGAAGCAGAGAAGACCACCTCTGCCTCAACTTCTGAGTCCCGGTGAAGCCCTGCTACAGTTCTGAGCTATCTTCCCTTCAACGACAGAGAAGATCCATTCCGGAGTCTTATTCCCTTCAGCCTGGTGGGATCAACCAGCTCACCCTCAACAGCCAGAGAATCCTCTTAGTGGTCCGGATAGCCATCTGAAGAGCCTCTCCTGTTTTAAAGGAGCGCACCTTTTATTTCCTGTTGCTTCTCTGCTGCTGGCTTCATCCCTGGGTAGTGCAGATCGCTCCAGACGTCGTCCTTGTCCCCACGACTGAAGCTCCATAAACCGTGAGTCTGCAGGAACAACTGCGGTGGAACCAGCTTTCTTCAACGAATAAGGTACTGTGTCTGACTTCGAGGAATTGGGGAGAACCCTTCTTCCTCACCAAAGGCTTGTCCTTTTCTTCCTTCCCTCTTATAACTTCTGCTTCCCTTTGTGACAATATCTAAGTACTCCTGGCCATCTCGAATCGTGAACTATTCTAACTGTGTCATCCTCGGCAACAGGACTCCTGTTAAATTTGACACTGGCGCATGCCTATTGACTTTTATCTACCTTTTAGAGAGTCCTCTGATTCAACTTGCCTTGACAAAAGTATTGCCTATGATTTTTATCCCCAATTCCCTTGTGTTAATTCATTTGCTAAATGTGTTTGACTTCAGTTACATTTCTTCCCGCGGGTACGCTTATCTTACGTAAGACCGAACTGTCATTACTGTCAAAAAGTGATCACGTATGAACCCCCGGTAACGTCTTTGTTTGCCAACATCGGTCTGTAAAATCCCAATGTACTTACCTTGAATTGTTCTGCACAAGGGGAATTGGTTGTGTAGTATATTTGAAGTGTGGTTTTATTTTAATAGAAGTGAAATGTTTTGTGAACAGATGGTTTAAAAATAAATGTACTTATATTTTTTTTTAACCAGAAACCTTGAGTCAGTTTTTGCTCGAGTCACAGTAATTGTAGTCCTTTGTGTAATCTCTACTACTGCTCATTTGCTCTTGAGATAAGTCTGACTGCTCAGCCATTGCTACCACTTTACTGTGTAGTACAGGCTTGTACCAAAGGTGAAATTGTATTACCGCTTGTAGTCTTAATTGTGTGCAGTGGTCCCTAACGGCACTGCATATGATTCTGCCGAACAGCAACCGCGCGCATCTAGCGGCGGGTATGGACTTCCAGACCCCGGCACATCAGGAAACTCCACGCAAGAGGCCTTTGGCTCCCGAAGGAGAGGTTACTACACATCGTCCTGGAGCTCAGCCGTTTTCTGGGCCCTCAGGTCGTTCCTCCCATCCCTCAAGGGCAAGGTGGTGAGGGTCTTCACTGACAAAACCACCACAATGTTCTACATCCGGAAGCAAGGGGGCACCAGATCCCCAGCCCTATCCAAGGAAGCGCAGGATCTGGGGCGTTGCCCAGTGGGATGTTCCTGCTACCCTTCCATCTGGCAGGAATAAAGAACACCATTATCGACTCACTCAGCAGGGAGCCAGTGCGTCCTCGACTCTTAAGTGTACGGACACAAATGGAAGAGGTTCTCTGTCTGGTGCAGTGCACAGAAGATCAACCCTCTGTGAATTACGGCCCCTCAAGTGCTGCCGTACTTGCTGCCGCTGGCCAAGGTAGGCCAAGGTAGGGCTGCTGGCGCACGCCTCCATCAAAATCCATCAGGCGGCGATCTCCTGCTACACCAGAACTCTCTGGCGTATCTCTGTGCTCTCATCGCCTGGTGAAAGAGTTCATGGAAGGACTGGTCCGATCGTTCCCGCCGGTGAAGGCCCCGGAGCTCAACGTGGTGCTGACCAGGCTCATGGGCTCGCCATTTGAGCCTCTGCATTCGGCACTGTTGAAGTTCCTGTCGTGGAAGACAGCGTTTCTTGTGGCCATCACCTCCGCACGACGAGTGGGAGAGATCCAGGCCCTCTCCTGTAAACCTCCATTCCTGACATTCCACGAGATGAGGGTAGTGCTGAGGATGCACCCCTCATTCATGCCCAAGGTGCCGTCAGACTTCCATCTCATCCTTGGTGTTACCTGTTTTTCTTCCCGTCGCCGGGTGTGAGGACTCTACACTCGCTGGATGTGGCTAGAGCGCTGAAGTTCTACGTGGACTGCACAAAGAGATTTCGGAAGACATCACAGCTGTACTGGGGAGTCTCTCGGCTGGGTCAATAGAGTCAGGGTTTGCTCCGAAGTACTTTAAGGCGAGATAGCTGCACCTTTGAGATGGATGGGGGTGCAGATTTATTACTCCAACACCACTCAATAAGGACAACTCATTGGTTTGGCAAAGGGAGTCTGTTTAATGACAAGTACAAAAAATGGGGAGTCAAGTCATGGAAATCAACAGTGATGTGATTGTCCGTCTCACTTCAACTCCAACGAACTTCATAAAAACATCATTTATACTAAAAATTTGTCATAGCTGACGTGTAAAACTCCAAAGTTAATAAGTATTCCTGTTGGTTCGGAAAAGGTAACTTTAATATAGGGGCTATATCTGTATATGGTAACGGAGTGAGGGGATTGGGTAAACACGTTCAGGTGGGAGTCAAAGCCCTTCCTTCAAAAATGTTTACTGTAGACGTCACTAAAAGTACGACATCCTATTGGTTCTACTAACTATAGGACCCTAGATGATGTGGTCCATTGTGATTGGGTTGGCACCAACCCCATGCATACATTTCCACTTTGCTAGGAGCACGCAGAATGGACAGCCAGGTGCAGGGTGCCCCCTCACCTACCCGGCCTTCCTCCAATTAAGTTTACAATCATCACTTCAACAACAATGTGTCAATTATCTTACTGTGGTTGGCCTCGTAACTGCATCTTCTGACTGAGAAAGTTCTGCTATCTTTTCCTGGGCGGATGCCACGCGTAGGTGTGAACTCGTGCTACTCCTTGCTCGGATGGTCACGTGATGCAGACACCGTGAATTTGCCTAGTTTCTCTCGATTTGTGCATTAATTCTTATTTGGCTTGCCACCTGCCTACGCCTCCTTATCTTGACCTTTCAGAGGCAGGATATTCTGTTCTTAAGTTTCAATTAGATGTAGGTACTGTTCGCTTCTTCTATTGGTATGACCTTGGCTCCTTTGGCACGAGTTGCATCTGCTGCGTTTCGATTCATCTGTTTATCCTCCTTTTGCTAGAATATGAAGCTTGTCGTGCTTGGCCTCTAGTAACCGAAGTTGATTCTGCTTTTAATGCAAAGTGGACTTGCACTTATAATACTGTGCTTTGTTTTGAGGTACATTATGTAAACATGGCGCTTGACGCTCTATTCTTCTACTAAGCATAGCAAACCGCACTGGTTTCTTAGCTTCTTGTGTTTTAAGCATATGTACAGGTGTTAGCGGGTTGGATAGTTTCATCCTGCTTACAGCCTAAGCTTCTTGCATTTTGACATCGTCCCTTCATTCTATGTTCACAATATCCTTATTCATAATGTTTAGTCTCTCTGCATCATTCTATGGTTGTCATTTCTTCTATCTGCAAGTCAGTCCGGGCCCTCGTGACGTCACCATTCGTCTTTCATTAAGGCCTTTTTAGTTTCTTCTGGGACGGTCGTCTCATTTTCTGGTAGGGTTTTCTTAATGGATACTTTACTGTCCATGGTGTTCTTGGTATAGGTACGTCAATAGGTGCTGTTCTTCTAATGCGTGCTGGGCAGAGCCCTACTGCGGCTCTCTGCTGGTTTATTTGCTCATCATATGTCACATATCTCGGTGTGAACGTTCCTGGTACTTCAAAATGGACGATTGGAGTGCAGGCTTTATTTGGGACCTCCTCTACACAGCTGTTTGAACTTTGGCCCTGTGAACCAAGGGAAGGCGCTTTCGAAGGCTTCCATTTCCAGATGGCTCTCCAGCAGCATCATGCACTGTCACCGGTTGGCAAACTGACCGTTGCTCGGCCGTCAGAGCCCATTCAACCAGAGCGATTGCTGCTACTACGGCGTTCCTGTCTGGTGTGCCTCAGCTGGACATCTGCAGGGCTGCGACGTGGAGGTCGACTCACACCTTCACGAGATTCTACTGTGTCGACCGGGATTCCAGGGAGGAGTCCAGAGTCTGCCAGCCAGTACTGCGCAACCGGTTCGCTTGTAGGTGATCCTGGTGAGGAGGTAAGAGATGCTTAATGTTGAGCCTTGCCACCTCTTGTGGTTGTGCATGTATTATTGTATTCATGAGCATGTGAATCCATGCCAGACCCCATGCTGGAGAAGGAACAAGTTACTTACCTGTAACTGTTTTTCTCCAGCATGGGTCTTGCATGGATTCACATGCGAACCCTCCCTCCCAACCCCTCTGCGGCTTTTCTCTTGGTCCTACTACCAATTTACATGCTAGCAAATCTGAAGATGGTTGCCAGAGGGGATTAGGTAGAGGGCAGTCATTGGCTGGGGGCAGTATGACCAGAGACCAGTGATTGGTTATTAGTAGAAAGACAGTTCAGAAACAAAACTGAATTTTTTATTTACCAAGGATTTCCAGCCTCACTGGGAATATTCTTGATCATGTGAATCCATGCCAGATCCTTACTTATACCAGATGTCTGCAACCTGTAGCTCTCCAGATGTCTTGGACTGCAAATCCCATGGTTTCTCACCATGTTTCAAAACATCTGGAGTATGAAAGGTTAGACTCATGACCTATACAGAGGAATCTCGGCCTGATAATGCATTGTGCAAAATATGCACTAGCAATTTGGTAGTGATAAAGGACTTGGCGAGTGTGAAATGGTGTGCTGTCTGTATGTTTAGAACTGAGGTGGCAAGTAACTTTTCGTGGCTGGCTAGATGCTTGCAAGTTCAAATTCTCTCTCCCTGAGTGCTGTATTCAAGCATTGTAAATCTATGATAAATCTAATATTTGAGGAAAAAAAACCACTAGTGGAGGGTGAAGACTTGACTGCAGAGGGCCTGTTTAGGGTATATGTTCACATCACTGGGGCGAGGGTAGTTCAAACAACACAATGATACTCCTCAACATTAAGCTGCAGATTTGCCCCGGATGTGTGTGTGCAGAATCTGAGGAATATAAACAAACTTATGGTGGGATTTAATCCTACCATAACCTTTTTGGTTGTGTATATATGCCCCAATGCCCTATCCACAAGACTATCAGGTTGATGAGCCCTAATAAGTATGAAACCGGGTATGTATTTGTCCAGAGAGCCATATAAAATGCCTGTCTTAGGCTCAGTAAGCTATGTATAAAGTGGCGCTGCCCTCTAAGAGGTTCAGAACTTCTCCCCCTCCCCCTCTCTCTCGAGATATATATATATATATATTTTCAAATGGATTGTGTCCTCCCACGTATTGTATTCCCCATCCTTGACACTTGTTGTCCAGCTTTTGGCAGAGGGTGCTGTGTCAATGGCGTCGAGTCGTGATGTCATCAAAGGGCATATATAGCACTTGGCCTCAGTCCTGTTTTTCCGCGAACAGTGTGTGCTTCTGGTGAAATTCGGCACGCCTTATCTAGTGATGTTTCAAAACCATCGATAATGTCTTCCTAGTCGACGGCTAAGTCCAGTTTCAAGAAATGCTGCGACTGCGAGTCAAAGATGCCTCTTACTGATCCGCAACCTTTTTGCCTGTGATGCCTCGGCGAGGGCCACGATACCTCCAAGTGCCAATCCATGACAGGAAAAGCCCTGAGGGAACAGCAGGGGAAACCTAAGGTAGGAAAGGTCCCCAAAAAAATCACCTACCCGACCTGCTAGGCCTTCGACCGAAAAGTCGAGTGGGGACTCTCCTCGGAGGAAGAAGGCCAAGCAATCTAAGTCGAGGAGTGGTTCCCTCCACTCTGTCTTCGAAGAGAAGGCACTGACGGTCACCTTCGTCGACGCTTGCCCTGAGAGGGTTGCTTGCCCTACAGTAAGATCAACACCGGCTGAATGGGAAGCCTTCAGGGTGGAAATGTTAATTATCGAGAAACAGTCATGCTCTTACCGTTCTTTAGAAAGAAAGACAGGAAAGATCTCGTCCAAAAACCTGCGTGTCCTCGAGCCCGGGTAAAGTCTTTTCAGCATCGTGAGCCCTCGAGCTGAAAAATCTAAGGATCACACGAGACATAGGGGAGAGGTTGAGGTTGTCGACACCTTCGACGCCAGCAGTGCCTTTCGGCCGTCGGGTCCTCGACGACCATCAAGCCCTCAACATCGACATCTTCAACGCTAGCTGCATCACACTTGCCAGCTATTTCGTCAGTGCCAAGCGCCCCTCTAAAAAATGGCATTGATAAAGAAAATATCGACGACTTCGACGTCGAAGCCCATGGCACAAATCCTGACCAGATTTATGCTCCACTCCCAAAAGAGTTCTTTGTTTCTTCTATTTTTGAAGAGGAAGAGCATTCTGAGAATATAATGAAGCCCCATATGGCTTGCAGAATGGTACACCCAATGTACCAGAGAGCTTTATCTCTGAGGAAAGTAGAATGCAAGACCTATATGAGAATTTGCAAACAGCCAGTGGGGTTGATACCTCCCCAGAACTTGAATTCGGATAGCCAGAACCAGGGGAACATGCAGTCTCTTATTATAGACAGCTCAGGTAAAAAGTGGTCTAATATTTGGGTTGGAGCAGACCCACTTTGCCCTATGACCAAGAGGACCTGAAAAAAGGGTGTCTAGGAATTGGGAGACTCCGGAATCTAATCCGGCAAGAAGTTGACAAAAAAATACCACCCCTGCAGTAGTGACCCCGACTATCTGTCGAAAGACCCCACTCCGGAGAGTCTAGTGGTGCAGGCAGCTACGGCTACTTAAAAACAGGCAGCGTACCCTACCATCCCTCCTGATGGGGGCAACAAGCGGGTAGATGGATGTTCGAGGAAGGTAAAGTCTGCCAACTCCACTTGTGCCCTTACAAAGTTTTCGTATACTCTATGGGACTGTATCTCCATGGCGGCAGAGCACATTCCCGGAGGGGATGAAAGTGACGGCTTCTTGGCTACAGCAAATCAGCCATGTGCGAGTCCCTTCAATCAGGATTGGATTCTGCGGATAGCATCAGCAGACCCATGGCTACCAGCACCGTTTTGCACAGATTTGTGTGGTTGAAGTATGGTTTTGCACCGGATGTGCAATCTAGACTTCTCAATATGCCTTTTGACGGGTCTCATTTTTTTTACAACAAAGCTGACGAGAGCCTTGATAAGTTGCAGACCTCAAAGGCGGAAGCCAAGTCTTTAGGCGCTGCTATTAGGCAACCTTCGCCTTTTTGTCCTAGTGCACAACCTTGGAGGGGTAGATCTTTGCTACTACTCAGTTGGAAGGGCAGGAGGAATGGCCAGTCGAAGAGGCCAGAGAAGATTTCGTTGTGGTGGACGAGGTAGAGGTGCAAAGCCAGCTCAAGCAGCAGCCGCCGCCATAAAACCACTCTTGAGTCACAGTTCACCAGTGAGGGGAGGGGGGGGCGAAATGTCTCAGCATCTGCAAGATTGGCAAGCCATTACTTCGGATGCTTGGGCTTTGGAAACCGTAGCCCACAGTTACCGACTTCCTTTTATAAGAAGACCTTGGAACAATCCACCGGCGAGCCATTCTTTGAGGATTCCGGATACGCTCCTTGTGCAGGAGATTTTAACCCCGCTAGGGAGAGGTGCTATAGAACCAGTACCTGTAGCGGAAAGGAACAAGGGATGGTACTCCCCATATTTTTTTTGATCCCCAAAAAGGGAAGAGGACCAAGTACCAGACCCATCTTGGACTTAAGATAAGAACAAGCTCCTCAGGAAGGACAAGTTCAAGATGGTCACACTTTCTCAGATCCTTCAGGTCCTCCAACTACAGGATTGGTTGGTGTCATTGGACCTTCAGGATGCTTATTTTCACGTGCCAATCCATCTGAAGCCCAGAAAATCCTGAGGTTTGCTGTTGGTGGTTCTCATTATTAATTTCGAGTTCTGCCATTCGGGCTGACCTGCGCCCGAGGGTTTTCACCAAGCTGATGGCTGTAGTAGTGGCAGTGAATCTCAGGAGAGGGGGGGGGGAGGGGGGAATTCACGTCTACCGCTACCTGGACGATAGGCTGATCAGGGCGCGTTCTCCCGAATAAGCCCTAGAGCACCTGTCACTCTCTCCACAGACTTGTCTTTTCCCTCAATTACAAGAAGTCCCATATGACACCTTCCCAAAGGCTCCAATACATCAGAGCTGTGCTAAATACATCCCTGTGAAAGAGCTCGCCACCCAAGGTGAGGGCTGAAGACATTTCTCAGATGGTTACCAAATTTGAGTGCCCAGAATCTTTCGGCCTTCTCAAAACACTATGGTCTTAGTTCTCGGGGAAAGATGTCAGACCGACTTCAGATTCCAACCAGAGTCTCGCAGTATCTGTTGTGGTGGGCTCGCAAGGAAAATATTCTGAAGGGAGAACCTTTTTGGCAACCATGACCGGAGTTTACAGTAGTGACGGATGCGTCACTCACAGGGTATGGAGCCCACGCCAACGATCTGACAATCGGTGGTCGTTGGTCTCATCGGAGGCCAAACTATACATCAATCTTTTGGGGCTGAGTGTAATCCGACTTGCGCTGAAGGCTTTTCTGCCCTCTACGTACGGGGAAAGAATGTCCTGATAATGACGAACAACACAGTGGCTATCCATTACCTCAACAAGAGGTGGTGTAGGGTCATTACCACTGTGCAAAGAGGCAATGCAGTTCTGGTACTTCGCAATTCAAGAAGGAATCTCACGATCAGCAGTTCACCTGGCCGGAGAGTAGAACACGGAGGTGGATGCTCTGAGCAAGCAGAGCAGTCTCCCACGAGAGGGAACTAGCTCAGAAAGTCCTTCAAGAGATCTTCACCCTTTGGGGAACCCCCTCAGGTAGATCTTTTTCCGACCGGGGTCAACCGGAAGTGCGAAAGATATTGCTCCTGGGAATTTCCTCAGAGGAGCTCTAGGAGACGCGTTCGTAGTGGACTGGGAGTTTCCACTCCTATACACATTTCCTCCACTACCAGTCATTCCTCATGTAATCAGGAGGTTGAGGAGGTTCGGGAAACACATGATCCTAATTGCTCCGGATTAGTACCCAGACCTTCTGGATATGTCCATCTGTCTTCGCATGCGTCTTCCACAAAGAGGACCTTCTCTCGCAAGAAGAGGGTTGGGTTCTGCATCCAGAGGTCAAGACTCTCAACCTTCACACTTGGTTTCTAAAAGGCTGAGATATAAGGATTGGGACCCTCCAGATGACGCAATGGAGGTGTTGCTTTCGGCCAGAAGACCAGCAACAAAGGCTTTGTACCGTTGCTGTTGGAATAAGTTTTGCAACTGGTGCAGGGAAAATGTTGATCCTTTTTTATATGCAAGACTCTGGATGTTTTATCCTTTCTTCTAGCCTTTGCTAATTCGGGCCTTCAGATCGGTACGATTAAAGGCTACTTAGCAGCGCTATCCATCTTGAAGCATTTCAGAGGAATGCTCCCATTTCAAAATATCTCTGGTGACTCAATTCCTAAAGGGGCACACTAATGTGTCCTCTATCTCCTTTCTAGGTTCCGGTTTGGGACCTTAATATGGATTTAAAATTCCTCATGTGTGCTCCATTTGAACCTATCCACTCATGTCTATTCAGGTTAACTTTTAAAACAATCCTATTGGTAGCTGTAAAATCAACCCGTGAAGTGAGCAAGTTGCAGACACTTTCATCCAAGCCACCCTTTACCACCTTGAATGGGGGCCTGGTTGTTTTAAGGATCAAACCCTCCTTTTTTTTTGCCCAAGATCATTTCGGAATTTCATTTAAATCAGAAAATCGTCCGTCCTTCCTTCTATCCCCCTCCTCATCCTGGTAAGGAAGAGGAAGGACTCCATACGTTGGACTCTCAGAGAGCGTTAAGCTTTTACATCTCCAGATGTCGAAGTTGAGATTTGATGACCAACCTTTATCGGATCAGGACGTAAGCTTAGGTCAGGCTGTTTCCAAACAGACCTTCTCTAGGTGGATAATTCTCACTATATCCGAATGTTACAGGCAGAGTGCCCACAGATTCTACAACGTGGCACTCATGAATAAGGAGAAATAAGTGCTACACATTGATGGTACTCTGCATACCAGCTCGGCCTTGAAGGAATTATATCGCCTGAGCATTTAGGACTTGGCCCACAGTGTTAAACTACCCCCAAGATACAAGTTGGAGATGTCTCTTACTCTGTTTACGCTGAAGTGAGGCATAGTGTGTTCTCAACTTTTGTCCTGAATAAGGTTGGGAAAATTGTGGGCTATTCCGAAAGCCCAGAGAAATCAACTGAAACAAGTGTTGACCTGTAGCATCGGTTGTTGAGCGGATAGACACATCTATACAAGAAATGGGTGTGTAAAATGTTACAAATAATGTCATAAGGTTATATTTATTTCTGATGTTTGTTAATCTGCTTAGAATCACATGCTGTGCATAGGTCTGACATCCAGTGGTCACTGCGGAGTATTGCATTTTGTTTTTCATAGTCGAAAAGGGGACGTCGACAAGGCGTGTCTGTAACACTATCCCTATAGTGACGTGCGTTGTACCCACAATCCCTCACGCGTCGAGGTCCCTCAGATTGTTTTTTTCCGCCCAGCTACTGGTCGCCTTTATGCGGAGCTCCTCGAGCGACATTGCCAAATAGTTTCTTCGACCTTTGGTTGTTTGTTATTAATATCAATAACGTAGATCCCTCCCTCGACGCAGAGCTGTTTCTCCGCCGAGCAAGATCTTCGACGGAAGGACGAGCGGAGGGGATCCTTCGGCGCTGCCGAACACGTGGCCTGGCCTCGCCGGCCATACACAGTAGCGAGTGTGGGGTTTTGTGGTCTTTCTTTCTTCTCTTTAAGAATGCCTTTCTCTTCCCCTCCCTCTCTTTCAAGGTCATAGTCGCACTTATTACCCTCCGCTATGGAGAGGACGCCATTTAGGTTTTGCCCGCTTTGCAAGGGTAAATATACCTGGAAGGGTAAGCACAAACGGTGCAACCGTTGCTTACCCCCTCGATCACCAGGAGGACGGCTGTGCGGCCTGTAAATTACTAAAACCCAAAACTCTAAAAGACCGCAGGGTCAAAAGGTGGGCGGCCTACGCCATGTCTAGCCCTGACTCCTCACCCGCCGCTGCCGAGTGTGACGAGGACAGTGACTACACGGCCCCCGTAACCGAGGCTGTAGACCTCTCAAAGGAGCGTTCACGCTCCTCGTCCGTCCACGGCCCCGACAAGCCCGGCTCACGCCCAGTTTATGGGGATGAACACCCCGGCGACAAGGACGCACACGGAAAAACACCAAAGCACATACCCCCCGGCACGCATTCGTCGAAGACGAAGGCAGCCATAGCACCAACGGGGACGCCGGGCCCACCAGCGTCTTCCGCTGACCGTAAGGGTCGTCAGTCCTCCCCGCCACCGCTTCCACGACAGGCGACTGAGCATTCTAAAAATAAGGGCGCTAACACCAAAACCTCCGGCGACGCGCATCGCAAGAGCGCTCACGTTGCCAACAAGGACTCGACGGGCAAGGACTCGACGGGCAAGGACTCGACGGGCAAGGACTCGACGGGCAAGGACTCGACGGGCAAGGACTCGACGGGCAAGGACTCGACGGCGACCGATCCCACGGTAGAGAGAATGATCGCCGAAAGCCTCGCGTGCATAGCATCTAAGGACGGCCACAGACGTACGGCGAGTGAGACGCTGAAAACAGCGCACAAGGCCAAAGATACGCCGAAAGCGCCGGAAAACAGATCAGGCCAGTTCCCGACGCCGACAGAAGGCCCTAGCCAGCAAGAAGGCTACTCAGAAGGCGAAGGCTCACTTTCTTCGACGTTATGGGACAGAACCAGACAATTATAGGAGGAAGAAACTCCTTTTTCTTTCCCAGACCGTCCTGGCCGACCTCAGTGGACCTTTGAAAGGTTCCAAACCTGTATGGACAAACTAGACAGGTTCATGTCCATCCCAGAAGACAGGGCACCCAAGAGACCAAGGGAGGCACCCCTGGAGAGTCCAAGGGCTAAATACCAGAAGTTTTATAACCCCATACAGGAGGACATATACTCTTACAATCCCACTGAGGAAGACACCTTCTTCCAGGAGGAAGATGAGTTCACCTATGTTGAAGACCAACAAGAAGAGGAAGGTTTTCACAAGGAAACTAACCTATTTGAGGAGGGATTCCAGGAAGACACAGGCGAGGGCGACCCAAATCCCTGGCAGTCACCGGCTAGGTCGACTGACACAGGCAGTAGCAGTATAGTCATCAGGTCTACTGAAACTACACCAGTCGGGAACCCTTCGCCTGTCGATGATCAACCCACCTTCAATGCACTGCTGAAGAAGGCAGCAGCACATTTCTAAATCGAAACTGGGGAGGTCACCCCAGACACCGATTTTGTGGAGAGGATTATCAAAGAAAAACCCCCCACTAGCCAAATTATACCCATCCTCGCCTCAGTTAAGAGACGTATTACACCTTCTCTTTCCACTCCTAAATTGGTGAGAGGGGTCAATCCGAGGATTGAGAAACTGTTCTCTCCCTCAGTCACTCCATCCCAGACTCCCTGGTCATGACCAACACCAGGAAAAGGGCAGGAGTCCCACTATCTACCAGCGAGGCATCCCCAGATAAAGAGGGGAAGAAGCTGTATGCCCTAGCCAAGAGAATCACCACCTCTGCAGCATTCTCTACCAGAATCGCCAATAATAATACCCTATTGGCAAGCTATGCCGATGCTCAATGGGCTAAGCTCAAACAGGACATCGAAGAAGTTCCTGAACCCCTAAGGACTCGTTTACTGGCTACAGTTAACGAGAGCTCTCTGGTCAATCAAAGCATCGTCAAGAATACCCTCGATGCAGCAGAGACGGCTGGCCGCACTTTGGTACAAGGAATTTTACTGAAGCGTCACGTCTGGCTTCTCAATTCCGGATTTAAGGCGGAAACACAAGCGTCCCTTATTGATAAACCCATAGAGGAGTCCAACCTCTTTGGGAGAGCAGTGGATGACGCGCTGGAGAACGCGAAGAAAGAATATGATACAATAAAGACCTTGGACCAAATTTCAAAACCCCCTAACAGACGGGGATTTGGTAAGAAGCGCTTTATTCGTGGACAACGCCAGCAACAAAACCAACAACCGTATTCTGCCAGCAACTACCAGGGTAATAGCGGCCAGTACAATCAGAGGGGTCAAGGCCGTGGCAAGGGAAGAGGCTGGGGTTCCACCCCCAGAGGCTCCCAAGCCAACAACACCACCAAGTGACGTGAAGATTCACGTCCCCTCCCATGCAACGCCGGTCGGGGGCCGGTTAACATCCTTTCTTCCAGCATGGGAGGGAATAACATCAGAACTCTGGGTACTTTCCACCGTAGCCCGCGGCTACTGTATAGAGTTCAACAGTTCCCCAACATACAGACCCCCGAGGGGACGCCACATGACACCAGAACACCTCGCCATCCTTCTCCAAGAAGTGGACCAACTGCTGGAAAAAGGAGCCATAGAGGTCGCGCCTCTATCACAGGTAATGGAAGGTATTTATTCATTGTACTTGCTTGTACCCAAAAAGGATCTAACCATGCGCCCTGTATTAGATCTGCGCCCAGTCAACAAGTTTGTCAAATCCCAAAAGTTTCGTATGGTGACCTTACAGGAAGTGATCCCACTGCTATCACAGGGAGATTACATGACAACACTGGACATGAAAGATGCATACTTTCATATTCTAATGTTGCCAGCGCACAGAAAATACCTCAGGTTCATGATAGAGGGCAAACACTACCAGTTCAGAGTGCTACCCTTCGGCATAGCATCTGCACCAAGGGTATTCACGAAAGTACTGGCAGCGGCCCACCTGCGCAGGTTATCCATCCCAGTATACCCTTACCTCGACGACTGGCTCATAACAGGGGATTCTTACGAGACATGCTTCTCAAACACCCAAAAGACTGTAGACCTTTTGTTCCAACTGGGCTTCTCCATCAACGAGAAGAAGTCCAGCTTAGACCCCAGCCAAGTCAAACAATTCCTAGGGGCTCTAATTCAAACAAAGGACGGCCTCGTCTTCCCCTCCAACGAGAGGGTCCACAACATGCTGTCTCAGATCCCCCAATATGTGGCAGGTCGAGAGGTGACGGTGCGCAAAGCGATGCGCTTGCTAGGAATGATGGCGTCGTGTATTTATTTGGTACCTCATGCGCGCCTGCGCCCAATGCAAGAGTGGCTCAACAGCCAGTGGTGTCAGGCCAGCGGACAATGGGACGATCTAGTGGTGGTCTCGCAGGCCTTGGTTCTCTCGCTACGGTGGTGGACAAAGGAAAACCTGATAATAGGAAAACCCTTTGCCACACCCGCGGTGGAGGCCACTCTACCCACGGACGCATCCCTCACAGGATGGGGGGGGGGCTCACGTATCCCATCAGACTGCTCACTGAGTGTGGACTCCGAGCATAGCATCCAAGCACATAAACCTACTGGAGCTACTGGCGGTGTTCAAAGCACTAAAAGCCTTCCAGGAACACCTACAAGGGAAGACAGTGATGGTCCTTACAGACAGCACCACAGCCATGTACTACATCAACAAGCAGGGGGGCACCCACTCTCCAGGACTGTCCAAGCTGTCCCAGAATATATGGAAGTGGGCTCTCAAACACAACATGTTCCTACTGTCACAACACGTACCAGGGGAACTCAATCTGCTAGCAGACGAACTCAGCAGAGACTTCCCCCTGCCCGAAGAGTATGAATGGCGATTGCACGAAGACATCGTCTTAGACGTCTTCACGCAATGGGGATTCCCGGAAATAGACCGGTTTGCAACTCTGGAGAACTCACAATGCCAAAGTTACGCCTCCAGGTACCCCCAGAACCAGTCCAAGGGGAACGGTCTGTCGTTTCAATGGCCAGGGAAATTTGTTTACGCCTTTCCCCCCGACTCCCCTTCTCAACACAGTTGTGCACAAGATGCACCAGGAACAAGTTACCATGATACTAGTGGCCCCAATGTGGGCCCGGCAGCCATGGTTCGCTCACTTGATGGAGATGTCCCTGTCCCCCCCAGTGAAACTTCCCTGCCCGTACAACATGCTGTCACAGGACAAGGGCAGGACACTGCATCCATGCCCTCAGACCATGAATTTAGCAGCCTGGCTCCTGAGATCATAGAATTTGGACATCTACAACTTCCGCAGAGATGTATGGACATCCTCAGGGAAGCCAGAAAACCTAATACTCGCCACTGCTATTCTAGCAAGTGGAGAAGATTTGTCATCTGATGTAGAGGTAAGAGCATCAACCCAGTTGACTGCTCTCCCACACACATTGTTCTGTAACTGACCCATTTACTGGATTCAGGTCTAGTGTTCAATTCCATTAAAGTCCACCTGGCGGCACTTTCTGCATACACCACTTCCCAACTTAGTGTCGTGCTGGAAGATACCAGTTATCAAGGCCTTCATGGAGGGGGTAAAGAGAATACACCCTCCGATAGCTAACCCAGCTCCCGGATGGGACTTAAATGTGGTACTTTCCAGGCTCATGGGCTCGCCATTTGAACCCATGCACAAGGCAACTCTTAAAGACCTCACTCTTAAGACTGCTTTCCTAATAGCTATCACCTCCATTAGGAGAGTAAGTGAACTACAGGCCCTTTCTGTTCTAGACCCCTTCGTAACAGTTCACAAGGATAAGGTGGTTCTACGCACACACCCAAGGTTTGCACCGAAATTCATCTCGAAATTTCATGTCAATAGAACTACCAACGTTCTTTCAAAACCCTTCCAACTTGGGAGAAAAAAGTCTGCATACACTGGATGTACGCAGAGCTGTCATGTTCTACATGGAAAGAACCAGGCCACTGAGAAAGACTAATCAGTTCTTTGTCTCGGTGGCAGCAGGAAGAGAAGGAGATGCAGTCTCAAAGTCCACTATATCTAGATGGATTGTTCAATGCATCACTCTGTTTCTCTCTTGCTAAGAGAGAACTACCCTTCAAGCCAAGAGCACATTCTACTCGAGGCACTGGGGCTTCCATAGCGTTCATTGCAAATGTTCCCCTTGAGTCCATCTGCAAAGCGGCTACCTGGAGTTCTGTGCACACCTTTACAAAACACTACTGTCTAGATACACACTCTAGATCTGACTCCCAGGTGGGACAGGCAGTATTAAGACATCTTTTCTCTACTGTTCCAACTTCGGGTACTGCTCGCTAGTCTATGCACAGCATGTGATTCTAAGCAGATTAACAAACATCAGAAGACAATGCATTACTTACCGTAAAAGCATTTCTGATGGTTGTATCTGCTTAGATTCACATGCGCCCACCCTTCCTCCCCGCTCGGATGGAAGGAACATAGACACCTTTCTACATCTCTCTCTCTCTTTTCTGTACTCACTCACGTATAGAAGGCTCCCTCAGGGCAGGGAAAATACAAACAGAGGGACCTCGACGCGTGAGGGATTGTGGGTACAACGCCCGTCACTATAGGGATAGTGTTACAGACACGCCTTGTCGACGTCCCCTTTTCGACTACGAAAAACAAAATGCAATACTCCGCAGTGATTACTGGATGTCGGACCTATGCACAGCATGTGAATCTAAGCAGATACAACCATCAGAAATGCTTTTACGGTAAGTAATGCATTGTCATATATATTATGAAACTTTTTGTTACTGTGGAGAAATAGGAATTGTGTATGAATGATTATGTGCGATGGAGAGAATAGAATGGAATTTTTAAATTTATCATGGGATTGATGTCTGATTATTGTAAATCTATGTTGGTTGTATACCACTTAATGATTGTTTCAACTCAGAATAAATCGAATTTGTTGTGAAAATACTCGGTGATCAGTCTCCTAACTTCCTTGGTCTAATGACCGTACAGTATCTCAGGTACCCTTTATTTTTTAAACCAGATCTCATCTTTACAGACCCCAACGACCCCCTCAGCAGTTGAGAGCGGTCATACCTCTCCTACTGCAGACCAATTACTTTATAATGAGTTGCTTAAAAAGACAGCACAACATTTTGGGATAGAAACAGAAAAATCTAGTCTTGCAGGGACTGACTTTGTTGAGGAGATCCTCATTGAGAGGAACCCCATTAGCCAGGATATACTTTTCCTGGAAAAAGAGGGTCTCTCCAACCCCTTCTACCCACTCCCTTACGAGAGCGCTCAACCCACAGGTAGAGAGAACATTTAAGCTATCACCATTCCATCTTCTTTACATCCGAGGTCACGTCAAGTCAGATTCTCTGGTAGTTACCACTACCAGAAAGAGAGCTGGTGTGCCACTCAAGCTCTGAGGCACCTCCCAACAAAGGGTGCAAAAGACTATACACGCTAGGTAAGCGGATCACTACTTCTGCTGCGTACCGAACCCGAATAGCAAACAATACTACCTTACTTGCCAGTTACAACAGCACTCAGTGGGATGACGTTGAAAAAGATCTTGATTCAATACCATAACCTGCTTGTTTACACCTTCTCAGGGTTGCCACAGAGGGTAAACCAGTGTCTCAAAACGTCCTGAAAAATGTTCTAGGTTCTGCAGACACTTCAGGAAGCATCATTGCAAAGGGAGCCCTCTTAAACCAACATTCTTGGTTTAGGGACTCTGGTTTTAAGCCACAAAAACAGGTGGCCCTCATCAACATGTCCATCGTAAAGCAGTTGACGACCAGCTGGAAAACACAAAGGAGGAGCATGATGCCATCAAGACCCCAGGGCAAATTTCTAACAAACCCTTCATACAGAATGGGTATTCAACACACACTGAAACGTCCAGGCTCAACTATTCAGCAGATCAGACCAACCCTGCGCAAGCATGTCTAGTGCCTCCTTCTGTAGTCCCCAGGGTCAATCATCCTACCAATACCAACAGCATGGGTTTTCGCTGTGGCAAAGGACGAGGCAGAGTTGTAGCCTCTAGGGGCACAGCAGTCCCTGCCCCCAAATGACTGTCCAATCCACGTTCCCTCCCGTACATCCCAAGTCAGGTGTAGTATAAGACTCTCTTCCCAGAAGTGGGAGGGAATAACGTCAGACCGCTGGGTTCTAGAGACAGTGGCCAAAGGATACTCAGTGGTGTTCCTAGAAACAACTTGCCACCATCCACCTCAAATAGGAAGAATATCCTCCGAACACCTCAACATCCCACATGTTGAAATCGTAATTCTAGTACAAAAAAGAGCAATCTAACGGGTACCATTCCTGGAACAAAATCAAGATATTTATTCAATGTACTTCGTTGTTCCAAAGAAAGATTTAAAAATGCGCCCAGTGCTGGACCTGCGCCCTGCAAACATGTTTGTAAAACCCCAGAAATACAGGTCGACTGTTGCCGGAGGTCATCCCACTACTAAAACTAGGGGATTACATGGCAGCATTGGACATGAAAAATGCATACTTTCAATATTTCAATGTTGCCAGCTCACAAAAAACTTGGATTGAAAGACGAGCACTACCAATTGAAAGTGCTACCAGTCGGCATTGCATCAGCACCCAGGCTATTCACAAAGGTCCTAGCACTGGTGGCCGCCCACTTGCAAAGGCAGTCCATTCCAGTGTACCCTTACATAGACGACTGGCTAATTACTGCAGATTCTCCCCAAAAGTGCCTTCAAAACACGCAACAGACAATCGATCTGCTATTCCAATTGGCCTTCTGCATAAAAGAAAAGTAAAGTCTAGTGCCCAGCGAAGTAAAGCAGTTCCTGGGGCCACTAATGAAAACAGACTAAGAACTAGTCTTCCCCTCTGAAGAGAGGGTCAAAAACATGTTTCAAACACCTCAGTATCTCGCCGGTCATTGGGTAACGGTACAAAAGGTAATGCGCCTGTTGGGAATGATGGCTTCCTGCATCTACCTAGTTCACAACAGGCTGCCCATGCATCCAATGCAAGAGTGGCTAGCGAAACAATGGTCACAGGCAAGTGGGTTGTGGGACGTTCTAGTGGTGGTTAGGACCCCCTTCCTCCCTGGAGCTCTGGCCGGGTTGCGTGACAGCTTCTCCCCACTGGGAAAGAACGGGGACCCTGCCGAGGCTCCCTGGGACTGCCGCTGCACTTGAGGATGGTCAACCCACACGGGAGACAGCCGCCCAAGGCCAGGGACATCACCCCTGACTATCCTGGAGCGCTGGCTGTGCTGCACTACAGAATTTCCCTTAGGGGAGGGAAGGGGGCCCTGCTGGAGCTGCCGCTGTTCTTGGGGACGGTACACCCACATGGTAAATGGATGTCCAAGGCCGGGGACATCCCCTCCAACCGGCCTGGAGGTCTGTGCCAATATCTCCCTGAAGGGAAAAGCTGTAACACAGCCCCGCCAGAACTCCAGGACGGTTGGAGGTGATGGCCATGGCCTTGGACATCTGTTTACCATGTGGGTTGACCCAAATTAGGGAATTTAGCAGAGCTTTGTTTTTCTCAAAATTCACAGAAGCCATTGTCTTACGGGGCCAACCATGTCCACCACATACATTTTTTTTTCCTTGTCATTTTCCCTAATTTACCCCAAACTATGGAAATTTTCTCTACATAGTTGATGCCTGACCTCCGCAAACTACCCCTTCATAAACCTGGAATGTTGTCTACTTTTCAGAAACGTATGCCTTTGCCCTCCCATTCAGTTTCCTACCCTTTTCTTCCATTCCGTCCACGCATGTCCTATTGGAAGAAAAGGCCAAAATCACCTACGTGTCACAAAACGGTTGGTAACAATATCAAAATGTTTGAGGGGATTGTGTCCTCCGACGTATTCCACATCTGACAGGTAATGACCACAGCTGTGCTGCCTCAGAAAATTCTTCGGCGTAGGCGTCCTGTGTCGATGACGTCAATACGTTGTCCCTCGAGGGTCGACGTCACCGGATGTTATATATAGGACGCACAGCACCCGTAGCCTCAGTTCCGTTTTTTCTGCAAATGTGTTTGTTCTTAATCTCGGCACGCTCGGTTCTTCTACTTCGAAATATATCTTCTACTTCGAAAGCGTTGTCTGTCTTCTACACCGAAGTCGGGCTTTAAAAAATGTCGGGACTGCGGTTCGAAGATGTCCATCACGGACCCGCACGACGTCTGCCTCTGGTGCCTCGGCGAAAGCCACGCCATCGACAACTGCGATAAATGCCAGTCCCTGACATCGAAGGCCTTGCGGTAACGGAAGAAGAAATTAACGGTAGGTAGGGTGTCTAAGCCCCATAAGTCGAAATCCGCTGGGCTTTCGACCGACGACTCGATCGGCGATTCTCCGCGCCGGCGTAAGTCCAGGGGGTCTCAGTCTCGGAGTGGTTCCCACCATTCCTCTGCCTCTTCTAGGCATTCGCGGAAGCGCGGGCATCGGTCACCTTCCCCGTCCTCGTCGGAGGACTCTGCCAGAAGGCGGTTGACTTGTCCCAAGTATTCGTCATTGGCCGAACGGGTGGCATTCCGCCAGCAGGTGATGGCGAATTTCGAATTGCAAGGCACTGTTCAGTCCGCGCCTTTGTGAGAAGCCGGCAAGGAACCGGCTAGGGCCACCACTCACACGCCTTCAGGCTCGGGCGATCTGCGGGATCATCTGGAGCCGCCGAGGTCACGATCGGACAAGGTTGATCGCCATAGCCGTGCCAGATCCAGGTCCCGGTCCTCGACACCGTCGAGACCGTCGGAACCTGTGAAGCCTTCCAAGAAGGCATCAACTGCATCAGCGACATGTCCGTCGAGCGACTCTCTCGGGGCTCCGGCCTCGAAGCAGTTGTCGAAGTCATCAACGCCTGGGGTTGGCGTCAACGCCGTTTGTGGAGGATTTGCCGGAGGTGCCCGGGAGGGCTGTGGAAACTGTGAGGAAGGCTCTCAGTAAGTCCGTGAGGCCTGTTTTTGAACCCTTCTCTGTTCCTTCACCCAGATTGGATTTATTCCAACCTTTGGATGATATTTCGGAGGTGGAAGAAGGGTCTGACGTGGAGATGGTTGTGCCTCCTGTTGTCCATGATGACCTGTTGTCTGGTCAGTCAGATGGAAGAACTCCGGCAGTTCTTGCATGACGCAAGTGGTCTTGATACCTCTCTGGAGGTGGAGTTTGGCAGGCCTGAGCCTGGTACGCATGCCGAATCCTCATATAGGCGCCTCATGTCGAGGGTGACTGAATACTTAGGGTGGTCTTCTCCACCTGTTGATTTTCTTCTAGATAATCTGACAGATATCCTGGACCGAGGTTCAAACACTGACCCGGTGTTGCCATTTCATATGGCTTTGCAAAGAAGGGTGGCGGCGGCTTGGACTGCTCCGCAGTCTCCCGGCAGTGAATAAGTCGCTTCCGAAAAAATACCGTCCAACCAGTGGTGACCCCTGCTACTTGTCGACGCACCCTACTCCGGAGAGTTGTTTGGTGCAGGTGTCTACAGCCCCCGAAAGCAGGCTGCGTACCCTAGCATCCCTCCTGATAGGGACGATAAGCGCTTTGATGGTTGGGCGAAGAAGGTATTTTCATCTGGGGTTATGGCTTTGAAGGCAGCCAACTCCGTTTGTGCCTTGGCAAGATTCACTCACACTATGTGGAATTGTGCATCTTTGGCGGCTGAGCATATTCCCAAAGGGGAGGAACGGGATGGTTTTCTAACCCTCGTGCAGGACGTCAAGGATGCCATGTGTGAAGCCGTTCAGTCGGGTTTGGACACGGCAGACTGTCTGTGGGTCCATGGCTGCAAGCACCGTGATACGCAGATTTGCATGGTTGCGGAAGTCGGGGTTTGCTCCTGATTTGCCATCCCGGCTTCTCAACATACCCTTTGATGGTGTCCATCTGTTCGGCAGCAAGGCTGACGAGAGCCTTTAGAGGTTGCAGACCTCCAAAGCTGCAGCAAAGTCTTTGGGCGCTGCAGTACATCAACCTCCACCTTTTCGTCCTAGGGGACAGCAATGGAGGGTGAGGTTCCATTCGGTACTTCTCTTCCTTTGGTAGATCGAGTGGAGCTGCCAGTCAACGTGGCCACCGTAGGAGTACCAGAGGTGGAAAGCAAGGTACTTGAGGTGCCAAAGCCGCTCGGGCAGTTGCCTCTTTGCCTACAGGCACAGCCGTAGCCGCGTCCGCTCATTCATGAGGCCATGTCCCATGGTCCGCCGGTTGGGGGCAGACTTGCGCAGCATCTTGGAGAATGGCGCGCCATTATTTCAGATGTGTGGGTTCTGGAGATCATAACCCACAGCTATTGTCTTCCCTTTCGGCAGAGGCCCCCCGACAATCCACCGGGGAAGCTCTTTGACGAGTCCAGATCCACTCCTTGCGCAGGAAATCCTATCCCTGTTGGAGAAAGGCGCCATAGAACTGGTGCCTGTAGGGGAGAGGAACAAGGGATGGTATTCCCCTTATTTTTTTATCCCAAAAAAAATAGGGGATTGAGACCCATCATGGACTTGGGTTCGCTGAACAAGCTCCTCAAGAAGGAAAAGTTCAAGATGGGAATTCTTTCTCGAGTCCTCCAGGCCCTTCAACTTCAGGATTGGTTGGTGTCTCTCGACCTCAAGGATGCTTACTTTCATATGCCGATTCATCCAAAGCAGAGGCAGTACCTGCGAGTCGCCAACCGCGGAACTCATTTTCAGTTTCGGGTCCTGCCGTTAGGATTGGCCTTCGCCCGAGGGTCTTTACCAAGCTGGTGGTGGCAGCATATCTCAGGCAAGGGGGGATTCAAGTCTACCCCTACCAGGACGAATGGTTAATCATGGCACCTTCTCCCGAGCAAGCCCTGGATCACCTGTCACCTGCCACTCCATTCACAGGCTGGGCTTCTTCAATTTAAAGAAGTCCCATTTGACACCTACCCAGCGGCACCAGTACATCGGAGCAGTGCTTGACACTTCCCTGGGGTTGTTAGCCTCCCCAGGTGAGGGCTTATCACATTCTGCAGATGGTGGACAAATTTCAACGTGCCCAGAGTCTCCCAGCATTTGAGTTCTTGAGGTTGCTCGGCCTCATGGCATCCTGCATTTTCCTAGTGCCAGTGCCCAGGCTGCCGATGAGATCTCTGCAGTGGGCTCTCAAGATGCAGTGGTCGCAGTTAACCCGGCAGGATGTCGGATCCCATTCAGATGGCACCCTTGGTCGCCCAGGATCTTCACTGGTGGGCCGTCGAAATGAAGGGGGCTCCATTTTGGCAACCATGGCCGGATGTGACGATCGTGACGGATGCCTCCCTCATGGGTTGGGGCACTCATGCCAACAAGTTGACAGCCAGCGGCCGTTGGTCTCCGTCGGAGTCCAGACTCCACATCAATTTGTTAGAGCTGAGGGCAGTCAGGCTAGCCCTGAAGGCTTTTCTGCCGTTTGTGTGGGGGAAGAATGTCCTGATTATGACGGACAATACAATGGCCATGCACTATCAACAAAAAGGGGGGGGGCGGGGTCACTCCCGTTGTGCAGGGAGGCGATGTAGCTCTGGTTCTGGGCAATTGAGCAGGAAATTTCGATCGCAGCAGTTCATCTGGCCGGAGACGAAAACACGGCGGCGGATGCTCTGAGCTGGCAGAGCATGGTCACCCACGAGATGAGCTCGCTCAGGAAGTTCTTTTGGGGATATTCGCCCTTAGGGGAACCCCACAGGTGGATCTCTTCGCCACCATTGTCAACAGGAAGTGCGAACGATTCTGCTCTCGGGAATTTCCTCCAAGAGGAGCCTTGGGGGACGTGTTCGTAGTGGAGTGGTCCTTCCCACTGCTGTACACGTTCCCTCCAGTCCCCGTCATTCTGCAGGTTTTGCGGAGGTTACGGAGGTTCGGTTCCCGGATGATCCTCTTTGCTCCGGCATGGGCCAGGTGAGCCTGGTAGCCGGACCTTCTCGACATGTCCATCTGCCCTCCATGCCGTCTTCCCTACCGAGACGATCTGCTCTCATGGGAGCGGGGGTCGGGTTCTCCATCCAGAGGTCAAGCCCCTCTGCCTTCATGCTTGGTATCTGAAAGATTGAGGTATAAGGTTTGGGACCTCCCTGAAAACATGATGGAGGTGTTGCTTTAGGCCAGAAGGCCCACAACGAAATCCCTGTGCCGTTGGAAAAAGTTCTGCAACTGGTGCAGGGTACAGAATGTGGATCCTTTCCAATGTTCAATTCCTTTGGTCTTGTCTTTTTTGCTTCCTTGAGCCCCCAAGGGCCTGCAAGTGGGTACCATCAAGGGTTACCTGGTGGCTCTGTCCATATTTAAGCGCTTGTCTGAGGAATGTTCTTATTTTAAAATCCCTTTGATATCTCAGTTTCCAAAAGGGCTAACTAATGTGTTTCCACCGTCGCCTTTCCAGGTGCCGGGATGAGATTTGAATTTGGTGTTGAAGTTCCTAATCGGAGCTCCATTTGAGCCCTTACATTCTTGTCCGTTGCGATTGTTGTCCTTTAAAACTGTATTTTTAGTTGCGGTTACTTCCGTATGCAGAGTGAGTGAGTTGCAGGCACTTTCCGCCACACCACCCTTCACTGTGTTCCATAAGGGCAGGGTTGTCCTTAGGGTGCTGCCTTCTTTTCTTCCGAAGGTTGTGTTAGAATTCCTTTTGAGCCAGAAGGTAATTCTTCCGGCGTTTTATCTTCCTCCACATCCTGGTACGGAAGAGGAGAGGTTCCATAGGTTGGATACTAGGAGAGCTTTGAGTTTCTATCTCTCACGGAAGTCCCGGGTCAGAGTGGATGATCAGCTCTTTGTGGGTTATCCTGGAAGGCGTTTAGGTCAGGCTGTTTCAAAGCAGACCTTGTCCAGATGGATAATTTTGACGATCTGAGTGTTAAACCATTTGGCGGGAAAGGACCCTCCAGTAGGCTTACGGGCTCACTCTACTAGGGATATGGCTGCCTCCACTGCCCTACAGAGGGGTGTTCTGATTCACAATATTTGCGAAGCAGCCACATGGGCCTCTGTCCATACCTTTGTGAGACATTATTTCTTGGACTCTATCCATGGGCAGGATTTGGCCTTTGGTAAGGCAGTCATCTATTCTGCAATTTCATTGGGCAGTCTAAATTGATGAAATTGTAGATTCTTTTTCCCACCTCCATACGTTGGTACTGCTTTGGGAGTCTGTCATAGATGTGGAATACGTCAGAAGACACAATCCCCCCCGAAGAACAAGTTACCTTATCTGGTAACGTTCTTTCGGTGGGATGTCCTCCGACGTATTCCACATCGAACCCTCCCAGCCTGCCCCTCTACTGAATTTCTTATGCGATTGCAGCTTACGTTTCCGCAAGGTTTTCTGCAGTCATACTGGCAGCAGATTGGTGCCACACGTTCTGGGAAAAAACTACAACTGAGGCTACGAGCGCTGTGCGTCCTATATATAACATCCGGTGATGTTGACCCTCGACGGACAACGTATAGACTTCGACGCAGGAGGCCTACGCCGAAGAATTTTCCAAGGCAGCACAGCTGTGGTCATTACCTGTCATAGATGTGGAATACGTCAGAGGAACATCCCATCGAAAGAACGTTACCAGATATAAGGTAAGTAACTTGTTGTTTTTGGTTTCCACTCAACCTGTTCTTGAAAGCCCGGAAAATGGGGAATTCAGCACAGCAAACCATTTGTTCCTAGCACTTACAGTGGAAAAAAACACAGGCTTATTTGTGCATCATTTTATTGGCATTTTTTGAAAGAACCCCAAATGGTCTCCCTTTTTGATTTTCTCTCACCCCCTACAGCAAACTAGGATTCTTTGGTGGTGTTACGACCGCCTACATGTGGGGGGGGGGAGGGGCCAATTTGGCCGAGATAGCTCATGTAACAAAAAGCTACAAGTCATTGAATGGTGACATACTGAAATCACCAGAAAAGGCCTTGGCACTGGGGCATAGGGGGACGGGGGGGGGGGAACCCATGGCAGTTAAGGGGTTAATATCCTTAATTGGGAGAATCTTGAATGCTTCACTGACATACTCCCTCAGGAGGCTGCAGACAAGTTTTTCTTTATTTCAGAGGGCAGAGAAGCAGCTATCCAGCAGCTCCAAGTGGTCAAAGATCTCACTGAAGCAACTGCAAGAGCAGTCACTAGTTCATTCTGCACGCATGCACGCATATTTATCTTCCTCTTCCCTTCACCGAGATATCCAGGAAAAGGTGCCCGACCTTCCATTTGATGGCAAGACACTGTTCGATCCATCCATGGATGAGATCCTCCAAAAATGTAAGGCCAGTGTTACAGCTGCTAAAACACTTAGCTCAGTGAAACAGTCCTATCACCAAAACGTTAAATAATTCAAACCATGTCCTCTAGGGAGTAGTGCTTCAGCTACTCCCGCAAAGTATTATTACTCTTCGAAAAAAGGTAAGAAATAGACTCAAATCTAAGTCTGGACCTCAACCTTCCTTAAATTCTGCACAAGAACAGAAGTCGTCTATTTGACTTCCTTCCAGGCATGTACATACCTTCTGCTCCTACTATGAAGGAGCATACATCCCTGGTAGCAGGAAGGCTGATCCACTTCCTTTCTCTTTGGAAAACCATTCCTCAAGAGTGGGTCCTGAATATTATTCAGCATGGTTACTGCCTTGCCCTTCCTGTTACTCCACCATCCTCTCCTCTGAAACTCCAAATATCCTCCCGGGGGCTCCTGGAAGAGACCCAAAAAATCCTTTGCTTAGGAGCACTAGAGTTGGCTCCTCGAGGGGCATTAGGTCAGGGATTTTATTCCCGTTACTTTCTGATCCCAAAAAATCAGGTGAGATTTGTCCAATTCTGGTCCTTTCAGACCTCAGCCAATTTCTGTCAATCAAAACCTTCCACATGGTGGCCATTCCTCAGATTCTAGCATCTCTTAATCCAAATGATTGGATGGCATGTATAGATCTACAGGATGCTCATTTTCACATCCCCATTTACAAAAATCAGTGTCAGTTCCTGAGGTTCAGCGTAGGAATGTTTCATTACCAGTTCACATGTCTTCCCTTCTGGCTCAGTTCTGCTCCCAGGGTTTTCATAAAAGTTCCGGGGTCAGTGGCAGCCTACCTTCGGTTAAGGACAGTTCATCTATATTCTTATCTAGACGACTGGCTTCTTAAGGCCCAGTAACCAAAGGAATTGCTTCAAAAGATGCAATTAACATGCCAAACTCTTTTCAACCTGGTGGGGTTTTCCATAAATGTTGCAAAATCCAAGCTCGTTCCTTCGCAAAGGATACAATTCCCGGAGCACTTATAGATACTACTCTATACACAGAGCCTTTCCACCCCTAGAAAGGGTGGAAGCTATTCAACAAACCATTTTACAGTTCAATACCCATCAGATTCTGATAGCTTGGTGGTTTAAATGGCTCATGGGGCTAATGGTCTCTTATATAAACCTAGTTCCCTTTCCAAGGCTTCATATGAGAACAGTCCAGTGGCATCTTGCTTGCAACTGGAACCAACTGTTGCATTCACAGGGAATGAAAAATCAAGTTCCAAAACAGGTTCAGGACTCGCTACTCTGGTGTAACTCCCCAGAGAACCTGTTAATCGGGTCTCCTTTTCAGTCTCTTCACTGAATAGTTATAACGGACTTGTCGCAGTACGGTTGGGGAGCCCATTGTCTAAGTCAAACAGCACACAGTCTTTGATCCTCTCAGGAAAAGGACCACATAAATGTCCTGGAACTAAGCCATATTTCTCACCCTAAAATAATTTCTTCCCCAACTCCAAGGAAAGGTGGTGAAGATTCTAATGGACAATACCACTGCAATGTTATATATCAACAAGCAGGGGTCGGGGGGTACTCGTTCCCTTACCCTGTGTCTCCTAGCAGAGAAGATTTGGTATTGGGCCATTCAGAATCGCATTTTCTTGGTGGCGTCCCATCTGGAGGGAAATAACGTTCTAGCAGACAAACTAAGCAGCTTACAGTCTGCTCTACACGATTGGGAGCTGAAACCATTAGTAGCAAAGATATTTTAGAAGTCGGCCATCCATCAGTAGACCTCTATGCCCTCAGTTTGCATCAAGATGATTGGTCGAACCTAACCCTTTATGCTTTTCCACCTTTCCCTTTAATACACAGAATTTTGCTCAAATTCAGAATGTCACAGAATCTGACGATTGTAATAGCCCTGTTTCGGCCTCTTCAGTTTGTTTTCTAGATCCCCTTCAATTAGCTGGGATTTCCAAATTTAAATCTCCCATCATCGAAGGATCTTTTGACTCAGCAGAAAGGGCAGGTCCTTCATCCCTCCCCTCAATTGCTGAACTTGAAGGCCTGGTTCCTGAAAAACTAGTCTTTTCCCATTTAACATTTATCAGAGCAAAATATAATCATGTCAGCGTCTAGGAAAGCTCCTAAGAAGAAGCAATAGCGTAGCAAATAGTTACGGTTATCACTGGGCCTAGGACCAACACCGTAACCCTCTAGAGGCTTTTATTGATGTAATTTCCTTCATGTCTTATCTAGTTTCCACGGGTTTCAAAGTAGACATGTGCAAACATTACTTATCGGCTATTGGTGCATATTTGAATAGATAACGTAAGTCTTTCTCTTTCCAACGAAGCCATTTGAAGGCACTTTGAGGGCCTCCTATGCTTGCATCCCTCTATTCGTGATCCTCCACCTCAGTGGGATCTCAACATGGTCTTGTCAGCCCTAATGCGAAAACCATTCGAGTCTATGGCCCCATGTGAATTAGAATTTCTAACTACGAAAATGGCATTCTTAGTAGCCATTACTTCGGCTAGAAGGATTGGAGAGGTCCAAGCTCTCTCCCTCTCTCCTCAAAGTAACCTTTAGTGTTCCATAAGGATAAAGTAGTCCCCTGTACGGTCCCCTCCTTTCTACCTAAGGTGGTTTCCGATTTTCATTTAAATCAAGAAATAGGTCTTCCTAGCTTTCTTCCTAGACGGCATGCTTCTGTGGCCAAACAGACACTGCATAACCTATATGTTCTAAGAACTTAATTTAAAATTTTATCTAGAAATGACCAAACCGTTTACAAATGCAGATCAGCTTTTCATTACTTACAATGGTCTTTCTCCTGGCAATAAGGCCTCCATCGCCAGATGGGTTGCCTCCTGTATCTCCAAGGCTGATGATTTGAAAGGGTTCGCAACACCATCCCTCAATTCTCATTTACGCACTAGACCGAAGACGAAGTCTCCAAGGTCATCCAAGACCTCAAAGCCACTTCTTGTCCCGCAGATGACTGTCCCACAAGTATTCTCAAGGAGTCCTCGGAAACATTGGTTCCATGGATTACCAAACTGGTAAATCTTTCCTTTGACGAGTGCCTGGTGCCGGACCAGTCAAAATCGGCCTGGATTACACCGTTATTGAAAAAGGAAAACCTTGATCCAGCGAACGACAACTATAAGCCCATAACAAACGTGCCCTTTATCCTCAAGATATTGGATAAACTCGCTTACCTGCAGCTACAGGCCCATGTTGAAAAACATAACATTCTGGGTACCCGTTAGTCCGGTTATAGAGCTCGTCATGGGACTGAGACAGCTATGCTTGATCTCAAATCCACCCTAGCCAGCATAGCTGATAAAAATCAAGCTGCATTGCTTATGCTGTTGGATCTCTCCGCAGACTTCGACCTAGTTGATCATAGCTTACTGGTGTCAAGGCTTGGAGAGGTCGCAAACTGCTCCGTAATAGCATCTAGATGGATAGGCTCCTTTCTGGGTCCCAGAATGGTTGGGGTCTGTGCAGGCAACAACCAATCTTTCCCCATCTCTCGAACATGCAGCGTTCCCCAGGACTCCTGTCTGTCGCCTCTGCTTTTTAATCTGTACATCCGTCCCCTTCTTGATCTCCTAAGTAAACTAGGAGTGCAATATACAAACTACGCTGACGATACTCAGGTAGTCATACAGCTGAGTGGCTCTTATAGCAGTGATGTTGAAACCATCAACAAAACATGCAAAGCCATACAGGACTGGATGACTTGCAACTCCCTTGCTCTTAATACCAAAAAAACCGAACTCCTTATTGTGTCATCTAAAAATATTCGGACTAAATTAGATACCAACTATGCCAGTTTCCCTATCGCAGATATTATCCCCGTCCAGAAGAAAGTTAAGACCCTAGGAGTTGTCCTGGACAAAACTTTCCATGAAGTCCCATGTTTCCAGCATTAAGTCTAGCTGCGGCCTCATAAACAAGCGAATAGGATACATTTGCCCATTCATCTCGGAAGAGAACTGTGCCCTCTTGTCCACGGCACTGATTAATTCTAGATTAGACTATTGCCTCTAACATCCAATCTTTACAAGTGGCTCAGAACAACGCTGTGCGCAAAATATTCAACCAGTCTCGTCGAGCACACATCTCCACATTTAGGAAAAGACTTCATTGGCTTCCGGTCAAACATCGTATAACACACAAGGTGTTTACCACGACCCACAAATGCCTTCGTCTCAGCAGTCCAACATACCTGTTGGGCCGTATTAGTGCCAAGCCTAACGAGAGAAATCTTCGCTCATCTACTGCGGTCGTCCTCAAACACCCCAAATTTAGGACAGCCAAATTTGGAGGCACTGCTCTTGATGCACAGGGCCACCTTCTTTGGAATACACTACCAGCCCGGATACGGCAGATCCAGAGCTATTGTATTCAAATGCGCCATAAAAACTCACTTCTTCAACCTGGAATAAATCATTGACTCTGTCCTCCCCTACTGCCTCTTGTGCTTGTCTGTCTTGTCTTTGTGTGCGCCCTGAGGCCTACGTGCATGTTGGCGCATTACAAAAATTAAAATAAAATAAACTCTGCAGAGACTTCGGGCTTATTCCACTAGAGCCAAGGCAGCGTCTGTAGCCTTCACTAGACAAGTTCCCATTGTAGCAATCTGTAAAGCGGCTACCTGGGCTACACCGCTTGCCTTTTGCAAGCACTATGCTATGTATACGTCTTCTAGAAATGATGCAAAATTCTGCCAAGAGGTGCTCCGCAATTTGTTAGCCTAAATCCAGTACATGCGGTCTCCTCCACCCTTATTATAAAGCATTTTAGTCTGGTCCCAACCAGTTGGGAAGGAGGGAGAGCCAGGATGACGAGAAATGAAAATCTACCTTCATGTTGATACAGCTTCTCTTAATACAGGCTCTCCCTCCTTCACAACACCCACCGAGCCATCCTTTACAGGAAGCATATACTTATATTCTACTGCCACCGGCGGAACCACAGGAACTGGTTGTGAAACGTTGGTGACGCAGGGGTAAGGTGTGGGCTAGGGCGCAAGAAGGGCCGCACGTGATCTAGGCCCTACCCCTTAAAAAATTCTTAAAGTGACAGCTATCTTTTGCAGCCAGCTTTTCCTGCCTGCAGACTCAGGCATTCCCAACTAGTTGTGAAGGAAGGTGAGCCTGGACTAAGAGAACCTGAATCACCATGAAGGTAATAGTGCTGAGCCACAACAGCAAGGCATTGTGGGCACGCAAATTAGCCCAAATGCAAACCTTTTTCTCAGGAAAGTGCTACTTTTTACATGGCTTAATCAGCCCAAGACCGACATCTGACCAAGTTGTAATCCCTTCCATCCGCAACGTCCATCTACAGAAGCACATCAGTCATTCTGGGGGAGCCTAGAAAGAATCCATAGCACAAGTGCACTATCACTCACTTCTTGCATTTCACATTCAAATGGGTATGCAGTGTTTATATCGAAAATCTCATAGTGAAACTCTCATATATATTGAGTACTTTATAAACAAAACCTGTATACTGAATGTATTTTTGGGTGGGGTAAAGGGTTACTTTTTTGGGGAAATGTTCAGTGTGTGATTTTAAGGGTGGTAAACTGGGGTTTGGGGGACCCCCTCCCCCAAAATAAAAAATTAAACATTTGGTATACAGGTTTTCGTGATCAAATACTTTGTTTTTCACTAACATTTCCGATATAAAAACATGGAACCATTCAAATGCCTTCAACCAATCATTTAAATCATTCTTAATCTCTCTAAATTTCACCCCAATACACAAGGGTTTTGTTAAATGAGAACTATTTTCATACTTTTAAAGGCCCATGAATTAAAGTAATGTAATGTAATATGATATGTAAATGAGAGGTTTTCTTAGTGAGCACCATATTGCGTTGTATTGTAATTGTCATTTGTATAGCGCCAATTTGAGCATTACTATAGTCTTGATGCACTGTTAGTGGTAATGCCCTCAGAGGACCGAAGTCCAGACTGTTGGAGGTCATGGAGCATGATCACGATGCATGTCTATTTTGCCAAAAAAGGCTTAGCCTGGCTGTCCAGGCTCCGGTAGAGGAGAAACCCATGTGGTCAGGCATATGGATGGGGGCTGAGAGGGGGGGATTAGTGGTGGCGTCAGTGCTAGAGACTTGTCGTAGGTCTGCCGTCAGAGTTGTTAAGGCGCAGTGTGGTGTAACTAGGCGGAGAGTTTGAACAGCACAACCACATTTTGTTGGCCTTGCTGTATACTTGTGTGTGCATAGCCATGCCTGTGGCCAGTAGAGGGGCGTATTATACGTACCTTTGCCGCCATTGATGGTGCTTTTTGTTGGGGCAGCAGCTCAGGTATTTGGCTTCTTCTGACGGTTCTTGCAGATAGTCTGCGCTTGGTTTGCTTCTAGTGCAGGCTGCTTGCAAGAGATTTCAGAGCGCTTGTTTATTTGTTAAGCCATTTACGACAGTTATCAATTATTATTCTCTGGTTTATTATTTTGCATAAGTGCAAACCCTTTTCACAAAATATTTGTTCAACTCTTTCACACTGTTGATATGGTAACATTCTGTGTGACAGCCACAACATGTACATGGAGGATTGTGGTTAATGGCTTAACACTAACGATCGACCAGTGGACTAGTCCACTGCCTCTTCTGACTAGTTAACCCTCGACATGGGTACACAATTGAGACCCATGCAAGATTTGTGTAAAGTTTTGAAAAACAAACAAGTGCTTCTGTAACTCTTTCTGGACCAGCCCCTCCTCCAACCAAATCAATTGGGGGTGAACACTTCTAAACCATAAGTATGGAGGTTGCCAGTTTAATTGTGTGAGTTTAGAGCCACTTCAGCCTTTTATTTTTTTTTACAAGTTTCTTATATATTTTGCTTTCAAATTTTGGATTCAAACTGGAACTGAATAATATGCACATTGGAAGTCTTATTAGTGCACCATTGAGAAGCGGTTTGTGGCCTTGTTGCTCACATGTATTGTTTCTGTAGTGGTAGCCACAGTAATGTTAGTAAATACTGACTTTAGCAAGATAAGGCGAGTCAATTTTAAATCCCACTTACCACTCCTAGGATTTCATATTCTTCAATTAGGCTTCAGATCCATTTACCAAAAAAAAAAGATATAGATATAGATAGATTTATTTATTTGGGGTTGGCTCCCCATAACAGTTGGCGGGCTGAAATGTTGTCCCAAGTTCGGCATACCAGTCTGGGGTGAACTGGCGATGGTGAAATCTGACCTACCGCACCCATTCACCCTGAACAGGGGTGGCTCTGGATCCGGCCCTGTGCTATATAAGTATATAGGCGATTTCGGGAGATTGCTGATTGTTCAAAAATAAGAAGTTATGACACAATAAAAACATACACACGGCTATAGCAGACCTGCACCTGCATGTCAGCTACAGACCTGTGCAACGCCAGGTGGTACCGCTAGTGAGTCTATAAATAAAAATAGTATGCTCTACCAGCAAGAATAACACATGTTATTGGTACTGCTTTGAATATGTTACCGATTTTACTCACTCTATCCTAATCTACCCCACCACATCTACCTTATCAAAGCATGGTTATCGCTTTCCATGCCCTCTAATTTTGGGTGGGTTAAGAACCAAAGCCAATAAATCTGGGTATCCCTAGATTGCAATCTGAGAAGAAGCAACGTAAAGCCTCTTCAGAATCATATGCCACTGTTAAGGCAGCAAATGCCAGGTTATAAAAAGAAAACAAACCGTTCCCATCGGATCCTCACACTATTGGAGGACTATAAATCACTGATTCTGTTGTACAATTATGGTGCACAAGTGATTTCCTTATGGATAAGGAAACTAAAAGACTGTTTGGTATGCAGAAAAAGGATGGGTACTACAGCGGCTTACAATTTTATGCATAGCTAACTCAAGAGCCTCATAAATCGATATAACCGCCTCCGATAGAACACTATGCAGAAATTACATGACTGTATATGTATTAAGGTGCAAACTATAGTTAAGGAGGAACACTCGGTCGCCAACACGCAAACCAAGAACAATCTTGCTCCAGCGCAAACCGCTTAGCGATAGACAACCAACACAACGGCTTTAATGCACTGCACTTGATAACCAATAACCGGGTTCAAAACTGGAACACAAAGAAATGCAATTGCTTTAAGCCATTGGACCGAGAACCTCTTTTTTGCAAGGTTGTTGATGAAAGCCTAAAAATGATCTAGACATTGTCATGGTGCTAGGTCAATTATCCGTGGTTCCTTTCATTCTGGTACAGACACATGCTGGAAATGTTTTCAAACGCATGCTGCAAACTCCCCCTCCCCAACACTATCAAAATGGGCAATCCATGCACAGTACAAGGCCACTAGAGTAACTACTTTCATTTGCCCCACGGGAGGCAATCACTACAGACAAGTGCATCTTGCATATGATGAAACAATGACAGTGTAGTTTCGAGACACTCCTTACACAATCACCATGCAACAGCCACACCAAACCAGACCATCAGATACTCATAAAAGATGAGGTTGTGGCACATATGGAAAAGGGGTTAATCAATGAGGTCTCTCTGCAAAAGGATCTCAGGAAATAGTTAATTTACTTCCATATCACAGATGGTTGAACAAATGTGATAGCTATGTATGTACATAGATTATTATAATGTGTTGAGCTTGCTTTTCATCACTTCTGTCTTCCTTCCTTCTTTCCGGCTTCCTTTCGCTCTGCTTGCATTTTTCGGGAGCCCGGTGAGTAGCGCTTGTTGCGCGTAGCTCTGCTCTTCCTTTGCGGAAGCTACAAGCGACCTGAGGGGCTTGGGAGCCTTGGCCAGACGTAATGCAGGTGTCCCGAACCTCTCACAGCTCCCACGGGACCTGCCGTCTCCTTTACCCTTCTGCTGCACACAGCACCGTTCCCGCCGTCCCCTCTACAGCCTGCTGCCTGCCTGACAGCCGTGTCCTGCTCTCCAGGCAGATGCCTCTGTTTACTGGGCGGTCACCCATTTTATGCACCTGGGGCCCATTAACTGGTTGCAGGTGCAAGTCCTTTACCTCAATTGCCTGACCATACTCCAGCATATTAGCTGGACTTGCCTGGCTATTGCAATGGTATTCCTCCACAGTCCTCTTCCTCGTCTCAGTACCAAAGTGGTGTGAATGAATTAAAGTGTGCGTAACTCCCATTTACCTCCACTTTGTCTGAGTCTTAAAGGGAAATGGTTGTGTGTAAGACAGAGGGAATGACTGACAAACCACAAAGACAGGGGGACTGTAGGGTTCATTCTGACAAGGGAATGGGGGATACCATATCTCACCCAGAGACATCCTCTCCCCAATCCCTAAGGTCCCTCCACCCAGGTGATTTTCCCCACCCCTCCCTTGAATACTAATCCCCCCCACCCCCTGCCACCAGGGTCAGGATCCAAGAGCGATGGCCTTTCCTTGGCCACCTAAGAGGAAGATCCAGGCAGAGTAGATGTGAGGATTCCCTCAGGTTCCTCATACTCTGCTAAAGAAGGAAGACTGCATGGCACTTCTGGACACGAGATGCATACTTTTATATTTCATTGTTCCAGAACCATGATCGGTTCCTTCAAAGTAGGTGTGAGGGGGTCATAAATGTGAGCTGGACAACTTGGTAAAGGTTTGTCAAAGGTTGCCATTTTGTTAACGCAAAAGGGTTTGACAAACGCCTCACGATCCCAAACCTAAATAAGATTTTGCTGCCTATCTAAATAAACAAAAGGAAAAAAGACTAATAAAAGAAATCTGGCCCTCACACACATAAAGGTAATCTGTGGCAATTCAAATGTAACAGAAATCAGTTGTATTCAACATAAATTTGCTGCAGTCTAGTGCCTCTGAATCCCTTTTCCTCGTCCCAGTACTCAGGTGGGGGGGGACGGAGGGGGCTTGTGGGACTTGAAGTCCCCAATTTTCTGATTACCTTTTTCTTCAAAGATTTCAATTCTACAATAATCCATTACAATTGTTGGGTCTCTAGGGAAGTTAATAAAGGGGTTCTCCTAGTTTTCCTGACCCGATTCCCTCCCCACCCCCTCATGCGATCCTCCAGCAGAGAACCACCCCCATGGTTGGGATCAGGAAGCAGCTGTCTTTCCCTGGCCACATGAGAAGGGTTCCAGGGCAGGGTTTCTGGGAGAATCATCTCTGATTCATCACGTAGACCAAAAGCACAACTGATGTTAATAGATCTTACATGTTGCTTAACCTCTGCACCACATGCATTCCAAAAGGTGGTAGTTGTCATGCATCTGCGCATAAAGAACATACTGGGCTGCCCCTATCTATACGACTGGCTTATAACCAGAAATAGTGCAAAAAATGCTTCTATAAAATACAGAAAACTACTTCCCTACTTCATCAATTGGGGTTCTAACCCAGTCTCAAAGAAATATGTTTCTCAGGGCAGAATTAAACACAGCAGAAACACTGGTCTACTCTTCAAAGAAGATGGTTCAGTCTTATTACAGTGTTTATTCCCCTTGAACTGCAGTCTGCCTCTTTAACCCAGTGGCTCAGTTTGCAATTTTGACGAGCAACACGTGATTGAAAAGATAGTGATGGTACGCTCCCCTTTTCAGATGATCTTTGACTTATTCCTCATAGTGTGTTGTACACCTTCACCACATTAACTTAGGGGAGATGGACAACAGGGGAAGTATTCCGAAGTGTCAGTTCTCCAGCATGGGGTCTGGCATGGATTCACATGCTCATGAATATTCCTCGTCGTCAGGCTGCGAATCCTTGGTAAAGAAAAAATCAGTATCAGTTTCGTTTCTGATCTTTCTTAGTAGTAACTAATCACTGGTCTCTGGTTCATACTGCCCTCTCCCAATGACTGCCCTCTCCCTAAGCACCGTGCCTGGCAGCCATCCTCAGATTTTTACCGCACTTTCAAGTGTTGGCAGTCCTCGTGCTTTAGCTCTTGAGCTTTTACTGCGTTTAGCAATTTTTCAAAGAGTTTAATCTCATTTTTTTCAATCAATCGAGCCTCAAGCTCCACCGTTTCTACCTCTGATCAACGGCGACCCGTTTCGGAATTTTCTACTCCCCTCAAGGGCGAAGTTTCGTCGAGCTACGCTTCTTGGAGTATTCCAGAAGATCTGAGGCCTACCTCGTGGAAATGGCCCTGGACAAGGGAAGCTCGACACCCAGATTCAAGCTGTTCAGGAACTGCCCTGGATGCGGATTACAGAATGTTTTCAAGGAGAACGAGCATTCGAGATGCCTCTACTGCCGTCATGAAGACAAAACGCACGTGAAGGACTGTGCGTTTTGCAGGAACATGTCGGAACGGACCATGAAGGATCGGCGTATCTGCCTTGCCAACAGGCTGGAAGGAAAGAGCCCAGCAGGTGAGAAGAAGAGGTCCGAGCGGTCTTCTAAGTCCTTTGAGGGCGCTCCGGCGATTGGGGGGGGGGGGGCCCCAAGAGAAGGCAAAGCACTGCGAGTCCCCGGGCACCGGGAGCCCCGAAGGGTCGGGCGCCTTGACTGCCAGGCAGGGTGCGCTTTCACCGACACAATCAACCACGAGCCAACACTCTATCTCGGGGAAGAGAAAATCTGAGAACCCGGGTAAGCTTCTGGAGACGGCCTCAAGCGCACCCAAGGTGGTGAAGGCCTTGATTCACCCGGCAAAGGCCTCCATCGAGGGAGTCGATGTCGGCCCTGGCAAAGCCTGTGGAGGCTATGCCAGTGGAGGTGACCTTGGGGCCCAGAGTTTCCCTGCCACCATGGAGGGAATTCTCTTTTCAGCCCATCGGTAAGACCCCCGTGAAGGCCCTGGTGGAAAAAGAGGGGGGGGGTGGCCATTACGGACACGGATACAGCCTCTGAGGAGGAGCTGGTTGAAGTCGTGAAAGGCCTCAAGAGGTTCGAGGAGGTCCGATCCCACGGGAGGAACCCAGAGGAGGCAGGCGAAGAGAGCGACAGGGGCGCCGCCAAGGCTCCCGTAGAGGAGCAGCAACCATTGCGCCCGTCACAACCAGAGCCTGAGCCTCAGGACAACTCGGTGGCCATTTTGATGGCAATCCAAACCTTATGTACAGATATGACAAGATTGCCCCTCACCCCAACGGACGACCCAGCAGAAGCCTTCCAAACAAGCGGAGCAGAGTTCATCCCCCCCGCCCCTCTGCCTTTCCAGCCCTCGCGGGCTGCTCAGCTTTAATCTCCTTCGCCTGATCCTACGGATGACATGGGGAATGGATACGGCCACGACGAGGACGGATGACGACGGTGGTGACGATGGTATGGGCCTTCCATCACCACCCCCTCGGGCCTCCCCGCCCGACGAAATTGGCTCCTTCCATGCCATGATTGCCAGGGCATCCGAGCTTTTTCAGCTCTGCCCTGAGGAACAGAAGGAAGGTTTCCTCTATCAGCGGCGCAAGGCCAAGAGGAAGATGGTCCTCGCGGTACCATTGATTGACGATATCTGGGAGGAGGGACTGGCTCTCCTGAATAACCCGTCCACGAGGCCTGCCAAGAGGGATCGGTACGAGAAGTAACGGGTCCCCGATTCCTTAGGGCACAGCCGACCCCCGGATTCGGTCGTCTCGGCGGCGGCCAAGAAGAAGGCGGCGGGGGCATCATCCTCAACTTCGACCTCACGGTGAGGGAAAGAAGCTGGACGCCATGGGACGACGAGTCATCTCGTCTGCTGCGACGACAATTAAGGTGGCCAACGCCCTAGCGATTGTGGCCCGCTACGACAGGGAGCTGTGGTACAAGATCGCTCCCGTGCTGGACTTCCTACCGGATGACAAGAGGTCTGAGGCCCTGGAGATCCTAGAGGAAGGTGAGGTGGTGTCGGACCACACCATAACTGTGGCCACGGATATCGCTGACACCGGATTCTGCCAGTTGGGCAACAGTGTTTGCCTTCGACGGCGGGGATGGCTCAAGACAACTGCTTTCCGCCAGGACATGCAAACCAGTGTTTTGGACATGCCCTTCGACGGGAACATGTTTGAAAAAACAGTGGATGAGTCACTTCAGGCCATCAAGACCGACATGGAGACGACTTGGGCCTTGGGAGTGTTGCAGCAACGACGGCTGCCCTTTCGGGACGCCAAAGGCAGACAGGGTTCCTCCAATGGATCCGGCGGCGGCCCCTCGATGTACCGTCAGGTGGCCCGCTCCTCGTCGCAGGAGGCCTACATAGGACGCGGCAAGTCAGGAGGACCTCGTCATTGCCAAGGAGGCCAAGGCGGCAAGGCTGCCTCCAAACAGGACTGAACCGGCTGTCGCGTCGGGCCACCACCGGAGCACCCCGGTGGGAGGCCGGTTGGCGAAGTTCGTCAGCGTGTGGGAGTCCATCTCCACCGACTGTTGGGTGCTGGATGTCCTGGCCCACGGGCGCACTCTAATTTCAAAGAAAGTGCCCCTGCATTCCTCCCGTGGCCAGGAAGGAAAATCACGCCCCTCTTCTGCTGTTAGAAGTAAGGGCAATGCTCAAGAAGGGTGCCATCGAGCTTGTCCGAAGAGGCTCTGGGGCTCCGGAGTGTACTCTAGGTATTTCATCGTCAGAAAGAAGACAGGCGGATGGCGCCCCATCCTGGACCTGCGGCGGTCAAATGCATCAAGGTACACATGTTCAGCATAGTCACCCTCCAGCACGTGCTGGGACAGCTGGAGGAGGGCGACTTCCTGTCGTCGCTGGACTTGGAGGATGCTTACTTCCACATCCCCATTCTAAAAAAGACACCGAAAGTTTCTCAGATTCGTAGTCAAAGGGCGGCACCACCAATTCAAGGCCCTGCCATTCAGGCTGAAGTCGGCACCCAGGGTGTTTACCAAGTGCCTCGCACAAGTGGCGGCGCGGCTGCGCCTGCAGAGGAAACCAGTCCACCAAAACCTGGACGATTGGCTCATCCGTGCAAGGACAAGAGAACTCGCCGTCGAACACACGGCGAAGACCGTCCAACTTCTCATGGATCTGGGCTTCTCCATAAACTACTCGAAATCTCACCTGGTCCTGTCGCAGGTCGCACTGTTTCTGGGAGCCAAGCTCGATACAGTGGCACGATTGGCCTCGCCATCGGAGGAGAGGACAAAGGCCGTCTTGGGCCAGGTGCAGCGCCTGCTGGCCACGGACGTGAGGTGAGATCCATCAAGTCCCTGCCCGGAATGATGTCCTCATGCATCTACCTGGTGCCCCTGTGCAGGGTACGGATGCATCCTCTACAAGAGTTCCTCGACGCCCGTTGGATACAAGCGATGGGCAGCTTCGAAGACAGGATCCCGCTCAACAAAGTTTTCTGTCAAGTGATCCGATGGTGGGGCACCCACGCGCATCTCGCGGCAGGCAAGGACTTTCAGACCCTGGTACATCAGGAAACTTTGACGACGTACACCTCCCTGGAGGGATGGGGAGCGCACACCAGAGATCTGCACGCGAGAGGCCTTTGGCTCCCGGAGGAGAGGTCACTTCACATCAACATCCTGGAACTCTGAGCAGTGTTCTGGGCCCTCAGGTCGTTTCTCCCGTCCCTCAAGGGCATGGTGGTTAGGATCTTCACCGACAACACCACCACGATGTTCTACATCAGGAAGCAGGGAGGCACCAGATCCCCAGCCCTGTCGAAGGATGCCCAGGGAATGTTTCTGGTGTCCTTCCATCTAGCAGGAACAAAGAACGTCATCGCCGATTCACTCAGTAGGGAGCTGCGCTCGTGCCATGAGTGGGAGCAGCGTCGGGATCAGGTGGATCGACTTTTCCCATGATGGGGCAAACCTCAGATCGACCTGTTTGCGACGGCGACAAACTCCAGGCGCCAGAGGTTTGCCAGCAGGTTTCCCCAGCCGAGGAGCATGGGCAATGCTTTCTCCTTCCCCTGGGACGGCCTGTTCCTATATGCGTTCCCTCCGTTGCCGTTGCTGCTCCGACTCATCAACCAACTCAGACAATCCCGGTGCAGGATGATCCTCGTCGCACCGCCGTGGCCGAGACAGATCTGGTTCCTGGACCTTCTGGACTTGTCAGCGTCCCCCCCAGTCAGACTGTCGACGGACGCAGATTTTCTCTCCAGAGAAGGAGGCGCCATCCTCCATCATGACCCGGAGTAGCTGAACTTGCAGACCTGGCTCCTGCAGCGCTAGAGTTTGGAGGGTACGATATCCCGGCGGACTGCAAGGATGTGCTTGCAAAGGCCAGGCCGTCAACTCTAAAGTGCTACGGACACAAGTGTAAGAGGTTCTCTGTCTGGTGCCATGCACAGAAGATTAACCCTCTGCGAATTACGTCTCCTTGTGCTGCCGTACCAGCTGTCGCTGGCCAAGGCGGGGCTAGCTCACACTGCCATCAAGATCCATCTTGCAGCAATTTCACGTTACACCAGAACTACGGGACGGTCATCCCTGTGGTCTCATCGCCTGGTGAAGGAATTTATGAAGGGACTTTTCTGATCATTCCCACCGGTCAAGGCTCCGGCTCTGGCTTGGGAGCTCACCGTGGTGCTGAACAGGCTCATGCGGCCGCCATTCGAGCCTCTGCATTCGGCACCATTGAAATCTCTGTCGTGGAAAACAGCGTTCCTTGTGGCCATCACCTCCGCACGACGAGTGGGAGAGATTCAGGCACTATCCTGCAAGTCTCCATACTTGACTTTCCACGAGACGAGGGTGGTGCAGAGGACACACCCCTTCTTCATGCCCAAGGTGCCGTTGGACTTCCACCTCAACTAGCCCTTGATGTTGCCAGTTTTCTTCCCGTCGCCTTCGTCGCCGGCCGAGAGGACATTGCACTCGCTGGATGTAGCTAGAGTGCTGAAGTTCTACGTGGACCGCACGAACAGTTTTCGGAAGACATCACAGCTTTTTGTGAACTTTGGACCTGTGAATCAAGGGAAGGCCCTCTAGAAGGCTTCCATTTCCAGATGGCTCTCCGGCTGCATCATGCACTGTCATCGGTTGGCAAACCGACTGTTGCCTGGCTGTCCAAGAGCCCATTCGACCAGAGCAATTGCTGCTACTACGGCGTTCTTGTCTGGTGTGCCCCTGCTGGACATCTGCAGGGCTGCTACGTGGAGGTCGACGCACACCTTCACGAAATTCTACTGCGTCGACCAGGATTCCAGGGAGGAGTCCAGGGTCGGCCAAGCAGTGCTGCTCAACCTGTTCGCCTGAAGGTGGGCCTGGTGAGGAGGTAAGAGTTGCTTAATGTTGAGTTGATGTAATGCTTAATGTTGAGCCTTGCCACCTCCCGTGGCTGTGCATGTGTATACTGCTATGTATTCTTATATTCATGAGCATATGAATCCATGCCAGACCCCATGCAGGAGAAGGAACAAGTTATTTACCTGTAACTGTTGTTCTCCAGCATGGGTCTGGCATGGATTCACATGCGAACCCTCCCTCCTACTCCTCTGCGGCTCTTCACTTGGTCATACTGCCACTTTACGTGCTAACAAATCTGAGGATGGCTGCCAGGGGATTGGGCTTAGGGAGAGGGCAGTCATTGGCTGGGAGCAGGATGACCCAGAGGCCCGTGATTGGTTACTAAGAAAGATGGATCAGAAACGAAACTGAAACTGATTTTTTCTTTACCGAGGATTCCCAGCCTGACGGGGAATATTCATGAGCATGTGAATCCATGCCAGACCCATGCTGGAGAACAGTTACAGGTAAGTAACTTGTTTCTTACTTGCACATTGGGACACAGACAGCGACATCAAAGGCACAGTCCACCAGAGGAAGAAGAGGAAGGTTTTCCTTTTTGGCCAATGTGCTGCTAGATATTACTTGCAAAGCTGCAATTTGGAACTTAGTGCTACATTTACACAACACCTAATGCATAAATGCAGTAGTGTTTTCGAAAGTGGGGTAAGCTGTTTCTTCATTACTTTGCTGCTATGCTTTCAACTTGCCCACTGACGCATTACAAACGCTGCTTGCTACAATGTGATAAGCATGGTGTCCAAACACATTTACTAGCCCCAGAAGACCAACGTCCTCCAGCATGGGGTCTGGCATGGATTCACATGCTCATGAATATTCCCTGTCGTCAGGCTGTGAATCCTCGGTAAAGAAAAAATCAGTTTCAGTTTCGTTTCTGAATTGTCTTTCTACTAATAACCAATCACTGGTCTCTGGGTCATACTGCCCCCAGCCGATGACTGCCCTCTGCCTAAGCCCCTCCACTGGCAGCCGTCTTCAGATTTTTACCACACGTTCAAGTGTTGGGAGTCCTCGTGCTTTAGCTCTCGAAATTTTACTGCGTATTGCATTTTTTCGAAGAGTTTGCTCTTATTATTTAGGTCAATTTGAGCCTGAAGCGCCACCGATTCTTCTTCCGATCAACAGGGATCCGTTTTGGAATTTTCTACGTCCCTCAAGGGTGGATTTTCGTCGAATTACACTTCTTGGATGATTACGGGAGACCTTTGAGGCCGACCCCGATTCGGACATGGCCCAGGACAAAGGAGATTCGACACCTAGCACTCACGGTGCCTCTACTGCCTTCACGCCGACAAGTTGAACATGGAGGAGGACTGTGCGTTCTGTTAGAGTATTTCTGTCCGGACAATGAAGGACCATCGTATTTGGCTCACCAACTGGCTGGAGGGGAAGAGCCCAGCAGCAGGTGAGAAGAAGTCGGAGCGGTCTTCTGTGACCGTTGAGGGCGCTCCAGCGATGGGGGCCCAACAAAAGGCAAAGCACTGCGAGTCCGCGGGCACCAGGAGCACTGTTGGTTCGGGCTGCCAGGCAGGGCGCAATGTCAGATGCCATCATCCACGAGGCAACGCTCTGGCTCGGGCAAAGGAAGTCTGAGAACCCGGGTAAGCTTCGGGAGAAGCCCAGGTCGATCACGACGGAGAAAGCCAAGGGTGGGCGAGGCGGTGACCCACTCCCTAAGGTGAAAGCCTTAGACACTCACAAGGTCGTGAAGGCCCTGATTTACCCGGCGAAGGCCTCGATTGAAGGAGTCGTGTCGGCCCTGGCGAAGCCTGTGGAGGCTACCCCAGTGGAGCCTACTTCCGGGCCTAGAGTTTCCCTGCCACCACGAAGGGAATCATCTTTCCAGCCGATTGAGAAGACCCCTGTGATACCCCGGGACACAAGAAAGGGAGGGGGGCATGGTAGCCATAACACCTCCGAGGATGAGCTGGCTGGCGTCAAAGCTATCCTGGACAAGAAGTTTGAGGCCTACGTGAAGGATCCCGACGAGGCGGACGTGGAGAGCAACGGTGGAGCTGACGAGGAGCCGTGGGCCATGGAGGAAGCTGAGACCCCGTGCCCCAGCAGTCGCTCCCTCCACAACCGATGCCTGCGCCTCAGGACAATTCAGGAGCAAACTTGATGGCTTTGCAAACCCTGTGTACGGAGATAAGGACAAGGTTGCCCTTACCCCCAGCGGACGATCCAGCGGTGCCTGGACTGTCTGGGAGCACACCGAACAAGCTGAGGTGGATCCAGCCTCCCCCCTCCCTTTCAGCCTTTGCCTCCATCCCCTCCACCGAGGGATGAGACTGGAACGGAGACGGGGCCGGACGACAGTAGTGACAATGGGATGGATCTCCTATCACTCCCTGCCCAGGCCCCCCACCCTCTCCTTGGACGAAATTGGCTCTTTTCACGCCATGATCGGCAGAGCATCTGAGCTTTTCCAGCTGTGCCCCGAAGAGCAGAAGGAAGGTTTCCTCTTCCAACGTCAGGAGGCCAAGATGAAGACGGTCCTCTGTCCCGTTATTGGACGACATCTGGGACGAAGAACTGTCCCTGCTGAAGAACTCGTCCACGGCCCCTGCGAAGAGGGACAGGTACGAGAAGTAGTACCGGGTCACAGACTTAGCTCCTATGTGCCTCAGAGCACAGCCGTCCCTGGATTCGGTGGTCACTGTGGCAGCCAAGAAGAAATCGACAGGGGCGATGGCATCAACTTACACTTCCCCACTGAACGGCGAGGGGAAGAAGCTGGACGCCACGGGACGGGTCATTTCGTCGGCAGCAACGACCATCAAGGCGGCCAATGCCCTCGCGATTGTGGCACACTACGAGAGGGAGCTGTGGTTCAAGATCGTTCCCCTCCTGGACTTCCTCCCAGACGACAGAGCGAAGGCCCTTGAAATCCTACAGGAAGACGAGGTGGCTTCAGACCACGCCATCATGGTGGTCAGGGACATCGCCGACACTGGCTTTTGCCAGATGAGCAACAGCGATTGCCGGCGCAGTTGGCTCAAGGCCACCGATTTCCATCAGGACGTGCAGACCAGGGTATTGGACATGTCCTTCAACGGTAACAACCTGTTGGAAGGTGGTGGACGAGTCGCTACAGGCCATCAAGGCGGACACCGAGACGGCCCGTGCCCTAAGAACTATTTATCGACGAAGGCCGTCCTTTCGGACCTCCGGAGGCAAATCTCAAGGTGGCTCCAAAGGATTTGGCGGCAGTCATCGTCCTACCGTCAAGCGTTCCTCGTCGCAGGAAGCTTACAGAGGCTGTAGCAAGACTGGTGGATACCATCGTCGCCAAGTAGCCCAGGGTGGCAAGGCCTCGGTGAAACAGGATTGAACCTGCCGTGACGTCGAGCCCCCACCTAAGCACCCCAGTTGGAGGCCGGCTGGCGAACTTCGGCGTGTGGGAGTCCATCTCCATCTCCAACGACCATTGGGTGCTGGATGCTTTGGCCCAAGGGCACACTCAGGAGTTTCAAAGAAAGTGCCCCCATTTCCCTCCTGTGGCCAGGACGGAAAACCACATTCCACAGCTGCTTCTGGAGGTACGAGCCATGCTCAGAAAGGGCGCAATAGAACTCGTCCCAAAGAGGCTCCGGGGTATACTTGCGATACTTCCTCGTCCGAAAGAAGACAGGCGGCTGGTGACCCATCCTGGACTTTCGGCGCCTCAACAAATACATCAAAATCCAGAAGTTCCGGATGGTTACCCTTCAGCACGTGCTGGGAAAGCTGGAGAAAGGCGACTTCCTGTCGTCGCTGGACTTGGAGATTGCTTACTTCCACATCCCATACACAAAGGACATTCCTACGTTTCGTGGTCCAAGGGTGGCTCTACCAGTTCAAGGCCCTGCTCTTCGGGTTGAAGTCTGCTCCAAGGGTCTTTACCAAGTGCCTGGCACCGGTGGCGGCGTGGCTGCAGGGGGATCCAAGTTTACCCCTACCTGGACGATTGGCTCCGAGCAAAGTCAAGATAATTTGCCGGCGACCACACCGCGAAGACCATCTGCCTGCTCATGGAACTGGGTCTCTCGATCAACTTTGTGAAGTCCCTGCTCTCGCTGTGGTTATTCGGAAGCCGACTTTGTCCACCTGGCATGGTCCTGTCCCGAAATAGGAGCGTTCTGGACAGCGGTCCTAGGGAAAATATCAGCAATAATCGGAGTGCAACTGGATCCCGACCCAACACTGACCCTGTTGGGCTTAACCAACCAACTACCAGAGTATACCAGGAAACTGGCGAACCTACTCCTTGTCCTGGCACGCAGACGAATAGCTTGCAACTGGGGCAGAGGACGCCACCAAAACTGAAGCAGTGGCTACAGGATGTCACCTATTGTCAAGATGTCGAAACAAACTACACACGGACTCTGCCCCTCCACGCACATCCCCCAGACATCTGGGGCCTGTGCATAGCATACCTGTTAGATGCAGACGACGACACGATCTCGGTCTCCTCCACCAATACAAAACCGACACGAACAACCAGAAACCTCAACAGCAGCCACGAGTGCCAAATAACAACGGCAATTGAACTGATAAGAAACAGTGCTTAATATCAAGTGGGGGACCGAATCGAGGAGGGGAGGGTCAGGGATCACGTTGACCAGTGCATGGTCTTGTAATGTCATATTATATCATTGTTGAAAACCAATAAAGAAAGTTGCAACAAAAAAAACCTTTGAAGTCCCACTTGGTACCGTCGCAGGATGCCCTGTTCCTGGGAGCCAGACTCAAGACAGTGGCGCGGTTGGCATCACCGGAGGAGAGGACGAAGGCCATACTAGGAAAGGTACAACGGCTGTTGGCCATGGAAGTGGCCAGAGTGAGGTCCATCAAGTCCCTTCTTGGCATGATGTCATCTTGCACCTACCGTGTGCGCCTGTGCAGGCTGCGAATGCGACCACTGCAGGAATTCCTCTAAGCCCGTTAGATGCAAGTGGCTGGGAGCTTCGAAGACCAGATCTCCCTCTACGAGACTTTCCGTCAGGCGATCTGGTGGTGGGGCACCCGCGGTATCTCGTGGCGGGCATGGACTGCCAGACTCCAACACACCAGGAAACTGACAACGGACGCCTCCCTGGAGGGATGGGGGGGGGGGGGCACACACCGGAGTTCTCCTTGCAAAAGGCCTTTGGCTCCCAGAGGAGAGATCCCTGCACATCAACGTCCTGGAGCTCCGAACCGTGTTCTGGGCCCTCGGGTCTTTCCTTCCGTCCCTCAAGGGCAAAGTGGTACGTATTTTCACCGACCACACCACCACGATGTTCAACATCCAGAAGCAGGGGGGCACCAGATCCCCAGCCCTATCCAAGGAGGCGCAGGATCTGTGGCACTGGGCCGTTGCCCAGTGGACGTTCCTGGTACCTTTTCATCTGGCAGGAGTGAAAAACACTGTCGCTAACTCACTCAGCAGGGAGCTGCGCTCTTGCCACGAATGGGAGTTTCAGCAAGATCAAGTGGATCTCCTATTCAGGCGATGGGACAGTCTCCAGATCGACCTGTTCGCGACGGCGACGAACACCAAGTGCCAGAGGTTCGCCAGCAGGTTTCCCCAGCCGGCGAGCATGGGCGATGCATTCCTCTTCCCCTGGGATGACCAGTTCTTGTACGCGTTCCCTCCCCCCCCCCCCCCGTTGCCATGGCTTCTGCGACTCATCAGTCAACTCGGACGGTCCCGGTGCTGGTTGATCCTCGTCACACCGCTGTTGCTGAGGCAGATATGGTTCCCAGACCTTCTGGACTTGTCAGCATCCCCCCCAGTCAAACTACCGACGGACGCATATCTTCTCGCCAGGGAAGGAGGCGTCATCCTACATCAGGACCCGGGATTGGTGAACCTGCAGGCCTGGCTCCTGCTGCACTAGATTTCAGAGGCTAAGATATCCCAGCGGACTGCAAGGAGGTACTTGCAAAGGCCAGGGCGTCCTCGACTCTTAAGTGCTATGGACATAAGTGGAAGAGGTTCTCTGTCTGGTGCCGTGCACAGAAGATCAACCCTCTACGGATTATGGGCCCTCAAGTGCTGCCGTACTTGTCACTGGCCAAGGCGGGGCTGGCCCATGCCTCCATCAAGATCCACCTGGTGGCCATCTCCTGCTACACCACAACTCCGGGGCAGTTGTCGCTGTGGTCTTACTGCCTGGTGAAGGAGTTCATGAAAGGACTGTTCTGCTCGTTCCCGACGGTGAAGGCTCCGGTGGGAGCTCAACATGGTGCTGACCAGGCTCATGGGTCCCCCATTTGAGCCCTTGCATTTGGCACTGCTGAAGTTCCTATCGTGGAAGACAGTATTTCTTGTGGCCATCACCTCCGCACGACGAGTTGGAGAGATCCAGGTGCTCGCCTGTAAACCTCCATACCTGACATTCCACGAGACGGTAGTGCTGAGGACGCACCTCTCCTTCATGCCCAAGGTGCTGTTGGACTTCCATCTCAACGAGCCCTTGGTGTTACCCGTTTTCTTCCCATCACCTTCGTTGCTGGCTGAGAGGACTTTGCACTCGCTGGATGTGGCTAGAGCGCTTAAGTTCTACATGAGCCGCACAAAGGGTTTTTGGAAGACGTCACAGCTGTTTGTGAACTTTGGACCTGTGAACCAAGGGAAGGCCCTCTCGAAGGCTTCCATTTCCAGATGGCTCTCCGGCTGCATCATGCACTGTCACTGGTTGGCAAACTGACCGTTGCCTGGCTGTCGGAGAGCCCATTCAACCAGAGCGATCTCTGCTACTACGGCGTTCCTGTCTTGTGTGCCCCTGCTAGCGATCTGCAGCGCTGCTACATAGAGGTCGACACACTTTCACAAGATTCTACTGCGTCAACCAGAATTCCAGGGAGGAGTCCAGAATCGGCCAGGCAGCGCTGCGCAACCTGTTCGCTTGAAGGTGAGCCTGGTGAGGTCAGATATGCTTAATGTTGAGTTGCTGAAATGCTTAATGTTGAGCCTTGCCACCTCCCGTGGTTGTGCATGTGTGTATTGCTATGTATTCTTGTATTCGTGAGTATGTGAATCCATGCCAGACCCATGCTGGAGAACATGTTACAGGTAAGTAACTTGTTCCTTACTTTGGTTGGCACTTGTTTTGGCAAGGTCAGGATCTTGAACCTGTTAAGGGGTTTGGGGAGGTTTGCAATACCTCAACCCTCCACAAGGGTGCTATGAATGCGATTACCAGTGCCGCTCTGTCATCCAATGCCTTCTCTTCGCTTGCAGAACTTCAACTCCCAGAATACACCTGGAAGCAACAATGAAAACCCTGACCAGAACCAAACAAGATAGAAACTAGGAATGTGGCAACTTAAATGGACTTGGAACATCACCCAGAGCTACAGAAAGGCAAACAACTCATCGCTGTGTAAGAGGAACAGTCTTTCAGACCCATATCATGCCAGAGAAACCCTCGGAGACTGTTACAAAAATGATGCTCGGAAAGGAGGCAGGGCTTAGATTGTTTTAAAGCCTTCCCAGCTACTGGGGAGCGAAAGGCCAGCACAGATTGGCCCAAGTCAGGTGAGCGCTGGAAACTGTGGCGGGGCCATTAAAAGCAGACGGCACACAGTATAAAAGGAAAGCAAGTGAAAGGCAGTGTGTGGTTTGCAGCAGAGAAGTCAGGATGTGTCAATGTGTGGAGCTGGACGAGAGACCAGACTGAGGATGGGTGGAGGAGCGGAATTCTGAACTGTTGGTGGCAGAGTTGGAGTAAAGTACAGATGAGGTGTTAGTAATGAGAGAGAGTGGTACCAGTTTGTGAGTGAAGCAGTGAGTGTTGGAGAGAGAGAAGGTTGTCGTGACACAAGAGTCGGAGACTGGAGTAGGGAAGAGATGGTTGTAGGAAAGTGAGAGGGAGTGGGTTTCGGAGGACAGTGAGGTTAGTATAGGGGTGTAGAAGAGTGCAGTAGAGGCGATGACAGAATAGTGAGAGTAGCAGAGTGAGGAGGGGTGAGAGTAGCGGAGTGAAGAGCAGCGAGTGCAGAACATCGGAGGAACAGAAGGAGAGTGAGAGGAGAAGGGGTATTCAAGTGGAGGACAGAGTCGCAAGACCAAGGGAAATGCAAGAGACAGAGGAGTGGGCGGTTGAAATCGAAGGACCAGGGTGTCTCATCGACACCAGCATAAGCAAATTCTTATTAGTCAGTGTATCCAGGTGACTAGTTAGTTGGACACCTTAGAAGAACCTCAGAGGTGATAGATGAGGCTTTCTGCCTTTAGACCTTCACCTCGGTTTTACCCATCTCTGGTCTACCAGGCCAGTGGTGATTAGGGAAGTGTGAGGGTGCAGAAGTAAGGCTTAGACAGAATGGTGGCATGTTTCTGGGCAGAAACTATTATAGAAGAAGGGGTTAGAAAAATGCCTCTTTAGCCCAAAAATGTTTCTCTGCTGCAAAGAAAACTAAGCAAATTGTCAATGTGTAAAACTATGAAGTCTGTCACTGTTGGGTCTCAAAAAGCCTACCTTTATCCTTAACACTAATAACTTAAACCAATTTTGCTAGTATGATCTCTTCCCAAAGTAAAGTGTTCTTTATAGATCCAACCAACAGAATAGTTCCCGGTCTCTCGGTTAATCAAAACTGGTAAAAATTAATAAATGTTCATGGATGTGGGACTCCATGGTTAGAGTCGTAATATTTTCCCCTAGATGCCTTCTTGTAGTGCTAGCCTCCTTCTGAGGCCACTCGGGTCTGTTTTCTTAAACAAATGTCAATGGGTAGTTCTCCAGAGTATGCTTCTTATATTTGTACTATTTAACCAAACAACTTGGCACACTCCTTTTACCAAGCATAGGATTTACTTTCACTAAGTAGTCTTCTCTTATTTTTGGTGCAGGTCGCTGGCTCACATTCTTCAGAACAGCTTGGTTTACTTCCTTGGCAATCAATTGTCCTCTTATGGACTATCCCTCTCTGGGTCCGAGATTTGAACTATTCGGAACTGCAATTATCCTTTCATGAACTTCTTATTTGGGTGTGGGTCCCAGACTTGTATTCAGAACTGGCTTGGTTTACTCTCTCGCCAAGCAGTTGTCCTCTTGTGGACTGTCTCTTTTTTGGGTGCGTTACCCAAACTTGCAATACTATAAATGGCTTTGTTTCTGTTTCTCATATAGGTGTGGGTACCAGATTTGCACTTCGATTCCAGGGTCCCAGACCCTCTTATTCCAGTTTCCGCTTTCACCCACTTGCTTCCTTGGACCTTAAGCACCTTTCTGGTAAACCACACACCTGTTTGTGTTTTCCTTGCAGGTACCAGGGTATCCTAACCGCTGCGTCGTCTCTCAAGGCTCTGCTAGTGTTTTCTGGTGATGGGGACGCACAGAGGATTTACCTGGCAGCAGCACAAGCTGTCCTTGCTTCCTGGACCATGTTCGGGTTCTCCTCCTCCACTCGCGGCTACCCTTCTGCTGACTCTTGTCTGCACGGCCGGTGCATGGCTTGCCGGATTCCTACTTGGAGGACAGTGATCCCCGCCCACCCCCCACCCTCCCCGCAGCTCAGCTGCGTTTAACTTCCCACTCTAGATAATGGAATTGCTTTGGTCCAATCACATATATTGAGAAGCTAGAGCGCTTACTCTGCTTCTCCAGAGTGATGGGTCATCATCTTCAGTACTCAGAATATAGCCATATGCTATGCCTCATACTTTGTAGTCTCTGATGTTTTAATCTGGTCAAGTGGATTCAGTTGACTAACTTGACAATGGCATATATTGGCGTGATCAAAAGTGGAGGGAGGATTTAGCATTGGAGAATGGTTTAGGTGTATTGACACTGGGTGGGGGGGAAATACCGTGTCCTCTGAGCATTGTCGTCCCCAATCACATAAGGGGCTTCCTCCCCCATGTGATCCTCCCCCGGTCCACCACCCCAGGGGGACTATTGTATTGTGGACACACCGCCCTTTCTCCATGGAAAAGGTCTCCCCTTGGGGGAGAAGGGACGACACCATCGGACTTGTCACAGAAGCCTAGGTGAGGATGGAGGAAGCCCATGGGATATGAGAGAGAAGGATGGCCCTTAGTGACCCCACTTCATCCTACCAGAACAAACCAGTGGTTGCCTTATGTTAATTAAAAACCCCTGAACTTTGAGTCAGTTATTAAAGACAACTGGTTTAGTCCCGTGCACCCACCAAGCTTCCCTGGTCAGACAAATCACTTTGCTCTATCCTGACCTTCTCTATTGAACAGAGTTTCAATAAGCCATCTGATGGTATAGGCACTGAGGTGCAGTCTGGGAGCCAGCACATAAAGGAGTGATAGTGTGATAGGAAATTCCCTGTTGATGCCTAATTTTAATTCACCAACCACTCTTAATAGACACAAGCAACAAAAAGGTTATTACTGGCTTATTAATGTTTGCCGGTATCCGCAGAAATATTTGGAAAAAACAAAACTGGTATATTAGTTAGAATTTCGGATGTACAAAAATGTTGTACAGCCGAAAACGTCAAATCCATATAGCATTCAATGCCATTGTAGTGAACAAGGGTGCGGGGGTGTCCCCTGCACACTTCACTATAATGGCATTGGGGTTCCCCCGCTCCCAATTCAAGTTTTTTTTTTTTCCAACAAAGGACCCTGCAACACTGGTTCCGATCCATGTAAGTTAAGGTAACCGGCGTCGTAGAGGGATGGAGGAAACTGTGCGACACACAGAGGTGTGCCGCCAACAGGTAAGTAAGAGTTTTGCATTCAATGAACTTTTTTTTTCCTCCCTCAGACATTTTGCATTTGAATATTTCATGGGCATCCATGTTTGCCATATGTATAAGAACGTTGTTCCTAAACTAAACATGTATGTATAATTTAAACAACTTAATGTCGCACAGAGCATGTATTTCCACAAAAAGGGAAATTGAACATTTTTGTTTTTAACCAAAGACAGTCTTATTCCTAAATAAAATAAATATTAAATAGCAATTAGAAAAACACAATCTAAAGTTACCCAACACACAGGAAACAACCTGCACAATTAATGATCCAAGTCCAGAATTATCTCAAATGTTCATTAGTCATTTAATATCATAACAGAACATTGCAACACAATTTGGAAATACAGTAACTTAATACCCTGTGGCGAATTACTCTATCTGTGGAGGTTTACATTAATTTAGAAAAAGTGAAAGTTAGCATTCATAGTGCTTTAAAGATGTACACATGTATTGCACTGAATACACTAGTTGAAAGGATGTCATGGCTGCTGGACAAAACGTAACCACTGAAATGTTTATGGTTACCAAAGCAACCACCATGCACTACTCATAGTCACTTCAACTATTTGACGTGGAAAGTAGCTTCTTCAATATTTACAGTTGATTTAGGCTTTGTTTTAGAATTTAAAACTAAAACTTTATATAAGCATTCTGGGAGGACAACTGTGTTTCCTAGCTGTTTTTGTTCCTCATGCCCTGTGGGAACTGGGTATGTCATCTGATGGCATGTGCTGGACTGTAGAAGATTTATGGTTCTTTTGGGGTTACCAGTAATTAGCAATGTTTGTGATGTGTGTTTTGCACTGCAACCATAATCTCTTTTCAACTGTATTTCTTTTTATTTTTTTTATTAAGGAGCCTATCACTTTTGACTATAAATGTACTTTGCTTTTTTTTCCCCATGTTTCTTTTTATATCATAGACTATACTAGCCATATTGGTTACTAGGCATAACTTGTGGTCATACCATGTGGTCACTGATCTTAGGGTATGGGCAATGCACTGCAAACATATCCACAGTACCCATTTGGCATGGTCTTTGGCGATGCTTAATGAAGTAGACCAAATTAATGGTGAGGATATTGCAGGTATTTGCATTTTGTGTGCACCTAAGCCTGTTTTTCTTCTTTGTACATCTCCTAAAATAGCGTAAGTTTTTTGAATGCCATTACAATTGTTTATCCTCTAAATATGCTTTGTCTTCTTTCCTTTAGGTGACCGAATTATAAAAGTTAATGGTGAAAGTGTTATAGGGAAGACATATTCCCAAGTAATCTCTTTAATTCAGAACAGGTGAGAATGATTAAAGTGTGATTCTTGCCAAAAATCGAATGTTTTTTAGATTTAACAGTATTAAAAATATTCTGATAAGATTGCTACTCATTTTATTAATTTACTTTTTTAATGTGCACCAGTTGTAACATTGATACCTCAAGCAAACCAGGGTCACATCCATTATTTTGGCATTAATTCTAGGGGAAATGTTTCACAATATTATGAACTGCCACTTTGTACAACATGAAAACATGTTTTTCAAAAACAGCCTTGTCTTGAGTTACAACCTCATTTGGCTCTACAAATGTACTTGTAGCCGTTAGAAGAGCTAAAAGTAGTTGTAATAGCAGTGCATTGCCCCTAAAGACATATAATAAACTGCTGATCCATTCTTCTATGTGTCAGTTATTTAGCATGTAAAAATATGGCAAAGCAGTGACCCATAAACATTTACAACCTAAGCCATTGCCTTTTGACAAGTCCTACACTTAAACTGATCTCTTTCCGTAGTTGAACCTGAATTGATACTCATCCTAATTGCTCTTTTACAAACAAGTGGTAACGGCAAGCGTCTTTAGGTTTTTGAATATTTTACACTGAGCATTGCTGGTGAAGCGTTTAACATGTCCCTCCTGTGTCAGGATGGAAAAGCTTTCTGGGGTATGACATTTCTGTTGATTCAGACACAGGTGCCTAAAACATACCCAATAGTTCACAGGCAATAACCAAGACTGGGAACTATTATGAAAACATGTTTTGATTGGTTGTCATTGGTATCACCAAATTAAAACATATTGAGCTCTGCATAGAAAATGGAGCAAGAAAGGCTAGCAGTCATTGGATTTTCACATATTGTAAGATGGTAGATTGCAAGATCTGTACCTACAGAGCTACCCTCTCCAGAGATAACTTGTTACAGCATACTACATGATCTCAGAATTTCCACCAACGTGGTAGGCTATGATTACAGATGTATGCTATAATTTGCACAAACAAAGTTGTTCCGTATGGTTCACACTTTTCCATCTGCCAAACAACTATAAAACGGATACAATTTGTAAATATTTGAAATAGAATGTGTGTAAACATAGCAGACACATGTACCAAAAAAGATTTGAAGCCAAAAGTACTTTTTAATAATTAATCAAAACACAACCTGGATAACAGTAATCATATCTCTTGTAGTACCATAAACCTATTCCAGTAGCCTGTTTGGATAAAATACCTATCAAGGTTGCAACATTTCATGGTTAAACCACTAGTTGGGAAGACCAATTCGAAATAAAACCATTTAACATGGTTAAGCCATGAAAATGTCTTTAGGTCGGCCATGGGTGTAACTTCTTGTAATACAAGCCTTATAATAGTCCTCTTCGGACCAAGACCCTGTGAGAATCCATCATAAGACTGATTTCACAGCAATTTGAGCATCTATACCCTTCACACCTACTTTGAGGTACAAGGGCAATAAGTGGTGTTGTGGTAGGTGCTTGTCATAAAACATGAAAAAGATATTTTCTGTTTTAGTTGGTAAGCTTTTTACAGTAAGCCCAGAGAGTACAATTTTAAAGTAGCCAAAGTAACTTGAACGAGGGTCAAATTTGCATTGCCCAAGAACCTTTTGTAGAAAAGGATATTCCTAAATAGTACTTATTCTTAAGTCCCCAAAGAACCTGCTACAATAAAGTTATTGCAAAAAAATGCAGGATCTTCTGAGTTCCATTATTGTGGTTTTACAGTTATTAATCGATAGAGCCTGCCTCTGACCAAAAGGAAAGGTCTGTCATGGTCATCAAAAGCACATTGCATAGAGTTCGATGAGCCAAGGATATTTATCAATCATTGGCACATCTGCCTCTGTCTGTGAGCTCATCATCAACTCCATCACACAACCCTGGTGCTCCCTTATGTAAGTTTCTTGTGATCTGCAATAATTGACTATGCCAGTGTTTTACAAACATAGCGGCTCCATGGCTCTGATGGCGGGGGGGAGGGGCTTACTTTCTTTTCCAATATTACCCAGAACTTGGTCCTGTTTACTGTTACAAAGAATGCTGTCGGGTCTACAAAAGCTAACTAGGGGTGACCTTTCTCGAGAACCCAATACTTCACAATAAACACAAGCACTCTAAAAGATGGATCAATACTCCTGTGTCCTTTTTGTAGGATGCACACAACTGGTAGACAAAATTTGAATCAGAGTTGCTAGATTTATTTAAGGATTTGATAAAACAATATCGCGGTGGACAACTGCTTAAAGTGCATAGGGGGGGGTTCTGTCTAAAGCTAATAAGGGATAACTTAGGAAAAACAGCAAAGACAAGGATCATGTTAAAGTAGGGTTGGTTAGGTAGGTGGCTGCCTTGCATCCAAAGATTCTCTTTTTGATTGTAAATCAAGTGCCAAAACGTAATCCAATTGTTTTATGGGTACGCCCTCCTCTAGTTCAAAGCAAGAGTCTAATGATGCCCAACATAAAGTTTCCAACTAAGCTTACACAGTCTCTTAGGCTTAAGGGTAACCCAGCTCTAAAACACAAAGTCCAGTCCTTTAGGCAACACCCACTTCCCAAATCCTGGCTTCAATAAAGTCCAGCCCTAATCTATAGCAAAAGTCAAATGCAGAGTTTCTGGTGCAAAATACCTCTGGTAGTACGCCAAGTGCCTGGGGTGCTCCTGCATTCAGCATTCCAGGTACTCTTGTCAATGGACAGTAGTGCCCTTCACACTGTAGCTAGGGGTATTAACCCCCTTAATCCCCTGTGGGAAATTTAAAGTTGGGCTATCACCCCTCCCAACTACTGGGGTTGCAGGTAAAGTAGTATTTTCTCCCCCTCACCTGAGCGTCTTTATTAGCTAGTAGATTTCATCTTCTTACCACAGGTCTTGTGTTTCTCGTTCTCTCTGGGGGGCTACTGCTAAAAAGCCCAGGCTTCTGGGTCTTCAATTCCATCCAGAGATCCTGTAGTATGGGTGAGTTCAGTCAATCTAACCCCTAGTGGTTCAGTGTATTTCTTCCACACTCTGCACAGTTTCTTTTGTAAGGGTCACCAGGCATCCACCACCTTCCTCCCATGTAGTCTCCTTTTTCATCCAGGTAACAAGTCTGCTTCCTCTAGGTCTGACACACCAATGGACTTTTCCTAACCCCTTTTACACCCATGAAACAGTGGGACTCCAATTTCTCTTGGGATTGGCTCTTTTGTGAAGTGACATGCTTCATGCACTCAGATTTGCCAGGCCTGCTAGGTTTCTTAAATTAATTTATTATTACAGTTAGCCTGTGATTGGTTCATTTTTAAATTGGACTCTTATTCTTCCCACATGGGATTATTAGTATTTTGTTTTTAGTCTGTCCTCTTTATTGGCATCAACACATTTACAGTCAAGTGCAGGATTCCTGCAGACATCATGTTACTAGATACCAACCAGATTTGAACTTTTCTCCCCACCCCCAACCAATTTTAAACACTCCCCGTGCCCCCCCCCCCTCTCCCTCCCCACACCGCCCTTGCCACCACGCTATCCCCAACTGTGTTCCGGCCCTCTGTATAATAACATTTGCACGCATCACCTTCTGAAACCCTAACAAGACTCTGGTTTTCACCACTAGAGGCTGGCATTTGTGATGTTGCGGTCTATTCCTATGGGGTATTCTAACTCTTGGCCCTGATCCAGGTCTTATTACTCCAAATTCAAAGCCCATTTATTAATGGTCCATGTAAAAGGAGGAAAAGAGTTAAGTGCACCAAGGCTAGAGAATGTTTTCGATCCATGCTGTCAATATCCGAACAGTATTGTGGTTAATAGAAGTAACCCTCAATGCCAATTCAATTCCCCCCTCACACCATTGCCCAACTGAAACCCCCCTCCTGCGCTTTTATGGGATATTTGCAATCCCATTCCATCTCACCCTTCCCATTTTCGACCAATACTGGGAAGAAGAGGCAACCATGAGTAGTGGGGATTACCTGCATGGAACACCTTGAGAAACAAAAGGAAGACTGCCACCTACTACCATTATGTTGTCCCATTAATAGGGTCAGGCATTTCACACTGACTACTCACACCGGACTCTTATTTTAACTTAGTATAAAATGTGTGGTTTTGCACAATCAGGGGAGTGAGCTGTGAATCCGGAAGGAAGTAGAGGAGCAAAGGAGCAGGGAGCTGAAGGGAGAGTAGCCTGGATGATCCTGAGGAGAGCGTTCCTGGCCTGGTGCCTGTGCGGGGCTGCAGCATGGGTAGAGAGCTATGTCCCCGGGCAGCCGGATTGAGGCAGCGTGTGAAGGAGTGCTTGTTCCCTCTGGACGTGTGCCAGTCTCAAGGGTGTCTAAGGAGCAAATGGCGAGACCCTGACCTCGATCCCAAATGCCCTGAGATGACCGCTCGCCAGCGCAATGCTGCCTGGTGAGTTTCAAAGGGGAAAGTGATGAGAAACTCTTGAGTGTGCGACTAGCTGGAGCAGTAAGAGAGAAAGGACAATTTGCAAGTGGCATGCAGCGGAAAGAAAGATACCAGTGAAACGGAGAATTGAGTTTAAAATGTTATGTCTGGTTTATGAATGCCTCAATAATACAGGCCCTATCTATCTAACCAGGAAGCGTTTGGACTATAAACCCAAGGGACTCCTACGATCCATGGATAAAATTATTCCAACCTCCAGATTTGTATACAGGGGATGGGGGGGGTTGGTGGGATAGACGCTTCTCGATATATGGGCCTAGACTATGGTACCTGCTACCATTCCACATTCGTAGCATTGCGTCTCTATCCATTTTGAAAATCTCTAAAAACCCTTCTGTTCAAATCACTGCACTCTCTGAAGTGCATCTAATGGTATATTTTCGGCATGAACGCACTATGACCGAATTAACTGTGGTATACGTGCATACAAATAAACCTTTACTGTCCTCTCTGTAGCCGGCCAGAGGATAGTCAACGGCTTAGTACCTGTAAGAATGGTGAAATGCACATAGGACTCCGGCGGTGGTACTAATTCTACACATCGATGCTTCCCTTGAAACAACCTTCTCCCTACCAAACTGTATCCAGCTCCCTCACCCTCCCAGCACGCTCTGTTTCCAACCAACACTATCTGCCCCTCACTTAGTTTACTCAAACTTTGCAACCATGGGGGCTGGAAAGGCCATAACTCCAAACCACAGAGTCGTCCCCGGTGTAGAGATCAGATATCGGGAGTCATTGTTGGGTGGTTGGATTTCCCATACTTCATGATGTGTTACCCACTCCGTTATATCATGCCCACTGTCCAGGTTGTATTCTACAGGCCAGGGCCCATAGTGCTGTGATTGGCACATGCACTGTGAACGAACACCCTTTATCTTCACAGTACCAACCGCTGCACTTCCAGAAGTTACTCCATTGCAATAGACTTGCAGGTATCCCAGAGTTATTCTTCAATTTTGGCCTACTATTATGTCGCACATCTTCACTGATGGATATCAATTGCATGTTCAGATAGTCTTGCACCTTTTCAAACACCATGTCCCGCTCCAGGTTCCTTCCTGCTTCCAGTCCACCAGTCTCTGAAGACTTTGGTAAACTGACTCAGGGTGCCTATTTCATGGAGCTTGCCAATACGTACCACACTGCTTTTAAGATCTGCCCCAGAGATGGTCTTCTCACGTCAGTCAACTTGACCCTCTAAATTTGTACATTTTATATATACCCCATGTTGCAAGTGCATTATTAGCCTCACTCCACATGTTACATCGTGGATTATACACTTGAGTATTCTTTGTAAACTCACCTATGTGAATCATTAGGGACTGCTAATGCTGAATCATAGTACACGGTCGATTGTCTAGAGTGTCTGAAAACTGGCAATGAGCATCAGTAGAAGTCGAATACACCCTCACTGACCTGGTACTATTTTTCATGTTCACTATTGTTAGCAAATCATGCTAACGTACTGGGTGTTCCTTCCCTTTACCTGCTACAGCACTGAGATCCTCCAGTTCACAGTGCCCTGGCACCACAACTCTGTGCTTAGCTATGGACACACTTATGAAATCTGGAGCTACACCTCCATTTCCACGGAGTTCTTTCCATGCTGTCACCCTCCTGGTTTATGTCCATTGCTTATAGCTGTATATGAGCTTAGAAATCATTTTGTTTCTCTTCCTAGTAAAAGAATAGGGAGACAGTATATTAGATCAGCAATATGTGAGGCCTCTGATACATATAGTCCCTTTTTCTGTTGTAGTAGTAGGTATGTTAGTAGTTGCACTTGTTTCTCGATATCTAAGGGTATGCTGGGGTTTCACTGTGGGCTCTTCCATTTCAAAGTACAGAACCTTTAAATCATCGTCATCACTCATCCAGATTGGTAGAGCCTCACCGAAGGAAGGTACTATCCCCCACCCCTCAGACATTTGGCTGGCCGTGTTATAAACCCCATTCAAAGCTCCACCTCAGATTTCCAAGCTCCGTTTAGGTCACAAGTTCCCCCTTGCTAATGCACTATCCATCGTTTCTTATACCACAGCCAGGCCCGACATCACCCTATGCCACAATGTTAGTCAAATTTTTCATAGCGTATATCGTTTGCACAATTGTCATTTTCTCCCATAACTACATTAGTGCAGGCCAGTACCGACAGGCAAATCAGCAAAGCAAAAGCACTATACTACGGGGGCTACCTCCTGTTTGCAGTGACTCGCATGCCCCCATGTTGGGGTGCCCCTTAACATTTACAGCTGAGTTTAGCGTGAGTAGTATGAGGTATACCCCCTTCTACCTAGGGGCTAGTGCGCTCTTTCTTTGGTGACACTTTTTCCGGACACCGTCATCGGGCTGTAAGGAATGACCTGGAGATTCCAACCATTGATTATCCGACAATTGCAAATGATCTAGTACAGTATTCACCTGTGGTGCCTGTTAGGAAGAGATGCACACTTAGTGAGGTGAGACCAGTGTGTTTATTGGGACAGAGGAGACCCCTAGGGCACACATCAGTGTCCTGCTCACCCACGTGCAGCCCACTAACTGCTGTCTGTGTGTTCTAGAACAGGGGTTCCAGAACATCTTGGCAACAGAACAAATAATCACATCATCTCCCCTCCATAACAATGGGGAAAAGCAGGAGGTGCGGAAAAGAGGATAGAGGAAAAGGTGGCAGGGAGGGGGTGATTGACAGGGTCCTTCCTGGGAGAAAAGGACTTTAAACATATTCTATGAAAAGGATACAGTTCAATAATATATGAAGCCATTTCTGGTGTTCGTTAAATTTCTTCTCCTCTGTGCAGATCGTTCAGAACCCTCTGGAGAATGTATGCGCTGAGCCATATCCCCATCTCCTGCCACTTCCACATTGGGGCAAAAAATGTCATCCGTTAAACCCTCATTGGTGCGAACAATGTTGGTGAAAAACCAAACCTTTCCATCTTGCAGCACTACTGTTTGCCTTCCAACTTTTTCAATCCTTTGAGGGTTTCTGAATTTGGAAAACACTTTCACCACTTTCCGATGCTCATTAAATCACCTTCCCTGAAAACAACCTTGCGGCAGCTCTCACCCAATCATAGTGTTCTTTGTACTTTTGTTTTTCCTTTACTCTTCTAAGGCTCCCACCCATCTTGACGTTCTTATTAACCACAAGGGACTCAGTCTCCCACAAGGCACCCTGCCACTCATGATGAATGGTTCAATTTCAGTTGCGGTATGGGGAGTCATCCTGTATGCAATTAATGACCGTGTCTCTTTCCGTGGTAATGTATTTGCCACTGCTAGCTGAATCATTCCTTTCATGAATCCATTCATTCCCTTGACGAGACCATTCGCAATGGGATGGTATAATGCGTGCATCTGCTCGATTCCACAATGCAAAATGAATAAAGATTTGAAGCATGTTCTCAGAAATGAACTACGCTCCATTGTCAGTAACTGGTTCCTCTGGGTCACCTTCTCTGTCAAATATCCTTTCTAGAAATTTCAAAATGTTTGCACCTTCCCAGCACACTGTTTCCAATCAATACAATCTGCCCCCCACTTAGTTTACTCAAACTTAGCAACCATGGGGGCCGGAAACGCCATAACTCCCAAGTTTCAACGAAGACAAAACCACAGATCAGGAGTCATCCCGAGGGTAGAGATTGGGTGTCTGAAGGCATTGTTGGGTGGTTTGATTCCTCATACTTCATGTGTAACCCACTCCCAGTTACATCATGCCCACTGTCCAGGCAGTATTCTACTGGCCAGCGCCCATAATCCTCTGATTGGCCCATGTACTGTGAATAAACACCCTTTATCTTCACAGCACCAGCCGCTGCACTTCCAAAAGTTACTCCATTGCAATAGACCTTCAGGTATCCTAAAGTTATACTTCAATGTTGGATAACTATTATGTCACACATCTTCTCTGATCAATATCAATTGGGTGTTCAGATAGTCTTGTACCTCTTCAAACACCATGTCCCGCTCCAGGTTCCTTTTTGCTTCCAGTACTCCGTCCATCAGTCTCTGAAGAGCACCTTGGGTAAGCTGACTTGGGGTGCCTATTTCATGGAACTCGCCAATACATAACACACTGCTTGTAAGATCTGCTCCTGTGATGAGCCAGGTGGTCTTCTCACGTGGGTCAACTTGACCTTCTAAATTTGGACATTTTATATATACCCCATGTTGCAAGTGCACTATTAGCCCCACTCCACATGTTATCCAGAACTTCTCTTTTTTTGTCGTCCTTCAAACAACTCTTGCTGTTGTGCCGACCAGATTCCAGACCCCTTTGAGCAATTACAGTAATGGGTAATCACACCCATTGGAAGCAGGCCAGGACCAAACAAGTTTTCTATAGCTACCTGAGTTGTGTACTCCGACTTTGTGACACGAGTGCTGAGTGAACACCTTCAGCCTGTGCAAGTAATCCATGGGAGATTCGCCTTTCTTCTATTTACAGTTGTATATATTGAACCAATTGGTCCTTCTAGGGAGCACCTCTGTGGCTAGGCTGCCCATTCAGTTAATTGCTGCTTAGCCTCCAGTGGCGTCATTAGCCTCATAAATTGGTTCATAGCCCCCAACAGGTTATAACACTGCAGTTCTGTTTGCAGTTCCTTCACAAATCGTTAGGGGGTTTTCCCTTATATTGGGGAAACTCCTTTGCCAGTGTTCTAAGATCCCCCGGTGTCCAGGGTGCATGGACTGTAACCAAACCTTGCTGTTGCTCTCCATCCTCATGACCATATAGTGCTTGTCTGAGGGGAAGCTTGAAAGGGGTGCAACTCACTTCCCTATATCATAACTCTTGTCACCGTCGGAGGGCATACGATGAAGGTGACCCTGTGGACGCCTGTGCCTCAGCATAACCCAGCTCACTCTGTCAATGCGTCCTGGGGGCAGAGGGCATCAAAGGATACATTTACACCATAGGTGCCGCCTCCGGCCTAGGTCCTGTAGGTGGGCTCATACTAGTGAAAAATGTAAGTATATCTTCCGGCATCTCTCTATCCTGATCCTATCAATCCTCTTCTGCCTTATCTGTATCGATCACCCCCTCCTGAACTATCTGGGGACAGAATTGAGCCCCTTCGGTTCCTCCCTTTCCCTACTTGGCCTCTTCTCAGGTGGCCAAGGAAAGACCATCGCTACTAGATCCTGACCCTGGGGCTGGAGATGTGAGGGAGGACTACTTAGGTGGAGGCAACTTCGGGAGAGAAGCCAAGGTACCCTTGAGTGAGACGCTATATAATTTCCTTCTCTTCTATGAAGAACCCTCCATTACCCAAACCTTTATGGGACTTTGCACAACCCAAATTGAGAAAAACTTACTTTCACCATTTGGACTTCAAGTCCCAGAATTCAAGTAGTACTAGGACAAGGAATAGGTGACTGGGAGTTGTGCGCATTTCCATTGACTCACACCACTTTGGTACTGAAGCGAGGAAAAGGGCTATGGAGGAGAATCAGTATAGTAGCCAGGCATGTCACACTAATTGGCCTAATTACGGCCAGGCATTTGATGTGCAAAACTTACACCTGTAACCCATAAACAGGTTGAAGGTGCATGAAATGTAAACCAGTGAATCAAGAGGTAATGCCGTAAGAAGTGTGGCAGTTTAGCAGCAGAGGAGGCATGGTGGTAATAGAGGCTGTAGCAGACAGTTGAAGTAGCAGGCCACGCCGAGGCTAATGAACTTGTGAGTTTTGGGTTGGGTCTTGTCTGGCAAAGGAGCTCCTGCAGAAGACTCTGCCGAGCTGGACCGGTCCCAGAGAAGCTGGGAAAAGGGCTCCCTAACTCAGGATGCTGTGCGAGCACCAGTGTGTAAGCGGGGAAGTCAGAAAACCCCTTGTGGAAGCAGAAGCAGTGAAAGCCTGCATGAAGGTTCGCTGTGCCAGCGGAGCCGAGCATCAGTGAGTTTCAGTAGTAAAAGAAACCCAAACCCGTTGTACACGCCAACACGATTACCCGAGGCAACAGTAATACATAGTACTCTTACGTCCCGTCCCCTTTCCTCCATACTGTATGGGCGGCCCTTCCCATTTAAATTTAGAGGCTTGTGGGGGTGCGGCCCAGGGAGTATGCGCTGCCCTGACTCTGCCCTCCGGTGCCACACCTCAGTCCCCTTTTCCACGTCGACGGGAACGGGCCGAATTCACCAGCACTCCTGTGTTTGGCTTCAGCCATGTAATTCCATGCGCGGATACTACTTTGTCTTTTTTTTGTCTTTTCTATCGTTTAGGTACTCAGGCGTCGTGCTCCTACCCGGCGCATGTCGACTTCTACAGGTGTCCATCCTGCAACGGGCTGTTCCCATCTTCAGACCCGCACGCCCTCTGCCTACGTTGCCTTGGCCAAGACCATGGTTGGCAAGCATGTTCGGCATGTGACGCGATGCCCTCGAAGGCGCTGAAGAACAGACTAGCCAGGTGGAGGGAGCTCTTCCAGCAGTCGCCTCCAGAGCATCTCAAGAACTCTGAAGCATCAAACCAGGCCCAAGGTAGGGCAGATATTTTCCAGTGCACCCCGCAAGGGAGACTCCTTCCCAGGGACTCGCCCGTGTGGAAGGGACTGGCCAGGTCCTTCTACCGGCACGTGCACCCAGACTGCTACAGCTATCGGCCTTTGGGTCGAGGGTCCTCGGATACTCCCGGGCGCAGCGTCGAGGAACCAGAAGGTTCTTGTACTGGATCGACACCCTTTTACCGGCAGAATAGCTGAGGGGCTACACCCTAATACCGGCAATACATCAGAGGGGGCGTCTAAACGCAGCTCTACCGACCCCTGGGTCGAGGGTGCCACACCTACCGGGCAGAGACCAGAGGCGCAGGGTAGTGTGATGCTGGAAATGCATCAGAGGGACAGGGCCTCCGTATCCTTGGCCTTTACTGCCTTTTATTGTGTGTTCTGTCGTGTTTTCCACGCAGGAGTTCATGTGGGACTCCCGGTGGGGCAGCTCTCTCCTTTGATTTTGGTGAACAGACCCATGCGATAACCTTATGGCACTCATGGGTGGGGGTACAAACCTGTGCCCCTTGGGTATGTTTTTGGGCACCTGTGGGTGGCCCGCAGAGCAGGGTACGGGCTGGTGGCAGCTCCGTGCTGACTTGACTGGTGCCCTGAGCGTCCTCCATTTTGGGATGCCCAGGCCCTGTCATGGGAATCGGTAGATTCCTGATGGAGACAAGATGGCCCCCCGTGGCCTCTTGCCTTCCATCGCCTGTTACCTTGATCTTCCCAAAGTCCCGGGAAGCCCTCACTGTCCCTTTCCCTTGACTGGCTGTCGGATGGAAGTTCCATATATGGTAGAGTGGGGAAGTGCCGACCAGACTGGCTGGAGCCTTCACAACGACTACGTTGTGGGTACACCATGTGGGTGGGACCTGGATGAATGGAGTGTGTGACGAATACACAGTTTGTGTTGTGGATGTCTAGTATCTGGTTTTTGACACACTGACTGAGACAGCCCTGCCCGAAACTGGTATGAATGCAGTGTGGAGTGTTGAATGGCTGGGTACTTGTCCCAATTCACATAACTTGTTGTGAGTATCTGGAGAGAAGTGAATGGCCTGAATGCACTATGTATCTGATTGGCTGCACTTGCGGTTGAATTGTCTTACAAACCGTCAGATTTTCACGTTTTGCTAACAAGCGACGAGGTTAACCAGGCGTTCAGAGACTCAATGAAGAATAAATATACAATATATTATGTTGAGCTGTAATACTGCCCTGATGAAGGTTTTCACCGAAATGCATTGGCACTAACACCACAGTATTATGGACAATTTTCGATGGATGCTCTATGTGTTATCTATTAAGAAGATTTTCATCCAACAATTCAGAAATGTGCATTAAACATTTTCTGTCTCACATTCATTTAATTAAGAAGTTTCTGTTACTATGAGCATTTATCCAACAAACAGCAACCATTTATTGGGGCTAACTGAGAAGCGCCTTTCCTAACGAAGTGGATCCACTTTGTTTTTTGGAGAATATTGGTTTGAATAGATCCCGGTGCTAAGGGATCCTTTTTGGACTGGCTGCTCCAGGCTAAAGTATTTTTATAGATTCTCTTCTAATAGAGAAAAAAAGAGGTATAGACATTTCTTACTATCTAGTGGTGCCCTCCTCTCTTTCCTTATTCATCTGATTGGCTGCCTGCCTGCATGAATGCCCTTCTGACTGATTGGTTGCCTGAGTGTGACCCAGCAGAATGAATGGGAGATCAACTAGTATATCTGGGGGCCTCTCACTGCTAGAATTTGTGTTCAGAAGCTGAAGTCCACTACGAAGAGTAACTGGAGTAGAACTGAAGCTTGACCTTGAAGCCCTGCTGGAAGAGCAGAATTGCTGTTGCTCTACTTCATCAATCTGAAAGCTGCTGTGTCTCCAAGGACTGACCCAGAGAGGGCCTGGTAAGGCGCCCTCTTCCCGAGCTACGAGGGACCATCGTGCACCAGTTGATCTTTGCCAAAGCTCCCTGGTAGACAGACCTACGACAGGCTGCCGACTGGAGATGGGGACTGCTGCGGAATCCCAAAGAGAATCACCCAGACTTTTGTCTTACGACGTCGACGACCGGAGCCGCCGTGCTCCCGTTTCCCAAGAAATTCATTTGATCCAAGGACGCTCTCGCCTGCACCGCTGCCTGCCTTATCCCACCGGAGAAGGCCAGGCCGTCGGAGCGCCGAGGAGCATCCGCCGGTGGGTTTCCCGCCACCCAAAGACCACAGACGCCGACGACAGCAGGCTGGGCAACACGTCGCAGGCACGTGGCAGGCAGCTCGACAAAATGGCCGCCGCGCCAGAAAGGGGAACCCGTCCGACACCATTGCAGGAATTTGGCCTAGAACGAGTGTCAAGGTGGGACTGGTCTTAACCAGGTACGTGGCCTACAGTCTACCCTTCATTTGCACAGGGTAACTTTCCTGTGCGTCCATATGGACAGGGTACGCATTGGCTCCATTACCCCGTTGATACCCCCTGCCACCTCTTGGGCCACTGAGGAGGGGCTCTTCGAGAAGTTTCTCGGCCTCATGAGGTCTCCTCAGATGGGGGTTATCATCAAAGACGCAGTCGGGGGGGAAGTTCTCCCCGCCATGCACAGGCACCACAGATGCCTTCATGGAGCCCCCAGGCCCCGGGGGAGCTGCCTCCCCCGGCTCCATAGACAACTCCACCACCTCCTTAGCATCCGGCTACGGTCCCTGTACCCCAGCCTCCTTAGCCATCTACCCCTCCTTAGCCATCTACCCCTCCTCGGCCACACTCCTCGGTAATCGCTGCGGCATCACTATACTCCAAACCTCAGTCGTCCTCAGCCGCCTCCTCTGCAGCGCTGCTAGGCAAGGAGAAGATATTGGAGGTGTACAGCAAGAAGATCTACTCCAACGCCTCCTTGCACCTACATCAAGCCAACGCAGATGCCATGCTGGCTGCCGCCAACCAACGATTGTGGCAGGAAATTGCGGAATTCCTCCCGGAACTCTCCTCCCAGTGCCAATCACTCTTTAAGGCAGGGCTAGCAGAAGCTAAGCTTGTGGCGCATGACCTCATGGAGTCCACAGTGGCTCATATCGATAGCTCAGGCAGTGCCATCTGCATTGCCACAGACATGGGAACAGTCTGGCTCCGGGCAACGAAATTCAACCCAGATGTGCAGGAGTGCATTCTAGATCTGCCATTTGAGGGGGGGGTGGGTTCCTCTTCCACTCATCCCATGGACAAGAAGAATGGCTCACAAACGGCAAAGGCTCTGTCCATTCTTAAAAAGAACACGCCCAAATTGTGCACCCAATCTCGGCAGCGCGCGGAAAGGGGTCGTACATATGGAGGGTTCCGTGTCTTCCAGGAACGCAGATCCAGGCAGATTGACTGCTCGCCGTCTCAGAACCGGCGCAAACAACAAAAAGGGGGTGGGGGGAGAGTAAGGTCTTTTTCCAGACCCCCTCCTCAGCGTCGGCCTTCGAGGGAAAGAAGGCATGACACGCCCCTTCTGGTCCTCGTTTCTCCAGTGGGGGGCAGACTTGCCCTCCATTCGCAATTCTGGCACCAGAATTTCGCGGACCCCTGGATCCTCTCAGTAGTATTCACGGGGTACCGTCTTCCTATCCCAGCCTCTCCTTCCCCCTCCCCTCCCACAGGTTGGGACAGCAACTCTTTTGGCGGAGATCCGGTCGCTCATAGAGAGCCAGGCAGTGGAGGAGGTCCCAGCAAGGCTTTGGCTTCTACTCCTGGATTTTCGCCATTTCGAAGAACCACCAGGCTGGCCTGAGAGTTGTGCTGGACCCATCCACCCTCAACCTCTCCCTACAAAAATTCAAGATGGTTACGCCGGCTTTGATAGCAGAGACATTGGACAGGGGAGACTGGATGTGCTCCCTGGACCTGAAGGACGCATAGCTAAATGCTCGATTTAGCAGCCCCATTGATCTTTCCTATGGTTTAGGATCATGGACTACCATCTCCAATACAAGGTCCTCCCATTTGGCCTCAACTCGGCCGTCATGGTCTTTACCAGACTCATGAACGCTGTGGTGGCCCTCCTCAGAGCGCAGGGCCTCCACATCTACCCATACCTCGACGACTGGCTCGTCAGGGCTACATCCCCAGAAGCGGTTTGCCATTCTTCCCATGCCCTTATGAACACACTGCATGGCCTGGGCTTCTCCCTCAACCCCAAGAAGTCACAGCTGCTCCCTACGCAGTCTGACATTCCCTGGCCTCATTTGGGACATGTGCACCGAGAGGGTTTTTCCCTCGGAAGACAAAATGTCGGCAATCAAGAGGACCACTGCCCACTTCCTCAGCAGAGAGGGGACCTCAAAATGGTGGTACCAACATCACCTGGGTCTACTGGCGGCGGTCCTGTTAGCCGTTCCGCACATGAGACTAAGGATGAGAAGGATTCAGCTGCACTCAACGGCCTCATGGAATCAGGAGCGGGGCTCGCAATCCGAGATGATCAACGTTACTCCATCTCTCCACCCGGACCTAACTTGGTGGTCCATGGACTGCAACCTATGGACAGGCAAACCCTTTCTGCCGTGCTAGGGAAACTAGCCCTCACAGCGTGGTACCTGAACAAGTAAACGCTTCGGCACCATAGCCTCTCACAGGCCAATCTGGACATCATACAGGGGGCCATCGGCAAAGCCACCAGGGCCCAGTACAAAAGCAAATGGACCACATTCTGCCACTGGGCAGACTCAAAGGGAATTAACCGCCTGGCCTGCACTTTGGATGACATGCTCTCCTTTTCGGCACACCTCACTCGTTCAGACGTGCAGGTGGACACCTGCCGCACATACCTTGCAGCCATGGGGCTTACAGGAACTCTGAGGAGAACATTTTCTCCTCCTCAAACCCTATCAAACATCTAACGGGTCTTGCAAAGCTCTACCTGCCCATCAAGAGACCACACCGGGTGTGGGACCTTAACATAGTCTTGGGCGCCCTGGCGCACAAACCGTTCAAGCCAATGGCGTCCGCGGACATTAGGCTGTCGCCATCAAGACGGCCTTACTAGTCGATCTTACCTCGGCTCGCACAGTCAGCGAGATCTAGGCGCTGGTCGCATCTGAACCATATACCACCTTTCACAAGGACAAGTTAGTCATGCGGACGCACCCGGCATTTCTGCCCAAGGTTCCATCTGCATTTCACTTGAACGAAGAAATAGTCCTTTCTACGTTATTTCCCAATCCCAAGGATGAAGCGCAGAGAGTTCTACAATGCCTGGATGCCAAGCGTGCCCTAAAATTCTACTTGGACAGGACCAAGGGCTTCCGTAGGTCGGACGCCCTGTTTGTCACTTTCGGAGGCTCGAGGCCAGGCTATCAGGCTGGATGGTCTTTGCCATCAAAGAAGCGTATGAGGGACAGCACAAGCCGCTCCCGGCCAACATAGTCATGGCCAAGGCAACGCCCATCGCATTCCAGCGCCATGTCCCTTGGCAAGTAAGCAGGGCGGCCACTTGGGCCCTCTCCCTCGGCTTTCTGCAAGAATTACTGTTTGGATGCCGGCTCTAGATCTGATGCGGCTTTCGGACAGGCAGTTCTCAGGAACCTGTTTGCTTAAGGAGGGTCTCCTCTCCACACTGGGGCTACAATCGGTTGTAATCACCCATACAATATGGAGGAAAGGGGACGGGACGTAAGAGTAAATATAAATTACTCACCGTAGTGACTAACGTACTTGGTCCATAGTCCCCTTTCCTCCATTCGGCCCACCAACCTTCCCCCCCCTTTAGTAATACTGGTGTCCATTAGGCAATGTTAAATCTATTGTCGACACGTCAATGGGGACTGAGGTGTGGTGCCGGAGGGCGGAGTGAGGGCTGCGCATGCACCCTGGCCTGCGCCTCCGCGAGCCTCTAAATTTAAAGGGGAAGAAGGTTTTTTTCTGGTGAAAAAGGTTCCGTCTCCTGCCAGTTGGAAGGGATGCCTATACAGTATGGAGGAAAGGCGACTATGGACTAAGAGTACGTTAGTCACTACGGTGAGTAACTTATTAGAAATGGCTCAAAAGCATTGTTTAGCAAATTTTCGTGTGAAACCCTGATATGCGAGCAGCAACAAAGTAACAACCCTTTGTTGAATCAATTACCTTCCCCGGTGAAAGAAAGGTAACTCGCGCCATAGGATTTCCCTTGATGAAAAGAGGACTCTTTGTATGCAGTAACTTTTTATCATAAACCAGCAGAAGGATGGGAAAAAGCCTTACACATACATTGCCAAAGCCAAGGTGCATGCATTAAAAAAGCAAGTGATTGAAAGAAGGAAACATGTACTTTTGAAGGGTACAGCAACCCTTATTGAATGCTGAAAAAGTTGCATAGTGTTGTATGTGTTATTGAATACCGAACTAAGGAAAAGTTATGGAAAATACAAGAAAGCACCATACGAGGGTAGGTGCATTTTCAAATACCAGGAAAGCAAGTAAAAACCCACTAAGGAATTACATGAAGGTATGAATTGAATGAAGGCCACTAACAAGGGCTTAGAAAACAAAGTGAAAAGCAAAGGATAAGTACTGTGGTGGTGTGAAAGCAAGTTGGTGACAACGAAAACACCTCCCAAAGTGAATGGTGTGAAAGTCACGTTGTGGCAGAGGCAAGGAGCTGCCAAGGATAAAAGGAACTGCTGGTGGACAATTAACACCGGTTCAAGGAGGGAGCCTGTGTTAGCAAGGAAGTCCAGTGTTAACAAGAGAATATAACAAAGTGCCAAGGGTTATTGGTTGTGTGACCTGTAGAGGGCGGACCGTCTGGTCTGACAACTACGCCTAGACCAAGTAACCCTGACTTGGAGTGAACCAAGGAAACCTAAGTTACTGAAGCTGTTGTATCTCAAGTATTGACGAGAGTAAATCAATTGAACCATTGAGAAGCCTGAAAGATTGCAAAGTTGGTTTAGAACACTTTTTGAAACTTAAGAGAACTGACTGTGTTGACCTTGGGTAAGGGAACCATGAGGACTATTGGAACTGTGATGAACTTCGGGCAGGAAACCCAGAGACTGATTGGAATTGTTGAGCTTGGGGAAGGGAACCCCAAACTCTTTGGTTTGGAACTGATTTGAACTTGGGGAAGGAGCTGAAATGCAAGCCAAGAGCTGGAAGAAGCTCAGAACTTAATTTGGAACACGATTTCCTTTGGTGCTGACATCTCTACACATTCTTTAGCTTTAGTCTGAGGGCAGTATAGATTTTGGACATAGACTTTTAAGTTGAACTTAATTAGTTTATCTGGGTGGGGAAATCCACCCTTCGGATAGGTCAAGTTAGGCCTTTTAGACATTTAATACGTGTTTTTTTTTTAACATTGAATCTTTTGTCTGTCTTGCTTCATGATGCCTTCACACCTCTGTCGATCTTTAATCTACCACAGTCCTCTTATTTTCCCATGATTCCTCTTAGCAGTTGCCTCTTCGAGCCACGTGGAGAACGCTCCCACTGTGCTGCTGGTATTTTAGTGCCTTCCACCTCCAAAGCCCTTCTAAGGTCTCCCAGTTTATCCAAGTTAAACGTCCCCTCAATTGGATATGGAATCTGTTGATTGAGTCAAGTCAAATAGTGCCATGATTGCAAATAACCACAAGACGAACTGCTAAACTGCCTAGACTGGGTGGGCAGCCCCTTCTGAGGTTCTTCCGACTGTTTTAATTGCTTTTTGCCCACTCTCCTTTCCCCAGTTAAATCTGCTTTTGCTCTTCCCTTTCCCTGTTACCCATGCGCCACTGCTCCATGCGTTCTTTGACTCCACTCTTTTGTGGTCCTTAGAGGGAAGGGGCTTATGTTTAGAGACACCGGATAGTTGTCCTGACCGAGATGAGGACTCGCACCATGCAGTCAGCCACCCGTCTCTATGCAATTCTCCACTTTCCCCTTCCCCTTCCCCTCATCTGTTATCCTAAAAGAATCAGTTATGAAACCAACAAACTACTACCAATGCTATATACCCAGCCCAAAATCTCCATCCCATTTCAGTGTATTCCCTAAAAACGTCCCGTGCTGTCGATTCCCTGTTCCCCAATGGAACCCTTGGTTCTCTGTGCGGCATGTATGCACTCACCAGCTTTGGTGTCATCCTCCGGAAACACTTATGGAGATTTGAAAGTAGGTCTCCTACCTTATTGTCTTGAGCACTCGGTGGGGTGTCTGGATGGAGGTCCTTGGGTTCCAATGATCTGCAGCGTTGCTCGACAGGTCAGAGTCACGATCACCATCTCTCCGCAAATCAAAACAAAGGACTAAGAAGTCTAATTGGAAATGGACAAGGCAAGATGCCCTTTATTACTGGTTTGCAAACCAAATAAATGGACAGCACCTCATTAACCCAACTCTCCTCCAATCCGCCTTCCCATTGTATATTCTCATAGTCTGTCTTCGGTTTTCATCCCGCCTCTTGTCATCCTCTGCTTCCAGGTCGGTCGTTCTGATATGACGATATCTGCCATCCACCTCATGTGCTGCCCCGACCTACTTCTGACAAAGAATTAAGGCCCCATTCGCTAAATTATTATAAGCCAGCAGAATCGGAAAAAGGTGGCTGTGACCTTCCACAAGTTACCCGAGATCACCTGAAGGCGCTGCCTCAAGTAATTCCTTAAGCCAATAGATGGAAATGTCCACTGGATTTAAAGAAAAATAATAAACAATCGGACATAGATGAAAGACTCCTCCCATATTGTTTTATTCTCATTTATGATCACTCGTCATATGCTTTTATGGTGTCCTAACATGAATCTTGTTTGCCCCTCCCCAAGGGGTATCAACCTTTACAGTGTGATTCCATGGCGTTCTGCAGTCACCACAAAGTGCAGCTTTTTCATCCAGCCATGAGCCAAGCGAGTGGCTTGTTCATTCTCCCAGTGCGTGAACCGCTCTCATGCTGGGAGGGTGAACCAGCTCTCATCTGCCTTTTGCTTCTGGTCTCATCTACGTATGGGTTCTTGGTCTTAAGTAATGTTACATGCACAAAGGGATGAAGACACAAGGAGGGAATACCACTCATCCACACTATGGTGGACACAGTGGGTAATGTTTAGGCTGCCCTCACGTGGAGCTCTGCTCCCTTAAACAAAAGGGTGGGGAGTTCCCACCAACTCATGATACTTTCTGAAAACCACCCTGAGCCATGGATCATAGCTTGTCTTTCTCTATCAACCACTCCTCACTTCCCAGCAGCACTTATTTTACCCATAGACTCCAAAGGGGATACTTGGCGATAATTCCCTGGGTTGGTTGCGTCTCCCTTCAATTTGTATTAAAATAAGATCAGGTTTAATTTTTTAAAATGCAAAGCAATTTTGTAACACATTTTGATAGGTTTACCTTAGCTTATAGTAGTATTTTCCAAGCCCCTACATAGTTTTCACAGAGTAACATATAAACACCATAAGCATACTTTGTTTATATAAAATGGTTGACACTACTAGATGACCAGCAGCAGAATATGAGGGTGAAAGAACTGAAACCATAGACCTGGGTCATTTAAGACAAGGTAGCATTACTTAGAGATGGATGGGGATGCAGAATTTACTCAAACATCAATAATCAAAGTGACTTGGGAAGTTGGCAAAAATCAGTGTTTTATTTGCGAGTGTCTAAAACTGGGAGCTACAATGGACGTTGCAAAGCACGATCTCAACACATTTCATAAAACACATAACTTTTATAGTCAAAATTCGTCATCATTGACGTCACACTACGCAGCAAACTACAAAAACCTACTTGAAGATGTGATGGGCTTACAAGGGAACATTCAAGTTTACGTTCCATACTAACAGGGGTTGTGATTGGACTTCTAACATCAGGTGGACAACTAAGCCCTCTTCCAGTGCAAGTCATCGTCACAAAATACACGATAATTCATTGTTTAAACAAACTATAGGGCTCTCTGTTACATGGCCCTCTACAATTGGTTTGCACGCTTGTACCCTTCTGGAATATTCCACACTTTGGTAGCACGAAGGTTGGTACCCATGGTGCTGGGAGGGTCGGCCTGGTCATACCTCCCCACCCAATTAGCCCAACATCTATCATCACTCTTGTGGTCTGCCATGCAATTAAGGCTTTGAACCTGGCCTTGCAGAAGCTCTCTGTGCCTGAGAATAAAAGGGAGTGTGGCATTGCCTTAACTGTGTAACTCAACCCAAAGTCTATTTTCATCTGACTGGAGACAACATTTTTGTAGTGACGTGCGTTGTACCCACAATCCCTCACGCGTCGAGGTCCCTCAGATTGTTTTTTTCCGCCCAGCTTCTGGTCGCCTTCACGCGGAGCTCCTCGAGAGACATTGCAACTCCTCGACCTTTGGTCGTTTTTTCTCTAATATCAATAATCCCTTCCTCGACGCAGTTGTAAGCTGTTCTCCGCCGAAAAGAATCTTCGACGGAGGGTCGAGCGGAAGAAATCCTTCGGCGCTGCCGAACACGTGGCCTGGCCTCGCAGGCCATATACAGTAGGGAGAGTGGGGTCGTGGGACATCTCTGGGTCTTTTCTGAGAATGCCTTTCCCTTTCCTTTCCCTTGGGGTGTTTATCGCGATTTATTGCCTCGGCTATGGAGAGGACACCGTTTAGGTTTTGCCCACTTTGTAAAGGCAAATTCACTTGGAAGGACAAGCACTCACGGTGTAACCGCTGCTTGCCCCTCGATCACAAGGAGGAAAGGTGCGCGGCTTGTCGGCTTCTTAAGCCTAAAACTCTAAAAGACCGAAGGGTTAAAAGGTGGGCGGCCTACGCGATGTCGAAGGCCGAAGGTTCACCCGCCGCTGCTACCACCGACAGTGACGAGGAACGCGATAACACGACCTCCGCTACGGAAGTCGAAACCCCCTCTAAGGAGCGCTTACGCGCTTCGTCGTCTGTCCCCGGCCCCGACGGGCTCGGCTCACGCCCTGCTTATGGGGATGAACACCCCGGCGACACAGACGCACACAAAGATCCACATAAACACACAACCCACGGCTCTTCGACGAAGTCGAAAAGACCTTCGGCGCCCAAGGAGACGCAGGTTCCACCGGCGGCCTCCTCGGACCGTTCGGGTTCGAAGCCCCTCTCGCAACCGCAGCCGCGACCTGCGACTGGGCTTTCGGCAAACAAGGGCGCTGCCACCAAACCATCGGCCGGTGCGCATCAACAGAAAGCGCAGACCGCTGTAGAGCGTTCGATACCCATAGCGTCGAAAACTCAAGGTTCCGCCGACAAACGAGTCGCCGACAAGCGAGTCGCCGATAGCTTAGCAAGGATCGCTGTAGCCGACGCCCAAAAGCGTACGCCGAAGATTTCGTCGAGCGTTACGCATAAGTTAAAGGATACGCCGAAAAAGCCCGATGGGAAGCAGGGACTACCCCCTTCAGGCAGGGAGTCTCCCGACACACCAGAAGGTTTTTCGGAGGGCGACGGGACACTTTCCTCGACGCTTTGGGAGAGGTCGAGCCATTTCGAGTTAGATAACCCTATGTTTCCCCCGCCAGACCGCTCTGGGGTACCCCATGAAACTATGGAAAGACTCCACCTCTGTATGGAGAGGATGGAAAAGTTCATGAGCACCCAGGCCTCTCAAACACACAAGAGGACCAGAGAAGGGCCTCAGGAAGACCCCAGGGCCAAAAATCCGAGGCTAGTCGATCCCCAGCAGGACACAGCCTCAGACTTCCAAGATGTATATGACCTCACTGGGGAGGAGCAAGACTTCGAGGAAGAAGATGATTTCATGGACAATGAAGAACAGAACCAGGAGGAATGTCTGGAAGACAGAACAGACATTATAGAAGAAGGCTTCGGGGTTAACCCAGAAGAGGGACCTTCACACCCCTGGCAATCACCATCAGTGTATTCCGACACTGATGTCCTAAACCTAACTCCTCCGGACAATTCTCCAGTTAGGAACACGTCTCCAATTGACGATCAGCCGACGTTCAATGCACTGTTGCGCAGAGCAGCAGCGCATTTCGAACTCGACACCGGGGAACTCTCTCCAGAATTGGACTTTGTAGAAAGAGTGATTAAGGAAAAACCCCCGGTCAGCCAGACCATTCCACTCCTCGCTTCAGTAAAGAGAAGGATCATACCTTCGCTGTCCACTCCCGCTATGATCAGAGGGGTCAATCCACGGATTGAAAAACTTTTCACTCCTTCACCCTCAGACCCCCTCTACATTAGGGGACATTCCATTCCTGATTCCCTAGTGGTTTCTAATACTAGAAAGAGGGCAGGGGTACCACTTTCCACCAGTGAGGCACCCCCTGACAAGGAGGGCAAGAGGCTATATGCCCTTGCAAAAAGAGTTACTTCCTCGGCTGCCTTCTCAGCAAGAATTGCCAACAACAATTCCTTGCTTGCAAGCTACGCAGACGCGCAGTGGGCCAAACTGCGAAAAGACGCCGAGGAAGCACCGGAGCCTTTACGTACGCGCCTACTGTCAACTATTGGCGAAGGAACCCAAGTGAACCAGAGCATTGTTAAAAACTCTCTGGACGCGGCAGAAACAGCAGGACGTTCCTTGGTACAAGGAATACTCCTAAAGCGCCATGTATGGCTGCGCAACTCAGGCTTTAAACCAGAGACACAGGCGTCTTTGATAAATAAACCTGTCGAGGACGCTAACCTCTTCGGAAAAGCGGTAGATGAAGCCCTAGAGATGGCTAAAAAAGAGTTCGACACTATCAAGACTCTCGACCAGATCTCTAAGCCCACTACCAGGCGCGGCTATGGCAACAAACGCTTTTTTCGTGGCCAACGCCAACACCAACAACAAAATCAACATCAGCAATACCCTGCCACCAATTACCAAACCAATAGTGGGCAGTACAGCCAAAGAGGCCAACGCCGGGGCAAAGGGAGGGGTCGGGGATCCACCCCCAGAGGCTCCCAAGCCCCCAACAACTCCAAGTGACGCGAAGATTCGCGTCCCCTCCCATGCAACACCGGTCGGGGGCCGGATAACATCCTTTCTTCCTGCATGGGAGGAGATAACGTCAGACCGTTGGGTACTGTCCACCGTAGCCCACGGATACTGTATCGAATTAAACAGTTCCCCATCCTACAGACCCCCGAGGGGACGTCGCATGACACCGGAACATCTTGCCATCCTTCTCCAAGAAGTACAACAACTACTGGAAAAAGGAGCCATAGAGGTCGTGCCTCTATCTCAGGTAACGGAAGGTATTTATTCAGTGTACTTCCTTGTACCCAAAAAGGATCTAACCATGCGCCCTGTATTAGATCTGCGCCCAGCGAACAACTTTATCAAACCCCAAAAGTTTCGTATGGTAACCTTACAGGAAGTAATCCCACTGCTTTCTCAGGGAGATTACATGACAACATTGGACATGAAAGATGCATACTTTCATATTTTAATGTTGCCAGCGCACAGAAAATACCTCAGGTTCATGATAGAGGGCAAACACTACCAGTTCAAAGTGCTACCCTTCGGCATAGCATCAGCACCAAGGGTATTCACGAAGGTGCTGGCAGTGGCAGCGGCCCACCTGCGCAGGTTGTCCATCCCAGTTTACCCTTACCTCGACGACTGGCTCATAACAGGGGATTCTTACGAAACATGCTTCTCCAATACCCAAAAGACAGTAGACCTTTTGTTCCAGTTGGGCTTCTCCATCAACGAAAAGAAGTCCAGTTTAGACCCCAGTCAAATCAAACAATTCCTAGGGGCTCTAATTCAAACAAAGGACGGCCTCGTCTTCCCCTCCAAAGAGAGGGTCCAAAACATGCTGTTTCAAATCCCTCAATATGTAACCGGTCGAGAGGTGACGGTACGCAAAGCAATGCGCTTGCTAGGAATGATGGCGTCGTGTATTTATTTGGTACCTCACGCGCGCCTGCGCATGCGCCCAATGCAAGAGTGGCTCAACAGCCAGTGGTGTCAGGCCAGCGGACTATGGGAGGATCTAGTTGTGGTCTCGCAGGCCTTAGTTCTCTCGCTACGGTGGTGGACAAAGGAAAACATGGAAAAAGGGAAACCCTTTGCCACACCCGCGGCGGAAGCCACTCTAACCACAGACGCATCCCTCACAGGATGGGGGGCGCACCTATCCCATCAGACTGCTCACGGAGTGTGGACTCCGAACGTAGCATCCAAACACATAAATCTACTGGAGCTACTAGCTGTGTTCAAGGCGCTAAAAGCCTTCCAGGAACACCTACAAGGCAAAACAGTAATGGTCCTTACAGATAGCACCACAGCCATGTACTACATCAACAAGCAAGGGGGCACCCACTCTCCAGGCCTGTCCAAGCTGGCCCAGAATATATGGAAGTGGGCTCTCAAACAGGACATGTTCCTACTATCACTACATGTACCCGGGGAACTCAATCTGCTAGTAGACAGTCTCAGCAGAGATTTCCCCCTGCCCAAAGAGTACGAATGGCGCCTGCACGAAGACATCGTCTTCGACGTCTTCACACAATGGGGATTCCCAGAAATAGACCTGTTCGCAACCCTAGAAAACTCACAATGCCTAAGTTACGCCTCCAGGTACCCCCAGAACCAATCCAAGGGGAACGGTCTGTCGATGCAATGGTCAGGGAAATTTGTTTACGCTTTTCCCCCGACTCCCCTTCTCAACAAAGTGGTGCACAAGATGCACCAGGAACAAGTGACCATGATACTAGTGGCCCCAATGTGGGCACGACAACCATGGTTCGCTCACTTGATGGAGATGTCTCTATCCCCCCCAGTAAAACTCCCCTGCCCGTACAACATGCTGTCTCAGGACAAAGGCAGGACTCTGCATCCATGCCCCCAGAACATGAACTTAGCAGCTTGGCTCCTGAGATCATAGAGTTCGGACATCTACAACTCCCGCAAAGATGCATGGACATCCTCAGGGAAGCCCGAAAACCGAACACCCGCCACTGCTATTCTAGCAAGTGGAAAAGATTTGTCATCTGGTGCAGGAGTAAAAGCATCAACCCTATTGACTGCTCTCCCACACATGTGGTCCTATACCTGACCCACCTATTGGATTCAGGTCTAGTGTTTAACTCCATTAAAGTCCACCTAGCTGCACTTTCTGCATACACCACTTCCCAACTCAGTGTCGTGGTGGAGGATCCCTGTTATAAAGGCCTTCATGGAGGGAGTAAAGAGAATACACCCCCCGATAGCTGACCCAGCTCCCGGATGGGACCTTAATGTGGTACTTACCAGACTCATGGGCTCTCCATTCGAACCCATGCACAAAGCATCTCTTAAACACCTCACGCTTAAGACTGCTTTTTTAATAGCTATCACCTCCATCAGGAGAGTAAGTGAACTTCAGGCTCTTTCTATTCTAGACCCCTTCGTTACAGTTCACAAAGATAAAGTGGTTCTACGCACTCACCCTAGGTTTGCTCCGAAATTTATTTCTAAATTCCACGTAAACCAATCTATAGAACTACCAACGTTCTTTCAAAATCCTTCCAATTTGGGAGAAAGGACTCTGCACACACTAGATGTACGCAGAGCGGTCATGTTCTACATGGAAAGAACCAGACCACTGAGGAAGACTAATCAGTTCTTCGTCTCGGTGGCAGCAGGAAGAGAAGGAGATGCAGTTTCAAAATCCACTATTTCTAGATGGATTGTTCAATGCATCACTCTCTGCTATACTCTTGCTAAGAGAGAACTGCCCTTTAGGCCAAGAGCACACTCTACTCGAGGCACGGGGGCATCCATAGCATTCATTGCAAATGTTCCCCTTGAGTCCATCTGCAAAGCGGCTACCTGGAGTTCTGTGCACACCTTTACAAAACACTGTCTAGATACACACTCTAGATCTGACTCCCAGGTGGGACAGGCAGTATTACGACACCTTTTCTCTACTGTTCCTTCTCATAACCCACCGCCAACTCCGGGTACTGCTCGCTAGTCTATGCACAGCATGTGATTCTAAGCAGATTAACAAACATCAGAAGAGAATGCATTACTTACCGTAAAGGCATTTCTGATGATTGTATCTGCTTAGATTCACATGCGCCCGCCCTTCCTCCCCGCTCGGATGGAAGGAACATAGACTTCCTTTATATATCTCTCTCTCTTTTCTGTACTCACTCACGTCTAGAAGGCTCCCTCAGGGCAGAAAAATACAAACAGAGGGACCTCGACGCGTGAGGGATTGTGGGTACAACGCACGTCACTATAGGGATAGTGTTTCAGACACGCCTTGTCGACGTCCCCTTTTCGACTACGAAAAACAAAATGCAATACTCCGCAGTGACCACTGGATGTCGGACCTATGCACAGCATGTGAATCTAAGCAGATACAATCATCAGAAATGCCTTTACGGTAAGTAATGCATTCTCATCTGTTGCTTGTTAATCTGCTTAGAATCCCATGCTGTGCATATGGTCCGACATCCAGTGGTAACCGCGGAGTATTGCATCTTGTCTTTCGGGGACCGAAAAGGGACGTCGGCATAGGCGTGTTTGTAACACTATCCCTATCATGACGTGTAGTGTACCCAAAATGCTTCATGCGCTGAGGTCCCTCAGATTGTTTTTTCCGCCCAGACATCTGGTAGCCCTATAGCAAAGCTCTTACATAAGAGACCTTGTTTATCTTATACCGACTTGTCAGTTATTCCCCGTTAATTTCGGTCACAAGAACAACTTCGACGAAGACTGCATGGGATTTGTCTACGGCGGTGGATTTCGGCGCCTCAGATCTGGGGGCTGGAGCTTCCACGTGGTCGGGCCCTCTGGCCGACCTTTACAGTAGGGAGAGTGGAGTCAGGGTGGCCATATTTTCGGTATGTCTTTCCTCTTTCCCCTTTAGGTCTGGTCATATTCCCCTTTTGCTATGGAAAGGACTCCTTTTTAGGTTCTGCCCCAAGTGTAGGGTCAGATATCCTTGGAAGGACAAACACAGGGCGTGCAACGCCTGTCTCCCGTTAGATCACGACGAAAAGCGGTGTGGCTTGTAAACTCCTTCGCCTAAGACCCTTAAGAGCGCCATGTAAAGCAGTGGGCCGCGTACGGTATGTTGCGGGTGGAATCCCCTTCCCCCACTGCTGAGAGTGACGGGGGCACCTCTGATGACCATACATCCCTTAAGGATGTGATGGACCTCAAGGTGGACACTTTGAAGGGATTGTGTCCTCCGACGTATTCCTTATCTTGATAGATCATCTCCAGCTTGCTGGCCTTGGAATTTTTTTTTCAGTAGAGGGCGCTGCGCGTCGACGTCCCTCGAGCCGATGCCTGTCGACAGCCTCCGTATCAGCTCCGACGTCGTCATGCGTATAAATAGATTCGCGCAGCGTCCGTTGCTCAGTACCGTTTTTCCGCACTTCATGGGCCTCGGAATCGCGTTGCTCAGTTCGTTAGTCAGAGAATATATTCATTATTCCTCGAGAATAAACCAACTCTTACTCGATGGCTTCCTCACCCGAACCGACGACTCCACGGTCCGGCTTCAAAAAATGTCGAGACTGTGGAAAGACAATGCCGTTGACAGATCCTCACAGGATCTGTTTGTGGTGCCTGGGATTGGAGCACCAATGTTCGGAGTGCGAGGACTGCATGTCCATGACGGCGTAAGGGGAAGCTTGAGAGAGGTAAGACAGCTAAAACTCCTTCCAAAGTCGAGACATTCGTCTCCTCGCCGACACAGGAAACATTCTCGATCTAGGTCTCGAAGCAGTTCCCACCACTCTTCGAGAGCCAAGCATTCAAGTAAGAGACGTCGAAGATCCCCTTCCTCGTCGTCGTCTTCTGTTTCTCCGGAAAGAGTCACCTGCCTCACAAAACATAGCTCTCAGGCTGAGTGGGAGGAATTCCGTAAAAGGATGCGTAGCGTCTTCGAGAAAGCGGCCTCGACCCCCTCGAAGACAGCTGAGGGTGATACCCTGGGTGAAAGACCCGAAAAATCTAAACGCAGCGAGTGGTTGCACCCGGCGAAAGAAACTACTGCAGAGCGGCACGAACCCTCGAGGAAAGACGCATAGGTCCATCGAATCGAAGCCGTCTTCGATGCCGAAAAAGAGCAAACCCACGGCCGTCACTACCTCATAGCCAGTGGTCATACCCAGAGCCTCTAACATGACTTCGAGGTCATCGACAACCTCGAGTAGGATCCCGATCCGCTCGAGTTCTTCGAGGCCACTTCCAATCTTCTCTATGCCTTTTTCGGTGTTTTCGAAGCCTTTAACGTCCGCGTCGACGACGTCAACCTTTTCCCAACCGATTATGACAAATTTAGCCCCTTCTGCTCTGGAAATGGGATTTAAGCCATTTCCAAGATCTGATAATTTCAGACCTTTGCCTTCAATCTATGAGGAAGGGGAGGATTCAGATCAAGAAAGACCCTTTGGGTTGCAGAGATCTGCAACACCAGAACTAGAGGAATTTACCTCTGAGGAAAATAGGTTGAAGGACCTTAAAGAATCCTTACATGAGGCAAGTGGGTTAGATACTTCCCCAGGAATAGAATTTGCCAAACCAGACCCAGAGGCACAGGCTGAGACCCCTTACAGAATTTTAATGGCAAGAATCATAGAATATATGGGTTGGTCTACACCTTCACCTGCATTCCAACAGGATGACCTTACAGACATCTTTGTCAAAGGCCCACAGGAGGATCCTGTGGCTCCACTTCACGCTGCATTACAAAGAAAAATTTTGGCTAACTGGGAAACTCCTGAGGTTATCCCGGCTGTTAAGAAGAAGTTATCAGCCAAATACAGGGTATCTACTACAGACCCTGAATTTTTGTCTAAACATCCAACTCCAGAGAGTCTGGTTGTCCAAGCAGCAACTGCATCAGGCAGTAGATCGGCATACCCTACTGTTCCACAGGACAGGGATGACAAACGATACGACTCTATGGCGAAGAAAGTTTTTCTGCATGTAGCATGGCGTTGAAATCTATTAACGCTACTTGTACGCTCGCAAGGTTCAGCCATGTACTTTGGGAGTGTGCTTCATCAGCGGCTGACTGCCTCCCAGAGGGAGAAGAAAGGGAAGCGTTTCTTAACATCATTAAGGATGGTAAAGACGCAATGTGCGAATCCCTTCAAACTGGCATTGATTCTGCTGACAGCATCAGTAGGGCCATGGCGGCAAGTACTACAACCCGCAGATTTGCATGGTTGCGAATGTCTGGGTTTGCTCCAGATGTACAAGCCAGACTTTTAAATATGCCCTTTGACGCCTCTTCTTTTTGGTAAGAAGGCGGATGACACCCTAGAAAAGTTAGACATCCAAAGCAGCAAAATCCCTGTGTGCTGCAATCCGTCAAACGCCATATTGCCCCTCAGGAACCTTGTGGAGAGGTAAGTCCTTTCGCTTTTATTCCGCATTCGGAAAAGGCAGAGGACAGTCGGTTCAAAGAGGTCAAAAAAGATTCACCCAAGGTGGACGGGGTAAAAATACAAAAGCCGCAGCAGCAGGTGCCTCTTTACCCTCGGCACCTGCATCAGCCGCCTCTAAATCACTCCTCACAAGACACCAATAGGGGGCAAGCTAACTCAACATCTGACGGAATGGCAGGCTATTACGTCAGATGCTTGGGCGTTGGAGACAGTTGCCCAAGGTTACTGCCTGCCTTTTCTACGCATTCCTCAGTCATCCACCGGGGAACAGCTCTCGAAAGTTCCAGATCCGCTCCTCTTGCAGGAAATTGTAGACCTGCTGGAGAAAGGTGCCATAGAACCGGTACCTGTAGCGGAGAGGAACAAGGGCTGGTACTCCCCCTACTTCCTAATACCGAAGGACGGAGGACTGAGACTTATCTTGACTTATGAGAATTGAACAAGTTCCTCAGGAAGGACAAGTTCAAGATGGTAACTCTTTCTCAGATCCTTCAGGCCCTCCAGCTCCAGGACTGGCTGGTATCTCTGGACCTTCAGGATGCTTATTTCCATGTGCCAATCCATCTCAAACACAGGAAATACCTGAGGTTCGCAATTGGCGACTCTCCTTATCAATTTCGAGTTCTGCCATTTGAGCTGACCTCCGCCCCAAGGGTCTTCACCAAGCTAATGTCGGTAGTGGCTGCAAGTCTAAGGAAGGAAGGGATTCACGTCTACCCCTACCTGGACGATTGGCTGATCAGAGCTGTATCTCCGGAACAAACTCAGATCCAGCTAGATTGTCTGCCACTTCCTTCACAAACTGGGCTTCTCCCTCAATTTAAAGAAGTCACAGATGATACCATCACAGAGTCTCCAGTTAATTGGAGCGGTCCTGGACACTTCCCTGGGAAAAGCCTCGCCACCAGAGGTGAGGGCCCAAGATATTCTGCAGATGGTCACCAAGTTTCAAAATGCCCAACGTCTCCCAGCCTTCGACTTTTTGAGGTTGCTAGGCCTCATGGCATCCTGCATCTTCCTTGTGCCAGAGGCTCGCCTGAGAATGAGATCTCTTCAGTGGGCACTGAGAACTCAGTGGTCGTAATTCTCAGGGAGAATGACAGACCTCCTTCAGTTTCCAGACAAGGTGGCTCGAGACCTTCAGTGGTGGGCCTGCCAGGAAAACATCTTGAAGGGAGAACTGTTTTGGCAGCCATGCCCGGAGATAACAGTAGTCACAGATGCCTCACTCATGGGGTGGGGAGCCCATACCAACGACTTGACCATCAGCGGTCGTTGGTCTCCATCGGAGTCCAGACTACATATCAACCTGTTAGAGCTTAGAGCAATCAGACTAGCACTGAAGGCTTTTCTGCCATCTGTACAGGGGAAAAATGTCCTGATAATGACCGACAACATAGTGGCCATGCACTACCTCAACAAAAGAGGAGGCGTGGGATCATTGCCGCTGTACAGAGAGGCGATGCAGCTCTGGTTTTGGGCAATCCAAGAAGGAATTTCTCTGTCGGCAGTTCACTTAGCCGGAGAGAAAAACTTGACAGCGGACGCTCTGAGCAGGCTGAGTACAGTCTCCCACGAGCGGGAACTAGCTCAGGAAGTCCTTCAACAGATCTTCACCCTTTGAGGAACGCCTCAAGTGGATCTATTCGTAACCAGCATCAACAGGAAGTGCGATCAGTTTTGTTCAAGGGAACAAGAGGAGCTTGAGGGGACGCATTCATAGTGGACTGGGAGTTTCCACTTCTGTACGCGTTTCCTCCAGTCCCTGTCATTCCTCAAATGATCAGGAGTCTGAGAAGGTTCCGGAAAGCCATGATCCTAATTGCCCCGGACTGGGCCAGGTGAATGTGGTACCCGGACCTTCTGGACATGTCCATCTGCCCTCCAATTCGTCTTCCACTCAAGGAGAATCTTCTCTCGCAGAAGGGAGGTCAGGTTCTCCATCCAGACATCAGAACCCTCAACCTTCACGCTTGGTATCTGAAAGGTTGAGATACAAGGATTGGGACCTCCCAGATGACGTCATGGAGGTGTTGCTTTCGGCAAGAAGGCCAGCAACAAAGACTTTATACCGCTGCCGTTGGAACACATTTTGCAGCTGGTGTAGAGAAAAGAATATCGACCCCTTTTCATGTGGTACACCAACGGTGTTATCTTTTCTACTCTATTTGGAAAATTCGGGCCTTCAGGTTGGCACTATCAAGGGCTATCTCACAGCGCTATCAATCTTCAAGCGCACTGCAGAGGAACCATCGTATTTCAAGTTACCCATAGTAATACAATTTCTGAAGGGATTAACCAATGTCTATCCTCCAAGACCATTCCAAGTTCCCTTATGGGACTTTAAATTTAGTCTTAAATTTCCTGATGGGTACTACCACTCCATTCTTGTTCACTAAGGTTTCTCACCCTTAAAACTGTCTTATAAGTGGCATTGACATCTGCTAGGAGGGTGAGCAAATTACAGGCTCTATCTTGTAAACCCCCTCATACAATTTTTCATAAAGATAAAGTTGTCCTACAAGTGAAGCCTAATTTTCTCCCAAAGGTGGTTTCTGAATTCCACATCACTCAGAAGATTATCTTGCCTTCATTTTATCCCCCTCCCCATCCGGGGAAAGAGGAAGAAAGGCTGCATAGGCTGGACCCAAGGCGGGCATTGAGCTTACATCAGCAGACTTGCTAGGATTAGGCAAGTAGACCAACTGTTCGTAGGTTACTCAGGGCACAAATTGGGATTACCGATAACAAAACAAACCATTTCCAGATGGATCATTTTAGCCATTCTGGAATGTTACAAACTGGCAGGGAAAGAGCCTCCTCAAAATTTTAGGGCTCATTCAACCAGGGGTATTGCAGCCTCTCCGGCCCTCCAAAGAGGGGTACCGATTCGAGACATATGTGCGGTTGCCACATGGTCATCTGCACATACCTTCTCAAGATTTTACAACCTGGATTCCTCCTCTAGCCAAGAGATTAGGTTTGGCAAAGCTCTGTTGCACTCCGTTCACTCTTGAAGGGAAACATGGCAATTTTACTCCCACCTCCAGTTCCACACCACTGCTGTGGGAGTTTATCAAGATAAGGAATACGTCGGAGGACACAATCCCTTCGAAGAACAAGTTACTTCTTACCTGGTAACGTTCTTTCGATGGGATGTTCCTCCGACGTATCCCTTATCGCCCCTCCCATCCATCCCCTCAGTAAAACTTCCCTTGTGGTTACAGATTACGCTCCTTCTGGGTCACTAACCAATTCATGTAAAACAACTGTTAACGTCAAAACGGAACTGAGCAACGGACGCTGCGTGAGTCTATTTATACGCATGATGACGTTAGTGCCGATACGGAGGCTGTCGAGGGACATCGGCTCGAGGGACTTCGACGCGCAGCGCCCTCTACGGAAAGAAAATTTCCGAGGCCAGCAAGCTGGAGATGATCGATCAAGATAAGGAATACGTCGGAGGAACATCCCATCGAAAGAACTTTACCAGGTAAGAAGTAACTTGTTCTTCTAGGTCCCTTTTCTTTTTATGGTCTGAAGCGAGACCAGAGACCGACACTTTAAGGCTTGTCTCTGGTCTCGCTTCAGGGACAACACCCGCCGAAAGGGGCGTAGAAGCGCATTTCACTAAGCAGACAACCCCTACAACTATTTCGACGGGCACGTCGAAAAAGATGGAAGCGCCAGCAGGGCCGTCGGAAATTTCGTCAGATTCCTTGGATCGTACAGATCCAAAGCCTTCCCCGCATCCGCAGCAGCGTCTTACGACTGGGCATTCAAAAACAAATAAAGACGCTACCCCTAAATCAGGTTTACACATTGAAGCGCAGAAATCCGACGCTACAGGGGTCCTGAAGGCCGCGTTAGGCACAAAAATCACAACTAGGCCTCAAGTAAAAAAAGAAAAAACGACCGCTAGGCCCTCGAACGCTGTGGAAGTTAACAAACCTAACGAAAGACCATCATAACTACTATCTCACGCCGATTCGGCCATAATCGAAGACCGCATCGAGAGAATTACTTCGGCGGTTGGGCTTATTCCTGTTCCGCCAGAAAGCATGGCGCAGGCCGCGGACAAAACTTTGGATACGCCATGGCGTTCCGATTCTCACGATACCTATGAGGACAGTTAAGAGCCTCTTTCCAACACCCTGAGAGACCATTTTCAGCGCTGTAGGGCGGAAGACAATGTTTTTCCACCCATATGCCCTTCTGGGTCCTCTAACTGGACAAAGGAGACATTTGAAGGGTGTATGGACTATCTGTAAAGAATGATCAGTTTTTCTGAACATCCTTCCCCAAAGAAATCTCGTAGAGAGTCTAATCTTCAATCTACTTCACATTTCCAAGAAGATCAGCCTTCTGTCCCCGTCCAGCAGAAAGACATCGTCCAGATGGACACTTCTAGGGACATTTACGATGAAGAACCATCCTTCCTAGAGAATTACGAAGAGGAACAGGCAGATGCCACAGACAATTGGGAAGAAACCCAGCAAGGGGGAACTGACCCATGGATGCTTCCCCATCAAGATCAGGACACTGATGTATTGTGCCTGGATTCCCCTCCGTCCACCCCGGCTCGCCAGACCTCGCCTGTAGACGACCAGATGGCCTTCAACTCCATGTTAAAGAAGGCAGCTGAGCTTTTTCAAATCTCTACTCAAGAGGCAGTGCCTGAGCAGGACTTTGTAGCCGATATTCTTAAGGAGAAACCTCCATCTAGCCAGGCCATTCCCCTCCTTAATTCAATTAAGAGAAGATTGGCTCCCTCCATGGTATCACCAGCTCAAACCCGGGCAGTGAACCCAAGAGTTAGTTATTTCGGTCAGCTCATTCGGACTCACAATACATTAAAGGACACGCCACCCCCGATTCTCTGGTAGTGACTACCACCCGGAAAAGGGCAGGAGTACTCCTTGCCATGGGGAGGCACCGCCGGATAGGGAATCCAAGAGGCTGTATGCCTTAGGCAAACGAGTCACCTCGGCTGCAGCATATACCTAGCGTATAGCAAATAATACTATGCTGCTGGCGAGTTATGCTGAAGCTTAGTGGAACCTACTTCAGGAAGGCCTGCAGGAGGTCCCTGAACCCGTCAAGTCCAAGCTTCTCTCTATTGTGGCCGAAGGAAGGCAGGTGAACCAGAATGTGATGAAGAACACTCTGGACACGGCTGAAACAGCAGGCAGGTCTCTGGCCCAAGGTACCCCTCTGAAAAGGCACGCTTGGCTGCGCACCTCAGGGTTTAAACCCGAAACACAGGCCTCGCTCATCAATAAACCAATTGAAGAAGCTAACCTCTTCGGAAAGGCAGTCGGTGAGGCCTTAAAAAGCCAAGAAAGAGCATGAGACTCTTTAGTATCTGCAACAAATCATGAAAAGACCTTCCCCCCCCAGAGAGGAAATAACTTGGCGGTCCTTTCGAGGACAGTCCTGTGCAAGTCAGAACTATAGCACCACAGGGAATTTCAATACAAGACTAACTTCAGGAAGCCCCGCATACTACCCTCCAAGGGGTTTGTGATGCGGCAAAGCCAGAGGTAGAGGCCCCAATCCTAGAGTCGTCACAGCCTCCGGACAGAAATGACCATCAGATCCAGGTCCCCTCCCATGTCACTCCGGTTGGGGGCGCTTAACATCTTTCCTCACGGCATGGGAGGGGATAACTTCAGACCAGTGGGTCATAAAGACGGTCGCCCACGGGTACTGCGTGAAATTCGCCCGACCTCCACAATTCAGACCACCACGCTCATGGCACCTCTCACTGGACCATATGGAGATCCTGAATCAAGAGGTGGAAGCGCTGCTGGGGAAGGACGCCATAGAAGCCGTCCCTATTCTTCAGGTAAACAAGGGTATTTATTCGGTGTACCCAAAAAGGACCTCACCATGCGCCCTGTTCGAGACCTCCGTCCAGCGAACAAGTTCATAAAACCTCAGACGTTTTGCATGGTAACGCTACAGGAGGTGATCCCACTGTTGAAAGACAGTGAGCTAAAGACTCTAGGTAAGGCTCTTGTAACCAGGACTCATGTCTAGCAGAGTCTCCCAGGACCCCCCTTGTTATTTGCATATTTCAAGTAACTTTGGGTTTCACCCTAAGTTACTAGGGAAATCCAGACTTGGACCCCTTGCCCACTATTCTTAGAGAGGCACAGCTACACCCTACTGATGAGGTTCAACCAGACCGAAACACGTGTCTGGGGTTGCTGTTGGTACTGTAGTTCAGAGGAGAATTTCCTAGCATTTCGGTGCTGGACTGCCCCAGGGCGGGACAAAGACTGATATGATTGGGATATTTCTCCTCTGTGAAAGATAGTGAGCTAAAGACTCTGGGTAAGGCTCTTGTAACCAGGACTCATGTCTGGCAGAGAGTCTCCCAGGACCCCCTTTGTTATTTACATGGCAACATTGGACATGAAAGCTGCATACTTTCATATTTCAATGTTGCTAGCGCACAGAAAATATCTAAGGTTCATGATAGAGGACAGGCATTATCAATTCAAGGTACTCCCCTTCGGCATCGCCTCGGCACCGAGGGGGTTTACGAAGGTCATGGCAGTAGCTGCAGCACACCTGCGCAGGTCATCCGTCCCAGTTTACTCTTACCTTGACGACTGGCTCATAACAGGGGACTCGTACAACACATGTTTTTTGAACACCCAAAAGACCGTAGACCTCTTCAGTCTGGGGTCCTCGATCAACGAGAAGAAATCAGTCTAGTCCCAAGCAAACGAAACAATTTCTGAGAGCTCTAATCCGGACGAAAGACTGCCTCGTCTTCCCCTCCAAAGAGAGGGTTCAGAACATGCTTTTCCAGATCCCTCAATATGTAGCCAGTCGGGAGAACGGTGCGCAATGCCATACGCTTTCTAGGAATTATGGCGTTGTGCATATACTTGGTTCCCCACTCGCGGCTGCGCATGCGTCCCATACAAGAGTGGCTCAACAGCCAGTGGTGTCAGGCCAGCGGACAATGGGAAGATCTGATAGTGGTCTTGCCAGCCCTTGTTGTTTCTGCAGTGGTGGTCAAGAGAACCTCTTGAAGGGGAAGACCTTCACCCCTGCAGTGGAAGCCACTCTCATGACATGCGCATCTCTCACAGGGTTGGGGGGGGCGCTCACCTGCTTCAGCAGACAGCACATGGAATGTGGTCCCCTCAAGTAGCATCCAACCATATAAATTTACTGGAGCAGTTAGCGGTGTTCAAGGCATTAAAGGCCTTTCAGATGAAACTACAAGGGAAGACAGTGCTGATTCTAACAGACCCAAAACATTTGGATATGGGCTCTCAGACACAAGAGGTTTTGTTAGGAAATTCAGCCTAAACAGAGAATTCTCCCTAACCTAGTGAGTCCCCCAGCAGCTTTAGTGGATTTCTGGAGTTTGTTTTTTTCTCCTGCCAAGAGTGAGACTCTTTTTTTTCCCCACTCTTGGACATGATTTGTGGTGTTCCTTTGACTGTTAATGTGTTTTATGGGCTATGGGGTCCTTTACTCCACAGGGTCTCGTGTTTTTACTATGTGTGTTACACAGCACCCTCCGTGCAGTGACACAGGGGTGTCATAATGACACCCCACCATAGACTCCATACCCTGGGACTGACTACTGTCTCCCAGGGCATGTAAAGTCGCCATTGGCTTTACTAGTCCAAAATTATGAACAGAAACCAGTACAAACCATCATATTGTGGACGTACTGGTCGGGGCAATTCGATTGCCCCGGGGTCTGTTAGTCGAGGGGGCACGTCTCCGTCCCCCCTGATCGAGTTTTGGCTGGTGGCAGTGGATACTACTTTTTATATTCGACCGCAAATAGATCTCTATGGGATTTTCCCATTGTTTGAGGCTACCAACTTTAATTATTTCATTCTCATAGCCTCGAACATACCGCCGGTTTATTTATTTAATATTAATTCACTGGTTGGTATTTTTTGCCAGGACTCGATTCTAAAATGGCGTTTGTGTTCTCTTCTGTGACTCCAACCCAAGTCGAGCCCTTTGTTCCACTTTTTGGCGGCTTCTCCACAGAAGCCTCCAAAAGTGGTGCCACTCTGTCTGGGTACCACAGAGGTTGTGGGAGGGGGTTTAGGCACCCTGGACTGAGTTACCTTGGTAACTCAAGTCACACTCTTGTGTGATATGGTAAGTGGTGAGCCGGCCGGCTCACCACTTAGCATGTTTGATTGACAGCTAGGCTGAGTGAATGGGGGTGTGCTGCACAAAAGCAGGGCTTTTGGGACTGGAACTTCAGAAGTCGCCACAGGACCTGTGAATCCGACGAGGGAGAAGCTGAGCCGACCTGCTATGACGACACCACCGGTGGAGCCTTGCGGAACCGACTCGCCACTTCCCGACGACAGAGAAGATCTCCTGGCTGGAGAGTCTTCTTCCCCTGACTGGTGGGCACAACCAGTTTACCTTCTTTTCCTCGCATCCCAGGACGTCTTGTGGCCGAATCGCCCGTGCCAAGCACCCCGGCAACTGGATAGCCGCTTACCACTGGCCCCTTACCCCTGGACCGCAAATAAAAGGACTGCTCCTTTTTGACCTGAGAACTCTGCGGCTGGTTTCTTCCCTGGCAGTGCAACAGACTCCTGTCTTCCTCCCCAACGAGATCCTCTCTTCCCCCGGACAAAGCATCGACTTGCATCCGCTGCCAGGAACAACTGCCCCCGCTGGAGTATTCTCACCACTTTAAGGTACCGTGTCCGCCAGGCCTCCCTTTCTAAAGATTGCTACAAGGTAATAATAATCCCTTAACCTTCTGGACTGGTCCCTTTCTTTTGGTCCAACTCTTTCTGAACCTTTTCGAGACTTTTGTGCACTTTTCAACTGTGTGACCTTGGACACATTTCGTTCTGATCCTCTTAAAGTGGATCCGCTTTCTGAACTCTAACTTCACGGTTTGACTCTGCCTTCCTCTCTTGCTGTGTTCTTTTGAAAGTGTTGGGATCTGTTTCAATGTATGCTCTGCCTTTCTCTCCCTTTTAAACCGAATTATTAGAGTCCCATCTACGTTAAGCGCTCACCGCTGTCTGAAAATAAGTGGGGCTTTACTTAAGACTTGTCTAATATTCTTTTAAGGGAGTGTATATCTTTTAGTGACCGTGTTTTTGAACTGCTTAATATTAGTGCCTGTGTGTTTTATTAGATGTGGTTTTAAATAAATAATTATCTCTTTTACACCAAGCTCTGGTCAGTGTTTGCTTGTTCTACTGTGTTCTTGTGACCTATTGTGAATATTCTGTATACTGCCTAACTCTTCTTGAGGGAAGTCTGACTGCTCAGCCACAGCTACGAAGTGAATCTGTGTGGTACAGACTGCTACCAAGTGGGTTTACCTCCAAACACCTGTAGTCTTAAATCTTTTGCAGTGGTCCCAGAGGGAACTGCACAGGTTTCTGCCTAACAGGTTTCTGTTGTCCCAACATGTTCCAGGGTAACTTAATCTTCTGGCAGACGTGCTCAGCAGAGATTTTCCTCTGCCTGAAGAATAAGAATGGTGTCTGCACAAAGACATCGTGTCCAACGTCTTTGCAGAATGAGGCTTCCCAGAGATCGACCTGTTCGCAATTCAGGAGAACGCCTAATGCCAAGACTACACCTCCAGGTACCCCCAGAACCGCTCCAAGGGGAACAGTCTCTAGATAACATGGTCAAGGAAATTTGTCTACGCTCAAAACCCCCCGAGCCCCATTCCCCTCCCCCACCAAGTCCCCTTCGCAACTAGATAGTGCACAAGATGCACCAGGAACCAGTTACCATGATACTGGTGGCCCCCTTGCGGGCCCGCCATCCCTGGTTCGCTCATCTGATAGAAATGCCCCTCTCCCCACCAGTAAAACTCCCCTGCCCATACACCATATTGTCTCAGGACAGGGGGAGACCCTACACCCATACCCACAAACACTGAACTTAGCAGCCTGGCTCCTGTGGTCATAGTTCGGACACCTACAGCTCCCTCAGAGGTGCATGGACATACTCTGGGAAGCTAGAAAACCTAACGCACGTTATTGCTATGCCAACAAATGGAAACGTTTTGTCATCTGGTGTAATTCCAAGGGCGTCAATCCCATCGTTAGCTCACCCACACACATTGTGCTGTACCATACCCATCTGTTAGACACTGGGTTGGTCTTCAATTCCGTAAAGGTTCATCTGGCTGCACTCTCAGCCTACACCACATCACAACAAAAGGTGTTGTGGTGGAAGATACCGGTGATCAAGGCCTTTATGGAAGGGGTCAAGAGGATTTATCCTCCCATTTCTCACCCAGCTCCTGAGTGGGACCTAAATGTGGGTTTGACCAGGCTCATGGGAGCTCCCTTTTGATCCTATTCATAAAGAAAGTCTAAAAGACCTGACTTACAAAACAGCCTTCCTAGTGGCTATAACTTCTATTAGAAGGGTGGGCGAACTACCGGCTCATTCTGTTCTAGACCCCTTTGTTACAGTCCACAGGGATAAGGTAGTTCTGCGCAGTCACCCCAGATTTGCGCCTAAATTCATCTCGAAGTTCCATGTGAACCAATCGATTGAACTACCTACTTTTTTCCAGAATACCACTATCACGGCTGAAAGAAGCCTACACACGCTAGATGTGCTCAGGGCAGTCAGGGAAAGAACTAAACCACTGAGGAAAACGAACCAATTTTTTGTTTCAGTGGCAGCTGGTAGAGAAGTGGATCCTGGCTCTGAATCGGCTATCTCAAGGTGGATTGTCAAATGCATCACACTGTTACTCTTGCTAAGAGGGAACTGCCCTTCAAGCCTAGAGCACATTCTACTCGAGGCACTGGGGCATCCATAGCATTCATTTCAAATGTTCCCCTGGAGTCCATTTGCAAAGCGGCAACCTGGAGTTCTGTCGCACCTTTACAAAACACTATTGCCTAGACACTTATTCTAGGTCTGATTCTCAGATGGGACAAGCAGTACTAGGACATCTTTTTTCTACTGTTCCTTCTCACAACCCACCTCCAACTCCGGGTACTGCTAGCTAGTCTATGCCCAGCATGTGATTCTAAGCAGATTAACAAGCATCAGAAGACATGCATTACTTACCGTAAAAGCATTTCTGATGATTGTATCTACTTAGATTCACATGCGCCCTCCCTACCTCCCCGCTGAGGGTGGAAGGAACATAGACGTCTTACTACTTCTCTTAACTTCATGTACTCACTCACAATAGCCTTGGGCTCCCTCATGGCAGACAAAATACAATCGAAGGAACCTCGGCGCTTGAGGGATTTTGGGTACACTACACGTCACGATAGGGATAGTGTTACAGACACGCCTATGCCGACGTCCCCTTTCTGTCCCCGAAAGACGAGATGCAATACTCTGCGGTTACCACTGGATGTCAGACCATATGCACAGCATGTGAATCTAAGCAGATACAATCATCAGAAATGCTATTACGGTAAGTAATGCATGTCTTTCTTTCTCACGTTCATGTAGCTACTTGACAGACAACCAGGCTTACGGTGGCCTCGACTCTTGGTGCTGGGCCAGCAAAGCCGCTCTTGGATTCTCCTTCACCATTAGCTATTTTCCAACTGCGCCACACTCAAGCCCTCTCCATTCATGTGGTATAAGTCTTGCTAAAGTGCACTGTGGAACATCCAGCTTCTATACATTCCTATGTATATACATTGGGGCATCACCGCAATCTATTAATTACTTAGCCAGCCTCAGGATTATTTCATCTACTTGCGTTACAGCATCTTTACAAGTGTAAAATTATTTTGCATTTTCTCCGTTTCCTTGCATAAGCGTCTTCATTTCGATCCCGAAATGTTGCTCATCTTTGATAACTCCTCTTCAGATCTTATAGAATGTCTGTTCTTTCGTCTTGTGTATCTTTTCAGGGTGCGTCAGTTCTGCTTCGCATGATGTCACCAGTCTTCTTTCTTGTTCATTTTCACACTTCTTCTGGGACTCTGTCCAGAAGGCCAGCATGTCTTCAATAATGCACATAGGGTTTTCTAAATGGGTACCTTGTTTCAAGAACGGTTTGTGGTACAGGCATCCCCAGTGGTACTGCACGTGTCGCAATTACCGGTCCCAACATATAGGCAACATGGGGGCGCAGCTTCTGGTAGGGTCTTTTGGCTCTTCCTCTACAAAACAAATGGTAAAATTTTGTTGTAAGCAATCAGACAGGAGTCCTGATTGTAATACAAAATGTTGCTTAATGCAGAATCACTAGTTAGTTTATATTGAGATGCCACCAAACAGGCAATCCCATCCTGATCAGATTGTCCTCTTTCGTGTGAAACGCCGTGTCTGGCTACTTGCTAAGCTCAAACCGAACAGTTCACTTCCTTCATTTTTCTGCAGTACTACTCAAAAGGTCCAGTGCACTGTTGAGTGGGCATGGTGGAAGCTTTTTTCCTTACTGACTGTGGTACGTACGGGATCAATAACTCTGTTCTCCTCAGCCCTCCTCTGCTGCCTTCCGGGCTTGCCTCTATCAGCTGCAAAAGTTTTTACATGCTACCCTTGCACTGGCTTTTCATGGTCTTGTGCAGGCATGGATTACACTTGTAGTAAGGGGAGCGACGATGTACATTCTTTATTTTTGAAGGATGCAAAGTGCTTGCTCACTCTGATATTGTTCGACATAGAGAGATTAAGGGATCTCGACCACAAGCATCCCCTTGTACCAAAGGGATCCACTCTTAAAAAAATCAAAACATGAAACTTGTGATCAAAAATTGCAACCCGATTTCAGTGGACTCTTACTCTACCACATTCATTAGTGGTGTTCCAAAAAACATTGCTTGACAGCTTGTATATAGAAAAATACACATTTTTATCATTTTACACAAGATTATTTTACCTTTTTTTAAAAAAAAAAATACATCAGGCTAAAAACCTATGCCTTCTTCTACCAACATCACGTAGAAGACACCTCCCTTCATCTATTTGCATGCATTCACTTCCTTCAACAAATAATTGTTAGTAACAATACTTGTACACCAAAGTGTCTTGTGTTGTGCTGTTAATTGCACTGGGCCATTACTCATAAAACACAACTCACTCCATTACATTTCATTCATTCTGTCTTCACATTCCAGTTTCATTTCACAACCATCAACTATGCCCTACATGTTTCTTTCCGCTCTTATTATTTTGTCTTGAATACCGGGAAATCCATCAGGGGCTTGTATAAAGGATTAGTAACGGCATGCAACATTCTACAATGAATAGCTCTAAAAACCACAGCGAAATACATTTAACAATCAAGAGCATTTCTTTTGCAGGGTTCTCGTTGGGTTTGCAGTGGTGTTCTGTTTCCAAAGGGTTTTAATCCCCTTTATATTGTACGACTCATAATAGAAACTCCACCTATCAGGAAGCAATCAAAAACAGGGATATAAATAACCTGTTTACGCTGACCCATTTTATGATCACTGTACATAAGTCACAGATATCTAAAAAAAAAAAGCAAAAAAAAAAAAAAAAGGCTGATCACACTATGCTTTATCTGTGTGCAGTGGAGCAAATCCCCCTGCATCCAGTATACTTGCTTTTCCACAAAGATCAATCATACTAGTCTCTAGGCTCAAAAGAAATCTCTTTCTAACCTTGCCCATATCTGTATTGTAATCTTAACATTAATTCGGGTGCATTGTTCAAATTGACTCACCAAGTTAGGAAATAATGTAGATTTCGTGAGAAATAGAGTCCCTATGAAGAGTCTTTCGCATCCGAGGATGGAACCTCTTGGTCTCCTCAGTGGAACAGTCGCGAGTTGCTGCCGTAGTTCACAAGAAAACAGACAAAAGCCGGAAAAACGAACGGGAAAAGGAAAGAAGAAAGAAAGGAAGACACCCGTTAGCAAGATTTTCACGGGTTTCCCTATACGCAAAGCACCGCTGACCCCTTTGTTGCTTACTTTGTCTATTCAGGCTTCCTTTTCCCTGAGCGCTGTCTACTTGACGTCACTTTCTTTTTCTTATTCGTGCTCCTTTCACCTAGATGTGACCCATGGAACACTACGGGACAGAAACAAAATAACCACAATTCCAGTCATCCACCAGCTACCTATACATGGCCGTCTTCCAAAATGTGAGATCTAGTTGGTTAAGTATTCTTATTGTAAAGAAACGTCCGTGGTTGTTGCTGTTTTCCTTTTCTGACCGGATGCGTTTTTAGCTTTCAAGACTTTTGTTGTTTGTGCCAGCTCCTATTATGGGTGCCGTGGTAAATTTCCCCTCATTGGAGATTATCTTCCGGGCCACTGATATCTGTGCAACAAAAGAGAGAGAATCAAATGTAAATCGTCATCTCCCGCGTGCCCACTGATGTATGTATATTGTAACACTTTGCATTTCTGGTCCTTTAGCCCGTAACGTATCAGTTACTCTTCACTGCACTCTAGGTTTTAATGCTATCTGGTTTCACCCCTTCCTTCGTCCCATGTTAATCGACTCTCTTTCTCATACAGAGGGGCAGGATAGCTAAATGGAGCTATGCTAACACGTTAGGTTGAAGTGTTTCTCACCTCTTTCCAATAGAGACTCTTTCCGTTTCCTTCCGTTTCGTTCCACTGCTCCTTCTCACTCGTGCTGCTTCCGGGATCTCATTGGAACCTATCGCGCATGTTCTATCTTTTTATGCGTTAGTGTTCCACTCTTACGCATGCGCATTCGCAGTGCGTTTCATTCTAGCGCGCACGCGCTCTCGGCTAGTTGGTCAATTTCCAAACTCCAGCCGTCCGCGCTCAATAAGGCCTTCCCACATCCGTGCCCCATTCGGCACGGTCTGTTAAGATGCCGGGACGCTACCCCAGGACCATTTTTACCAAAAACGCGTGCACTGGACCAATAGGTATCCACTGTGCGAGCAAGTTATATGTATTCGTCCAATGCTGATTTCATTATCCAAAGCTTCCTGCCATTCTCTAAGATGACGGCCACCAAGCGATCTTCTCATTAAGTCCTGTAGTCATACTATTGGTCAGGAAGATGAGTTGTTCTTTAAGTAATAGTTTCTTCTTATCAAGGTTGCTGTCAGTGCTTGGCCTTTGTTTATAAAGAATAGACCAACTTAGGTCGTCTACAGAGTGTTGTTCGATCCAGTGTTCTACTAATGGGGCATTAAGGGTTTTGTTTCTGATACAACTCCTGTGTTCCCCAATTCTGGTTTTGATCTTTCTTTCTGTTTTGCCCACATAGATTTTTTTACATGGGCACCATACTGCATACACAACCATGTTGGAGTTGCAGTTTGTCAGAGTATTTTGTCGCCATGGAGTTAAGCCTATGTCAACTGCCGTGCTCTTAAAAGTGAAAGGGCAGCATGTGCATTTCCCACATTGGACATGTCCCAATAGCTCTTGAAACCCCCATTGCTGGGACAATGTTTTCTGTCTGGTTTAATGCTCACATCGTTTCTTGTGACATGTTCCTTCACATTTCTACTTCTTTTGAATGCTATAATAGGTCTAGCAATCTTTGAGTCACTTTTCTCTAAGAAATGCCAATTCTTTCCGATAATTTTTTTGATTCTATTCGAAAAATTACTATATGTATTCACGAACACCATTTGCTCTGTTTTGTCTTTCACTGTGCGTTGGTCCCTGTATTCCAAGAGTGCCTCTGTTGTTGTTGTTGGCCCGTTTTAATGAATTTGTAGTGATGTCTCTAGGGTAACCTCTTTCATAAAGTTTCTTTCATTTTATTGGCTTCCATCCGGAAATCTCTTGTACTAGTGCTATTCCTTTTCAGCCTTAAGAACTGACCCAACGGTAAATTGTCACGTACGTGGCGGGGATGAAAACTGGAGTAGTGCAGTAAGGAATTTCTGTCTGTTGGTTTATTGACCGGTTTCACATACAATTTCTTGGTGTCAGAGTCTGCCATAGTGGTGATGTCTATAAAATCAAGAGCTCTCGTGCTATGTTGGTGCGTGAACCGTAGGAATCTGTTTTACTGGACAATCCAGTCGAAAAATAATTCCAGGGTATGTTCATTGCCTGTCCAGATGAAAATATCATCTATGTAACGCTGCCACTTTCTGATGTTGCCGAAAAATGGGTTGATGGCGTTCAAGATGGTATTTGTTTCGAAGCCCTCCATAAACAGATTGGCGACACTCGGGGCCAGTGTAGCGCCCATGGCCGTCCCTTGGATCTGTTTAAAGTATTCCCCATTAAAGTGGAAATAACTCTCCATTAGCGCCATCTCTGCGCACCACAAAATGAACGACACTGGAGTATTTTTCACCACGTGATCACTTAGTAATTTCTCCTCCAGCACATCCAGAGAGGCTTGTTGGGGAATACTCGTGTATAAGGCCACTACGTCCAGGCCTACCAAAATCTCAGTGGTTGGATCAAAGTGTAAATCTTCCACTTCTGAGATAATCTGCGTAGTGTCTAGTACGAATGAGGCCATTTTCGTCACCATTGGTTGGAGAAATTCATCAGCAAAATGCGACAGAGGCTCCAACACCGAATTCACCACTGAGACTATTGGTCTCCCTGGTGGATTAGTCATAGTCTTATGTATTTTTGGAAGGAAGTAGAATTGTGGAGTATGTGGTTTATCTTTAATCAGAAAGTCGCCTTCTTTCTGGCTGATCTAGCCTCTTTCATGACTTTAAGGATAACTGTCTTGAGTATACGTGGGTTGGGGTCTTCAATGAGGGGTTGGTAGCAAGTTAAGTCGAGCAATTGTCGATTACATGCTCTTAATTAATCTGCGTGGTTCAGGATTACTGGCGCACCACCTTTATCTGCTTTCCGTATCACAATTGCTGGGTTGCATACAAGTTGTTTAAGTGCCAGTGTTTCATCGCGGCTTGTGTTGTAAATCTTCTTTCCTTTCTCTTGTAATTCTAGTGATTTCACTTCTTGGAGTACCCTTTTCTGAGAAACAAGAGCCTCTGGGCTCTGGGCTGCTAGTGGTACACAAAGTGGATTTGTTGCGGCGGCCGGAGTCGGATGTGTCTTGCTCTTGAGTTTGACCCTCAAAGTACTGGTATAAATGAATCTTCCTCATAAACTGATTGAATTCCTGCCGGAAGGTAAAGGGACTGTGTAAATTAGTGGGCACAAAGCCCATCCCCCTTTTCCAAAACTTGCATTTCTACATCAGTAGGTTGGTAAGTGGAGAGGTTTACCACAAGGCTTGCATGCTTCGGGTGACCCATTGCTCCGTATCCCAGGTCTCCGGACCCTTCTCTAAAAAATACTGTAGGTCATTTGGTCTACCTCCTTGGTTGCCCCCTCCTCTGTTGCCTCTCCGGCCTCAGGAGTTGTTTCCTCTCCATGTGTTGCGACGGTTCGGTCTGCCACGAAATGTCCCGAGTCTCCAAAGGAGCTTCCGTCACTGGAGCTAAAGGACGTATTCCTAAATGATACTTTCTACTTCCCCTGTCCGCCTTGGGCGGAGATGCCATCAAGCGCATCTTGGGTGAAATAATTTTCTTGTGTGTAGGGAAAGGCTTTCTCATGACTGAAGTTTGAGAGATCTTTATTCATCCGCCTTACTCGTTCTCGTAAGGTGTCAAGATGTTTATTTCTAGCAATAGGTCGTCCAATCTCTTCTTGTACAATTCAAGAGGTATTGCTTTTGTATCTCCTCCTCCAGTTTTTTAAGATCAATTAGAATTTTGTCAATCATCTCCTTGGCTGTATCGATTAATATCAACCAGTCCCGACCACACTTGTTCGCAACATAGCTCCACTGTAATATGAACTTAGGGTTGTCCAGAAAGAGCCTTGGCTCGTTACTTACCACCATGCCTTGGGGTAACATCCCTTTCCTTAAGTATTCGAGCATGATGGAACCATGTAGCTCAGTTCTTATTAGTCTTTTTTTTCATATTACTTAGGTCATCCCAATTTATGTGGGTAGTGGCCTCTGCCGAGCCCCCTAAAAAGGAGGCTTTTTCTACCAATTCGGTGACATATTTGTCATCGTAGCTTATGCACTTGTCCAGAGCCATTGTGTTGGAATCTTTATTTTAACGTAATCCTAAACCATGGGATTATCTCGATGTGTTCTCACTGTTGATCCAATTTGAAGCCCAGGTCATTTAGGCCCACTCAGTTACTGCGATAACTGATCCTAAAGGTTTCCCTAGATCTCTTCTTTTTTTTTTAGATCGTGTTAAACCTTCCCCAGTCAGGCGTATTAGCCCAACTGTCAATTATAATACCGAGCTGGGAGGAGGAGTAAGAAAATCTTTTGCCCGAAACTGGATTGAATTTATTCACGCTAGTATTGTTAATAACTCATCAACCCTACGCGTTATACTGTGTGATCTGACTTGGTTCACTGGGCAGCAAATAAGTCTCACGGTTCAAGACCATACTAGAACATTATTCGACATAGAGAGATTAAGGGATCTCGACCACAAGTATCCCCTTATACCAAAGGGATCAACCCTTAAAAAAATCAAAACATGAAACTTGTGATCACTCTGATATTGAACATCCATTATGGTGAGAAATTGCAGGCAGCTTGTGCTGGTGGCACAAAACCATTAGCAAGGTCAGCTGTGGACCTATGAGGTGCTACAAGGTGCACAGGGGGGTGGGGAAGGTCCCGCTGGAATAACGGTTGGCAAGGTTAGAAGACACCTTCCATTCCCCTCTGCTGCACTGCTGGGTGGCAAGGCCTTGCACAGCAGCGTATGCCTTGCAGGATTGTAGTCATTGACAGTACCTGATGCTTTGTGGGCATGCTGGTTCAGGATACTGGTAAGACGCCCCTGGTAATAACCCCCCTTGTAGAATAGTTAAATCTGTGTGATATTTGCGCGGCAGATACATACCCCTGGAATTTCCCTTCATGTAGATGCTTCCGTACTGTGAGGAGTCAGAAATGGGAGCTGGACACAAGGTTGTCCTGTTTTTATTAAAGAATTTTTTTTTAAAGAAAGTGCTGGAAAAATGCCTCTCTGATCCTATGTGGAGTTTCCCTGCTTATAAAAGAAAACTAAGGATCTGTCTGTCAGGATGCAATCACTTAAAAGCCGCCTGTGTCCAACTGCCTATCCTGACCCTCACACTATAACTGAATGACAATGTGTAAGGAATATATCGGCAACTGGCCAAAAAGTGTTCAACTGTAATAATTATAATTCCAACAAAAATGCTCTTCAAGGTGGAAGCCCTTAGTTCCAAAGGGTGGATCCTTTCCCCAGGATTCTTAATTATAAGAATAGTCACTTTTGTAAACAGTTCCTTGGTGTTTTGTTTGGACTCAAAAGATTCCTGTTTAGACAACTTAGTCTTTAAGTCTTTCTTTAATGCTACTTTCTCCTTCATATGGATAGCAATGGCTTTCTTTAACATCCAACTATTCAGGGTTCAATTAATAAACCCCATTCTTTCCTTTAACGTTTCTTGGGGCTTGCAAATTGCCTGTTTATTGCTGTGCCAGGTTCCTTTCTGCAATGCCAATTGCATGGTGTACTCACCTGCCATGTCTTCAGTTATGAGTTTCACTTGCCTGGTATTCTCCACTGCTAGGACTTTCATATGTATCGATTGCTTGCTGTCTTGGTTGTCAGGATTTCTCATATATATTTCACTTGCCTGGTGTTTTTGGTTTAACAGGACTTTTCATATACTTTACTATATTATCAATATTGTAGGTATGGCCCTAGGGTTGAGATATATACTCTTGGTAAGGTTTATTAAGTTTGGCCCCACATTTACATTTCAGTTATCCACAGTTCATTTGGGTTTGCCTTTCAGCTTTTTGGTATTCAAACAAGTCCTGTTCACATGGCTATACCATTCAAAATGCTGTTGGCACGGTCGCTGGAACGCCCTGGGGTCCCTGCTAGCTTCGGTCAGACTCAATGGCTTTCTCCAGCATTTCCGGTCAGGTGGGCACTGCTGCAGTGTGCTGCTTTCACCTGCTTTCCAATCTGGAGGCTGTAGACTTTCTTCTGCGCTCCCTCGTGGCTCTGTGAATGCACATCTGCTTCCCATAAAGGAAAACACCAGCTCTTCGACTTGCTGAGCTCCCAGGACCTTCCTTGCAGCTTTCAGTGTCTCCACTGCACTTCAGTCTGACTCGGTGTCTCACCCATGGCGGCCTCTTCTGATCTGCTACACCAGTATGTGATCTTCGTGTTTGGGAGCTCTTGAATTGGGCAAACGTCTTCTGCTCTATCTGAATAGTGAGCTCTCCAGGTTTAAAAGTCCTGCACACAGGTGCTTTGGTAAAACAACTAGACTGCACATTGTGGTTCAAGTTATTGGTACACAATTCAAACTCCTGCATCCTACCTATCCTCAGTGCTTGAGGAATTCTGCCAGTTGAGGTTCATAGATAAACGCATGGCATTTGAATAGTTATTTTTACTGGTTTTACCTAAAGGAACTTTAGAAGAAAAATGTTATGTTTGAACAGTATGAGTTGGTTTTATGGTTGTGTGATTGGCCATACAAATATGAAGAGGGTTCACTTCTCTCACCAGTGTGAACATCTATCTGACAGTATGCCATGAGGTTCTGGGGCATCAGAGGGTCGGTCTTCCTCATGGGAAAGGTGGAGATACTGTCTCGTCCAGTGAAGTCATGACATTTCCCAGGTAAATGTCTCCTCCCCTGTGATCCTCCCTCATAAAGCCTCCCTTTGGGTCAGGCTCAGGTAGCGGTTGCCGTCCCCTGGCCACATGGGAGCAGGTCACTGTCGGGGAAGCTGTAATGACTCCACTGGATTCACATACCCGTCTCTCTAGGGTTACTTTGGGGATCGTCTGCAGCCCCACTCCCCCACAATCTCTTCCTTATAAGAAAGAGGCTCCTTTGTCTGGGTTTCCCATTTCCAAATAGTGTTGTCTTTAGAAAACCCATACCCACCTTCCTTCCCGGAATAGACCGGTGAGTATGGAATAGGTGTTCTATTGGCATTCTTTTGTATCTTGGATCTATCAAAGTTGGAAAAGTCTGTGCCAATTGTTTTTTCCGTTAACCCTGGGATAACAGCATGCATTTCAGTACCCCACCCACCCATCCTCCCACCCCTTGAACTCGGATGGTAACTGGGGTCCTATGGTATACCTCTTCATTTCTGTGTATGCAGGTAACCTTTACTGGCGTTCTCCGGTTCCTGGTGGATATTAAATTAGATCTTGCTGCTGTTTCCTCCTCAAATCAATTTAAGCTATAACAGGGACTCAATTTACTAAAGCCTGAATTAAGTGCTTTAAATGGAACACTGGTACAAACATAAATACTGCTGGTTTTAATATCCTCTTCAAATAAATCATTTTGTTCCCATTCTTGTCCCATCATGTAACCAATTTCCATAGGTTCTTCTTTATTGGAAGGGCACTGTTGGACCAGGTGTCCTGATTGTCTACACGAGAAACATACTATAGAGGTTTGTCTTGGTATTTGTCCCTGGTCAACGTTTGCCTCTCCTCCTTCCCTCATTACATTGGGCTTTCTCACTCCCTTGAGCAGATCTCTCGCTGTGGGTATATGAGAAATATCTTGGTGTTTATCTTTATTTGGCATAGGGGGACAGAAAATTCCTTGTTCTTCCCTTTTTGGTGCTTCAGTTTTATGGAGTCTTTTTTTAAGATGTCTATTAGCTTCTGCAAAATTCTGTGCTGTCTCTATGGCTAGTATTATACTGGGTTTATTCAGTTGGAGGGCTGCTTTCTTTTAATAAGGAGGTAGTGAATTCACAAATTGCTGGATGGAAAGGATTTCTAATACTTCATGTAACGATTTATTTCCTAACAAGAGTCGGGGTGTTTTGTACTCTAGTCCCTAGTTCCACTGGTGTTTTATCGGGATAAATTTGAATACAGTTTCTGCTCATAAACGTCCGTCTGGCCAAACATTTTCCGCAACCTTTGCTTGATTTCATCAAAGGTTGTGGTCCCCAGAGGGTTTAATAGTTGATGGGAGTTTTGGAGCTCTCCTTTTAGTCGGATGGCTAAATAGCAGGTCTTCAGTTCGTCCTCCCAATTAAACTGGTGGGCCAGTCTTTCAAAGTTGAGTAAGAAATTCCCCAAATCCTCCCCTTATTTAGAAGGTTGCAGGACCCCATGCAGTAATATGGGTCTCAGTTGAGAGGCAGCAATTCTATCAAGTCCTGCTTGGAATATATTTTCAGCTTGGATTTGATGGCCAGTTAGCTGAGCTAATAGATCTAGGATTGCCAGTCCAATTTTTTTTTTCCAGACCTTCCTCCACAAAACCAATGCCCTGTTCAAATTGGAGGGTATCATTGTCTTTGGAACGTCGGTCCAGAAAGGAAAACGCCTCTTCCTCTAGCTCAAGAAGTTGGCCCACCTCTATGGGTTCAACCTCTACAGGCTCACTTATTCCTAATGGAGAAAGAAACCTTTATGGCTCCTGCTCCTACAAGGACTTGGGTGGGTCTCCTAAAACTAGAGATAGTACCAGAAGAGGATCTCATGGCTAGATCTATCTCTGCTTTAAACATCAGACTTAGTTTACTTTGTAGTTTTTCCATGTTCTAGTTTGATATGTGGATTCATGGGGGCTAACGTCAATTATGAAATCATCTTTTAACGGTCAACTGTATTTAGGGATAAAAAGGGATGAAATAGAGAGAGAAAACAGGAAAAGAGTCTCCTCCCATGTGTTCCTCCCTCATAAAGCTGCCCCAAGTGTCAGGATCAAGTAGCGACTGCCGACCCCTGGCCAGATGGGAGGTCGTCACCGACCGGAGTCTTTGATGGCTCTGGATTCATCATACACAGTTCATCTCTAGGAGATGTAAGGAAGGCATGGTATCAAAGTAAGACTGACACAAGTCAAGGGTGTTTATTCAACTGCAAAATGGGTGAGATAAATGCTTAATCTAAACCTTTGATGGGCGCAAGCTACGACCATCAAATACATTCCTAGTGGAGTCTAGTCGAATGAAACGGGCCTATACTACCACAAAATCCTATTGCCAATCCTTGCCACTATGCTAAATAATAGTGTGGGATAATGTTCACAAAAAAAGTTTTGACAAATGATAAGTCAGGATGTTTAGGCCGTTGGCCTCCCTTCCCCACATTTTTAATACGGGACATGGCAGGTCACTCAAGCACAGCACACTCATGGGCTTCTTCGGCATGAGTGCAGTTCTCTTTTCCAACATCAGGGCCTTCTGCGCCCAAGTCTCTTAGTCAGTCTCTTGCTTCAGGGAGCCTGATGCACCAAAAACAACAAAGAAAAGTTCCTTACAAATATTCAAGTCTGGATCAGATCATTCTTTCGTAATTAAGTTTCCCTCAGTCGGGCTTAGACTAACTTAAATTTTTAGACGTCCCTCAGTCGGGTTCACTTTTGTCACAGCAATCTTCTCTTGTGTGTTACTTTTCACCCAGGATACCCCTCGGCCGGGCTCAGACCATTTTCGGTTCGCAGACAATCGAAGAGTATCAAATGTGCATGGGATTTAACTTAACCCGCTGCAGGACCACTTCGATTCCACAGTTCAATGATTCTTCCATGTTTGGGAGGAGGGGGGGCACCAAACAGACCTTCGAGGGGGCACCACGTGGCCCGGACCACTATATCTGGTACCAATCTTGTTTTTACAAAGTTTAATTTCATTAAAGTTCTCTTATTCATAAAAGGTTGCTGCTTGCAACCTTAGCATAACACAGTCCGGTAGGCTATCAGTTTCTCCAACTCACCAGCTTTGCTGAACTCGTTGCTTTGCTGTCGAAGTCCAGGACAGTATCACGGTGGCAATCACTTCTCCCCGCCTTAGCTATCAATGCAGGAGGGCCCTGTGTACCGTTGACTCCAGCTAGACTGTTCGCCAGCTGCAAACCCTGATTCTAAGTTTCTTTTCCTTGAGGCTTGGTGAAAGGTCGCGGTTCTGTGCTGAAAAGATCAAGGGCATTTCCTTTCTTGTCCTCTCCTATCTTGCCACCTTTCCCCTTAGTTTAAACTGCCATTCCCAAATTGCTGCTTCCGTGTGTGTTTATCCTTGCTCGGAGTGTACTTTCGTGCTCCATCACACTTCCCACACTGATAAAAGGCGGAAGTCAGGTGTGTTATTAAGGTTGATTGCCTGATCTTACCTGGCCTCAAAATTGGGACAACACAGCGGGCTCTCGTAGGGAGCTATAGCCCTTGCATTACCATGGGAATTCTTTCTGTCTCCTAGTTGATTTACTCTTATCCTAGGCGGGGTGGGAGGGGGTTGGTAAACCCAGACGGGTGATAATTGTAGTGTTTGTGGAATGAATTCGAAAAAATCTGTAAAATAATAGTTTGGAGGTCTGTCAAGGGAATGACCAGGATTATTGTGAAATGAATAGAGGGGATTGAGGGAACTGTAGTGTTTTATAAAAGCAGACTGGGAGTTTGGAAAATAATAATCAGACAGATGGGGAGACATGGCCATGTATATAACCCATGTAATAACTCCCGCCCTATTTCCAGGCAGCCAGGGATAAGCTTTGTCCCCACAGAAGTTCTGAAATATGTAGTTTACCAAGACTGCGGAAATGAAAAATTACGATCAAAGGCAAAAGTGGCTTTATTGAACACTACACTGGAAAGATAGTAATGCCATTTACTATTTCCCATGAGCAGAGGACATGGTTTGGTATAGCATGCACAACCAATTGCTCAGGGGCAAAGGTGCAGCGCTGATGGCTTAGTGCTTACTTGGTCTGTGGTGGAAAAATCTGGTGGGCCGGTAAAACCTAAGTGGTTGTGAGCATCCCTACCCAGCCCTGAGCTTTGGGACTGGGTAGCAAACTTGATATCCAAACATACATCCCCCCCCTCTGAAAGCGGATGGGTGCAATGGGAAATCTGGAGGGTTGGTTATGTGGCAAATGGTCACAGACCCAGCGTTTGGTCAAATAAAAAATGCAGGTAGACTGCCAGGAGAGATGCAATAAGTGTTGTCACTATGAGCCTTGGGATGTGCAGAGGGACTGTCATTCCCATGGCAGGTGGTGTGAAAAGCAATGGTTGCATTGAATCAATAATATATCAATATTCAGACAATCACTACAACAGATGTTTCCACATAACATGTACACTAGGTGCAAATCTCTAATGTCCAAGTTCAGGAATCCGGTTGTACCACCAACACGAAAATTTGTGACTTGAAGACTACGTTCTATTTAGTTCTTCAACGCAAGTGATGAGCGGGACACAAACGAAATAAGTTTGCCAGACCAAAACTTCCAGTTCAAAATGTATTTGATCAGTGAAGATGCAACAAAGTACATATCAGCATTCAAAGGTTTGACCAGGAATCAGTTACTGAACAAAGAAATCTGCGATCCACAGTTTGAAAGTTCCACCTAAAAGTCCAAACTACGAGCATCCCAGGTACCATATCCACCAGCATGTAAGGGTTATTGTAATAAAAAGAATGACCAACAGATGATACCAACACGGGCCATAGCTTGCAGATATCTGGTAATCCACAGTAGCAGCTTTTTCTCTCTGCTAGTGCATCGCCACCTTGGGGTGATTCCTCTTCTTTGAGGGGACAAATCTAGCGGCGAGTGACTTGGCCAGTTGCCACTTTGTTCAGAACGATTGACTTTCAGGAACTCTTCCTCAGATCTCAAGCGTACCTTTTGGGGGTTGCCTTGTCCAGAGAGGTCAGACACTGAAGATTGTTCGCCAGCGGTGAGGTCTGAATTGGGGATGTTTCCTCCGGAACTTCGGCCACCTGTCAACGGAGCCTTGGCAAAAGTTCCCGCAGGGACATTACTATGTGGAAGACATTCAGAAGCTGTGGATCCTGGTTCAACACTTGAGCATATTGGTTGATGGAGGGCTGTGCCCTCGCGTTCTGGTACTGCCATTCCGTTCCAGCAACACGTGACGAGTCTGACATCTGCAAATTATCAGCCGTGTCCCTGGGGGTGGAGTCGGTGGCCGCAGTAGAGATGGAGCCAAGCCGAGGAAAATTGGTTGTCGCAGAGGTGGTGTCGTCGGCTGGAGTGGTGACTTTGTAACAATGCCTTGCATGGATCCAAGCCAGGATCCCTGAACACTTCACTGCCAAATTATTTGTTGGAAGAACCTGTAATGGGCCACGCCGCCTCGACTGATTTCTGCTGGTGGATCTTCACCAGGAGCTAGTCCCCAAGCTGCAGAGGGTGGCAGGATTCTGTATTCAGTTCAGGCAAGGCTTCATGGACCTGAGCATGGAGAGATCAGACAGTTTTAATCAACATGCGACAGTACTAGTGCAAAGCATCCTCTAAAGGTAGGCTTCGAATGTGGGGAACTGCTGGGAGTACAGTTCCCATTCTCATAGGGCAACCACTGAGGATTTAATGGGCAGAAGGTTTGTGCCTATGCTGGGCAAGCTGAACCATGGTTAGGGCTTGGGGCTATTTCAACCCCTTCTCTTTACACGCTTTGGACAGCCTCAACTTAAGATCTCCATTTTGGAGTTCTACATGTGTGTTAGTGTGGGTAATAAACACAATGGAACCGTTCAACTATTCCTAATGTTTTGAACACTTCTCTAATAACCTGACCAGTAAAATGGGTGCCTCCGTCTAGGGGCAAGCCACACCCAGGTATCAAATCTGCTAACTTCTTAGCCACTATCACAGCATCTGCTTTTCTATATGGATAGGCCTCCAACCACCCAGGAAATACATTGACAAGGACCAAGCAGTAACCATAGTTCAGACAGGCACGGAACTGTGACTTCTTTCTGCACGTGCAAAAATTGACTTTCTGGTACGTTATCTGGACTTTGCATCGAATACCTTTCCATCAAATTCTTTTGCATCGAGGGTTTTCCAATGAAAAAATATGCATCGAATGCATGTTTTTTGGGGGTAAAGGATTAATGTTTGTTGTGTTGGGTTTTAGAGGGTAAAAAACGGGGGGACCCCTGCCACCCAAAAAAAAAAATGCATTCGATGCTCATTTTTTCGTTGCAAAAAATTTGATGGAAATGTCCCTTGATGCAAAAAATTTGATCGGAAGACCATAAACCTTTTGGTACAGGACATTCAAACATCCTTGTGGGCACTGCTCTCCCAACAGTATATGCCAAATAAATGACCCCATTTTCACAGTAACTCTGAGCCATAGAGGCTAAACTAGGAGACGTCCAATCTCGATTCAATAAAGTAATCAAAGCATTTTTACCTGAATGAGCTCAGCCATTAGTGTTACAGACCAGGTAGGGGAAGAAGTACCTTAGGGTCCACCAGGCGGCCCTCTGGCAAGCACCACAGGGAATCTACTCCAAACTTACACAGACGTTGAGTCCAGGTCACCGTTTCAGTTTCTGGGACTTGATCTTGGAGGATTGCCAGAATGGAAAGGGGAATGATGGGTGACCATAGAACTGCAACACAAACCAGAAATTCATTAGGAGCCAGGTGCCCATTTAAGGCCCCTGAGCGAGGTGCACCATCTGCTAAAGTATTTCCTAGGGCTGTAAATGACTGTGAGGGATCATGTCCTTTACATTTTACAATGGCTACTGCTGAAGGAAGTAACAATGCATTCAATAAAGCGGATACATATTTTCCTTTTAATATTGGGGGGCCTGTGGATGTTCAGTGTCCTTTGGAGTCAGTGTGGATATTCAAGTCATGGACCACCCCGTGAGCATACCTGGAGTCAGTGTAGATCATAGCTGATCGAACTGTGGCCAGAACCACAAGCAATGGTGAGAGCCTTGAGTTCAGTGACCTGTGCTGATTTTACAGTAGGTAATCGGTATGCTTCTAGAGCAGCATTAGGGGTACATACAGAATACCCAGCGACCCATTCCCCTGTTTCTGGGACACTGATGCAAGATCAGTCAACAAAAAGAATCTGGTCAGGATTCAACAAAGCTATATAAAGTAGATCAACATGGGTTGAAAAGAGTGTCTCCACAACAACCTGACCGTCATTTGGCTCCCCATACTCTGGGGTTGGTAACAGAGGCAGGATTCAAAACTGAACATCGGTTCAAAGTTAGATTGGCAACAGAAATACGCAACTTTTGAAATCGGTTAGATGGGAATTTGACACATGCTGTTTCTTCACTTTAAGCAATAATGACAACACAGCATGGGGGAACCACAATCGTGACAGGATGCCCCTGAACAAGGGAGTCTGTTTTTACTATCAACAGGGCAGCAGTGGTGTCAGTTCGCAGACAAGCTGACAGTCCTGTGGCTACTGGATCTAATGCTGTGGTAGGATATGGGGCGGTGCTTATCACTGTGTAAATGAGTCCACACACCTTGAGCAAACCCGTTGTGCTCATCGTAGTACAACACAAATGGCTTACTGTAATCTCGCAACCCCAAACCCGGAGACATTGCAAGTGTTTGCTTAATGGTGACAAAAGCATCTTCTGCTTCCTGCGACTATGGCATGGGCTTGTCTAATCATGTCTGAGGTTCTAAAGGGGCTTAACTATGGATACCATATCCTGGGACCCACTACCTACAGCAACTTGCCATTGTGAGGAACCCCCTCCTCCACTTCTTAGTCAAGTGCATTGGGTACTTTCTAGATTGCTGCAATCTGATCCAGGGGCACATGTCTTTCCCCAGCAGAAATCTCATGGCCCTGGGATCGCATGCAGGGCAGACACAACTGTAATTTGTCTTTCAATGCCTTTTGACTCTTTTCAGTAAGCGCTTACAATAGTATAAGTCAGCCTTCCTCACAAGCCTACAAGGAGGGGAGGCTAGGAGCAGATCTGCGCAGGGCTCGAAATTAGGATGGGATAAGCAGGAGCTACAACCAGCTCCTGGGTATTCCGCAGTAACTGGTCGCCAGGAGCTACAACTGGGGTTACAGAAATCTAACTTTCACATGAAATGCAAACATAATTGTACCCATTATTTATGACCTCTTATGCTTTAAATGTCATATAGATGTGTCCTAATTTTCATTTATAGATTGTCCCAAATGCACAGAGGTAAATTCAAATAGTTTGTTTGGAATCAATTGGCTGGTGAGCCAAAATAGCTCCTGGTTACTGTTTGTTTTGCGGTGGGTTTAAAAGCATAGGGACCCCCAAATTAAAATAAAAAATGAGATTTTTCATTATAAGATTTTCGTCATTACAGCATTCTCTGTAATTTAATTTGTTAAAATCACATGTAAACAAGGAGAGCTGGTTAGCCGTGTCCCTAAAGATAAAGAATTCCAAAGCCCAGCGGCTATAACTGAACAGCAATGGCCCACAATTCGACTATACTTAGTCTTAAGAACAAGTTCGAGACCAGCATCTGCGTACCGCAGAACTTGGCCTGGGACACAGGGCTGGAATTTTGCCTGTAAATATTCAGCTCCTTGGCCATAAAAAGCCTGATTTACAAGACAAAGGGTTTTAAATGGGATAAAGCCAATTAAGTTTCCGAAGAGTAGGTAAGATGTGGGCGCAGCAGGGCTTGGAGGTAGCCAACCGTGCTACAGAATTGTGAAGGACCTGTAAATGTTGTATATGAGAGGCTGGTTGGGCAAGGAATATTAAATTCAGTCCATAGAGGTGACAAGAGCAGAAACCACAGGGGCACAGAGCTGTGCCGGGATAAAAACACAAAGGAGTTTAAGCTGGAAATAACCCAGCTGACGCACTGTGCTAACCTGTGGCTGCATAGAAAGAGAGGAAGAATGTTTTACCCCAAAGTCTTTAATAACAAAATAGACATGAGAAGGAAAAGGGCCAAGAGAAGGCCAGAAATAAGTCCAAAAGGAGGATGAAGAAGGGGCAGGGGGAAACACCAGCCCCTGTGGTCTTCTCGCCGTTCAGCTTGAGCCAGTTGTTGCACATCCATTCCCTCACAGCTTCCAGACAGACACGAAACCTGCCTGCTGACTCGGGAATAGAAAGGTCCAGGCAGACCAGAATCTGGGTGTCATCTGCATATGAATAGCAAAGGAAGCTGTGGGAGAAGATAAGTTTGGGCAGAGGTTGAACGTAGGCGTTGAATAAGACCGGGGAGATGGCGTACCATTGAACACCACGGGAGGGCCACCCACTGAGAGTGGAATGACCGAAGAGAGAGCAATCTGGTGGTGGTCAGAGAGAAAAGAAAACCGGGCCAGGACGGTACTCGAGAGGCCAGCCCCCGCCAGATGATATAGCAGTACCCCCTGATCGATGGTATCAAAGGTGGCAAGAAGATCAAGTAGCAGCAAGGCACTGATGCCGCCTTTGTCATATGTCGGTACCCGATTGTCCATAATGGAGACCAGCATGCTAGATCCCCCGCTCTGGGCGTAAACCAGACAGTGTGGCATGAAAAAACATTTCTCAAGAAGAGTGGTGAGCAAAGGACAGACCAAAAGTTTCAAAAGTTTTATTAGGAAAGGAAGAAGAGATGCTGAAAGTTGGCTGGAATCATGGGATCCAAGGAAGGCTTTTTCATGAATATACACTGCATGGATTTATAAGTAAATGTGAACAGATTCTGGCTGCTGGGATGTATGTGTATGGATAAAAATGCATAACACAAATCTCCAACAGTGAAGTACTTGGCTGAGTAGGGAATACATGACAGAATGGTAGCCAGATTTGGTATGACTGGAAAAGCCGGCAACACTTCTGGATTAACAGCATACAAATCTGGAATAGACCTCTTTACCTGGCTTCTTAGTGAGCAAAATAGGAGTATTACAGGGACACTGGGTTGGTGTAATAATATCTTGTTGGAGAAGGGATTCAATTACAGGCCAAATACCTTATTCAGTCTGTCCCGAAATGGGATATTGAGGTACACATGGCAGGGGCTTGGCAGGATTCAGAGTAACTTTTGACTGGCTCAGCATTGACCATATAACCAGTGTCATTTGCATGGGTTGACTAAAATGTGACGGGGACTCGGTCGAACAGTTCCTGCCACGAACCAAGAGTGTCAGTCCAGTCTCCAGGATTCAAATGGGTAATGTACTGTAATACTGCCCCACCTTGTGCTCTGTGAGCGAATATCAAGATACACACCATCAGGGGAACAGTAAATAGAGCAACTTAGCTTACACAATAAATCTAATTGGAAAAGAATCGCAGGAGAACAGGGATTTGACAAGAATGCCTGTTTGTCAGAAATTGGACCTATCGTGGCCATATGCAGCCTGAGAACAGCCTTGCTTGGTCCCACAGCCGGAGTGCCTGCCTACCCAAACATACCGTTCCTTGGACTCTGTATAGAGAAGTTCAATTGCCCAGAGGAGGTAGCCCAGATTCCTCTAATCCATAACAGAATAAAAACCTTTCTGTGCATCCAAGAGTCTGACAACAGCCTGAGTTTGTAGGTTAAGTTTTTAGAGAGCACAGAATAGGTGGATGCCCACAATAAACCCAAACTGATCTGGTTGGAACAAGCAGGGCAAGTGTATGAGAAATGTATTGGCCAGGTTCTTAGCAAAACATTTTCTGCTCTGGTCAGTGCTAAGGGCCAATATGAGCTACATGCTAGTAGGTATTTCGCAGGTCGTAGTAGAGTGAACAAATCCTCAGGTAGGCACACCGGAAGCAAGCCCGTTTATCACTTTGGGTAAACTCCTTATACAATTCTGATGATACACCATCTATGCCTTGGGCTTTTGACATTTGAAGTGTCACTAAACCAGTGGATCTTGTGTATCATAATAGGTTTAAGGCTTTCTACAGATGACTCTTCCAGGTTTCTAGTACGCATATTACTCAAACGTCCCTTCCCCTTTCCTCCATACTGTACGGGCGTCCCTTGCTAGGGACGAGAGACAACCTTTTTCACCAGAAAAATCAAATTCGACTTTAAATTTAGATCCGCGAGGGGGCGCGGCCCTAGGAGCACGCACTCACCTGACCCCGCAGTCCTCTTTTCCACGGCAACGGGAACAGACCACTTTCCCCAGCACTCCTGGGTTAGGCCTAGTAATTCACACACTTCCCCGGAGAAGTACTTTTTTGTCTGTATTCAGATACCTCCGTCCTCTGGCACCACGCTCCTCCCCGGCACATGCCGACGTCGGCGGACTTCAGCAGGTGTCCAGCCTGTGAGGGGCTCTTCCCTACGTCTGACACCCCCCCCCCCATGCTTTTTGCCTCCGCTGCCTTGGCCCCGAAGAACAGGCTAGCTTGGTGGAGGGCGCTCTTTGGAAGTTCACCTCCAGAGCACTTGAAGGAAGTCATCAGACACAAGTCCGGTAGGGGCACGGTTTTCATCTGCACCCACAAGGACACCCCTTACTCAGGAAGCACCCGAGCTGGAAGGACCTATCTGGTTCTAGCACCAGCCCAGGTACCGAGGCTGATGCAGCTACCGGCGTCTAGGCCAAGGGGGGGGTCACGTGATCCTACCGGTGACATCGCAGAGGGACTGAAAGTTTCTATTACCAGGTTTCCTAGTACTGGACAAATGTCTGAGGGGGGGGGGGGCCTGTACGCAGCATTACCGGCGACACAGCTAAGGGCACTCCGCCCACCAGGTCCTGTCCTGAGGTGCAGGGTATGCAGCCCAACAAAATGGCCACCAGGCCAGACAAAATGGTGGCTCGTCCGACGCATCCCCCTTCGGGGTACAGGTAGTGGAACGAGTTTCCAGGTGCAATTGGTCTTCGCTGGGCACGTGGCCACGGCATACCGTTTCAGCGTCACAGAGCTGATGCACATTGCATACAGCAAAGCAGACGGTGCCCAGGTCTCAGCACCCCCAGTGCCCTCCGTTCCATGCCTGCGCCACCAAGCGTTCCACCGGCCTACGAAAACAGGTTTTTGGAAAAGTTCCTGAAGCTTATGGGCGTCATCCTCAAGGATGTGATCGGGGACATGCTACCTCCGGTCTTGCCACTAGCACCCATCTCTACTCTGCCCTTGGTTCCAGCGTCTCCTGCTCCTATGCAGCACCAGCTGCCCGCCCCGGTTCCCACTACACCAGCCTCCACACCTCCAATCGTCCCGGCAGCTTCCCATCAGCCGCCTCAGCAGCTGCTGGATCCTGTCAGTACACCGCAGCCCTCGGCTCATAGCACTCGTCCAGCTGCACCTGACCAACAGGACACACTGGTGGACACCGATGAGGAGGAGGACCCCGACACACCTTCTTCCGCCAAGGCATTTCATAAACTGCTCACGGACATAGCAGACTACTTGGTGCTTCCACAGCCCGATGCCATAGTGGCACTCGCCAAAAAAGGATGGCTTAAACCTCATTCGGCACAGTCTTCCAATGGGCGCCTCTACGCCAAGTGCAGGCAGTTCGAGGGGATCCACTCTTGCTGTCGGCACATCCTCAGCCACACTCCTCTGTGATTGCTGCGGCCTCAATCTACACCAAGCCACAATCTTCTTCGGCTACTTCGGTACTCCTGGGTTAGAAGGGGAAGATGTTGGAAGCATACAGAAAGCAGATTTATTCCAACACTTCGCTGCATCTTCATCAGCCCAATGGGGACGCTATGCTCACTGCTGTCAATCAAAGGCTTTGCCGGGAAATAACTGACTTCCTTCCAGTACATAGTCGGGTGTGCCCCAAAGCGGGGCTGGCCGAAGCCAAAATTGTAGCGCAAGACATAATGGAGTCCACAGTGGCTCACATTGACACCTCAGGTCATGCCATCTGCATCGCCACGGACATGAGAACAACGGCCTGAATACAGTCTACCAAGTTCATTCTGGATGTCCAGGAGCGCATATTGGACCTCTCATTCGAGGGTGGCGATCTCTTCTATTCCACTACCGTTGAGGAACTTGATGATAACAGTTCCCAGACTGGCAAATTTTCATCCATCCTCAAAGTCCACCCCTAAGACCTACAGCCAGACGCACCAGCGTTCCGACAAGGGTCGGTCCTTTGGAGGCTTCCAGGGAAGATGGTCCAGGCAGCCGGACTGATCTACGAGCCAACACAGCCGCAAGCGGCACAAGGTGGCACATCAGGGCTCTTTTCAGTCCCCCTCAGCCCCAGCCTCAGAAGGAAAAAAGGCATGACATGCTCACCTGGATCCACGAGTCTCTGGTGGGGGCCAGACTTGCCCTTCACTCTCAATGCTGGGGTTCAAGGCTTGTGGACCCCTGGATCCTGTCAGTAGTGTCCACAGGCTTCCCCCCCCCCCAACCTCTCCATCCTTCTTTCTCCTCTCCTCCGCTCCCACAGATTGGGACAGCAAATCTGTTGGCGGAAATTCGCTCTCTCGTGAGTCAGACAGGGGAGTCTCATCCTCCCAGCGGGGTCTGGGCTTCTATTCACAGATTTTTGCCATACATATTAAGAACCAGGCGGGCCTGAGAGGAGTTTTGGACCTTTCCACTCTGAACTTTTCCCTTCCTCTTCAAAAGTTCAAGATGGTTACCCCAGCGCTTATTGCAGAGACATTGTGCATGGGAGACTGGATGTGCTCCCTTGATCTGAAGGTTGCATATTTACACTTCCTGATCTGGCAATTCCATCCGCCCTTCCTGAGGTTCAGGATCATGGGTTTCCATTTCCAATACAAGGTTCTACCCTTTGACCTCAATACGGCTCCCAGGGTCTTTACAAGACTGATAAACGCAGTGGCAGCCCTTCTCAGGGCCCAAGGTCACCATGTGTAGCCATTCCTAGATGAATGGCTGGTCAGGGTAAGGTCGCCGTAGGCAGTTCACCACACCGCCTCCTTCCTCATGAATACTCTACACAAGTTGGGATTTTCCATCAATTGTTAGAAGTCACAGCTGGAGCCTATGCTGAATCTAACGTTCCTGGGCCTCATCTGGGATACAAGCTCCGAGAGAGGTTCCCCTCAGGACAAGATCAAAGCCATCAAGAAGGCTTTGGGGCATTTTCTCAGCAAAGCAGTGACCTTGGCATGGTGCTACCTACACCTTTTGGGCATCATGGCAGCATGTCTTGTGGCAGTGCCGTACCCAAGTCTCAAAATGAGATGCTTGCAGTTAAAATTCGCAGACTCCTGGAGTCGGGAGGTCTCCCAGGCGGAGCTGGTCAACATCCCACCTCATATCCACCAGGACCTAGTCTGATGGACCACGGACTACAACTTGCCAATAGGCCGACCTTTCCGGCAACCATCACCACAGATTCATCCCTGGAGGGCTGGGGAGCCACCCTGGACAGCAAGTGTCCATGGAGTCTGGTCTCTTCAGGTGCAGGAGGCCTACATCAACTGGCTCGAGTTGATGGCCATCTGGCTCGCTCTCAAGGCCTTCCTTCCGATGATGAGTGACATGACGATCCTTATTCAAACACTGCTCCACCAGCATGTATTACATCAACAAGCAAGGTGGCACCAGGTCCCCTCCCCTCCCCTCTGCACGCTAGCAGTCAGCATTTGGCAGTGGGCCCTGGGAAACAACATGCACCTGACGGCAATCCGCCTCCCGGGGGAGTTCAACCTGGAAGTGGACAGGCTCAGCAGGCTGGGTGCAGACAACTACGAATGGCAGTTGAACGATCAGGTCCTTCAGGAGATCTTTGACATATGGGGTCATCCTCAGGTGGATCTCTTTGCCACTTGGTCCAACAGGAGGTGCCCCCAGTTCTCTTCCTGGCAGGGACGGTGCTGGGGCTCTCTGGGATATGCAATGCTGATCCAATGGAACATGATGAACGCATATGCCTTCCCTCCAACTCCCCTGGCCCACAGGGTGATCTGCAAGATCCGGGAAGCCTGGCACCTCAGTTTCATCCTGATGGCTCGGTGGTGGCCATCAGTTGATAGAAAATAGCCAATGTAAGTTGAGTGGATGCATCGTTCCAAATGATGCTCCTGTTTGTTACTTAGTATACCATGTCAGTCAGCGAACATCGATCGACAAATAGGCTAGATAAGGGAATCTAACATTGGATTTTATTAACAAATGTACACAGGTTTGGTCATAATAAACATAGTGCCTGATTTAAACTCCAAGTTAAGCTGCATCTTCTCCTTGGTGGGTGGTAGTGCTGTGGGAAATTGTATCTAATGAAGCAAAGTCCACTTTAGAATTCCACTTCATAGCTTAGTTTCGGCTCAAACTGTGTACCTACATGAGAATACATGTGCATTTACAGATTCCCCCTCATAACCTCTCCCTCCCTGTCCCCCAAATCCATCTTCCCTTCTGGTATACTGACTCTGCACTCATGTGAAAGCTAACAGCACCCTGATGCCCTCTGTTAAACCGCAGAAGGTACTGCGGCTTAGGTGGAGATGGCTGGGAAAAGCGGGATTATGCTCATGACTCCCAGACAAACCCAGCTGTACACCAAACAGGGGGCACACCACTCTTGCCATCCCCATAAGGCTCTGCGCAGGTCTTGAGAACTCTCGGGTTGCCTGGCCTGGTGCACTGTTGCCCGAGAAGCCATGGTGGGTCAAAGCACAGTTACAAGTGCCCGTAGGTCCGCCCTGTTTTCCAGCCTATAGAACCTGGCCGTTCGTGGCCTAGGGGCCTGCCTGAAACGTAGTCTTAGCTCTACTCTCTGCTTGGCCCTGAGACAACCAGGAGTATGGTATTTGGTCCACGCTCTCCAGGTCACCTGAGACAGCCAGGAGCACAGCATTTGTTCCACCATCCACTGGCCATTGGGTGAGGCCTGCCGGCCCAGATCCCTTTCCTCTCCCTCCTACCATTGGGTCAGTCGAGCCAACATCATACATACCAACAATATCCTTCCTCCGGACTGCTTTATATCCCCAGTTCAAGCACTGGCCCTATTTGACCTGGATGGGGCCAATGCCCTCCTCGAAAGGCCTGCTGTCCTCCTGTGTGCCACTGAGAAGTGTGCCATACGCACCGCTCACATTAAGGGTCTACGCAGATACAACCACATCACCCCGCCCCTCATCGACCTTCACTGACTCCCACTGCACGCACAAATCCCCTTCAAGTCTTGTTCATATATAAGGCAGTCGCCCCCAAGTCACCCAGCTACCTTGCAGAGAAGCTCTGCATCTCTGGCAGACAGTGCACCACCAGAAGCCAGGACATGTGCAGACTTGAAATTCGCTGCTCCAGAAAGGAATGGCCCAAAGAACAAGCCTTCTCTCCCTATGCCCCAAGCCCACTCCCAGTGGAACTGGGGAGTGTTTCCAGCTACTCCCTGACTGCCCTGGGCCATTCAACCAAGGCCCCCACACCTGAGTCCCTTCTGCCGGCCCACCACCAGGAGCAGCTTCGGATTACCTGGCAATGCCGGCCAAATCGAGGCTACGCCCACCTGCCGCGGCTTGAAAGATCCGCCTCGAAGTGAAGCCGCTGCGAAGTGAGGCAAAGTGACCCATAACTGTCTGCAGCTGTCTAAAAGGTCCAAAGGCATGCTGCACCCCATCGACCTGCTCCGTCCGTTACCCTCCACGGCAACCCATCCCACCGCCTGGCCTTCCATCTAAGTACTGTGCATACTCGCCTTGACCGGCTCCATTCTCAACAGTCCATCTCTCTCCAGCCCCCAGATAGTCCATCGCCCCACCGCTTCAACTCACTGCACCAACCTCATCTATCCCCAGCTTGTTGACACTTCAAATATCATTGATCTTGCCTTATGGAACGCAAGGTGTCCCTGCAACAAGGCTACTGCTGTTTTGGACTTACTCCTATGACTACATCGTCACTTCCTCTGTCTTACTGAAACATGGATTCCTCCACACAATTCTACATTTCCTGCCTCACTCACTTACTTCGCCCACGTTCCCCTTACCAACTGACGTAGCAGCGGCATTGGACTACTATATCACCCAAATTACCTATCTGTTCCCTGCCCTGTAGCTCTACCAGACTATTCCTCTTTCGAATACATGTACAAAATCTTCACTTCACCACATGATTTTTCCTTTCTCATCATCTACTGTCCACCTGGCCCGCTAGGGTCTTTCTGTGAGGACATTGACCGCCTCCTAGGTCACATCTCACCTAGTCCCACTCGGCTCATGCTTGGCGACTTTAATCTCCATCTCTCCTCCCCTCACTTCCCCCTTCCTCTCAATACTAGACTCCTACCTACTTACCCCTCTCCCTACCCTGTCCACACTCGCTTCTGGCTCCACTCTTGATCTAATATGTGTTTCTCATTCTCTGCTTCCTATGTATATGACCTCCCTAACTATTTGTCAATTCCTTACTGCCAGTCTCGCCCCCCCTTTCCCCTTCCTCCTCCCGACGCGACCTACGTATTTACTTTTCCACGACACCTGCATCAACTCCCTTCCCCCTCTCATTCAATTTTCCACTCTCTGCGAATGACATCCACCCTTTCCTCATCTCTCACTTCTAGTCTTGACCAACTCTACCCTCTCGCCTCCTTCCGCCCCACTCGCAAACCCGCCCAACCCTGGCTCTCATCTATGCGCCGCCTTCTCCGCTGCCTTGAAAGACGCTGGCACAGGCACTGCTCTCCAGCCAACCAGGCAACCTACTTCTCCTACCACACACTCTACGACAACTGCATCAAATCTGCCAAACAAACTTACTTTTCAGATCTTCTCCACACTCAATCAACTCACCCTCGTAGCATTTTTTCAAATTCGCTTGCCTTCTCTCTCCTCCCACTCCTGACCCTTCTATTGCCTCACCTCTATCCGCTACTGATCTTGCTAACTTCTTAAGTCATCCTTCTCCTGGCTAAAACTCACCCCACCGCTGCCCCTGGCGATCCTATTCCCACCTCTCATTCCCAAAGTCTACCCACTCCTAGTACCTTTCCTTACTGTCATCTGTCTTACTACCTCTCCTTTTCCCTCTGCCTTCAAACATGCAATCATCATTCCCATCCTGAAGAAACCCACGGCTAACCCCCTTCTTGTATCAGACTTTCACCACATTTCCCTCTTGCCCTTCCTATCCAAGCTCCTTGAACGCCTTGTCTACTCCCTATTCTCAGCACACGTCTCGAATCTATCTGTTCTCCCTCCTATTTAATCTGGTTTCCGCCCCGCCACTGAAACAGCTCTTACCTCTTTTCTTAACTCTCTCCTCACAGCCCGCTACTCTAAACACTCTTCTGTCCTTCTTCTCGACCGATCTGCTGCCTTTGACACAGTAGATCACTCTTTACTGTTTGACTCTCTCTCCTACTTTGGCTTCTGTGGTTCCGTTCTTGCCTGGTTCACATTCTATCTAACCATTCCTTTGCCATTTCTTAGGGCGGCTGCATCTCCCCTTCCTTTCCTCTCGCCCACGGCGTCCCCCAAGGCTCCGTTCTTGGCCCCTTTCTATTCTCTTTGTACACCTCCCTTCTTGCTCCTACCATCTCATCCCATTCTTTGGAGTCTCGCACCACTAATATGCTGACGACACTCAGCCTTTTCTCTTTCTCACCCTTCACCACTGGCATCCATCACAAACTCTCATACTGTCCAACTGCCATCAAATCCTGGATGACCTCCCACTTTCTTACCCTGAATGCTGGGAAAACATGCATTCTATTTTTCCCCGCTAATGTCCTCCCACCTCCTCCTTTCATTTTCTTTCCTCCCTCCCATCTCCTCTTCCACCCGAAATCTTGGTCTCCACTTTGACACCAATCTCTCTTTTGCTCACATCTCTTCCGTTCCTGTCGTTTCCACCTGTTCAACATATGCAAAATTCACCCTTTTCTTACTTTCCACACCACAAAACATCTACTATCTTCCTTAATCTTAACTTTTCTATTGCTCTGTTCTCTACTTTGGTCTTCCTAACTCACGTCTAGCTCCTCTCAAATAAATCTATCATTCTTCCATCCGCTCTGTCTGTCTTCTCTCCCATCGGGACTCAATCTCTTCATTCCTTTCCTCACTGGGATGGCTCTTATCACTCAACTAAAGTACAACATCCTCTGTCCTGTCTTCAAATCGCTCTACGTTCAACCTATCTTGCATCTCTACTCTCCTACTCTCTTCTCATTCTCTCTGCTCTGCTGATCACGTTAGACTTACTGTACCTCGCACCCCTTGTGCACAATATCGTTATCAATCCTTCCAACTTCTTGCTCCTCTTCACTGCAACCTTCTCACTCTTTCTCTGCTCCAGAACTTCCTATTCCTCCTTCCGCTTTTCTTTAAAAACTCACCTACTTCAGTCATCTGATTGATAGTCAATGGCTGATTCAGAACATCGACCCACACTGCCTTTTTATGTATTACTAACAGTTCTTTGTAAATTGTTTTCTGCAAATTGTTCTTTGCTACTGATTCTGAATTTTGACTTGCTTTGCTTATTTTTTTGTATTACATATTATTCTCTATAAAGCGCTTTGGTTAAAAGCGCTATATGAAACTCAATAAATACAAATACCATGGAACCCTCCTCCCCATCGGCATCAGGCTTGCCGCCATGCTCCTTTGTTGCACAGTCCAGAGCATTGCCCTCACCTGCACCACCACAGCCCATTACATTTAACAATGCACACCAGCCACACGCTCACAGTGCCAAGGACCTTCACAGCGGGCGCTTCATGGAATGGGCCTCTTAACCCACTAGCAGCTTTGAGTCCAATCACTGCACAGTGCACATGCACCAAACACATGCAACGAGCTGCCATTGGAAGGCTGCCGTTCATTGAAAGCGTTGAGTGCGCTCACTTCTTTCATTATGCAACAGTGCTGGAAATGGAAACCATGTACTGGGGGACGCCTCTCATGCTGCAGGGAGTAGGGTGGGGGGGCAGAGGGGTGTGGCCCAGGCTAGGTCACAAAATACAGTATCTCTTCATAGAACCCAATTGTCTTCATCCGCATAAAAGCAAAGAGCATTATAACCCTGTTGTAAGGAAGACAAATTCAGGCAACGGCGCCTCGATGCCTTTGGGATACTAGTGCGCTTTACAAATATAATTAAATAAAATTCAGAAAAGATTTCAAGACGCAACTAGTCATCTCTCCTCCCCACCACCCTGTACAGCTGTGCCCCTCCATATCCTACCACCTGCTGTATACCTGTTCTGTTACTTCTAAAAAGCCCTCAGTTATGCATCTGCTGTTGTATACCTCTGTGAAGCACTACGTTGTGTATCTGTACTGTTGCATACCTCTGTTAAGTGCTTAATTGCTTCTCGAAGCTAGGTCTGCGCTCAAAAAATACCATATTATTAATAAAGTGTCTCTTGTGAAAGAAAAACGTGAAAAATGTTCTGACAGTGTTCCATATGTCCAGGGCTGGAGGTACCCTGTAAATCCAACCAATACTTGGGAGTTCTGTCCTGGGTTTTAGGGTTTCCCGCACCCTATTTCTCACTGTTCTTAGTCTTTTCTCCTTTGCCTTTAGTGGTGTTACTGGGAGCTTGTGGTTAGATTCTATAGATGGAAATGTCAGAGGCAGGCCTTGTAGGATCGATTAGCACCAAAGGATGACAGGCCTGCCACAACGCTGGGACAGGGTTCTCGCTAGATTCCCCTTGCCCTCCTCCCTCATAGCATCTGGCTGCTTCAGCCACCTGCTCCAATCTCCCTCTCTTCCTTGGTGCCTCGCCTCTGCTTCCACAAACCTTTGTCCTTTAGCTATCTTTCTAGAGGCAGCTCTTTTTGACTTCGCGTCTACTACTTTGTGCTCACACAAAAAAAACTCCTCTGTACTACCTCCCCTCTTAGTCCATGACTAGTCTCTTCTTTCTGTTCCCAGATGTTTCTCCACTTCACCTCGTCTAGCACCGCCTCTACCAACTGTGCTTCAGTTTCCTCTATTTCCTGTCCTTTCATTTTCCATCTCTCATCTATCTAATCTCGCCACCATCTTTCGCCCCTTTGGGCACCTCCCCTAGAACAAATTCAGGCTTCCCAAGTCCCTCCCTTCCTCTGCTTCCAAACCTCTTGACCTTTTCCTCACCAGCCTATTGGTTGCCTTCATCCTCCCCCTTTAGGGCCCGTCTTTACCCAGCCTCATCGATCTTTGCTGAAGCCTTATCTCCTCCTTACCCCAGCCTTCTGTGCCTCTCTTCCCGCCTTCTGCCTCCTGCTCTTCCCGGACTCCAGGGGACTCCTCTCCAGTGTCCAGCTCCTGCCCCATTTTCTGCTCTTCCTTTCGCCAGTGACCATGGATGGAGCTCTACTCCTACCGCCACCACTTATCGACTGACCCCTTGAGGCTTTATAGGTTTTTGTCCTTAAAGGGGCCGCAGAGGTGACCTTCACCTTATGATGAAGTGCCAGTGTTGAGGCCCCACCATCCACTAATTCAGAGAAACAGGGCACTTTGTCACAGTCCCTAGTAATGCTATGCAAAGAATATGCACAATGTCTCATTAAAAGAACTTACTGAAATACCACTGAATGTGCAAGTCTGGTCCAATTCATTGACTGTTGATTAGTCTCTTTTGGAAGGTAAGGTTGTCACAGTGGCAGATACTGAACGACACTGCATGTTAATCGAAAGGAATTAAAGAGAAGGCTACAATCTGGAGGAAATCCCTGAAAACAATTTATTGAAAATGTAACTTTTGGATATGGACATAGTATTCAACAGTGCCATCACCAACAAGTCACAGTGGATTTCTTTGACATCAGTTAATGATACTGCGCTTTCACACGTAGAAGCATGAAACTGGGACCTTGTTTTTCTCACTAAAGAACTCTGGATGGCAATCCCTCACTCTAGGAACCTCTCAGAGGATAAGTATTATGCATTCATCTAGCATAGATTGCCTGTGAAACTTAGCACTGCTCCTTGTACATAAATGCAATTCTGGGAGTAGACGTTGTTTGTACAGGTAACCCATTTCTCACACCACACCTTGGTGGAAGGAGTGGTCTTACTCCACACACCCTGCACTCACATATAACACTATTGCAAATCACATTTTCCGTAAGAATGAAGCTATTTTTAATGACGAAAATTTAACACGTAGCTTCCCACATAATGCTCTCTCCTTAAACACAACCGCCCCACTGGAGTCTATAGTATAACTTTGCTGCACCTATAGACACTCCATTTAGACAACAGTGACTAGCAGGGTCTTGGCCACCCTAGCATATTTTTGCATAGGCTAATATCTAATGGTAGCTGCAGAGTATTGCATGACTTGTTTTCGAAGTTTGAAAATGGACGTCAAGTGGTTGTTTGTAATACTCTCCCTAGTGTGATGTGTACTGTAACCACGGTCCCTCACACGTCGCTCAGTGATTTTTTTTCAATATCGTGGTCGGTCACTTTATGCAGAGTTTCTCGACTACCACCATTATTAAAGTATTACACCTTATTTAGAGATATTTGTTCACTACTGCTACTTCACCTTCGCTTGATCAATTCTTCGGCGGCTTTTAGCGCAGTGCTCTTAAACTGGATGACTCCACTAGGCTGTAGCCTGTAACAGTAGGAAGAGTAGGGGGATTGTCATACTTTCAATATTTTCGGAGAGTGTCGTCTCATCTTTCCCCTTTACACTAGATGTCGCGCTGCCTTTTCTTTTAAATCATGGAAAATACTCCTTTTAAAGTCTGTCCATTCTGCAATAGGAATTATCTGTGGAAAGACGCGCATTGCATGTGCAACCACTGCCTTCCAAGGGATCACTCCGAAAAGTACTGTCTGTCCTGTAAATTGTTTCGACACAAATTTTTAAAAGACAGAAATTCTTATCTTAACGTTTGGCAGCCTACACCATGCAGGATGAGGCTTACACGGATGACCCGACAAGCGCAGAAGAGTCTGAGGAAGAGCAAGACAGCTATGGCGCACAAAGTGATGCCAAAGACCTGGTTCTGCCGAAATCTCACATGCCAGTGCCCGTCTCAGAGAAACGGAGCCGTGGTCCTGTGATGAAGACCACACTCTGTGACAAAGGCACCCAGAAACACACACGCGCACACTAAAAACACAACCCGTAGCCATTGATCAACTCAAAAGACAATGCACAGCCATGCGGTATCAAAAAAAAGCATCACTGCTGATTCTGGCTCAAAGCGCCTTTTGTCCTCTCTGCGCTTATTTTCACGTTTGCCACAAGATAAACACCTTAAACAAGCAGTGAAAAACGTTCAATACTGAACATTAAGATAACATTCACTTGCTTACCATAGACAAGCGTTGAAACATACATCTTCAATGCACTCCAATGGTGCGTCAAAAGGCACCCATCACAAACAAGTTTCTAAACAAATTTCTGTCCTTACATGGTACGTTGAAACAGACTATACACATCTGCTTTGTCTCCTCTATCGGAGGCTTTACATTCACATCACACTCTTCAATTTCCAAGATGCTCCTAGTACAGGGTATTGGACTAAAGAAATGTTTGAGAAAACTGGATGAGATTTTATGTTCTGTAAACTTTCTGGAAAAGGACCCTTTTAAAACAAAAATATTTTGATTTAGCAGAGGGAGAACCTTCTGCCAAATAAAGTTTGCATTTGTCTGTCCAACCCACAACTGTCAGCTCGGTACAAGATGATGAACAGGACAAACACTAAGGTGATCAAGGTTTAGGTGATGATGTTTACAATGATAATGATCAAGGTCATTTTGAGAAGTATACCCAGGATCAAGATGACGACGATCCTGACATTTTGTGTTGCCATCGCCTAAAGATCAAGATCAGCCTATTGCAGATTCCCCAATAAATGACAGCATTCAGTACAATTATCTGCTCATTAAAGCAGCTTATAATTTTAAAATCCAAACACAGGAAGTCCTGCAAGATACAGATTTTGTTGATTACATCTTAGGAGAAAAGAAGTCTGGACAGTTTTCCTTTACTTAAGTCAGTTGCTAAACCCATTCAGCGTTCTTTGTTGACTCCTTCCCTAACCAGGACAGTCAATTCTCATGTTTGAGAAAACCTTTAAACCTGCACCTACTGACCCCCTCTAAATTAAGGGACCGCTTAAACCCGATTCTTTAGTGGTCCCAACTACAAGAAAAAGGGTGGGCACACAATTATAGTCTAAGGCACCACCTGAAAAAGAAAGCAAAACATTATATGCTCTGGGTAAAAATAACATCAGTTTACCAGGTACGCATCACTAACAATACAACATTATTAGCCAGCTATGATAGTTCACTTTGAAACAGTGTCAGCGACCAACTTGATGCTGTTCCTGGACCATTATGTTCACAAATTCGCAAAACAGTGTCTGAAGGCAAACCAGTTGCCAACTGCATGATTGAAAATTATTTCTGTGCAGCAGATACTGCTGGTGGAATAATAGCTGTGGGTACTCTTTTTAAAACTTAATTCTTGGTTACGCCAGTCAGTTTATAAACTTGCCACAAGCAAAACTGTTAAATATACCCATTGAATCCAGTGTCCTATTTGGTAAGGCAGTAGATGATGCTCTTAACAGATGCTAAAGAGCATGGCACCTTAAAACTCTGGGAGAAATCTCTAATGAGCCCTCTATTCAATGGGGGGTTTTCAACACACACCGCTCCTTTCGAGGGCAAGCATACCCCCATACATCACAGGCAGTTTATAGTCGGGGACCTTCCACTCCATGGTATGCATCCCTGGTTCAATCATCCCCTTATCATACCACCTTTCAAAGGGACCACAAAAGGGAAGCAGTAGAAGTAGGGCTGCAACTGCTTGAGGCTCTGTGGCCCCTAAGCAATGATGCACCCATTCAGGTTCCCTTCCATGTCTCCCCAGTAGGGGGTCGCATTTCTCTATTCACCCACGCATGGGAGGTGATCTCATCCGACCAATGGGTGCTTTCAACTGTGTCCAAGTATTACTCCTTTTAGTTTAAAGAAAAAAACATCATCATCCACCAATACACAGGAAGATGTTGCAAGAAAATCATCAGATTCTACAGGCAGAGATGGTGTCTACTACAGAAAGGCGCAATAGTGCTGCCTCCACCTCATGAGGTAAACAAAGCTGCTATCTATTCAGTGTATTTCCTAGTTCTAAAAAAGGACTTAACTATGCGCCCTGTGTTAGATGTCAAACCATAAACGTTTTGAATGACAACTCTTCAAGAAGTAATCCCCCTCCTAAAAGAGGGAGATTACATGTCAATTACATGGCTCATAACTGGAGACATGCCACAAATGTGTCACCAGCACACACAGGCAACAATCCACCTTTATTTCCAATTGGGATTCTCAATCGATGAGAAAAAAATCAAGTGTTGTCCCCAGCCAAATAAAACAATTTCTGGGCGCCTTCATTGGAACACAAGAAGGCTGTCATCCCTGCCAATGAGAGTACAGAACACGCGGTTTCAAATCCCTTATTTGGCCGGTCGTCCGATAACCGTACGAAAGGCAATTCGCCTTCTCTGGAGGATGGCTTCCTGCATATGACTTTTTTCCACACGTCTGCTCATGCGTCCAGTGCAAGAATGGTTAGCAATACATTTGTCTGAAGCAAACGGTTAGTGGGACAATCTAGTGGTCATTTTGCAATCGCTAGTACAAGCAGTGCAATGGTGGTTAAAAGAAAACTTGTTGAAGGGAAACCCCTTTCGCACACCAGCAGTGCAAACCCTTCTTACAACAGATGTCTGACTCTCAGGATGGGGAGCACATTGTCCCCACCAAACCGCAATGGCATGTGGATAGTCAATGTCAACAAACCACACTAACCTTCTAGAGTTGCTGGCAGTCTTCAATTCAAGAATGTTCTAGTCCTCTCAGACAGCACTACTGTCATGTTCTATGTAACCAAGCAGGGCGGAACACGCTCTCTAATTCTGTCAGCTCGACAAAATGGCCGCCGCGCCAGACATCTGCACCCATCCAAAGCCACTTCAGGAGTTCGGCAAGGAACGAGTGTCAAGGTGGGACTGGCCTCAACCAGGTACGTGCCCTGCAGCCTATCTTTCATTTGCACTGGGCAGGTTCCCACTGCGTCGATACGGGCAGGGTATGCATTGGCTCCAGCAGTCTCGCTGAGGTCCTCACGTGACGCCCCTCTGCCAAAACAGGAATTCCAAAGCAGACCGATGTAGTCTCCCTGGCCAAAAAGGGTTGGCTCAAGCCCCACTCTGTCCAGCCGGTCAATCAACACCACAATGCGAAGTACAGGCAGATGGAGGGGGATACACTCTTGCTATCGGACCATCCTCAGCCATCGCTGCAGCATCACTATACTCCGAGCCTCAGTCATCCTCAGCCACGCTGCTAGGCAAGGAGGAGGAGATCCTGGAGGTGTACGGGAAGAAGCTGTATTCCAATGCGTCCTTGCATTTTCGTCAGGCCAACGCCGATGCCATGCTGGCTGCCACTACCCAAAGGTTATGGCAGGAAATTGTGGACTTCATCCCGAACTCCCTACGGAGAGCCAATCACGTTTCAAGGCAGGACTGGCGGAGGCCAAGCTGGTGGCGCAGGACCTCATGGAATCCACTGTGGCCCATATTGAAATCTCTGGTCGTGCCATCTGTATCGCCACAGACATGAGAAGGACAGCCTGGCTCCGTGCAACGCAATTCAACCCGGACGTCCAGGAACGCATATTAGACCTGCCGTTCGGGGGTTACGGGGGGCTCTTCCACTCCGCCACCGACATAGAGCTGGACAAAAAGAAAAACCTCTCACAAATGGCCAAGTCTTTATCAATCTTGACAATGATAACAGCCAAATCGTACACCCGTTTACAGCAGCGCTCCGACAAGGGTCGTACATATGGAGGGGTCCGTGGCTTCCAGGAATGGAGATCCAGAGCAGCCGGACCGCTCGCCGACTCCAAATCGATGTAAGCAACAAAAAGGGGGTGGGGGTAACAGTTTTTTCCAGTCCCCCTCCTCCGTGACAGCCTCCAAGGGAAAGAAGGCATGACACACCCCTCCGGGTCCACTTGTCTCCAGTGGAGGGCAGGCTTGCTCTCCATGCACATTTCTGGTGCCAGAATTTTACGGACCCCTCGATCCTCTCCATGGGGTACCACCTTCCCATCCCAGCCTCTCCTCCTTACTCCCACTCACTCAAGTTGGGACAGCAACTCTTCTTGCAGAGGTCCAGTCCCTCGTAGAGAGCCAGGCCGTGGAGGAAGTACCAGCCTCCCAGCGAGGCCTGGGCTTTTACTCCAGGACTTTTGCCATTCAGAAAAAGAACCAGGCGGGCCTGAGGGTTTTGCTGGACCTTTCCACCCTCCACCTCTCCTTACCTCTACAAAAATTCAAGATGGCTATGCCAGCTTTTATAGCAGACACATTGTGCAGGGGAGACTGGATGTGCTCCCTGGATCTGAAGGACGCATACCTACATGTCTCGATTTGTCAGCCTGTAGTTCTTTCGTATGGTTCAGGATCATGGGCTACCATTTCCAATACAAAGTCCTTCCTTTTGGCCTCAACTCGGCCCCCAGGGTATTTACCAGACTCATAAATATTGTGGCTGCCCTCCTCGGAGCGCAGGGCCTCTACATCTACCCATACCTCGACGACTGGCTCGTCAGGGCTACATCTCCGGAAGCGGTTCACCACTCTTCCCATTCCCTTATGAACACACTGCACGATCTGGGCTTTTCACTCAATCTCAAGAAGTCGCAGCTGCAGCCCACGCAGACTGACATTCTTGGGCCTCATCTGGGACACGTGCTCCGAGAAGGTGTTTCCGTCGGAGGACAAGACCTTGGCCATCAAGAGGGCCACAACCCACTTCCTCAGCAGAGAGGTGACCTCGGTATGGTGGTACCAGCATCGCCTGGCTCTCTTGGTGGTGGTCCTACTATCCGTCCCACACACGAGACTGAGAATGAGGAGGTTTCAGCTGCGCTTCACTGCCTTATGGAACCTGGAGCGGGGCTCTGAATCCGAGATGATCAACGTTCCTCCATCTCTCCACCAGGACCTCACATGGTGGTCCATGTACTGAAACCTACGGACGGGCAAGCGCTTCTGGCTCTCCACCCTGCAGGTCACCATCACACGGACTCCTCGCTCGAGGGCTGGGGAGCCACCCTGGGCTCAACAGGAGCAGGAGTACCACATCAATTGGTTGGAGCTGAACACCATCTGGCTATCGCTCAGGTCATTCCTTCCACTTCTCAGGGGCAAGGTTGTCCTCATCCAGACAGACAACTCTACCAGCATGTACTATGTCAACAAGCGGGGAGGCACCAGATCCCCTTCCTCTTTGCAGACTGGCAATCAGCATGTGAGAGTGGGCCCTGGAAAACGACATCTGCCTCACGGCAGTCCACCTTCTGGGGGAATCCAACCTGGAGGCGGACAGGCTCAGCAGGTTTGGAGCGGACAATTACGAGTGGCAGCTAAATGACCTCGTTATTCAGGAGATATTCAACAGATGTGGTCTCCCACAGGTGGATATCTTTGCCACCTGGCACAACAAGAAACGAGAAGTGCCCTCAGTTCGCCTCCTGGCAGGGACAGGGCCCCGGCTCCCTGGACGATGCATTTCGGATTCAGTGGAATGGCATGACGGTGTACGCCTTCCTGCCCATTCTGCTGATTCACAGAGTGATTTGCAAGCTCAACGAGCCTCGCCAGCTCAACATCATTCTAATAGCTCCATGGTGGCCGGCCGGGCCATGGTTCCCGCCGCTGCTCAGCCTCTCGGAGATGCCACCCATTCACCTTCAGACGGGCCCAGCACATCTTCTGGCGCAGCATGGGGGCCGGGTCATCCTCCCGCGCCATATAAACTAGCCCTCACAGCGTGGTTCCTGAACATGTAACGCTAAGGCACCTCAGCCTCTCCCGGGCTAATCTGGAAATCATACAGGGCGCAAGGAGCAAGGCTACCAGGGCACAGTATAAAAGTAAATGGACCGGGTTCTGCCACTGTGCAGCCTCCCAGGAAATCGGCCCCCCTGGCATGTACTTTGGACGACGTGCTCTCCTTCTCGGTGCACTTCGCCCACTCTGGCATGTAGGTGGACAACTGCTGCACGTACCTCGCTGCCATCAGGGCTTAAAGGAATTCAGAGGAGGGAGTCTTCTCCTCCAATACGATTGTCAAGAAACATTTGGCGGGGCTCTGAAGGCTTTACCCGCCCATCAGGAGGCCACACCCCATGTGGGACCTGAACATAGTCTTGGGTGCCCTGGGGCACAAACTGTTTGAGCCAATGGCGTCTGCGAACATCAGGCTGGTCACCATTAAGACGGCCTTACTAGTCGGCCTCACCTCGGCTCAGAGTCCGTGAAATCCAGGCGCTGGTCGCCTCAGAACCATATACTACCTTTCACAGGAACAAAGTAGTCCTGTGCACACCCAGCATTTCTGCCCAAGGTGCTGTCTGCTTTCCATTTGAACGAGGATATAGTCCTTCCTAGGTTTTTTACCGATCCGACGGATGAGGCACAGAGGGTCCTGCATTGCCTGGATGTCAGGCAGGCTCTGAAATTGTACCTTGACAAGACGAGGGCTTCCGCAAATCAGAACCCCTGTTTGTCACTTTCGGAGTTGCAAGACCAGGCTATCGGGCCTCCAAAGCCTCCATATCCCGCTGGATGGTCTCGGACATCAAAGAAGCATACGAGGGCCAGCACAAGCCGCTTCCGGCGAACATGCAGGCCCACGCAGTCGGGGCCAAGGCAACGGCCATCGCATTCCAGCGCCATGTCCCTTGGCAAGTCCTAAGCAGGGCGGCCACTTGGGCCACTCCCTCGGCTTTCTGCAAGCATTACTGTTTGGATGCTGGCTCTAGATCGGATGCGGCTTCCGGTCAGGCGGATCTCAGGAGCCTATTTGCTTAAAGATGGTCTCCTCTCCACCCTGCGACTACATTCAGTTGTAATCGTCCATGCAGTATGGGGGAAAGGGTACGGGGACGTAAGAGTAATTAGAAGTTACTCACCGTAGTGACCAACGTACTCTTAGTCCATAGTCCCCTTTCCTCAATACCTCCCACCATCCTTCCACCTAATACTGTTGTCATTGGGCAATGTTAAATCTGTTGTCGATGCTTCAATGCAGACTGAGGTGTGGCGCCTCAGGGCGGAGTCAGGGCAGCGCATGCTCCCAGGGCCGCACCCCTGCACGCCTCTAAATTTTTAAAGAGGAATGTTTTTTCTGGTGAAAAAGGTTCAGTCTCCCATCCCTTGGAAGGGACACCCATGTATTATGGAGGAATGGGTACTATGTATGGACTAAGAGTATGTTAGTCACTACGGTGAGTAACTTATAATTTATCTAAAAGCTCCATGTCAACTTTTAGCTTTCTTCCAAAACCCAACTAATTCAGCAGAGAAACTCCATGCGTTAGACATTAGAGAGCTGAAATGTACTACCTGAATAAAACGAAGCCAACAAGGAAAAGAGATCATTTCTTTGTTTCCGTAGCCACGAGAAGAGAAGGGTATACTGTTTCTAAGTCAGCTATTTCAAGATGGATTGTCCAATGCATCCAAATATGTTGTTCTCTGTCCAAGACAACGTTACCTTTTAATGCCCATAGCACACTCGGCTCAGGAGCTACTCTACCATTCATAGCAAATGCACCTTTAGATGCCATTTGCAAGGCAGCTACTTGGAGTTAAATTCATACGTTCACACAGCACTACTGATTGGATACACATTGAAGAGGAGACTCCCACGAAGGGCAAGCAGTGTTAAGACATCTTTTTGCTGCCGTACCTTCTAACAACCCACCACCTTCTCCAGGTACTACTCGCTAGTCTATGCAAAGCATGTGATTTTAAGCAAATCCACAAGCCTCAAAAGACATAAGTTACTCGCCGTAATCGTATTTGATGCTTGTATCATCTTCGATTCACATGCACCCACTCTTCCTCCCTTCTTGGAGTTGAAGGTACATAGTCATATTACACCTTTCATTACTTTCCTGTGCTCGCGCATACACTTCATGCTCCCTTATGTCAAACAAAATATTCTGAGGGACCTTGGTGCATGAAGCACCATGGGTACAGTACACGTCCAGTCGACGTCCCTTTTTCGAGTTTCGAAAACAAGTCCTGCAATACTTTGCGACGACCACTAGATGTCAGGCTACGCATAGCATGTGAAATCTAAGCCGATACAAGCATCAAAAATGCTATTATGGTATGCCATATATAGTTTTATTGCTCCTTCTCCCCCCCCATTGTTCAGGTACTTTACTTGATCTTATCTTCATCTTTTGCCTCTGTAGAAGTTAATGCTCTTCCTGACTTCAGATCACCTTCTCCTTGGTTTCCCCCCTTACCTGTTCTTGTATCCAATTTGTCTGTTAATTTCAGTCTTCACAACATTTACATGTGATCTCAGAAGGTTTGATTCTTCGTGGTTTCATTCCTCTCTCCTTCCCTTCCCTTCCTTCCAGACATGGGGAATGTGGATAACACTACCTCTACTTTGACGTGGTCTTTGCGATTCTCTGTGGATTTCCTCTATCCTACCTCAACCTTGGATTACTCCATCCATTAGTGAAGTAGGCACTACCTTGTGTTGCGCAGAACGTATATGGAAAACATCCCACCTTCTTTCCGATTTAGATACTCATCTTTACATTTGTCAACCAACAATAATATTTTTCTTCCTTAAAAGCATTATAGTTGTATGTCACTGTATAGGCACCACATAATAAGCACTTCCCCCTTTAAATGTATTAATTTTGGAGCAGGGATAGGCATCATCGAGCACATGGACCCTGCCCTCCAGTGCCACACATCAGTCTCACTTTCTGCATATCTGGAATGATTGCCCCCACTGCGTCAGAATATCTTTTTTTGCTATGCACTCCCTTTATCAACGCGACCTTCAGCGCCCCAAGCCCTCTGGCACATGTTTGGTTCCGCTAGCTTTGGTACGTGCGCGTCGTATGACAGTCCATTCGTGGTCTCAGATCCGCATTCACTCTGGAGTATTTGGGGTACAACCACCGGTAGGGTTCTTGTGCAGCGTGCAACACCTTAATGCCCTGGTCCATCAAGAACAGGCTTGTGAGGTGGAGAGAAATCTTGTCGAAGTTGCCTCCAGACCACCTGAAGAACTTTGCACACTGGAAATCTTGAGAAAAGGTAAGTATACCTTTATTTTCCAAAGTACTCCAGAAAGGGGACCCCTTTCCAAGGAGTTGCCTGACTCGGAGGGTCAGAAAGATCCTCTCACTGGTAACCGGCCCGAGTCTCAAGCAGCTACCAGTGCAAGCACCAGTGGCTCCATGGAAACTATCGATCCGAATACCACTTCCATCACTTGTCTGTCCTAATCTCCCTATGCTTTCCTGAAAACATTTTGTAATTTCTTTTTTCAACTCTCAACTTTTCAGTATTTGAACCACATAAGGCACTCCAGCGCTAAACAAAAAATTCAAATAAATAGTACTGAGGGGCCTAAAAACTCTGCAACCAGATTTTCGTCAGAGGGCCCGGCCGGTTCTGTGATCAGGCTTTGGCCTGAGGGGGCAGTTCTAAGCAGGATTCCCAGGCGCCAATCCTTCCGGAACTCGCGCCGCAGTCAAAAAGAGAAACTCTGAAGTGTCACGCCAGTCTCTGTTCCCCCACCTACTCCCAATTTACCACATCATTCTGAGGTGTTAAAAATGGTGGCACTTCGGGAATGGGCACGAGTGCGCTTAGCCTCTTCAAATCAGGTGCCATCTTCTGTGGACCTTGCTCTCTTAGAGAAAGCTGCAGAGAGCTCTGCAAGGCCCTAAGCACAAAGCACAGTTGGCAGAGCTTCAGTTATGCAAGAGTCTATGGCAAGGGTTGAATGGTTGAGCAGTGATGTACACTGGTGCACCACATACCCATTGTCCTCAGTGCGCTGAGATACTCTGACCCGTGGATGCAGCAGCCAGACAATTTCCCTGGGTTCCAGTCACATCAACGTGGACACCATCATCGGCACCTCGCTCTTCTGTAAAAAGTTCCCTGACATGCGAGGACAGATTTATTTTGGGAAATGTCCTAAGTTAGTGAAGTCCCCTCAAATGTCGGACTTACTGAAAGGGCTAATTAAGGAGGTTCTCCCTTAATTGACTCCTCCGGTACTGCCTCCACCATTGCTGCTCCCTATGCCGATCCCACAACTGTAACCCTTCCTTCATCGCCACTACCAAATGTGGTTCCCCTGGGTGGTACAAGCCTGCAGGCAAGATGGATTAACGTCCTGACAGACGTCCCCAAGAACCAGGAAGTAGAGGACCAATCTGCTTTTAAGTTTGGGGAGAAAGAGTCAGGATTCTGATGGGGATAAATGGCATGCTGATTTTGCTTCTGCCAAGGCTTTTCATGAAAAGCTAGAAGGATTAGCAAACTTTTTAGGAGTTACCATATCGCAACACTAATAACTCTGGTAAACTGTTTAAAATCTGCAAGGAACTCGCCAATCCTTCTGCAGTCTCCACATCTCTGCTGCCATCCCTGATCCTCTTTTCCTCTCTGGCCTCACACTTCCTTTCCAAAACTCATTTTGTCCTCACTAAACTCTTCCCTCTCCCTTGTCCCTCCCCAGGTGTCATTCCTTCTTTGACTCTGCTCTCCCCTTCCCTACTTCTCTCCTCTTCTCCCATAACACCGGGTGAGGTCTCTAGAGTAGTCCTCCCTATGAAAGTCTTCTCCAAACGGGTGCTCCCCTGCTCCTCCAGAAAACATAGCCTCCCTTGCTCCTTCCCTGGTTGATTTCTGTAACTACTACTTCTCCAGCATGGGGTCTGGCATGAATTCACATGCTCATGAATGAATATTCCCTGTCATCAGGCTGGGAATCCTTGGTAAAGAAAAAAATCAATTTCTCTTTCACTTCTGAAGGGTCTTTCTCCTAACAACCAATTACTGGTCCCTGAGTCATACTGCCCCCAGCCAGTGACTGCCCTGTACCTAAGCCCCTCATCTGGCAGCCATCTTCAGATTTTTATTGCACGTTCAAGTGTTGGGAGTCCTCGTGCTGTAGCTCTCGAGCTTTTACTTCGTTTTGCTATTTTTTCGAAGCGTTGCGTTTTGCTCTATTATTTCGGTCAATCGAGCCTCAAGCTCCATCGATCCATCTTCCAATTAACGGGGACCTGTTTTTGGATTCTTCAGTGCCCCTCAAGGGCGAGTTTCCTGGAGGATTCCAGAAGCTTCTTCAAGGCCTACCCCGCGTGGACATGGCGGATGAGAGACTCGGTGCCTCTCCACCGTTTGCCCTGGCTGCAACCTACGGAATGTCTTTTCGGATGAGGGACATTCCCTGTGCCTTCTTAATGCCTGCACTCGGATCCGATGCACGTTCAGGATGACTGTGCGGCTTGTCGGGAGATGGTGCCCCGCACGCAGACCTATTGGCGCAAGCGCCTCAACGAGTGGTTGCAGGCCAAGGCCCCTGCTCTGGGTGAGTCCCGGCAGGATGCCTCCCCTGCCCAGAAGAAGAAAGGTGAGCGGTGTTCTAAGGCCTTTGAAGGCAGTCTTCCCACGGGGGCCCAAAATAAGGCTAAGCAATGCGAGTCCACTACCTCCGGGAGCGCCGTTGCGACCGGCTCCTCGGTGGCCAGGGCGAGTACAGCATCTCCAGCACCTTCGACCACGAGCCAATGCTCAGGATCTTCGAAGAGGCAGTTGGACCATCCGGGCAAGCTCTTGGAGAAGGCCTGGCCCTGCAGAGAAGGCCCAAGGGGAGCGGGGCCCCGACCCCCCCTAAGGTGAAGGCCCAGGTGCATCCGATGAAGGCCCAACCATCCATGCGGTGTGTCCAACCAACCAGGAGTGGTGGTGTCACTCGCGAAGGCCGCAGTCGCTGCTCCGCAGGGTACGGCCGCCAAAGTAAGAGTATCGATGCGTGCACGGAGGGAATCCTCTTTCCAGCCCATCTAAAAGACGCTGGAGAAGGTGATGCCCATCATTTCCCCGTAACCATCTCCCTTGGTCACAGAGAAGGGGGGTGGCATGGTGGCCCTCCAGGGCATGGACATCTCCTCAGAGGAGGAGCTCACCAACCTCCCGATCCTCCAGGAGGGATGATGCGTCGAGAGCAGGCCCTACGGGAGGGATGCCGATGAGGGTGACGACGAAGGTGTTGACTATGAGACCGTCGAGGAGCAGCAGGGCACTGATGACGCGGAGGAGCAACCTAAGCCGCAACCCCCCTTGTCTCTGTTGCCGCCACCACCTCAGCATACTGCTCTGCATACCCTGTGCTCGGAGATCCGGACAAGGATGCCTATTGCTCCGGCGGCTCCACCCGCGGCTCCGGAACCACCATCCAAGAGGAGCAGAGTTCACCCCCCATCCTCCATTCCACCCTTCGCCTCCCTCCCCCCCGAGGGATGAGACGGACACGGAACGGGCACTGGCACGGACAACGATGGCGGGTTGCGGGATCTCCCATCGCCACCTGCCAAATATTCACCGCCTGACGAGATAGGCTTGTTCCATGCCATGATCTCCAGGGCCTCGGAGCTATTCCAACTTGCCCCGGAGGAGAAGAAAGGTTTCCTATACCAGCGCTGAGAGGCGAAGAGGAAGACTGTGCTGTCGATCCCGCTATTGGATGACATTTGGGATGAAGGATTGTCCCACATGAAGAACCCTTCATCAGCTCCAGCGAAGAGGGACCATTCTGAGAAGAAATACAGAAATACAGGATGCCGGACTCTGTCCAAGTGCTTACGATCCCGGTTGTCGCCAGACTCTGTGGTTTCGGTGGCGGCCAAGGAGAAGTCTTTGTGCTCCTCCTATTCGGCGGCTTCCTCCCCCCTTCATCCCCACCGCCCCGGACGGTGAGGGGAAGAAATTGGATGCCATGGGGCGAAGTTATCACGACTATCAAGGCCGCTAACTCCCTCGCCATCGTGGCGCGTTACAACAGAACTTTGGTTTAAGATGTCCCCCCACCCCCCAAACTTGCTTCCCTCCCGTCAAAACAGGACAACCAGCCGTGGAGTTGGGCCCCCACCTGTGCACCCCGGTGGGAGGCCAGCTGGCAAACTTCGTTGGCGTGTGGAAGACCATCTCCACCGACCGTTGGGTGCTGGACACTCTTGCCCATGGACACACCCTAGAGTTCCAACAGAAGTGTCCCCGTATACCACCAGTGACCCCTCAGGAAAATCACATCCCTCAGCTGCTGCTGGCGGTGTGGGCCATGCTAAGAAAGGGTGCGATAGAACTCGGCCCAAAGAGACTCTGGGGCTCCGGATTGTACTCTCGTTCCTTCCTTGTCGAAAAGACGACCGCGATTGGAGGCCCATCCTGGGCCTCTGCCGCCTGAACAAATGCATCAAGTCTCAAAAGTTTTGGATGGTGACTCTTCAAGACGTGTTAGGGCAGCTATAAGAGGAGATTTTCTGTTGTCGCTGGACTTGGAAGGTACCTATTTTCACATCCCCATACACAAGGGCCACCGCAAGTATGTTCGCTTCGTAGTTCAAGGACAACACTACCAGTTCAAGGCCCTTCCCTTCGGACTAAAGTCAGCGCCAAGAGTGTTCACCAAGTGCCTAGCGCTGGTGGCGGCGCAGCTGCGCCTACGAGGGATCCATGTGTACCCTTACCTGGATGACTGGCTCATCCGGGCAAGCTCAAAGGACATCGCCGTCGAAAACTGCAAGGACCGTCCAACTCCTGATGGATCTGGGGTTCTCAGTGAACTATGCAAAGTCCTGCTTGATTCCATCACAGAACACGTGTCTGGGATCCCGACTCAACAGTGTTGTGCCTGGGTTGTCCGTTGGAGGAGAGGATAGCAGCCATCTTGGGCAATGTACAACAGCTGTTGGCCCTGAAGGTCGCAAGGGTGAGGTCCATCAAGTCCCTACTCGGCATGTCATGCATATGCCTCATTTGGCTGTGCAGGCTACGGATGCGTGCGCCACAGGAGTTCCTCGACGCCAGTTGGATAAAAGTGTCTGGAAGCTTCGAGGACAAGATAACACTCAACGAGGGTTTCCGTCTAGCAATACGGTGGTGGGGAGTGCGTGCACATCTGTCTGCAGGCGTGGATTTACTTACCCCACCTCATCAGGAGACTGTCGCGACGGACCCCTCCAAGGAAGGATGGGGAGCGCACGCCGGAAGTCTTCATGCAAGAGGCCTGTGGCTACCAGAGGAGAAGACGTTGCACATCAACATGTTGGCGCTACGGGCAGTCGACCACGACACCCTCATAACGAGATTAGAAGCACTTGGAATAACAGACACTGCCCTACTATGGATCAAATCTTTCCTAACAAACAAAATGGAAACTGACCTTTTGGCACTACAGCCCAGTGCCAAAAGGTCATGTGCCTCTTTGGAGAGCGCCAGGGATCTGGTTCCCCCCTGCTTCCGGATGTAAAACATCGTGGTGTTTGTCCGTGAAGACCCATACCACCTTGCCCTTGAGGAACGGAAGAAAGGAATTGAGGGCCCAAAACACTGCTCGTAGCTCCAACATGTTGATGTGCAACGTCTTCTCCTCTGGTAGCCAAGGTTGGTGTTACGGACGCACCCCTCCTTCATGCCCAAGGTGCTGTCCGACTTTCATCTAAACAAGCCCTTGGTGTTACCTGTATTCTTTCCAATGCCTCCGTCGCCGGCTGAGAGGACTTTGCACTTGCTGGATGTGGCTAGAGCCCTGAAGTTCTATGTGGACCGCACAAAGGGTTTCCGTTACAACTCTTCTGTGAGCTATGGGCCTGTAAACCATGGGAAGGCCCTCTCTAAGGCTTCCATTTCCAGGTGGCTCTCCGGCTGCATCACCCATTGTCACCGGTTGGCAAACCAACCGTTCCCTGGCTGTCTGTGACCCCACTCGACCAGAACGATCGCTGCAACCACAGCGTTCCTGTCTGGTGTGTCCATGCTGGACATCTGCAGGGCTGCTACGTGGAGGCCGACGCACACCTTCACAAAGGTCTACTGAGTCGACAAGGATTGTAGGTATGAGTCCAGAGTCGACCTGTTCGCTTGAAGGTCAGCCTGGTGAGGAGGTAAGAGATGCTTAATGGTGAGATGCTTAATGGTGAGCCTTGCCACCTCCTGTGGTTGTGCATGTGTGTACTGCTATGTATTCTTTATTCAAGAGCATGTGAATCCATGCCAGGCCCCATGCTGGAGCAGGAACAAGTTACTTACCTGTAACTGTTGTTCGCCAGCATGGGTCTGGCATGGATTCACATGCGAACCCTATGGCCTACCCCTCTGCGGCTCTTCTCTTGGTCCTACTGCCACTTACGTGCTATCAGATCTGAAGATGGCTGCCAGAGGAGGGGCTTGGGTAGAGGGCAGTCATTGGCCAGAGGGCAGTATGACACAGAGACCAGTGATTGGTTTTTAGGAGAAAGACAGTTCAGAAGTGAAACTGATTTTTTTTTTCTTTTCCGAGGATTCGCAGCCTGACAACTGGGAATATTCATGAGCATGGGAATCCATGCCAGACCCATACTGGAGAACAGTTACAGCTAAGTAACTTGTTCCTTACTATGGCTCCTTCCCTCTTCCCCTCAAGCACTCCCTTTTGCATACCCTACGTTAAAAAAAAAGCCCTCCCTCTTCTGACCCCTCCTGCCATGCAAACTCCTGGATAAGCTGGCCGTCTCCCAACTGACCCAATACACCAAATCTGTCGGCTGTCTCTACAACCACCAGTCTGGCTTCAGATCTGCCAGAGGCACAGAAACTGCTTTACTGAACACTTGTGATGACTCTCTAATCCTGACTCTCACTCTCCATCCGCTTTTATTATCCTGGATCTTTCCTCTGCCTTTGACAGTCAGTCGTGCCATTCTGACAAATTGGCTCCATGACACCCTGGACATCATGGGCCTGCACTGGACTGGTTGATCAACCTTCCTATCCAACTGACCTAACCAGGTTCAACTTGGCCCTTTTCTCTCCCCTATCACTCTGCGGCGTCCCTCAAGGTTCTATCCTCTCACTGTGGCTTTTCAACATCTTTCTTGCCCCTTTGCCACAATTGATCTTTCTTCTCTCCTCACTTCCAGTGTTATGCAGATGACACGCATTTCTCTTTCAAGCTTCCCTGCTCTTCTTCCTCTCTCATCTCTGACTGCTATTCAATCATGGTGTGTTGCCAGTGATCTCTGCCTTAATGCTAGTAAGACAAAGATCCTTTTCGTTGGGACCCCAGCTCCCACCTTTCTTCCTTTCCCTCCCTCCAGCCGCTGTGAGATGTCTCAACCGCTGGTCCCCGGTGATCTGTCATCAAGGTGTCCAGGAACTGGCCATCGCTTTTGGATCCAGTTCCTTGTGGTGGACACGTGCGGGAGGATCACCTGGTTAGGGGTCGGAGGGGGGCACTTGTGGGAATGGGACACCGGATGGTGAGATGAGGTACCCCCTTCGCTGTAACACTTTTTCCCCATCCTTCCAGGTAGGATACTTGGGAAATCACCCCCCCCCCCCCCTTTCCCCGACACAAACACTTTCTCACAAACAGCTCACTGTGAGAGAAAACAGACTAACCCCGGAGCCATACCTGACATGTCCAAACACAATGGTCAGGCAATTACTGATCATTATAAACACCTGACTTCTATTGCACTTACCCAAACAGTTAAAAGGCGGAGCATAAAAAGCACTCTCTGAGCAAGGCAAAGCACACAAGGAAGCAACAATTCCAAGATGGCAGTTTAATACGAGGGGAAAGATGGCAAGACCAGAGAGGATTGCAAGGAGGGAAGTACCCTTGATCTTTTCTTTCAGAGGAAAACTGTTACTTTCCCACACCTTCGAGAATAAAAAACATAAGACCTGGAATTAAAGCTGAAGAAACCTCCATTGTGTGTTGGAGGTACCCAGAGCTTTCCTGCGTCGATAGCCAAGGCACTGAGGAGCATTTGCAGCTGAGGTACTGTCCTTGGTTCCTACAGCAAAGCAGCGCCCGTACAGTCAACATAGCCAGTGAGTCGGGTAGACTGATAGCAGACCCGTCTGTTAGAACCAAGTTTGCAAGTGGCAATGGTGTATGAAGAAATTTGAAGAGAACAGTGTGTGAAGTGTATGTGACGAGCAACACAAATATAATTTAATATTAAAGAAGTGATTGAAAGTATTGAAGCCAAGATAGATATTATATACAGAGTGGTCGGCATCAAGTGGGTGCTCCTTGGAAGGTCTCTGTTGGGTAACCAACTGAGAGGTGGAAAATGTGAAAAGGAATTGTGAAATCGAAATGGTCCTGCAAAAGGTCAAGCTGAACCTTTTGCACATTGGAAAGTCTTTGATGGTTAATGTGAACTGAAATTGCTCCGTACCCGGCTGAGGGAGACTAATTGTGTAACAGGAAGGATCTGAGCCCGACTGAGGGAGATCTAGGGTGTACCCTGAGTCACCCGAGAGAGAATGTTCCCTGAAAACTGGAGAAGGGGATATGAACCCAGAAGAGGGGGATCCAAAGTAAAGATTGTTGTATAAAAGGGATCAGAGCATGGCTGAGGGGGTTCCAGGGTGAAGAGTGAATCACCTGAATTAAGTACTTGTACCAAAACAAACGCAAAGTTCCTTTCCTCTTACATCAGGCCCGCTGAATCAAAAGACTTTGATAAACAAGGAGACTTGGGCGCAGAAGGCCCTGATGCTGGTTATGGAACTGTATCCTGGTGCCGAGGAATCCAGAGAGTGCGCTATGCTCGAGTGAACTGCCTTTTCCCGTGCTGAACACGCGATTAAGGAAGCCAACTGCCTGAACATCCTGACGTATCATTTTTGTTAACACTTCTTACTTTTTATAAACCCCATCCCACACTATTTGTATTTAGAGGTAAGAATTGGCAATAGTTTTTTTAGCATAGGCTTTTATTTTGACAAGACTCCACTGGGACTGCTTTATTATTTGATGGTCTTCGCTTGCTACCATGTGTAGATTTAGGATTAGATGGGCTTTTATCACACCCTTATTAAAGTTCAATAAACACCCTTGAACTGTGGTCGCTTGTCTGTCTTACTGTTGATACCATGCCTTCCTTACACCACCCTCTATGGGTTCTCTTCCCTCACCCTATTGTGAGGCAAAAAAACCATGGTGTCCTCTTTGATTCCTCTCTCTCCTCACATCGCAGAGCTTGCCAAGAAGGCTAATTATCAACTGCACCTCCTCCAGGTATTCTCTTTCCTCACCTTCCCCCAGAAACTCAATGTCTCCAGAGCTCTGGTCCTATAGGCTTGACTACTGTAACATCCTCTTCCTCAATCTTCCTTCTTCCTCTTCAACTTATCCAGAATAGGACTGCAAGACTTATTTTTGGCTTCAAGCCCAGAAACCATCTCTCCAGCCCTAATTTCTCTCCATTGGCTCCCGGTTGCTGCTTGGATCAAATTCAAGACAGTCTGCATCATCCACAAGGCTTTCTGGGACTGGGACCTGCTCCATCCAACCCTGTCTCCCTAAATGCCTCCCCACTAGAGCTCTTCAGGCTGCTAGCTCCAACTCTTTGCGAATCAGCTGCTTCTATTAGCAAATAGTGGGGCGTAGATGTTCCTCCTCTACATGAGGATCCCTCTGCAATGGTCTCCCTGCACCTCTCAGGCTTGAGCCAGATATCCTTCTGTTCCGGAAGCTCCTCAAGACCCTCCTTTTATCCTCCTCCTTCACCCCCACAACCCCCCCCGGCTAACACCTTCTGTGTCATTGGCTGGTTCCCTCTGAGTATTTCAGGGCTCCAGGCCCCCCACCCATTTCCCCCTCACCTGCACTTACTTGCATTCCCTGGCACTTGCCCGCTGGCCTCACCTTAGCACTTGCCCTTCCCACCTTAGCACTTGTTTTTGCTCACTGGCATTTCCCTCCCTTCTCCTCCTTCCTCGCACTTCTTGATCAGCACTTGCACGTTCTGAATGTCACAAGACCTAGTAGGATTGTTATTGTATCTTTCTCCCCTGTCCCTCCCACCCCTCCCCCCCCTTTTGTCTTGTGGCGTCTTGAAACACCATTTGTTGTATAGGCGCCTTAAAAATATCCATCAAATAAGCAGCAGGCGCAAGAATTAGGCATTTTAGCTGATGTTTTAGCACGCCACACATCAATCCGATCTGCTATTCCAACGCGGAAGGATTGAAGTTGCAAAGAAAGGTAGTGGCAAGGCCACACTTGTCAATCGATCAGCAAAAAGTTGAAGACATCTTGGATCAGAAGGGACTTTACTTGCCTTGCATCAAAAGCCACATTCTTCTATTGTTGGAGCTGCTCCTTTATATGCCAAGTCCACTACTCAAGGCACTCATCAGGGCAACGAGTGGCATCCTGGGCTGTCCTTAACAGGGAGGACAAGCTTTTGGAGTCAGTTGGAAAGTGGTGCATTTGCATTGCTCTCTATTTATGCCAGGCAAATGCAGTTGCATTATTGGCAGTGGCTAATCAGCGACTATGGAGTTAAATTGCTGATTTTATTTTACCCAGGATCTCCTGGTTGAGAGGCAAGCAGCATTTAGATTGGGTTTGAGGTAAAGATGGTCTCGTAAGATTTGCTAGTTTATCTTTAGGTCAATTAGATACTGATTGTAGGGGAATGTGCTTGGGGGTTGATATAAGGTCAGCCTGGATGCGTGCCACTAAATTCACCAATGTTGTAAAGGGCAGCATCTTGGACCTTCCTTTTGAAGGAAATTATCTTTCATTCCTCCACTGTTGATGAATTGCCGAAGGAAAAAAGACATGCATGCAAACGACTGAATCATTGGCTATTCGTACGAAGCGGACATCAAAGGTATTTTCACAGACTTGGCCCTGGTCTGATATCAGATCAAGATCATTCGGGGGTTTTAGAGGCTTACGTGAAAGGAGAGCTGGTCAGTCAATTCGATTGCCTATTAATCACAGGCGGAGGCATCAGAATGAACCACAAAGGTTTTTACTCGCCCCTCTTCGGCTTCAGCCTCTGAACCAAAGAAACCATGATCTCATTGTCGAAGTCCACAAATCTCCCATGGTGGGGAGGTGGGGGTCGGAGTGTCTCTGCACAAGGAGCAGTCATGTCACCATTTTGTAGACCGCTGGTTAATTTCAGTAGTTTTCAAAGGTTTTCATTAACCAGTGTCCTTTCCTCCTCCAACATCCCAACCTCTCATACAGATAGCATCTTCAACACTTCTCAATGAAGTGGCGAGCTTGATGGAAGCCCAAGCGGTAGAGCGGGTACCTTTTGGAAGATGGGGCAATACATTTTATTCCAGGATCTTCACTATCCACAAGAAGAACCAGGTGGGTCGGAGAGCGGTTTTAGACCCATTTTACCTGAACCTATGTTTGCCCTTAGAAAATCTCAAGATGGTGACTCCTCAGAATGCAGATTCTCTCTGTGCGGGAGACTGGCTATGTGCCATGGACCTGAAGGATGCTTACCTGCACATAGCAGTATGGCATCCTTGTCTGTAATTACTCAATCATGGGGAAACATTTCCTATACAGTATCCTGCCAATTGTTCCAAATTCTGTGCCAATAGCCTTCGCAGGGGTAATACGATGACCAGCTTACTTAGGAACAGCACATCAACCCCCATCTCTAAAATAGTGTCACTTCTTGAAGAGACTCCGCCCTGATAAGCCAGACTCTACATGCCCTAATCGACATACTTTTCTCTCTGGGATTCTCTAGCAATACCAAGAAATCTGAGCTTACGGTCACTCCTAGGCTTGCCTTCATAGGTTTCCAATGGGACACAGTGCAAGCCAGAACATTTTTTGTCAAGGTAGTGCACAATGGTGTGGTGGTATCAACATCTGTTGGGCCTCCTTGCTACTTGCATCGTTTCAGTACCATTTTTTTTTTTAAAAAATATTTTTATTTTTATTTTGAGTGAAAACAGTATAAACAAACTTGTGACATTATACACAATAAACCAATAAAACACTTAACAAAGCACAACACTACACTCCCCCCCCCCCTCCCCCCCAAGAGCTCATCCACAGGGTAGTTCCGTATCGACCTGGTGTGGCCGGGTGGCTTCCTCCTCCGAGGCAGTAGGTTCTCCTCGTACCCCAAACAGACCAGTGATTAATGACCTCCAGGCTACTAGGTTGCCCACATCCTCCTCCCCGCATTTACTGCATGCCTCTTGCCAGACCATGGTTTCGGCTTCCGCCCATTTTTGGAGATCCCTCCACCACATCTCTATCCTAGGTTTGTAGCATTGCTTCCAGTTCATAGCTATCCTCCTCTTAGCGAGTATATACGCTAGGTCTCTCAGTTTCCCCAGATGTCTGGTGTTCTTTGGTCTGGAGAACCCCCCTAGCAGGCAAGCCCAGGTCGTGTCAATGCTTATCGGGACCCCTTTGTCAGCCAACTTCTGTGACACTTCTCCCCAGAAGACTTCAATTACTGGGCAGGACCAGAACATATGCGTCATGTCCGCGTTCTCCTCGTTACACTTCGGGCATGCTTGCCTGCCCGAGTTAGCAAACTTAGCTATTCTCTTGGGGGTCAAATACGCTCTGTGTGTGATATATAGTTGGATTTGCTGTAATCTAGCATTCCTGGACACTTTTTTATGATATCCCAGAGCCCGTTCCCACATCCCATCCGTCATTTGAACCCCCACCTCCATTTCCCATTCTAGTCTCAAGTCTGTCAAGACCTTTCCCACTCGGGACATCACCACCTCGTACAATCTGGAGATCTCGTGTCCACCCTCTGATATGTCATATATTGTGTCAATCAGGGCATCCGGGTCCTCCGCTAACACCGTCTCAGGCCAAGATTTTCGGATAATCTGTACCAACCTGAGGTATGTAACATATTGGCCTCCATGTAACCCAGCTTCTTCTTCTAAATCTGCAAAATCCTTGATGGCCCCATCTTGCCATATATCTCCTAACGTGGCCAACCCAACCGGTTCCCAGTACATTCTGATCATTTTTCTAAGTTGACCATCCCCCGCAGTCAAGGCAACCAGTGGCACCTGCGGCGAACACGGATCCGGGCTTTCCAGTAGCCGGCATGCTCTACGCCACATTTTCCACCCAAGTAACAGCATACCAGGGCGAAGATTTAAGTCTTGTCTAGGGACCCAGATGATCTCCTTCAAATAAAACGAGGTGCAATCCGTCCCAACCAACCTGGACTCGGGAGATTCCTCATCAGAGAGCCACTGTGTAACATATTGCAATTGGCTCGCTACATAATAGGCCTCAAAATGTGGTAATTTAATTCCTCCTTTATCGTAGAAGTTTTGTAGCTTCCACAGCGCCACTCAGTTGCGAGTGCCGTGCCATAGGAAGTCCCTGCACATACTGTCGAGTTTGGTAAAGAACTTCCTAGCTATTAAGTATGGTATGTTGTTGAAGAAATGCAGCAGTCTAGGCAAGACAACCATTTTAAGCAACGCCCCTCGCCCTATCATCGCTAGCGGCAGTTTTTCCCAAAATCGCATAGACGCACGGATTTTATCCACAGCAACCTCGGTGTTGTGCAGATGTTCGTTTCCCACAGTGTGATATATGTCTATTCCGAGGTATCGGAAGGACTCGGCTGCCCAAGGCACGGGCAATACCGGTAAGCGTTCCGTGGGGACCCTCGAATAGTACCCTAGAGGGAACATGCTCGACTTGTCAGGATTAACCGCTATGCCGGACAATTCGGCATACTTCTGCATGACCTCCAAAACATACTGGAGGTTCTCTTCAGGATACTTTAGGTACAGCAGCAAGTCATCGGCATATAAGGATATCAAATGGCTCTTTCCCCCCACCTCGATGCCCACCAGGTCATATTGCTGTCTAAGATATACCGCTAAGGGTTCCAAGGCCAATATGCATAACATCGGGGACCAAGGACATCCCTGCCTAGTACCCCTACTTAGGTGCCACTTGTCGGATATCACTGGTCCCGTACGCACCCTAGCCGTAGGCTGGCTATACAGTAGTCTCGCCCATCTGATATAGCCTGGCCCAAACCCATATTCCTTCAGGACCGCAAACAGCCATGGCCACCTCACCGAATCAAACGCCTTAACTGCGTCTAGGGAGATCACTGCCATTTCCTCCTCTCTTCTGTTCCCTTCTTCTATCACTCGGTGGAGCCGCCTGTGATTATGAGTTATATTCCTGCCAGGGACATAACCTGTCTGATCCGAGTGTATCAGCCTGCCGATGACCTTGCGCAGCCTATCTGCCAAGACCGCTGTCAGGATCTTACTGTCTTGGTTTAACATCGACAGCGGTCTGTACGATCCACAGTGTTGTCTCGGCTTGTTAGGCTTGAGCAGTGGTACGATCAGCGCTTCTCTGAGCGTGTCTGGCAATCGGCCTCCCTCGAATGATTCGTTGTACATCTCAAGCATAGGGGGGAGTATCTCTGCGCTATACGTTTTGTAGAACTCACTCGGGAGTCCATCAGTGCCCGGGGTCTTGCAAGTAGGCAGCCGTTTCACCACCTCTTCCAGTTCATCTAGCGTAATGGGGCCATCTAACTCCTCCCTTTCCTCTGCACTAATCCTGGGCAGTTCTATATCTTCCAGTGTGTCCCTGATTTTATCCAGATTGTCTTCCTCTTTGTCCTCATACAGCGCTTTATAATAATCTGAGAAAGCAGCGTTAACCTCTTCCTGAGTGTGAGCCTCCTCTCCGTCTTCCCTTTCTATCATCATGACCGGGGCCCTGGGGGTTTCCCTCTTGTAAAGCCATGCCAGTAGGCGACCAGTTTTGTCACCTCCTGCATGTTGCCTCTCCACGTATTTCCTGTAATTGAGGTCACAAAGCCGCTCCCAAAGCTCTGAGCATCGTTGTTGTAATTCGAGTACTAGGTCTGTGTCCCCTCCCCCTCTGGTACATTCACGCTCCAATTCTTTCTCCACCTCAGCTAAAACCCCCCCCTGAAGGCCCTTTGATTTAGAAATAGCGTCGCCCCTCACTACCACCTTGAAGGCCTCCCAAAGTGTACCAGCCGAATCCACACTGCCTGTGTTCTCCTCAAAATACCTTGTAATCGTCTCTCTAATATCTTCTCTGAAGGCCGGGTCTCTGAGCGCCTCCGCCCGAAGGCGCCATGTTGGAATCCGCCCTCTGGGGCGGCCATATTGCCAGGCCATCACCAAGGGCGAATGGTCCGACAGGACCCTCGCTCTGTATTCAACCTGTGTAGTTGTTATCGTCACTTCTGGCGTAGCAAAGAAGTAATCTAGTCTCGTGTGCAACTGTTGAGGGGCCGAATAGTGAGAGTACTGCAAGGCCGTGGGGTGTTTCAATCTCCAGACATCCTCTAGTCCATAGTCGTCTAATAGTACCCGTAGAGCCCTGGCCGCTGGGGTGGGCCCGTCTACTTTCCTGTCGGACCTATCTATCTTGGGGTCAAGAACACAGTTAAAATCCCCCCCCCCAGATGATCGGTTCCCCCGCGCACGGGCCCAGGCATGTACATAGAGTCCTGAAATATACGGCAGTATTCTGATTGGGGGCATATGTATTAATAATACTCAGTCCTCTGTTCTCAATCAGTACCCTTAGTATTACCAGCCTACCCTCCGTGTCTACCTCCTCTCGTACAATTCTGAGTGGGACATGCGGGGCCACCCAGATCAGCACACCTCTGGCATAGGCCGAGTACGGGGAGCCCACCACTGTACCCTCCCATTTTTTCTTTACAAGGTCTAGTTTATGTTGGGCCAGGTGCGTTTCTTGTAGCAGGGCAATGTCGATCTTCTGTCGTTTAAGATACAACATGACTTTATTTCTTTTCAAGTAATTATTGAGGCCTCGGACGTTCCAGGTGGCAATCTTGAGATCACCCATGGCAGCTATGTGTCTTCCCACCCCCCTTACGGGAACCTCCAACAGTTCTCATGACACAAAAAGCGTCCCACTGCGGCCACTCCGCAGATAAGCTCATCCCCAAACTAACCGCACACACAACCAAACTCCAACCCCCTTTCCCCTCCCTCTCCCACCCTCCCTCCAACACCACACACCCCAACTGTTGCCCAGCTACAACAAAAGAGCTCGGGCACCCCCACATCTGGCTCCGCAAACACTAGTCCGTACACGGAGCCCAGTAGGGTGAGGTCGCCCTAATGGCACCTAACCTAAGCTATTGTGGGGAGAGAGTATCGCTCCATGGGGCTCCCGTTCAATAATAATCTCAATGTTTATGGCAAACAGTACAACCAACTGACCTTCCATACCGAAGGTTCCGAACCGACTATAATCAAGTCTTAGGGTCCATGAGTCGCGCCATCTTGCGACGCCATTTTACGTCTTCCGTAGCTCCTCCGAGTCCTTCTGGGGCCGGTCCGCCGATTCTTGAGGGCACCCTTGTGCGTCGAGCCACTCCATGGCGTTCTCTGGGGTCTCGAAAAATAAAGTCTTATGCGCCTGTATGACCTTCAGTTTTGCAGGGTAAAGCAACATATATTTGTAACCTGCCTCCCTCAGCCTCCGTTTCACAGTTCCAAAGTTCATGCGGCTCCGCTGCACAGCTAGGGTGTAATCCGGATACGCCGTGATGTTTGCTTCTCCTCTCTTGATCGTGCCTCCTTTTCGAAAATGTTCTAATATTCTTTCCCGATCACGGTAGTTAAGAATTTTGGCAATGATGGGTCTGGGCGGGTTTCCAGGAGGCGGCCTCCTCGTTAGGGCTCTATGTGCTCTCTCCACTGCGAAGCCTTGGGATAAGGCCCCTCCGGATATTTCTTGCAGCAACATGGTCTCAACGAAGTCAGTAGGGTCACGGCCCTCCGTCCCCTCCGGTAGGCCCACAATGCGGATATTGTTGCGACGGGCCCGTCCTTCCGCCTCCTCCGATCTACTTTCCAGGTTGCCCACCCTTTGGATTAGGGCGTGCAGTTTTGTCTTGTGGGTGGCACAGTCCGCCGTATTCGGGCCAACTTCTTTTTCTAGGGACTCTGTGCGCTCTGCCAGAACCCTAACGTCTTGTCTTAGTAGATTGACGTCTTCCTGGACCTCCCCAACTTTGAGGTCCAATGCCGTTTTTAATTCAGAGACAGCCTGTTCTAATTTCGACTCCCAGGCCGCTCTCAGGTCCGCAATCGCTGCTAGGATTTCTTGGTTAGAGCTCGAAGTCGTCGCGCCACCTACGGCCGGCGCATCCTTATTCTTGATGGCGTCCGAGGCCGGGGAAGTTTTGGTGAAGTCATCCAGCGTGGGTTGTTTCGCTTTAGGTCGCACTGCCTTACTGGACATGGTTCTGAGGATGTGCAGGTCTACCGAATGATAAGTGGGCGCATTACACGCTGACCTGGTTAGGTCTTCCCGCGACTCTTTTCAATCCCGTCTCAAGTCTGTGTCGGCCATTTTGAGTCGCCCTTTGTTCTCAGCGTCTCTCGACTTTTCTTCTCCGATCTCAGTCGTCGTAGCTACTATGACCTCCAAAAGTTCACAGTACTTCGGTAGCACCTTCACACGCTGGCATGCATGTCGTCGGTTTTCAATAAGCGGTCGTACTGCACTGATTTGCCCGGATCTGTTCAGGATCTCGGGAGCTCCGCTGGAACGCGTCCTCCTACATGGCTCTCGTAGCCACGCCCCCTCGTTTCAGTACCATTAACGAGACTCAGAGTATACAACTTCACCTAGTAGCCTCATGGCAGCAGGAGACGCTTCTCAAAGTAGTGATCTCTGCATCACTCAAGGAAGATCTTTTATGGTGGAGGATGAACGCCAACCTTTTGAGTGGGGCTCAGTTTCACCCACAATGCTGCAGTAGAAATGACCGACTCTTCCCCAGAGGGATGGGGCGCGGCATTAGAACCTCACAGCTCACAGATTGTGGCCTTCTAGCGACAAGGAGAGACACATAAAGATCTCGAATTGAGTCATATTTCTGGCATTGAAATTGTTAATTCCTCTGCTCCAGAACAGGGTTGTACTTATTCTAACAGACAGTACCACATCAATGTTCTACTTAAACAAGCAGGGTTGGACCAAATTGACTATCCATTGCATGTTATCCCTCTGCTTTTTGGAATGGGCAATAGAGCAGGGTTTATGGCTTCAAGCAGCTCACGTGCCAGGTCAGAACAATACGAAAGCAGACCGGCTCAGCAGACTGAGTGAGCTCGAATGAATGGGAGATGGCGGAGGACATTCCGTAGGAATTGTTCCTGATTTAGGTTATTCCTAAAGTGTACCCTCTCTTAACTCCATACATCTCTACTATTTATAATCTTTCAATGATTTCTGGCAATTTGCCCTCAGCATTCCAACATGCTGTTATGGAGAATTCTCTGTTTAGGCTGAATTTCCTAACCTAGTGGGTCCCCCAGCAGCTTTGCTGGATTTCTGGAGTTTGTTTTTTTTCTCCTGCCAAGAGTGAGACTCTTTTTTTTCTCCCACGCTTGGACATGATGTATGGTGTTCCTTTGACTGCTAATGTGTTTTATGGGCTATGGGGTCCTTTACTCCATAGGGTCTCATGTGTTTTTACTATGTGTGTTACACAGCACCCTCCGTGCAGTGACACGGGTGTCATAGTGACACCCCACCATAGACTCCATACCCTGGGACTGACTACTGTCTCCCAGGGCATGTAAAGTCACCATTGGCTTTACTAGTCCCAAATTATGAACAGAAACCAGTACAAACCATCCTATTGTGGACGTAATGGCCGGGGCAATTCGATTGCCCCTGGGTCTGTTAGTCGAGGGGGCACGTCTCCGTCCCCCCTAATCGAGTTTTGGCTGGTGGCAGTGGATACTACTTTTTATATTCGACCGCGAATATATCTGTGTGGGATTTTCCCATTGTTCGAGGCTACCAACTTTAATTATTTAATTCTCATAGCCTCGAACATACCGCCGGTTTATTTATTTAATATCAATTCGCCGGTTGGTATCTTTTGCCAGGACTCAATTCTAAAATGGAGTTTATGTTCTCTTCTGTGACTCCAACCCAAGTCGAGCCCTTTGTTCAACTTTTGGCGGGCTTCTCCACAGAAACCTCCAAAAGTGGTGCCACTCTGTCTGGGTACCACAGGGGTTGCGGGAGGGGGTTTAGGCACCCTGGACTGAGTTACCTTGGTAACTCAAGTCGCACTCTTGTGTGATTGGCCCAAGTGGTGAGCCGGCCGGCTCACCACTTAGCATGTTTGATTGACAGCTAGGCTGAGTGAATGGGGGTGTGCTGCATAAAAGCAGGGCTTTGGGGACTGGAACTTCAGAAGTCGCCACAGGACCTGAGAATCCGACGAGGGAGAAGCTGAGCCGACCTGCTACGACAACCCCACCGGTGAAGCCCTGCGCAACCGACTCACCACTTCCTGACGACAGAAGTTGAAGTGGTGCAGCACGCTTAGCAAGGAACACAGAAGCTGGTGAGTTAAACCTGGTGCTTTGATTCATTGCGCACGCACTACCGGCAACAGTGTCTAGCTTAATAATCACCTGCGTAAGAGCGGAAGTGATGTGAAGTTGTTTGCTGAGTCTTTAACAATGGGACACTTCAATTGTAGCACTCGCGTGTCATCGGATATTTTCTTTCACTTGCCTGAAGAGCGAACGCTACGAAAAGCAATTGTTAAACTTTAAACTCTGTAAAGCACATAAAGTGGTCACATGTGCCTAATAGTCTGGGATAAAGAGTAACCTCTGAATCATTATGAAAGCAGTCCACAGTTACGTGGAAGTGCTGTGAAGTCATCCTGACAAAGATACCTACTGGGACTCCTAAGCTTGTAAAGAATGCCCAACAACTGTTAACCAAGAATTGTGCTTCATTTACAGAAGGTTTATCCTTTGAATTGTGGTAATTCTTCTTGGACAACTGGAAGATTTGCTGGGAATGACACTGATGCTATTCAGGTGAAGTGGAAACTCATCGCCAAGAGGAAAAGCTTGTCCTTTATTGGAATGTTGGTTAACAACTTTACTTTGACATTGAAGACATCAGGAACTGAATTGAGACTATTACATATGTGTTTCCTTGTTGAACATTGGAGATTAATTTACCTTGGATTCTGGGGAAGGGGAGGTCACCCAGATTATTAAGATTGTCAAAAGGGACCGTGAATATCATTGTTATTTGAATTGCTATATATTTTTATTGTGCATTTGATGTTTGTGTGAGGGCCAGATATTCTGTATTAGTTTCCTTTTAGTTTTGATAGGCAGTGCAATCCTAGTCAGTCGGGATAGTGAGTTGTTGGATAACTTTTATTATTTTAATAAAATGGCACATTTTGAACAATCATCCAAAGTTGCCCGCCTCACATTGCTGACCCCTCACATGTTCTAAGAGCTTTAACCCGGTGCACCTTTGGTGAGAAAAGCTTATGGTTAGCTTTTCATTGACAAGTGAGTCAAACAGTTGACACTAGCAGTGTGTTGGACTGAATGGCTAAAAAAGCATTACAGATAGAAATTATATTCTGTGTCTGTGATACATTTTCTTGAACATATCCCTACTTTCATAGCCTTTTACTTTCCAAATGCTGCAAGTAATGGCTTCTCTCACTTATTTGGAATTTGGTCTTTACTTAAATGTCATGTGTGCACACCTATAATATTACCTTTTTATATTAAAGTGCCACTGCCCTTTGCACACCAACTTTGAATTCTTTCCCCATTTCTCTACTTATCCCCCCCATTCTTGCAGTGACCCTGTACTGTATTTTCCTTCCCCTTTCTGCTGGACCAAGTCAGCCTGGACAAAATATAGCACTCTTGGGGTTGTATGGTGTTACTGACAAAGAATTATCAGAAGACAGGACTCCATGAGTCAGTGCCTAAATCTTGTATGTGTTTGTTTTTACATTCTGTAATGTTATCTTACTATGGCACCTGCAAGGTGGTTGTCAAAGGCTTCAGTGTTTAAGGCAGCTAATTTGTTAGCTACCTGGTAGAGACCACTGCCCTAAACCAGGCAATGAGAAATCGGATGCCAATTCCATCCAAGTAAAATGGAAAATTGTTATTCTTTATGCAGACAGTTTAGTATATATAAAAACTGCTTGAAAAGATAGTGGTCTCTTCTTTTGTATGAGAGTATATTTCAGCACACAAAGCCCTCCGGCATCTAGGTGCTAGTTGCAGAAAGTCCTTTTGCAATTTACCTGGAACTTTCATAAACAGCACAAGGCTGCCGTCTAAATAGGTAGTTACAGGTAAATTGTATGGGCAGGACAAGGCCGCACAGGTCATAGTGAGTAGTTATAGGTAAATTGCATAAGCAGCACAAGGCTGCATATTCTTACTGATCCTTGTCATTCTGAATGAGCAAGTGCAATACGCGTTAAGATGGTACAGACACAGAACAGCAAGATAATGTTTGCCAGAGAACCACAAAACTGTTGTACTAGACCCATCGGCATTTCAGAGAGTGCAATTGCTGAGATATAAATGAGTGTGAGAGGGGGGAGGAGGAAAGAGCGGGGAGTGACAAACAAGATGCAGAGAATGGAAAGTGTAGGTTGCCTAGAGATGGGTATAAGAATGCAAGGGTGTGTTTACTAGAGGCACCAATGCAGTAAGGTGCATAGATGTAAGACACACCTAAGTCTGTAAGTACTAGAATCAGTACAACATGGGGGGAATGCAAATCTGGAAAAAGCGCACCTACATTGGAAAACTGCCATTAAGCACTATAATCAGTACATGGGAGGGGGTGGGGGAATGCAAAGGTGGAAAAAATACACAGGTGAGTATCTGTTGCAAGTAGGAGGATGGACACTTAATAGTCACAGGGCATGGGGGGGGCAGGCGTCAGTCGGGAGACTAGAGGGAAAAGTCAAAGTTCGCGGCAGCAGGCCCAGTGTGCTTACCGGGCAGGCAGTTATGGGGCACAATGTTCAGGCCTGGGTGAAAGGAGCAGAAGGAAGGGTGTAGGATGTGTAGCGACATGAAGAGATGTTGGCACACCAACGTTCAAATGTTCTATAGAGCACACATATGCAGAAGAACATGGAAGGTGCAGAGATGTTAAGGCACATCAGGATTGAAATGGCATGCAAAGGTAAGGAGACTAGTGTAGGCGAATGACCACCAGAGCAGCAACCCGGAAGGTACAGACTTGGACTATTGTATAGGAAAGTATAGGGTTCCAGCAGGGGGCACAGGACTGCATGCATTATAGGTGGGGAGTGAGGTAACTGACCAAGGCGTGAGTGTGTGGGAAATGCACATGGTGCTCTTACCTTAGGCGGTACTGCGAAGGGTATGGTACACAGGGACACCACAAACGGCACGTGTCATCTAGGCCACCATAAAACAAACTCTGCGATACTGACATGCGGTATCGAATCATCCATACCTGTGGAGTAACTGTCACGTTAACATGGAATTCATATCACAGCTAACTTAGAGGCTTAATGAGAACTCTGTCAAAACCTTAGTTCTGACCAGAAAGCCCTTAAAAACATGCCCTTTACACTATGTGGGTGCTTAACTCGGTCATGATGCTTCAGAAGTCTGATTCTCTTTTCGACTGTTTGCTACTTTCTTGGAATGTTTTTTTTTCTAGGTTGCCAAAACACAGCTGCAGGCTTTACAGTGATATAATATTTTGAATGGATTGTGTCCTCCCATGTATTCCTCCTCTTTGATATTCAATATCCAGCTGCTTCGGAAAGGGTTTCGGCAGAGTACGTTGATGCAGTTGACTCGATGTTCCTCGAGGGCCTCCGTCTCGAGGATGATGTCATCCAAGGCATATAATAACAAGCGCAGCGCCCGATGGCGTCAGTTCTGTTTTTTGTGAGTGAGCTTACGCTTCGAGAACTATGGCGCGCTTCAGTATTTCCTTGTGAAATATACGAATAAAATGTCTTTCGTCCTCGACACCGACGACCCCGAAAGACTGTGTTTAAAAAGTGTCACGACTGCAATGCCAATATTTTGCTGACTGATCCGCATAGTGTGCTTGTGGTGTCTCGGTGTTGAACACAAGACCTCGGCCTGCTAGAATGTCAATCGATGACCAGTAAAGCTGTGAAGGTGCATATGGGAAATTGGCGGTAGGTGAAATCCCCATAGACTACCCTATTGAAGAAACCTTATGACGAAGCGAGAGGCGGCTCTCCTCGAAGAAAGAAGGCAAAAATGTCCAGGTTGAGGAGTGGCTCCCACCACTCCTCGTCGAAGTCGAGGAACCATAAGTCGTCTACTTCAACGTCCTCGTCCGACTCCTCTTCTGAGAGAGCTATATACTGGACCACTTAGACCTCCACTCCTGCCGAATTGGAAGCATTCGGGCAAGAAATGCTTAAAATATTCGGGAACCAAAAACCCTCGACAAGCCATGCTCATACCACGCCTTCTAAAGCAGTTAAGGAAAGAGCTCGAGCCAAATCCTGTGCACCCTCGAGCCCTGGACTAAGGCCAGATCGACATTGAGAGCTGTTGCAGCCTCAACCTGATGAGAAATCGAGGGATCCTTTTGAATCTTAAGTCAAAAGACAAGTCAAGGTCATAGATGCCAGCAGGGTCCATCGATGCCATCAAAGTTGAAAACGTCTTACTCGAAGACACCGTTGACTTATCGGGCATCGGACTCAAAATTTTCTGAACCTTTGACACCTTTACCTGAAAAAGCATTCACTTCTTTACTGAGAAAGGATTTCTTTAAAATTCTGACTTCTATGAACACAATGAGCCATCTGATAATGATGCACCCTTTGGTGTGCAGTATGGCACACCAAATGTCCTTGATAGCTTATTTTCTGAGAGGAGTCCAGACTGAAGGATCTGGATGAAAAGGTGCAGATTGCCAGTGGAGTGGACACCTCACCGGGTTACAATTCGGAAAGCCTAAGTCGGATGAGCATGCAGATGCCTCTTAGAGGCAGTTGATGACCAGGGTAATGGATTACTTGGGCTGGAGAAGACCTGCCCTCCCTTTCGAACAAGACGACCTTACATCCCTGATAAAGGTCCCTAAAGGATCCCATCTTACCTTTTCACATTGCTCTTCAGAAGAGAGTACGTGCCAATTGGGATGCACCGGAGTCAAGTTTGGCAGTAAATAACTTGACAAGGAAATACTGTCCAGCAAGTAGTGACCCCAGCTACTTATCGAAACACCCTACCCCAGAAAGTCCGGTTTTATAGGCGGTAACAGCTACCTGAAAACAGTCAGCCTATCCGACCATACCACTGGATAGGGATGATTAAAGGGTAGATGCCTGGTCAACAGTATGTTCTGCTGGGAGCATGGCTCTTAAATGAGCCAACTCTGCATGTGCCTTGGCAAAGTTTTCATTCCCTCTGTGACTGCAGTTCTATGGCGGCTGAGCATATTCCCGAAGGGGAGAAAAGAGATGGTTTCTTGGCCATGTGCGAGTCTCTTCAATTGGGTCTGGATTCTGCGGACAGCATCAACAGAGCAATGGCGGGAAGCACTGTAATTCGCAGATTTGCGTGATTAAGAAAGTCTGAAATTGCATCAGATGTGCAATCTAGACTCCTTAACATGCCTCTTAATGGGGCTCACCTTTTTGGCAGCAAAGCTGATGGAAGCCTTGAGAAGCTGCAGACCTCTAAGGCGGCAGCCATATCGAAGGGTGTCACTATTGGACAGTCTCAGCAGTCCAGTGGACTGTATTGGAGCGGTAGATCCTTTTTGCTACTACTCAGTTGGAAGATCGAGAGGAATGGCTTCATGGTGGACGAGGGAGAGGTGCAAAGCCCGCTCAAACAGTGACATCTTTACTAACAGCCACTGCTTAAGCCACTTCAAAATCTCTGAGGTCTTGAGTCACGACACCCCAGTGGGAGGCAGACTGTCTCAGCATCTGAAAGAATGGGGAGACATTACTTCGTATGCTTGGGCATTAGAAACCATAGCCCAAGGTTACTGCTTTCCCTTCATTCGCAGACCTCAGAACCATCCACAGGGGAGCCATTCATGAAGGTCCCTGATCAGTTCCTTGTGCAGGAGTTTTTGACCCCACAGGAGAAAGGCGCTATAGAGCTGGTACTTGTAGCGGAGAGGAACAAAGGATGATATTCTCCACCGTACCTATTCTCCAAGAAGGACTGAAACGCATTTTCGACTTGAGATACTTGAACAAGTTCCTCAGAAAGTACAAGTTCAAGATGGTCTTAAATCCTTCAGGTCCCCCAACTCCAGCATTGGATGGTGTCATTGTACCTTCAGGATGCTTATTTTCATGTGCCAATCCATCTCAAGCACAGAAAGTACCTGAGGTTCGCCGTTGGCGGTTCTCATCAGTTTCGAGCTCTGCCATTCAGGCTGACCTCCGCCCGATGGATTTCACCAAGCATATGGCGGCGGTGGCAGCGAGTCTCTGGAGAAGGATGATTCACGTCTACCCCTACCTGGATGATTGGCTTAACATGGCACATTCTCCTGAACAAGTCCTGGATATTCTCACCGTCACCTGCCACTCTCTTCACAGACTGGGATTCTCCTTCAATTACAAGAAGTCCCACATGTTACAATCTCAAAAGCTCCAGGTCATTGGGCCTGTACTGGATACATCCTTGGGGAAAGAGCTCACCACCTGAGGTGAGGGCTCAAGACAGTTTGCAGATGGTCTCCAAGTTTTGGAGTGCGACGTGTCTCCCGGCCTTTGACTTTTTGAGGTTGCTCGGCCTCATGGCATCCTGCATTTTTCTGGTGCCAAAGGCTCGCCTGATAATAAGATTCCCTTCAATGGGCTCTCAGGACACAATGGTCTCACTTCTCTGGAAACATGGTTGACCTACTTCAGGTTCCAAACAGGATCGCACAGGATCTCTTGTGGTGGACCTGCAAGGACAACATTCTGAAGGGTGAACCTTTTTGGCAACCATGGCCAGAGATGACCGTGACGGACGCCTCATTCACTGGGTGGGGAGCCAACGCCAACCATCTGACAATCGTGGTCGTTGGTCTGCATCGCAGTCCAAACTACACACATCTTTTGGAGCCGAGAGCAATCAGACTTGCAGTGAAGGCTTTTCTGCCCTCTGTAATGGGAAAGAATGTCCTGAAGAAGATGGACAACACATTGGCCATGTACTACCTCAACAAGAGAGGAGAGGTGTAGGTTCACTAGCACTGTGCAGAGACTCAATGGAGCTCCGGTTTTGGCCAATACAAGAAGGCATCTCGATCAGCAGTTCACCTAGCCAGAGAAAACACGGGGTGGACGCTCTGAGCAGGCAGAGCACTCTCCCTCGAGTGGGAACTAGCTCGGGAATGCCTTCAAGAGCTATTCGCCCTTTGGGGAACCCCTCAAGTGGATCTGTGTGTGACCAGTGTCAACCAGAAGTGCGAACTGTACTGCTCAAGGGAATTTCCCTAAAGAGTTCTAGGAGACGTGTTCGTGGTGGACTGGGAGTTTCCACTCATTTCTGCCAATCCCTGTCATTCCTCACTTGATCAGGAAGTTAGCGAAATCCATGATCCTAATTGCTCCTGTTTGGGCCATGAGGACGTGGTACCGGACCTTCTGGACATAACCATCTGCCCTCCAATACATCTTCCACAAAGAGAGGAACGTCATGTTCTCCATCCAGAGGTCAAGAGACTCGGCCTTCATGCATGGTTTCTGAGAAGCTTGGATACAAGGATTGGGACCTCCCGGATGACGTAATGGAGATTTTGCTTTCGGCCAGACGGCCAGCATAAAAGTCTTTGTACTGCTGTTGCAGGGACGTGAATGTGGACCCTTTGCTATGAAAAACTGTAGAGGTGTTATCTTTTCTACTGTACCTAGCCAATCTGGGGCTCCAGGTTGGGACCATTAAAGGTTATTTGCCGGCACTATCCATCTTCAAGCGCTCATCTGAGGAAACCTCATATTTTGAGATACCTTTTGGTGATACAATTTCTGAAGGGACTCACTAATGTGTTTCCTCCATCTCCCTTTCGCGTTCCCTTTTGGGACCTCAGTCTGATGTTAACATTTCTTGTGTGCCCATTTGAACCTCTCCATTCATGCCTTTTGAGCTTACTAACTTTCAAGACCATCTTGTTTGTAGCACTAACTTCAGCCCGTAGAGTGAGCGAGTTGCAGACACTATCCTCTAAACCACCATTTACAGTGATTCACAAAGACAAGGTTGACCTGGGGGTTAAGCCTTGATTTCTGCCTAAGGTCATTTCAGACTTTAATTTGGGCCTAAAGATTGTGTTACCCACTTTCTATCATCCACCTCATCCTGGTAAGGAAGAGGAGAGGTTGCACAGGCTCGATCCACATAGGGCTCTGACCTACATTTCAAGGCTGTCAAAACTTCACCTGCATGACCAACTATTCATGGGTTATACGGGTCATAGACTGGGTCAGGCTGTAACTAAGAAGACCTTATCCAGATGGATTATACTAGCAATTTCAGAATGCTACAGGCTGGCAGGCAAGGATCTGCCAGAAGGCTTGAGTGCCCATTCCACTAGGGGCATGGCCACTTACTCTGCTCTGCACAGGGGTTCCTATTAAAAACATTTGTGAGGCAGCTACGTAGTCCACAATACACTTTCACTAAGCACTACTGTCTTGATAGACCAGTCAGAGCAACCGGGAGGCCGGAGCCGGCACAGACAACCAAGGCCACAGCGAGGCCCTGCATTCACTTCTTCCTTCCTTCCTTCCTTCCTCCTCTGTTCACTCGGAGCCCTGCTACATAGCTCCTGATGCTTCTCCAACTGCCAGCAAGCATCCATGCCCTCCATGAGTGTCTGTGTGTCCCCATGAGTCTGTGCCCCCTGCCCCTCGTGAACTGCCTGTCTGCCCCTCCCTCCTCCATGAATCCCCCTTCTTTTGCCTCCTTCCTACTCTTCACCCCACTCTAGTCTCCCTCCTCTCCTACTTTTCCCTCCTCCCCGCCCCCTTGCCTCCTCCTTGTTAACTTCCAGCATTACCTCAACTGCCGTAAGGTATTGTAAATCCATAGTTGTCTGTCTTTTGCAGCCACCTTGCCCCACCCGCCCCTATCCCCCTTTTTCCTTTTCCTGTTATCCCAATTGCCGTCAAGCATAGTAATCATAGTTGTCTGGTTTCACAGCCTCCCTGCCCTCACCTCCCCCCCTAATCTTTCATTGTCCTTTGCACTTACTCTTATCATTTATCCCGTGACTTTTGATGGCAGCTTGTCTGTCTCCCCTCCTTACCTCATTCTTCTCCGACAACCTCCCGCTCTATAAAATTTGTCTCTGACCTATTTTGACAGTAGCTTGTTTTGTTCCTCTCCTTCTCCCTCACTCCATCCTCCCTCCCCCTTCCCCTTTCTCATGTTTACTTGATGCACTACATCAATTGTCGCCAGGCATAGTAATGTTACTGCTTGTTTTGTTCTCCTTCTTTTCCCTCCCCTCTTTGCCTTATCTGTTCCATGCACTTGCGCTATCCGAAATGTCACCAGGCTTATTACGATAGTTATTTTCACATTCTGTACTGTTTCAAGGACTTTAAGAATGTAACTGTTTTTTCCCATGTTCCCTCCCTCCTTGAAGCGCTTTGAAACACATTGTGCATAGGCGCTATATAAATAATCAAATCAAAATCAAATCTTGATTCTACCCTAAGTCAGGATGGAAGCTTTGGAAAAGCTGTCTTCCATTCTGTTCATGGAAACCATTAATGATGCAATTCTTACTCCCTCCACCAAAAGAAATACTGCGTTGGGAGTCTGTCAAAGATGAGGAATACATGGGAGGACACAATCCATTCTAAGAACACGTTATTTACTTGGTAATGTTCTTTCAAATGTTCCACCCACGTATTCATCACCTTCCCAGCCCTACCCCTCAATAGAATTTCCCATGCTATTACAGCTTTCTCCTTCAGAGCCTAGTACAGTCAAACCCGTGTTGATGCGGGAAGTTCTACTTGAGTATGACATGAAAAAACATAACTGAAGCCAACAGGCACTGCGCATGCCATATATGCCTTTGAAGACATCATCCTCGAAACGAAGGCCCTCGATCATCAAGTCGACTGCATCGATGCACAGGGCCTGCTGCCAGAAACTTTTTCTGAAACAGCTTAAGCTGGATATTGAATGTCAAAGATGAGGAATACGTGGGTGGAACATCCAGTCGAAAGAACATTACCAGTGAAAGGGGCCCCTAGGGGTCCCTTACGTCTATGGAAACAATGCGAGTCACCACACACGATGGATACGCCAGACACGAGGTGGTATTCCCAAAGCTAGGGTTTATTGCAAAGCAAAAGTCTCAGTTGGCCAACTCGGTCTCACGCCCCGCGACGTGTATCTCTAGACCTCGAGGGACGCAAGAGTGAATTACGTACATCAGTTACATATATACAAAATGCATATCAAACAATCAACTACGACATGTTTAACACCCCCCTTGATTGGGTTTCTTTGAACTTGGTGTGATGATGGACACTTTCGACAACTGACACCTACAAATATCTATTCTAGTAACAATTTGCAATTTGTGAGTGCGGAGGCATCTTTCAGTTGAACGGAACACAGCGCTTCTGTTCTTGGAAGCGAGCTACATACGGGGAAAAGTTGCATTCCAGACCTTGCTATCTATGAGGTGCTATTCGTGTCCTGGGCGCCGACACGCTCTAACAGGGCTCAGCAAAGGGGCGGGGGGGGGGCGTAAGAAGAGCATAATTCAAGCCTTTAGCTGCTTTATTCTAACATATTCTACCATATAACGAGACTGGTTGGCAGCTGCGAAATGATTAAATTCCCTGCAGCTCTGCTTCAAGGCTACATTCGAGAGGGAGCCGGGCATTCTTCCTGGCGCTGCCTACGTTGTGTTTCAACAAACTTTTGTTATCCTCGCGGCCTTGTCCTTTCACGTGCAGACAACAATGTTTTACAGTCGAGCAGTGTAAGCAGAAAATGTACTGCGAAGCAATAAGAACAGAAAGCAATGAGCAATGGTTAGGAAACAAAATGGCGATTCTTGTTACATCAAAATGGCCGTTAATTGACAAACTCGGAAACCTATATTCGAAGGGATTGTGTCCTCCGACGTATTCCTTATCTTGGATATCTCCTTCCAGCTTTGCTGGCCTCGGAAAATGTTTCTCTAGAGGGCGCTGCGCGTCGACGTCCGCCGAGTCGATGTCCCTCAACAGCCGCCGTGTCCGTTTTTCTGCGCTTACTCAGTGCCTCGGAATATCGTTGCTCAGTTTCGTAGAGAATTTATCCTATTTACCTCGAGATATTCGATCCATACTCGATGGCTTCCTCGTCGGAACCGACAACCCCTCGGTCCGGCTTCAAAAAATGCCGAGACTGTGGGAAAAAGATGTCGTTGACTGACCCTCACAGAGTTTGTCTGTGGTGTTTTGGAGCTGAACACCATTGTTCGGAGTGCGAGGACTGTATGTCCATGACAGCTAAGGCCCTGAAGGAGCGTAGGGGGAAGCTGGAGAAAGGTAAGACTTCAAAAGCTTCTTCTTCCTCGACGAAGTCGTGACATTCGTCTCCTCGTCACCATTCGCGCTCCAGGTCTCAGAGTGGGTCCCATCACTCCTCGAGATCGAAGCACTCGAAGAGGAGACGTTGAAGATCCCCTTCTCCGTCCTCCTCTTCCTCTTTTTCTCCTAAGAGAATCCCTTGCCCCACGAAACATAGTTCCCGGGCTGAATGGGAGGAATTCCGCAAAAATATGATGAGCGTCTTTGAGAAAGCGGCCTCGACCCCCTCGAAGACTGCCGAGAGCGATGCTCTGGTCGAAAGACCCAAAGGTCAAAAACGCTGCGAGTCGCAGTACCCGGCGAAGGAAGCTTCTCGAGCGTGTCACGAACCCTCGAGTAAGGCTATGACCTCGAAACCTTTTTCGAAGGTTCTGTCGACGCCGAGGTCGGTGTCTCCGACGCCGTTGTCGAAGGGACCTTCGACACACGGGTCTGTCGACTCGACGCCATCTTCGACACCGCCGTCGACGCCAAGGAAAGTCACGGTTGCGATGCACCCATTGGCTATCCCCAGGTCCTCGATGACGATGGCGTCGAGATTGTCGACTTCCTCGAGCAGAATCCCAATTCTATCGAGGACCTCGAGGCCTCCGCCTTTGTTTTCGACGCCACGCCCGAAGCCTTCGGCGTCGACGACATCGACGTTTTCGAGGCCAATTACAATAAGTTTGGCACCCTCTGCCTTGGAGATGGGATTCACAACCTTTGAGAGTTCAGACCAATTGAGAACTATGTCCTCAATTATGGAAGAGGGAGAACTATCTGAACAAGAAGACACATTTGAGTTGCAGGGACCTGCAACCCCAGTTCAAGAGGAGTTATCCTCAGAAGAACGCAGGTTAAAGGATTTCCATGATTCCTTACATGAGGCAAGTGGGTTAGACACTTCCCCTGAGGTGGAGTTCGCTAGGCCAGACCCGGGGGAGCATGCTGAAACCCCCTATAGAGCCTTAATGGCCAGGATCACAGAATTTATGGGGTGGTCACACCTTCACAGGCTTTCCAACAAGATGACCTTACAGATATTCTTGATAAAGGTCCACAGGAGGATCCTGTAGTGCCCTTTCATAAAGCTCTTCAGAGGAAAATCATGACGAACTGGTAAACCCCAGATGTCGTTACGGCAGTAAATAAACTGTCTACTAAATAGAGGGTATCTTCTGCAGACCCGGAGTTTTTGTCAAAACACCCATCCCCAGAAAGTCTGGTGGCACAAGCAGCATCTTCTACTGATGTCAAGACTGCTTACCCTACCGTCCCACAGGACAGGGACGATAAGAAATATGATGCTATGGCAAAGAAAGTTTTTTCGGCATGTAGCATGGCGTTAAAATCTGTTAATGCTACTTGCACCCTTGCTAGATTCAGCCATACACTTTGGGAGTGTGCTTCTACAGCGGCTGACTGCATCCCGGAGGGAGAAGAAAGGGAGTTGTTCCTAAATATCATACAGGACGGTAAAGGCGCTATGTGCGAATCCCTCCAGACGGGCATTGGTTCGGCTGACGGTATCAGCAGAGCAATGGCGGCAAGTACAACAACCAGGAGATTCGCTTGGTTGAGAGTCTGGTTTTGCCCCAGATGTGCAAGCCAGACTCTTGAACATGCCATTCGATGGCTCTTCTTTGTTTGGGAAAAAGGCGGATGACAGTTTAGAAAAACTGCAAACATCAAAGGCAGCAGCAAAATCCCTAGGCGCTGCAATCCATCAGACACCTTTTTGTCCCACAGGAACCTCTGCAAGGGGCAAGTCCTTTCGCTTCTACTCCCCATTCGGAAGAGGTAGAGGACGACCGGCTCAAAGGGGACAAAGAAGAACTACCCGAGGTGGACGGGGTAGATATTCAAAAGCCGTAGCAACAGCAGGTGCCTCTTTACCATCGGCATCTGCATCAGCCGCCCCAAAACCACTCTGAGGACTTCCCTCACAAGACACCTGTAGGAGGCAGGTTAACTCAACATCTGGCGGAATGGCAGGCTATCACTTCAGATGCTTGGGCATTGGAAACAGTTGCCCAAGGTTACTGCCTGCCTCTCCTACGCATACCTCAGTCATCCACCGGGGATCAGCTCTCAGAAAGCTCCAGATCCGCTCCTCTTGCAGGAAATTTTAGACCTGCTAGAGAAAGGTGCCATAGAACCGGTACCTGTAGCGGAGAGGAACAAGGGCTGGTACTCCCCTTACTTTCTCATTCCAAAGAAAGACGGAGGACTGAGACCCATCTTGGATTTGTGAGAATTGAACAAATTCCTCAGGAAAGACAAACTCTTTCTCAGATCCTTCAGGCCCTTCAGTTCCAGGACTGGTTGGTATCTCTGGACCTTCAGGACGCTTATTTCCATGTGCCTATCCATCTCAAACACAGGAAATACCTGAGGTTCGCAATTGGCAACTCTCATTATCAATTTCGAGTGCTGCCATTTGGGCTGACCTCCGCCCCGAGGGTCTTCACCAAGTTAATGTCGGTAGTGGCTGCAAGTCTAAGGAGGGAAGGGATTCACGTCTACCCCTACCTGGACGATTGGTTGATCAGGGCTGTATCTTCGGAACAAGCTCAGATCCAGCTAAATCACGTTTGCCACTCCCTTCACAGACTGGGCTTCTCCCTCAATTTAAAGAAGTCACAAATGATACCATCACAGAGACTCCAGTTCATCGGAGCGATCCTGGACACTTCCCTGGGAAAAGCCTCGCCACCAGAGGTGAGGGCTCAAGATATTCTACAGATGGTTACTAAGTTCCAAAATGCCCAACGTCTCCCAGCCTTCGACTTTTTGAGGTTGCTAGGTCTCATGGCATTCGGCATTTTCCTAGTGCTATAGGCTCGCCTGAGAATGAGATCCCTCCAGTGGGCACTGAGGACTCAGTGGTCACAATTCTCAGGAAGAATGACAGATCTTCTTCAGGTTCCCGACAGGGTGGCTCGAGACCTTCAGTGGTGGGCCTGTCAGGAGAACATTCTGAAAGGAGAGCAGTTTTGGCAACCCTGGCCGGAGATAACAGTAGTCACGGATGCCTCACTCACGGGTTGGGGAGCCCACGCCAACGACTTGACCATCAGCGGTCGTTGGTCTCCATCGGAGTCCAGACTACATATCAACCTGTTAGAGCTGAGGGACATCAGACTTGCGCTGAAGGCGTTCCTGCCAGCTGCACAAGGGAAGAATGTCCTGATAATGACGGACAACACAGTGGCCATGCATTACCTCAACAAAAGAGGAGGCGTAGGATCACTACCCCTGTGCAGAGAGGCGATGCAGCTCTGGTTTTGGGCAATCCAAGAAGGGATCTCTCTATCGGCAGTTCACTTAGCCGGAGAGAAGAACTTGACAGCGGACGCTCTGAGCAGGCAGAGCACAGTCTCCCACGAGTGGGAACTAGCTCAGGAAGTCCTTCAAGAGATCTTCGCCCTTTGTGGAACCCCTCAGGTGGATCTGTTCGCCACCAGTGTCAACAGGAAGTGCGATCTGTTCTGTTCAAGGGAATTTCCCCCGAGAGGAGCTCTGGGAGACGCGTTCATAGCGGACTGGGAGTTTCCGCTTCCTTACACGTTCCCACCGGTCCCTGTCATTCCTCAAATGATCAGGAGGTTGAGAAGATTCTGGAAAACCATGATCCTAATTGCCCCGGATTGGGCCAGGAGAACGTGGTACCCGGATCTTCTAGACTTGTCCATCTGCCCTCCAATTCGACTTCCACTCAGAGAGAATATACTCTCACAGAAGGGAGTTCAGGTTCTCCATCCAGACATCAAAACCCTCAACCTTCACGCTTGGCTTCTGAAAGGCTGAGGTACAAGGATTGGGACCTCCCTGATGATGATATGGAGGTGTTGCTTTCGGCAAGGAGGCCAGCAGCAAAGTCTTTATACCGCTGCCGTTGGAACAGATTTTGCAGCTGCTGTAGAGAAAAGAATATCGACCCCTTTTCATGTGGTACACCAATGATTTTGTCCTTGCTACTCTATTTGGCGAATTCAGGCCTTCAAGTTGGCACCATTAAGGGCTATCTCGCAGCGCTATCCATCTTTAAGCGCACTGCGGAAGAACCATCCTATTTCAAGTTAACCTTGGTAATACAGCTTCTAAAGGGGTTAACTAATGTTTATCCCCCAAGACGATTCCAGGTTCCCCTATGGGATTTAAACTTAGTCCTAACTTTCCTGATGGGCACACCTTTCGAACCACTCCATTCTTGTTTAAGATTTCATACCCTTAAAACTGTTTTATTAATAGCACTTACATCTGCTAGAAGGGTGAGCGAGTTACAAGCTCTTTCTTGTAAACCCCCTCATACAATCTTTCACAAAGACAAAGTTGTCCTGCAAGTGAAGCCTAATTTCCTCCCAAAGGTGGTTTCTGAATTCCATATCACTCAGAAGATTACCCTGCCATCTTTCTATCCTCCTCCTCATCCGGGAAAAGAGGAAGAGAGGTTACCCAGGCTGGACCCTAGAAGGGCTTTAAGTTTTTACATCAGTAGACTGGCCACGATAAGACCAGCAGACCAGCTGTTTGTAGGCTATGCAGGTCACAAGCTGGGGTTACCGATAACTAAACAGACCATTTCCAGATGGATCATTCTAGCCATTTTGGAATGTTATAAACTGGGAGGAAAAGAGCCCCCTCAACATCTTAGGGCTCATTCGACCAGAGGTATTGCAGCTTCATCGGCCCTCAAAAGAGGAGTGCCGGTTAAAGACATATGTGCGGCTGCCACATGGTCGTCCGTCCATACCTTTACACGATTTTACAACTTTGATTCCTCCTCCAGTCAAGAGACTAGATTTGGAAGGGCAGTATTGCACTCTATTCATCAATAAAAGGAAGCATGAAGTCAGTACTCCCACATCCAATAACAGAATACTGCTATGGGAGCCTATCTAATATAAGGAATACGTCGGGGAACACAATCCCTTCGAAGAACAAGTTACTTCTTACCTTGTAACGTTCTTTCGATGGGATGTTCCTCCGACGTATTCCTTATCGACCCTCCCATCCATCCCCGCAGTACTACTTCCCTTGTTGTTGCAGCTTACGCTCCTTCAGGGTGATTAGTCTAGTCCAGACAGAGAAACTGTGGGCTACAAAACTGAACTGAGCAATGGACGCTGCGCGCGGCCTTTATAAGCAGGATGACGTCGACGTCGATACGGCGGCTGTCGATGGACATCGACTCGGCGGACGTCGACGCGCAGCGCCCTCTAGAGAAACATTTTCCGAGGCCAGCAAAGCTGGAAGGAGATATCCAAGATAAGGAATACGTCGGAGGAACATCCCATCGAAAGAGCGTTACAAGGTAAGAAGTAACTTGTTCTTCTGTCATATCGTGCATGAGACGGTTGGCTCACGGCCATCAAAATATGTTTGCGGTCACATATGAGAGGTATCCATTTTTCTAGACTGACAAACCCTCCTTTGGCCGTATGCCAAACGTCTTGTCCATTTATTGTATCCTCCTCTAATGACGATAAGTCTGAAGTACTTATGTCTGAATTTTGCATGCTATCGTAAGCATCATCATCTTCATTAATATCTATAGCCATCAATTCTTTTACTGTTTTCATCTCATTTGTGTCTTGGTCAGCCCGACCATGAGTTTGTTTTCTTTTTGTCGTCATATGCATACATTCCTTAGTACATCCCTCAGTTACCTCAGCGCAAACTATTGGTAGGCAGTGTATGCAATAACAGCACGTTATGAATATTCCAAACACCACTACTAATATCGAAATCAACTTCCATCCCCAAGAACGCAGTATTCCCCAAAACCAAGACCCTATTCCCCAGCCTCCTTCTCCAGTAGGGAGTTCAGAACTGAGGACATGCATTTTCTTCATTGCTTCAAAGATTGTAGGGGAATAGTCATCTATAAATACACAACACGCTGATCCCACTAATTTGCAAATTCCCCCATGATCAACCAGGATCACATCGAGAGCCATTCTATTTTGAGCGTCATTAACCTAATTCCTCTTTCTTCCAACGTCATGTTAAATAGTATATCTGTCATTGTGTTTATGGTATTTTTTAGTATTCTGGATAGCTGCCTTTATATTATAGGAGTTCACTATCTGCCCCAAGAATGGAATGAATGATTTTGCTACGTCAGTTGCTATCAAAACACCTTTGCTACTCCTTTTGCCTCTAGATCTAGATAGTCTGGCCATGTCTGCTGTTTCTAGGAACACTCCTGGGAACAGTAGAACTAGGTAACATGTGCCTCCCCAGTTTCTGGGCAACCAAGGATATGCTTTCTCTCCGCATATAAAATAAACTGGATCTCCCACATATACTGTTTCTATTTCCCATTTCAATACCACTGTATTCATGCACCCAGTAAATGTTCCGACTGAAAAGGAGCCTTTCTTTTTTAGACAAAAAGGGACAGTTCTTGGATTATAATTCACCCAGTAAGAAGGGGGAACTGCATCTTTGTCCCCTTCTGTTCTTACACGAAACGTCATCGCAGATGTTTTATCTGGTGGGGACAATCTATCTCATCTATTTTGTCGTGTTATCTTTCGCGTACTTTTCCTCGTAGGCTCTGGGGCCAGTACTTGTGCTTTATGGAATATGGAACAACCCACAGGCTTCATTATTTCCTCAAACTCATTCATGTTGGTTCTGTCTAATTGACCCGTACTACTCTCATTCCATTTCCCATAGAACATTGCACTTATGATGCACTACATGCAGAACTTAATGGTAATGGCTGTACATACCAACCTATTCCTTTCCCAGCATGCTGCGGTACATACCCATATGTATATATATACCATATATACAATATGCACATACCCAGCAATTTGTTTTCTTCAGAATTGCATGTGTCATGTTCATAATTAATAACAACGTGTTACCAAACACTTCCCTGTGTCCTTCTTCCATTGGGGACAGTGTATAAGTAATCACCTGAACCGGGCTTTCAGTAGTGGATATATTACCTATTGGTAAAAACATTCCCAATGGGTGTATCGATTCCACATACCATAATACTAGGGCTGTCGTTATTGGTGCTACCACACTCATAAAGCACATAATTATTGTCAGTGCCAGCATACAGTTCTTTTTACCATGCGTTTTTCTTAAGCTTACAGTCTTTATAATTGACTCATTCTCAGCAGTGGTGCAGGAGGAGGCTGGAACCGATCCCGACATGTTTCTCATCGTCTTTCTTCCTTATTACAGTTCATCGTGGATATCTCTCTTCGTTGCGCTTGCTCTGATGTCAATAAGTTCAACGGAATTGTCACAGTTCAGGTCTGCCAGTCCTTTATAGCCTGGATTTGCTTATTTATTTTTAGGCAGGATCACTTGTCCTTTCTCATACTGCTCAGAGGACTTTTGATTAGTTATTTTATTGCCTTAGTACCATGTGCGCCCAGCTTGTCCGCTCTGGTTCCAGACACATGTACTTTTTATGATCGCACCGAGGAGACGCAAGTCTTGAATTGTCCGACTTGCACAATTCTCACACTTCTCTCCTCTACACCTCTAGTTCCTTCTTCATCCATGAGCAGAACCAGAGGTTGATATAAACGCCAAAGAACTGTGGATCACTTTGTCTTTCGAGGCCGCAAATTGTATCGCCTCACTCCTGGTAGCGTGTGATCTGTGAACAGTGCCGGTGCACTTCCAGATTCAGGCTCAAAGTCAGCCTGTGGTCTTACTGCAGGTGCTGATGTGCGCCGCGCCAGTGATGCAGATTCGGTCTTTGGCATGCTGGCAAGTGCTGATGGGCGCCAAACGGGTACACGTTTAGTTTCTGCTGGTATTTGCAAGGCAGAGTTCGTGTCGGCCAACAGTGATGTCGATTCTGCTGGGCAACGTTGGGGCACTCTTTGCCCTTTCCCCTTTTTAGCAATCGTCTCAGGCTTTGTTTCGAGTTTTACTTCTCGCTTGGGCAGATTTGGTGGCGGCTTACTGGCAACAGTGTCTTCCATTTCTGGGACCGCTGTCTCTTTCCGGTCGTCTGGGTCAGGCAAGTCTTTCAGTGAAGTTGGAATCTTTTTGGCATGGGTGGCATGGATCCACGACTTCCACCCGTATCGCCGTCTGCGTTGCCAAGAGTACTTAATAGGGGCCACGCCACCTGGGTGCTAACGATGACTTTCATTCAAAATTTTTAAGCAGCACCCAGTCTCCTGGCTCCAGCGCGTGCCCCGGACCGGTGCATCTCACTGGTAATGACTCCTGCACCTGCTGATGAATCAAATGCAATTTCTGCATTAAAAGGCCACAATAAGTACTAAGCACAGGTTTTTCTACCTCTCTAAGTCGTTTTGGCTGAGGTGCGCACCAAACCTTTGCCGGCCTCCCCATTACGATTTCGTATGGGGAGAGCCCAGTTTTAGCCTGTACAGACGTACACATGCATAACAGCGCTATTGGTAATGTATCCACCCAACTTGACTTGCTTCCTTGCCATATTTTGCTGATTTCTGACTTGAGAATCCCATTGTGCCTCTCCACAAGACCGGCCGAACTCGGATGCCTTGAACTATGTAATCTTATCAATCTGAAGACCCACACATCTGTAACACCACTTTACCCACAAAATGCGGGCCATTATCTGACCAGAAGACACGGGGCAAGCCGAAACAGGAAAAATATTCTTTAAGCATTACTTTTGCCGTGCTCATTGCTGTGCAGTCCTTTAAGGGATATGCCTCCACCCACTTACTGAATGCACAGATCACCACTAAGACCTATTTCAAATTTTGGCATCTCTCCATCTCTATGAAATCAAAATGGATCACCTCAAAAGGCATAGAGGGCGGGCCAAAACTGCCTATTGGAGTCACTGTTCCCTTTCCTACATTGTGTTGTAAACACGTGATACAGTTCTGCACCAACCTCTCTGCGTTCTTCTATGTTTACATTCTGCCATACTGTAGATAGGTGCTGTATTATCTTTTTTGCACAGATGTGCGTAGGGCTGTGGGCGATTGTGACCATTGCAGTCACATATGAATTTGGCAACATCCAGTTTCTAGTTCCCTTGTCCACCCAACAACCCTCCAGATCTAACTCAGCAGAGCCCTCTGCCCACCTTTGACCTGCATTTCTTTGACAGTGGCAACTCCATTTTCTATCATACAGGGTACTTCCTCAGTCTGAACCGTCATCATTTTGGTATTTAAATCAGTGGCAGTTTGTTTCGCAATTCTGTCTGCAAATGCGTTTCCCTCTCCTACTTTGCATATTACCTTTTTGTGTGCCTCGCATTTCTCTATTGCTAGGTGCTTTGGAAGCGTGAGTGCAGACAGCAATCGTACAATCAAAGGGCCATGTTGCATTCTGACACCATGTGATGTCAAAAACCCTCTCTCAGCCTAGAGTCGACCAAAGTTATGAACCACCCCAATAGCCTGCTGACTATCAGTATATATATTCACATTCAAATTTTCAGAAATCTCGGAGGCTCTGGTTAATGCGATTATCTCTGCGGCTTGTGCCGAGTTGTAGGGGATTCTTTTGCTTTCTACAACGCTCTCTAGGGTAGTGATAGCGTACGCGTCAGTTGTCGTGCCGTCAGGTAATTTAAAACAAGAGCCGTCACAAAATAACTCTGCATCTGGCTCTTTCTGTGGGGTATCACTTAAATCAACTTCCTCAGTGACCATTAAGCAATCATGGGGAGGAGGTGATTCATTCTCCCCAATTTCTTTTATGGGTAGTGGCATTATTTCTGCAGGATTCAAAGCGCTACACCTCATAATTTGGATATGGGGCGCAAACAAGATAATCACATATCTTGTCAATCTAGCAGAGGTGAGGTGTTGCGTCTGTGTTCCATTTAATAGAACGTCCATGGCATGTGGCACCATCAGAATTAAAGTATGCCCCAATACCATCCCTTCCGTTTGTTTCACTGACGCAGCAGCCGCTGCAACAGATCGCAAACATTGTGGTAGTGCGTGTGCTACAGGGTCCAGCGCAGAAGAAAAATAGCCGCATGGCCTATTTCTTCCACCTTGTTCCTGTGTCAAAACCGCCAATGCACATCCTTCACTTTCACAGAGTCTAAAAACCTTCTCATAATTCGGCATGCCCAAAACTGGAGCCGAACATAATGCAGTTTCGAGGGGATTGGGTCCTCCGACGTATTCCATATCTATGACAGTAATCACCACAGCTGTGCTGCTTCGGAAACTTTTTCGGCGTCTGCGTCCTGCGTCGATGACGTCGATGCGCCGCCGTCGAGGACCTCCTCCGACGTCCGACGTCATCCGATGTGATAAGTAGGACGCACGACGCCAGTAGCCTCAGTTCCGTTTTTTCCGCGAACGTGTTGCTTCGTGTTTCTCGGTTCTAGCCTCGACTCTTTGGAGTTCTGTTCTTTCTGGTTCTTCGAGCCTGTTCGTTTGTGAATATTCCTTCGCAGCGATGTCTTCCACTTCGTCTTCAACCCCGCGTCCGGGCTTCAAGAAGTGCGGGGTGTGTGGGTCCAAGATGTCGGTGACTGACTCGCACGACGCCTGCCTCTGGTGCCTCGGGGAGGCCCACGACACGGATGACTGTGTCGACTGCCTGTCGCTCACTTCCAAGGCCTTACGCGAACGTAAGAAGAAATTGTCGGTAGGTCGGGTGTCCAAGCCCCGGAAGTCGAAGTCGGCGGGGCTTTCGACGGATGATTCGAGGGGTGACTCTCCGCGTCATCGTCGGAGGTCTCGTCGGTCTTCTTCTAGGAGTCGGTCTCGCCACTCCTCTGCCTCTTCGAGGCGTTCTCGGAAGCGCTGTCACCGGTCGCCTTCCAGGTCCTCTTCCGAGGACTCTGCCCGGCACGTCGGTTATCCCACCAGCCGTGCGACGCCGGAGGAATGGGCTTCCTTCGGGAAGAAAATGTTGGCGATTCTTGAGTCGCAGGGTACTCAACCGTCCGCGCCCCCGAGTGGGGTCGGCCGTGTGAGGTCGAGAGACGCCGCTCGCAAGAGTGGTCGGCACGAGTCACGGGAGAGGTCCCGTTCGGACAAGGAGGCTCGTTCTCGCCGTACCCGTTCCAGGTCCCGGTCCTCGACGCGATCGAGACCGTGTGCACCTGTGATGTCTTCGAGGAAGACATCGACGTCTGAGGCGTCGAGGGCGTCGACAGGCTTTCTCGAAGCTCCGGCTCCGAGGAAGTCGTCGAAGCCGTCGACGTTCAGGTCGTCGAGGGACACGCTCGGGGCTCCGGCTTCGAGGGCTGTGTCGACGCCGCCGATATTGGAGGCCTTGCATCTGACGTCGACGCCGATTTCCTCGACGCCGATCCTCTCGGCGCCGTTGCCGGTTTTCTCGACGGCGGCGCCGATTCGCTCGACGCCATCGACGCCTTTCGTGTCGGAGGTGCCCCGTGTCTCGGGTGTACCCCCTAGGAAGGCTCTGGCTAAGAGCAGGCACTCTCAGGTGCCTTTCCACCACTTGGATTATATTTCGGAGGCGGATGAGGATTCGGTTGGCCTGGTTCCTGATCAGGTGCCGGATGACATTGTCTCGGGCCATAGTCAATTTGACGATTTGAGGCAGTCGCTGCATGATGCTAGTGGTCTGGACACCTCTCCGGAGGTGGAATTTGGTCGGCCTGAGCCTGGCTCCCATGCCGATTCCTCATACCGGCGCCTTATGGCTAGGGTGTCTGAGTATCTGGGTTGGTCTGCTCCCCCAGGGGAGTTTGTGCAGGATGATCTGACGGACATCCTTGATGTTGGTCCCCCATCTGACCCGGTTCTGCCATTCCATATGGCTTTACAGCGTAGGGTGGCGGCGGCTTGGACTGCTCCGGAGAGTCTCCCGGCAGTGGGCAGATCCTTGTCGCGGAAATACCGTCCAGCCAGTGGCGACCCCTGCTACTTGACCAGGCACCCCACTCCGGAAAGTTTGGTGGTGCAGGCGGCCACGGCCCCGGCAAAGCAGGCGTCGTACCCTACCATCCCTCCTGATAGGGACGACAAACGTTTTGATGGCTGGGCGAAGAAGGTGTTTTCTTCTGGTGGTATGGCGCTTCAGGCGGCCAACTCCATTTGTGCCTTGTCACGTTTCACGCACACTCTGTGGAACTGTGTTGCGTTAGCGGCTGAACATATTCCCGAAGGGGACGAACGGGTTGGTTTCCTTGCTTTGGTCCAGGATGGTAAGGATGCCATGTGTGAGTCCGTTCAGTCGGGTTTGGACTTAGCTGAATGCGTCAGTAGGTCCATGGCGGCGAGCACCGTGATACGCAGGTTTGCGTGGTTGCGGAAGTCGGGGTTTGCTCCTGATGTGCAGTCCCGGCTCCTCAACATGCCCTTTGATGGTGAACATCTTTTTGGCAGCAAGGCTGACGAGAGCCTTGAGAGGTTGCAGACCTCAAAAGCTGCAGCGAAGTCGTTGGGCGCTGCAGTTCGCCAACCTCCGCCTTTTCGTCCTAGGGGACAGCAGTGGAGGGGTGGCTCCTTTCGCTATTACTCGTCCTTTGGTAGAGCGAGAGGAGCTGGCAGTCAAAGGGGCCAACGCAGGGGTACCAGAGGTGGACGACAGGGTACCCGTGGTGCCAAGGCCGCTCGGGCAGTTGCCTCTTTGCCCTCAGGTAACGCCGCAGCCGCTCCTACTCAGTCATGAGGCCTTGTCCCATGGTTCGCCGGTTGGGGGAAGGCTGGCGCAGCATCTTGTAGAGTGGCGTGCCATTACTTCGGATGTGTGGGTTCTGGAGATCATAACCCACGGCTACTGTCTTCCCTTTCGGCACAGGCCTCGCGACAATCCACCGGGGAACCTCTCTTTGAAGTGTCCGGATCCGCTCCTTGCGCAGGAAATTCAAGCCCTGCTGGAGAAAGGCGCCATAGAACTGGTGCCTGTAGCGGAGAGGAACAAGGGATGGTATTCCCCTTATTTTTTGATTTCCAAGAAAGACGGGGGATTGAGACCCATCATGGACTTGCGCGGTTTGAACAAACTCCTCAGGAAGGACAAGTTCAAGATGGTTACTCTCTCTCAAGTCCTCCAGGCCCTTCAGCTTCAGGACTGGTTGGTGTCACTCGACCTCAAGGATGCTTACTTCCATGTGCCGATCCATCCCAAGCACAAGAAGTACCTGAGGTTCGCGGTTGGCGACTCGCACTTTCAGTTTCGGGTCCTGCCGTTCGGTTTGACCTCCGCCCCGAGGGTTTTCACCAAGCTCATGGTGGTGGTGGCAGCGCATCTCAGGCAAGGGGGGATTCACGTCTACCCCTACCTGGACGATTGGTTGATCAGGGGGAGCTCTCCCGAGCAGGTCCTGGATCATCTGTCCGTCGCCTGCCACTCCCTTCACAGGCTGGGCTTCTCCCTCAATTTAAAGAAGTCCCATTTGACGCCAACGCAGAGGCTCCAGTACATCGGAGCAGTGCTCGACACTTCCCTGGGGCAGTGTTTTCCTCCCCAGGTGAGGGCTCTTCACATTCAGCAGATGGTGCGCAAGTTTCAGCATGCCCAGACGCTCCCAGCGTTCGAGTTCTTGAGGTTGCTCGGCCTCATGGCATCCTGCATTCTTCTGGTGCCAGAGGCTCGCCTGCGAATGAGATCTTTGCAGTGGGCACTCAAGATGCAATGGTCGCAGTCCTCCGGCAGGATGTCGGACCCGATTCAGGTGCCGCCCTCGGTCGCCCGGGACCTTCTGTGGTGGGCCGTCGAAGGCAACTTGATGAAGGGGGCTCCGTTTTGGCTTCCCTGGCCGGAGGTGACGATCGTGTCGGATGCATCCCTCACGGGATGGGGAGCTCATGCCAACGGGCTGACAGTCAGCGGTCGTTGGTCTCCGTCGGAGTCCAGACTCCATATCAATCTGTTGGAGCTGAGGGCCGTCAGGCTAGCCCTGAAGGCTTTTCTGCCGACTGTGCGAGGGAAGAATGTCCTGATCCTGACGGACAACACAGTGGCCATGCACTACCTCAACAAAAAGGGGGGGGCAGGGTCACTTCCTCTGTGCAGGGAGGCGATGCAGCTCGAGTTCTGGGCCATCCAGCAGGAAGTTTCGATCTCGGCAGTTCATCTGGCCGGAGTCGAGAACGTGACGGCGGACGCTCTGAGCAGGCAGAGCACGATCTCTCACGAGTGGGAGCTGGCTCAGGAGATTCTCCTGGAGATCTTCGCCCTTTGGGGGACCCCTCAAGTGGATCTCTTTGCCTCCAGTGTCAACCGGAAGTGCGAAAGGTTTTGCTCGCGGGAATTTCCTCCAAAAGGAGCCTTAGGAGACGCGTTCGTGGTGGAGTGGTCGTTCCCGCTGCTGTACGCGTTTCCTCCGGTCCCCGTCATCCCGCAAGTGCTGCGGAGGTTACGGAAGTTCGGTTCCCGGATGATCCTCATTGCTCCGGCGTGGGCTCGGAGGACGTGGTACCCGGACCTTCTCGACTTGTCCATCTGCCCTCCACGTCGTCTTCCCTACCGAGACGATCTGCTCTCACGGGAGGGGGGTCAGGTTCTCCATCCAGAGGTCGGATCCCTCAACCTTCACGCTTGGCTTCTGAAAGGTTGAGGTATAAGGATTGGGACCTCCCTGAAGACGTGATGGAGGTGTTGCTTTCGGCCCGAAGGCCCGCAACTAAGTCTCTGTACCGTTGCCGTTGGCGTAAGTTCTGCGACTGGTGCAGAGTTCAGAATGTGGATCCTTTTGCATGTGACATCCCCATGGTTCTGTCCTTTTTGCTTTCTTTGGCCCACAGGGGCTTGCAAGTGGGTACCGTTAAGGGTTACCTGGCGGCGCTGTCCATCTTTAAGCGCTCATCTGAAGAATGTTCTTACTTTAAAATCCCTTTAATTTCACAGTTTCTGAAAGGGCTCACTAATGTGTTCCCTCCGTCGCCTTTCCTGGTGCCCGGTTGGGATTTGAACCTTGTTCTTAGGTTTCTTATGGGTGCTCCGTTTGAGCCGTTACATTCTTGCCCTTTGAGGCTGTTGACTTTGAAAACTGTGTTTTTAGTTGCGGTTACTTCCGCTCGCAGAGTGAGTGAGTTACAGGCACTTTCTGTTAAGCCACCCTTCACTGTATTTCACAAGGACAGGGTTGTCCTTCGAGTTCGTCCTTCTTTTCTTCCGAAGGTAGTGACGGAATTTCATTTGGCCCAGAAGATTGTTCTTCCGGCATTCTATCCTCCTCCGCATCCTGGTAAGGAAGAGGAGAGGCTCCATAGGCTTGATCCTAGGAGAGCTTTGAGCTTTTATGTTTCTCGCATGTCCCGGGTCAGAGTGGACGATCAACTCTTTATTGGTTACGCTGGTAAGCGCTTGGGGCAAGCTGTGACGAAACAGACTTTGTCCCGCTGGATTATTTTAGCCATCTCGGAGTGTTACCGCTTGGCGGGCAAGGACCCTCCGGCTGGCTTGCGGGCCCATTCTACCAGGGGCTTGGCTGCATCTACTGCCCTGCAGAGGGGTGTTCCTATTCGCAACATCTGTGATGCTGCCACCTGGGCTTCAGTGCATACATTTGTGCGGCATTATTCCCTCGATTCCATCAGAGGGCAGGATCTGGCCTTTGGCAAGGCGGTCCTTTGCTCTGCTATTTGATTGGCTATTCTAAATTTTGTTTCTAAATTCTTTCCCTCCTCCTTGATTTGGTACTGCTTTGGGAGTCTGTCATAGATATGGAATACGTCGGAGGACCCAATCCCCTCGAAGAACAAGTTACTTTCTTACCTGGTAACGTTCTTTCGATGGGATGGTCCGACGACGTATTCCATATCGCTCCCGCCCTGCCTTCCCCGCTGCAGAATTTCTGTTGCGTTTGCAGCTTACGTTCCGCAAGGCTTTGTGTCGGACTGGCAGTTGACTATTGTCACACGTTCTGGGGGAAAAAACTACAACTGAGGCTACTGGCGTCGTGCGTCCTACTTATCACATCGGATGACGTCGGACGTCGGAGGAGGTCCTCGACGGCGGCGCATCGACGTCATCGACGCAGGACGCAGACGCCGAAAAAGTTTCCGAAGCAGCACAGCTGTGGTGATTACTGTCATAGATATGGAATACGTCGTCGGACCATCCCATCGAAAGAACGTTACCAGGTAAGAAAGTAACTTGTTCTTTCAATTGATCAAATGCTTTCTGACATTCCTCATCCCACTGTAAAGGCATAACAGCATCCTTTCTAGTCAAATTCACCATCGGTTTCACAATTAACGCAAAATTACCAATCCATTGTCGGCAATATGAAGCCATGCCTATCATGGTTGACTCCTTTCTGTGTCTTTGGAATAGGCATACAAGAAATCCTTTTATGCGTTCTGGCGTTAGCCTTCTCCCTTCTTTCGAAAGTAAGTAGCCCAAATATGCCACCTCCTTTCGATTATATTGAAATTTCTTCAAACTAGCTTTATGGCCATGTGCCGCTAGGTGTGACAGTAGTAATACGGTGCTTTCTTTACAAATCTCCTCTGTGTCAGCAGCTAATAATAGATCGTCTATGTATTGCAAGAGTACGCAACCCACTGGTAAGTCTAGCATATCTAGCTGCTCTTTCAATGCTCTACTGTAGATACTCGGCCTTTCCGTGTAACCTTGCGGAATCCGCTTGAATGTAAATGATCATCGTCCTAATGTGAACGCGAACAAATATCTGCTGTCCTTGTCCACTGGAATGCTGAACGCATTTTTTAGATCAACTACACTAAAATATTCTGCTGAAACAGGTATCATTGTCAATATTGTAGTGACATCTGGCACTAAAGGAAATTGTGGATCTACTACTTTGTTTAACGCACGCAAATCAATCATAAAACGGTATGGTACTTTATTGCCTCCTTTTTTATAAACTGGAAGAATCGGGCTGTTACATGTACTGCCTGTAATTTCTACAATCACCCCTAATTTCACCAAATCTGCAACAATACTCTTCAATCCTTTCTCACCTTCAGCCGAAATTCTGTATTGGGGAATTTGCGGTAGGGTAACACCCTCTTTCAAAATGATCTTTACTGGCTCTATTTTCAAGCATCCTACATCGTTGTCATGCATTGCCCATATACAGGTTGGCACTTTTCTTAGTTCTCCTGGTACAGTTTCGGACATGAATTCTGACACAGGGGCATCTTGTGGCCAAATCGTTAGGAACACCCCCTCTGCCGTGCAATGTATAACGGAACCTAATTTTTTCAACAAATTTAATCCCAACAGGTTCTCCCCACAATTTTCTGTTAAAAGGAAAGGACAATGTTCAGTGAATGGTCCTATAGTAACTGGGACTGGTTGGGACACTGGGTTTATGACTGGTGTACCTGCGAACCCTAAGGAAACATTCTTTTGCCCAGACAGTGGTATATCCGGAACCAAGTGGTGGTCTATTGAACACCTTTGCGTTCCTGTATCTACAAGAAAGCGGCGCTCCTCATTCCCGACTCTCATTTCTACGTAGGGTCCTCTCTGATTCACGTGAAAATAGACACTGGTTCCGACCCCTGTCCTGGGCTGTCCTATTGGGGAAATAACACATCGTCCGATATGTAATCATTACTATTACTGTAATACGTGTTTGGCTGTGTATCGAAAACGTTCCCACTCTTCCCTCTATTTCCCCCCACTCTGGTTTCCATACTGTTGGTTTTGCTGTCCCTGACTGTGGTTAGGGGCACTTTGGTTTTGGGCTTAGTTTTGATTACCTCCATTATTGTGGTGCTGCTGCATACTATTCCTATTTGGTCCATTCGCTCCTTGGTGTCCTCTATGCTGTCTCCTCTGACCAGACCCATTTCTATTCTGCAGATGCGGACATTGCGCTCGCCAGTGTCCTTCCTCCTTACAAATACGCACACTGATTTGGTCCCACTGTTCCCCCATGCATATTCAAATTACTCCTTCCTTGTGCTTTCCCTCTCCCTCTATTGTGTCCTGCTTGCTGCAGTAGTACCCGTGTTTTCAGATTTACCCTATCCTTCTCTTTTTCTTTAGCCGCAGTCACTCTGTTCTCATAATATTGGGCCATGTGTAATACTTGGCTTAGCGTTTTTGCTTGCCATGCACTCTGATGTCACTATTAGGTTCTGGATTGGAAGTTTTAACCCCCTCACATATTTGTCACTAAATAACCTCTTTCCCGCTTCCGAGCTCACATCCTGCCCACTGAAGTCTGTAAATACTACTTCAAATCTGTTAAAATAATATGTAGCTAACTCATCCTTGCCTTGTACACATGCAGTCAATTTGTCCCATTGAATTATTTTCTGTGGGAAAATTTCTTTTAATTTCTGTACAATGCGTGCTGGTAATGCTACCAGGTTTGGTCCCGGTGTTCCTCCAACCGCTTTATTCCTGTCTTCTATTATCAAGTCTGCCCATGTGGCGCCAAAGGTTGTTGTGTCATCCACCTTTCTTATTTGCTTCCATATGTCTGTTGGCAGGATCACTGGGAATATTAGGTCTATGTCACCCATGGTAAGCAAGGATGATTGCAGGCAGGGCTCTACTTCCTTGTAAAACCCTGCAGGATTCTTTCTTATATCAGGAATCGTCTGCTTTATGTTGTTCACCTCCTGTCTGGAAAAGGGGACATGCACATATTGGGCGCTATAATGGGCTGGTGTTACCTGCGCCGCTACATTGCCTGCTGCGGGAACCTCTACTTTGGGCACGAAGGTAGGTGGGACCTCTCTCATAGGAAATGCCCCACTTACTGTCCCTCCCCCTTCTCTCATGTGCAACAATATTCCCAGATCAAGCAATAGGGCTGTTTCTCCTGTCCCTCGTTCTAGTGCTCTTTTATATACTGCCATTATTTCGGGTGGGCTTGCCTTATCGTTTTTTATATGTTTGTCTAATAAATGTTCAGCCATCGACTGCAGTGCTTTCTTTTCATGGGCATGGAATATTCATCAAATATCTCATGTATCTCCATTGTGGGGATACTGGGATCCGACATCCATCTAAACGCTTCTCGTATGCATACTTTCAACTTGTCGCCCCTCTGCACTGACGACATTGAATGTCGTTGTATATATGGCTCTACAGTTTCCTTCCTACGTCTCCCGATATCCCTACTCCTGTACCCAGGTGTAGTAAACATTTCGGCATAATCATTATCTAATTAATCTTTAAGTTCAAAAAGTCCATATACATGTTCTCTCACTTCTTCATCCCTCTCCCTACAGCGTGGTAATGCATTCAAATCTAACAATCTGTCAAGTGACTTCAATTCAGCAATCCCACTAAGTCAGTGCCTCGTCTGGGACGCCCAAGGGAAGCCCTTATTTATATATTTTTATGACAAGTTATACTCTGGATGAAAAACCCTTATATAACGCCCCTCTCTTTGAATCCCCCTGACCTCACTGAGCCAAGAAGTAGGATTGTTTTGCAATTTAAAAGGTTTATTGAGAATGTAAACAATATATCACACTTTTATAATTAATATTTGATATCACACTTATGAATATAACAGTGATCAACAATGGATAATATTACAATTGTACGCTTATTTAATTACTTCGGAATTGGTATAGGAAGGAAAAGGTAACTGAGAATGATTTTAGTGTTTCAAGGAAAAACAATGATGGAAAGAATTCAGTACAGAAATAAACTGATAGGGTTTCACAAGAGATATGTTCACTTTTCCCCTTGTGGCAATTCACTCCCCCCCCCTCCCCTTTATACAATATAATGAGAAGGAGGTAAAGCACACAGTTTTCAGGAATACAATCAAAAGTAGTTCAGTTCCCCCCCTAGCAAGCTTAGATCACAGGGATGATTTTAAAACACAGGCAAAATACTTTAAGTGTGATTTGCAAAGAATGGAAAAATATGCAAAAAATGATTTTAATTCCCTGTAGGAGGTTCAGGGTAGTTGATAGCTATTTAAGATTAGTTCAAGTCACACTGGCAATGCTCAATGAGGGATTTGTAGGTTGAAAACGAATTTTAGCAGTTCAAGCAAAAGAGGCTATTTTGACAGGAGCTAATTGGACCAAATCGCAAATCGCGGCACCTTTTCCGAGTGCGTCGAGCGCGATTACGGAAACACTATAATGAATAGTCTGTTTTAGGCTTGTTGGAAAGCTTAGAATCTTAGCTTTAAAATGAGAGTTTAATCTCGCTCCTAACACACGTGGTTCCAAAGATACGGACGATTTTGTGAAGGTCGTTTTTCGAAATTAAAGTAACCTTCAGAATGACAAAATTACACTTTTACAGCTTTGAAATGACAGAATGAACACACGATTCCTATGATGCAGTTCTGGACAGGTTCAAATGTTTTGAATCAGATTATTTTAAACTAAGAGATGGGTTCTGCACAGTTCTGGCTGGATACTCGCTCCTAATTTTGGACAGGAATGCGACTTCGCCACGGATCGGGTCAGGATTGGGCTGGACTTCTGGCGGTTTCTGGTACTGGTTCTGCTCACAGCGATCTGGTCTGGGTCTGCTAGCGGCACTGCAGTCTGGTCTGGGTCTCTGGTTCTGCTGGTCTGGATCAAGTGGATTCTGGATACAGCACTGCTTTCTGGGTACTGGTACCAGGTTCTAGCCAGAATCAAACAGCTCAGCCCGGCTGCTTGAATAATTTGCAAAAGAATTTGAGGCCTGCTAAAAAAAGTTCTGAAGTCTGGATTCTAAGTTCTGGAGTTGGTGCTTCTGGATATTGTCTGGTCAGGCAGAGTGCTTTGCAAAAAAATGGAAAGTGAGTGTCTTGCCTGTCCAAAGCAGTCTCTTTTTATGTGTTTTGAAAATGGGTGTGTGCGTGGGCATAACTAAGCTTGCCCTCCACAACTTGTCATTGGCCAAGCTCTCCTCTCTCCCTTGATTGGGGGAAGGAATGGAGTGTCATTGTGATGAGGTATGTTTTATGAGTCAGAGGATCCTCCCCTTTGCATTTACTTAGAAAAATCAATTTTACCCAAAACACATTTCCCAGATACAGTTTGTTGAAATTACATGTACACATTGCAGATGAATTAACCCTTCAAATGCCAGCAACGAGCCGGCTCGTCGGTAAAAACCGCTCCAGGTTGCCACCGACGAGCTGGCTCGTCGGTGGCACTTAAGGGGTTAATGAGGGGGGAAATGTTGGCGGGTTTGGGCGGTGAATACCGCGATTTAAAAAAAAATCCATTGGCACTGGGGGGGGGAACCTCACTTAAGAGGTTAAGGTACATTCTTGGCCAACTCTGATCTTTCTAAGAGCTTGGGTTAAGAAATGCCAACATTTTTTCGTTTTCGGTAGCTTTAGCAACATTGGTTTTTCATAAATTCTTTACACAGACCTGTACCCACTCCCTGAGCATATTACAGTAATTTACTATGTCTCTAGCATAAACCCTGTGTCTGCAATATTAATAAATAGCGGGGTTCGGTCCCAGAACACCGCACAAAGTGGAGTTTGGTCTCAAATCGTGAGGGCATTTTCCATATTAAGGACCCCCAAATTGTACATTTCTGTGAGCTTAATACAAGATTTTATAAGCAATTTAATCGAACATACATTTGCCCTTAATTGAATTCACATACCAGTCTGGCCCGCCCCCCAGAACTTGGTGAGTCAGAGATCACAGGCCTCTCCTTCCTGGCAGGGCAGCTGTTGACAGTTACACCCTAATCTGCATTTCTATTCAATTGAAAGGGTCTATTGTGTTGTGTCCTGCAGGCTGCAGGGGAAACTCCTCCCTCTCAATCAACAGGGCCATGTGATATGCTGGGCTGTTGTGTGGTTCTCTGAGGTGTTAAGAGTTCTCAGGAAAAGCAAGTCTTTTGAACTTTTAATTACATAAAACCACCTTCTGTTCACTGAACAGTTCTGCAAGACAGCTCTCCTGTCAGGATTTATAGAGCGCCAGCGCCGGTCAGTGGCTTGCAATGGTACTGCACCCATTTTTGGGAGGTGTCTTGAATTAATACATTTCGGATTTTGAACAGCACCATATTTCTTTGCACTGGTTTTTGCTCTGTGTGTAGCCAAAGATAGGGCCTGGCCATGGTCTCTTGTATTAACATTAACAGAGGCAAAAATGGATGGCAACCTATTTTTCATGTTTTCCCTGTGCACTTTCTGGGGAGTTCTGGCCATCATGATGTTTTCAATGCCAGTAATGCACAGTGTTGTGGTAGGGCTTGGATGCATGGGTAAAAACACCCCACAAATCGCTGCGTTGGTAATTTCCCAATTAACTGTGTCCATTGCTCCACCAAATATTCACCCATGCATTCCAACACTACCTGCCTTTCGTTGCTTCTTCGGAAGTCATACATCGAAGCCAATGCTGCCGTCCCATCATTCCCGTCTATATACATCTCTGCCTGTTGCTGTAATTCCACCTTCTTTTCTTTGCTGATCGCACTGCGAGTTACCCTCGTGCTTCCCCGTTGTTCAGTCCCGCCTCTCGCCCCCGTGGTTTCAACTTCAACCACGGGAGGAACGGGCGGTACCGAGTCTGTGTCTAAGGCGGGAGGTGCGGATGGGACAATGGGAACAGGGAGTGTCTGTTGTGGGCCTGGTTGGCTAATAGGAAGTGTTACGTGCGCGGTCTGTGGCTGTGGGAGGGCTTGAGCTACCGGAGGGAGAGTTTGGGCTAAGGGCGGGGTTTGGGCACTAGTTACTGACGTGTCTGGCCTCACTTCTGATCTTGGGCTTTGTTTTGTATGGGTCAATATATTTTCTATCAATTCATCTGCTATGTGTAATTCTCGTTGTGGGTATATTTTTTTGATATTCAACTGGTCACGCCTACCTGACCTCCTTAGACTCTTAGTCCACTCCTCCTCTACTTTCTCTTCCGCTACTTCACCTTTCAATGTATGCCTGCGCGCATGCTTCGCTCTACTTCTAAATCGGAGCATTGCTTCCCTTCTCCAGTCCTTAACAATATCAAATGCTGAAGGACACGCTTTCTTATCAACACCCTTTCCAAGTTATCTATTCTCGCTATCTCAAAACTACCATTAATCGGCCACTGATGGTCTTGTTGCTTTCTGGTTTGCCTATGCCAAGTCTCGCAGAATATTATCGCACCCACTCCATCCAGGTGGTGCAATTTGGCCATCTTCCAAAGATTGTCTACCACAGCGGAAAAACCCTGCTAGGGTGGACAATACCCCAGGCATGTTTCAACCTTCCCCCCGGTTAATCAACCTTACCAATATCAGGATTACTTTAAATCGGGGAACGACTCACCTGATAAATTAATTTGTCCTTTCGGACACAAGTAGTCCACTGACGCACCCAATGACGACGTGTCTGCGTTTCTTGGCTTCTGCCTCATTTCGGGACCCTCGCTGCCTTGTTCTCTAGCCATGCACGTCGATCAGGGATCAGATGTGTGCAGATCTGCAAAGGAGTCTCATCACTTCTACAGGGCGCCCTGAACACCTCTCGATCCCGGCTCGATCGTCCCGTCCTCGACGTTCTCCGCCTTACTCAATTACAACGTATGCGATGGAACAAGTGGGGGAGGGTCCCTATTCGGGCGCCATCTTGAAAGGGGCCCCTAGGGGTCTCTTACGTCTATGGAAACAAGGCGAGTCACCACCCACGAAAGATACGCCAGACACGAGGTTGTATTCCCAAAGCTAGGGTTTATTGCAAAGCAAAAGTCTCAGTTGGCCAACTCGGTCTCACGCCCCGCGACGTGTATCTCTAGACCTCGAGGGACGCAAGAGTGAATTACGTACATCAGTTACATATATACAAAATGCATATCAAACAATCAACTATGACATGTTTAACACCCCCCTTTGTTGGGTTTCTTTGAACTTGGTGTGATGATGGAAACTTTCGACAACTATGACTCCTACAAATATCTATTCTAGTAACAATTTGCAATTTGTGAGTGCGGAGGCATCTTTCAGTTGTTGGAAGCGAGCTACATACGGGGGAAGAGTTGCATTCCAGACCTTGCTATCTAAGGTGCTGTTCGTGTCCTGGGAGCCAACACGCTCTAACGGGGCTCAGCAAAGGGGGGCCGTAAGAAGAGCATAATTCACGCCTTTAGCTGCTTTATTCTAACATATTCTACCATATAACCAGACTGGCTGGCAGCTGCGAAATGATTAAATGCCCTGCAGCTCTGCTTCAAGGCTACATTCGGGAGTGAGCCGGGCATTGTTCCTGGCGCTGCCTACGTTGTTTTGATGAACTTTTGTTATCCTCGCGGCCTTGTCCTTTCACGTGCAGACAACAATGTTTTACAGTCGAGCAGTGTAAGCAGAAAATGTACTGCAAAGCAATAAGAACAGAAAGCAATGAGCAATGGTTAGGAAACAAAATGGCGATTCTTGTTACATCAAAATGGCCGTTAATTGGCAAACTCGGAAACCTATATTCTATCATATCGTGCATGAGACGGTTGGCTCAAGGTCATCAAAATACGTTTGCGGTCACATATGATAGGTATCCATTTTTCTAGACTGACACCAGGGGTATGTAACTAACTTGTTCATCTTTCCTAAAATTCAAGATTATGTGAAGAATTCTGAAAATGGTGGTGTGCCATTACCTGGTTTTAGGCTTCATTTCTTGCCAGCCCATTTCAAATGGTTGCCTGACTTTATTTTGTGAACCTTTATACTAGAAGCATGTATTCTTGGAAAACTGGTCCTTGATCTATATTTGGCTTTGTGCAGAAGTTGATCAACTCGAGTTTTGAAAGACTGATTCAAAATCGTTCATGTACACAGTGAAAAGTTGCTTGCTTTACTCACTGATGCCGAAAAAAGCATTGCAATTATGTTTCATATCACCTTTGCCTCGATTCAGCTTAAGTAAGAATTCATTCTGCTAGACCTTACCGATTACCTGCATGTGTTGCACTTTGTTGCCAACATATTGGCTATAAGTGATGGTCTATAGAAAGCAGGTAGGGCTGATTCTGTTTCTTTTAGCTGCCAAAACAAATCCCCAATTCACACATTTCCGTTCAGTGGGCGTGGCAGGAATGCACCTTTGCCAGGTTCTGAATAACATGGTGGGTAGCTATTGTGCTCATGTTAGATGATTAGCCCAACTTTTATACTCTGCATACCCATCATATAGAACTAATGATATTCTATATTTGCCAATGAGCAGATCTCGATTACAGAGGGATATGTGCCAGGGGCTCAGAATGTAGTAGCAGATTGGAACTCTCGTTACCTGCAGGACTCCGTCGACTGGATGCAACACAGAGCAGTTTTCCAGAGTACGAAATGTGTATGAAATGTTGCACACAAACCTCTTTAGGACCCGCCAGAGCCCCCAGTAACCCAAATGCGTCAGTTGGAGATTAGACCCAAAGGGGATGGGCACAGATGCTTTCCTTAAGGGATGGGCCGGAGCGACCCACTACGCCTTCCCACCTTTATGATAGCCAGGACTCATGTGAAGTTTCGCAGAAAGAAAGGGGAAGTCCTGGTGATAGCGCCCGATTGGAAATCGCAAGCGTGGTTTCCAGTTCTGATGGAACTTTCATTAAATATCTCATGTATGATTCCATCGCAGGAGGACCTGCTAACGGACCCAACAGGCATCCTCATCCCGTGTTACAGGCGCCTCCCAACTACTAGCTTGCAGAGTTTTGGGCAAAGTTGGGATATGCCGGGAATTTTGGAACAAGCTGCTCTTTTCATCAGAGGATCTTGGGCCCCTTTCACTTTCAGGAGCTATGGTGCGGCATGGCAGCGCTTGGAGGCCTGTTGGGTGCAGCAGTGTTTATCCCATTTCTGCCCATTTAGTACAGATACTGAACTGTCTGGCCTCACTATCACAAGAGGGAAAAGCATTCTGATCAATAGGGGTTTATAGTTGGGCCATCTCAGCTGGGCTTGAGCACGTAGACTGCACCCCTGTGGGGGAACACCCGGCTGTTCTACTACTGAAGGGTGTGAAGATAAACCGCCACCACCAAAGTATACTATGTTATGGGGTGTCAACGTGTTGGAGTTATAGTCACGATGGCCGAATAACGACCAGCTATCAGGACAGCAACTATTCAGGAAGTTGGCTATGTTGCTATGTCTAGTGTCATGTAGGAGAGTGTTGGATGTCAAAGCATTAGAGATTGACAGGGAGGTTGTCTATCCGAACAGTGTGGCGTTTAACATCGCAAGGCGTACCAACGGTAATTTGTATGCAATCTCTTTTACCGGAACTTGCGAGTTGTGTGGGGTACAATGTATTGAGTAGGAAAGATTCTCAGCCGAGGTTAGGCCGCAAGAGGTGTTGCAACTAATAATTGCGCTTAGGAAACCCTTTCATTCGGTGGCAGTGGCTGTGATTGCAAGATGAGTGAGAGGTTTTGGCCTTAGCAGAAATAGACATTATATTTTTGGTGCACATTCACTCAGAGGAGCCATGGCATCCAGAGCATTCACTGTAGGGGTGTCATTGCAGGACATTCCCAATGCGGCCGGTTGGTCTAGCGACTCCACTTTTAGGACTTTCTAGTTCAATCCTGTCTCTACGTTAGCAGTGGCAGTAGTGAGCAACTTTGAAGAAGCACTATGCTCTCCTCCGGTCTTGACATGGAATCAAGATTGCCCAGACTTAGAGCACAGGGATTCTTGATTCTATTAAAGACACAGAGCTTTGGAATGGAATTGTCAATTTACAGGCTTTCAGCAAGCTTTTAAATCTGAGATAATAGGCCAAGCTTGTCGCTCAGTGACCTTCTGTCACCACATCAATATCTCCAGTATAGACTTGGCTTTTGGAGCTGACTTGCGTCAAGGGGCATGGATGCAAATGTCAGTATACACAGGAGGTGCAAGACAGAATTCTGGCCTTCTGTTTGGACAGGATTTGTTTTTCATCGATCCAGTGACGAGATGAATAAAAGGAGGACCTCAACCCACAGCACTAAGTCTCTGGTAGTCTTCTCCAAGTGTGCACATCAGCAATCCTTGATCTGTGGCCATAGGAAGAAGTAGCTCCGCCCCTCTTCAAAAGGCTTCTTCGCCAGATCCCATCTAGCTCCATCAGATTCTAAGCAAAAATGACAGGTCAAGCCAGACCCTCAGAACGCCTGCAGGCTCCCCTCTCACTTTTTGCATTGGCAGACCATCTCTCAGGACGTTTGGACACACTCCATAGTCTCCACAGGATATCTTATTGCCTTCTTGGTGTCTCTTTATGCTCTGTCCTCCCCTCATCCAGATCGGTTCCACTCTTCTCCTGGAAGAGGTCAACAAGCTCCTCTCCAAGGAGGCCATAGAAGCTGTTCTCGTGGAACCTCAAGGGTCAGGCCTAATACTCCCATCGGTTCTCTATGCCCAAGAAAATCCAGGCTGGCTTGCAGGCAATCCCAGACTTTTCTACCATCTATCTTTTTCTCCTCAATGAGAAATTCAAGATACTTGCTCCTGGCCAGATTCTAGGATCTTTTTTAAGCGGTTAATTTGTTTTTTTGCGCTGTGGAACTCAAGGACTTGTACCTACATGTTCCAATCCGTGAACCCCATCAGAGCTTCTGGAGGCTCCATCAGCCGGAGCCATTTTCATTAAAACGCCCCTCTATTTGGATTAAACTCTGCTCCAAGACTCTTTACCAAACTGTTGAACAGTCACCAGCTTTTTTCATCTGAGGGCGATACAGGTCTATTCATACTTGAACGATTGGCTGGTCCCTTCTGCACACCAAGCAGCCAAATTGACTGACACACACTTCAATCTGGGATATTCCATCAACCATCAGAGAAATCAACCTTGGTTCCTTGTAAGAGATTGAATTTACTGGGATTTGTGTGCAACCCTCAGGCTGCAAGGATTTTCCCTTCTCAGCAAAGGATGGGGGATATCTTGGCTTCTGTCATTTTCAGCAGACACGGTCCACTTCCGCTTGGTGGTTTCAGGGGCTCCTACGATAGGATTGATGGCTGCATGCATAGTATTCTTTCCGCTGGCACGCCTGAAAATGAGATGCATCTAGTTGCACATAGCCGGCTCCTGGAACCAATCGACAGACAATCTGACCACATTCTGATTCCAGCCTTACTATACCCCAATTTAGCATTTTGTAGCCACCTCAGTAATCTGATTCAGAGTGCTGTTTCTGCAGTTGGACCCAGAGGAATGTGTTATGATGGTCTCCTCCCATGTGGGGGTTGTTCAGGTGGGGTCCACCCTGGAACTGCTTAAGGCACATTGCTTTTGATCCCAGGAGGAGAGCATTCTCTATGCCAATACACTTGATTTTCAGGTGATTTTCGATGACTTGAGAAGCCAACCTACTCAGGAGGATAACCTCCTACTCAGGGTCCTGGATGGATTCTACAACTGCAGGAGGAGTACTCTCAATTCTAATGCCCCCTCAGGGCCAGCCCACTTTTGGTTCTCCCGCCTGATAGGTCGCAGGGATGGTTCGATTTTCCCCTTCCGGCAATACATAAATCTCCTACATCAACAGCAGGTTGGGGTCCTGCGCTCTACTACTTGATTACTCATCTGAGCAGCATATTTCCTGAGCAGCTCGCCCTTGGCCATCTCAGTTTATCTTCAGAAAATCTGGACAGAATTTAGGCAACCAGAAAGACCTCTTCCAGAGCCAATCCAGAAGCAAGTAGATGTTGTTCGGTGGGCGTGGCCAGCAGCCAAGGCATGAGCATGTAGCTTTCCAGAGTTCTCGGGACACCCGTCTAAATCCTGGGAAAATCCTGCTTTTTCATGAAGTAATCATGACTTTGAGTCGTGCCTTAACTCGGGGAAATTCTAGAGGCGTAGAGTGCAGTACTTGCGACGTGCAACTTGCAAGTTTGATGCCCCGATTGCAGGGTCGGTCTGACTGCTGGTGGGGAGAGATTGACGGCTCCAAGATGGCTGCCGGAACGGGCTGGGACTGTCTTGGCCTACTTGGATGCCCAGACGACCGAAGTGAGGTGCGGAGAGCCCTGGGCTGGGAATTGGAGCAGCGAAAGACAGGCCAGCTACATGACCTGTAGGAGAGCACCGCTGATAACCGGGAGAAACCTATGGTGGACAGCATGGCACTGCGGGGTACTTGGTCGACCGGGGGTGCGGATAAAGAGACGCTGGCTGGCTGCCGTGGTGTGGACGAAGGCCTGTTCAGGTTGGAATAGGTTAACAGCATGGGACCGTAACATGGAGGAGGAGCTGCTGCAACCGCTATGCCTGGAGTGGTGTTTTGGGGCTGAAAAGCCAAACCCAGACTGGTGGCGAACAAGTCCTGCAGTGGGGACTCCTGCATAATACTGAAGTTCAGTGATTTGGCAGTAGGAAACCCCTCCCCCCAGACAGGCAACACCCAGCTCTTGGATCCATATCAGCCCTTGGCTCCCATGCCAGCACTAATCACGGCGGCTCAGCCCCCGGCACTGCCAGTCGGCATGCCACAGCTGCCCAGCCCAGCAGTCCTCCTACTCCCCCAGAACACAGCTGCGGACATGGACGAGGAGGAAGATCCAGATACACCATCGTCGGCTAAAGCATTCCATGAGAAGCTGGCGGGTCTGGGCGATTATCTTGGCATACCAGGTGGACCAACCCAAGGAGGGGGGTCCTTGCTGAAGTACTTACACTTCGTCCGGCCACGAGAACCGGTATACCTCTCCAGAAGGATGTGGAATCCCTAGCCAAAAAGGCCTGGGTCAAACCACACTCCACCCAGCCCACTAATAAGCCCCTGGACGCTAAATAAAGGCATACGAAAGGGGACTTCCTCTTATTGTCGTTGCACCCCCTGCCACACTTCTGTTATGGCCGCAGCATCGCTGTACTACAGACCAGTCTTACTCAGCTGCATGCATTTCTGCACGCCTGGGTAAGGAGGAAAAGCTTTTGGAGGCCTTTGGTAAAAAGATCTACTCAAATGCCACGCTCCACGTTGTGGCGGGAGATCGCAGACTTCCTTCCAGAGCTACCTGCACACAGCCAGGCAAGGTTCAAGGCAGTTTTGGCAGAGGCCAAGAATGTGGACCAGGATATAATGGAATCTATGGTGGCCCACATTGACACCTCGGGCAGAGCCATATGTATTGCCACTGACATGAGTACAGCTTGGTTCAGGGCAATGAAATTCAACCCAGACGCGCAGGAGCGCATCCTCGACCTGCCCTTTGAGGAGGGGGGGGGAAGAGACCAGTTCCGCTGTGCAATGAAATAGACAAGAAAAGGAATAGCTCCCAGGCAGCTAAACCCTTGTCTATCTTAACGAAGTCCACACCCAAGACCTACAGCCAGGCTCACCAGCGCTCTGACATGGATTGGTCCTTTTGGAGCTTTAGGTACTTCCAGGAGAGGCGGTCGAGGCAACCCGACAGGTCGCCGAGCTAACGCTGGTGCAAGCAGCACAGGGAGGCTAACAAGGGGATTTTCCAGTCCCCCCTCCTCAGCACCAGCCTCGAACGGAAAGAAGCGATGACGGGTCCATCCAGATCGAGTCTCCGGTGGGGGGAGACTTGCCCTTTTCATACACTCCTGGCGAATAAGGTTCGCTGACCCATGGATCCTTTCAGTAGTGTCCACGGTCTTCCGGCTACCCATTCCTGTTTCCTCCTTCCTCCCCTCCGCTCCCACAGATTGGGACAGAAACACTGTTGGCGGAAATCCACTTGCCCGTAGGGAGCCAGGCGGTGGAGGAAGTCGCACCTTCTCGTCGAGGCAGGGTCTTCTATTCCCATATATTTGCCATACACAAAGAACTAGGCTGGCCTGAGAGTTGTGTTGGACCTTTCTTTCTTGAACTTTTCCCTTCCCCCTCCAAAAGTTGAAGACTCGAGCCTTCATTGCAGAGACTTTGTGTGGAGGAGACTGGATGTGCTTCCTGCATCTGAAGGATGCTTACCTGCACCTCCCGATTTGGGAACCCCATCAGTCCTTCCTGTGGTTCAGGATCATGGGTTTTCACTTCCAATAGAGTTCTGTCCTATGGACTCAACTCTGCCCGTGGGTCTTTACACGACTAATGAACTTGTTGGCAGCTCTACTCGGGGCACAAGGCCATCACATTTATCCAAAAGTGGACTATGGACTAGAGGTACGTTTGTCACTACGGTGAGTAACTAACTTATCAATTTTTAAACCTCCCGCCATGATGATTGGCTCACCAAATACTAGTTTACTCACTGGCGTAGTCCGAGTCTGACATGCTGTTTTCTTGCCTCTTCCTTTTCCTAGTAACAAAGTGGTGTACTGTGTTCTTCCTTGTACCAGTACCGAAGTAGTGTGTGTATATATGTCAAAGGCAATGAGAGTATCAGGAAAGGAATGACAACCCAAAAAGGCTTGGGGGATTGATGGGAACATTGGGAAAGGGGGATACCATGCATCGTTCTTGGGTACCTCACTTCATCTCCCCAAGGTTACCGGCCCCCCACCCCATGTTGTCCTACCTCAAACATCCACTCCCATGGTCAAGACCTGGCAGCTTTGGCCTTTCCCTGGCCACCTGGTTGGAGGATAATACAGGGAAATGAGGTAGGAGACCCTTGGATTCCTCACAAAGCATACTATTTGACGACAACAGGGAGGCAAGCCCCATGGTTCAGTGTGTCCTATGCACAGTAAGGTATGGATCCTGTATAGAGTTCCTGATTTCAGCTGCAGAAATCTGTTCAGAGGGTGCAGCTTAAGAAGTCCCATCTTTCTTGCTAAGGGGTCGGGGGCGTAGAGGAGGTACCTATAACACATTTAGACAAGGGAGTATATTCAGACTATTTGTTGGTACCCAAAGAAAGGGATAATACACTCGCTTTGAAAAAGGAAATGAAACTGCTGGTCATGGGATCCTGTGTCTACATTTGGTGCCACAAGCAAGACTGCACATAAAACAGTTTCAGCGATGGTGCAGCGCATAATTGTCGCAAGCAGCTGGATTTTGGGAATATCTAGCGATGAGACAAAACGTTATCAATGCACTAAAATGGTGGAACTAATCCAACAAAAGTAAGGAACGCCCATTTTCATCTCTCCTGGTTCAAGTAACCATTACAATTGAAGCCTCCATGACAAGGTCGGGAGCCCACCTCCACACTACCAAGCTTAAGTGGCATGGACACATCTCGAGGCACATTTACACTTCAGTAACTTCTCATGATGGGTCCCCTAGCTTAATGCATCTTCCACATCCAAATGCAGGCAAATTGTGTCCTCCTGAAGATTGACAACACAACGGCTATGTTGCATGTAGATTAGCAGAGAGGAATACATTCACTAATACTGTTCTACAACTGATTTGGCGTTGGTGCATGTGAACAAACCTATCTCTGTAAGCTCAACATGTACTAGGGATAGACATCACCTAGCAGAGGACCTCAGTCGCCATGTTCTACAAGAACAGAAATGTGAACTCAAATACTTTCAGCTATTCACCTTGCAGAGAAAGCAAACATGGACTTCTTTGCAAGACGCATAAACATGGCCCTCTGCTACCCAGATCCAAGATCAGTAGGCAATGTCTTTTGAGGGACATGGTCCGGGATATTTACTTCTGCTTTCCCCCCTGTAACACGAATCCACAAAAATATGCAAAAACAATTGCACAAGGCAATACCAAATCTGTAAACAAAACAGCAAATACTGCACTGAAATCCACACAAAGTATTGGACAGCTTGGCTCCAAGTGTCTTATAATTTGGATACTTGCATTTGCCTCAACTATGCATGGACATTCTAAAAGTAACCAGCACACATTCGGTCCAATAAACTGAATTGAAACCCTATTCAGGATAGATTGGACGCAGATGATACTCTGACCTTAAACAGGGATGTGCACTGGCTTTGTTTAAGCCTTACTTACCCGATGTTGGCTGTTCTTTGAATTTGGTATGCAACTTTCCAGTTAGATTGGGTCAATTTAATTCATGTGTTACAAATGTAGATGACCTAATCTTACTAGTTAGGACGCAGGTTGGGTTGCAGTAGAAACTAAAAGCAATAATTGCCTATTCTGTACAACTTAATAATCAACTGTGAGAAATGCTCCATTATTCAGTTTCTTCAGCCTAGTCGGGTGCAAAAAACCTTTACATGGTATATGGGTGAAGCCAGTTTGATTCAAATATATTTTACAATGGACAAAATTATGATTCCAATTTATGGAGGGTTCTCATTGTTACCACCCACATCCACTATGTTCACAGAAGATGGTTGTTACTATATGGGATTGAAATTACACATCTTACTATTTCAAAGTTGTTAAATCTATCGGAAGGAAGAATTTGGTAGGGTCTTCTGGGTTTACCAAAATCTACTCCAATCCAGGTTGTCCAATCAGAACGTGTACAGTACATAGAAAGTATGCCAAGCATGCTTCCAATATTGACATTTCTTGACAAAATAAGGTTGCCCAAACCAGCCACCCTGCTTCCCCAGGTAGGCATTTTGTTAGAGGCAGGAGAGAGTATGTTTTTAATGTAATATGCTAAGATTCCATTTACGCCATCTCAAATCAGTTTTTCTTTTACAAACTTTTTCAAATGGCTTTTTAGTGATTTTGGGAAACGGTCCTAATATGGGATTGGAACATGAATGTATTGCACCTTCGAGTGAGACACTTTTTAAACAGCTCATGTTCATAATTTTCCATACCCCTTTTATTTATTTTTTAGACAACCCTATGTGATAAAATTTCCTGAGCAATGGCAAACAAGATTTATGTATGTTTGTTTTAATTTTGAAATATTCGGAGTTAGGACTGGTAGATCTCAACTAGGGATATCATTGTTGATTTTTCAGCGTTATGATAACCTGCTAGCAAGGTGACGTGGTACCGTTATCGCAGTATTGCGCAAGTATTTCAAATTCTCCTTAAGGTAGCAGAATTTTGCTAAAAATAGCTGTACAACACAATAGATTTTCAAACCCGAGGGAGTACCACACCACTCCTTCCTGACCACGGAAGCCGAATGGAAGTCGATGGCAGCTGGATGCATAGACCTATCTTCCAGTTCAACATTTGCTGATTACATACTTGCCCTTTATCAAGGACCCACATGTGTTCTTGAGGCCGCTCGAAATGTCGGCTTTGTGCCTCCCAAAGTGGGAGGCTTTTGGGGGTTGATAGTGCTGTGATTAACTACTTGCTGGGGAGATACCTTGATGCTCTCTCCCCAAATTAGTTATTGATAATTATCGAAACATGGGGACTGCACCAACCCTTGTCTGATTGCCAGTGAACTAGGATCTCACGTGTTGATTTAAATGTCTGGTTGTTACATCTGTTCAGTAACCAGTCCTACAACTTTCACAGGAATCAAATTTCCATTTATATGAACTTCACTTACTCTGTGATGAATTACTTAACAGGATGATTATGCCCGAAATGCCTATTGAAAGTATGTCTTAAATGTTCTGAACATCAATAACCTAATGTATTATTCTGAAATTTTAGTGACTCTGTGCTGGAACTTAGTGTAATGCCAAAAGATGAAGACATCCTTCAATTGGTAGGTTGTATACGTTTTAAAACTGTATTGGTGTTTTTTGCTTTAATGAACAGATAAAAAAGCAATGCTTATTTTTGTGTAGTCTATTGTCACTAGTATCCTTTTTGAAAGATGCTATATGCGGATAACTGGTCACTCGCATAATGGTGCCCCATTCTCAACACGTTTTGTCAAACTGTTGATAGATGTGAAAAAACCCAGTGCCTAATTTAAATGTTTTTGACTTGTTATTTGTGTCAGCTTCATATGCCTTGTCGGGCTATACATATTTACTTTCCTATTTGATATTGATCCCTTGTACCAGTTACATTAATCTTAATGTGTGTTCAGTTTTAAGTTTTGCCATTTTCCTTTACAGTTGTGTGGAGTATAAGGTGTGCTAGCATAACCATGAAAATCTGTTTGGATGTGAATATGGATCCTGGTGAAAGTAGTCGGTATCAAAGGATAGTTGTGGAAGTAGAACTTGGGGAACCCCCAGTAGTGAAACCAGTCTCAAAGGGAACATAGGACAGGGAATAATCCAGCCCGGAGTTGTGCGGTTGCCCAGAAATATTGTAGCAGAACAGAGTATAGATCAAGATGTGAACAGAGACGCAGGCTAATTTAGCTTTGTAAGATAGGGTCAGCCTCACGGATCTGGGAGCTAATTTTCTCCTGCATACAGCATACAGGCTAGAAAAGCCTTGCTGTCTTGATATCCACATAAGGATCTACATTTGACCCCAGGCCAACTATTGCCTTACAGACATGCCCATATGAAATTAGCCATAGTGTTTGACATATCTGTTACATTCACCCTATCTAAGGGATCAATTTTTTGATCACGAGGTTTAGATTTGATATTTTGCCCTTAAATACTTTGCCACATAAGAGGCACAGCCATGGATTCTAGTGGGAAGAGATGTTTGTCCATTTTGCTTAACTCTACAGAAAACTTGTTTGCATTTAGTTTTTTCGTTTCTTTGCATCCTGCCCCTCTGACCCACCCTTTTAACCGATTGGCCTCCCATCTTGGATTTTTCCTCTGTGTATGCATGTCAGAGTGCACTTGTGGAGCCGTGAGTGAGGACCACGATTCATTCACAGGCTCCACACAAACACAGCCTTGTTAACAGTCTAGGTCAAAGCTCTTGGCTTTATTTGCTCCTGTGTCTGAGGGTCCACATGTGAGTGACCTGTCCTTCTCTTGACAGGTGTGATGAAGGATTTAAACAAATGACAACAGGAGTAAATCCACTCTGTGGTCTCCTGCCCCAAGTCCCTGGCATCGTGGGGTGGAGAATAAGGGAATGTTCCCTTACCACTCTGGTCCCACATCCTGTAGCAGGTGGCAGGCCCAGTTCCAAGGGTCACTCCCACAAATCCCCTGAGGGCAAGGAAGGGACTTAATCATAGTTGGCTAACTGCTAGATGACCAAAAGTTATGATGCTGCCTAAGCCCCTGCACACACAGTTCAGCTTCTCCTTTATCTGTACACCGTATTTAAAAAAAATATATATATATTTTTATTAGTTTTACATGTTTTCATATCAACATAAATCACTCCCCCCATCCCCGTTCCTCCAACGCCCTCTTTCCCTCCCCCCACGGAGGGTGGCTTCGGGTCCATAGTATGTTGCTGTGTGTAAGATCACAAAATGTCCAAGATTCTGATATTGTGCGGGCACCATTGGAGCATATACTCACTCTGTAGGTAGGATAGGATATTGCCCCAGTCTGATTTGAAGATTTCCAGGAATCCCTGAATTTTGCATGTCATACATTCCATAGAGACGAATTTCCACACTTTTTGTAGCCAGTCGAATTTCGTGGGTGGATTCTTTTGTTTCCAGTAATGGCCCATTGTCAGCCATGCTACTATGATCAGCTTCATCACTCCTCTGTGTTTTTGTGTATGCTCTTTGGTTCGGGTCTCTCATGCCCGCCAACCATACCATGTCTTCCAGTCCCTTGGCTCCTTGTACCATGTTCCCCACTTGCTCTTTTATCTCCCCCTAAAAGTTTGATATGGACAGACCACGCCACCATATGTGCTTCCAGTCTCCCGTTGCTGAGCATCCTAGCCGGCAGTTGTCCCTAGTGGCGGGGTTCATTGCATGAGGTCTCTTTGGGGTGAAGTGCCATTGCAGGAGGACTTTTTGACACATTTCTCTGAGCTTTATGGAGTGCGGCAGCTTGGATATTTTATTCCATAATTCTTACCACAGGTCCCATGTTATTGGTTCTCCCAGCGTATTCTCCCACTTCATGCATTTCCATTGGATTTCTTCTCCTTGTTCGTTTAGAAGTTTGTATAGGTTTGAGATCAGCTTGTGGGAGCCTGTGTCTGTTGTCATGTATATTTCAAACGGGGTCAACTGTCTTGTGGTGGCCTCTTTATTGGAGCCAGTGCCTTAGCTGTGTATATTGGTATTCTTCTGTGGAATTTTCCCCCACCTCCTTTTTGCAGTCCTGGAATGTCATGATGGCCTGCCCCTTTATACATGTCACATACTTCAGTGCACCCAGACTGTATCCAACTGTTGTATGCTTTCTGTTCCATTCCTGGTTGGAAATCCGGGTTCCCTAACAAAGGGGTGAAGGGTGACTGGTATGTCAAAAGAGTTCCTCTTTTGATTGCTGTCGCATGCTTCTATTCCCTTTTCCACTCCCATCACCTCACTGACTTTGGTGTTCGGGTGTCTGTAGCGTTTGTGCAGCCATAATAGGTTTGACGGAGGTGGGGAGGCCACTACTTTTGTCCTTTTGTGCCCAAATATGTTGGTGGGGCTGTTCAACCCATTCTTTTCAGTTGTGCTCCTTAATACCTACGAAAGGGGGGGAGAGTGAGTCCTCCTTCATTCTTTTGCACTGTTAATGTTGCCATCGCTACTCTTGGTGTTTTGTGTTGCCATATGAAGGCGGACACCATTTTGTTGAGTGCCCTGAAGAATGTCCTCTGTATTTTCATCGGGAGCGTTTGAAAATAAAGTATGTACGGTAGGACCAACATTTTGATGAGTCAGCCTACCCCACCATGAAATGTTGAGGGTGTTCCATTTTGGTAGGTCTGCCTTCAGCTTGTCTAGAAGATTTGGATAGTTGGTGTTGTATAGCTGCTTTACTGAGGGTGTTGGTCTGATCCCTAGGTATGTGATGTTGTCAATAGCCTTGTTCAGGTGGGTAGAGTGGGCCAGGTTGTCCACCATTGCTGGGTTCGCCGTCAGACTTAGGATTTCTGATTTGTGCCTGTTGATTATTAGGCCGGAGATGGACCCGACTTGCTCTATTTCCCTTGGGAGAGCTGGGAGGTAATGTTCCAGGCTCAACGGGCCAGGAGCATGTCATCCACAAAGGCCATTGTTTTGTGTTCCTAAACTACTGCCACCTGCTTTTTTCAATTTGAACCTGGGGACTCTTAGACATCTGGAGTTGGCCGTGTGGGTCGTGAAGAGCTGAACTTTGTGAATTTTTCAGTTAGGTAATGGGGGGCTGAATTATTGACATTTGTAGGTCAGGGAGGCTGTTTTGAGTTGTAGTCTATCGTTGATGGATAGCCAATTGTCATGTCTAAACACAGAGATGCGTTGTCTCCTGGAGATGTCCAGGACTGTTCAAAGTGTGTTGTTTTGGAGGCTCTGGAGTTTATTAACTATATACTTGCTGGCACCACGGTACAGTGCTTTACAGTAGTCGACTTTTTGACAAAAGTAAGAACTATAGCCAACGTAATGCAACTTTCTGTGGTGAGAAGGGGTTTACAGGGGTGGCTCAACTTACAATTGTAAGCTGTCGCCAACGCTGAGGCACTAATTTGTTTAGGTAAACTCAGAGAGGAGTCTAAATAGAAACCCCAGGTTTTTACCTCTCGAGCTACCTTGATGTCATTGCCATCAATGATAAAAGAGAGGCATTTATTGCTCAGTTTCTTCTGATTGGAGGGGGTGGCTAAGAGTAGCAGCTCAGTCTGCTCATCATTCAGGCACAGACCATGTGTTGCCATCCAGGCCTGAATGATGAGATAGATTTTGTTGACCAAGGCTAGATCCTTCTCATAGTCTCCTGTCAGAGGTATAAGGATCTGGGTATCACCTGCATAGTTAGTGTAGGTGACATCCAGATGGTCCAAGTCATCAAACAATGGTTTGGTGAACACATTATATATAGTAGAAAAAAGAGGGGTTGAGGCGCGCACTCTAGTTCCCAGCTTTGTGTACCTTCTGCAGTTCAGTTGCTCTTCTCGAAGCGCTTTCTTGCCTCTTGCAATCTTCAGGGAGGCAGGTGTTGCTGAGGCGAAGAGCAACTGAACTGCAGAAGGTGCACAAAGCTGGGAACTAGAGTGCGCTCCTCACCCCCTCCTTTTTTCTACATATTGATTCGGGAGTCCCGGGCTTCAGAGGCGCAGCACCGGGGTGACCCATGCCCTACTTAGGAGAGCCATAATGCTGGTTTACCGCCCCCAACCGTGGGATTTATATTGTGCAATTGGAGGGGAGTTGGTTCCTGGCTACCAGCATTGACTACAGTTACCAGAATTCCCTGAGGCCAAAATTGGCACTAATCAGCAACACCTGAACAAGACTGCCTCCCTGAAGATTGCAAGAGGCATGAAAGCGCTTGGAGGAGAAGAGCAACTGAACTGCAGAAGGTACACAAAGCTGGGAACTAGAGTGCGCGCCTCGCCCCCTCTTTTTTTTCTACATTATACATAGTCGGCGAAACACATGATCCTTGCGGGACTCCACAAGTTACGGGATTGGATCAGCGGCGGAGGATGAAAACTCATCCATCTGTTTAAGAAAGATTGGATCCAAGCCGTTGCTTCAGCTGAGTAATGGGGCACTGATGAAAGATGTTTGCAAAGCCGTTAACTGACCAGCCAGAATCTGTCAATCTGTAAACTCTCACCACTCCATCTTCATATGGTAATTCTAGAACATTGAGGGAGATTCTTTTTTTTTTTAGACACACTTTATTAAGTTTACAAAAAACAATAACTGCACATAAAGCAAACAATGTCTCACAGTAAAACGTCATAACTTAGTTTGCTAAACAATTTAAGCATCACATGTCATCTAATCCATCAAAATAGCTTTATCCCGTGAAACATAATATTCAAACTGACAGGTATACACAAAACACAAGAGACAACACAAATGGGAAGAACTAAAAAATAAACCCCTTCACCTCCACCTTATCCCCCTTCCCCCTAGATTACATATCCACCGGAACAGCTCTACTTTTGCATCAATCATAAAGAGCCAAAAAAGGTCCCCATAACCTCATGTATTCCTCCTTTTTATCCTTACTCTCCAATGAAACCTGATCATATTGTGACCAAACATGCAACTCAGTTAACCACTCATCAACATTAGGCTTTATCCTCTTTTTCCAAATTCTGAGAATTCTTAATTGCTACCATCATGGCTCTATCTATCCAATAAGTATGTTTTCTAGCACGCAGACATCTATCTTTATGTGATAATAAAATTATGTTTGCTGCGGATCTCTGTAAGGTTATTCCATAAATCAAATCAGTCCTGTCAATGACATCCTTCCAAAACAATTGTATCCTCGGGCACTCCCACAGCAAATGTAAAAGAGTGCTTCTACCAATACCACAACACCAGCATAAATCATTAGATTGACGCCCTAATTTAAACATCTTAACTGGTGTCCAATAGAGCCATCCAATGACTTTCTGTCGAATCAGACGTAAACCCATGTCTGCTCCCAAGTTCAAATTCACCTTCAGAATATCGCCCCAATCTACATCATTAATGACCCTACCAAAATCATGTGACCAATATTCCTTCAATCTAGTCCATGCTGATTGAAAATTCTCGTCAATAGGCACAAATTGTATTTAAGTCCATACACAATATTCCTGACCTTCCAATAATTTGCTAATTTCTGGTCCCCCCCCCCTACAGAACTACCAGCCATACCTATCCTGAAATTAATCATGGAAGCTAAAGGCAAGTATCTATTCAATTCTCTCTGATTTAAACCATATCTACACTGCAGTTCCTCAATTCACAACAATTGGTTTCCATCTATCACGTCTCCTAGCTACAGAATTCCCTTATTAATCCAACTCAGAGATTTATTATTTACTTGAAAAACTTGATTATACCATAGAGAAGCATCTGGGCTGAAGCCATAGCTCTGTCCATTGTCTCTAAACCACGACCATGCCACCACTGTGATCAGTTTCAATCGTTTATTTGGCAGCTTAGCCATACTATAAATATTCTCTAGATTATATGGTGCACATATACCCCTTTCCATACTCGGGCAAATCGGTTCCTTTTCATGTTTTTCCCTAAAATAATATGCACTCTTTTTAAGTAAAAATGCTTTATAATACGTCATTAAGTCTGGATATCCAAATCCCCCCTTTTTCCACATTTTGCATCAATACATATTTTGGAACACAAGGTTTTTTCCCAGGGCCCCATAAAAAGGATTGAAATATTTTATCAACCCTTATCAATTGTTTTTTAAATAACAATAAAGGGACGGATTGAATAACATCTAAGAGCTTGGGCAAGAGAACCATTTTGATCGCATTAATTTTTGCCCACAAAGTTAATGTCAACCTCTCCCATCTCTTTATTAGTAACGACATTTCGAGTGGATTGTGTCCTCCAACGTATTCCTCATCTTAGATGTATTCCATCCAGCTTTGCTGCTCTTCAGAAAAAAAAAATTTCAGCAGAGGGCGCCGTGCATCGATGTCGTCGAGTCGATGGTCCCTTGAAGGCCTCCGTCGAGGGTGACGTCATCGGGTGTATAAGTAGCACGCACAGTACCCGTTGGCCTTAGTTCTGTTTTTCCGCAGTATACGTTGCTTCGGAGATTCGGCGCGCCTAGAGTTCTGTGAAGAATAGTAAATAAACTAATATGTCCTCGTCATTGACGCCGACCACGACCCCGAGATCGGGTTTCAAAAAGTGCAAGTCGTGCGGTTCAAAAATGTTGATCACAGACCCGCACCAAGAGTGTTTGTGGTGCCTCAGAGAAGGCCACTTCATGGAGGCCTGTAGGAAGTGACAGGCGATGACGGGGAAGGCCTTGCGAGAAAGGAGAGGAAAACTACAGGTAGGTCGCAAACCCGACCGTAAAGCCTCTAGCGTCGAGTCGAGGTCCCGTGAGGAGAAATCTCCTTGACGCTAAAGGCATCGGCCCAGGTCCCGAAGCGATTACCATCGCTGTTCGTCTTTGGCGAAAAAGTCGAAGAAACGATGCCACAGGTCTCCCTCCACCTCGTCCTCAGACGAGTCCCCAAAAACGGATGAAATGCCCCACGAAACATTTGTCTTATGAAGAGTGGGAGGCATTCAGGGTCATAATCATCGAGGTGTTTGAGAAAGTGAAGCCTCTGTCCGTGTCTTCTGCGGAAGCCGGCCGGGAGCGTCATTGTTCCGACACTCGTGCACCCTCGAGCCCGGGTGATCGAAAAAGGAAGGATAGAGAACCTTCCAGGAAGCCGAGTGAAAAGGACCGCTCGAGTAGAGTCGACCGTTCGAGGTCACCGACTCAGTCCGAGACCCAACGCACCGCGAAGGGCAAATCTTCAAAGAGCGCCTCGAAGCAAACTCCGTCGACGACCACTATTTCATCAACGCCATAGACGCCCTTATCTACGTTGACTCCTGAAGCCCTCAGCACCAAAGGCTCCAGCCAAGCCAGGCCAGCCAGAAAAAGGGAAAGCTTGGGTTTCAAGACCTGTAATACCCTCAGAGCCCTGTAATACACCTCTCCCTCCTCCTCTCCCATAGGTTTACAAGCCTCTCCCTAGGAAGGATTTTTCCAAGTCCCTGAGCTCCATTTTTGAGGAACAGGAAAGATCTGATGGGCAGAATGTACCTTTTGGGCTAGAATATGGCACCCCAAATGTCCCAGAATGCCTGATTTCAGAAGAAAGCAGAATGAGGGACTTGGTGGAATCATTACACAATGCAAGTGGCATTGACACATCTCCTGAAAATGACTTTGGCAGACCAGAACCAGGAGAGCATGCCAGTTCATCATACCGTCAGTTAATGACAAAGGAAGTAGATTAGCCCAATTAATTCAGGATGATTTGACCGATATATTGGAACATGGTCCCACCGAAGACCCAGTACTACCCTTCCATGTAGCCCTGCAAAATAGGGTGGCCAAGAATTTGGAATCTCCGGATTTTATTCCTCCAGTAAATAAATCCCTCACCTCAAAATACCACCCTGCCAGTAGCGACCCCGGCTATCTGTCCAAACGGCCCACTCCCGAGAGTCTGGTCATACAGGCAGCCACAGCTTCTAACAAACTTGCGTACCCTTCTATCCCTCCAGACAGGGACGATAAGCGTGTGGATGGCTGGGCACGGAAGGTATTTTCAGCTGGGAGTATGGCTTTAAAATCTGCCAACTCCACACGTGCCTTGGCAAAGTTTTCGTACACACTGTGGGAGTGCATTGCAATAGCAGCGGAGCACATACCAGAAGGAGACGAAAAGGGAAGGGTTCCTAGCCATCGTTGGAGATGGAAAGGAAGCCATGCAGGAATCCCTTCAATCTGGATTGGACACTGCGGATAGTGTAAGCAGGTCTATGGGCACTAGCACGGCAATGCGCAGATTTGCTGGTTACTGAAGTCTGGTTTCGTACCGGACGTACAGGACCGCTTTCTGAACATGCCTTTTGACGGGTCTCACCTTTTTGGCAGCAAGGCTGACGAGAGCCTTGAGAGGTTGCAGACCTCAAAAGCAGCTGCCAAATCTTTAGGGGCTGCTATTAGGCAACCTCAGCCTTTTCGTGCGCCAGGACAATCGTGGAGGGGACGATCCTATCGTTACTACTCCTCATATGGAAAGGCGAGAGGAAGGGCCAGAGAGAGGCCACTCGCGGTGGACTAGCAAAACGTGCATAGCCAGCTGCAGCCTCTTTGCCATCAGCGGCTGCAACAACTGCCACAAAACCACTTTGAGGACTTGCATCACAAAACACCTGTAGGAGGCAGGCTGTCACAGCATCTGCAAGAATGGCGAGCCATTACTTTAGATGTTTGGGCTCTAGAAATAATAGCCCAAGGTTACTGTCTTCCTGTTCTAACGCAACCTCAAAGCAATCCACCAGGGAGACCCCCTTTGAAGTTTTCAGACCCGCTCCTACAGCAGGAAGTTCTAACCCTGCTGGAGAAAGGTGCTATAGATCCAGTACCTGCATTGGAGAGGAACAAGGGATGGTACTCCCTGTATTTTTTGATACCCCAAAAAGGACAGAGGACTGAGTCCCATCTTGGACTTAAGAAACTTGAACAAGTTCCTCAGGAAGGACAAGTTCAAGATGGTTACCCTTTCTCATATCCTTCAGGCCCTTCAACTTCAGGACTGGTTGGTGTCACTGGACCTCCAGGATGCTCATTTTCATGTGCCGATTCATCTCAAGCACAGAAAATACCTGAGGTTCGTAGTTGGTGACTCACACTTTGTTTCGAGTCCTGCCATTCGGATTGACCTCCGCCCGAGGGTCTTCGCCAAGTTAATGGTAGTGGTGGCAGCGCACCTCAAGAGAGGGGGGATTCACGTCTACCCCTACCTGGACAATTGGTTGATCAGGGCATGTTCTGCCGAACAAGCACTGGATCATCTGAAAGTCACCTGCCACTTCCTCCACAGACTGGGCTTCTCCCTAAATTTCAAGAAGTCACAAATGACACCTTCCCAACAGCTTCAGTACATAGGAGCTGTATTAGACACATCCTTGGGAAAGAGCTCACCTCCCAAGTCGGGGGCTCAAGACATCCTTCAGATGGTTTTCAAATTCCAAAATGCCCAAAATCTCCAAGCTTACGACTTAAGGTTGCTCGGCCTCATGGCATCATGCATCTTCCTGGTGCCAGAGGCACATTTGAGGATGAGATCCTTTCAATGGGCTCTAAAGACTCAGTGGTCCCAGTTCTCCGGTCAATTCACGGATCTTCTCCAGATTCCGAACAAGGTTCGACAAGATCTTGTATGGTGGACTTGTACAGAGAACATCCTAAAAGGAGAACCTTTTTGGCAACCATGGCCGGAGATCACAGTAGTGACGGACGCCTCACTCATGGGGTGGGGAGCTCATGCCAACGATCTGACAATCTACACATCAACGATCAGTCCAAACTACACATCAACCTTTTAGAGCCGAGAGCAATCAGACTAGCGCTGAAAGCTTTCCTGCCATCTGTCAGGGGAAAGAAATGTCCTGATAATGACGGACAACACAGTGGCCATGCATTATCTAAACAAAAGAGGTGGTGTAGGGTCACTACCTCTGTGCATAAAGGCAATGCAGCTCTGGTATTGGGCAATTCAGGAGGGAATCTCTTTAACGGCAGTTCATCTAGCCGGGGAGGATAATATGATGGCAGATGCTCTGAGCAGGCAGAGCACGGTGTCCCACGAATGGGAACTGGCTCAGGAAGTCATTCAAGAGATCTTTGCCCTTTGGGGAACCCCTCAAGTAGACCTATTTGCGACCGAAATCAACCGGAAGTGCGGAAGGTATTGCTCAAGGGAATTTAGCAGCCCTGGGAGACGCGTTTGTGGTGGAGTGGAATTTCCCACTATTGTACGCGTCCTCCCCCCCCCCCCCCCCCCCCGATTCCCGTCATTCCAGTACGTCTTCCTCAGAAAGAGGACCATCTCTCACAAATGGAGGGTCAGGTTCTCTGTCCAGAGGTCAAAACTCTCACCCTTCATGCCTGGTATCTGAAAGGCTGAGATGCAAGGATTGGGACCTTCCAGATGATGTCATGGAGGTGTTGCTTTCGGCAAGAAGGCCAGCAACAAAATATACCTTTGCCGTTGGAGGACGTTTTGCAACTGGTGCAGAGAAAAGAATGTCGGATCCTTTTCTATGTTCTATCCCGGAAGTACTGACCTTCCTCCTGTCCCTAGCACATAGAGGTCTAAATGTTGGTACCATTAAAGGTTATCTTGCAGCGCTTTCCATCTTCAAGCGCTCGTCGGAAGAATGTTCCTATTTCAAAATTCCTTTAGTAGTGCAATTCTTAAAGGGACTCACTAATGTGTTTCCTCCTTACCCATTCCAAGTGCCAATTTGGGATCTCAATCTGGTTCTAAAATTCTTAGTGTGCTCCTTTTGAGCCTATGAAAACTTGTCCATTAAGATAACTGACATGGAAAACTGCTTTCCTAGTTGCTTTAACATTTGCAAGCGAATTGCAGGCACTGTCTTCTGGGCCACCCTATACTGTGTTCTATAAGGACAGATTGTGTTGAGGGTTAAACCCTCATTTTTACCTAAAGTAGTATCTGATTTTCATTTAAGTCAGAAAATTGTTTTACCCGCATTCTATCCTCCACCCCATCCTACTAAGGAGGAGGAAAGATTACACAGGTTGGATCCAAAAAGACTTTAAGCTTTTACATCTCTAGGCTTTTCAAGCTTAGAGTGGACAACCAACTGTTTATCGGTTACACTGGAAGGAAACTGGGTCAATCGGTGACAAAACAGACAATATCACGGTGGATTGTGCTTTGCATTTCAGAATGCTACAGATTAGCACAAAAAGACCCACCAGAAGGGTTAAGGGCTCATTCCACCAGAGGCATCGCCTCTTCGACAGCCCTTCAAAGAGTTGTTCCAATAAGGTCCATTTGTGAAGCAGCAACTTAGTCTTCACTGCACACCTTTTCAAAATTCTATAGTCTGAATGCTTCCCAGTCTAAGGAGCTGAGTTGTGGTAAAGCAGTACTATATTCAGCCATCTAAGGACATTGACAAATCTAACCCCTCCTCCAGAGAAATTATCCATACTGCTTTGGGAGTCTATCTAAGATGAGGAATACGTTGGAGGACACAATCCACTCGAACAAGTTACTTACCAACTGGTAATGGTCTTTCGATTGGATGTTCTTCCAACGTATTCCTCATCGCCCTCCCAGCCTACCCCTCTGTCGATTTTTCCGGGTTATTGCCAACTCAACTCTCACAAGGCTGATACCGGTCTGTCGGCACAATCTACACAGTACAAAATCAAAGATAAAAAGGGGATAAACAGAACTGAGGCCAACGGGTGCCGCGCGTGCTACTTATACAACTGATGACGTCACCCTCGACGGAGGCCTTCGAGGGACCATCGACTCGACGAAATCGACGCACTGGGCCCTCTGCCGAAATTCCTTTTTCCGAAGAGCAGCAAAGCTGGATGGAATATATCTAAGATGAGGAATACGTTGGAAGAACATCCAATCGAAAGAACGTTACCAGTTGGTAAGTAACTTGTTAGTTTGTGGTTACTTGGTCCAAATTATGTTGTAACAATTTACTCAAATCCCCAATAATATGTATAGCTAAATACGTGACCCCTCCTGGTGACCACTTACAATTCCATGAGTGCAAGATGTTACTATCACACATTCTAGACAATGGAAAAATCTTTTATCCCAATTTATTTTGTCCCGATAGTTCACCTACTTCCATAAACATCTTTGTCCCAACATGCCTCTGGATTCGGCAACAAAAGCAGCACATCATCCGCATATGATAACATTTTAACTTCTACCTTTCCAAACATAATTCCCTTCATTAATTCACATTGTCTAATGTATGCCGCAAGAGGCTCTACCGCCAAGTCAAATAAAAATGGTGACAATGGGCAACCTTGTCGTGTGCCTTTCATCAATGGAAATGAACTTGAAATAACTCCATTTACCAATACTTGAGCCTTAACATCATGATGTATACACTCTACCATCGAGGTTACTGAGGTATGTACTGCCAGATCTCAAATGAAAGATGGGAAATCACCTGGGCCAGATGGGATAGTTTCAGAATTGTATTTAAAAAATGATACTCCATTAGCACCAATTTTATGTGAACTTTACAATGAATTTATTGCGTCTGGACTAATGTGTGATTCAATGAAAGAAGCATTAATTATAGTGATTCCGAAACCTAATAAAGACCATAAGAATTGTGGAAATTAGACCGATTTCATTACTAAATGTAGATTTAAAAATGTTTACAAAAATTTGGGCAAATACTGTCATATGTGAGAGATCTGATGAGTCTCAGGTAGGTTTCATTCCAGGACGGTTTGTATGATATGAGGACGGTGTTGAATGTGATTGGTGAACATTATGGTAAGAACTCGAATGAGGTTATTGGTTTTTTCAATGCTGAAAAAGCCTTTGATAGGGTTAATTGGAGATGTATGGAATATACTTTGAAAAAGATGGGATTTGGGCCAGTTTTCATTAGGGGAGATTCTAAACCTCGCTGAGCCCCAGATTACTCTTACCAGGAACTTGGGTATGTCTTGGAACAACGTAACTGTGAGACAGGCCAAATACCCTGGGGTAAACCCAGGTAAAGTGATTATCATTTTGCTTGGGTGATTGACAGTTGTATGTAAAGGAGATCATAACCAGAACTCTTCAAGCCCCTTTACTCCTGCAAGGACGGTCTGTTTGAATTGGATGGACATGTGCTGAATACAGATGCCCAAATATGTTAATGACCTAGGTGACAGTAAGTCGGGCATTTATCTAGGCTCCTAAATCCCGAGGCACCCATGTGAAAGACTGAATTTTTCCCACTTAATCAGCAAAACAGTTATGAATTCAGAGCAACACACTCCCCATGCTGCTAAATCTTTGTACTTACATCTTTCTTTCCTTCCTTCCCCACATTCATGAACGGGTGAAGGCAGATCATTTAAATTAATTTTTTCTGAATGCCATTCAACAGTTTTGCGTTCTCATTTTTGTTTTCTTTAGTGCACGCTTGCCATTTTCATGTTTTAAAATGGGCAATTTTGTTCCCATTGGTCTTTCACTGTTGGAGTGCTTTTGCTGGTGTGGGTTAGGTGATTGCTTTTGTTCATTTTATGTTTTTTGTGTCTTAAATACTCATGCCTCAGCATATTCTAGATAACCTCAGTCTTGCAAAGGACTACCCAGGGGCATTTTTCTTCCTGTTGTCCAGCTTTAACTAGACATTGGTGTTTGCGATCTCTTAATACTTAAATAGGGCAGCAGGGGGAGCGCTGGAAGTTTAGGACGGGTAGAGAAAAGTTTTAAAATATAATTTTGTTTTTTTAGTGCCTTTTTTAACTGTTTTTAGGGTGTATATTATGTCTCAAAGTGCCCAATGATAAAGATTGACAGTCTACCCTTGGGTGTGGCGGAGGTGGTACATGATGCTGCAGCTTGTTTGGTTAACGAAGTCATGAATTTGGTTAGTAAAATCCCCATTTTAAAGCACCTCTGAAATAACTTGAATCCTGGAGGCAGCCAGTGAGCTCTCGTGACGCTCCTTTATTAGGTAACAGGTTACATCAGGTCAGGAACAGAATAGGTACTGATATAGGGGCTAGAGGGTACAGGACAGGAGCCCTCTGCCTCCCACCTCCAAGGCTTACATCTCAAACTGCCTTAATTCACAACCAAACATTCTCAGCATGCAACCAACATTCTCACTGTGACATCACTTATCCAGACATACAAGAGAGGTAATACACAACACATCTCCCTTCCATCAACCATCATACAAAGGGGAAGAGACAGCACACACAAAACCTCTGCATGCTGCAATGGTAGGAACTTCATACAAAATAATCACTCCCCATCCACAGCACACCTGCATCGCTAAAGCAACTTCCTAAGCCATCAAAAAAAGAACAAGCCACCATATGCTCAAGGCTGCCACCTTTGAGCGCCAGGCCTACTACACCTGAGCACTACCCGCCCGAACATTGGCAATCATACCACCACACACAAGCATCAAACCAAAACTGTACACCTTCCACCTGGGCTGCCACACCAGCTCTCAAGTCTGCCACTCTCAAGCACTAACCTGGAAAGTCAGAGGGAACCACCTCTGAAAACTGGTCAATACTGCTCACTAACGCCATTAACTACGACGAAACACAAGTAGGGAATATATTGCGCTACCAAGATCACATTCAGGCCACATGCATACAACATTCACCACAGTCTCCCTTCTCTGTAACCTGGATGACCAACACAGAGGGGAGTATTGATAAATTCAAGGACACAAGCCACTGGAAGATGTGCTGGAGTAACCTAATAATGCCTAACCAAGACAAAACAGCCAACTTCCTCATCCCAAACTTCTGGCCGTCAAGTTTAGATTGTTTAATGCAGACACGTCAACCCAACGTACCAAAAAAGTAAGGGTAGACCATGTGTATGTGACAATACAGAACTCCACAGATTTAAACCCTGCAAACAATTTCAGTAGTGTACATTCGACTGAGGAAGGACCCATCCTACAAAATGGATTGCTGGATGGAGACCGGGTAGTATGACGAACAACTTTTTTAAAAAACTTCGACGCAGCATTTCAAAAGCTAAAAGGCACTTAAATATTGTTAACAAGCCCTGCCAAACCTCAGAACAAAACCAACCTTCAAAGCGCAAAGAAAATAAATATACCACATAAAGACCACACATGTTGTTCTTTGAAACTCCATTAAGAAAGAATATATCTTTCAAAAATGCCTCCACCACCAGCCAAGTTCCGACTTGCCTCAAAGAAGCCTTGGTTCTCCCTCGATCTAAGAAACCCTCCCTTGAACCTGCTGCAGCAACTAACTACAAACCCATCACTACAGTGCCCTTCCTGCTGAAAATCGTAGACAGAGCGGCATACCTACAACTTCAGCACTGCCTAGAAGTCGACCACGTCCTGGGAATGCGCCAATCTGGATTCCAACCAGGTCATGAAACACTGTGCCCTGCTGGACCTGAAAAAACAGCTCTACATCGGGGATGAGGGAAAGCCAGCCCTCCTACTCCTAGATCTCACGGCTGCTTTTGACCTGGTGAACCACACAATCCTTTGCCAGCGCATCCCGCCCGAAGCCATGGCTTGGATTGCCTTTCTTGCAGGAAAGCACCATCAGAGTATTTGCTGACAATGCCAGTGCCTCTTCTGCACCTATCACCTGTGGTGTGTCACAATGCTCATGCATCTCATCTACCCTTTATCACATGTTTACCAAACCCATCTTTGACCTAGAGTCGATTGGTATATCTAATACCAATTACGCTGATGACACCCAAATCCTCCTTCCTCTCTGGCAACTACAGCGAAGCCTCTATCACCCTAAAAAGTGTCTACCGAACTATCCAGGCCTGGATGGCCACACATTGCCTCTGCCTCAATGACAAAATGACAGAAATCCTCCTTGTTGGGCCACCAGCAGTGGTTAAGAAGCTTAACTCCCAATGTGCATCCTTCAATATTGACGGCACTATCATCCCAGTCTCCCCGGCAGTAAAGGCAGAACACATCTGGATGCCACACTCTCCTTGTCCCGACAAGTGAACGCCATTGCCTCTTCCACGGCCTACACAGCAAAACTGATCAATGCATCGAGACCATTTCTATATCCTCACGGATGCCTGACCATAGCTTGTGCGATTTATAGGCTCAAGGCTCGACTACTTGAGTCCAATGCACTCTTCGCAGGCACCTCAGAGCTCAATAACCACAAGATGAAGGTTATCCAGAATAACACACTCGGAACAGCACTCAACATCCCTAAACGAGAACGCATCACCACAGCAAGAAGGAACGTGCACTGGCACCCGATTGGAGAACGTATCCTGATCAAAACTCTGTCAATCACACACAGGTGCCTTTCTAACTTTGCCCCCTTCACCCCCCGTACTTCATACAAGTCCAATCAGAGCTACCAGATTGGCCTACGCCCACTGTCTTGTTCAGCCAAAATTTCAAAAGGCCAAAGCTGGCAGTGCGAACTTCCCAACTATGGCTGCCAATCACTGGAATTTGCTGCTGGTCTCCCTACGAGCTGATCAGTCCTACTGGGTCTTCCGGAAGGCCTTAAAAACGTGTCTTTGTGTAACTTGTTCGGGGGGACCTTCCTACTTCTCCTGAACTAATGTCTGAAGTCTACTCAAAGAAATATATTGATCTGTAACAGTGCCTTGATGTCCCAGAGTTTAGTGTTCTCAGTAAGTGACAATACTATTTGATTCCACAACACTAAATCATGGCCATGTGACACACGAACTGGCAAATAATGGAGAGAGATCATGTTAATGCATACATTCACATTATTTACGCTGCAATTTTGGAGCAAGCGCTTGTGCATGTGTGATTGTATTAAACCAAAGTAGTTCACCCCACATACATCATGAAGACGAACAGGAGTTCAGCATCACTACTGTGAAGGTTTTAGAATAAAACTTGCAAATGCATACGTTAATGTATAACATACATTATTGATGTGGTTCGTTACCACATAGAAAGAAAAGCAGGTAAATAATATATTATAATGACATATGGCTCCTGCAACAATAAAAATGTTAAATCCAACCTGAAAGTACAAGAACCAATATTTAAGTCAAAATACATTGGTAAACCTCCAAGTCCAAACAGTACCGGCAGTGTTATAATCTGAAAATCCCCCCTAAGTGACTACAACTAAATTAGGTGTACCTACTTTGATAATCACTTTTGAAAATGCACGTAAACTTCACATAAATACATAATAATGCATCATGTATATCTTTAACGTGTACCATTCTAAGTCCAAACTGCTCACGTCAGTTCCAAGACTTGAAAGTCCTCAACAGGTTAGAACTAACATATGAAGCTAATTCACCAGAATTGTCATTGTGTATGTTACCGTTGGGATTGCAATAATCAACAAAAAGTGGAAAGATTAGAGTGCAAAGGCAGTAAAAATCAGAAATCCTCTGAAGTTCCTCAAACTGTTAACCCAAACATATTCCACATTCAAATGCATGTACCAGGTGCTCCAGATAAGATTTTAAAGTTTGAGTATTTTAAGATTGGGAGTAAACTGATTTTTATGGGAGTAAAAACATAAGTCCAACTCACAATGAGAGTATTTTGTAAGTGGGTAAAAATATGTTTTAACTGGAAAACAAATGTTTTTTAAATAATTACTTTGCACATAGTTATTCATACACATCAAAAAGATGTTTACTTCATCCAATTAGGCAGTAATAATAGTAGATTCTTCCTGTGTTATGATGTACATGACTGGTCCAAACATATCCATGGAGTCATGCAGGTGAAAGCAGGGGCACAAGGTCCTAGATGTTTGTTTCCTTTTTTTTGAGTATTTATACTCCTGTTTTTATTTTTTGGGAGGATTTGCCTATTTTTAGGGAGTAAAAAGTGGCTGAAACCCCTTATCTGTAGGGCTGCATGTACCCATTAAACCCATGCAGCATCATGCAAAGGTGTATTTCAAATCACACCATAAGTTCATGCTGCAACTATAAGTTTAAAAAAGAAAGCTTCCTCAAGTTTGTCAAGATTACACTGTTTAAAAGCACAAAATCATTCTTAAACCATGACATACAATGTTTGAGAACTATTTATAACTAAAACATGGAATACACAAAAAAACCTCTTAGGCAGTCTACGCAATATCATTGTTCGGGATCTCTCTGAACATGGCAGCGCAACCAGCCGCCCAAAGAGGGAAAGCCAACCAGACTTTTACTTTTAAGAATGGAGCGGTTGGCTGGGTAAATACAGTTCTTCACATTTGGAACTTTTAGCATGCAGTTCTTATGTACGGCTCACGCACAGAGCACAGCGCTTGTTCTCACTGCCGGGTGCTAATCATATTATACGGGGGATATCCGAAATACAGCTGTTTGACTTGCTGCTGACAAATTGCAAATGCAGAACGTTTCCCGACTGTAATGCAGAAATATTTCATCCTGCACAAAAAAAGGTGGTTTCGCTGCACTGAAACATTAACAAGCTCCTGTGAAGGAGACATTCCCACCAGCTCAACTTGAAATTAAGTCCTTCACTATTCTGATAGTTCCTCCCTGTGATGGGATCACGTAAGAGGCGCTCCGAAGGTTTTTTTTTCTTCTTGTTAAACCTCTGACGTATTAAACAGCGGTAGAGATTCGAAGCTGCTGGAACCTTGGTAGTAGCATTCCATGTGTTGCCAGCACCCTTTTCCTTGTATCTGACGTCCCCATAATCTGCCTGGCTATAGGGGAATACAGAGCTCCACACACGCAATGGCTCCAACGACCCTCTGAGGGACCACAAGCAAAGGGGAGACATGTTGACATGTTCTTGGGCCTCCCACCAGTTCCGGAGCAGGTAACGCTCACTGTTGACACTTATTTTCAATTTGCAAACCTTTTAGTAGTTTGCGGAAACAGCTATGAGTAGATCTTCCCATGCTTGATGTTCCAAGGATTCTCTCCTAAATGTTACTCTTTATATGCAGCCCTAGCCCCCATTGTCTCCCATCTGTGGTTATCTGATTCCCTTAGTGCCTTCAACAGATTACTCTTTGCTGTTTTACACTCTTCATTGAACCAGCTTTTTTTGCCACTTATTGTTTGTTTGAATTCATGCTGCAAAGTATTAGAGACCCCATCAATTGCTTAAACCACTCCACCACCAGTTCAGTGTCTTCCAGTGCAGGAAGAATGTGTTGCAAGTTGGTGGACACAAATTCCTGTTGAAAAGTCACAGGGACACGGTTTGCCCATTTCATTCTTCTTTTACAATCTATATTAACCTCCCACAAATCCAGGTGTAAGGAAGGGCCGTTTTCATCAGCTGATTGTGTCCCACTGAAGGATTATCCTTGGCAGGAAATGGTCACTAAACATTTCCTGTATTACACCAAACTCCTTTATCAGGTGCCAGTGCTGGCCATGCATAAAAAATAAGTAGATTGTAGAGGACCCCTGAGTATTTCTAAAGGTCATGGCCCCTGGTACAATTAATCCAACCTGTAAGCCCTTGGGGCAAACCTGTGAATACGTCTTCCTGGGTTGTGCAACACCGAAGACCCCGTCCTCTGAATTGTCATACAAGCCCTGAGGAATCCCATCCCCAATCCGATATTAGTGTTTCCCCCATTACTAACACCATCTTACAGTATAGTTTGCCAAGTGCACTGCCTTCCACCAGATCTTTCAACAGCCCTAGCCAATTAATTTCCGATTCATGGTGTCTGTTATAGAAGTTCACAATCAAGTGATCACCAAAGTTGCCTTGATTGGGGGTCATTGTGATGTACTGTATACAATTTGTGGGGGTATCAAATACCTTAATGAAGTAATTCATAGATGCCTTGATCAGTGTTGCTAAGCCCACATAGCAGCACCCTCTTTGATTTTTGTTTGCCGGAACTAAAAATGAAACCGAACCATCCATCAGCAACTCCTCAATGGCCCATGTTACTCTTGCATCCCGTCCCCTTTCCTCCATACTGCACAGGCGTCCCTCCTAGGGACGAGAGACAGAAAAATTTGTCACCAGAAAACATCATCTTCCCTTTTTAAATTTTGAGCATGGGGGTGCAGCCCTGGGAGCATGCATTCCCTGACTCTGCCCACCCGTGCCACTCCCCAGTCCTCTTTTCCGCGTCTACGGGAACAGACTGCTTTCACCAGCGCTCCTGGATTTGGCTTGAGCCTTGTAATTCCACACTCTTCCCCGGATACTATCTTTTTGTCTTTTTCTTCTAATTTTTAAACGGGTACTGTCTCCTGGCGCCACGCTCCACCCGGTGCATGTCAATGTCCTTGGGCTTCAGCAGGTATCCAGCCTGCGAGGGGCTCTTCCCCTTGTCTGACCCCCAAACCCTGTGCCTTCGCTGCCTTGGGCCTGACCACGGCTGGGAGGGCTGTACTGCGTGCGACGCGCTTACAATGCAAGCTTTAAAGAACAGCTTAGCAAGGTGAAGGGAGCTCTTCGAGAGGTTGCCTCCAGAGAACTTGAAGAACTTAGTCCAGCACAGATCGAGGCCCAAGACAGGGCTGCTTCTTTCCATCGCACCCCGCAAAGGCGACTCCTTCCCTAGGAAACGTCCAAGCGGGAGGGACCGTTCAGTTCTCACACCAGCGCAGATACTGAGGGTCATTCAGCTACCGGTCGCCAGGCCGAGGAGTTGCTAGATCCTTCCGGAGACGGCGCTGAAGGACCGCAAGGTTTGTACTGGGCATCCACCGGATGGGCTACACCCTACTATCGGACAAATGTCTGAGGGCGTGCCTGTACGCAGCACTACCGGCGATTCAGCTTAGGGCACTACGCCTAGCCGGTTTCGTCCTGAGGTGCAGGGTAGGCCTCAAAATCCACCACCAAGAGTCCAGACGGAGGCTGGTCCCAGTGAGCTAATCACCATGACGCAGGCATGTGTCACGCAGCTCGGAAAATGGCCGCTCGTCCAACACCGACTGCGTTGGGGGAGCAGGTAGGAGATCAAGTGACCAGGTTGCCAGTACCGCATACCCTTCTACGCCGCAGGGCAGATATCCCCTGCAACTAGCCAGGCAGAGTATGCACAGGCCCCAGCAGCCACCTGCCACCCCACCAGCCTGTGAGGACAGGTTTTTATGAAAGCTCCTCATGCTGATGAGGTCCCCTCAGATGGGCTCCATCCTTCGGGATGTGATCAGGGACATGCTACCTCCAGTCCCTCCGCTGGCACCCATAGTCATTCCTCCTATGGCTCAGGTGCCTCAGGCCCCTGTGCAGACCCAGCTGCCCACACTGAGTACTTCGATTCCGGCTCCTCTTCCTCCTACAGTTCTGGCGGTTCCACGCCAACCTCCGGCTCAGGTCTCCACGCCCCAGCCTATGGCTCCCAACACTCCTCCCCTGGCACCAGGCCAGTCCACAGTGGCGCATATTGACACCTCAGACTGTGAAATCCTTATCCATTTAACAAGTCCACGCCCAAGACCTACAGTCAAATGCACCAGCGTTTCGACAAGGGCTGGGCCTTCAGCGGGTTCCGGGGCTTTTAAGAATGTCGGTCCAGACAGCCGGACCGCTCTCACAGTCGGCACAGCCACAAAGAGTACAAGTCGGGGAATTAAGGGCCTTGGGCTTTTTTCAGTCCCACTCCTTAGCCTCAGAGGGAAAAAAGGCGTGACACTCCCCTCCGGGTCCATGTGTCTTCAGTGGGGGGGGGGGGCAGGCATGCCTTCCACGCTCACAATTGGTGCGCAAAGCTCACAGATCCCTGGTTCCGATCAGTAGTGTCCATGGGGTACCACCTACCAGTTCTTACCTCTCCTCCCCTCCCACAGATTGGGACAGCAAGTCTGTTGGCGGAAATTCGATTGCTCATAGAGAACCAGGCAGTGGAAGAAGTCCCAGCCTCAAAGCGAGGTATGGGTTTCTACTCCAGAATTTTTGCCATGCACAAGAACCAGACTGGCCTGAGAGTTGTGTTGGACCTTTCCACCCTGAACCTTTCCCTCCTGCTTCAAAAGTTCAAGATGGTTACCGCAGCGCTTATTGCGGAGACACTGTGCAGGGCAGACTGGATGTGCTCTCTGGATCTGAGGGACGCTTACCTACACGTCCCGATTTGGCAGTCCCATCGTTCCTTCCTGCGGTTCAGGATCAAGGGCTTCCATTTCCAATGTAGGGTTCTACCCTTTGGCCTCAATTTTCCCCCACGTTCTTTACCATGCTTATGAATGCAGTGGCAGCCCTTCCCAGAGCCCAAGGTCACCATGTCTATCCATACCTGGACGACTGGCTCGTCGGCCTGAGATCCCTAGAGGCGGTCCATCATACCTCCTCCACCCTCATGAACACACTACACGACTTGAGATTCTCCATCAATCTCAAGAAATCTCTGCTGGTACCGACACATAGGCTAACGTTCCTGGGCCTCATCTGGGATACGGGATACAAAAGTTTTTGCCTTGAGGACAAGATCACAGCCATCAAGAAGGCCATGGATCATTTTCTCAGCAGAGAGGTGACCTCAGCATGGTGGTACCACCACCTCTTGGGCATCATGCCGGCATGTCTTCTGGCAGTGTCTTGCACAAGACTCAAAATTAGGAGATTACAGCTGCACTTCGCAGCATCATGGAATCAGGAGCGTGGTTCAGTCGGAACTCGTCAGCATTCCTTTGTTCCTACACCTAGTCTGGTGGAGCACAGACTGCAAACGGAGGATAGGCAGGCCATTCCGACATCCAGCTCCGCAGGTGACCATCACCACGCATTCGTCCATGCTGGGCTGGGGAGCGACCCTGGACGGTCTCTTCGTTAACAGGAGGCCCAAATAAATTGGCTAGAGCTGATGGCTATCTGGCTGGCTCTGAAGGCCTTCTTACCTCATCAGCGGCAAAATGATCCTCATTCAGACAGACAACTCCACCAGCATGTACTAGCCTCTCGCAGGCTAACCTCGAGATCATTCAGGGGGCTAGTAGCGATGCAACTAGAAGTCCGTACAAGAGCAAGTGGGCTAGGTTCTGCCACTGGGCTGAAGCTAAGTAGGTTGACCCTCTCACTTGCGCAATGGACGATGTGCTGTCATTCTCAGCACACCTCGCACACTCTGGAGTGCAGATAGACACATGCTGCACCTATCTGGCAGCCATCGGAGCCTTCGGAACTTGGACGTTTTCTCGTCCGCCAATCCGGTGGTTAAAAGGCATATGACAGTGATCACTAGGCTCTACCCGCTCATCAAGCAGCCACAGCCCGTGTGGGACCTCAACATAGTGTTTGGCGCCTTGTGCATGTACCGTTTGAGCCAATGACATCCGCGGACATCAGGCTAGTCTCCATGAAGACATCCCTTTTGGTAGGTCTTGCGTCTGCATGGAATGTCGGCGATATACAAGCTCTGGTGGTGTCTGAGCTATACACTACCTTTCATAAAGACAAGGTGGTCCTCTGAACGCACCCTGCATTCTTACCTAAAGTAGTCTCGCCATTTCACCTAAATGAGGAGATGGTTCTCCCCACTTTCTTTGCAGACGCCAAGGGCGATGCTCAGAGGGTCCTGAACTGTCTAGATGCTAGGCGAGCGCTATGTTTCTATCTGGCTAGGACCAGAAGTTTTCGCAAATCCAAGGCTCCATTTATCACATTTGGGGATCAAGGCCAGGACACAGGCTTCCAAGGCATCCATAGCTAGCTAGATGGATGGTTGCAGCCATTAAGGATGCCTATGAGGGGAAGCACAAGCCTCTTCTGGCAAACGTGCATGCCCACGCTATCGGGGCCAATGCCACGGCGGTTACATTCCAGAGGCACGTTCCATGGCAGGACATAAGCAGGGCGGCCACGTGGGCCACTCCCTCTGCTTTTTCCAAGCACTACTGTTTGGATGCCGGCTGCAGGTCAGATGCGGCATTTGGGCAGGCAGTATTAAGGAACTTTTTTTCTTAAGGGGGGCACCTCTCCTCCCTGGGGCTACATCCAATTGTAATCGCCCATGCAGTATGGAGGCGGCAGGACGTAAGAGTAATTAGAAGTTCCTCACCGTAGTGACTAACCTACTTAGTCCATAGTCCCCTTTCCTCTATACGTCCCACCATCCTCTCCCTTAATAAAACTGGTGTCAATCGACGATGGTAATATTGTCGATGCGTCTATGGGGACGGAGGAGTGGTGCTGGTGGGCGGAGTCCGAGGAGCACATGCTCTCAGGGCTGCACCCGTGCGCACCTTTAAATTTAAAAGGGAAGATTTGTTTTTTTCTGGTGAAAAAGGTTCCTTCTCCGGTCCCTAGGAGGGACGCCCATTCAGTATGGAGGAAACGTGGCTATGGACTAAGTACGTAAGTCACTACGGTGAGTAACTTATAATTTCTTGTAATGGGATACTGTCTTGTTTTTTCATGGACGCCTATATGTCGGGGTCCCTAGATTTCGAACTAACCCCCACGTTGTTCCAGCTAAAAAAAAGCAGTATTGTGTACTACCAAAGAGGTAATCTGCTGTGGTTCAGTGAGTGCTATTTTTGGCTCTATGAACAAGTGAACGATTTAATACAGTTTTACTTACATGATTACTCATTTATTGACTGTGTAGTTACATATTAGATACATGTTGTGTTCGCCGTCAATTTGTTTTGCCACTGAAGGAAATAAGATAATGTCTGGAATAAGGAATAACATAGAATGTAAAATAACAATGTGACAATTTATCTATTTCAACCACTTGTGGACACATTGTATTATACTGATATATTGAATGTGGTGGTTTTGAATTGAATATCATTCACTGCATATTGCTTTTCGATTTCTATGCATACAAACTTTCATTCTAAGATGGCACTTTTAAACCACCCATAGTAGTCGTACTAGCAATGACATAGTCCTATTTTGATACTCATTCATGTTTTTACATCACTCTGCTGTTTTGAAAGAAGTACACCACATGCACAAACACTGTTTAGTTGAACGGGAAGTTAATGCCGGTTCCTGATAGCACACAGGAATAAACTCCAGTGAAGGTAATGAATCTGAGTTTTAAGATTTCCTTTCTACACAATTATTTGTGTTGGTTCTAGAGGATAATTACATTATGAATAATTGTTGTAGGAAATTATATTTATTACCACAAAGAGGTCCCAATTGACCATTGGTACAATGAACTATACTGTCTCTCGATAATTTGTAATTTATCACTATTTGGGTTTAAATGGCAGATAATTTTACTTAATTTGATTTGTTTGATAACGTTTTTACCTTGCCTAAATTAGCAGTTAGAGGCCTCACACGTTGTGAAGAGGTCAGTGATTATACATTACCATTTTTCTTTGAATACTCTTTAGATAAGTGCTTTGATAATTATTACATGCAAAGATATATTTACATTGATTTATAGGAATTAAAAATTGGACCATCCCCTGAAGAATAGTTATTTTCGAAACGCGTTGGGAAAATCAAGAATTATTATATGAAGATGAAAACCTGAAACATGTGGACATTTGGTTTTAAAATTGTGGAATCATATGTAAATTGTATGATTTTTTTTCTCAATATTTGACTAGTTTTTGTTAGTAATATTGAGGGACTAAAGGGTAAAAAAATGTAGACTGTGGTTAGATCTCAGGCTGACACATACTCCTTCTGCATGAGCCTTGACTATCTTATGTTACTCCTTGGAACGAGAGGAGACCCCATTGGTTCCGTCGTTCACTTGCCCTTAAAGGGCCCTGCACTTTATAATACTACTCAATCCCCATAGAACTTCACACATTCTTGCAATTCTGATTTAAAGAGTGGGTTAGTAACAGTTTAACTTGGGGATTCCTTGTCCTCAAAGGCAGTGTCACTCCCCAGTGAGATCCTGCTTGCCCTGCCCCCACGTAGCTATTAAGTGGAATGGCATACATACCCTCCCTAGTTCCAAAAGGGTTGGCTCCCCCTGGGGGAGAAGGGAAGAATTCCCAAGATTCGTCACACTACTTACAGATGACAAGTATGCCTCTGCTTCATCATTTACTTCCAACATCTTTGATGTCAAACAACCATAGCACCTATGTACGAAATTGGGATGCCTATAAAGCTGTGCTGTGCAACATGTAATCTGTTATATTGCTATATAAAGAGGGCCAAAATGATGAGCCCAGCCCCCTTAACTGTCTACAATTTTGTGGCAAGGACTACATTTCGAATGGATTGTCCTCCCATGAATTTCTCATCTTTGATATTCGTATAATCAGTTTTGCTGCTTCAGAGAAAACAAATTCCACAACAGAGGGCGCTGTGCTTGATGTGACGTTGATGTCCCTCGAGGGCTGCTGTAGAGCGTCAACGTCATCCGTAGTACATATAGCTCGAGCCGTGCCCATTGGCTTCAGTTCTGTGTATCTGAAAGCTTGTGCTTCGTGTTTGAAACAGCGCTTCAGTTTTTCGAGATGTCATCTTCTAACCCATCGACACCAAAAATTGGTTTAAAAAAATGCCAGAATTGCAGGAAGATGATGTCCACCACTGATCCCCATCGTGTCTGCCTCTGGTGCCTAGGTTCCGACCATCAGATCGATGAATGTGGGTCCTGCCTGGCTATAACAAGAAAAGCTCTCAAGGATCGATGAGGTAAATTGGCGGTGGGGGAGGAATCTTTGAATGCTGCTTCCAAGAAAAATAAAGATTCTGGGGAGTCTAGGGATTCGTCCCGGTGTTAGTGTCGAAGTCTCGATCTAGGAGTCGGTCGAGAAAATCTTAGTCTTCTTTGAAGAAGGCGAAGAAGAGACGTCACCAATCTCACTCTTCTTCTTTGTCTTCTGATACAGGGGTTATCACTTGTCCATCGAAACATGATTCCGCTAGAAAATGGGAGGCTTTTAGAGCCTCAATGATGCGAATCTTCGAGAATGCGCCCAGACTCCTTTGAAGAAGTCACGCAAAGGACATGCCCTAGCTCATCCTTTGGATGACCTTGGAAGGTCAGAGACTACTAAACGCTCTAAATCCGGTGAGAAATCGTCGATGGTGTCGTCTAGAGAAACCTCTCAGATACCTCACAAGAGGAGCAGGTCAAAAAGCCGATCGGTGCATAAATAGTCAGGTTCCAAACCTTCATAGATGCCAGTTTCGAAGGTTTCGTCGACACTCGTGTCGAAGGTTTTTTCGACACCATTCTTATTGACTCCTTTATCCAAGGATTATTCCCCATTTGGGTTGGCATGTGGGACGAGGAACGCTCCTGGTGAGCTGATTAACCCAGAATCAAAGATGTCTGATCTTTGACTGTCTCCAAACAGCTAGTGGCATAGACACTTCCCCTGAATTGGAGTTTGATAAACCTGACCCAGCTGATCATGCTGACCCAGCTGATCATGCTGATTCAGCATATAAAAATATTATGAATGGGATTGTGGAATTCATGGCTTGGAACAGGAATTTGCCGGCCTACGAACAAGATGACATGACAGATATTCTGAGCCAAGGTCCTCAGAACAATTCTGTACTACCTTTTTAGACAGCCCTTCAACGGAAAGTTATGGCCACCTGGGAAATGCCAGAATCTGGACCTGCAGTAAACAAACATTTTGCCAGAAAATATGGACCACCCTCTGATCTAGACTATTTAACTAAGCTCCCTACCCCTGAAAGCTTAGTGGTCCAAGCAGCTACATCCACTAGACAGTCTGCTTATCTTTCTATTCCCCCGGACAAGGATGATTCTGGCACATTCCAGAAGGCGAGGAATGAGACGGCTTCCTGGCAATTGTGAAAGATGGAAAGTGGGCAATGGGGGCATGCCTCGAGTCAGGACTGGGCACTGCTGTCAGCATCAGCAGGTCCATGGCTTCTAGCACCATGCTACGCAGTTTTGCGTGGCTGAGGAAGTCAGGCTTTCCACAGGATGTGCAGGCCAGGCTACTCAATAAGCCCTTTGACGGCTTGAGGTTGCTCGGCAGCAAGGCAGATGAGTCTGGAGAAGCTGCAGACCTCTAAGGCAGCGGCTAAGTTACTTAGTGCCTCTATACATCAACCTCAACACTCCTACTCCTACTCAGGCTCATGTTCCTGGAGGGGGTCGTCCTTTTCGTTTTTATTCCTCATTTAGAAGAGGACAGGCTAGTCAAAGAGTACAAAGGAAATTCCCTTGTGGTGGATGAGGAAGGGGTGCTAGATCAGCACCAGCTGCGGCAACTGTCCCCTCAGCTGCTACTGCAGCCGCCTCTAAGTCACTCTGAGGTCATGACCCACAAGACCTCGGTGGGAGGCAGATTCTCTCAGCATCTGAATGAATGGTGGGGCATTACGTCAGATGCTTGGGCACTGGAAACAGTAGCCCAAGGTTACTTCCTTCCTTTTCAGAGAAGACCTCAGCACCATCCACCAGGATACAACTTGGTCAAAATTCCGGACACGCTCCTGTTGCAGGAAATTTTAACCTTTCTAGAGAAAGGTTCCCTAGAACATGTACCTGTAGTGGAGAGGAACAAGGGTTGGTATTCCCCCTATTTTCTCATCCCCCAGGAAGGACGGAGGATTGAGACCCATCTTGGACATAAGAAATTTGAACAAATTTCTCAGGAGGGACAAGTTCAAGATGGTTACCCTTTCTCAGATCCTTCAGGCTCTCCAACTCCAAGAATGGTTGGTATCATTGGACCTTCAGGATGCTTACTTTAATGTGTCAATCCATCTCAAGCACAAGAAGTATGTGAGGTGCGGGGTCGGCGGTTCTCACTCTTTCTGCCATACTCTGGGAAAGCCTCGCCTCCCGAGGTGAGAGCTCAATACATTCAGCAGATGGTAACAAAATTCCAGAATGCCCAACATCTTCCGGGCTTTTATTTATTTATTTAGGAGTTGCTCGGCCTCATTGCATCCTGCATTTTCCTGGTGCCAGAAGCCCAATTGAGAAGGACATCCCTTGAATGTGCGCTTATGTCTCGATGGTCCCAATTTTCAGGGAATATATCTGAACACCTGCAAGTTCCCAGCAGAGTTGCTCAAGACCTAGTTTGGTTGCAAAGACGTATTCTCACGGGAGTCTTTTTGGCAACCATGGCCAGAGATAACAGTAGTGACGGACGCCTCACTCATGGAGTGGGGAGCCCACACCAACGATCTGACAGTCAGCGGTTGTTGGTCTCCATCGGAGTCCAAACTGCACATCAACATTTTGGAGCTGAGGACAATCAGACTAGCGCTGAAAGCCTTTATGCCCTCTGCACGGGGAAAGACAACACAGTGGCCATGTACTACCCCAACAAGAGAGGTGTAGAGTCACTACCACTGTGTAGAGAGGCAATGCAGCTCTGGTTCTGGGCAATAAAAGAAGCAATCTCTCTATCAGCAGTTCACCTAGCCGGAGAGAAGAACACAGCGGCGGACACTCTGAGCAGGCAGAGCAGTCTCCCACGAGTGGGAACGAACTCGGGAAGTCCTTCAAGAGATCTTCACCCTTTGGGGAACCCCTCAAGTGGATTTGTTCGCGACCAAGGTCAATCGGAAGTGCGATCATTACAGCTCAAGGGAATTTCCTCCAAGAGGAGCTCTAGGGGACGCGTTCGTAGTGGACTGGGAATTTCCACTCCTGTACGCGTTTCCTCAAGTCCCCGTGATTCCTCACGTAATCCGGACTTTGAGAAAAGTCCGGGAAACCATGATCCTAATCGCTTCGGATTGGGCCAGGAGGACGTGGTACCCAGACCTTCTGGACATGTCCATCTGCCCTCCAATACGTCTTCCAAAAAGAGGATCTTTTCTTGCAAGAGGAAGGTTGGGTTCTCCATCCAGCGGTCAAGACTTCCAGCCTTCACGCATGATTTCTGAGAGGCTGAGATACAAGGATGTGCACCTCCTGGACGACGTAATGGAGATTTTGCTTTCAACCAGAAGGCCAGCAACAAAATCCTTGTATTAGTGTCATTGGAATAAGTTCAGTAACTGGTGCAAGGGTAAGAATGTGGACCCATTCCTATGTGGCACACTTATGGTGCTTTCTTTCTTGTTACTTAGCCAATCTGGGGCTCCAGATTGATACAATAAAAGGATACCTAGCAGCTCTCTGTTCAAGCGCTCTTCTGAAGAAGTATCTTATTTCAAGATACCATTGATTGTTCAATTTTTTGAAGGGTCTCACTAATGTGTACCCTCCAATCCCATTCCATGTCCCTGTTAGGGATTTAAATCTAGTATTAAAATGTCTTACATGCATTCCTTTCGAGCCTTTGCATTCTTGCCTGCTAAGGCTTCTCACATTCAAAACAATCCTACCAGTGGCTATTACATCAGCTCGCAGGGTGAGTGAGTTGTGGGTTCTCTTGCAAAGCCTCCTCGCACTATTTTCCATACAGATAAAGTAACACTTAAAGTCAAACCTTCATTGCTACCCAAGGTAGTCTCTGACTTTCATTTGTCTCAAAAGATTACATTGCCATCTTTTTATCCTCCACCTCATGCAAGTGAGGAGGAGGAAAGACTTCACAGGTGGGACCCAAAAAGGGCTCTTAGCTTTTATATATCTAGACTGGCAAAGTTTCGAAAAAATGACCAACTTTTCACTGGATATACCGGCCACAAATTGTGCCTGGCAGTAACAAAACAGACCTTATCCAGATGGATAATTTTGGCAATTGAAGAGTGTTCCAGAATGGCGGGTAAAGAACCTCCAGATGGGCTAAGAGCTCATTCTACTAGGCATGGCAACTTCTATGGCTCTTCAAAGGGGTGTCCCCGTACAAGGTATTAGTGCAGTGGCCACCTGCTCGTCTCTGCACACATTTGTAAAACATTGTTTAGATTCAACATTATCCCAAGGAGGTCTTTTTGCAAAGGGCGTTCTTCATACGGTCCAAGATTAGGGTCAATTGATACTCCCCGTATTTCGGTGCTGAACTGCACATGTCGGCGGAACAAAGACTGATATGCAAATGGTTATTTCCCATCTGTGAAAGGTACAGTGAGCATAAAGCATATGGCTGCAAACTCTCAAAGTGGTTAAAAGCCACTGAACAGGTTATCTTGAAGTGTTCTTTCGAGAGAGGGGTGCCTGCTACCTTTTTTGTACAATATCATGCTTACTATTCGAGCAAAGTATCAAGATGGGTCCAAACAAAATATGCAAACTAGCTTACCTTCTCAAAAGGAGCAGAGAGAACAGTTATACTGCTACATCCCATCGGCTTTCCTCCATATTTATGGGATAACCTGCCTATGAAGGGCACAGGACCAGATGGTGACTTGCAACAGCGCTTAAAAAAACAGATGAGGTTTTAAGATCCCACCTCAAGAATGAAGACGCCAAGTAAATCCTTTCAGAGCTTTTGATGTATAAGGTAAGGGGCCCTCTGTCACAATGACTCCAGCAACTGCCTATCAGCCTATGGGCAGAGCACTGTATACCCAAGCTTTGAACTTGGAATCTGGAGCCATCACCCAAGCAACCAGGTAAACCTTCTCAGGCTGCTGGAGTAACCAGATAAACAAGATGAAGGAATGTAAACACACATTTGAACACAATGTCCCAGTAATGAGTTACAAGCTTTTATATTCAATATGTACACAACCAAGAAGTGTGCCATAAGCACCTCCCTTCCACACATTCTAATTACTTATGCCATGCATATTATGGGCTTCTTGCCGCCATGCTCTTAATCCAAGTCCTGCCATCTTCCAACTGCACTGCATCTCTGAACACCCTTCTCACTTGTAGTGTACCTGTACATGTGCTTGCTCCCTTAAACACCCCACAAGGCCTTCGAACCCACACCCTATAACCTTCCTCAACTCTGAGACGTGCTTTCTTTTCACTATCGCACTTTCTTTTGTTTTTTCATTCCTGACCATCACACGTTCCCCAAGTGCTTCCTTGTCCTCAGCTACAAATTATATTCTTCTGAGCCAGGGAGGGCATACCTGTGGCATGGTGGGACATCCTGTATGATTACAGTCTGTCTTATGCATTCCTTCCAATCTCTACCTTCTCTTACAGCCATCCTAATGCTCTGCATATGAGTCCTGTTAAATCTATCCACCACTGCATTGGTGGAGGGATGAAACAGATTTTGTGTTGCTTTACACCACAATTCTGCATAAATTCTCATCTTCAGTGAACTGCACGCCATTATCTATGAACATCTTCTTTGGAAAACCTTCGCGCTGAAAGACCTCATCTAAAAATTCAACTACCGCCCTCGAATCCGCCTCTTGCACCATCTTAATCTCGACCCATTTAGAGATTAAATCTACCAACACAAAAATTAATTTCTTCACCCATCTCCAGAACACTGGTCCCAAAATTTCGAACGCTACAAACTCCCACGATAATTCTGGAACATCTGGCTGCTTAAGAGGATGTATATGCGTTTTAAACACCTTATCTGGGACAGACACTCACTGCAGATCTTAACTAGCTCCTCAACTTCAGTCTAAACTAGGCCACCAATAGTCTGACCTGAGCCGCCCCTTTGTCTTTACTATCCCCAAATGTGCACTGCTTGCCTGTTCTAAAAGTAGTTTTCTCACCGCTGACAGTGGAACAATGCAGCCTGAACGTAATAAAAACACTCCAACACTCAAATCATCTTTAGCCCGATGAAACACACCAAAACCTAACTTAATGTTCCAGCCACCCCAGTTAGACATTACCAAGTCTTTCACAGTTTGTAATTCTGTATCGGCTCTACTGGATGTTTCCCCATTCCTCTTTAGTTATGGCACCCTCACATACTAAAATAAACCTCCTGTGCAGATTCAACCTCTTCATCTGTTTCCACCACTGAAGTGGTACCAGTCCCACTCCAGGAGAGGTAATCTGCAATGATGTTTTCCTTACGGCACATTGAAATCGTGCCCCTACAACAAAGTCACCCATTTAATAATCCTGGATATGCCGTCAAGGCCCTTGGATGTAAAAACAGCAACCAATGGATTGTGGTCATCCAATACCACAAACCTCCTGCCCCATGTAAAAGCTTGTCATTTCTTTATTGCCCTCATGGCCCATAATGCTTTCTTTTTCGATCACAGAAGAACGAGGCTCTGCCCCTATGAGAACCCTTGACGCAAAAGCAATTATCCTCTCCACACTTTTATATTCTTTTGTTGCAGTACTCCTCCCAACCCAGTCGAGCTAGTATCAGTCATGGTAAATTCTTCAATGTTGGTATCAAAAAGCACAAGTATGGGCGCCTTAGAAATCGGTTCCTTGATGTACCTAAATTCTTACTCGCAACCCTCAGTCCAATCAAACACAGCATCCTTCTTGCACAATGCCATGATGTTAACACAACAATCTGAAAACTTTCTTACAAACTTAGAATAATATTCTACCACCCCCAGGAAAGCTACAACTCCTTGCTTATCCTTGAGAGCTTCCAACTTTTGAAGGACTGTGACCAAACTCTCTTTTGGACATATATCCTTACCTGTTAGTTTGTCCCAAGTAATCTATCTCTGACACTCTAAATTTACATGTTATTTTGAAGTGTGAGAACCACATCGCGTAACTTTTCTAATTCCAAACAGTTAATCATGAGCTTTTTCATCTATACCCGTGACCAAAATGTCATCCTGATGGACAATTCTTACATTTTTCCTGAATGGCATTCATTTCACATTGAAAAAGTTGCCGCTGAAATCGGGCCGAAGGGCATAGTCTTGAACCTGAATGTCTCGTCATGTGTGGTAAACGTTGTGCGCTCTCGGGATTCAGCATGCAAAACCACCCAATGATAGGCTGAGGCAAGATCCTGTGTGGTAGAAACCTTGGCTCCTGCTATGACACTCAACAATTCACCAATGGGAACCTATCCACAGCCACACATTTATTTAGTGCTCTGTGGTCCACACACACTGCTCCACAGCATTTTCTCACCACCACCACTGTAGAGCATCATTCCGAGGTCACTACAGGTTCTATATCTTCTGTCACCAATCTTTTAATTTCTCTTAATGCCTCCTCACGCACTGCTAGCGGCACACACGAGCTTGGTTTCCCCTCCAATTTTAACTTGTGCACATATCCTCTCAGCAATCCAATGTTTCACTGAACATCTCATACCACCTATCTTCTGGCCTGTTGCCACCTGTCCTTGATGCTTTTGGTATGCTTCCCAGAATTTTCGGTTCAATAATTATATCCATATGTGATTGTTGATACCATCTTAATAAACATCCCCCATTTACTGACACGTACACCTTAGCTTTAGTGCGTCTATTCCACCACTCTAATGTGGCCAAAAAACAACCAATGTTTCCTATTTGTACACCTCGATAGGCACTTACTATTATGTTGGGAGGCATCAGACTGGTGTTGCTAAATTTCATCTGCCACAAATCTCGGTTTATAATAGAACCAAAGTCAATTAACATGTGCACACCAATGCCATTCACCAAAATCACTCGATGAGGTTCTTGTTGAAACCTCTTGCAGGCCCAACCTCACTTAAAAGATCCAAAATTGCCCAAACGATCATCCTCTGAAGCTGATTCTTCCACAACATCACACTCCCCCAAGTCATTCATAGGCAATCCTAGGAAATGCATAAGCAGAGCTCTCTGGCACTTGATGCTGAAGCTGGACCATGGAACGCTAAGGCATAGTCCTGGAAATCCTTCTTCCAGGTGCCCCACTGAACAGATGGGTCCCCAGAAGTTGGTAGAAACTGTGGCAGTAAATTGCTCCATGTTTTTAAATTGTCAGAACAATAACAGCTAGTCCAGTAATGACAAACAATACAATATACCTGCGTGGGATTGCTTCCAGTAGTCCTAAACGTGGTTCCAAAGCTGCCCAGAATATAAAATCAAAATGAGTACTGTGGCGAGGAAGAGATGCACATCAGTCCCAGTAATCCTCATGTGTCTGACATAATCCGGAAGCCAAAGTTATCTGTTTTTGCTGTTCGCATGGGACCTCAGGATGTCGAGGGTCCTTTCCTTTAACATCACAGATGCGAATGACCGAGGCTCCGAAGATGAGCAGGAAAGGCTTTTTCTCTTTCATGTAAGCACCGGTAGTCCGCTCCTGCAATTCCAGCACAGCGGATACACTCCTAAAGCCACAGCCAACGCTAATAATGAACCTACGTAGCACCCAGTCACTGAAAAGATCCGGAACCGAAGGGAATAAGGCGTCTCTCCATGCCTACAAAAGGGAGCATATGAGATGGTCTATGCAGCGTACTGAGTCACCGGTCTCTCCAGAGACGTGGCAGCAAGGAAGCAGACGGAAAGTAGGCAGGATGGCCCCAGGGCCCAGCAACTTGTCGGCAAAATCTGTAAGATCCCGTCTCAGGAATGACGACCCAAAGCAAGACTCTTATTGAGATCTAAGATAAGAGGCCCTCCTCCACAATGGCTTCAGCAACTGCCTCTCGGCCTATGCGCAAAGCACTTTATACCCAATCTTGGAACTTGGAATCCAGGAGCCATCACCCATGCAACCAGAATCCATCTAGATTTGAATTTACCATCGGGCTCCTAATATCGTTGCACCTTGAACTTTTTTGTTTTGAATCTTGATTTGGAAATTGTAATTGCTGTGCAGAACACATTCCTGATGAACTGTTGTATTGTTATTACAAGCACTGTTCAAGCATTTCTAATAAACATGGTGTGCTTTCTCCAACTTGCCTGCTTTGGAGTACGCTATCGGGGTGGGAAACTACATTTCTCATCTGCCCGAGCTTCTATATTTTAAGACCAGGCGCACCAAGCACAAGCCGGTCTTCACCGGTCATTTTCCGGCTTAGGCGGCTTGCCAGAAAACTCTGCTTTTCTATATTGCGGCAGTCAGTGTAATTTGGACAGATTCTTTCTTTACTCTGGGTGCTTCCAGCCTTTAGAAATATCCCAAAACTTGCACTGGCAAAAAAAGACTAACATATCGGGTATAAATGGCTTGGCCAACATAGACTCGGCATCACTTAAGCCGCAAACACACGCAGGCTTGAAGCCCCAAACTAATTCTGAACACACCAAAGAAGTATGCCCGTCATATGGCAACTCGCAAATCAGTGATTGCCCTAATAACTTGATTGCCTGGACATAATTGCTTTACTCAAAACTAGGTAACTAAGTAAACACGCTCTAGATATTTATGACTATCTAACTCATCATGACTTCGATATTGTGTGTCTAACTGTCATGGCCACCTCGGTGGTTGGAGGTTTGGGACCATTAGTGCAGGCTAGAAGGTTTTCTGTGAACAGATATGTGTAGGCTAGATGGTTATTAGCCTGGCGTGCTAGGCATGCTTCATGTTCATTAGAATCAGAACCGCAGTGGGACCCATAGGGACTCAAATGTTAGAGGGGTTCCCTTAAGATGGCTGCCTCATGGGTTGCAGACTGAATATCATGAGAGAACTAGTAGTTGGGTGTGGTGGACTATTTAGGCCCAGCCCATGCCTTAGCACATGCTTAGCGTTGGTCCTGTTGACAGCGGCACAAAGCTTACTGGCGCTCGGTTCCACAGACCAGCAAAGTAAGAGAAAATCCATGTTATAAACGAGTTATCCGAAAAGTTCACAGACCACAGATTCAACGTACCTGACCTGATCTCCATAGCAGCTGTCTTCAGTAGAGAAGCTCAGTTGCGAGTTCCTCACCTCAGACCTACGACTTACTTCGTCAGCCGCAGCCATATTCCGCTGAGCTTCCGAACTCCGATACTCAGACAATCTGAAAATACAAGGTACAGAGTTATAAGAGGCATTTAAAAACAAAGACTGCGCAAGAAAACAAATTGCGCGCTTAAACTCACCTCAGACATTTTACAAACCTCTGAGTTTTTAAGCGCTGGGCCATTCGTGAACTCCAGCAGCAACACTACATAGTCTTGTTGCACCGCTCGCCATTCAATTATGCGCGCAGACTTACCTCGAACAATACGTCACTGGTGTTCCGAAAACGTTTCCTTTGGGAGGTTTTTTTTCTTCAACTTGTAAGCAAGAGAGATTGAACATGAATTCAGAGACTACAATCTTCCCATTGACCACACCAAGGTTTAATATCAAGATACTTACCATCTCAAGGCTCTTCTAAGTTCTTCAGCAAAAGGTGCACTTCATCTTGTTACAGCCTCATTACCAACGCGCCCCCACGTGACAGCAGGACAGAGAGCGCCCTAACTAAAACTCACAAGTATGAAGAAGGGAAAGGGGTGTTCGGTTCACAGTAAAGAAGCACAATACAGTGGGAAGGGGCCATAGATCTTTGACCCACATTTAGAATCATTCCTTGTTCCTTTTTTCTCTCTTAAATACAGAGGGGTACCTTCTCCAGCACAGTACCATCCAAAGTACCTAGCAAACCTACGATCCTGCAGAGCGAAGGTAAGCGTTACACTAACCAAATCATGGTTGATAAAGCCAAGTGGTTCCATTGATTGACAATCCCTGTGGGATATTTTTTATCATTTGTAAAAACTGTGCTCCGTGTCCTGGAGTAGCAGCGGTTAAAAAATTATTCCAGTTCTTTGAAAGCTCAAGTATATGTGATAAATGTGAGATTCTCAACCTGAAACATACACCTACCCCCTGCAGCTGTCTCACCCTCATAATTTATTGACCCCTTGGCTAGATGGTTAATTTTAACAAGGACTTTATTCAGCTATTAAAAACAACTAATGGCCCCAACTGCTCCGCCTTATTAGTGGGTGATATTAATCGATGGCTTTATAATCCCAGGGACAAGGAAGCAGCTGCCTTGGAAAAAGCACCGAAAGAGATTGATTTTAAGGTTGAGAATAACAAACCTACTGCCAAATCCGGTAACATCTTGAATTGGGTGATCTCGAGAAATCTGAACGTTGAAATAAAAAAAAAAAACCTCTCCATGCATATGGTCTGACCACATATTTAATTTCACAATCCAATTAAGATAGCCCTAAAAATCCACCAAATCCTGTCAAAATGGTTCATAGCCGCAATTTCAAAAAGATCAAATGCCTCCTGCAGACCTGTATTGACGACATTGTGTCTACCACAACTCTGACCCTCTGGAATTCCTAGTGGGGGGGACATACAATAATTCTCTGACAGGAATGCTGGATAAAATGGATCCTTTTTAAGAACAAACTGTGAGGGAAAACACAACCATAAAAAATGGTTTACTAACTGGCCACCAGGGGGCGCACGGATGGACATCGCCTCCGTGTGAGCTCTGTCCTGTGGTTCCTAAAAGCGGACTGAGTCCCTACCACAGGACCCCCTGTAAAGGAAACTGGGCGAAACGGATGGCAGACGCTGACCCCAACATAGTGTAAACTAAATCTGACCTAAATCGGACACGGAATAGCTGAGAAAAGCCTTCTGTTTCGATTTTATTTTATTTATAAAGCGCAAAAAACCAGGCCCAGGGGCAACCGGGCGCATACTCTTAAACATGTTACAAAAAGCAGCAGTTACAGAAGTTACAAAAATATACAGCATATATACATGTACATACTCTTAAACATGTTACAAAAAGCAGTAGTTACAGTGAGTTACAAAAATATACAGCATATATACATGTACCGAAGGGTCCCATTAACAGCGTATAATAAAGGGACAGAGCAGAGAGAAAATGTATATTCAGTCCTGTACCCCACATGGAGTCTGGACTGTGTCAAGGTCTCATGAGTCTTGGGAGAGCAGCCATGTTTTAGCATTGTTCTTGAAGGAGTGGAATGATGGTTCAATTCTGATAGGTGTGGGCAAGGTGTTCCAGAGTTTGGAGGCCAGGACGGGGAAGCTCACCCCACCAGCTTTTTGGAGTTTGCATCTAGGCACGATGAGGCTGTGAGTTTGGGCTGCTCTGGTAGGTCGAGTGGAGGTGTGGCGTGCGGTTCGAGCAGACAAGTAAGGTGGGGCGTTGTTGCTCAAACATTTGTGAGTCAAAGCTAGGGTTTTCAGGGCAATTCTCTGTTTTACCGGGAGCCAGCAGCGTAAGTCCGATCTGACGGAGGAGATGAGAGCATCTCGGGATGTTTAAGGCTGCCCTTAAGGCATTATTTTGTACAGTTTGTAACTTATTAAGGTTAGACTGGCTGATCCCTAGGTAGAGAGCACTACAGTAGTCGATTTTGGCCATAACAAGAGTTCTGGCGAGTGTGATACAGTTGGTGGAATTTAGGAAGGGTCTACAGGCAGTGATAAGTTTGCAGGTATAGGCCGAAGCTGACCTAACTGCATTTATTTGTCTGTTCAGAGAAAGCGAGGAGTCAAGATAGATCCCTAGCGTCTTAGTATCTTTGGAGACTTTAATGTCATTGCTGTCAATAATGAAGGACTTGTAGGTTTGGTCTAGTTTGTTGAGCCGATGATTTGATCCTAAAAGTAAGAGCTCAGTCTTATCATCGTTAAGGCAAAGTTCGTGCTGTGCCATCCAGGCCTGGATGACCGAGTAAACATCGTTAAGGGCTTTGGTGTCAGCTGTGTAGTCTCCTGTGATAGAGATGAGTATCTGGGTGTCGTCTGCGTAGTTAGTGTAGGAGACACCCAGATAGTCAAGCACATCGAAGAGGGGCTTGGTGAATACGTTATACAACGTAGGGGATACACACGAGCCTTGAGGAACGCCACAGTGAATAGGGGAGGGATCCGCTGATGCCAGCGGTGAGAAGACCCTCATGGATCTATTGCTCAGGAATGAGTGGATCCAGGCATTGGCAGAGTCGGAGAAGTGGGCTACGGATTTGAGATGCTGGCAGAGTATTTGGTGGTTGACCAGATCAAAAGCCGCGGAACGATCGAGGAGAAGGAGAAGAGGTAGCTTCCCATTGTCCTTCAGTGACTCCATCTGAGTTTTCAAGTCGATCAAAGCTGACTCCGTGCCATGTTTAGGGCGGAACCCTGATTGTCTTAAGCCCAGGAGATTGTTTAGTTAGAGGTAATCCTGAATCTGCAGGTAGGCTGCGCGGTCCAGGATCTTGAGCAGGAATGGGACTGTAGTGATGGGTCTGAAGTTAGTTGGGATATTAGGGTCAAGGGAGGGTTTTTTGAGGAGTGGGATAACCCATGCATCCTTAAGGTTGTCGGGGGACAATACCCGTCTTGAAAGAAGCATTTATGAATGCTGTAATGAACGGGGCTAGCTCATGAGATGCTTCCTTGATAATAGGTGCTGGGCAGGGGTCGCCTTGGCAATTGGAAGGTTTTAAATTGTTTGTGATATTTTCTACTTCGAGAGTAGTGAGTGGGGAGAAGGAGAAAGGTTTATGCGGATAGGTTAAATGTGTATTAAGTGTAGGTGTGGTCGGTGGTTGGTCAAGCTGTAGGGATTACTGTTTGTCCCTGATTTTAGATTGGAGGGTAGCAATTTTACGCAGGAGTGCTGACTGAATATTGGTGCACCAAGTGGTGTCTTTGGAGCAAGAGTCAGAGGGGGCTGCAGGTGTCTCGAGTTGCTTAAGGATATTAAAGAGTTCCTTAGTATTGGACTGGGCTGACATAATGCGGTTATTATAAGAATCTTTTTTTGCCTGGAGTACAGCTTCTTTATAGTTAAGGGTGGCTATCAGAAGACTGTGTTTGTGGGCGTCGGAGTGGTTACTTCTCCAGCGTGACTCTGCTGTGCGTTTCTCTTTGCGTAACACTCTAAACTGGGGAGTAAACCACGAGTTAAGGTGTGCTCGTTGTTTGGGTTTCCTCAGTTTGAGCGGGGCGATAGAGTTGATGGCTGCAAACAGTGACTGGTTATACATGTCGGCTAGGTTGGTGGGGTCTGAGCAAGTGTCAGGAGCGTTATTTAGTGTGGGAAGGATAAGGGGGAGTAGTTTTTCTGTCGTAATGTTCTTTTTATTTCTAGTGAGGGTGGCTGGGGCAACTAAAGGCCTGGGTGGTGGTGCTGCTTCGATGCTGAAAGTGATGACATGGTGGTCAGACCACAAGCAAGGGGCGTTGGAGATTACGCTAATATTGCAATTGGTGTCACTAAGCCAGTCAAGGGACCGCCCTTTAATGTGGGTGGGTTCCTGTATGTGGTGAGTGAAACCTAAATCTGTTAAGGTATTAACTAGGTCGAGGGCCGCAGGATCATTAGGGTCTTGGTGTCCTAGATTGACATCGCCAAGAATGATGGTTTGGGAGTTGGATTTAGCATTGTTGAGTACTAACGTAGAGATATCATCCACAAAGGATGTGGGAGGACCAGGGGGTCTGTATATTAGGTGGATGGTAGCCGTTTGGTTAGCTGAGAGTCCGAGCTTGACAGAGAGTAACTCTGCAGTTTCCACCTTAGTGCTTGGGATGGTTGTAAGTCCTAATGAGTTTCTAGCGATTAAAGCAATTCATCCACCTCTCGAGGTGCGTTCACATCTGATGGAGTAATCGGTGGGGATGGCCAATGAGTGCCGGGCCGGAAGCCGCATGCAGCCAGGTCTCGGAGATGGCGATGAAGTCGGGTTCCTGGGTTTTGATAAGATCAGCAATGTCTATAGCGTGCGCATCTAGGGATCTTGCGTTAATCAGGGCAGCTTTAATTAAACCAACGTTGCTTGATGAAGCTGTGATGGTTTGAGGGTGATGGGGCGTGGGTGAGGTGGCCGTTTGTGGAGGCGGGCTGTGCGTATGAGTTTTGAGGTATGGGCTCAGGTACATGGGGTGTCCCTTCTTACCCATAAGTCTAGATCCTAATCTTAGGTTTCTAAGAGTGACAGGACATGGTTGGGTGAGGGTTTTTTGGCGAAATGGTTGAGCCATAGGACCGGATAGTTGAGTTAGATGTGGTATTGAGGTGCAGTACTTTGGTAGTTATCAGGAGATCTGTGAGAGGTGGCCATGGATGAGGTGTGCAAGGAGCTAGGTGCAGCTAGGTTGGGAGGTGGTAGGTGTGACGACCTGGTAATTGACCACACTGAGAGTAGTACTTGTAATGCGGAGAGCAGTGACCTTGGGGAGGACCAGCGTGGTAGCATGTTACCGAGATTAGAGTGGAAGGGCCGCCGGGTCTGTGAGGCAGTTATAGGTAAGTGTTACAGGCATTATTTGGCTAGGCAGTGCGTGCTCTGTACGAGCAATGCAGGCTAATGAGTTTAAGACAGGTTAAGTCTACTTATTCAGAGTCAAGCAATGGGGGTGCATCAGATCAGGGTACACAGGCAAAGCAAATACCAAAGCCTGCATATACATTAGCATGTTAGGCAGGGAACAATGCAGAATGCAAGAAGCGTGATCTAATTGTAACGGTGCCACAATTCAGGCAGAGAAGACATTCTAGTGTTGGCAGCAAGTATTCGCAGATCAGATAAATGTCAAGTTGAAAGGCACGGCAGAGTAAGGCAGGTACCTTGGAGTTAGCTTAGATCATGTGGACATGTCTTATGCGGAGCGGTGCAGGCATAGATCAAGGTGTGGCGCAGCAAATTAGGAAATACACAATGAGCGTATCAGACAGGCAGAGTAGCATATATCATGGAGCTAACAAGTGGGTCCACGTTGCGGTTCTGTGCAAGAGCTCAATCATTTCAAAAGCGAGCTTGGGGTTGGCAGCATAGTAATTTCAAGGCAAGCACAGGCGAACAGAGCCACAAATGAAACCGGTGCCGTGGTCATGCAATGGGAAGGTATGGGCTGGGCGGCAATGAGAACAGACATAGGCAATGCAAGCAAATAAGGCACTGAAATGGTGCGATCACTTGGTGGTAAGCAACCGCAAATAGGTAGCGACTAGGGGCTTAAATATGGAGTCGGCTCAGTTGGTTAAAGTCAGGACGCTCGTAATAGATGTGCAGAATTAGTACAGAGGTGTGCATGGAGCATGTTGCTACAACTCGTCAAGTGGCGTATGTGATTATATAAGCATAGTAAAGGCATCATCAACATCAGGATAGATAGTATGTCAGCTAGTTCAACAGGCAAGATAAATGCTTGTAGGGCAGTAGGCACAGAGCGGACAACATATAGCTATACTAGGTAACAAGCTTGTGGGAATAAGCATAGCATTCGGAAGCGCTGAAATAGTTGAGAATGTTACTAGTCTTACTTTCAGGATGAGAGCGCTAGTCCATAGGTTCACGAGGAGGAGAGTCAGCTGTGTAACCACAAGCAGGGATTAGTGCGAGGTGAAAAAGGGCATAGTGTCCAGGCGAACGGTGAGTAAGGCTGAGGACAGGCTAGGACAGGAGTCGGCCTTGTTTCACTGGGCCTTGGTGAGAGTGGGCCGGCTTCGCCTGCTGGGTCCCGATTGGTAGCTGAAGAAGGGTCACCAGCCAATCGGGACTCAGCAGCGTCTGCTGGGTGGATTAGGCAGTGGATCCCTCAAATGGGTGGCGGGTGGCCATCTTTGAGTGTGCTGGGCTCCACATGGTGAGGGATGGTGGAAGCATGCACACGGTCGCAATTTTGGCCGGAAACACAGCGCCAAAGCAGATTTCAGTTGCAGGGACAGCAAGGGCATCTGGGCATCGTAGCTGGGATATTGTGATGCGGAGAATCCGTTTTGCACAATTTGGAGGTGCACTTACCGGAAAAGGTTGTAAAATTCGGGGTGCCTTCCCTTTGGTAGACCACTGCTCCTGCAGGGTCACGGGAGCTCCTGCTCCACTGAAGAGGAAGGGGGGAATGGTGTAGCGGCTGGGACAGGCTAGGACAGGGCGAACTTTCCACGAGCGAAACTACGGGCCTGCACCACAAAGGATACAAGTGTTGCCGGCTGCCCACCGACCGGAAGCGGAAGCTCTGTGAGCCGGTCGCAGGAAGGGGAACCCCTCCATAAAGACACCTTCTTGATCCTCATACCCCACCTGCGAGTATCTCAGATGCCTGCCACACCCCCCCCCCAGTCGCCAACGCAGGGTTTGCCGGGAGGCACACAGCGGCAGCATCGAGGGGTGCGGACGGCGCGGCGGAGAGCCGCTGAATGCTGCATAATTGACTGCAATACTAGAAAGACTTTTGCTCTTCTGTCCTCCACGATGCATTTCGTGCCCCCCCTGATAATTATCGGGGAAGACCCTGGTGGTCCGCAAAAGGTGCTCCTCTGATTGGACTTCTATGAAACCCAGGACGCCCATCCGCCCTGTGAACAGAAAGAGAAAAGCGCTGGCCGGTGCTCGCTCCTGTGTGGCTCCGACTCCGGCATCCTCGACTGCCTCATTCATACTGGGCGATCCCGCACTATATAATGACTCACGCAAAGGAACCTTCCACAACGTGGTCCTACTGAGTCGCGCTTTGTAAGAGGAAGACTGGCCCACGAACCCATGGCACCTGACCTGGACTTAAAGGAAAAAGGTAGGGCTGCGAAGAGTGACTGAGAGCAGTCACCCTCTCTTGCCCCATATTCCTACTCCCCAAGCAAGCTTTGGTTTCCCAGCGAACCCAGAGGCTGTGTGAGTGAATCTTTGTGCTGGCAGCCTGCCGAAGCTCACTGACTGCAGGTCAAAGGGGAAAGTTGGAGTGACCCACTTAGTGCACACAAACCCTTAACGACGGACGTGCACGGCGGGCGGCTGGGCCCCTCAGCGCGTGCACAGCCCAAAGTGGAGCCCATTAGAATCTACAAGAAAAGTGTGCCATTGTCTTGGTTGACACGTGGTGCAGATGCCCCTGAGCCAGTCGGACGTTAAGTTATTTGAAGCTGCTCCCCACATATATCATATCTAACTTATCTCGCTCCCTACTCCTGGAAACACTCTGAAGGACACCCGAATAGTTGGCGGAAGAAGTGAACCCGAGAAAATGAGCTAGTACTTTTACACGAGCCACATCAGTAGCTCACTCATACAGAAGCTTGGCCCTGGAGCAGTCGAGGTGCGGGGTGAAGTGTGCTCCCCATAATAGCTCTTAACGGAACACAGGTCCCTGAAGCACAAGATTGCCTGATCAACGCTAACTAGAGGGTACAACTCAAACTTGGAAGCTGGGAAAGGAAGTGTACCGAATGAAAAGTCAAATGATACGCATGAACTGTAGGTGTTAAAACGCTTTCCTGGAACCATCCTGAAACCACTTGATGCAGATCTTTTGACCTCTATAAACACAGCAGCTGTTCAGCGAAAGGGTTCGCCCTCCAGGCCATACTAGGCGAATAGAGATCCGCATTAAGAATAGTATGCAAATATTCAGTCCCGGAGAGTGCACCCATCCCTCAGTGCGGTGGCCGCCCCAGAGTGGCCATTGTCACGCGCAGGCTAAGCAGATCCCCCTCAGACACTACAAACCCCAGTACTTGATAAGTACTCGCCTACCCCGATATTGGGATCATATCAAGGCTCTCCTGAGACCACGCCCCTCATCCTCATATGATAGTCCTATTCTCCCCTGAAGGGTTGGGCCCCCAAAAATCGGGCGTGTGCCCTCCTTCGGCTGACGAGCTCTATTGCTCATTCTCGTTGGACTCAGGAAGCCCTTCATAAATGTCGAACTCTGCAAATACTCAGAGGATCTACAGACAACCCCTCTAGGTGGCATTAATAAACTCTTCCTACCACCTCCTTGGTATTGAAAACCTATGGTCCTTATTTATTCCTTGTTGCAGAGCGTGGAACAACTCCTCTTGCCAACAAGCAGTTGAACTAGAAGGGCAGAGGAAGAGTTGCCCCTCCTGGAGACACGTGAAGATGGTGGAGACTGAGCGGAAGCGAGACAGAGTGGACAAAAATGGCATCTCCAAGGGCCAATGATGAGACGGGTCAAGGACGTTCCGAGAGGCAACATTTCACCTGATGGGGACAACTGAGTCCAGCAGATACTTCAATCGATCTCCTAAAGTTTATTACCGCTCATACCAGAAGTGTGGTTGAGATATTTGATGGGTCCTTATTGGCCCAGACCCGGCACGGGCGGAACCTCATTTGTCTGAACGCTCTTTACTGAAGAAAGGTGCTTTACTGTGAGTGAACTTGTCTGAGAGTTGAGTTTTCAAATATTCTTCTAACAGTTGTTTGAATTGAGATGGTGGGGGGGGCGTGAAAGTGGGGCTTAAACGTTATTGAAGATGTTCTGAGATGGGACCGTGAGGTAACGGTCTCCACTGGTGGTCAGACACTGAATCAGTGCCCTCAACTGATCTTGTTCGGATGCCACCAACAGGAAATGGTGTATGGGGGCGGATGGAGGGAGAGGGTGAGCGGGAAGGGGGTGAGTTAGGATCACTAAGACACGATTTGGTCCTCACGTGGTTGGTTAATGAGAGTTCTCGTAAGGGCCTAAAGGTGCAGGGCCTCCTCAAGGTAGGAACGCTAAATGTCTCGATACGTGTTATTACGAATGGCAGTTAACACAGACCAACAGAAGGGAGTCCACCTTAAGGTTGGAACATCGAATGTCAAAGGTCTTAATTCCCCAACCAAGAGATCCTTAGTACACCACGAATTCTGCAGGTCGAAACTTGATGTCCTCCTCTTATAAGAAGCGAAATGCGCCAGAGGGGAAGAACGGAGACTCCTAGGGGTATGAACAGGGTCCGAATTTTGGGGTTCTGGGCCTCTAAGAAAAGGGGGAGTAGGAATAATCAGAAAAGAGCTGGACTTCACGACCACCAAGACATGGCTAGACGTAGAGGGGCATGATTTGCTGGTAGCAGGCTCTATAGGAAAAGTGAACATTACATTTGCCATGGTATACACTGCCCCCACACCCCAACTCAGGACAATCTAGATTCCTGACTAAAACATGCCCCAAAATCATGTTAGAGGCCACCGGTCATGTCCCCCTTGGATGTGACCTTAATTTATGGGTAGATCCCTGCTTGGACAGGAAATCTGGTAACCCCGACACAAGAGAACCAGCTGAGGGAGGCTGCACTGAAGTTGCGAATATGTTCAATATATACAGATTGCGGGACATATGGCGGGAGCTTCATCATGACGGGCAGGGGTATACCTTTTACTCTGCCCCCCATAATACGTTCACCAGAATCGATTATGTATATTTATTGTAGGAATTATATAATGCCGCAATACGATCAGATTGTCCCGGTTAACTGATCGGATCATGGCATGGTCACAACCGACATTAACTGGGAAAACTTATCTACGAAGTGGGGGGCCGATGTCGATGTAACAAAACTCTCTGGAAAGATCCTATCTTTAAAACAGATGGAAAATGAAATTACTGAATAGTTCAAGATAAACAATACTGGGGAGATTTCCAAATTAACAGTGTGGGAAGCGGGGAAAGCGACTTGGCGCAGAATCCCGATTAGAGAGGGCGCAAGTAAAAAAGAGAAATCTGGTTGAAAATAAACTCGGGAATGAGATTTTTCTTTTGGAAGAGGCAGCAAGGAGTGAGGAGAGTGGGAGCGAAGGTAAGATCTTAGAGGTGAAAAGGAAAAGGGAAGAGTTAAGTCTCCTGGAACACGGACTGATATCCCGTAAATTACAGCTACTGAGACAGAAGTTCATTGAAAAAGGAGATAAGGCTGATGCTCTGTTGGCAGCCAGGTTACGCGGCCAAAGAGCTGAGCTGAGGGTTTTGGAAATGAAGAACCAAGAGAATTCCCAGATTGCTACAAATGCGGAAATCCCTGAAGCCTTCGCCAAATTCTATGAGGCATTATACAGATCGGAGGTTCAGATCGCCTTAGTGGGAACTGATGATTACTTGTCCTCTGTTAAAATGCCAACACTTTCGTTGATGAATCCCTTGGCTTGGAGGCCCCGATAACGGAAGAAGTCAAAAACGCGATTAAGAGTCTGTCACTGGGCAAGGCTCCCGGAGAAGACGGCTACACTGCTGGATTCTATAAATCCTTTCTCCCCTCCCTCCTCCCTTTCATGGTGGAACTCTTCAATGAGATTCTCGATATTGGGAGAGCCCCGGACTCCTTCGTTAGAGCTCTTTTCTCGGTAATTCCCAAAGAGGGGAAGGATCCTAAGCAATGTGGCTCACACCGCACCATATCATTGTTAAATGTGGATGCCAAGATCTATACTAGAATCCTTGATGCCCGACTGGAAATATTCATGCCATGCCTAATACATGCTGATCAGGTTGCTTTTATACTGGGTAGACAAGGAGCTGACACATGAGGAAAATCCTACACTTGATTAACGCATCCCAAAAAATGACCAATGATCCTGCCCTCCTGTCGGTTGACGCAGAGAAGGCCTTCGATAGGGTTGAATGGGGCTTCGTGATGGCGGTCCTCTGCAAAGTGAGAATAGGCCCGAAATTCAGGGGAGGGATTCAGGCAATATATACATCCCCTAAAGCCTCTGTCTTTGTAAATGGAGAATATTCCCGCTGGTTTGAGCTAGGAAGGGAAACGCGACAGGGATGTCCACTCTCGGCCATACTCTTTTCCCTCTCATTAGAACCCTTTGCCAAGAAATTAAGGGATGATCAGGTGGAAGGACTGCGACTAGGAGCAACTGAATATAAGGTAGCTCTGTACGCAGATGACCTACTTCTGCACGTTTCAAACCCCACATCCTCTATACCTTAAGCAATTTGACTAATCAAAGAATATGGAAATCTCACAGGTTTAAAAATTAAGGAGGCCAAGTTGATTTTATTACCCCTGCATGAAACTACAAAGGCAGACGTGGATAGACTTTCCCCGCTAGGCCTAGTGGAAAATGTTACATTTAAATATTTGGGCATACAGGTCACGAGGGATATCAAAAAACTCTACGAAGCCAATTGGCCTCCCCACGCCCCTCCCCCCCTAAGGTTTCATGCTGATATCGCCAAGTGGGAAAAACTGACAATATCTTTGTTGGGTAGGCTTAATGCGATCAAAATGGTATGCCTCCCCCACTTTCTATACCCCTTTCAGATGATTCCTATTTGAATGCCGAAGCCTTTCTTTGACGAGGCTAAAAGGACAATTATAGGGTTCCTTTGGCAGGGAAAGAGAGCAAGGGTAGCCTATGACACCTTGGCACTACCTAAAGATATGGATGGGATGGGGCTGCCAGACCTGCGGAAGTACTACCAAACTGCCCAGCTGCGAATCCTGACCCCCCCCCCTCCCACCCACCCCCTCACTTGCGAAATCATAAAGAACCTCAATGGGATGCAATGGATAATCACTATCTGGCCCCAGCAACTGACTCTGAGTGGCTATGGGTACCGAGAGGCAAATTCTTACGGAGACTGAGGGACCACCCCCCCCGAGTCATCTATGGGCCCCGGCATTAGAGGAAGCATTCCCAATTTGGGGAGATTCCAATGGCTCCTTCATCACAATCTCAGAATTGGGCAAGAACCTGGGTCTGGGCCCCCTATCTGTCTTTGAGTTTTTGCAGATACAAGGTGTTCTAACAAAGGATGTATGGAAAGAGAACGTAAGCAGAGAACTTACCCCATTTGAGAAACTTGAATTCCAGAACCGAAATGAAAGGATTGTATAGGGAACTGATTGAAGCTGGGAAGGGCCCCATGTTATCCCTGAAGGATAAATGGGAGAAAGATCTGGGTGAATTAGTTGATCCAGCCACGTGGAGAAGGATGTGCAGGGCCGCTGCCCAGGTTTCTATATCCAGCCAATACAAACTTCATGCAATCAAACTGTTACACAGGTGGCAGTATGACCCCCTCAGGCTCTCCAAAATGTTTGTCGATGAGCCCGCTGTGCTGTCGTAAACATGGTGGAATTGCCGACTACTGGCACATTTGCTGGAGCTGCCCCTAATGAGGGTATATTTGGATGAAGTCCTGGGGTGGATCAAGGATCTCGACGGAATTCAGAGGACTGCAGATCCTTTTCTTATCCTCTTTGGGTTTGAACAATGTGATGATGAACGTAATAGAATCAAGGGCCTAGCAGCTTACCTCTTGTTAGCAGCCCATGCCGCCCTAGTAATTAAGTGGAAATCTGAAAGTACACTAAGTAAGAGAAAATGCATCAATGTAGCATTGAATATTTGTGTTATGGAAAAAAAAACTTCAACCCTGCATGCAAAATGTGACATTCTCCGGGAAGACTTTGGGGGTCATTACGAGTTTGGAGGTAGCCATGCTGCTATTTGCGGCATGGCTGCCTCTAAACTCTGGTCCGGGTTCCCTGAATGGAGACTTACCGGGTCATTCCAACCTTGAAGGACCCGGTAATTCCCCATTCAGGGAACCCATCCCCATTCAAGCCCCCATAGGGCTCAATGGGGAGGGAGCTAACAACGGGTGCTCCCTGGTCCTTTAGCGGCTCCCGGTAAGGAAGGCTGGTTTTACCAGCCGGCCTTAGAGGGACCCGCTAAGAGACCTCGTAATGCGGCGGTAAGGGGTTAACGGCACCAGCATCCTTACCGGTGCCGTTAACCCCTTACTGCAACCTCGTAATGAGGCCCTTTGTATCTAAATATATGCCGGAGACTTAATGTTAGAACATAGAACGGAGAGTCACATCTACTCCCCTGCTGAGAGTATACTCAACTAATGTCGGGAAAGACCTACATCAAGGCCCTGAGGAAGCCACGCAGAGGCAACCAATCTTGGTACCGTTGCTATAGAAACTGTATTGTGCACTGATCGAGTCATTTCCAAACAAGTACATCAGTAAAGAAGTGAGGAGACGAGAGAGAATTTTCCTGGGAAGGGTGGGGATGGGAGGGAGAAACTCATTTGAACAGTTGGGACTTCTTTTTTGGGGCGGAAAGTTTCAATTGTTTGTAGATCATTTTGCTGGATTTTGAAGCTTGCTTTGTAATGCGTTTCTCCTTGCCTTTGAAATTCTTAATACATTAAAATTTAAAGAAAATGGTATACTTCTATTCTCTCCATTCTGAAAAAACAGAAAAGGCAGGCTGAGCAACTCTGGTTGAAACATCCAACTGCACCTAATAAGGCAGAATGGAAGTCATTAGATGTAGTCTACAAACACATTATTACAGCCAAAAATAGCTTCATTTACGAAATAACCAAGGCCAAAAACAACTCCAAGAAACTCTTTGAGATCTTAAAGCTCCTTGAAAGTCCCAAGACTGTGGTACAACCCATCCACCCCACAGACCAGGACTGCGATGATGTCCAGCGGTCCTTTGCAAATAAACTCAGGGTAGCCCACAATAAAATTAAATAGGATCTGGCACCCTCACTAATGCAACACGAGGAACAACCTAAATATACCTTTAGGCATGTTACCAACCTATATATGGATACGACCATGACTTTAATGCATCACACTTCCTGTTGAGAAAATAAAATTAGTTTTGGATAACAAACATCTTTTTCCCGTTCTTCACAAGACTGGTAAACTGCTCCTTTGAACACAACTTCTTCCTGGATTTAATCAAAGTTTTTCCCATCACACCTCTGGTGAAGACTGCTGGACTGGACCCGAAAGATGTGAAAAATCTAAGACCGATTACCAATTCAAACGTTCAGTTGAAAATTATGTGGGAGAATTCTCAGAAATGTGCCAATTCCCTTCTACCTTAGAGACACCCAGCACTTTTGCTGGACTTGAGGACTTTTAATGTTTAACCTGGAGAGAGCAAGACCCTTTGTATCTCCACTCTCTCATGTATTTTTCTGTGATTTTAACTGTTTCTTTTTGGTTGTGGAGTCTGACAAACTCCATGGGCATCATCTTTACATTTTGGCACACAGCATCTTCAGTGCAATGACACAGGGAATTCTTCCAGATTTCCCAAAGGTTTAAATGCCTTCTTGTGGCTAAACTACTGTTTGCAAGAGCAGTGAAGTGAAATTGACTTTACTTACGTATTGTAACTTTCTAGACCCAGCACACACTATCTTACCATAGGGTGCTGGAAGGGTTACTTGTTATCCCCTTTGTCTAGTTTCTCATGTAACAATTTTATGTTATCCTTTCTACAATTAGTGCCTGGTGGCAGTGATTTACTGTTAACTACCATTGTGTGTTTTTACCACAGGCTGCGTTCACAGCTGCAGTAAGGCACCCATGGGTGCCCATTTTGGTCTTTTTTTGCCATTTCTTATTGGAAAGGTCCTTCTTGAGATTTACATTGCTCGCCACACCAGGTTTGGTCCCTTTTTCCATTTTTTCTTTGGCGGGATTCAAGAGTGAAGCCCGCCTCTGGATCCAGTATGTCTGGCAGGGGCAGGAAGTGAGGAAGGTTCCTGAAACTTCTTGCGCTTCATCCCCTTGGTTACAGAAATGCTCCCAAAGGTGATTGGATGGCTGTCCGGCAAGGACATCCACCCTGCTGTGTGATTGACAGCTAGGCTGGAATGAATGGGAGAAACCTGCATAAAAGGCGAGGCTTTTTGGCTTGGAAGGCAGTCGACCACCGGACGAAGGAATCCGAAGAGGAACTTGGAAGAGACGCCTGCCGCCACTCCTGGATCGTTGGTTTGCCTGGTGAAGCCTTGCTGCCGTGCTGAAGCTCCAAATTTTTGACTAGAGAAGCCCTAAAAGGACGGCTTCTCCCCTTGAGTTGGTGGGACCAATCAACTCCAAAGTGAACTTGTTTGGCCAGCCTCTCTGAGCTGGCAGTTCTTCTGCTGAGTGGTATCTGAGAGACCACAGTGGTGCTTTTTGCTGAGACACGAGGAGCTAAAACCGCCAAGTGCTGCTGAATTGAAGTGTCCTTTTCTGCTGTTGACCATCCTAGTACAGTGCAGGAGTCCCCAGACATCCTCAGTCTTGTGCCCACGACTGAAACCCAGGAACAAAAGGATCTGCAGAGCTGCACAGGAACAGAAGCCAGCTGGAACCATTTCTTTTAACCAAAGGTAGTGTAAAGTTTGAGAGGACTTACCTCCTTGCTGTTGTAGCCTTACTTGATCTCAGTTGAGACTTGTCTTGGTTACTTCTGTAGAGTTGCTTGCATTTTCTACCTCTCACAAGCCTCCCAGCTTGTGGCCCTACATTAATTCTACTTTTTCTACAAAGACTTCTAAAACATTGTGCAAGACTTTTATTTAACTACAAGAAGTGCTTCAGCTCACCTAGACTTTTTTTTCCTTCTCCCCATTGGCCCCCAAGGCACAATCCTTGTTTACAGTCCATTTCCACTCCAAGATATTTGTAGACCTCAGTGTAATTAATCAAACCCCAGATGATATTCATAATGGGTCTATTCACTTTCTTGGACGAAGTACACGTTTTTTTTTCTTTTTCAAATTGATTGTCATGTCATGTTCAATTGCAAACACAACAAGCTCCTCTAATATGGCTTTCATACCGGTTATTGTGTGATCAACCACCACAAGGTCGTCTGCATACAATAATGCATTCATCTTTATCTTGGGGAACCTCGCAGGACAATGAGCCCGACTCTCAAGCCGTCTTATTAATGCTGCAGTGTAAATGTTAAAGAGCAGACCCGCTAACAACCAACCCTGTTTAACTCCTCTATTTATTTTAATGGGTTTAGTCTGCCCTCGTTATCAAGTCTGACGCAAACCATATTATTTTGGTGAAATTTGACTATAATTTCCAACAACCATTGATGGCATTGAAAATGGCGCAATATTTCCCATAATTTTATTGCGGTTGACCCGGTCAAAGGAACTACTAAAATCAACATAGGTTACATATATTGACAAATTGGATTTAAGTTTAGCCTTAGTCATAATAGCGTCAAGAAGATGGATGTTGTCAATAGTGGAACATCCGGACCGGAAGCCAGCCTGAAATGAGTGGAGAATTTGATTGGTGTTAGCCCAAGATTGCTAGTGTGACAGTACAATAGAGACAAAGATTTTACTTGTAGTATCAAGTATCAATGAAATATGAAAAATTATCGGTAGTTGACGTGAGCCTGCTTTATCCATGGGTATCAATATAGACTTGGACCAGGAGTCAGGGATAGACTTTTCCTGCCATACCTTTTTATATAGCGATGTAAAATATTATATTGCTATATAAAAATATGGCATATCTTTTCATATAGCGAATAAAATATTAGACCAGGTGATTGAGTCATTTTTGATTACACAGGAAGCAAGGTCGTTGAGGCCAGGGGCCCTAGAGATGAGTTTAAGAATGATGCGCATATCTTTTTCTATTAAATTTAAGGGGCCAAGTTCCTTCAGAATTCAAAGTTGGTTCAAGAATAGCAGCATCAAACATAGTCTCGGCCAAGAAATCAGCCCACATAGATTCACCAATTACATTAAGTGGCCGGGACAAATCATTCGACTTAATCTTCTTCAAAAGTTTCCAAATGGAGCTATAGTTGCCCTTTTGTATGGTATTAATCAGTGTTTGCCATTTCATATTCAGTTTACCTTTACGGTTACGTATTTTTTCTTTCGGAGCAGATATTCATCCCAACAAATAGGTAAACTCTTTAATGCTCGCAATTCACGGCGATGAAGACGCCTCACTAACACCAAGTCTCTGTCATACATAGTGTGACAATGTTTCCTATTCGCTATAATGGGGAGCCCAGGTGCAACTGCTAGTTCTGTGGTCTGTTGTTTGATAATTTGTTCAATATCATTACTATTAAGTAAGTCATTGATAGAAAGCAATATTCAATTTCTTTTGTTTAGCTTTCTAATCTTGGCACCATTCCATTTTATAAGCGTACCAGAATTAGATATACCAAGGTTAGCAGGACCACGGTCAGAAAGGCTGGAGATGGAAAGATTAAGTTTAACCGGGATATGATCACTGTAGAAAGAGGTACATACTTCAAAAACGCTGATGTAGGAGAGAGCAGGAACATTACCACACCAATAATCTAATGTTGCAGACTTATTGCCGCTGGACGAGGTACATTTTCCTGGAGTATCACTTATGGGCCTGCCATTCAGTGGCCATATCTCCCAATCTAGGAAGAAATTAAACCAAAAACGCCCTCGGTCATTACGCTTGCTTTTATACATAACATTAGTTTGAGAAATATTCTTAAAGGTCATCTTCATTGTCCAGGTCCCACAATGCGCATTGAGGTTGCCCCCAATTATAACTATCTCATTTCCACTAATCATCAGCCAACTGGTTAAAAGTTCATCAAGGCTGTCGTGGATAGTATTCGTGCAAGCTAAGGACAGAGTATCATAAATGTTAACAAATAACATGTTAGGAGTATTTATGCCCATTTTAGCCTTAACTTCAAGAGCTAGTACCCATTCATTGTGAGTCACTGTAGAAAATTCATTAGCATAGAAATCATGGGAAACTGCAGTTATAAGGCCACCATAGGGGCACCCTTTAAGACCCTTTTTTGCATAAGATATGGTGGGAGTCTACACAAAAATCATAAATGAGCCATGTTTCCTGGAGCAGAAATATAGGAATATAGGAATTTTAACTAATGATCGCAGGGAACCACCAGTTTTCAATAGATCGGGACCTCTTGTATTCCATGATATTGCTTCCAACACTCATGCTTTAGGGCCCTCAAGCTTTCCCAACAGGTTCTTTAGCCATTTCCAGTCTGCTTGATTTTCCATGTCCTTCACTGGGCCACCAGGAGTATGAGATTTTTGCTTCGGTTTCGTCGTTCTACAATGTACACATGAATTGGACATCGATATTTCAGGAAATGGAAAATCCAGTTCATACCCAAGAAAGTTTTTGGAATCCTCCTGTGTGCGAATAACTGATGCAGTTGCAGGAAGTATACAATGAAGTCTAGAGGCTGCGCCAAACTGGCGCTTAGCTGGCTGCACAAATTCAAAGTCACAAGACTTAAGTATTGTAAGGGCAGGGATCTTGGTAAATATTTCAGGTATGGGCATTCTATTCAGGGGATGCTTGATACACTTATCCGGCCGCTCACAATGACTACTCTGTTAAGTAACTCTTGATTCGTTTTTAGTTCTTCTGTTGAGAGTGACTGCCTCACCAACAGAATTACTAATAATTGACTTTGATGTGTCAAGGTGGCCACATGCCCTAGCTTCATCTGTCAAGGTGTCATTGGAGTCGGAATCTTTCTTAACTTTGGGTTCCTCCATCTCTGAATGACCTTCCTAACCAGCTGGATAAAGTGCCATGTTGGACCGATTGCCTTTTCTTTGTTTTCACGTTTGCGAAGACGTTTTGTTCTAGTTTTATTATTCACCTTTATTGCAATATTAGAATTCAAGTGCAAATGATTGTAGGGGAGGACTGGCCGCGAGGCCCTCCTCACCTACAGCCTTCTCCCCAGGTGAGGACCATGACTCGGTGGGCGTCCCCTCATGCCACCGGGCCCAGGTGGAGGAGGGTTCACCCGCCGACGACATTGCCCACACGTATCCGTTCCCTGCATATACCAAAATTCAGTTAGGCCTAGAAGCCATCTTGTCTAGCAAAGATGGCGTGAGTTCAGCGCACTGTAGCGCGGCCCCCACCTTTGGAGGGCCTTTCATGCATCTCTGCCGCCGCAGCACCATGGCAGCTCCGCTGCGAGCGCGTTCCCATGAGAAAGTTGGGTACGAGCTAACACCAGATATTAACACTGTAACAGTCTGTTATCCACAATGTAATACTGCACCCCGTGTGACCTGGTCCGCGAGGCCAGGGCGACGCAGAAATGAATTCAAGTATTAGTGAACTACTCTTCTTAAACAGAATCTGCAAACTATGAATTAGCCATAAAAGTGAAATGTTTATATGACTTCACATTGTGACTGTACTAATGCTGCTAGATCACAGAGAAAGTGTCTTTTAGTCATATGTAGACACATGAACCCCTATATGTCTTCTTAAGTCACCCATAGTGGCAACCGTCAATCTCTGTGGTCCATAATATAGTTCTACCTCATGTACCGTCGACTGTATATAAATACTTAAACACTGTAGTAGATATAATACCATGTAATGAAAAGGTACTCGGACCGAATGTATTAAAGAAATGTGTAACGAAGTTGAAATATAGATGTGTGTTTAAATAAGATCAAAATAAGGCAAAACATTATAAAAGTTCTGCATTCAAAAGTCAGCAACGCACGAGGAAAAAACCTTTGTGAATATATGCAAGGCCATTCTCCCTCCCACCCTACGAAGCCTGCCAGATGAAGAAGCTAAGGCATGTGCCGCGCTCCCTCACCTCCCCCAACCAAGCTGGAGCCGCTTCAGAGAGTCAGAGGCCCCGGTACCGCACCCAAGGCCACAGCCCGCCACCTGTGTTATTTACAGCACGGTAATAAACCCACGTTTGAATCCACAGATCTACCAGCACCCTCTCGTAAATCCCACAATCCCCCTAGACCACCCCAAGAATCATGACCCCGTGCAAAGACGACCCCCAACGCTGGGACAAGACACAGAGACCCATTTATATAATAACTTCTAACGCAGCAGACAGACATGTATCATTCGGCTCAGGCCCCAGAGCCCAGCCCCTCGACCTAAAATACCGGTCAATAGGACACAGGTAAATCTCACCCCAACCGACAACCACCAGACCTCTCACGAGGTGCATTCCTCATGTGTTGCATTTATTTTATCAGATAAACTGCTGAGCGATTTATTGATGAACTTAAATGTCGTTTCTTGAATAACTGCAGTGTGCATGGCCTAGGGCAAACGAGTCAGGAAAGGTATTCATCTTTGTCACAGGCTGCCCCAGCATACCAACACCGCTCGGATGACCTCAAGCTGGCCTGCCAGGCCCAACCCAACCCACGAGGCTGACCAGTGACGTCCTCACGCCAAGACCAACCACGCTGCAGCAACACCTATAGTTAGTCGACGCCACCCAATCCCAATTAACTTGTGCCCCCTATAGTGTGTAGGTTCTGATGACGTTTTTTGTATTAGAAATACGCCTGTCTTTGCTATTGTCAGACAGAGCGCTCTCGGAGGTTGCAGAGTTCTTTGCATGCCCTATTCTTTGGATAAACTCCCACTTACGCTCACCCGCACTCTGTCTTGGCCTTATTCCCATTACGGGAGAGTCCCTTATTGTCTCTCATTGCGGGGAGGATCGTGCTGAAATTGGGGGCGCTTCCTTTCATGATCATTATCAGATGTTTCATCGACAGTGTTCAGCAATCTGTAACATCACTTTGCGTTTACCAAGTCTGGCTCGCTGTTTTCTTTGTTTACGTGGACGATGTACATTAAGGGACTCTGATACGTTGTAAGAGTTGTTAGGTTTTTATACTTGGTATAGGCAAGGCAGTAGGAACAGGTACGGTAGCCATTTCCACTGTGGGTTTTTGAAATTGTCATCAGTGCTCGGCCGGGCTTCCGTTTTTGACTGCATTAGAGTTTTGAGCAGTGAACGATTTTTTGCGTTTGGTAATTAGTTTGATCCGTGAGTTTAATTAAGATTTTAAGAGCAAAGTAAAGAAGGCCAATGTTAGGGAACAAGTTATTTTCATTTGTTTGCACTTTTGTTTTAACTGGTTCAGTCGTACACTCATCGGAGATATCAATTATTTCCACTCGTTCATTTTGGTGTGGAAGCTGGTAACTTGAGATACCTGATAACTGAAGCAGGGACGGAGTGCTAGACAGTCGGAGAGGGTGGTGATAGTTTTCAGCGGTGACATTGTAAGTGCTGATGATTTATCACACATATGTTCAGCCATTGCAACTTCAGCTTCAGCAGTTTCCCTATTAGTTCCGCACAGGTGGTAACAAAGTTCTAATAATGAATGGTCATCAAATACATCTGGCATAGGTCACAGGGAGGGTATTTCCATTGACCCTAAGTTGGGCGGATGAACATCAACAACCACAGTCGAACACTGTGCAGGTAAATCGGAGCTCAGGGTAACAGTTTCTTTACCAGAGGGTAGAGGACCTAGTGTATCAACATTTTTTAAAGATGCATTATCAATTTTAAAAAGGTCTGTAATTTGGGCAGATGAGATTGAGCGTGAAGATTTAGCTAATCGAGGCAGCTCGGGTTCCATAGCCATGTGAAGAGAAACACTCACTTTATCCAATTTACTAAGTGCGTCTTTATTCTCTCGCCGATGGCTAGAGTTTTTATCATATGGCTTCCCCTTGCGTAAATTATGCCTCATTGTAAGGGCCACTTTACCAGCCATCTCTATTAACAAGAGGAAAAGGCGCTTACCTCTTCACGGCCAAACACACTCTGCCCACACTCTGCTCACGCTCCGCTTGGGGCTATGGGCTTAGAGTGTTCACAGGCCGGCAAGATCGTCTTTTAATGGAAAAGGAAGAGACTTCCAACAGAAAAATAACACGGAGAAAAATAATTTCAGCTGCAGCTCCTCTCAGGTCCAAACACCTTTTTTGTTTTGTTCACAACCATTGTTAAGTCTCTCGCTTTCTGCTTGGACATAATGTGGCAAAAAGTGAACAAATTGCCTAATCAATATAGGGTGTGTGTAGAGAGCCAGACAAAGGTACAAGTGCAAAGGTGCAAAAAGTGCAAGTGCAAAGAGTACCAGACTGTATAAAGATACCCTAAACTGGCACTGTCTTAATACCACATGAGATAAAACATAGATCACATGAGGTCAGAAGCTCAATATTAAGCCAAGTACAAAACACAAGTGCAAAAGATGCAAGTGCAGGAGTTCTCAAAAAGGCAAGTTCTTAAAAATGCCTCAATGAATCCATCATGAATCGCACCATTCAGTAAACGTGAATTACACATTAAATCACGTTATAGGATAAAAACAAAACAATTAAAAGCAAATAGGGCAATTAAAAATGTGAATTAAATAGAAAGTTATTTGATGAGATGATCATTTGCTGACAATAAATATAACAAAATTAACCAAAAATGGGTTAAAAAATAAAATGAGCCAAAAAATTAGTGGCTTAACGGGCACGGTGAAAGTGTCCCCCCCTGCCCCCCCCACCACCCCCTCCTTGTCCCCCCAAATACCACGACAGAAAACGTAAGAAATGTCAACCAAAAATCCAGGACATTGGGAGACAGGGCAAGTTCCAATGTGTTTCATAATCCGCTGGTAGTCTACAGGTAACAAGCCAAGGCTCCTCGGATAACCTCCAATACAATTGACAGCAGTTTACGATTAAAAAGGGCAATCTTCCGTTTCCCTGTCACCCCGTCACCTGGCAGCTGGGTTGAGAGAACACTCGCGGCCCCCAGGCAATGTAATCAGTGGGACTCAAACAAAAGTCGTAGAAAACACCCAAAGCCGACCAGTACAGTTGCAGTTATGTGGCAGATCAAAGGAAACCTTCCTGCAGTCTCTGCCCCTATGAACACGGAATTCACAGGTTACACACGGACTGAAATCTTTAGAGGTCTTTAGCAGTACGGTGTATTAAATAAGGGAAGAGATGGATTGTAATGACTCCAGTGTTTTACCACTCATATCCTGAAACCTGGAGCCAGAAAGGCAAAGTCTTTACAAAACCAGCCCCTCCCCTGCCTCACGGAACACGCAGACTGCTTTCACTTGTCTGCTCATTTGTCACTTCACAATATTTGCATGGCAACCACATGGGCTACAACTTACACCTTTTGTAGGCATTATTACCTGTATGCCAGGTCAAGGATGGACATGAATTCCAGTTAGGCTATCAACCAGCTTTGGGTAGGGGCCACTGATTCTCTGTTGGCGTCTTCCCTTGGGTGTTTAGGTTCCTTTTCAATCGCCAATAAATATGGAAAAATGGGGATAGGACGTAGGGGTATGTAACAGCTACTCACTGTAGTGACTGCTGTTCTCCTAGTCCATAGTCCCCTTTCCTCCAGCTCCAGTTATCCCTGCTAAGCTTCATGGTTTGAAATTGAAAACTGGTGACAAATGCTGATTATTTAACTCCAATAATTGAGTCCATAGTGTCCCGCCTCTTTCTGGTAAGGAGAGACATATACACAATGAAAGAACATAGGCCGTTTCATATGCTCTTTAATCATAGATCTCTCTCCTTTCTGGTGAGAGTTGACACTATTGGCTGAAGTATTGGAGATAAATTCCACCATGCATATTGCTTGGAGGTGGCCTCCTCACTTTAGATGGATGTCTTTCCTTAACTCCGGAATGGGATTGGCAACAAGACTGTTGGACTTCATACCTATTGGGATCAAATTTGTCCTTTCGCTATCTTTTGGCGGGTGGAGGGGGACTACTTCATTTTGACCCATAGACAATGTTGCAATCATCTGTGGTGTTGGAGTATGCAAGCTACTAAATCCTCACTCCACTAGCAAAGCTTTGTACAGAAAAACAGAAAAGGAGTTCTTACTATTCTTATATTTTCATGTAACTGACAGCTGTTTGTCCGGTAAGAGTGATGCTTGCAGCGATGTTTAGCTTCCCAAACCCCCATGGGTTATTTGCTTGTCTGGCAAACACCACAGACTTGTAATTGCAATGCTAGCCTCATCTGGCCACCGAAAACTGACTTGGTGTGCTCAGTTTATACTCTTCTTCCTCCTTTACGCAGTCTTTTCCTTCTCATTTTTTGTTTACTCTTCTGTATGTCGTTTCTCATCCCCTTCTTATCTGAAGTGCCTCTACTTAATGCTTGAGCAAGGTCATTTTGTGTGCACACATCTATTGAACTGCTCGTGGGCCAATGACTTAATTTGCTTGTTGCTGATGTTCCTATGATGCACATTCCGGATTGATCACTCCTCTGGGTGTTTTGATGTACTGAAGAGATGATTTGATCAGTTTGTTTAATTGGATCTAATGTATGGATTGAATAAATATTGTACATTAATGGTTTGATCCATTTCTATACTGAATGAACATGTTTTTTAGTTTTCATTTTACCATCCTAGATGGTACTATGAAATGTTTTACATTAAAAAGTAAGAAGTTTAGAACAGAAAAGTCTGCTTTTAAGGTCACTGTCCTCTGTCAACATGTTCCAAAGGAAGCCATTGAATTAGTACATCACGTTGAGGAAAACAGAGGGCCCTCCAGCAGTGGGTGCATATATTGACCAGCCATGTACACTGATCATTTAGACTATTGTGCAGTATGATATATCTTTCATTGGTGTCAGTTACCACCTTAGATTTCAAACGGGACTCCCCCGGCTACCTGTATCAGGAACTCCCTTGCAGTATATTCACCCTTTACATTTATGGTGCATCTTTTTAAGCTCTACCTGCAGCAAACGAGCCTTGTGGATCAATGGGACTTGAACGCCATATCTGTGTAAGACTGAATACCCCCTGCCCCCCGCCCACCTGCCTGTATCTGTTTTTATGATTGTTATTGTTCAGGCTTTGGAAATTCCATGACAACATTGTGCCCTCACCTATTAGTCACCCATAATTGTTCATTACAGCTGGGTGCTCAGACCCCCAGGCATGAACAAAACTATACTTTTCTTTTTTTTTATAATCTTTATTTCTTTTCAAACCAGTACATGCAAGATCTAATACAGTCAAAAGCAACTTGAAATATAACATATCTTAACATATACAACCATTAAATAACCACCATTGCCCGAGTAATCAATTAAAGAAATACTCATTGGAAAAAAAAAGAAGAAACTAATATACAATGGGGTCATAAAACATGTTCTAAGAACATTCAATCCTATACAATAAGAATTATTTAAAATCTTCAACATACCGACACAAAACATGCAAATAACAATATACACAAAAACGAAACAAATAATCTACTCAACTACAACAGACAAGACAAACACTAACACAAATATTAATTCACTTAGACTAGCTGATCACACCAGCAGTGAACTATCACCGTATATGTCAATAGATTTCCATAAAACCCAGTAAGCTTCATCTTTTCCCTTCTTCTTATACATAACCAATTCATAATCAGATGGAATCACCACATCATTAATCTATTCTTCCACCGTTGGCTTTTTCCTCGTCTTCCAAACTTTCAAAATCTGTTTCACTTCTATAACCAAAATTCTATTTATCCAAGAACCATACAAACGAGCCGTTAGACATCGACTAGTATTTGCCAAGAGCAAGATCTGTAATGGCCCTCTTGGATACTTAATAGAAAGGGTCATATCTAACCTGTCCAGAAGTTCACACCAGAAAGCAATTACCCTAGTGCAATTCCACAACACATGAAGCAAGCTCCCTTTTTCTCTCCCACATCCCCAACACAAATCATTAGTTACTAATCCTAAAGCACACATACTCTCTGGTGTCCAATATAATTGTCCCAAAACTTTCTGATGGATAAGCCGCAATTTAAGATCCATTTTGCTGTTATATCCAGTAAGCCATACACTTCTCCAGACTTCATCAGTAAGAACACAACCCAGATCTGAATCCCATTTTTGTTTTAAGATATTCCACGAATCTACAAAAGAAGCATTCTCTGGCATGAGTTTCAAATACGTGGAAACATTTTGTGGCAATAGACAAAGTACATTCCATCCTGCTGGTTCTTGCTCTGCAGGGTTGGATAACATACCTAGTACCCTGATCAAAAGACCTTCCAGCTCCTTGTATCTACTTCTCTTTTCCATTTAGTTTGAACAAAGTCTGAAGTTCCTGAAATGTCCTCAAATGTCCATCCTGCATCAAATCCCACAACGACAAAATCCCCATAGAAATCCAACTAAGCCAACACAATGTCTTGTTATTAATACAAACTTTTCTCTCACTTTTTTCAAACGGAGTCGAGGAACACTGTCTCTGTGTTGACCCACACCCCTGCGACAACTGAACAACAAAGAAAGGATAACAAAGTCTAAACACGATACAGGGAAGATATCACCAGCTTCAGAAGCATTCACTAACAGGTCGCGAGAGTACACCTTAAGATATCTCCATATAAAAAATGTCCTCTATACCTGAATTATTAATTTGTATTGATGGATTATTCCAAACAAATGCCTTATAGTTCAAAAAAACATTGCCATCAAAATTATGCAACCACCAAAGCATCATATCCTTAGCAGGTTTTACAGTCAATAGTTTAGCAGGTCCCCTTGGTAGCCTCTCCATTGAAAACATATTTTCCAATCGAAATTGTAACAAGCTCTCCCTTTCAATTGTCAACCATACTGGCTCTTCTCCCGTTTCTGACAAGGTATACAATGCAGCCTTCAAAAGAAATCCCCTGTAATACTTTTCTAGACTCGGATAACCAAAACCCCCATCTTTAATGTCTCGCTGTAAAATAAATTTTGGAATCTTAGGAGCCTTTTTCTTTCCCCAGAGAAAGTCCAAGAAAACCTGATAAATCTTGTTAAATTGTCTCTTAGTGAATGAAAGAGGTATAGACTGCAGGACATATAAAATGTTTGGCAAAAGCGAGATCTTAATAGTGTTAATCCTTGCCCATATACCTAAATCTAATCTTGACCATTTCCTCGCGTCTCTCTGCAGAGTTTCCAACAATTTATTCACATTTAATTGAACCATTTTCCTTATCACTCGTAAGGAAGATTCCCAAATATTTCACATGCATATCAGACCATCTACAATTCCAATCTGCAAAGTCACCTTTCCTTTCAGCTGTTGAGAGTGGAAACGCCTCAGTTTTTTCCCAGTTTATTTTATAACCTGAAAATGTGCCCACTCTCAAGCACTTCGTTAAGAACCCCTCCCTGGATCCGAGAGTATAACTACCATGTCGTCAGCATAGGATAGCACCTTCACTTCTTTTGCCCGAAATTGTTGTCCCTGAATTCTCTGCTCATTTCTTATCATTGCAACTAGGGGCTCCAAAGCAATGTTGAACAAAAAAGGTGACCAGGGACACCCCCGCCTCGTCCCCCTAGTAAGATTAAAGGTATCCGACAATACACCATTAACCCAAACACATGCTTTAGAGGAGCCTTGAAGTAAATGAACCATTTTAAAACTATACATTTCTTTACCCACACTGCCCACATTTTTAACTAATGAGCGATACCAGCAATCCCAACTAGCAAGGTGACTGGTTACAATGTGACTATGCTGAAAATGTGAATGGACCCAAAACCAAAATGTTTTCTTGAATTTACTAAACAATCAGGAATGACAACACCGGGTCTACAGAGATCCTTCTCGTCTCTGGACGATCGTCAGCCCACTGTGTTTTAGTTTTGCCCGCTTTACCTTGTGAAACGTCTGCCACCCAAAACTAGGGATGGGGGGTGGCAATGTCCATTGCCTGCCATCAGGCCGGGAGATTGTATGTCTAACCCTTGATATGACTGCATTCCAAAACCTACATTTTGCGAATAATTAGAAGATTGACTCTGTGAATCTTCTTTTTCTGCAATTTGTTCTGGAGACTATATGCTTGATCTGACCCTATGACAGGTGTCCAGTCACCTCCCCCGATTGCCCACCTCTAGGTATGGCTTGGCAAGTCTCCTCTCTGGGATCGTATGGTATGCTGGACTGTGGCTTAATGTGCTCTTATCCTGGGTCCCAGCACTGGCTAGCTCCAGGCAACCTTGATTTATTCTACTTTTATATGTCACCATAGTGTGCTGCTGCAAAGGATAATTAGTTTTTGGATATAGCAGCATATATTAGGTTCTGCTTGACATGACAACTCTGAGCACTTGGAATTCGGAACAGCCTGAAATTACTCAGGGAATATCGAGAGATTTTCTGTTGCCGAGGTGGATTCTCTCATTCTTTCTATGTGCTCCCAGTTTTTTCTCTTTGTGATAGTTAGGAATTTTGGCTAACAATGCTGGGTGGTTGAGGGGGAGGGTTAAGAATGGGGAGCTATGGGAGAGGCCAATCTTCAGACACTTTTTCTGGAGAAGCCCTGCTGATAGTACCTTCCTCTTCCTTCCAGTACACCAGAACATGGATATTGGTGCGTCCAGTAGCAAAATAATCTAGTCTGCTGCTACCTCAAGGGGGATGTCTCGGAGCTCAGATAGCATGGTATAAACCTCTCATTACTTTCTATAGGTCAAGATGGATTAGGGAAACTTTCATCCTGACTTTGCCAATTGTCTGTTCCAGAGTTGAAGGCATGTGCCAGATCATAGCCACCATCTCATGTCCCTGGATTGGTGGCTCCTCAATGGTATTGGCCAGCTGGTGATGTGCCCATGCCTCCATCTTGGCTTGCTTGTGTTATGGGCTAATCAGCCCATATGTACATCATCAGTAATGTTGGCTGGTCATGTACCTTTCACGTTGCTATTATATTGGCATAGTAAAGCGAGAAGGCAGGACTCAAAACCCATATGGCCAGGACCCCTGGTCTCCAGCCAGTTCTGTTGCCCTGTAGTTTACATTGTCGTGTGTGCATCTGCAAGAGCCAATTCAGCTTAGTCTGAAGGCTGTTTTATCCTTTTCTTTTTCTAAACGCTGTTAACCTGGTCTGCATTTGAGAAGTCCCCATGCTCCACACCCCGCCCCCAAGTTCTGCTATCTGCTTTGATGACCCGCAGGATCCCTGGGCTCCACCAGGGGATCACGAAGGAGAATCGCTGTTAAAAGCTTGGTTTCAGGAGCTAGCACAAGTTTGTGTGTGCCTTTCTGCTTCCGGAACATGGTTTGAATGTCTTCTGTCGATGCACACACAGTTTAGGGCACCTGCAATGCACTGGACTATGCAAGCAACATCGTTCACGGGGGCCAATGCATCCCAGCAGAGGGACAGGGGGGCGAGTTTCAACACTCCTATCTGGCCATGGTCCAGGCTGTAGCACCGAAATGTTACCAACCTCCCAACAGTGTGTCTGCACCAGTATATGTGCTGAATAATCTACTCTCCCATGAACTAAGTAGCTGCTCTTTGAGGCCACTCTCACACTACACTGTGTGTGTGTGTGTGTGTGTGTGGGGGGGCGCGTTGTAATCACATTTCGAATGGATTGTGTGCTCCCACGTATTCCTCATCTTAGATATAGCCTAACCTTCAGCTTGCTGCTTCGGAATGTTTTTTCTCCTTTCCCCCTGAGGGCGCTCCCCTTGAGGCCGTGGTGTCTATGTCCCTCGGTGGCACCCATCGAACACTGACGTCATCGCCTGTATAAGAGCCTCGAGCGCGCCTGCTGGCTTCAGTTCCGTTTTTCCGTTAGCTTCGCTTTGGATCGTTTCAAACGGCGCTTCAGTCTTTGGTGAAGAAAAAGCTATGTTGTCTTCTTCTAACCCTTCCACGCTGAAGACGGGATTTAAAAAATGTCTGAAGTGTGGAAAGAAAATGTCTGACCGATCCACACACAAATTGTCATTGGTGCCTCGGTTCCGACCACCGAATTGAAGACACTGGTTCTTGCCAGTCTATGACCCATAAAGCCTTGAAAGAACGCAGAGGTAAACTGGCGATGGGGGAGGGTTCATCGAAGTCTACTTCGGAAAGGAAAGACTCGGCCGAGTCTTCGAAAAGGTACCGTAAAACGCATAGGTCGAGGAGTAGATCGAGAAAGTCTTCTTCTTCGTCATCCAAAAAGGCAAAGAAAAGACGGCATCGATCTCCCTCATCCTCCTCGATGTCTTCTGAGGAGGTGATAGCATGCCCATCAAAGCATGACTCCCCGAGTAAATGGGAAGCTTTTTGAGTTTCTATGCTTAAAATTTTGGAGAACGCGGCCAAGACCCCCTCAAAAAAGGCTAAAGAAGACCATGACCCAGTCACGCAAAAACGAGACCGAGGGAGGTCCAAAACCAGAAAAGCTGATAAAGTCGTTGAGGGTGTCATCGAGGGAATCTTCTCGATCACCTCATGAAAAAGACCTTTTGGTGCATAAATCGAAGGTAGAGGAAAAGAAAATGGCGTCGAAACATCATACGCCATCGAAGTCGACATCAACGCCATTGAAGACTTCGAAGGCCCTTGAGTCGAAAATTCCTTCGAAGGAAGCTACGTCGAGTTCACGTTAGATAACTCCGAAAGCTCCTTAGACAGTTTCCGCAACCTCCTGACGATTACATAGAGGTCATCGAAGGTTCCCTCGACGACGTCGAAGGATGTGCTTATGACATTGGCGCCATCGACGTTTACGTCGACGCCCAGGCCTTTTATAAGAGAAAAACCCACATTACCAGGAAAGGTCTTTCAACCTGAGAATAGAGGTGACTTTTTCACGACCATGTCATCTATCTATGAGGGAGAGTCATCAGAAGAGGAAAAAGTCACCTCTGCTGGTGTTAAATTTGGCACAAGATCTGTTCCAGAGGAATTCTCAATCACAAATTGAAGACCTACAAGAATGTTTACAGACTGCAAGTGGTCTGGACACTTCTCCAGAGTACGAATTTGACAAGCCAGGCCCATCATAGTAGGCTGATGCGGGTTACAGAAAACTCATGAATAGAGTTACAGAATTTATGGGGTGGGGTAGGAGTTCACCAGTCTGTCAAGATGGTAACATGACTGATATACTGTCAGGAGCTCCTGAACAAGACCCCATTCTCCCTTTTCACATTGCCTTGCAGAGAAGGGTTAGTTCTGCATGGGAACACCCTGAAGCCATCCTGGAAGTTAATAAAAAACGTGTCTAAATATAGACCCTGTAATTCTGATCCAGAATACCAGAGTAAACCTCCAACTCCAGAAAGGCTGGTAGTACAAGCAGCCACTTCCACAAGAAATGCTGCATACCCTACAATCCATCCAGATAGTGACGATGAAAAGGTGGATGCATGGTCTAGGAAGATTTTTACATCAGGGAGTATGTCTTTGAAATCTACTAATGTAACCTGTACCTTGGCAAGGTTCACATATACCCTGTGGGACTGCATGTCAGCGGCAGCTGAACACATCCCAGAAGGTGAAGAGCGTGATGGCTTTCTAGCCATAAGGGATGGAAAGGAGGCTTCGGGAGAATGCATTCAATCAGGTTTGGACACAGCTGACAGTATCAGTAGGTCCATGGCAACTAGCGCAGTGCTACATAGATTTGCGTGGCTAAGAAAGTCTGGTTTTGCACCGGATGTGCAATACACACTTCTTAATATGCTTTTTTTTTTTTAATAAATCTTTTTTTATTGGTTTGTTAAACAGAGAACAAAAAGAAGAAAAAGAAAGGTAGCACTTTCAGCATGAGTACACAAAAGACATTAGGAGACCTATCATCAAGATCGCAATAGACAGGGTGCTCAACATATTCCTTGACAGTTGTGTGGTTCTGCGGGGGGGGGGGGGGGGGCTGGGGTTCGAATTCGGAAATCCGCACCCTCCACCCGGCAGCTGCGTAGGGCGTCGCCGCTGTCCCTTGTTTTGGTCTTAGCATTTATAGTTCCCATTTTCCCCATATTTTCTGGAACTTACGGGGGGAGCCCCTTGCATTATAAATTCGCCTCTCCAGGGAGGCACATCTGTCCATTTCATTGGACCATCTGTGACGGCTCGAGGTTGTTTGGCAGCAAGGCGGATGAAAGTTTGGAGAAGCTGCAGACCTCCAAAGTGGCGGCTAAATCTCTCAGTGCCGCCATAAAACAACATCTGCAACGCCCCTACACAGGCTCATCTTCCTGGCGGGGTCAACCTTTTTGTTATTATTCCTCAATTGGAAAAGGAAGAGGACAGGCCAGTCAGAGGTCAAAGAAAATTTCCTCAGGGGGCGAGGAAAAGGTGCTAGATCTGCCCCAGCAGCGGCATCTGGCCCTTCAGCCGCCGCTGCTGCAGCTGCTGCAAAACCACTGAGGTTTTGACCCACAAGTCCCCGGTGGGAGGCAGAATCTCACAGCATCTAGAAGAATGGCAGGGCATTACTTGTGATGCTTGGGCACTGGAAATAGTATCCCAAGGCTACTGCCTTCCTTTTCTAAAGAAACCTCAGAATCACCCCCCTGGATACAACTGTCAAACATCCGGATCCGCTTCTGTTGCAGGAAGTTTTAACCCTGCTGCAGAAAGGTGCAATAGAACATGTACCTGTAGCGGAGAGGAACAAGGGTTGGTATTCCCCATATTTCCTCATCCCAAAGAAGGACAGAGGACGGAGACCCATCTTGGACTTGAGAAACTTGAACAAGTTCCTAAGGAAGGACAAGTTCAAGATGGTCACACTTTCTCAGATCCTTAAGGCTCTCCAACTCCAGCATTGGTTGGTATCATTGGACCTTCAGGATGCTTACTTTCATGTGCCAATCCATCTCAAGCACAGAAAGTACCTCAAGTTTGCGATTGGCAAGTCTCACTATCAGTTTTGAGTTCTGCCATTCGGGTTAACCTCCGGCCCAAGAGTTTTCACCAAGTTGATGGCGGTGGTCGCAGCAAGTCTCAGGAGAGGGGGGGATTCATATCTACCCTTATCTGGACGATTGGGTGATCAGAGCACGTTCCCAAGAGCAGGCCCAGGATCATCTGTCCAAGACTTGTCACTTCCTTCACAAACTAGGGTTTTCTCTGAATTTAAAAAAGTCAAACATGATACCATCACAGAAACTCCAGTTTATTCCAGCAGTCCTGGATACTTGCTCGGGCAAAGCCTCGCCTCCCGAAGAGAGAGCTCACCACATTCTGCAGATGGTAACAAGATTCCAGAATGCCCAGTATCTCCCAGCCTTCGATTTTCTCAGGTTGCTCGGTCTAATGGCATCCTGCATTTTTTCTGGTGCCAGAAGCCATATTGAGAATGAGATCCCTTCAATGGGGTCTCGGAACTCAATGGTCTCAATTCTCAGGGGAAATGTCAGATCTGTTGCAGGTTCCAGCCAAAGTAATACAGGATCTAAAATGGTGGGCTTGCAGACATCATATTCTCAGGAGAATCTTTTTGGCAGTAGTGAGGGACGCCTCACTCATGGGGAGCCCATACCAACGATCTGACAATCAGCAGTCGTTGGTCTCCATCGGAGTCCAAACTACACATCAATCTTTTGGAGTTGAGGGCAATCAGACTAGCGCTGAAGGCCTTCCTGTCCTCCTTACGGAGAAAGAATGTCCTGATAATGACTGACAACACAGTGGCCATGTACTACCTCAACAAGAGGAGTGGGGTCACTGCCGTTGTGCAGAGGGGCGATGCAAATCTGGTTCTGGGCAATACAAGAAGGGATCTCTTTCTGCAATTCATCTAGCCAGAGAGCAAAACACAGCAGCGGATGCTCTGAGCAGGCAGAGTACAGTCTCCCATGAGTGGGATCTAGCTCAGGAAGTCCTTCTGGTCATGGCCGTCTGCCCTCCAATAAGTCTTCCACGAAGAAAGTATCTTCTCTCGCGAGAGGAAGGTCATGTTCTCCATCCAGAGGTCAACACTCTTCTCCAGCATGGGGTCTGGCATGGATTCACATGCTCATGAATATTCCCCGTCGTCAGGCTGGGAATCCTTGGTAAAGAAAAAATCAGTATCTGTTTTGTTTCTGATCTGTCTTTCTTAGTAGTAACCAATCACTGGTCTCTGGGTCATACTGCCCCCAGTCAATGACTGCCCTTTCCCTAAGCCCCGCCCCTGGCAGCCATCCTCAGACTTTTACTGCACGTTCAATTCTTGGGGGGGGTCATGCTTTAGCTATCGAGCTTTTACTGCGTTTTGCGATTTTTCAAAGAGTTTAATCTCGTTTTTTTTCGATCAAACGAGCCTCAAGCTCCACCGTTTCTACTTCCGATCAACGGGGACCCGTTTCGGAATTTTCTATGCCCCTCAAGGGCGAAGTTTCGTCGAGCAACGCTTCTTGGAGGATTCCAGAAGATCTGAGACCTACCTCGTGGACATGGCCCAGGACAAGGGAAGCTCGACACCCAGATCCAAGCTGTTCAGGAACTGCCCTGGATGCGGATTACAGAATGTTTTCAAGGAGGACGACCATTTGAGATGTCCATTGTCTTCATGAAGACAAAACTCACGTGGAGAAGGACTGTGCGTTTTGCAGGAACATGTCGGAACGGACCATGAAGGATCGGTGTATCCGCCTCGCCAACTGGCTGGAAGGAAAGAGCCCAGCAGGTGAGAAGAAGAGGTCCGAGCGGTCTTCTAAGTCCTTTGAGGGTGCTCCGGTGACGGGGGCCCAACGGAAGGCAAAGCACCGCAAGTCCGCGGGCACCGGGAGCGCCGAAGGGTCTGGCTCCTTGGCTGCCAGGCAGGGAGCGCTTTCACAGACGTCATCAACCACGAGCCAACGCTCTGGCTCGGGGAAGAGAAAATCTGAGAACCCGGCTAAGCTTCTGGAGAAGCCCCGGTCGATCTCGAAGATAGCCGAAGGTGAGCGAGGCGGTTACCCCCCCTTTCTCTCCCCCCCCCCCGGTGAAGGCCTCAAGCGGACCCAAGGTGGTGAAGGCCTTGATTCATCTGGCAAAGGCCTTTATCGTCAGTGGAGGCGACCTCGGGACCCAGAGTTTCCCTGCTACCACGGAGGGAATCCTCTTTTCAGCCCATTGAGAAGACCCCCGTGAAGACCCCGGTGGAAAGAGAGGGGAGGGGAGGGGGGGCGGGGCGGTGGCCGTTACCGACACAGCCTCCGAGGAGGAGTTGCTGGAAGTCGTGGAGGGCCTCAACAGGAAGTTTGGGGAGGCCCCGTCCCACCGGAGGAATCCCAACGAGGGGGACGAAGAAAGTGTCGGTGTTGCCGACGAGGTTCCCGTGGAGGAGGAACAACCATCGCGCCCGTCGCAACCCGAGCCACAAGACAACTCGGTGGCCATTTTGATGGCAATTCAAACCTTATGCACAGTGATAAGGATGAGATTGCCCCTACCCCCAACGGACGACCCAGCGGAACTGGGAAGCCCTCCAAACAAGAGAGTTCATCCACCCCCGCCCTTCCAGCCTTCACGGCCTTCTCAGCGGTTGTCTCCTTCTCCTATCCCTGGGGATGACACGGGAACAGATACGGCCATGACGGGGACGGATGATGACTGTGGTGACGATGGGACGGGCCTCCCACCACCACCTCCTCGGGCCTCCCCACCAGACGAAATTGGCTCCTTCCACGCCATGATTGCCAGGGCATCTGAGCTTTTCCAGCTCTGCCCCGAAGAACAAAAGGAAGGATTCCTCTACCAACGGCGCAAGGCCCAAAGGAAGATGGGCCTCGCGGTGCCGTTGCTGGATGACATCTGGGACGAGGTGCTTGGTTTTTCTGAAGAACCCGTCCACGACACCTACCATGAGGGACCGGTACGAGAAGTAGTACCGGGTCCCAGAGGTCGCCCCTTTGTGCCTTATGGCACAACCGACCCCGGATTCGGTCGTCTCGGCGGCAGCCAAGAAGAAAGCGGGGGCGGCCGTCGGCCTCAACTTCTACTTCCCCACCGGACGGCGAGGGAAAGAAACTGGACGCCTTGGGGCGACGATGATTAAGACGCCCAACACTCTAGCTATTGTGGCCCACTACAAAAGGGGGTTGTGGTACAAGATTGCCCCCCTGTTGGACTTCCTACCGGACGACAAGAGGGCAGAGGCCCTGGTGATCCTACAGGAGGGTGAGGTGGCGTCGGACCACGCCATAGCGGTAGCCAGACATTGCTGACACCGCTTTCTGCCAGTTGGGCAACAGCGTTTGCCTTTGACGGCGGGGGTGGCTCAAGGCGACGGATTTCCACCAAGACGTGCAAGCCAAGGTTTTGGACATGCCCTTCGACGGGAACAATCTGTTTGCGAAGACAGTGGATGAATCACTTCAGGCCATCAAGACCGACAGAGACGGCTTAGGCCTTGGGAGTTCTGCAGCAATGACGGCCGCCCTTCGGAACTCCGGAGGCAAGCAAGGTGCCTCCAAAGGATTCGGCGGCGGCTCCTCGACATACTGTCAGGCGGCCCGCTTCTCGTCGCAGGAAGCCTACAGGGGACGAGGCAAGTCAGGTGGATCTCGCTGTTGTCGCCAGGGAGGCCAAGGCGGCAAGGCCGCTGCCAAGCAAGATTGAACCGGCCGTTGCTTTGGGCCCCCACCGGAGCACCCCGGTGGGAGGCCAGCTGATGAAGTTAGTCAGCGTTTGGGAGTCCATCTCCACCGACCGTTCGGTGCTGGATGCCCTGGCCCACGGGCGCACACTCGAATTTCTAAAGAAGTGCCCCTGCATTCCTCCCGTGGCCAGGAAGGAAAACCACGTCCCTCAACTGCTGTTAGAGGTAAGGGCGATGCTCAAGAAATGAGCCATCGAGCTCGTCCCAAGGAGGCTCCGGGGCTCCGGAGTATACTCAAGATACTTCCTCGTCAGAAAGAAGAGAGGAGGATGGCGTCCCATCCTGGACCTGCGTCGACTAAACAAATACATCAAGCCACAGGAGTTCTGGATGGTCACCCTCCAGCCCGTGCTGGGCCAGTTGGAGGAAGGCGACTTCCTATCGTCGTTGGATTGGGAGGATGCGTACTTTCACATCCCCATTCTAAAATGACACCGAATGTTTCTCAGGTTCGTAGTCCAAGGACGGCACTACCAGTTCAAGGCCCTACCATTCAGTTTGAAGTCGGCGCCCAGGGTATTCACCAAGAGCCTAGGACCGGTGGCGCGGCTGCGCCTGCAGGTGATCCACGTCTACCCCTAACTGCACGATTGGCTCATCCGAGCAAGGATAAGGGAACTCGCCATCGAACACACAGCGAAGACCGTCCGGCTGCTCACGGACCTAGGATTCTCCATCAACTTCCCCAAATCCCACCTGGTCCCGTCGCAGGTCGCACTGTTTTTGGGAGCCAAGCTCGACACAGTAGCGGGATTGGCCTTACCGTCGGAGGAAAGGACGAAGGCCACCCTGGGCAAGGTGCAGCGTCTGCTGGCCACGGATGTGGCCAGGGTGAGGTCCATCAAGTCCCTTCTCGCAATGATGTCCTCGTGCATCTATCTGGTGTGCCTGTGCAGGCTTTGGATGTGTCCCCTACAGGAGTTCCTCGACGCCCGTTGGATGCAAGCAGCGGGCAGCTTCGAGGACAGGATCTCGCTCAACAATGTTTTCTGCCAAGCAATCCGTTGGTGTTGCACCCGGGCGCATCTCGCGGCGGGCACACTGTCACACCAGGTGACAGTGACGACGGATGCCTCCCTGGAGGGGTGGGGAGCGCACACCGGAGATCTTTACGCGAGAGGCCTTTGGCTCCCGGAGGAGCGGCCACCCCACATCAACATATTGGAGCTCCGAGCAGTGTTCTGGGCCTTAAGGTCGTTCCTCCCGTCCCTCAAGGACAAGGTGTTGAGGATCTTCACCGACAACACCACCACAATGTTCTACATCCGGAAGCAGGGAGGATCCAGATCCCAAGCCCTATCCAAGGAAGCCCAGGATCTGTGGCATTGGCCCAGAGGATGTTTCTGGTGCCCTTTCATCTAGCAGGGATAAAAACCATCGCTGACTCACTCAGCAGGGAGCTGCACTCGTGCCACGAGTGGGGACTACTCCAGGATCAAGTGGATCTACTCTTCCAGCGATGGGGCAAACCCCAGATCGACCTGTTCGCGACGGCGACGAACTCCAAGTGCCAGATGTTCACCAGCAGGTTTCCCCAGCCGAGGAGCATGGGCGATGCTTTCTCGTTCCCCTCGGACGGCCTATTCCTGTATGCGTTCCCTCCGTTGCCGTTGCTGCTCCGACTCATCAACCAACTCAAGAGGTCCCAGTGCAGGATGATCCTCATCGCACCGGCATGGCCGAGACAGATCTGGTTCCCGGACTGTCGACTTGTCAGCGTCCCCACCAGTCAAACTGTCAACGGACACAGATCTGCTTTCCAGAGAGGGAGGCGCCATCCTTCATCACGACCCGGAGTCGCTGAACTTGCAGGCCTGGCTCCTGCAACACTAGAGTTTGGAGGGTGTGATATCCCGGCGGACTGCAAGGAGGTTCTTGCAAAGGCCAGGGTGTCCTCCACTCTCAAGTGCTACGGAAACAAGTGGAAGAGATTCTCCGTCTGGTGCCGTGCACAGAAGATTAACCCTCTACGGATTACGGCCCCTCAGGTGCTACCGAACCTGCTGTCGCTGGCCAAGGCGAAACTAGCGCATGCTTCCATCAAGATACACCTGGCAGCGATTTCCTGATACACTAGAACTACAGGACGGCCATCCCTGTGGTCTCATCACCTGGTGAAGGAATTTATGAAAGGACTGTTCCGTTCGTTCCTACCGATGAAGGCTGCGACCCCGGCGTGGGAGCTCAACTTGGTGCTGACCAGGCTCATGGGGCCGCCATTCGAGCCTCTGCATTCGGCACCCTTGAAGTTCCTGTCGTGGAAGACAGCATTTCTTGTGGCCATCACCTCCGCACGACGAGTGGGAGAGATCCAGGCCCTATCCTGCAAGTCTCCATACTTGATTTTTCACGAGACGAGGGTGGTGCTGAGGACGCACCCCTCCTTTATGCCCAAGGTGCCGTCGGACTTCCATCTCAACGAGCCCTTGGTGTTGCCAGTTTTCTTCCCGTCGCCTTCGTCGCCAGCTGAGAGGACTTTGCACTCGCTGTATGTAGCTAGAGCGCTGAAGTCCTACGTGGACCGCACAGAGTTTTCGGAAGAAGTCACAGCTGTTTGTGAACTTTGGACCTGTGAACCAAGGGAAGGCCCTCTCGAAGGCTTCATTTCCAGATGGCTCTCCGGCTGCATCATGCACTGTCACCGGTTGGCAAACCGACCGTTGCCCGGCCGTCCGAGAGCCCATTTGACCAGAGCTATCACTGCTACCACGGCGTTCTTGTCTGGTGTGCCCCTGCTGGACAACTGCATCCCGTGGACCGGGATTCCAGGGAGGAGTCCAGAGTGGGGCAAGCAGTGCTGCGCAACCTGTTTGCCTGAAGGTGGGCCTGGTGTGGAGGTAAGAGTTGCTTAATGTTGAGTTTGTGATGCTTAATATTGAGCCTTTGCCACCTCCCGTGGTTGTGCATGTGTGTACTGCTATCTGCATATATTCATGAGCATGTGAATCCATGCCAGACCCCATGCTAGAGAAGGAAAAAGTTACTTACCTATAACTGTTGTTCTCCAGCATGGGTCTGGCATGAATTCACATGCAAACCCTCCCTCCTACCCCTCTGCGGCTCTTCACTTGGTCATATTGCCACTTTACGTGCTACCAAATCTGAGGCTGGCTGCCAGGGGCGCCGCTTAGGGGGAGGGCAGTCATAGCAGGGGGCAATATGCCCAGAGACCAGTAATTAGTTACTACTAAGAAAGACAGATCAGAAACAAAACTGATACTGATTTTTTCTTTACAGAGGATTCCCAGCCTGACGACGGGGAATATTCATGAGCATGTGAATCCATGCCAGACCCATGCTGGAGAACAGTTAAAGGTAAGTAACTTGTTCCTTATCAGTAAGGTTGGCCATATTTTGCCTCATTTCCCTTCTGGATCTCCCACTATGTTTAGAGTTTGGCCTAAGAACATTAGCATTTTAAATGAGTTGTGCTGGTTTCTCCTTATATCTGTTTCAGAACTAGCAGGCTTCAGTGGCTGGTGCATGTTACCAGCCTGCATTCTGTATTCTGCCAAATCATTCTACGGCACTGAAGAAGTCGATGGGTAGGATAGGCCTGTGCCACAGCAGTGTGTTTAGTTTAGCCAAGCCCAGCATGTGCACTGAAAGAGCTTAGATTTGACCAAATATCTTAATACAGTTCCTGGTTGAGCACATCTCAGCCAGAGTTCTGTCAGAATTGTTATGTTGTCAAACAAGTATATCATTTTTACCTTGCTATTTAAGTAGACTGGTTTTTTGACACCGCCAAAGCTGATTGATGCAAGCCTACCGCAAAACAAGAGGTGATGGCTGGAAGGTTTACAATTAATCTTAACTTCTGGCGTTGCTCTGGGCAATTCTCCAGACCATCGTTCTTCGCCTGCCAAGACATTACAAAGGGGGGAAAGACCATATGCAAATCAAGCTCGGTCCCACCCCACAAGGAGCAATCCAGCATGGATGCTTAGCCGCATCCCTTCTGCGTGAGACCACAAGCATCCCCAAACGTGTTTCGGCCTCGTTGAGCCTCATCATTGAGGAGTAGATTGGTGTAAGCGTGGCATTGACTGTTTTCGTTGATTATTTAAGTTTGAAATGCACTTTTTCACAAAATAGTTATTTTTGTATTTGTAGAGCACGCTACAGCCCACGGGCATCGAGGCGCTATAAGGAGCTGTAAGAAGGTTTGCTTGAGGGTTACAGAAGTGCAGCCCAACAGAAAGGTGCTTAGTACAATTTGCTTAGTTACACACTCAGTTATATTACAAAATATAGTACTGATGACTGTTAAAATAGATACAAGTGCATACATCGCAAGGTTACAGATACATCAATGCATAGAGTGCGGAGCTGGGCACTTTCATACAAAAAGCCTAGTCTTGATGGCCTTACGGAAAGCCTTGTGAGAGACAAACATCACGATCTGGATTGGGAGGGAATTCCAGAAGGTTGCGGCCATGGTGGGGAGGTGGTGCCACCTGCACGCACTCTGCGTGTAGGAGGAACAGAGATCCGATTAGAGTAGGCAATTCTCGCTGGTCTGGCTGTCTGTCTGCTGATCCTTCGAGCAAGGTAGAAGGGGGCCGGGCCGTGGAGACATTTATGTGCCAGGGCGAGTGTTTTGAAGACAATTATTTCCTTCACGGGTAACCAGTGTACCTGTCTCCTGATCTCAGAGATGATACCTACTTGAGGTGCCTGTTGCAGCGTTAAGGGCATTATTCTGAGGTAGTTGGAGTTTAGATAGGTTCCTTTGGGAGGTCCCAATAAAGAGGGCATTGCAATAGTCCAGCCTTGAACCAATGATGGCCCTTGCAATGGTGATGCAATTTTGTTGGGAGAAGAACAGCCTAACTGCAATGAGCAGTTTAGAGTGATATGCTGCTGAAGATGTGATAGCATTAACCTGCCTATCCATTTTAAGGCTAGGTTCGAGATACACTCCGTGTCTTGATGACTTGTGATAATGTGATGGGGAAGTTGTCAACGGTGAATGAACAGTACTTCTTGTCCAGTTTACCCAAGGTAGAGGGGGAGCCAGTTAGGAAGAATTTGGTTTTCTCACTGTTGAGACACAACCAGTTTTCTGCCATCCAAGATTGTATTGTGGAGTAAATGGAGTTGAGGGTGTTCATGTCAGTCACCTGAAAGTGGGATGAGCACCTGGGTGTCATCTGCATAGTTTGTGTATGAGATGCCCAGGGCGTCCTGGATTCTGAACAGGGGCCTCGTGAAGAGGTTGTAGATGGTAGGGGCTATGCATGATCCTTGTGGGACCCCACATTTGATGCAACTTGGGTTGGCACAGGAGGATTCTGAGAACCTTAATCACTCTTTCTTTGAGAAAAGAAGTTATCCAGGCACGGGCCTTCGGAGAGAAGTTTGCAGTGGTGGAGAGATGATGGCATAGGGTTTTATGATCTACCAGATCAAAGGCTGCTGAGAGGTCTAGGAGGAGCAGCGCAGGTTTGCCTGCATCTCTGAGGTCGCCATTTGATTTTTTTAGATCAAGTAGTGCTGTTTCGGTGCCATGTCATGGCCGGAAGCCAGACTGGCTTAGTCCAAGGAGGTGATTGGCTTCCATTAGTTTTTGGACTTGCAGGTAGGCTGCTTTGTCCAAAGTCTTTAGCAAAAAAGGGACAGTGGTGATGGGCCTGTAGTTCCCTGGGACCAGTGGGTCGAAGGACAGTTTCTTCAGGAGCGGTCGTACCCATGCCGCCTTGAGTGCAGTTGGGACATGGCCCGACTGGAGGGACGAGTTTATTAAAGGCTGTGAGGAAGGGGGCGAGGGCTGGGGCTCAGTTTTGACGAGGTGGGCCGGGCAGGTGTCACCTTTACAATTAGATGGCTTGATGGATTTGATGAAGTCGATGACTTCAGACTCGCTCATGTCTTCGAATTCGAACATTGGAGCCTGGCTGGGAGAGGTGGTTGCAGGGGGTGCAATGGGAGAATTAGCTAGTAGTGAGGACAAAGCCTTTTGGTGAGCTAGAATTTTGGACTGCAGGGTGTCCAATTTGTCAAGCATGGCAGCTTGAATTTTGTTGCACCAGGACTCGTCCTTTTGGAGTGTGGACGGGGGCAGGGGTGGGGGCGGGCGCAGGGGGTGAAGGAGTCTCCAGTTATCTAAAGATAGCAAACCTGTGCTTAGTCCCAGAGTTAGCATTGTTAATCCTAGTGTTGAAGGATGCCGCTTTGGCCTGTGTGATAGCTTTTTTGTAGTCTGAGGAGGTGGACCTGAATGCTTCTTTGGATGCCTCATTTTTTATTATTTTAATCCATGTGGCAAGCGCATCCCTCTTTTTGGAGCGAAGGATGATTAGCGCTTAGGAGAACCAGGCATTGCAACCTTGGCCTTCTTGGATTTTTTGAGAGTGAGAGAAACGACGGTGTCCTCATTATGACCTGGTTGAAGGCAGTTGCTAGAAGCACCGGGTCGCTGTGGAAAGGGGGCTGGAGAGCTGCTACAAATAGGTGGGGAAGAAGATTCTCTTTAGTGAGGTTCTGAGAGCTTCTGGAGAATGCAGCAGGTAGTGATGCTGGGCTTAGTTGTAACGCTCACCTGATTCCCACGGAGGCGCAGGTCTGGCTTTGAGTGCTGATGCTTCTTCAATGGTGAAGCGCAGGACTCTGAAGATGGACAGGAAGGGCCCTTCTACTCTGGCTTCTCCGGCTCGCAGGAATATTCCCCTGTGTGTGAAAAGGGAGTATTACCTACTGACTGAGTTATGCTCAAGCCTCCCACTCTCTTCCTACCCTCCACGATTCCCCGTGAAGTCTCACCTTAGGGTCAGGAAAGATGAGCTCTCCATCCTGCTTCTGATGGAGGGGCGCGTTGAAACCCAGTTACTTCACTGGATTGAGGATTGATGGGAGTTCAGGTAAGCTTGACTATTCAGGTAAGGCTCTGTAAAAGTTCTGTTGCAAGTTCAAAAGTCCAAGCTTAATAATAATGTTCATTGTCTTTTTCCCCTTAGGGGCCGGGGTTCGGAATGCCGGAGATATGGCGCTGACCCGAAGTGAAACGTGCAGTTCCAGTAAATGACAGGTAAGTTCTGGATGAGCGCTCGGGTAATGTCTTTGCATTCACTCATTCAATGTCTTTGTCTTTTTTCCCCATAGGGGCCGGGGTCCGGAAAATGTCTGGAAGCGGCAAGACCCGAAATGAAATGGGAATGACCCAACAGGTAAGACTTAGAAGGAAACTGAGCTTTTCCTATTCCCTTCCTTCTCTCACCTTGTTCTTGCCTTTTTCTCTCTAGGCTCTGGGAAGTGGCTGTGGATCCGGATGATCGCTGCTGAAGATGGTGGCGTCCTGGATAGGTGAGTGAAATGCAGCGCTGCAGCGATCGTAGCGAAATGCTTTTAAAATGATGTCTTCCTTTTCAGGATCGTCGGTGTGATGTCTCCGTGGTGCTGATTTAGCAGGTAAGGTCTTTTGTCTCCCTTTGCAGGTGACCCAGGATACTGACAGGCGTGGCCGAGGTCCAGATGCAGGAGCTGACACGGTGAGCGTCCAGCTGCGAGGAGCAGAACAACGCGAAGCGTGAGTTGCTGATCGGGTGTGGTTTAAATAGCTTTGGAAGAAGTTCCAAGTGTGTATCCTTCCTCCGATCAGGTATGTATCCTTCTCCGACCACACCAGGGTGGAAAGTAGTCCCACAGGTAAAGTAGTTCCATTCAGGCCTCAAGAGGGCCTGGATGTGGCAGCATGGTCTGCATCAGGTAAGTGCACATTAAAACTCTTGAACACATGTCTAGCTTTATGAGCCTGGCGCCTAAGGCGCCAGGACAGAGGTCCAACATGAGCCTGGCGCCTAAGGCGCCAGGACTGCGTCCAAAGGGCCCCAGCTTGGGCCCGCTGGCACTCCCCTGGGGGAAATGCCGCCTGCCTCTGGGGTTGCTTGGTCGGACCTGGCTCCTTGGAGGTAGGCATCATGACATTAGTGGGCAGATTGGAGGTGGTGTCTAGTTTGATACAAAAATGGTCATTTCAAGGGATAGGGGAAATGTCAGGGATGAGGATTGAACAGTTGTGATGAGCTACCCAGTCAAGCGTACGCCCTTTAATATGGGTTGGTTTGGAGATGGCTTGGGTAAATCCTAGCGTGGTCAGTGATTTTTGTAGGATGGAGGCATTGATGTCATTAGTGTCATTGAAGCCGAGATAAAAGATCACCCAATAGCACAACTTTGGACGTTTTCTTGAAGTTGTCTAAGGTGTGGATAAGGGCCTCTTGGAAGTCAGTGGAGGGGCCTGGAGGGTGGTAGACTAGGTGAAAGGCAATGGTGCAGTTGGGCAGACCTTAAGTTTGAGGAGGAGGTAGTCAGAGTTTTGGTGCAGTTTACCTTGAATTCTCCTAATACTAACTGTGTCTCTGGCAATAATGGCAACACCGCCACCTCTTTGACCTACCCAATCTTGCTTAAAGATGTTATAACCAGAAGGGACAGCTAGGGAGAGGGCAGGCCCCGAGGTCTCATGTAGCCATGTCTCACAGAGAAAGAGTAGGACAAGCTTATCCTTAGTGATGAGGTCATGTACATCTAGTGTGTGTGCTGGGAGTGAGCGGGAGTTCACCAGGGCACATTTCAGAGGGATAGCGGCATGGCTAGAGGGGGTCGCTGACAGGGGTGTTGTGGGCACAAAATCAGTGGCCGCATCAAGGTACAGTATCGGTTGAGGTGCTGCCGGTAATAAGGCATGTGTAATAGTAGGTCCCATGGCAGCATACCATTGGCAGCAATAGGGGCTGCATGTAAATGACATTAGCAACCCTGGGGGCTACAGGCAGAGCAACATTGGCAACTGTTAGGCAGAATCATATGCAGTACCCTTTGGGAACACCACACACAATTAAGACTACAAGTGACAGTACAAATTCAATTTTGGTACAAGCCTGTATAACACAGTAAAGTGGTAGCGATGGCTGAGCAGCCAGACTTATATCAAGAGTAAAGTGAGCAGTACAAGAAGTTACACAAAAGACGGCAATTACTATGATTCAAGCAAACGCCGATTCAAGGTTTCTGAGTAAAAGAATATACATGTATTTACACCATCAGTTATAAAACAATAAAGTAGCAGAAAATCAGTCTTAATACACTACACCAACACCCTATCAATTCTGGACAAGTTAAGCTCAAAATGAAGTGTGAGCAAAATGGCACTCCAGCAATTTAAAAGGGGAGGAAAGACAAGGTTATTCATAATCAACACCACCAACAAGTGATAAGCAGGGCAATCTAGAAAAGGCTTACTACAACTCTGATGCAAGTCAATAGGCCTGGGCCAATGTTAATAGTTCAGAGTGTTTGCAGAGGATCACACAGTTCAGAGTAGTCTGTGGTTAAGTCTTTCCCAAGAGTTGAAAACTAAGTTGGTCGGAGGATAAGTTATTCAAAGGAGAAGAGAAGGACAAGCCTTCAGCGAGGTGAAAAAGATTTCAAACCCTTTCACTGCGGTCGGACGGAACGAACGACCAGATTTGCACAGTACCTTAAATGAAGAAGAATGCTTTAGCTGAGGCAGTTGTTCCTGGCAGTTCCTGCAGGCTCATGGTTCCTGAAATGACTGTTGTGGTGACCAGGAGGAAGACTGGAGGGTCCTGTACTGCCCAGGGAAGAAGCCAGCAGCAGGGCAAAGCATTGAATAAAAGGTGCGCTCTTAAAACCCAAGCAGGTTCTGTTCCTCCTGGCTATCCAGTTCACTGCAGCGATGCACAGCAAATTCGACCAGGAGTGGGAGGCCGGCGTTTGGTGTTTGGCGAGCTGGTTGGTCTCGCCAAGCTCAAGGGAAGATTCCTTGCAGATCTTCTTTGTCAGAGTTTCGGGAGATTGGGACAGCAGCAGGGCTTCACCCGGATGTCCAATAGTTGCAGCAGTCGTCTTCCTTCAGCTCTTCGTTGGTTCTCTCGTTCCAGTGGCGACACTGCCTTCCAAGTCCCAGAGACCTGGTTTTAAGCGGTTTTCCCCCATTCACACAGCCTGGCTGTCAATCACACAGCAGGGTGGCTGTCCTGGCAGGACAGCCACCTAGCCAATCAAACTAGAGTGACTTGGGTCTCCAAGGAGACCCTGTGCAGGGGGCCTCAAACCCCTCCCTCCCATCCTGTCCACCCAGACACTCGGGCTCCTAAGGAGGGCTTTTGTGCAGAAGCCCGCCAAAGGACAGCGAGCAAAGGAACCAAACCTGGTTTGGCGTGCAGAGTAAAACACGAGAAAGATCTTTACAAAAAGAAATGGTGAATAAACCCTACCGGAACCAAATAGTAAATGGGATCCAGCGGGTTAGCGTTTGAGGCTACCACCATAGCCTCTAACGTTACTGAGGCTATTTGCGTAGATCATGGTATAATAAAAATGGTAGATACCACTGCCACCAGCCAAATCGTAGAGAAAGGGGAACAAAAAAATGTTCCATGAGAATCGGACAAAAAGGTATAACTATTAACCCTTCCAGTACCCTATTGGAAGATGGGTTGTACTGTGTCTGTAAATTTAAAGACTAGTAAAGTCAATGGCAAACTTGCATGTTCTGGGAGACAGTAGTCGGTCCCAGAAAATGGAGTTTAAAGTGGGAAGTCCAAAAAGACAACCCTGTGTCACTGCACTAAAGGTGCTATGTGACACACAGTAGAAAGATGAGAGTTTTGGTGCAGTTTAGGGCAGGCTCCTGCAGGCTCATGGTTCCTGGAGTGGGTGAGACTCCATAGTCCATGAGCAAAAAAGGTACAACACACATGTAAGAGTGGGGAAAAAAGGCTCACACTCCAACCAGGTGAAAAATAAATCCTAGAAATCCAGCAAAGCTGCGGAGGGACGCAATAGGTAAGGGAATTAGACATTCTGGAGAATTCTCCCTAACGGCAACCGTGGGGGTTACAGGCAGAGTAACATTGGCATCAATACTAGCTGCAGGCATGGGCTGCTGCAGGCAGTATAACATTTGCATTAATAGCGGCTGCAGGCAGAGTGCTGCAGGTATCAATGAAGACCTTGGCACCAGTAGGGGCTACACACACAATAGAGTTAACAGCACATGTGGAGGCAGGCAACATGGTGGATTTGAATTTGGTAGGCCCAATGCATGCAGGGGACGGTCGCGAGCCGATATTCCAATTGTTTAGCATTGTTTTTGTTTGCCGGACTCGTGATAGAGTACGCATGGGCGCCTCTGAGATTCAATTTGATTGCTGTGAGTGCAGCTGCAGCATGAGATCAGCAGCACTTTTTTGTTAGTACCAGGGATCCGCTTGGGGGCCTGGTCTGTGCCATCTGGTTGATCCTCTGTGATCTGAATGTGAACTGCGTGATAGTTAAAGGATTTGCTCTTATTATCAGATGTACTAATCAGGGAATGTGTTTGTTTGAATACCAACCACAATCTGGCAATCCCAAATATTCATATTTTTGATATGGGTTATAATGTCCCAGTTCTAATTGTTCAAGTAAAGCTTAAAACACCTTTTGCAAGGATAACAAGGCTTTAATTCTCACAAAACAAAATGCATGTCAACAGGGGCATTTTTTTTTTTATTTTAGTGTCTATGGTAGAGTAAATCAACCTTTTACCCTGAACAAAGATAAAGATTCATGACAAAATAAAATACAAATACCTTGGGTTAATAAGATCAGATAAATAGCAGATGCAATTAAAATACAATACATTATTATCCATGTTTAAGTAGAATGGTAGGTTTGATTAAAAAAAGTAGTAAAAAAATAAAACGGGTCTATACACATTTAATTGTTCATTAGGGAATACATAGAGGTTATTTTGCCCACAACCATATGTGGTGAGCAACAGATGCCACCACAACAGACTCTGCACAATATAACGTGCTCCAGAACTGATCAGATTTTTGACTTGCATTTAAAATAGCCTTTCTCGTGATTTGTACGGAGAGCATGGCATTGAGTGAGTATATGGTGGGATATCTCCACTTGCGATTTTGCAAAGCCGCTCCTCCTAGGGGATGTTCTTCTTCCTGCATACTCCAAAACAGGTAAAATGTCAAAGCGCAAACATAGCATAAAACATATTAAATGTTCCCAATGAGTGTATGCAACATATTTGCACAGTTTTACCAAATAAGAGGTTGCAAACAATCGTGTTCCCTAGATTTCCAGCCGAGTTTACTCAAAAAGAGACCCACCTGTGACTTGAGCCGAAGGCACAAGCCTATGTCCATGAAATAGCTGTGAACCATACTCTCCAAATCCCTGTACCAGGTACTGCGTGACTCAGCAGCGTTTCACATGAGCAAGGGTAAGAATCAAGAGCGGACCATTAGTAACCCTGCCAAAATTAAATTTGGGCCATAGCTTGCAAGCAGACACTTTTCCAAACTGACTGCAAAGACTGAAGTCCAAGTTCCAATCTAATGTCCTCCACTGCAACTGCTCCAGGGAGGCCAAGTATAGAGTGCAGAATCTTGGCCTCTAATTTGTGTAGCCACCCAACAGCCTCTCCGGCAATACTTTTAGGACATATAAAATGCCTGGGATGATAGAGATTCTATGAGTTTACTTTAGCCTCAATAGAGCCACCACCACAATTATCAATAACTTTTTTGATAGAAATCCATTTCTGCCAAGCGTTCGGTGGGATGGCATTGGCAAGATCATAAAAAGAGGGAGGGGCCCTGATGGGAATACCCAGATACTTGTATTCATCGATCTTCTCCAAACTAGAGCCACCAAGTCTCCAAGTGAAGGAAGCACCACCATAGGCTCTTTTGCCAAGTATCATATTTTTGGTCTTGGCTGCATTCACTCGGAGGCCATTTAGGTCTGCATAGTTCTTGAGAAAATTTAGTGAGCGCTAAAGGCCCACCAGCATCCTGTCTAGGATGACCGTATCGTCTGCATATGTTAAACGGACAATATTCTAATTCCCATCATGTGGGGTTTTTTATGCGGACTTCATAGCCAAAGGAATATTTGCACAACAAAAATGGGGCCTCCCGCACCTAGGGTGGGTGTAGGCACACAATTCACTGGATCATTTGACAAATCACACTTAAAAGTAATTTTAAGACCGTGGAGAATGGAAGTCCAAAGAGAATACAACCTGACTTTTTAGTACAATACAGTTAATAATGTTCAGTGTTAAAACCAACTACATAAAAACTAACATGTAAAATCTAACATATAAAAGCTAACAAGGTGAATAGTGCTTCCAAGTCAAAGTGAGAAGTGCCAAATGGCTAATAAAGAGCAAAGTGCACAATTGAACTGTATCTCTTGGGTACATAGAGAACTCCAAATGTACATGTACGTATGGAAATAATTATACAGTTTTGAACAAGTTCAATCTACAGCTTCAAACAAACAAAAACCACACAAAGTGCATAAATTGAGACCTTCTTTGTTAGGTGTCTCTAGTCATGATGCCCTAGTCAAGGAGTACCAAAAGTGCATCAAAGGAGTACTGTTCCTAAAACAAACACTTCATATTAGTATCTGTGAAAAGCCCAACATGTTTCATTCCTGTAGTCCTTTCGGTTAGTAATAGGAACTTCTTCAGGGGAAAGTGTGTGGGGGTCGGGGCGAGAAACGCTCCCAGCCCGAGTTGAGATGGTAGCTGTCAGAGCTTGACAAAATAGAGACTGTCGTTGATAGTGTGGAGTCTTAATAATTCTTAATGGACATTTCAGGAAGATATATGTCCTTACTTTCTTGGTGGTAATACAAGAGAGCAGATCCAGGCCACTGTTCTTTGAGTCATGGTTGCGAATCAAGAGATTGATGAACCTCCAGCAGGAGGCAGATTCATTGAATTTATAATCTCGTAGCCAACGCTTATATGGTGCTCCAATGTTGGCTATACATGTTCTTTTGTCCACTGCTAAAAGGTCACTTCGCTTAATTCTGCGCACCATGGCGTTAAGTGTTGTTTTTTTTGTTTTTTTTTTTTGCTATGCCCAAGTGAAATGGGACCACAGGCTTGCCTTAATATTTACTGCTGACAAAATGCCTGTGGTCAAACGACCAGTACGTGTCTAGCATAGTCTTTAAATCCCAGTTACTATCGCTCAAGATTTTGCCGCATTTCATCCCACATAAAGCAAGGTATTGTTGGTGCTATTAAAGGGGTTTGTAGTGATAGCATGTCTTGGAATCGAATGTCTTGGCATCTAAAAAAAAAAAGCAACGAAAATAAAAGCATCAAATGCATTTTTTTTTATCGGGGCCCTTAAAACCCATTATAATTAAAATAAAACCTTTTACCTATTTTCGATGCTTTGGCATTCAATGGTTTGTATTCGATGCAATCTCTGGATACCATTAAAGGTAGTTCACAAAATCTGTTTCCCTAGAAGTTCACTCTGGGGTTATAACGCAGGATTTCTTGGCATTTCACTGGTTGAGAAATACATTTCATACAGAGCATGGTATCATCACTCATATCTACTGGACCGATCGAAAGATCGGTTAGCAGGTCTAAAACAACAGAGTTAACAAAAATAAAATCAGCGCAGATGCTGTATAAGCCATTTGAACAAGTTTAAGTGTGTTTGTAGAAGCTTTGTTTTTTAAAAGATGGAAGTCGAATTCGGCCAGGACCTCCAGCCACTCTTTGCCTTTTTTACAGCTGAGGCATTTTTGTCCCCCCCGTACAGCCCCGGAAGTTCTCAGTGTATTATCAACATTGAAGTCCCCAGAGAGAATTAGGCCACCTTTGGGTGGCTGAGAGCGCCACAATCTTTAAGGGTATTGAATACTGTCAACATGAGATCAGCAGTAGATTACCCCGCAACCCTCTTCCAGCCAAATCATATAAGTGGCCATCAATGATCCACGTGTGCCTGCTGGGAATTTGGGGAGCACAGCACAGGGAATTATTGTGTGATCACCCAACAGAAAAAGGGGCCATGGAGAGAACAGATTTAGGGCCTGTACATAAGCCCCCCTTGGGCCGGCCCATTAACGGGGACGATAACAAACGAAAAATCAAAAAAAGTACACCCAAGTAAAAAGGGCACAGTCCGCCAAGTCTCCTGTAATAGAAACAAATGCATCTTCATTAATTCATCTTGGCCCCTAGCATTTGCAATAAAGGAGTGATGGCCCAGAGTGTTCCAAGAAAGAACGTGGAAAAAGGCAACTGCTCTCAGAAGTAATAGGTCAGCAGGGTTTGTGAAGGACAGTTGACCAATGGCCAGATATCCTAAGTGGCTCTGAACTTTACTGCAAATTGTCTGCATGAGGAAGAACATGTGAATTTCGATTACTCAAACCTGAGTAACCCTGCAGATTGCCCTTAGGCAAAGATTGGGGCATTGTGGATCTAATTGGAACAGGAGTAGATTGAATAACCGAAACCTCAAGACCCAGATCAAAGAGCAGCTTAACGTTTTTACAAATGCGATCAACCACAATGGGAGAAACAAAAGTGTCCAAAACCCAGTTAGTGGAGCTGTTCTTGTTAGGCAGTTTCACGCTCTCAATATCTTTGGAGTAAATAATGTGCAGATCAGGGATAAGATGTAATAATTCAAGTAGCCATGATCGATTTTAGAATGGACTGGCGGCAGAGGGTTGATCTCAATAAATTTGGTGTACTTGGAGCCGGCAGACCAGGCATGCCTGCAGAAAGTTCCTTGTTGCAATGCGACATCTGTTACAGAGCTTCTACGCGGACTGCCCAAGAATCCCGGCTAAAACTTGCTGTTTCCTTAATGGCAATGCCGGGAGAGGGCAATGAGAAAATAGGTAAATTTGATCCGTTGGTAGGGGCCATGCTTCGGTGCATTGGTGCCACAGAGCCATCTTAAGGGGTCCACCCCAACCCCTCCGCATTGTCCACAAGGATATCTGGGGCCTGGATCCAAAATACCTTCAACTCTCCCTCCGTAAATACCTTTCCACTCGAGCTCTTCGCTCCTCCACCGCCAACTCCCTCAAGGTCAGTCCCTTCTCCAGGCAACCAGTTGGGGGTAGATCTCTTTCCTCGGCTGAGCCCTCCCTCTGGAACAGCCTCCCTGCCACTCTGAAACTGGAGAACCATCTCCGGTTCCTGAAGCACCTCAAGACCTTCCTCTTTGCTTCTGCCTTTGCTCTTCCTCTACTACCGTGCTGATTTGTCTGCTTCGGCTCCTTGCACCTGGCTACTCTATGATTTCGGGCCCAGGTCCCTGCCCACCCAGCCACACACCCTCACTGCCTCCTAGCAACCCTTGCACTTAGGTCTGTATCTGTAATCCTACAGTCCCCTTTCCTGCACTTATCAGACACCCTTTGCCTGAGCTTTACACCTCGCACTTGCCACCTTGCTGGCTTCACCAACAGCTGTTTTTATCCCTTGCTCAGAATTTTCCACCTCTCCCTGGCACTTCCCCCTTCCCTCTCCCTTACGCTTGTGTGTTCTCCATGTCACTGGGCCTAATTATCGTTTTTTTTGTCCTCCCTTGTTCCCCTCCCTTGTCTTGTCACGCTCCGAGACACGTGTGCATGAGCGCGATACAAACAAAATATCGATATCCACGGCAGACATTTTTTTTCTTCCTTTTTTTTGTTTTTTTTTTACAGATGTTAGTGGCGCTCTTAAGCATAGACAACTCGGTATGTAGGGCTTCCGCAGCATGCTCCTCTGTATCGGCAACAACAGTGACACTCTTGATCAAGAGCCACAGTTCAGTGGGCATTGCCTTGGAGATCTTCATGGAGCACACCCGATCAGGTACAACTGGTGCATTCTTTCTGGCTTGAGCATAATGGTTCTCTCCAGAGGCAAGCGTTTGTAATATAGGATTTGGCTCTTCAAGAACGGTGCTTTGGGAGGTGCGAGAATTAGAGCTGCATTCAAAGATATCATCCACTACTTTGGCTGGTATACGCTTCACCTCACGCTGTTACTCAGCCATATTTTTACATAAACGGAGCAGAGCTTCAGTTTTTGGAGATAATACAGTTCAATACAGAGGAAGAACTACATAATCCAGTAGGAAATTGTTACTAAGTACTCTGTCCTCGTCTGTGAGTCCACTTTCACAAAAAGAAGACTCCAATAAGGAGAAGGGTTTCTCACGATACCGCTAGGAGCCAATTATATTATTATAACTGGTACTAATGGGCCCCATAGAACTCCTTTGCAAGCTTAGACAAAAGTTGATTAATGAGCCATTGTCAATCAAGGGGGAGCAGTGAGGTGTGCTTTTAGCTAGATTGCTTTTGTCACAACTCTGACGGTACCTCTCAATGACAGGTTCCTCTAACAAATAGCTCCCAGCCCTGGAAGCACCAAGCTCGGGAAAACCGGTGATTTTAGGTTGGTAAACATCTTATCAACTTTATCCTTTTTATCTTTTTCTTTTGTAGGAGAAGTAACATTGAGGCCAGGGGACATCGCGAGGGGCTGCAAGAGCGTTTTTCCCACTGGGACAGCCTCACTGTGTAACCCGTATTTGTGTTGCCTATTGCTTTTCATGAGGGCAGTAGATGTTTTCAGGAGTCAGAAAGGTGTCCGCAGTGTAAGGCCAGGTCTAGAGGGGGGTGGGGGCAGGGAGGGAGAGTGGCTGCAGGCCGTGGCTAGCAGGCTCTGCAGACACAACAGTACTCGCCCACCTCCCAATCAGACAGAGAGTCACCATATTTAACGGAGTGTTTTAGAGTCGTCGCCTCTCCTCCTACCATCTGCGAGTCCGCGTGACTGCACTCGCCAAAAGCACTCACAATGTGACTTTTGCTTTCTCCCCTTGCTTGTGACTTTATAAATCCTGGACGATTCCGACCTTTCCGTATGGCTCTGTTCAGCTTGGCAGACCTGCTCCTCCACAAACGCTGGGCTTGTGTTCATGTGAACTCCTCTCGGATTAGTCTTTTTGCCACCGACGCTGTCCAACATTTTTCCAAATCCTACTGCCACGGAGCACATTGGTTAGTTCAAACAGACAAGACATTTTAAAGGGCAGCAGCATCACCTGTGACGCAAACAATATACCGTATTATCTCTTCATCCTCATTGGTGGTCCCTGATATAAATCTAGTTTGCGCTTTACCGAACACCAAGTGATTGGCTGCAGTTTCCTATGTCTATCTTCTTACATGTGGTTTCCAGCCTTGCTGACGTTTGGCCTTTGCAACACAATTGATTTGTCAGTAGAAACCCTCCTCTCCCCACATAACCACGTGATGTGCACCTGGTCATTAGACATGGGCTCAGTGGATACTGTAGGACACAAAATAGCTCTCTGAAATGGGAGGAGCTTCATTCGATCCCAAACGCTCTGGTGCCCCCTCCATGCCTTCCCATCATAGGCCTAAATGTGTTGCTTTCACCCTGTGCACCTCACACAGGGCATCCTGCCTGCGCTCTCCCCTTGGCATCTGCCCCCGCCCTGGGCTGGCCTCTGTGGACCCTCTGATCAATGGAACGCTGAGGGATTTATTTAGGGGTTCTGATAGTGAGCATCTGGTAGTTCAAATAGAATGACTGTGGATCTGGGGGCACAGTCGCTCTATATCTGGGATGGGCGTTTCAGCAGCTCCAGACCTCTGCCTCGCAGCCCATGAGATCGTCCTTCAGGGACGGGCGCAAACCTACCCGTGCTTTGCTGCTCGCATTCCTTTTGAGCTATGTGGGCCTGCAGTGTGGAACCATTTAGGGGTATGTCTTAATTGATGGAATGGCCTTCGCGTCCACTCCCTGAGAAGGGGCATGGGAACGTGCACTACTGCTGAGGCCTCTATTATCCCCTGGTGTTGGGTCCTGGCTATTCTAGGCCTAGCTTCCAAAATGGCAGCCGTTTGGTATATTTCGCTGCTCAAAATACCAAACTTCTACAAACCCTACATATACTACACACTCGTGCGTCTCATTGTTCCTCGTGTACAGCTCAGCCCTGCCACCTTGTGTCGTTATTTACACACACTCGCAGCATATTGCTCTCAATATAAAGCGTTCGGGGGACAGACGAACTGGACATGCATTCCAACTTTTTCTCAGAGAGCACATTAACCGTGCACAAAAGTGAATTAGCTTGCTAAAGAAAGGTGTTTTGCTGCTGCATAACGTGTCATTTGCATTTAATACTTGTAGTTTAGTAGGGCTACATTGTTTAATGTGTGGATGAGTTAACGCAGAGTGTAAATCCCACCATCTTCCAGGTCTTCTTCCCCCTCTGATACTTTGTAGAGCTGCGTGAGTGAAAGGTTGATGAGGGTAAAAATGGTGAGAGAGAGAGATGGGAGAAAGGGGGTTGATTGATGCGGTTGAGGAAGTGCAATGAAGAAAGTGAAATGTAGATTGGAGAGGGTGGAGAGGGAGAGTAGGGCAATAAGGAAGGATAGGAAGAGGAGAGACGATGGTGAGCGGGGGAATGGCTGACGTGAGTTGGAGCAGGATGGAATAGCAAAAGGGTGAGCGAGAAAAGGTCGAGGAGACTGCATTGTTGTCCGCGCTGTGTGCAAGGTAATGCAACAGATCCCTGATTTTCATTTTTTTCCTGCATTGAAGAGTCGAGTACATGTAAAATGTAGCTCAGTGCACCCCCTTCACCCTATTGTATGTTACATTGGAGCCCCGTAGATTCAGTAATCTGTAGAATTGGTGCCGTTTTAACCAAGTATCTTTAGACTCTGGGGTGCCTATTTTTGTATTTATTGCAGCTCACAGAGCCTATGGACATCTAGGCGCTAGTTACAGGAAATGCAAGTCAGGCAAGGTGCAGGAATGTCTTAGGTAGAGAACAACAGTTTAGCAAAATAGGTGAGTCTTGAGGTTCTCTCTGAATGAGAAGTAGGAGGGGTCAGCTCGCAGGGTGGGAGGTAAGTTGTTCCAAAGGGTGGCTTTGCAGACTGGGGAGCTGGCACCACCTGCTTTTTTTCCAGTGGAACCTGGGTCCGGTGATGAGGTGGTTGTTAGAAGAGCAAAACGGTCTGGCTGGTGAGTATCTGCATAGTTCCTGGGTGAGGTAAGAAGGTGCATCATTCGAGAGGTAGCGATGTGAGATGGAGAGGACTTTGAATTTCATCCTCTCCATGACTGGAGAGCCAGTGGTGGCTCTTCGGATGTGGTCATGTTTCCATAGATACACCGCTGCCCGGATGGCATTATTTTGTACAATTTGAAACTTGTTCAGGTTCTTTTCTAAAGCTCCACAAAGGAAGGCATTACAGTAGTCTATTTCTGAGCAAATGAGGTTGTGCGCGGTTGTGATGTGCTTGTCAACAGAAAGAAGGGGTTTGCTCGTGTGTTTGAGCTTGGAGGCATAAATGGTTAACATGTCTAGACGCATGGAAAGTGTGGCATCCAGGTAGACCCTCAGAGTTATGATGGCAGAGAATACCGGGATGGCATGTCCGCCGATGGTGAAGGACTTGTGCGAGTCTGGAGTGTGTACCCACCAGGAGGAGTCCGTTTTGTCATCATTCAAGCATAAGGAGTAGGCGGCCATCCAGGTTGGAGTTTTTTCATGAATGGTGTTGATATTGGGGCTGTCCTGAGTGTGGTCACCGGAAAGGGGGAACCAACATTTTAGTATCGTCTGCATAGTTTGTGAAGGAGATGCCAAGAGTCCAGGTTGTCGAGTAGGGGTTTAGTGTGAATATTATAGAGGGAGGGGGAGATGCAGGAACCTTGCAAGTATCTGCAAGGGTTAGGTGTTCGAGTTGCAGAGGCTTCTCGAGTTTCTGTCGGCAAGGAAGGAGATCCATTTGGCAGCTGCGACGGATAAGTGAGCTTAGGTGGTGGCAATGGGTCTGGCGGTAGACAAGATTAAAGGCGGCAGAGGTCAAGGAGCAGGAGGAGGGACATTTTATTGTGCTGCATAACAGTGGGGTAGACTATGCAGTATTAAGACACACCGCTTCCCTTGTGCATGTATGCTGTGGCGTTTAGGCCTTGCGTGTTTGTGTGCAAGATGGTGGATTGGAGAGTCCGAATGCTCGATTTACTGGTGTACTTACCCACCACATTGTCTGTATGATAGCCCTGGTCTCTGGGAAGCTATTGCTTTGGATCCCTTCGGACATAGCATTGAAACGCCTACTGTCTGAATGTGGACCTGGGCGCAATGTCTAATGGGCAATAACAATGTACATTTCTTTACACACATATGGAAGGGTTCTCCAGCAGAACATGGGTTTTAATAACATTTGTAGTCTTGATATTTGATTTTATTTGGGATTTATTCTGTGCCAATCACTACCGTAGTGGTCTTATTTTGTTGGGGATAGTTCCAAGAGTGGCATATTATGCCCCCAACAGGGGTGAACCAGACAGTGGTCTGTTGGGGTGAGGGGATTGGAGTCGGAGTAGGATGGAGACCAATGGACAAACTTGAAAGGTGCATGGAATTGAGTTGGAGGGTGTATAAAGTTTTAGTAAGGGTCTGTGTGTAATCCTAATAAACGAATGAGGAAATACGTTTACCCAGGACGGCTAGCAATTTTTAGTGAGGGTTGGTTCTAGTTCATAGATAGCGTGGTACAGAAAATGTCAGTGCATGGTTGCGTGAGGAATTCAAGACATTTGCTCACGTATGTACTTGAAGTGTGGAGGTTTCTTTGTCAGACAGATATTTTGCCAACGTTCCTCTCAGTTAACAGGAGGGCAATCAGTGAGTACACTGGTTAACGGTGCATGCGAGAACCACGGAAGGGGAAGAAGGTAAAACCTCGAACCTGCAAGAGCATTACTTGCTTGGCCACTTGATAAGGAAGATTGATAAATGTTGGTGAACGTGCAGACATATAGTGCCCAAATGGTGCAGTAGTGGACTTGACGAATATACATTTCACCCACTCCTCCTTACAATCACTCAACTAGAGAAACGCCGGCTTTCACTGAGAAGCACGACACTAGTTGATACAAAGCGCAGCAGCACAAATGTAGGCCAGAGCCACAGGTTTAAATCACACAGTAAACGCACATTCCCCGATTGAAATTATACTCGGTATTTAAGATGACCTTATTAATGGAAATGCTGCTGCAGTAAAGTTAGCGACACAGACAAAAAAGTCATGCCTTAGTGAGACTTAATTGATACACATGTTAAAAAATGTGTTAGGAAAAAAAGAAATAGGTGGTGTATGGTGCTGTGGGCATATTGATTAATCACTTCCCTTTCAATTGACCACTTGTTTGTTACTGACTAGCAGGATTGTTTCTTTAAAAAAAAAGTTTTAAGGGTGTGAGGACCTGGCAGATGTTGCTATTTGGTTGTGATCCTGGGAGTCTTTCCCTACTGCTGAAAAATGGGACATAGACCTGGTGTTATCTCGATCTAGGAGTGTGTCCACGGGTTGGAGATTCCAATCTCATTCATGGCCATTTTCGTACTGCGAACACCAGACTACACCTTTTGTAATGACGGTGCGTGTTCTATTCATTTTCGACGGATATGATTAAAATATGAGCAAATGAATGCATTGTGGTTTCGCGAATGGATGCAAATGCCTGCAATAAAACCCTTTTTATTTTCTCGCGAAAGCTTTAGGTATTTAGTGGTTTTGAGTGATACTAAGAATTGGTAAGAACCATTAGTCATAAGTAGAATTCTCATTAGATGCTCCACGCCCGTTGCCTCAGCATCCACTCTGTCTACACAATTACTATTTCTTGAACAGCCTTTATCTTAGGCAGTGCTTTTGTAATATTGGGTTGCAGCAGACACTCATCATTGAGTGAAGTGTGGGAGGTACCGTATTCTCTGCGCAGTTGCATCTTGTAAGTGTTACTAATTGGTTTCTAGCTCTTCAATGAAACGCATGCATTTCATAGCCGAAGTTGGGCTTTCAATCTCCTTCCTGCAGTCAGTTGAATCAAAAAGTAAACCGTTTTTAGACCATATTTGCTTGTTAGATGCACAAAAATGTATTCGCAGTTTTTGTGGCAGTGTGAAAATTATCCACATATATCATATCCATCAGTTGCCAAACTATGTTAAGGAATGACTGAAACAAGTTTTTTTGATCACACAATTTCTGTGCTGCCTTTTTTAAATATCTTAAAATTAGAATGGATTGGATTAGCTCTTAGGGCAGTTAACAGCAATGCCAAGTTCTCGTTTCAGGCATCAACCAGTCAGTCAATTCTTGCTTTAACGTCACTTGATGTTGCATTCTGACACTTGTCCTGTATTTATAATGTGGCTAAAGAGCACAAGTTGCAGTACAAGAAAGCAAAAAGGTGCTTATAAAAGTTAGGAATACATAATGTAATTTGTAAGCTTTTGTGTGAGTTGTTTGATCGCTGTGTTGAGTGCACGCACGTGCATGTTGTGCCACCTACTCTGAGATCTTTTTTCAAACATGTAACCTTTACAATGCCGTTTCAGAAATGCGAAGCTCTGGTTTGGTATGCTACCCTTATGTTAAGATGCACCATGAAGTGTTAAGCTACAGATACATATTGTACAATGTTTTCCTGTTAGGATATCGTTTTATACACAATTCTAAATGCATTATAACTTGAATGTATGCTTTTGATTTAGACCTTCCTTCTGCTTTTAGGTGGTTGGTCCACAAACATGAGTCCGCTTAAAACTGCCCATGCTCTCTCCCCTGCCCATGCTCTCTCCGCTGCCCATGCTCGCTCTCTTCCCCCCTGCCCTGGTGTGCTCTCTTCCCCCCTGCCCTGGTGTGCTCTCTTCCCCCCCGCCCTGGTGTGCTCTCTTCCCCCCCGCCCTGGTGTGCTCTCTTCCCCCCCCCCCGCCCTGGTGTGCCCTCTTCACCCCCCCCCCGCCCTGGTGCGCTCTCTTCACCCCCCCACCCTGGTGCGCTCTCTTCACCCCCCCACCCTGGTGCGCTCTCTTCACCCCCCCACCCTGGTGCGCTCTCTTCACCCCCCCACCCTGGTGCGCTCTCTTCACCCCCCCCCGCCCTGGTGCGCTCTCTTCACCCCCCCCGCCCTGGCACGCTCTCTTCCCCCCCCCGCCCTGGCACGCTCTCTTCCCCCCCCCGCCCTGGCACGCTCTCTTCCCCCCCCCCCACCCTGGCGCGCTCTCTTACCCCCCCCACCCTGGCGCGCTCTTACCCCCCCCACCCTGATGCGCTCTCTTCCTCCCCCCCGCCCTGGGTGCGCTCTCCCCCCCCCGCCCTGGGTGCGCTCTCCCCCCCCGCCCTGGGTGCGCTCTTCCCCCTCCCTTCCCCCGCCCTGGTGCGCTCTCTTCCCCCCCCGCCCTGGTGCTCTCTTCCCCCCCCCGCCTTGGTGCGCTCTCTTCCCCCCCCGCCTTGGTGCGCTCTCTTCCCCCCCCTGCCTTGGTGCGCTCTCTTCCCCCCCCTGCCTTGGTGCGCTCTCTCCCCCCCCCCCTGCCCTGGTGCGCGCTCCCCCCCATACCCACCCTGGCGCGCTCTCTTCCCCCCCAACCCTGGCGCGCTCTCTTCTCCCCCCCCAACCCTGGCGGGCTCTCTTTCCCCCCCCCCCCAAACCCTGGCGGGCTCTCTTTCCCCCCCCCAAACCCTGGCGGGCTCTCTTTCACCCCCCCAAACCCTGGCGGGCTCTCTTTCCCCCCCCCCCCAACCCTGGCGGGCTCTCTTCCCCCCCGCCCCACCCTGGCGCGCTCTCTTCCCCCCGCCCCACCCTGGCGCGCTCTCTTCCCCCCCCCGCCCTGGCGTGCTCTCTTCCCCCTCTCCCCCCCCCACACTGGTGCGCTCTTCTCCCCCCCACCCACCCTGGCGCGCTCTCCCACCCTGGCGCGCTCTCTTCCCCCCCCCCCCCCCACCCACCCTGGCGCGCTCTCTTCCCCCCCCCCCCCCCCCACCCGCCTTGGCGCGCTCTCTTCCCCCCCCCCACCCACCCTGGCGCGCTCTCTTCCCCCCCCCCCCCACCCACCCTGGCGCGGCGCTCTCTCCCTCCCCCCCCCCCACCCACCCTGGCGCGCTCTCTCCCTCCCCCCCCCCCACCCACCCTGGCGCGCTCTCTCCCTCCCCCCACCCACCCTGGCGCGCTCTCTCCCCCCCCCCACCCACCCTGGCGCGCTCTCTCCCCCCACCACCAACCCTGGCGCGCTCTCTAAGGCGCGCTCTCTCCCCCCCAACCGACCCAGGTGCGCTCTCTCAATGGCGCGCTTTCTCCCCTCCCCCCCCACCCTGGCGCGCTTTCTCCCCTCCCCCCCCACCCTGGCGCGCTCTCTCTCCCCCCCCACCCTGGCGCGCTCTCTCCCCCGCCCAGCCTGGCGCGCTCTCTCCCCCCCCCACCCTGGCGCGCTCTCCCCCCCCCCCAACCCTGGCGCGCTCTCTTACGCCCCACCCTGGTGCGCTCTCTTCCCCCTCTCTCCCCCCCCACCCTGGCGCGCTCTCTTCCCCCCCCGCCCTGGTGCGCTCTTCCCCCCCCTTGCATTGGCGCGCGCTCTTCCCCCCCCTTGCCTTGGCGCGCGCTCTCCCCCCTTGCCCTGGTGCGCTCTCTCCCCCCCAATTGCCCTGGTGCGCTCTCTCCCCCCCAATTGCCCTGGCGCGCTCTCGTCCCCCCCCCCCCGCCCTGGCGCGCTCTCCCTCCCGCCCCCTGCCGTGGCGCGCTCTCCACCCCCCCCCCCCACCCTGGGCTGCCCCCCCCGCCCAGGGGGCGCTTCCCCCCCCCCCCCCCCCCCTTATTCCCCCTGCCCAGGGGTGCTCTTCTTCCACCCGGCCAGGGGCGCTCTTTTTCTCTCTCTTTTTCTCCACATTTGCATGTCAGTCTTTGTCCCGCTCACATGGGCAGTCCAGAACCGAAATGCTATGGCAATTCTCTTCTGAACAAGAGTACCAACAGCAACCCCAGACACGTGTTTCAGCCTTTTTGGACCTTATCAGTTAGGTGGAGCTGTGCCTCTCTGGGCACAGTGAGCAAGAGGTCCACGTCTGGATGACCCTAGGAAACTTTGGGTAACGAAACCTAAATCCCTTAAACAATAAAAAAAAAGAAAGGATGGCCGTGGACTCTTGAGTGGTGTAGTATCTTTGTCATGGATACCTTTAATGGATGACCACGTGTCTCATAGCGAAATGTCATTCTACCTCGTGATAGAGTTCGCATCACGAGCCTGCGTCATGCTGCTAGTTTACTGTGATGGAACAGAGAATGCGGGTTGAGCGATTGCAACGGATAGCGGCTGAACTGGTAGCATTGGCATTAGCTACCTCCTGTTTCCCACTAGCTTATTGTAAATAAATACAAATTAACTATATATCATATTGCCCCGTGTATAAACTTATATTCATCGATACCTCGCGTCGCCACATTACAAGTGGATACCTTCCCAAAGAACAGGTCACTTAGCCGGGTTTGTTCTCAAAGAGCGGCGTGTATGGACTTTTTTTGATTGTTTAAGCGATTTAGGCTTAGAACGCATTCTCCAGCAAATGTAAATTTCAAATAGTTCAGCTTTAAGCTAAAAACTGCTTGTCTCCTGTATAGCCTATCAGTGACACTAGGTCATAATGTATAAATAAACAATTACTTCACAGCCAATGACGCTCTTCCTCCTAAGCTCCACCTCCTAGTGGCCATCTTCAGATTTTTACCACACGTTTTTCATGTTGGGAGACCTTGTGCTTGAAACTTAATAGCTTTTAGCTCTTACTCATAAGTCCCGTCCCCTTTCCTCTATCCTTGAGGGTGTCCCCATCATGGGGATGGTACCGGACCCGTTGGCAGTAAAAACATTGAGCTTCCCCTTTAAATTTAGTATAGCGCGCTGGGTCACGGCCTCGGGCGTGGGAACTCCCCACTGTTGCCCCTCACCTCTGTCCCTTTTTCTGCATGGGCGGTGTCAGACCTGCAAGCCCGCGCAGAGACTTTAGCTTTCCGCTTGCTGCCTGTTTTTGTTTCTTCAATCTTATTTATCATCCCTTAGGTGCCTCGCCTACCCCGGTGCATGTCGGCAGCAGGAGGATTCACCAGATGTGCCTCATGCGACCGCTCGTTCCCGGCCTTGGATCCCCATTCACTCTGGCTTGAGTGTTTGGGCTCGACCACTGCTGGGACGCATGTTTGGCTTGCAGCGCTTCCATTCACAGGGCATTGAGAAATCGGTTGTCGCAGTGGAGGGAGATGTTCCATACTTCTTCTCCCCACCTTAAGGACTTAGTCTCTAGGACCTCTCGTCAAGACAAAGTAGGCTCTGTTGAGCACGGCTCCACAGCTCAGTGACTCCTTCCCTGGGATTCCCATGGATCAGGGTTCCTCGAATTCAGGTTCTGGCAGGCCTGAGTCCTCGGGCTACCAGCTCCCAAGTCGAGGGGCCCAGGGTCTCTTCCGGGTGCTGCAAGGACAGACCTTAGGCCATCCTGGCTACTGGCTCCCAAGCTGAGGCGCTCAGGGTCCCGACCTGGCTGTCCTCGGAATGGCGATGAAGTTAGCCCTCTTCTTCTACCCCAGGGAGTAAGGAATTAGTTGAGTGCCACCTCCAAGCGTCTGTCCTCGGCACGATCCAGCATGGCTACTGGCACTGGTACTGAGGCCGTCCAGCCTACTGGTGCTGGCTCCATGGCCGTAGGGGCATTACGGCTACCGGCTGTCTGGCTGAGGGCGTGGCTCCTCCCAGAGGGATCTCTGAGGTTGATACCTCTGGTTCGGGTGCAAAACCCAAGCTGTATCCTCCCAAGTCTGAGGCCTCTCTTGGCTCTGCCTCCATGCACTCCCATGCAGGGCGTGGCACAAGGCTTAAAAATGACGGAGAGGGACCCTGAAGAGCCTGCCAGGCCTGTGGCCATCTTGGACCCTGCTTTTGGCCCACCAGTGCTTTCACCCATTGAATGGCTTTGCAAGATGATCCAGCCCCCTTCCCGCTTGAAGCGGCAGCGGATCCTACGGTGCAGGATTCTGGTCTCCTCGGGGATACATCTACCCATCACGGCCTTATGGCTACACGCACCAGGCGCCTCAGCGCTTGGCCCAGGAGCACAGGCCCAGCAAATCGGAGGGCCGGGTGCCTAGAGACCCAATGGCTTGCGAGGACTGCTTCTCCGGGAGCTTCCTGACATTGGACATTGTGAAGGTCGTCCCGCAGGTGGCCCCCTCCTCTGGGTACTTCGCCCGTTCCTCCCGCGATGCTGGTTCCTCCCCCGGTCCAGGCTCTACCAGTTGTTCTGACCCCTCCTGTACCACCAATGCGTCCACCTCAACAGCCGTTGGACCTGTCTGTGGCTCCTGGACTAGGGGGAATCCCACTGGCAACTGTGTCCCAGGGCCCAGATTCCTTTGGGTCTGTGAAAAGGGGAGGTACGGGTGGGACGATGAAACCTTGGCATCCGTTGAGGGCTTTCATGACTGCCTTCAGGGCCTGGAGGAGTTTTTGGAGGTCCCTCTGCTCGAGGAAGCCCCCCAGGAGTCATGAGTGCTATCAGAGGTCTTGGGAAAGCGCACCACGATCCGGTCTGGCATCCCTCTCCAGAAGAACGTTCTGCAGGTGGCGCAAAATGTCTGGGAGAGGCCCAGGGCCAACGCCCAGATGAACACGAAGTTGGACAGCAGGTTTAGGCTGACAGACGGGGAGCCAATCCTCCTTGCCTCCCATCCACAGCTGCATTCCTCAGTGGTTGTTGCTGCGGCCTACTTGTATTCTTAACCATTGTCTTCGTCGCCTTCATCTCAGTTGCATCTCCAAGGAGGACAAAGTCCTCGAGTCTTTTGGAAAGCGCCGTTATTCCATCTCAGCACTGCATCTGCGGCAGGCCAGTGTATATGCCCTCTTGGCTGCGCCTAACCCGAAGCTGTAGCAGGAGCTGAGGGAATTTCTGCCTGGCCTCTCCTCGGACAAGCAAGCATCTTGGAAGGCCGGGCTGACAGATGTCCGTGCCATTGCACAGGACCTCATGGAGTCTTCGGTTTCCCACATCGACACAGCCAGCAGAAGGATGTGCCTTGGAGTTGAGATGAGAAGGACAGCGTGGATGCATGCCAACAAGTTTCATCTGACGTGCAGGAACGGATCCTGGATCTGCCCTTTGAGGGCATGGACTTTTCATTTGGCAACTGATGACGAGTTGATGAAGAAGAAAACCTCCACTCAAAGAGCCACGTCCTTGGCCATCCTGACAAAACAGTCATCCTTGCCTCAGTCCCAGGGCAGGACCAATTTGAATCACTGTGCCTTCTCCGGCTTAAAAGACAACAGGAGGAAGCAGCAGTGGACGTTGCATGGATTTTTCCGCTCCCATTCTTGTGCCCACGCATCTGACGCTAAGAAGCAATGACATCAAGGTCGGGGAACTGTCATGGGTATCAGGCAGGTAGTTGGGACAAGCTGGGTGGAGGCTTGGTAGGACTGGCATAGGCACACAAAGAGCCCATAACAAATCCCTCCTTTCATTCCTTCCTAGTATTTGTAGTCACTTCCTGGTTACCACTTCCTGTTGCCAAACAGGAAGTGCCTGATAACTCATGAGCTCTCTAGTGTTTGGGTGTGGCTGGCTATATAAGCCACACCCAAGATTCTTCCAGTGCTTCGTGTTGCTTACTGTGAGCTGTATCAGCAACACACTTGCCATGCTCCGGATCATCCTGCTTCTGCTTACCTGCTCCGGATCATCCTGCTTCTGCTTACCCACTCTGGATCATTCAGCTTCCCTGGTTCTTACTCCACGCCGCCGCTATCTCCAGTCAAGGGGGGACTTCTACACCAGCACCTGTAAGAACAAAAAAGAACAGCGTTAACGCACACATCTGTAACGCTGCGCATACTCAACAAATCTTCCCGCGACGCTGGAATCCAGGCTAGTTGCACGAGCGCACAAACCCCTGTAAGAAGGAAAAGACCTTATTCATTGCGCTCGCTCCAATAATGCGGACACTTATTTCACTGCGCGCTCTCTACGAGGTGCATACTTACCAAAAGCTCCGTGCAAACTTACCTAACCACCAAGTCTCCAGTAGCGCTGAATCCGGACTCGAGGCGCTAATACCACATAATTTCTCCTCCAAGGGAAAGGGAGAGACATTACCAGGCGCGCTCGAATTGAAGGCGCTGCGCAAACCTACCAGCAGCTAGCTTCTACATGCAGCGCTACTCACCCACAAAAATACCGGCAAACAAAGACAATGCGGTCCATTTTGGACACAACATTTTCCGCGCAACGTTCACTTGTGGGAAGGACTTTCTAGCCAGTGAAGAAACTGGCACCTTGAACTCTTGGCCTCGCTCTGAAGGCATAAAACAGTGTTTGGCATTTGAACTCAGCCTACAGACATTGGCACCAATCACATGAGTGAATCGCGCCCATGCAAATGCAGGATGGAGTGCACACCCTACTAAAGATCAAGGTATTCCTCCCGGTGAAACGGAGGAATTGAAGACTCAGGGTCAAGGGAGGCTCATCCATCACTCCTGCAGAGACACAGGTGAGTGTGACGGGAACACAGCTTGCATCGGGGGGGGGCTGTTTGGCTCAGTTCCAGGAAAGCTGGAAGAATATTTTTCAGCAACCTGTGGGTCCTATCCGTAGTTTGCAATGGCTTCTCCTTCCTCTTCCTTGGCCTCTACCATCCTCTTCTCCTCTTCGTCAGATCATGAGCATTAAAATGTTCTTCGGTTTACGATGTCATATCACTTTCAGTACAAGGTGCTGCCCTTCGGCCTGAACTCTGCTCATTGTGTGATCACAAAGTTTATGAATGCAGTGGCGGGTCCTCTCCCCTTGGAGGGCCATCATCTGTACCCTTATTTGGACGACTGGCTGGTGAGGGTGGGGTCACCCAAAGGGGTGGTACACTGCTGCCATAGATTGGCAGAACTTCATCAGCTGGGGTTCTCACTCAGCCAGAGGAAGTCAGCTGTGCTCCTCTCAGGAACTGGTCTTCCTAGGGGTGCTTTGGAAGACTACTGTTCAGCAGGTGTTTCCTACGCTCAAGAGACTTCTGTCCCTCCGCAAGGCGGCGGTGCACTTTTTGGCCAACACAACCACCTCGGCATGGTGGTTCCTGCACATTCTAGACCTGATGGTCTTCTACGTGTTTACTGCTGTACATCCCGCTCGCCTCAAGATGAGGCGCCTCCAGCTCCACCTGGCGGCCAATTGGGATCGGGAGATGCGGTCTCAATCGGAAAGGATCACAATACCACTATGCCCACTGCCCGATCTTCACTGGTGTCAGATGGATGGCAATGTTTCAGTGGGAGCCCCCTTCACCCGACCAGAGCCTGCCCTGGTGGAGATGGACTCCTCTCTTTCTGGCTGGCTGGCTACTCTGGAGGGCTATGCGATTCATGGCTTATGGTCCATGACTGACGTCCTCCTACATATCAATCTGCTCGAGCTCAGGACAGTGGGCCCGGTCCCCAAGGTGTTTGTGCCCCTCATCAGGGACAAGTCGGCTCTGGTCAGGACCGACAACGCTACTAAGTTTTAACTGAACTAGGAGGGTGTTGCCAGTGCCCCCTCGTCTTCATGGAGGCAGTATCGATCTGGGAATGGGCCCTGATGGAGGGAGTTTTAGCAGTCCACCTCATGGGGGGGGGCAGTGTTAGGGAGAATTCTCTGTTTAGGCTGAATTTCCTAACCTAGTGAGTCCCCCAGCAGCTTTGCTTTGGATTTTTGGGGTTTATTTTTTTCTCCTGCCAAGAGTGAGACTCTTTTACCCTCACTCTTGGACATGATTTGAGTGTGTTTCTTTGGATCTAGATGTGTTTAATGGGCTATGGGGTCTCTTACCCCATAGGGCTTCATGTGTTTTTGTGATATGTTACACAGCACCCTCAGTGCAGTGACACAGGGGTGTCATAGTGACCCCCCAGCATAGACTCCATACCCTGGGACTGACTACTGTCTCCCAGGGCATGTAAAGTCACCATTGACTTTACTAGTCTTAAATTCTGAACAGAACCAGTACAAACCATCATATTGTGGACGTACTGGCTGGGGCAATTCGATTGCCCCAGGATCTGTCAGTCGAGGGGGCACGTCTCCGTCCCCCCTGATCGAGTTTTGGCTGGTGGCAGTGGATACTACTTTTTATATTCAACATATTTCCTATGGGATTTCCCATTGTTTTAGGCTACTACCTTTATTTAATTATTTACGGTAGCCTCGAACATACCGCCGGTTTATTTAATTAATAATTCTCCGGTTGGTATTTTTTGCCAAAACTTGATTCTAAAATGGCGTTTGTGTTCTCTTCTGTGACCCTTTGTTCCACTTTTTGGCGGGCTTCTCCACAGAAGCCCTCCAAAGTGGTGCCACTCTGTCTGGGGTACTTAGGAGGGGTGAAGGGAAATTTAGGCACCCTGGACTGAGTTGCCTAGGCAACTCAAGTCGCACTCCATCCTGATTGGCCCAAGTGGTGAGCCAGCCGGCTCACCACTTAGCATGTTTGAGTGACAGCTAGGCTGAGTGAATGGGGGTTTGCTGCATAAAAGCAGCGCTTTGGGGACAGAAGTCGCCACAGGACCTAAGAATCCGACGAGGGAGAAGCTGAGCCGACCTGCCACGACACCACCACTGGTGTCGTGGCAGGTCCACCCACTACCAGGAACAACTGCCGGCGCTGGAGGATCCTTCCCACTTAAGGTACCGTGTCCCGTCTGGCTTCCCTTGCTACCGACTGTACGGGGTAGATTTAGCCCCCGGCTTTCGAACCTGGGATAGCCTGGGACACCCTGGCTAAACTTTCCTAAGCCTCTCTACTCTTTTTGAACCCTCTGCAAGACTTTCTAAGCCTAGTGTAACTGTGTGATCTTGGGCGCATTTGTGCTCTGCTCTCTCTAAGAGTGGGCCCAGCCTTTGGACTTTGGCTCACCAGTGACTTTTGCTCTTCTGCCTTGCTTAGTGTTCCTGAATCTTAGAGTGGTGTACCTTTCCATATTCTGTCTTTTTCCCTCCCTTTCTCACAAACCTATTGGAGTGCCATCTAGTTAAGCGCTCACCTCTGTATGAAAATAAGTGGTGTTTTACTGTGATTTATCTGATCAGGAAAAAGGGGTGCATATATTACAATAGTAACTGTGTTTAGAATATTTTACAATAAGAGTACTGGAGTGTTTCAACTGTGTGTTTTTAAATAAATAATTATATACTTTGATACCAAAGCTCTGGTCAGTGTTTGCTTGTATTATTGTATCTGAGTGCCCATTTTGTACACTTGGCATACTGCCTAATTATTCTTGAGGGAAGTCTGACTGCTCAGCCACAGCTACCAGGTAAATCTGGGTGGTGCAGACTGCTACCAAGTGGGTTTACTGCCAACACCTGTAGTCTTAAATCTTTTGCAGTGGTCCCTAAGGTAACTGCACAGGTTTCTGCCTAACAGGCAGCAATGCAGAAGTAGGCTAGTTGAGCCGCCTGGGGTTCAACACCTGAGTGGGAGTTGCACACAGACTCCTTGTTGCCCCTGTTCACACGTTGTGGGTTCGTGGACCTGGATATGTTTGCATCCCCTCTGAATTCCAAGTGTCCCCAGTTTTCATGGGCAGGGTGGGGTCGAGGGGGCTCTAGGAGATGCCTTCCAGATCTTTTGTGTTCCACCCACCCATCCATCCGCTCCAATGGACCCTCTGCAAGTTACGGCTTTGGTGGGTTGCAGCCTCGTTCTGACTGCCCCCACTGGCCTTCGATAGATACCCTGGTTTTCAGATCTGCTGCAGTTCTGCTCCCAGGGTCCCATCCACCTTCCGATCTCCAGCAGGGGATTCCTGATGCAGCAGGGCGGTGCTGTGGAACATTCACATCCGGTCAAGCTGTCACTGACGGCCTGGTTCCTGACCAGCTGAGGCTTCAGCATGCTCAATTTTCAGTAACTGGGAAATCATTCAAAAGGCCAGGAGGCCCTCGACTCGATCCCAGTATAAGAGTAAATGGACTGTGTTCTGCAATTGGGCCCCAATAAGGGTCTGAAACCGGTCACCTGTCCCCTGGATGACGTACTGTTTTTTTCAGTGCACCAGGCTCGTTCGTGAGTTCAGATGGATACCTGCCGCACTTATTTGGTGGCCATTGGGGATTACAAAAATGCAGTACATGTAGTATTGATGAATTTGCATGAATACAGGTATACAGAATGTACAAGTGAATACAAAGATGCAAAGTACGGGACCCTTACTAGAGGGAATCGATTGAGATGTTTCAGAAGTGTCAGTTATATAAGTGTGCTCGTCGATCCAAAGCTAGCGCAGAGGCGTCAATTGTAGGTCATCCTTAGTCCATAGCCAACTCTTCACATTATATCTAAATCTGGTGTAGAGTAGGTTGGCTAGATATCCCTCCCCTCCTCCAGACACCCCTGCTTCATTCCTGTGGACCAGAGAAAGGTTTGAAAATTACATGGACAAATTGTCACAATTTATAGACTTTTCTGAAAGGTTCATTACTCATTACTCCCAAGAGACCTAGGGAGGACTCCTCCTGCCCCATTTTACCAAAGCTGCAAAAGCTTCCAACCCAAACACACTAGGAAAAAGTATGAATTTTCTGAGCCAGAGGCGACATATGAGGATCCATGTAGAGTTGAGGACAATCCTTTTGGGCAGGACACCACTGACCAGTGCCCAGATTGGGGACGAGATCAGCCAGCAGACGAAGCACCTTTGCTCTCACCCACTCCCAACTCCTGATCCAGACGTCATTTGTCTGGACCCGCCCTCCTCGCCTCAACAGAGGCAGCCATCGCCCATTGATGAACAATTGGCTTTCAATGCCATCCTAAAGAGGGCCGCAGACCACCTCCAAATCGCCACTCAAGAAGCTGTTAAGGACATCCTAAAGAGAAAAACCTCCCACAAGCCAATCTATTCTCTGCTGAATTCCATTAAGAAGCGCCTTGCACCTTCCTTACTGTCCCCTTCCCTTACAAGGGCTGGCAACCCTCAGGTTGAGAAACTGTTTTGCCCCTCTCCGGCTGACCCTATGTACATTCAGGGGCATACCACACCAGACTCCTTGGTTGTTACAACCACCAGGAAGAGGACTGTCTACTGCAGAGTCCCCCCCCGGACAAAGACCGCAAGAAGCTCTATGCCCTTGGCAAACACATCACCATGTCAGCAGCATATATTCGACCAGAATTGTAAATAATACTACTCTTCTCGCGAGTTAGAGATGTGCAGTGGAACCTGCTTCAGGAAGGCCTCCAAGAGGTCCCTGAACCTGCGCAATCATGCCTGCTGGTGGTAGTCTGAGGGAAGGCAGGTGACCCACAACATCCTTAAAACACGCTAGACGCTGCTGAGACAGAATGCGCCTTGCCACAGGATACTCGCCACAAGAGGCACACCTGGCTAAAAAAAATGCAGGTTTTAAGCCAGAGACTCATTCCTCCTTGATAAACAAGCCTGTGGAAGAGCCGTTAGGCTGTGGACGACGCCTTGGAAACGGCGAAAAAAGAGCAAGAGACACTCAAATCTCTCAACCAAATCACAGCCAAACCTTTTCAACAGCTGGGAGGTGCTAACTCTCACCATTCCTTTTGGGTTCAGTCCTTCTCCCGATCTCCACACAGGCAATACAGCACAGGATGTAATACCAGCAAAGGGGGCAGTGTAGAGGCATGGGTAGAGGCTGTAAGAGGATTCAATTGAACACTACAGCTAAGTCAACGCCTAGTCTATAATACTGAATGAAAACCCTTATTGATATATCTTTATGTCCAGTTCATGCATTCTGGATGACTACCCCTATATAACACCCCTCTCTCGGAATCCCCCTGACCCCACTGAGCCAAGAAGTAGTTCTGTTTTGCAAGTTTAAAGGTTTTTTTTTTTTTTTTTTTTTTTTTTTTAAACTTTTATTTTTGGTGGCAGAGGTTTGCAGTAAACACATACATCATGGCAACAGTAGTATGTAGCAAACATAAAAATGAAAAGGGAAAGGCAATTACTGGAGCAGTACAATAATCATAGTACATTAAACACAACAATGTCCATACATCCTTACAGAGGTGAAGAAGATACAAAGGATCATGGAGTGGGGGTAGGTCCTGGGGGGGCAGGGGACAAATCGGATCCGGGTGTACCCGCACTTAGGTTGTTGAGATATGTGTTGAACGCAGCCCATATATTTTGGGGACGGGACCGGGTCGGGAGCATGGTTAGGTATTCCTCCTCACAATTTCGCGACCAGGCAAGCAATCGTAGCCATTTCTGATAGGCTGGGGGAGAGGAGCTCCTCCAATTCTGGAGTATGCATTTTTTGGCTACCATGCAGCTTATGTTCAGGAATTTAGCCGAACGTCTAGTGTCCATTGTTCTCCAGATCCCAAACAGGACTGCTAAAGGATCGGGGTCAACCACAGCTTCAGTGATCGTGGTGAGCGTTTCTAAAACACTTTCCCAGAATTCAGACAATTTGTTGCAGGACCAGAACATGTGTAAGTGATCAGCTACTTCCTCCCCACATCGGGGACAGGGGTGTTGTGAGTTGTGGTTAAACCTCGAGGTTCTATACGGAGTATAGTATAGTCTATTTAGAAGCTTATATTGCATTGCGCGGTAGCGGAAATTGAGGGAAACCTTTTTAGTGTGTTGGCACATCTTCCCCCACAACTCGTCGGGTATTTCTAGGCCCAATTCAGCAACCCACCCATCTCTTGCCCCCAGGGCTCGCACCGGGGTGGAGTCCTGCGTAATCTTGTACAATGAGGAGATGACTCCCCGGGCACCGCCCGAGTTAGCAATGTATGCAATAGCAGGGTTATCAGGGGGTTCATCCGGGAAGGATGGCCATCTGGTGCGAAATGCGGCCCGGAGACGGTAAAATTGAAGGGTCTCTAGTGCGGATCTGGTATGCCCTTGTTTCCATGTTTGGGGGTCAATAAACCTGCCCTCGGGGTAGAAGTCTGAGAGCGCCCGGTATCCCAACGCCCCCCAATGTCGGGCCAGAGCAGCGTCGTGCGTGGGCTCCAGACCAGGGAAAGACCACACTGGGAGCCACTTATAGTATGGGGAGGATTCTGGCGCTGGGTACAGTAGGCGCGCCCAGGCTTGAAGAGTTGTGGCAACAGGATCAATAGGAGAGTCGGGTGTATAATGTTGATGCAGTATAAGGGACATTATATTAGTGCCATTGGTTGCCATCCTTTCCAATTTAACATGCGGATGCGCCGGGGAGCCCGGGTACCAGTGAGTGGCGTGTTGGGCTTGGGCCGCAGTCCAATAATGTGAGAAGTCCGGAGCCGTGAATCCCCCTTGTTCGTATGGTAACGCCATGTCAGACCACTTCTTGCGGACCGCGCCAGAGTGCCATAGGAACTGTGCACATAGTGTATGTAGTTTGACGAAGTATTCCCTCCCAGGCCATACAGGTATGTTGTTGAAGGTATAGAGTAATTTGGGAAGTAGTATCATTTTAATGAGGGACAGTCGCCCGGCCAGGGACAATGGGAGAGTGCGCCACCGCGAGAGTTTAGTATCAACTATTTGTGCCACCGCAAGGTAGTTATCCGCAAGCAAGGCGGATTTAGTAAGGGATATCCTAACGCCTAAATATCTGACACCGTGCGGGGACCATCGAAGAGGGAATTCGGTGGCAGGTTGTTGGGTAGACTTAGTGAGAGGGAAGATCTCGGATTTTGAATAGTTGATTGTGAACCCGGAGTGAGTGCCGATGCGCGTGATGTCACGAAGTATGGGGTCAAGGTGATTCGCGGGATCCCTGATGTATAATAGTACATCGTCCGCATATAGAGATATGATCTCGGGGTCGTCCTTCAGTCTAATTCCCTTGCGGGCGTGGTGTGCGCGAACATAGTCCGCCATTGGTTCTATTGCTAAGGCAAACAGGATCGGGGAGAAGGGGCAACCTTGACGAGTGCCCCTGCAAAGTGTAAAGAGGTCAGATGTCAGTGAATTGGCTCTTACGCGCGCCACTGGTGAGGTATACAGAAGTTTAATGTAGCTAATCATTTTTGGCCCAACACCCATTGTCTCCAATACCAACCAGATGTACTTCCAAGAGACCATATCAAAGGCCTTCTGAGCGTCAAGTGTGACCGCCACAGCCTGCGCCCCCTGATCAATCCGGGACATGACATTGAGTAACCTTCTAATGTTGTGGGAGGTGGATCTTCCAGGGACAAAGCCTGCCTGGTCCTCATGAACTAAATATGTCATGATTGGCAGGAACCGATTCGCTATGATTTTAGCAAAGATTTTTGTGTCTAGATTCATGAGGGAGAGGGGTCTATAGGATCCGCACTCATCGTCAGGTTTACCAGGCTTAAGTAGGATCGTGATGAGAGCCTCGCGCATGGAGGGCGGGAGGATGGAGTCTCGGAGTGCTTCGTTCCATACCTCAAGCAATTTAGGGGCTAAAATGGCAATGTGCTCCTGGTAAAATTCAGTGGTAAGCCCATCAGGGCCCGGCGCCTTCCCCTTGGGCAGCTCCGAGATGGCCGTGACAATTTCATCTAACGTTATTGGGGAATCTAGCTGGTCCCTCGTAGAGGGGGCAATTTCTGTGGTGGGGATCTGGTCGAGGAGATTGCGCATATGTTGTTCCGTGTGCTCAGCAGGCTGGGTGTAGAGGGATTTATAGAACTCAGTGAATGTATTTAGGATTTGTTGGTCCGACCATTGTGTGTCGCCATGTTCGTTTTTTATAGAGGCAATCTGGGTCCGGCCAGACTCTCCTCTCACTAGTGCTGCCAGTGTTTTCCCAGGTCTGTCTCCCTCACCGTATTTCCTGGCAGCCTGTGGGCGGCTAAAGTACTGGACCTCGTTGGTGGCGAGTGCATTGTACGATTTGAGTTCTTCACTGATTTGGGCGAGTATGGCGGGTTCCGCATCAGTGGAGCTCTGAAGCTCCAGTTGCTTTAGTTTGGATTCAGAGCGACCGAGGGCGGCCCTGATTGCCTTCAACACCCCAGCCTCCCGGGAGATAGACATTCCCCTGATAAACACCTTGAAGGCGTCCCATCTGACCGCAGCGGAAGTGTCCTGAATGGAATTGTGTTCAAAGAAGGAGTCGACGTCAGCTAATATTTCAGCCTTAAACACAATATCCCTGAGGGCCTCCGATTTAAAGCGCCAGGTGCTAAATGTCGGAGTGGGTATTCCCAACCCTATAGTTAGTGTGATTGGGGAGTGGTCTGAGAGCGTGCGGGGTAGGATCCGAGAGTCCTCAACCCTGCCCACGATCTCGGCTGACACTAAAAACAAGTCTATCCTGGATGAGCTGTCATGGACAGATGAATAGAAAGTATACTCTCGCAGCTGGGGATGTAGCACTCTCCAAACATCGCAAATATTAAGTGCCTTGATGTGGCCAAGCAGTCTACGTGCAGCGCTGGACTGGGCACGGACGGCAGTGCCAGTTCGGTCAAGGACAGTGTCGAGGATAAGATTTAGGTCCCCCCCCCATATAACCTGAACTCCAACATAGCCCAGCAGTATGGTAGCTACATTGTCAAAAAACTCGGGGGAGTCGACATTGGGGCAGTAGGTGTTAACCAGTAAGTAATCCCTATTCACCAACATACAGTGCAATATGACATATCGTCCCGCGGGGTCTACGTAGCTTTTGTGAAGGACAAACTTGATTGTTTTATGTACCATCGTGAGGACACCCCTGGATTGGGTAGAGAAGGAAGTGTAGTATCTCGCGGGGCCCCAGGATGGGGCCATCAGTTTTGACAAATAGCCTTGAGAGTGTGTTTCTTGTAGGAACAGTATCTTACAGCCATGCCTATTAGCATAGGCCATCACCTTGCGGGACTTAGTGTGGTTGCTTAATCCCCGGACGTTCCAGGACATTATGCTAGTAGACATTTCAGCAGCATATAGCTAAACCCATAGTGTATGTTTAATGAACGTCCCAGATCCAGCAGTAGTACAAGCTCCAATCAATACCATTGAGAGTGAGGACGTGGACATTCAGTACGTGTGACGTGCAACCTCGTGTGCCAATTTCCAATAACACCCCATACCCTCCCACCTCCCTCACTACTAGACCAACAGTAGCAGTGTACCCATCAACCACCCTTAACTGTACCCGGCTAAGCCGACCCCAACATGGCTCAGCCTGTAAAACAGCCCAACTGGGGCTAACCCACAACAGAGGTGTGTTGAAGAACAGTGCAATCGCAATGGGGTGCGCCATTGCCGTGCGCCAGCACGCATAGAACCAGTAGTTACGTTACAGAGCGAGCAGTGTCTGCGACAATTTAGTGCATTTCCCCGCATTTCTAGGCGGAGATCAGGGACCAAAGTATAAGGTTAGAATATGGTAGTATGATCACGAATAAACGAAGATATGAGCAAAGTGATCAGTCCAACTTTGTGCCAGCAAGAAAACAGTGTGTGTATCAGGTAAAGAAATCAGCATTTGCATAGGTAAAGCCATAAGGCAGGCAGTCAGGGGTGACGTAAGACAGGTGGGAGTTGGGCCCGAGCCCGGGCAGACCCCAACTGCGCACAGAGCCGGGGCACATAGAGGACGTGGACCACGGAGTAGTAAAGCCCGGCCATTACCGAGCAGTAGGGATACTTAGAGGTGTGGGACAGGCCAGCGTAAGCCCAGCAGACAAGGGCACCGTAGTTTTATACGGTATGAGCAGCGGGATCAATGAGGCAAGGCGCCTGGTGCAACCTAGCCGGTCGTCGAATAATTGGCAGTGCAGGGTAAACTGGCGTCATGTCATCATGCAAGCAGGAGCTTCACGATAGGATGGGAGCGGGGTGCTCACTCGGTGACCATGTGGTCCTCGGCCGGGGCGTGCAGAGGGATATGCGCCTCTATAAACTTCACAGCCTCTGCGGGTACCGTGAAAAAATAAAGTTTATTGTTGAATGTGAACTTCAACCGTGCCGGAAACAATATGGCGTAAGGAATGTTCCTTTCCCTGAGCAATTGTTTGACCCCCAGAAACTGGCGGCGCTCCTGTTGCACACCAGTGGAGAAGTCCGGGAATATCCTGATTATCTGTGAATCCAGCCTGAGTTCACCCTTCTCTCGCGCCAGCCGGAGGATCAGGTCACGGTCTCTGAAGCTCAGAATTTTCGCGATGATAGGCCGCGGGAAGTCCCCGGGTTTGGGGCGTGGAGCGAGTGCTCTATGCGCTCTCTCGATGGTGAAGAAGGGTGATAGGACGGGATTGCCCAGTAGTTCCTTCAGGAGGTCCTCGGTTGCCAGTTCGAGTCGGCCCTTGAGTGCATTCTCGGGGACGCCAATAATGCGTATATTGTTTCTGCGGGACCTAGATTCGAGATCATCGCACTTAGCTTTGACAGACTTCATGTCCCGGGCCAGTGTAGCCACTGTATCTTGCAATGCGGCAATGCTATCTTCGGAAGCGCCTATTCTGGTCTCAGCTTCGGTGATTCTCGAGCCATGGTGGTCCAGTTTGGCTTTGAGAGATGCAACATTTGCGTTAATGTCGTCCAATTTCTCATGGAACGAGGCAAAATTTCTGGCCATGGACTCCATCATTACAGTTAGCTCCGAGGTTGATGCCTCAGCAGGGACAGCCTTGTCCGTCTGACCATCGGGTGACTGGGCTACCTCAAGACTCGGAGTCGGCTTGGCGAATTTATCCATTGCGCCGGACTTATTTACATTTCTGGATCTATTAGACATCTTGCAAAAGCAAAGAGAGTGTGCGGCGCAGGGAGGCGATGTCAGGAATGGAGCACGGATCCTTCAGGTGTGCGGGAGCCACCCACCGGTGCCACGGGTAAGTTGCAGATGGTGATGTAGGCAATCGATGCACGGAGAGTTGTTGCGAGGTCAAGCAGAACGCCACCAGCGCAGCTCCACTAGTTAGTAGTGATGACGGACAGTGGGCAGACAGTGCAATCAGGCCAGGGAGGACAGAAGTGCAGCCAGCGCCAGCCCACTGCTTCAGCCGGCTCGGCGCAGCATGAGTGGGAGCGCGCTGGACTTAATTGGTGTCAGAGGCTGTATGGGAGCAGGTATGTATTGCAGGGGGGGCGTCGAGGTCCCTCCGTGTAGTTGCCCCCTCGCCGACTCCTCACCTGATATGCACTGCACAGGAAATCGCACCAGCGCGGACAGCCCCCAGGTAACGCGGCGCCCCTCCAGGGGCGCGGCACCACTGGATCTCAAAGGGTGCCCGCCGGGGGGGCAAGGAGCGGTCCGGTGCCGGGAAGCAGGAGGACGGGCCCCGGGGAATCAGAGCGGGCGCCGCCGCAGTAGAGGTCCGGAAGCCTCCGGGAGCGCGAGTTCGGGCGGCCCCCAGCCTCCGACGTGGGCCACAGAGAGGCAGGAGAGCAGTACCGCGGATCGGCCGCAGTAAGATGTGAGCGGCCCGGGATGTGAGTCTCTGCCCAGAAAAGGAGCGGCTCCCGTCAGGCCACTGCGCGACCTCCCGGAAGCAGTCGGCCTCGGCAGAGCCGGCCGGGTTCAGGCCCAGAGCGAGTGAGATGGCCCGAGGCTCGGCTCCAGGGCGCGGATTCCAGCCGAAGTTACGGCCGCAGATAGCCCAGAGCAGCAGGTATGCAGGGAGACAGGTTTCTTCGCTGAATGTATCGAATTGCCGCAGATGCGAGTGGATGAAGTGCGGTGGCGCACGGAGCTGTTAGACTAGGCAGCCATTTTGCCGGCTGCTCAACAGCGCCCCCCAAGTTTAAAGGTTTAATTGATAATTTAAACAATATATATATATCACGCTTTATAATAAATTAATAATTGAATAGCACACTTAATCTGATATGATAAAGATCAACAACGGAGAATAATCACTAATGAGTTGACATGAAATGGATAAGGTAGCACACTGGTAAATAGGAACAAAAGTATAATGTGGTAGAGGATGCTTTATGTAAGCTCAGGTGGATGCAATATTCAATGAATGCAGTACAGAAAATACTCAATATGATTTCAACCAAACAATGTAATCACTTTTCTCTGGCAATCCCCCCCCCCCCCCCCTTGGATGCAAGGCAAGGAAATGGAAGGAAAACACACAGTTCTCAGAAATGCAATCAATGTAAATCAGTTCACCCCAGCAAGCTTACACTACAGAAAACAGATAGGAGTTTTGAAAACACAGGCAAAATGCTTTGATATGTGCTAGCAATGGATGAGAAATATGCTGGAAATGCTTTTAATTCCCTTTCAGAGGTTCAGGGTGAGTGGTATCTAGTTAATATTAGTCCAGGCTCACACTAGCAATGAGGCAGGGATAGTTAGCAGGTTAAACGAATTTCTGGCAAATGGAAGGCAAGCAGCAGCAGTTTTTACATGTGAAGAAATTTGCAAATCGCGGTAAAATTCGCGAATGCGTGTTCCGCGATTGCGGTAAAACTATAAGGGGTAGGAATGTGGTTCTAGGTTCGTAGGAAAGCCACGATTCTAACCTTTCAGATGAAAGTTATTGCAAGTCTCTAGCACAAACGGTTGCGGAGATATGAGCGATTTTGTGAAGGTCGTTTTTCAGATTTGAAATTTTAAAGTTCAAAAAGACAAGTGCAGCTTGCAACTAGGAAATGACAAGTGACAGCTTTACAAATGACAGGTGACAGTTAGGAGGCAGTTCTACTTAGATTAAATAGATTGAATTATATTATTTTAACTAGGAGATTGGTTCTGCACAGTTTTCTAGGTACTCACACTATATTCTTGAGTGAAATGGGCCTCGCCATGGATCTGGTCAGGTTTTAAACTCGCCTCTGGTCTCTGCACTTCACAGTGATCTGGGTCAGCTCTCTCTGGTTCTCTGGTCTGGGTCTCTAGTTCTGGATAGATTGAAGTCTCTAGTTTGGCTCTCTCGAGGTTTGATGGAGGTAAAGTATGGATTTTTCCGGCAGAGCTTCCAGCGGCAGATGGATTTTAAGGTCCCTATCTGTCCTGTCTGTCTGCTTTTATGTGTTTAGAATGTGGGTGTGTTCTAGCATCACTGACCCTACCTCTCTCTCAGCTTCTAATTGGTCAAACTTCCATTTATCATTTGATTGGGGAATGAACTGTGAGTCAGAGGGATGTCATTTTATGGCTTGCAGATAGGACACTCCTCTGTCAGATTGCACACATTCTATATTTGATAATAAAAGACATATTTCACAGTTACACAGTTGCTTGAAATTACATATACATGGTGTGGCTGAATTTAGCCATGTCTCTGTCCAAATCTGCTGTTTCTAAGAGCTTGCATTCAGAAATGGCACATAATTGACTTTTTAACTGATTTTTCAATTTCTGACATTGACCCAACTTTACATACATGTGCGCAGGGAGTATGGACATTAGCTGATGAAGTTTCAGATTTTTAACATGCATACATTTAGAGTAATATCCACTTTTCCGCTGACACCCCCCTGAACATGCCACCGGGTCGAAAAACCTCTTAAAATGTGGGCAGAAAAATCACAAGAATTATGGTGTCATTTATAAAATTTTCACATGTCCGCTCTATGAATGATCCATCTTTTTAAAGTTATGTTCTGGCTCCAAAGGGGTGTGGTTTCCTCTCAGCACAAGGTAGAAATACTGGTTTTTCCAGTTCTGCCAAGCCAGCTTGCTCTCACAGGCAGTGCTCCTCCCAGCTTCTGCCAAGAGGAAGCTACATTTTACGACTGCTGTAATAAAACCTTTGCCTGAGTCAGGAGAGGCTCATTGTTCAAGAGGAAGCCATTTATGATCCTCTCAATAAACCCTCTGCCTGGGTGAAAGGAGTTGCATTGTTCACTCTCCTGCAGAGCACAGGTAATTCAATTATCAGATAGATGGCATATCCTTAGTGTGGGCAGCAAAAGGGCAGCTAGGCCTGGGAACACAGCTGTGACTCAAGTTTCACTCCTGATGGGGGTAGTTGCCAGGCAAATTGGAATCTCTTTAAGCTGTCATTTCTGTTCCCCAGTTTCTGCATTCAAATAAAACTAAACATTTTCACATATGCAGCTAGAATGCTGATCCTAAGTGCAAAACTATGACATTTCAACAGTTACAAAGGCATGTGACACCAAACATAGGTCACTCATTTAATGTAAACATTTAGATTTTTTTTTTTAGTGTCTTTCAGTCCAAATTTACTTAAACTGCTGAAATCCACTGCTCAGCCAGTCTTGTTATAAACCTTCAAGTCACTTCAGAATATCACTTTACATTGTATCCACCTCTCAGTAAGTCTTTCTTTAGCCTGCTTTGGGTTCATTCAGTTTTACACAAAAAAGTAAAATCTGGTGTGGTTTTAAAATGCCGGCTTTTGGATAGTGGTGAGTACTGGTACTGCACCCATTTTTGAGATTTAAGAAATGAATTCCCCACCATTCTAGGTTGCATTTGGCAATCAGCATTTCCATTCCCAATGGTTTCAGACTACTGTGCGGGTAGTCCAATGGTGGTTTTAGGCAGTTTCCTTCTGTGCCCATAACATCGGCAAAAATGAGTGGCAGCCTATTCTTCATGCATTTCCCTGTGCATTTTCTGGGAAGCTCTGGCCATCATGATGTTTTCCATGTCAGTACTGCACAGTTTTGAGGTATGGCTCGGATGCATGGGTTAATACATCCCACAAGGCATAAAGTCCACCCCATTAGAGTCCCCAGCCTCCGCATCAAAATGACTCGCTAGTCCGGGTCCCCTCCCATGCCTCCCTGGTCGGGGGACGTTTAACCTCATTCATTGACGCATGGGATGGGATCACATCACATCAGACCAGTAGGTGCTCAAGACAGGCACTCATGGTAATTGTATAGCGTTCCACCGACCAGCTCGATACAATGCTCCAAAGAGCAGACTCCTGTCGCCAGCACACCTTCAAATCCTGCTGGAAGAGGTATAGATCCTTCAGGAAAATGGCGGCATAGAAGTAGTCATTCATCAGGTAAACGAGGGTATTTATTCAGTGTACATACTTTGTACCCAAAAAATCTCACCATGCACCCTGTTAGACTAGTATGTCAAACTGCAAAAGTTCAGAATGACATTACAGGAAGTAAACCTACTGCTGGTGCAGGGGGGACTACATGGCAACATTGGATAGGGACTACATGGCAACATTGGATATGAAAGATGCATACTTTCGTATTTCAATGGGCTAGCGCACAGTAAGTACCGAAGGTTCATGATGGAGGACAAGCACTATCCGTTCAAGGGCCCTCCCTTTCGGCATTGCCTCAGCCCCATGGGTGTTCACAAAAGTACTGGCGGTAGTAGCTGCTCACCTGCGCAGGCAGTCCATCCCAGTCTACCCTTACCTCGACGACTGGCTCATAACTGGGGATTTGGGGTTCTCGGTCAACGAGGAAAAAGTCCAGCCTAGACCCCAACCAAGTCGAAACATTTCAGGGGGCTCTAATTCGGACCAAATACAGTCTAGTCTTTCCCTCCAAAGAGAGGGTTCATAACATGCTGTTCCAGATCCCTCACTATGTAGCCAATCGCGAGGTGACTGTATGCAAAGCCATGCGACTGTTAGGGATGATGACCACTTGCATGTCTCGGGAGGATGGCTCAGGGGCAACGTGCTCGCCTTGGAAGCAAGAAGACACAGAGCACCACAGGTCCGATCCCTGGGTCTGTGCTTAGAAACCTCTGGGTATTAAGCATGTTATAAATAACATATCGTATCATACCTGGTTCCACACGCACGTCTGCACATGCACCCCATGCAAGAGTGGCTCTCAAGCCAATGGTTTCAGGCCAGCAGACAATGGGATGATCTAGTGGTTCTTGGTAGCCCTCATTCAGTTACTGCAGTGGTGGTCAATGGAGAACCTCCTGCAGGGGAAGACTTTCACCACCCCTGCAGTAGAAGCCACTCGCCAGACTCATCTCTGACGGGGTGGGGGACTAACCTCCTTCAAAAGATGGCGTACAATGGTAGCATCCAACCACATAAACCTGTTGGAACTGCTAGCAGTGTTCAAGACTCTGAAGGCATTCCATGCAGACCTCCAAGCGAAGACAGTCCTAGTTCTCAGACAGTACTACTACTCTGTATTACCTAAACAAACAAGGGGGCACTCACTCTCCAGGGCTAGACATTCGAGGGGATTGGGTCCTTCGAAATATTCCATATCTATGACAGTAATCACCACACCTGTGCTGCTTCGTAAAAATGTCGGCGTCTGCGTCCTGCGTTGATAGGCTGTCCTCGAGGGCCTCCCTCAAGCCGACGTTACTGGATGTCATGAGTAGGACGCACGACAACCGTAGCCTCAGTTCTGTTTTTTCCGCGAACGTGTTCGCTTCGGAGATCTCGGCGTGCCTCGGTTCTACTGAATCCTGTTCTTTCGGTTCTTCGAACCTGTTTGTTTGTGTATTATCATGATGTCTTCAGCTTCTTCCACCCCGCGGTCGGGTTTTACGAAGTGTCAGGTTTGCGGGTCCAAGATGTCGTTGACGGACATTCACAACGCCTATGGTGCCTCGGGGAGGACCACGATATGGATGACTGTGTCGACTGCCAGTTGCTTACATCGAAGGCCTTGTGGGAGCATAAGAAGCAGCTGTTGGTGGGTAAGGTGGCCAAGCCCCGGAAGTCACGATCCACTGGACTTTCGACGGATGATTCGAGGGGCGACTCTCCTCCTCGTCGTGAGTCCGGGGGGGGTCTCGGTCCAAGAGTTGGTCTCGCCATTCCTCTGCCTCTTCGAGGCATTCACGGAAGTGCCGTCACAGGTCGCCTTCCCCGTCCTCATCCGAGGACACTGCCCATCGGCAGGTTGCTTGTCCCAACAAGCTTTCCACTCCTGCGGAATGGGATTCGTTCCGGCAGTAGATGGTGATTTTTCAGTTGCGGGGCTCCGTTCCATCTGCGCTGTCGAAAAACGCCGGCCGTGTTCGTGCTGGAGACAACTGTCCTACGCCTTCGGGCTCGAGCAGTCGTCGCGACCACCGGGCGCCTTCGAGGTACCGGTCGGACCAGGCTGTTCGCTCTAGGCATGCCCGTTCCAGGTCCCGGTCCTTGACGCCCTCGAGACCGTCAGCGCATGTGAAGTCTTCGAGGAAGCCATTGACGCCTACGGCGGCGAGGTCATTGAGGGACTTTCTTGAGGCTCCGCCTCCGAGGAAGCAGTCAACGCCATCAGCGCCCAGGCTGTTGAAGGACATGCTCGGCACCCTCGAGGACTGTGTCGACGCCATCGAAGTTGTCGGCGCCATGTTTGACGTTGACGCCTTTCGAGGCTGCTTTGGCGTAGGCACCCCGTGGCATAGTGGAACCCCCTAGAAAGGCTCTGGCCAAGGCAAGGAATGTCTTTGTCCCTTTTTTCTGTGCCCTCCTTCCAACCTCTGGATTATATTTGAGGGGGATGAGGGGTCTGAGGAAGGTATGGTGCCTGAGGAGGTGCCTAATGAGATTTTGTCTGGTCATAGCCAGATTGAAGACCTGCGTCAGTCGCTGCATGACGAGAGTGGTCTGGACACCTCCCCGGAGGTGGAGTTCTGTAGGCCTGAGCCTGGCACCCATGCTGAGTCCTCGTACCGGCGCCTTATGTCAAGGGACACAGAATATTTGGGGTGGTCTGCGCCACCTGTGGATTTTCTGCAGGATGATCTGACAGACATCCTTGACCAAGGTCCTCCAACTGACCCGGTACTGCCTTTCTATATGGCTTTGCAAAGAAGGGTGGCGGCGGCTTGGACTGCCCCGGAGAGTCTCCTGGCAGTGAGCAAATCTTTGCCGCGAAAATACCACCCAGCCAGTAGCGACCCCTGTTACTTGACCACGCTCCCCACTCCGGAGAGTTTGGTGGTGCAGGCGGCTACGGCCCCAGCAAAGCAGGCGTCGTACCCTACCATCCATCCTGATAGGGACGACAAGCGTTGTGATGGCTGGGCGAAGGAAGTGTTTTCTTCAGGGGGTATGGCTTTACGGGCAGCCAACTCTGTGTGCCTTGTCACGTTTCATGCACACTCTGTGGAACTGTATTTCATTGGCGGCTGAACATATTCCCGAAGGGGAGGAACGGGATGGTTTTCTTGCTATTGTACAGGATGGCAAGGATGCTATGTGTGAGTCCGTTCGGTCGGATCTGGACATGGTGGATTGTGTCAGCCGGTCAATGGCGGTGAGCACCGTAAAACGCAGGTTTGCGTGGTTGCGGTAGTCGGGGGGTTTGCTCCTGATGTTCAAGCCCGGCTCCTCAACATGCCCTTTTGATGGTGAACATCTTTTTGGCAGCAAGGCTGACGAGAGCCTTGAGAGGTTGCAGACCTCAAAAGCTGCAACAAAGTAATTGAGCCCTGCAGTTTGCCAACCTCTGCCTTTTCGTCGTAGGGGACAGCAATGGAGGGGAGGTTCCTTTCGATATTACTCATCCTTTAGTAAATCGAGAGGAGCTGCAAGTCAAAGGGGCCACCGTACGAGTGCCAGAGGTGGAAAACAGGGTACTCAAGGTGCCAAGGCCACTCGGGCAGTTGCCTCTTTGTCCTTAGGCACTGCCGCAGCCGCTTCAGCTCAGTCATGAGGCCATGTCCCATGGTTCGCCGGGTTGGGGGAAGGCTGGAGCAGCAATTTGTAGAGTGGCGTGCCATTACTTCAGATGTGTGGGTTCTGGATATCATAGCCCACGGCTACTGTCTTCCTTTCCGGCAGAGGCCTCACGACAATCCACCAGGGAATCTCCTTGAAGTGTCCGGATCCGCTCCTTGCGCAGGAAATTCAGTCCCTGCTGGAGAAAGGCGCCATAGAGCTGGTGCCTGTAGCAGAGAGGAACAAGGCATGGTATTCCTCTTATTTTTTGATTTCAAAGAAAGACTGGGGATTGAGACCCATCATGGACTTGTGCGGTTTGAACAAGCTCCTCAGGAAGGACAAGTTCAAGATGATTACTCTTAAGTCCTCCAGGCCCTTCAACTTCAGGACTGGTTGGTGTCTCTCTACCTCAAGGACGCTTACTTTCATGTGCTGATCCATCCCAAGCGCAAGAAGTACCTGACGTTCGCGGTTGGAGACTCCCACTTTCAGTTTGAGGTCCTGCCATTCGGATTGACCTTCGCCCCGAGGGTCTTCACCAAACTCATGGTGGTGGTGGCAGCGTATATCAGGAAAGGGGGATTCACGTCTACCCCTACCTGGACGATTGTTTGATCAGGGCGCGCTTTCCTGAGCAAGTCCTGGATCATCTGTCCATCACCTGCCACTCCCTTCACAAGCTGGGCATCTCCCTCAACTTAAGTCCCACTTGACGCCAACCCAACGGCTCCAGTACATCGGAGCAGTGCTCGACAAATCCCTGGGGCAGTGTTTTCCTCCCCAGGTGAGGGCTCATCACATTCAGCAGATGGTGCACAAGTTTCAACACGCCCAGAGTCTCCCGGCGTTCGAGTTCTTGAGGTTGCTTGGCCTCATGGCATCCTGCATTGTTCTGGTGCCAGAGGCCAGGTTGCAGATGAGATCTCTGCAATGGGCCCTCAAGATGCAGTGGTCACAGTCCTCCGGCAGTTTGTCGGACCCCTTTCAGGTGCCGCCCTCGGTCGCCCAGGACCTTCTGTGGTGGGCCATCAAAGGCAATCTGATGAAGGGGGCTCCATTTTGGCTACCCTGGACAGAGGTAACTATCATGATGGACGCATCCCTCACAGGATGGGGAGCGCATGCCAACGAGTTGACAGTCAGCGATCGTTGGTCTTCGTCGGAGTCCAGACTCCATATCAATCTGTTGGAGCTGAGGGCTGTCAGGCTTGCCCTGAAGGCTTTTCTGCCAACTGTGCGAGGGAAGAATGTACGGATTGTGATAGACAACACAGTGGCCATGCACTACCTCAACAAAAAGGGGGGGGCAGGGTCACATCCTCTGTGCAGGGAGGCAATGCAGCTCTGGTTCTGGGCCATCCAGCAGGAAGTTTCAATCTCAGCGGTTCATCTGGCCGGAGACGAAAACGAGACGACGGACGCTCTGAGCAGGCAGAGCGCGATCTCTCACGAGTGGGAGCTGGCTCAGGAGATTCTCCTGGAGATCTTTGCCCTTTGGGGAACCCCTTAAGTGGATCTCTTTGCCTCCAGTGTCAACCGGAAGTGCGAAAGGTTCTGCTCGCAGGAATTTCCTCCAAAAGGAGCCTTAGGAGACGCGTTGGTGGTGGAGTGGTCCTTTCCACTGCTGTACGCGTTGCCTCCAGTCCCCGTCATCCCACAAGTGCTGCAGAGGTTACGGAGTTTCGGTTTCTGGATGATCCTCATTGCTCCGTCTTGGGCCCGGAGGATGTGGTACCCAGACCTTCTCCACTTGTTTATCTGAACTCCACATCGTCTTCCCTACCGAGACGATCTGCTCTCATGTCAGGTTCTCCATCCAGACATCAGATCCCTCAACCTTCATGCTTGGCTTCTGAAAGGTTGAGGTATAAGGATTGGGACCTCCCTGAAGACGTGATCGAGGTGTTGCTTTCGGCCAGACGGCCGGCAACAAAGTCCCTGTACCGTTGCCATTGGAGAAAGTTCTGCGACTGGTGCAGGGTTAAGAATGTGGATCCTTTTTCGGCGCTGTCTATATTTAAGTGCTCGTCTGAGGAGTGTTCCTATTTCAAAATTCATTTAATTTCTCAGTTTCTCAAAGAACTCACTAATGTGTTTCCGCCGTCACCTTTCTGCCTGGTTGGGATTTGAACCTTGTTCTGAAATTTCTTATGGGTGCTCCGTTTGAGCCTTTACATTCTTGTCCTTTGAGGCTGTTAACCCTTAAAACTGTGTTTTTAGTTGCGGTCACTTCCCTCGCAGAGTGAGTGAGTTGCAGGCACTTTCAGTTAAGCCACCCATCACTGTGTTTCATAAGGACAGGGTTGTCCTTAATTTGTCCGTCCTTTCTTCCGAAGGTGGTGTCGGAATTTCATTTAAGCCAGAAGGTTATTCTTCCGGCATTTTATCATCCACATCCTGGTAAGGAAGAGGAGAGGATCCATAGATTGGATCCTAGGAGAGCTTTAAGTTTCTACATTTCATGCATGTCCCGGGTCAGAGTGGACGATCAGCTCTTTATTGGTTACGCTGGAAGGCGTTTGGGAAAAGCTGTTACTAAGAAGACTTTGTCTAGATGGATTATCTTGGCAATTTCTGAATGTTACTGATTGGCGGGTAAGGACCCTCCGGTAGGCTTACGGGCCCATTCTACTAGGGGTATGGCTGCCTCTACTGCCCTTCAGAGGGGTGTTCCTATTTGTAACATCTGTGAAGCAGCCACATGGGCTTCGGTCCATACTTTTGTACGACACTACCCCCTAGATTCTATTCCTGGGCAGGATCTGGCCTTTGGCAAGGCGGTCCTTTATTATGGAATTTGATTGGACATTCTAAATTTCTATATTCTAAATTCTTTTTCCCTTCTCCATACGTTGGTACTCCTTTGGGAGTCTGTCATAGATATGGAATACGTCGAAGGACCCAATCCCCTCGAAGAACAAGTTACTCTTACCTGGTAACGTTCTTTCGATGGGATGGTCCGACGACGTATTCTATTATCGCTCCCTCCCTACTGCCCCGCTACAGAATTTCTTATGCGATTGCAGCTTACGTTTCCCCAAGGCTTTCTGTGGTCATGCTGGCAGTGGTTTGGTGCCACACGTTCTGGGGGAAAAACTAAAACTGAGGCTACGGGTGTCGTGCTTCCTACTTATAACATACGGTGACGTCGGCTCGACGGAGGCCCTCGAGGACACCGTATAGACGTCATCGACGTAGATGCTGAAAATTTTTCGAGGCTGCACAGCTGTGGTGATTACTGTTATAGAATACGTCGTCGGACCATCCCATCGAAAGAACGTTACCAGGTAAGAGAGTAACTTGTTCAACTGTCACAGAACATATGGAAATGGGCTCTCAAACACAAGATGTTCCTCCTGTCACAACACGTTCCAGGAGAACTCAGTCTTTTGGCTGACTTGCTCAGCACAGACTTCCAGTTACCTGTAGAGTACAAGTGGTAACTACACCCAGGCCTTGTTTACGACGTCTTCACACACTGGGGCTTCCCAGAGATCGACTTATTTGTAACTCTGGAGAACGCAAAATGCCTAGATTACACCTCCACATACCCGCAGAACTGCTCCAAGGGGAACAGTCTCTGGATAACATGGTCAGGGAAATTTGTCTATGCTTTCCCCCCTCCCCCTACCCCGACTCCCCTGCTCAACCAGATAGTGCACAAGATGCACCAAGAGCCAGTCGCGATGATTCTGGTGGGCCCGATCTAGGCCTGCCAACCTTGGTTCTCCCATCTCATGGCAATGTCAGTCTCTCCTCCCAGGAAGTTGCCATGCCCCTACAACATGCTGTCGGAGGACAGGGGGGGCTGGGGGGAACTTCATCCATGCCTTCAGTCTCTCAATTTAGTGGCCTGGCTCCTGAGCTCATACAGTTCGGGCTCCTCCATCTCCCTCAAAGATTTATGGACATACTTGGTGAAGCAGGAAGACCCAACACCAGACACCTCTACTCCAACAAATGGAAGGGTTTTTTCATCTGGTGCAATGGCAAGAGTATCAGTCCTATTGAATGCACACTTCCACAAATTGTCCTGTACCTAATTCACCTGCTAGAATCGATTCAGGCTACTTTTCAATTCCCTAAAAGTCCACTTAGCTGCACTTTCAGCATACACCACGTCCCAGAAGGTCTTGTGGTGGGAAATTCCAGTGATCAAGGCTTTTATAGAGGGGGGGGGGTTAAGAGAATTCATCCCTGTTTCCACACCAGCTCCCCGATGGGACCTCAAGGTTGTACTTACTAGACTAACGGGGCCTCCCTTTCAACCTGTTCATAAGGCTATCCTTAAAGTACTCCCCTACAAGACCGGTCCCTTGGTGGCTATCACATCAATAAGGAGAGTTAGTGAACTGCAAGCACTTTCAGTTCAAGACCCATTCGTCACAATGATAAGGTGATCCTGTGCACTCACCCTCGATTTGCGCATCAATATTTTTCAAAGTTTTATATAAACCAGTCTATAGAATTGGCCACCTTTTTTCAGAACCTCACTAACGTGGCAGAAAGAAGCCTCCACACGCTGGATGTGAGGAGGGCAGTGATTTATTAACTGGACAAGACCACTAAGAACGACAAACTGGTTTTTCGTTTCAGTGGCAGCTGGTAAAGAAGGGGAACCTGTCTCTAAATCAGCTATTTCAAAGTGGATAGTGAACTGCATCACACTGTGCTACACTCTTGCCAAAAGAGATCTGCCCTTTCACGCCTAGAGTACACTATTCTGGGCACAGGGGCTACCTTAGCATTCATTGGAAATGTTCCTCAAGTCCATTTGTAAAGCTGCAACCTGGAGTTCTTTGCACACCTTTACGCAACACTATTGCCTAGATACACATTCTAGGCAATGGTGTGATTCTCAGGTGGGACAAACAGTGCTAAGACATCTTTTTGGTACTGTTCCTTCGCACGTCCCACCACCATCTCTGGGTACTGCTCACTAGTCTATGCACAGCATGTGATTCTAAGCAGATTAACAAACATCAGAAGACATGCATTACTTACCATTATAGTTTTTCTGATGATGGGATCTGCTTGGATTCACATGCGCCCAACCTTCCTCCCCTTATGGAGTAGAAGGAACATGGACACCTCTCTCTCCGTACTACCTCACACTGGTTAGAAGGCTCTCTCATGGCTGAAAAAAACTCCTATTAATCGCACCTTTTTGAAAACTAATTCATTGCAGCGAATTTGATTTCAGGTGGTAGTGGAATCTCTGTGGTTGACAAATTGGGTGACGAGGGAGTCTTACAAACAGGATATCAATACTTTGATGCTACATGCCTTAGGTATGCACATTAGATATTAAAATACGCACCGTAAAAAAAATAATACCCTTGAAATAGGATGTATGTGTATGCTTCATATGCAATACTCCACTATTACCACTATATGTCGGACTATATGCACAGCATGTAAATCTAAACGGGTACAATCATCAGAAATTACAGTGAGTAATGCATGTCTTTTTGTACAGTATGAGATGTTACTGTACTGCAGGTTTTTAATGTATTATACGCTGTGGAATTTAATTCTACTAAGAAATGAGATGGCGTTTCATTTGTAACTTTTGTAAAATATGTATGTGAAAGGTTTACAATAAAAAAGAAATATATATTGAGTGAAAATACTTTGTTAAAGGGATGTTATGGTTAAGTTGCACTAATAAAAACCTATGAAATTTAGTGAAGAAATGTTGTTAAATGGACGTTATGGTTACAAGCAAAACCGAAACCCCCTAGAAATTTGCTAGTTAAGGTAAACTAAGCAACCATAACTCGCGCCACCACAGTGCATTGCTAAGAATAACTCCCTGGACCTCAAAGATGACATCGCAAATCAAGGCGACTTGTTCTTGTTCACTGACCTATCTAAGCCAGGTGTTTATGTTCACTAACTATCAGAATATGAACATTCAAAAGATGCTATATATCTAGACAATCCTGTTGTAGCTTCTTAAAGTACTTTCCTTAGGGTGTGGTCTCAGCTCATGGTGAACATACACGGGGCAATAAGCAGGCCTCCCACAATTCATATGTATACATGAAAATGAACTTGAATGTTGACATTTTCTGGTGATGTTTTCTTTCTTCCTTAGTTTAGATTCCCTATATGTGCCTATGATTTGTATGTACTGTGGGTCTTCATATGTATTGTTTCTACTAACAAAAGTGTGTAGTAAGTCTTGAATTGTTAGCTATTTATTCCATGTTTAACATTACTCCAAACTCTTATATGGTAGCGTTCATTATTTTACTATCAAACTTATCAGATTAAAAATATTGTACTTTTGAAGGGGGCCCTAGAGAGCCGATGGCTGTGGGCTGATGGTGCTCCTGCCCTCGAGGGAGCTGAGAAGCCGACAAAAGCGCATAAAATTAGATAATCTGAGTATGAATGGAGGAATATGCAGCCGGCGTTAACCAGGATCACAATGGTGCAAGAACCTAAGAAATCGGACCAGAGGAACCTAAGATCACAACTCAAGGTCGCTCACTGAGCCTACGATAACCATAGTGCAAAGCTTGCTGTGGCCGCTGACACCAGAGGGGCGGCCCAGCAAACCGCAGCAAAGAGTCGCTGCCACCTGACTACCCGGCAGGGAACACGTAGCGAGGAAGGTGTTCCTGCCCCCACAAGCGCCGCCAAGGAAGGGACGGCCAGTGACCTCCCAGCCAAGCGCGAAGCAAGCACAATCTTCCCTCCGGCTCCCCCTCAAGCAAGCATGCATGCTTAGGGGGAGCCGGAGGGAAGGGGAGCACCCACACCCTCACGGACAGCGGGCATGAAGAGAAGCACCTGCGGCGAATACTGCATCCATAAGGCCTTGCCTTCAACCACAACCCAGACGTAACGGGACGTGGACTGCTCCAGACCCGCAAACCAACACTGCCGGCAGAAAAAGAGGAGACGTGCAATGAAGATCTTTGCGAGGGGAGGAGGCAACAGCGGAGAGTACCGCTAACAGGGTGCTGAAACACCCCATCGTGCAGACCCCTCCCGCAGGCCCAGTTAACATAACCCCCACAGATAAAGGAGCGATCTGTACAATCTGAGGGAAGACATTGGAAGAGCGAGCCCCAAGCACTAAAGGGCACCTGCAGCCCCAGCTAGTAACACTCTGAGAGACACCAGCATGGACAGATATACCAAAGGCCCCCAACGCAAATGGGCGATAACTTGGCTAACACCATGCCCAGACAACAACCATGGCCCACTGCTAACAGGCTCTCAGCCAGGCGAAGTGCCTCTTACCAGTGGCACTGAGCCACAACCAGCGCCAAGGCTGGACTGTTCCCAAGGGAGAAAGCTGCAATGGGCAAGACCAAACGCCCCAGGAGCACTAGGTGGCCCGGCACCTGCTATAAGCGGAAAGGCACCATTGCACCAAATTGCACATTCCAGGGGAGCATACAGAGACGCTTCAACCCCAGCGATGGGCTGATAACCCTGGCAACGACAGGGACTAACCCAGAAATCCAGACACACCAAACCTGGACCGAACATGGCCATCCACGACAATAACCCCTGATAGTCGGGCAAGAAGCTACCTGGGAGGAGGATCAAGCTGGGAAGTCGACCACTCCACAGAGCGTCCGCACCCAAAAAATAAAAATTATAAGAATAATTTTAAAAAAGTACAAAAAAAGGCTCCGCAACTAGCACAGAAGGACCACTCTCTCCTGGCAGACCCCAGGGACCACTATCGCTCGAACAAGAGCAGTAACAGACCTGAAGGCTCCGTACACATGGGATGGACCTCTAACCCTCAGACTGTAGGCGCCCTAGGGGCTCAACGGGCCACACCGCCCACTCCCCCAACAGAGCTGGCATTTAGGGCGCAATTAGCCCGGCAGGGGAGGAATTAGCTGTAACACCCACGGGAGCTATAACCATCTGGTGATCTAGGAGGCGGGGGGTCAGCCAGGGACCCAGCCACCAGGCCCCCGAAACACAGCCGTCATAAGATCCAAACGCCAAAGGCAGAGAATAAGCGGAGTGAAGCCTACAAATGCGGCAACAGGAACCCGACTGGTAGGGCATGCGCGAAGGAGATCAGACTCCTCCACTACCTGTACAACACAGCCTACCCAGGAGGTCCAACCACAATAAAAATAAATCAGAGATGGACGTCCAATCTCAACTACAGACCATACTGGCAGAAATGAGAATAGGGCAGCAGACCCAAGAGACAAACGGCACCATGTTGGACATTAAAAGGGACCTGCTAGATGCCTGGCCACCCAGGTGGAGAGAATTACCCAGACGACTGACAACAGACCTGGATGGGGCTATATGGGAGGTGCAGCGGTTGGGAGAAAAAAATTGACCACCAAGAAAATCGCTCCTGACGTAATAACCTACAGGTTGTGGGCCTCCCGGAGAATGTTGAAGGGCCAAGCCTAGAAACGTACATGTACAACCTCCTCCACGACACTCTGAAGATGGACAACGTGCGAGAACGCCCCATCGAGAGGGTACACCAGGCACCGATACCAAAACCATCACCAAATGAACACCCGAGGATAACAATGCGCTTTCTTAATTTTCAGTACAAGATGGCCATTCTAAAAGCCTACAGAGCGGAGTGACCCATCCAAGTCGAGGAGGCAGGCATAAATATCTACAGCGATTATTCTGTAGAGCTCTCCAGACACCACGAAGGTTTTAACCTGATCTTCGAGGCATTAAAGGCATTGGAGCACTGACACTACTTAAAATTTCCGGCAACTTGGTACTTCAGTTAGAAGAACAGTTGCACACATTTGACGACCCCGAATCAGCATGGCGTTTCCTCCAACATGACTTGGTCCCCTCTGACTCTGAGAAAGCACCACCAGAGAACCCACGACCAGACTATCCCCATCGACAAGCCTCGAAAGATAACAAACAAACTAAAAGTGGCAAAAAAGCAGCATAAGGCCAAAAGGATGGGCCTTGAATCTCAGATAGCAACAAACTTAACTACTGATCTGTGCAACAACTACTATTGGCAGAAAAGCACACTGCTCAGTGTACCTGGATGCAAGATCCGCATGCACACCTCTGATCCATGCACCTAGCGCAAACTATGTTCCTCCATGCACCCAACACCTGACTAAAGACCAGACTACACAAAGGCAAGCTCCTGGCCGACTAGGGCAGTCTGGGGCAGGGACTGGAGCTGCTGGCAGTGACAAGGGCCCAAGACGGGGCACGGCACAAGGAAAATGGGGTAGACACAGGGAACGACACCCCCAACCCTTGTGTTTTAGGCAACTATGCCAAGTGTTGAGCTCTTGCGGGTTCGCAAGCCAACCCAATGTTTGTTATTGTTTCAAAGTTAAGGATGGGCTCATGTTCGAGCTCTTGTAAGATGCATGCTCGGAAAGGTAATTGCAGCCGGGGTCCCGCCAACACTTTCCCCATCACAAAGCTCCATTCAAGCAACCACACCAGAAGCTGCACTGAACCATCCCAAAGAAACACAAAATGGCTCTACTGTACTTGGTGAGACTTAACTTCCAAGGGTTGGGGCACCCAATCAAACGGAGGAGAATTTTCTTTGTCTGGGTGAGGTCTCTTTGGATTTCTAACTTCCACTTCTCCCCAATCAGAACTCTTCAGCTGCAAGTAAGAACACTCTGAAAGCTTACCGATATTGATAGAAGCTTCCGGATACTGTATAGGTATATTTCCCCTTTACCCACAACTGATGAATTCTATCTGGACATGCCTCAAACCATTCTTGAAATCTCAAAGGGTCTGGGAATTCATCCTGCACATAAGAGACTCGAACAGGATGGCCATGTGGTGACCGCACTCATCCCTGTTTGGTTCCTCCAAATATCCCCCATCAGCCCCAAAATGCCATGTTCCCTGATTCTCTTCAGGGTGTGTCCCTTCAGAACCCATAGCCATTCCCCAACCGAAACAGGCCTCAACAAGAAGTTCTCCAAGTATACCCACTGCTTCTCAGTCTGTCCGCAAGTGGGGAGCGAGCACCCTCAATTGTGCTGCCTCATAAAAGCACAGGTCAGGTAATCCTACCCCCCATTTCCTTGGGAAGAACCAATATTTCATAATCAAATCTGTGTTTCTTACCCTGCCAAAGGAAATAGATCATCTATCCCCTAACCTCCTTTAACAGGAGTTCAGATACTTTAATCAGCAGCATCTGGAATAAATCAAGGAACCAGAGTAGAAGATTAATTTAAGTGCCTTAAGCCTTCCCATCCAGTTGTAAGTGATTTCAATCCGGCACTCCAACTAAGTCAATGCCTAGTATGGGATGCCGAATGGAAACCCTTATTTATATATTTTTATGTCAAGGTTTGTTTAATTCTGGATGATGTACCCTTATATAACGCACCTCACTTTGAATTCCCCCGGTCTCACTGAACCAAGAAATAGTTTTGTTTTGCAAATTTATTTGAAGAATTGAACAATATATAGATTACAATTTTATGAATATGAATAATATCTGAATATCGCACTTATGAATATGAACGATGATCAGCAATGGGTAATATTACAATATCAACAATCTTTTTAATCAATTAGGAGTAGGAATGGGAAGAATAATGTAGCAGAGAATACTTTGTATGGGTTCAAGAAAGTGCAATGATAGGAAGAAATGCAACACAGAAATAAACTTGATATGATTTCAATCAAAAACAATATGATCACGCTTTCCCCTGTTACTACTCACTTCCCCCAGTATGCAATATGAAGAGATGGAATGAGGGCACACAGGGATCAGGAATATCAATCAACAATGCAATTCAATCCCAGTTCCCCCAGCAAGCTTAGAGAGAACAGTAATGATTTTAAAAACAAGTCAAAATGCTTTTAAATGTGATTTGCAATGAATGGGAAACATGCTAAGAATGACTTTAATTCGCTGAATTGAATTCAGAACAAGTGAGAGTGGCTTGGGATAGGTTCAGGTCAACACTAGCAATGATTGTAGAATGATTAGCAGATGAAAAACGAAATTCAAAAGTTGAAACCAAGAAACGGCTATTTTACATGAAGTGAAATTGAGCCAAATTGCAAATCATGGCAACTTTTCTGCATGAGGGGAAACGCGATTACGGAAAAACTATAAGGAATTGGAATGTCGTTTTTGGGTTCATTTGAAAGCTGAGGATGTTTGCTTCAAAAGGACGTTTATAGGATGTATGGTTCAAAAGATTGAGGTTTTTGTGAAGGTAAATTTTTCAGAAACAGAGTCAAGATTTCAAAATGAAAGATTGCGCTTTAAAGATGCGTAACCAATAAGGACTTATACTAAGGGGCTATGAAAGTACAAGATACCCAACGGGACAAGCACCAGACCAGGGCGCCTTCCACTCCAATTGTTGTGCGCCAGGACACTTGACTTTCTTCAGAAAATATCAGCGCACAGATGCTTATCGCTACAATTATCACAGACTGTATAATGAGAAGGATTCAGGATAGACACAAGATTCTATAATGCAGTTCTGGATAAGTTGAGATGGCTTGACTAGGATTACTTTAAACTAAGAGATGACTATGGACAGTTCTATATTAAATACTCACTCCTGTGGCTTTGGAATGGAATGGGCTTGTCACAGATCTGGTCAAGGGTTTGGCTGGGATTCGCTTGCCACCGGACAGGTCTCAGGCACTGGGTTCTGCTCTCAGCACGCCACTCTGGTCTGCGCGGCCTCTTGGACTGGATCTGACGGGTTGGTTACAGCTCTGCTCTATGGATCTGGTTCTTGGTTCTAGCACGTGGTTCTTAGCTAGAATAGCAAAACAGCTCAGCCAGGCTGTTGGATTTTGTGGTGCCCCTTGGAAGTTTAGGGGATAAAATCAGGTTGCTTAAGATTCTGAATGCCAGCCGAGAAGAGTTCAGATTTTGGGATTGGGCCCTTCTGCTTCAAAGTTCTAGAGTCTGGATTCTGGATCTGGAGTCTGGTTCTTCCTGCAGGGTGCTTTGACAAGAAATCAGTTGAGGAGTGTAAAGTGTGTGTGTGTGTGTGTGTGTGTGTGTGTGTCTCTTTTCTGTCCTCAGCAGTACCTATTTATCCCTTTCCAAAGGGGCTGGGGAGGCTGATTATCTATACCCAACCCTCTAAGGATCTGATAGGTCAGAGAATTTCCCCTCTCCTGATTTGAGACAGGAGCAGTGTGTCATATGTGTCAGGGTGACACTGTGTTTATGGCCCAAAGGAAATCCCTCACCTTTGCTTTTACTTAGGCAATCTATTTTCCCAAAAAACATATTTCCAAGATGCACAACTTGTTAATAATACATGATTGCCTAAGGTACATTCTTGTCCAAATCCCATTTTCCTAAGAGCTGTGGTTCATAAATGACCACTTTTGTGCGCTTTTGGTGGGTTTCTCAATGTTAGTTCTGCACCAATTTTTATACGTGCATGCACATCCATCCAGGCACATTCCTGTAATTTTTCATGTTCCTAACATAAATACCATGGCTACAATATGAATAATTTCCGGGGTTCAGTCTCAGTATGTCGCACAGATTCCAGCTTAGTCTTAAACAGTGAGCAAATTTTTCATTTTAACAATCTCTAAGTTTCAGATTTTGTCAGTTCAGTACACTTTGCTATAAGCATTTTTATAAAACATACATTTACTTCAACTTAATCCACATTTCCAGTCTGGCCCGCCTCCAAGCTGGGCTGAGTCAGTAGGTCACATGGCTTGCCTTCCTGCCAGAGCAGTTGTCAGTTACACCCGAATTAGCATTTTCTATTCAGTTCAAGGAACCCATTCTTTCTAGCTCAGGGCAATCTCCTTCCCTTCTGATAAACATGCCAATACGAAATACTCTCCCTTGGGTGGGAATGAACAAGGTGTGAGATTCTCAGGGAAAGAAAGCCTGAATCAGGTTACCTTCTGGTCAATTGTAACATAGTTCCTTGTGAAAAAAAATACATTTATAAATTTAAAATAAGCAAACATATTCTTTAATTCCAGTCCTTTTTAACATGAAATCAATGTGTGGCACTCTTGTATGGCATTTTGATGGAATTCTCTTCAAGTTTTAAATCGCCGGCTTCTGACAGAGGCGAGTAACGGTACTACACCCATTTTTGAGAGCTTTCTATCAATTATCTTTAAAAGTGGATTTTGTTCTGATAACCTATGACTCTTGCTGACATTGTAGTTATGTGGATTCTTGCAGTAGAATAATGCGGAACACCCAACAAGGAGGTTGGAGCTTTTGGATGGTTTGTGAGCCATGATTTTTGCACATTTTTGACAATCAAGAAAATGGATTTCCAAACAGCTTTGTTTCTTTTTGGCAATCAGCATTGCTTTTTCGAGTGATTTCAGGCAACTTTGTGGGTAGCCCAATGGTGGGTTTTGGCAGTGATCTCCTGTGTTCACTAAGATGACAAAAGTGGATGGCTGCCTATTTTTCAGATTTTTACTGTGCAATTTTGGATGATTTTAGCGAGCAGAATGCTTTCCAATTGCCATTTCTGATGTTTCTGCTGCCTGCAATGAACACTAATGTTTTAGGGCCGGACCAGTGGGTTGAAATATCCCACGCAGGAGAGTGTGCCTGCCCCAGGAGTCCACTTACTTGTACAGTTTTGCAAACAATGGGGGAAGGTTCACACCACACGGTTCCTTCAATTATCTAGTAACCACCACTCCAAATATATAAAATTATCCCTGTGGACCTTCAGTGCAAGGGGTTCTAGGACAGCAACATTCCTCTCAGGGTCTCTATCAAGAGGAAAGAGAATTGACTTTTTCCTATTTTGAACCCTGAAAGAGCACCATACTCGATAGTTGCGAACACTGCCAGGACTGAAGAGAGGGGATTCTTCAAATGAATTAGAATATGGTCTGTATACATCCTCAATTTGAATGCCGTGTCCCCTCCGTATATACCCTCTATCTCTAGAGAGTTCCTTATCCTCTCCGCAAGTGGTTCCAATAATAGGGCTTAAAGCAGTGGGGATAATGGGCAACTCTGCCTCATCCCTCTCTGTAACCCAAACTGATTAGAGAACTTTCCATTTACCGCAACTCGTACTCTCTGCTCTGTATAGATCGCCCTAATCCCATTAAGAATCCTCTCGCCAAAACCACATTTTTTTCCCATTCAAACCTATCCCGATTTCAAAAAACTTTACCATATAGCCGGTCCCTGGTGGCCATGCCCACTTTAACCCCATTGCCGGTCCCTCATGGTCCTGGCCAGTAGCCAGATTGTCCAGGTCATGTCTTTCGCCATGACCTGGATAATCTGGCCACTGCCCATTGCCACAGGCTACACCTCAGTCACCAAAGGTAAATCAGTATTTTTTGTACCTACATTGACACTTTCCAAAAAATAAAACACATTTGCAAAACCATGCTTTCGGGTCCTTGCCAATGCTCCTTGCACGAGTTTGCTGCAAATCTCTCTACTTTTATCTTTTGAAAAGTGTCAAAATGTACATACAAATGTAACTTAGCCCCCACTTCACAAAAGCCATTCAGACTTTGCACAAACATTCAAGGTTGGGTCTATAATATTTCAGAAAACATTTTAGATTTTTCAAACAGCAACAGAGTTATAAGCCATCTAAAAACAGACTCCCCCTCTTGACAAAATCCCACCAAACTTTGCAAAAACATTCAAATCGGGGTCTAATCTTTTTGCAAATTTATGTGCAGATGCGTCATAAACGGCATCACATTTCTAAGCCTTTCAAATATTTTTGGACCCTCTTTTAATCCCCCCCCTCCTCTTGGCGAAACAGCACCAAACATTGCAGAATCACTCAGGGTCCAGGTCTAAAATGATATTGCAATATTTCATGCAGTTTCATTGAGTGGCGACCAAAGTTATAAGCCATCCAAAAACAGCTTTTCATCGACCCTGTGATGCAGAAATATGCATGGATGTCATCGAACATGATTTTTTACTTTTTACGGCTGTATCCCATCCCACCCACCTCACCTTTGCAGAGATCGTTTAATCTGTTTGTCAAGTGCAATGTGGAGTTTTTTAAATGTTTTTGCTGCAATGTCCGTGGACTACGGGCGCTGTTCGCAAATCCAACATGGCGCAGTTTCAAAGGTTTTGACGCACCTCACATTTTTAATTGACCAATCAGTGGGCGCATTACACTGCTCTCTAATTGGTCCAGGGTTGTCTGTGGACTCCAAATCCGGAAGAGTCTGCGGACCGGACACAGATATCATAATTTCTTTTTTCTACTTTTGTCCATTTTTCTAAAATAACTACTGGACGGATTTACACTAAATTTGCAAAAACACACTTTTGGGACCAAGCCGCTGCTCCTAGTGCAAGTTTGGTGCAAAGGCGCGAGCATAAAAACGGACCCCCCCCTCTCCTCCCAGACGACACTGCATCAAGCTTCAAAGAATCATTCTGAGGGGGCCATATACTGTTTTTGCAAAGTTTGGTGAGGATTCGTCCAGGGGAGTGTGGGGGGGGGGGGCAAAGCAATAAGCTGCCCAAAAAGTGCTCTTACTTTGAGTTTAGCAACTTAACCATAACTACAGGGCCACTGCCACAGGCCCTGTAATATGTGAATAAATAAATAAATGAAGAGGCACTCATTGCCCTCCCATTTGTTTCTCCTCACTCTGTATCTGTGCAACTGGGCTTACCTGCACTACATTTTCCTGACTATCAATGCCCGGGAACCTCCATCTGCCAATAGGATTTCCTGAGCAGACTAACATTACGCAGGGGCGAAAGTTCTAGTTGCAAGATATTGGCCAGCTTTAAAACGTGACTTGCCACCTCAATTCTATACATATACACAGAGCCCGTTTCATACTCAAGAGTACAATATCACTAGCTAGTGGCAAGTTCAAATTTTGCACCCTGATACCGCATTCGAATAGGAGCTTTTTCCCAGATCTTCAAAACGTTGGGCTAACCTTCGATCTAACTGTATGCCAACCATCAGATTTTAAAACATTGGGTCCTCGAATGGAGAGGCACGTCATTTCTTTAGGTGGGACCACCTCTTCCTATATGCTTTTTGCCATCTCCTTTAACTCCTCCCCTTTGGAATTCAAGCTACAATTGCAGTATTGTTCTCATTTCACCAATCTAGTCTCATTGACATTGGATTCAGATCTAATTGACCCCATGTGTTGAGCACTACTTTAATCTTAGAGGCTCTCCCCACTCAGCAGGAGGTCAAAATATGACATTCCTTCATTCAGTTGTTTATTTGGTAGCCTGCAACCCGATTACCTCTCTTCTGCATCACTCCAAAAGGATTGCAGTTCTCATGCCAGCTTGAAATATTGTCCTCAAGAGCTCAGTGACTGAGATTCTGACATTGGGCTTTTGATTAGATCGATCCTTACTCTCAATGCTCTGGACTCTACACTCTCAATGCTCTGGACTTCTAACTGCAGAATTTACCTAGAAGCCATTTTTGCTTTCAAAATTTGGACACTTTTTCTTTTCTTTCTGCCTTGTGCAGTTGTCGAGGAAGATTTTACTGCCATTTGATTGTTTCATCCAGTCAGGGTCGCTTGGGGTATGCTAATAGGCTTGGGTCACAAACTTCAAGCCTATGCCTTCAGTTGATATCAAGTTTGTGTGACTTCAAGTAGTCTTTCTTGTTGCAGTTACGTCTGCCTGATGGGTCAATCAGAAGTACCCTGAGCTCTTCATGTGTCACTGTTTGTGTTTTGTGTGTCACAAGAAAAGGTGTGTGTCCAGCGGCGACCTGGTTCTATTTCTTGTGGCACTCTGTTGAAGGTCGCTCCAAAAAAGACTAACTTTTTAGATTCCTTTGGAGCGGCCTCCAGCAGGCTGGGTTTGACTGCCATAAAAGGGAGGGGGCATCCTCCTTGCCTCAGTGCCTGTTCAGCCTGCTCCAAAGCCTTGTGCACTCCTCTCCCCCAACACCCAGGGCACACCCCCTCAATCTATCACTCTCCACTCTCTCCCCCTGGACCACAAAAGTCCACGTATCTGTTCTGCCAACTATCTTGTACCGCCCCATTAGCGCATGATGCGCCATCCCATCCCATCTCATCCCTCCCCTCTCCTCCTTCTGTCATGTTGCAGTCTTGTCTGGGAGGTCTCTTGTAGAGGAGGCCCAGGAAGCGCAGTCATAAACGTCATAAACTGCTTTTCGAGTTACCGGCGTGTGATAAAATAACATAACATAAAATGACTGTATCCTCATGGTGCTAGGATGCATTGCCTGAGAATTTGATCTGTAAATTGATTGTAGAGTTCTGTTTGATGTCCGTTAGGTGGGGTGTTCCAATGCTGTGTGCGAGCGGCTTAGTATATTTATGGTTTGTTTGAGCATAGGGGTTGAGAATGTTGGGATTGGGGGGTAAGTGGAGAGCCCAGTGAGTATCTTGGAGCATCGATCCTACCTGCCCATGGTGACGTCTTGGTAGTGGTGCCCTTTTGATGGGGTACTTGTGAGATGTCCTGATGTAACCTGGTGTGGCCTCCATTTTTTTTGTGATGGACAATTATTAATTATTATGGTAATTCTGGAGCACAGACCTATCTTTGAGAATCAATGTAGCTCTTTAGAGGTGTACAACATTATGGATGCATAACGGAGCGTTTGTCAGTGGCAACCACAAAACGGCTACACAGTGGGTGACAGAGGAGGGGTACAGCTGTCCCGGGTGGCGGGGAGTAGAGGGATGGGCGGCATCTAGCGAGTCAGGCGGCGAGGGGTGATGTGATGACCTAGGTGTTGAGAAGGAGAGACTCCTTGAAGAGGTGGGTCTTGAGTTCTTTTCTGAATTGTAGGAGTTTGGGGGCTACCGATGGGGAGGATGTGCAGAATCTAGTCCTGGATGAAAGTGGGCAAATCGAGGCATTCGTGGAAATCCTAGGGACCTTGCAGCAGTGGGTACCAAGTAGATGGTGGGTGAGCATAGTTTCTGGTGCGAGTTAAGCGTACAGACTGGCGTGGGGATCCTGTGAAGGGGCATAGTTTGGTCTTTACGTGCTCTGGCTTCCTTGCAGCTATTTTAAAGCTGTGCTAGTCAAACTGCTCACAAACCCGTAGGTCTGCATTTGCCATATGTTTGGGGAAGATGGTTTAGGGTACGGAAGTCACTAAGATAACTCTGCTTTTATACTGCACCGAATCCCCGTCGTAGTTTCAAATCGTCTATGCTTGCATGTAAAGTGGCGTGGGGTGCACCCCACTGTGGAAACCAGACCTTAGTCTGCTGGCGAAGGGAGCCTGAAGGGTAGAAGTTCTAAAAAGGGATGGCGCGGAGCTTCGTGTGGTGGTCGGATTGTGGTGCAAGTGACATGGGCTTGTGGTGTGGAAGGAGACAAATGTATTGATCCATGCTGAAACATGTTCACGCTCATATTGCGTGTTGGTGGAGGGAACGTTTCATGCACTGGTTAGGCATTTAGTTCACGTTGCAGTCAGCATGTAGCGTGCATGGCAACCACAGCAGCTCAGCGTTTTCGTATTTTCGGTGTGGAAACGAAACTCCTTTTTTTTTAAAATATCGCATATGAGATTATTCGGCAACGTCACGTTTCTGATTTCATTCATGCGATAAAACCGCTGCAGTCAGGTGACACTTCTCGGCTGTGGTTCTTCTATTTTTACGGCAGGGCTCTGCGATTTCAAATGTATAATCAAGCAATGGGCTCGTCATCTGGAAGCAGAGATGGTATAAACCCGGGGGTGATCAGAGACCACGATTTTCTCATGCGAGTAGGGAAGTTTCGCTGCTCACACCATCATTTCGCTCGCAAAGCAGAATACTGTGGGTGAATGATTGTCACATCAGAGCTGCATGTTGAAACGAAGTAGGCTCGGGTGTGTAAACGCTGTACCCTCGTGCAAGATTAAGATGACATTGTCACACGGATGCAAAAGTTAAATTGTATGCCCCACTGTTCTATACCTTGTTTGGTACCTTCCAGAAAAAGCAGTGGAGATGTATTTTTAGCTTGGAGTGCCCCGCATCAATATGAAAACATAATTCTGGCTTTACACCAGTAAGCAGATTTCACTATGCTTTCCTGTTTTCTGCCAGCTGCAGTTTCCGAGAGATGTCGCAACACTGGTAAGAAATGCACAGAAGCCATTTCTGGGCTTTCGGTTTTATTTTTATTTTTTTAAGGAATGTATTTTTAATGCATCACAGTTAAGCCAATTTTATTCAGCGCGCTGTTGCTCTGCATTTCCCTCCCCGCTAATCCCCTTCATTTGAAAGATGCGTCTGCATTGGGTGATTTATATGGATTGCCGTGTCTTTACTGAACTAATAATGCTCCTCATCCAACCCTGTGTTTTATTGCAGCAGCACCGAAAAGCCTCTCCCTCTGCGGTTGTACTTTTCGCCAGTGTCGTTTATGATTGCACCTATGTACTCTAGTGACCTGCCCTGTGTATGTGTGTGCTTGTATATATGTGAAAGGCCAGTTTTGATTGCGTTTGGCATGGAACCATTTTCAGATGAAATGATCCTTAATGACGCTAGAGCTAAACTGTAGAAAACCATCGAAGCATGTTTAATGGTTTCCCCCTTCTCTGCATTGCCTAGCTTCGCAATGAGAGCTCCTGCTTAAACCTTGTATAACCGAATGCAAAATATGTTGTCCAGTAACATGGCTTCGTAATATCATTTATTCGAGCACTTTGCTTGCGTTTTGTTTGTGCACGTGCTGTGTTTTTCACAATAGTTATTGAAGTGCCACTTGATGAAAAAGGTGTGGCAGATGAAACGTGCAATACTTCATTTTATTTCCATTGGATGGAGGTCTAAAATGCTAAGTAAGCACTGAGTCATGCAATAAAACTAATTTGGATTGTTATCCGGACACTTGCAATCTAACGCTTACACAAGATACTTTTAAAACATCTGCTGTGGAGAATGTTGCTATACTGGGTTAATCTTTTAAAAATGTCAAGTATTGATTTAATTATTTTTGTATTCTGATGTAAACAATACTGTCAATTTTAGAACTCATAAAGAGGAATCAATATTAATGTACACACTAGTAAATTCATGTTGTATAGACCATTTGATAATCCGTGATGAATTACAGATTTATCTTTTAAGTGATATTTTTATCATCGGAATGGGCAAACGCAGAAATGGCAGGCGTGGTAAATGTTGAGAAGGGGAATGTGTAAGCTGTGGAAAACATTTTCAAACATGATCGTGAGAAATTAGTTCACAATATAATGTATATGGTGTGCACTTCACAAATGAGGTAAACTCTAGGTTCCATTGAAGTATTCACTATAATAATTACTTTTAATAATCCGAGCTATTGATTACTCCACAGGCATATTCACAGGATGCATACTTGAAGGGCAATGACTCCTACTGTGGCAATGCACATAACATACCCGAACCACCACCAATATGTTATCCACGCCTCAAGTCTACAACTTCATTGATCGCACAACCTGCTGAACTTCATTCTTCAGACACTACCCTGAATAAGCAACAGCCTACTCGGCCAGTACGAACAATGACCCAGCCAGAAAGGAACTTCAGAGTGGAAATACAAGTGCCTCCATCGCCGATGGATATTGCAAAATCAAACACAGCTGTATGTGTTTGTAATGAAACGATAAGGACCGTTGTTGTGCCTTCTGAGAAGGCTATAGATGCGGCATCAAGGAGAACAAATCGAACGGGTCCATCACACAGAACAGAAGAAGTGAGGTATGCCTTGCAAGATTCAGCTGCACTAAATCCAAAAGCAAGAACTGTATCGCCACCATCCTTTGTGTCCACTGCCACTTTAAATCAGCCAGCATCTGGTGCAAGGTCCACTGATTCAACTGTAATTAGATCTGCAAATTACCCAGGTCACACAGAAGGGATTTTGAGTGCTGGACTGCCTACTCGAGCTGTAGATTCTCCTTTACCTACAAGCCATTCATCACCAGGTTCCCACCCGCATATAGACTGGAAAAACTATAAAACCTACAAAGAGTACATGGACGATCGGCGTTTGCAAATGTATGGCTGTCGAACAATACAGGAAAGGTTAGATAGTTTGAGGGCAGTGTCCCAGAACACAACAGACTACAATCAAGTGGTGCCAAACCGCACTGCATTGCAGGTACGGCGTAGAAGTACGTCCCATGATCGGGCACCTGCATCTGTTCATGTTAGACAAAGGAGTGCTTCGCAGGAAAAACTTGAAGATCCAATATTGGTGAAAGATTGCCCAAGAAGTGCTTCTCAAGATGCTTTAACAACACCAGCTATTGCTACAAGAAGTCACAGGACCGGTTCCTGGGATTATCTTGGGAGGCAGGGGGAGCCCTATGAGAGAATCACTTCTCCAGTTTCCATTTCTGATGTGGGCAAAAAACATTCTTATAGGTGGACTGGTTTCAGTGAGCAGGGTGACAGGCGAGGTGTTTATGACCAATTGAGGCAATCTGTTTTCCACACATCTGTTAGACCCCAGAACATTTCTACACCACCAGGTGCTTTTGGATCAGAAATTAGAAGTGGCAGCGTTAGGGTAATAGGTTGTGGATCTTCGTTCCCAAAAATGTCTGATGTGAGAACTTTACAGCCAACCAAGGATGTTCAAACAGCGTGTCTCACTGCTCAGTCTAGACCCATTTTACAAGACCGATCATCTCACATGAAAACTTCTAAAAGTAATTCATTTAAAAGTACTATTTCATATTCAGCAAAACCATCACATTCCAAGAGGAGTCTGGATGACCATGCCCTCAAAGACCAAAGCAAAGTAAATCTGCACCACAGTGGTCAGCTTAATCAACAATCAAGGCAAAGGTCGGGAAGCGCTCCAGATCAACAAACTGAGACTGGCACATGTATCAAATCCTTTGGCTCCTCCTCGCCAGCTTTGGCCAAACGGGTCCAACAGACTAGCAAAAGCTTAACTACCTCTGAGAATGTACATTTTTCAGCTAATGAAGATCGGAGAGATGTTCAACAGAATAATGCACTGGAGTGTAAAGTGGAGCAGCCACATGTTCTTGACCAGAATGATGATGTAGTTTTGAGGGAAAAGCATCCGTCTGCTCGTCAAACACCACAGCCATTGAGACACCAGTCTTATATCTTGGCAGTGAATGAGCAAGAGCCTGTGTCGGACACTACCTGCTGGTTGCCAAATGATGCACGTCGAGAGGTGAACATCCGAAGAATTGAACAAAGAAAAGCATCTGGTTCTAGTCCAGCGGGTGATTCTTTGGCATCGATTCCTTTTATAGGCAAGTAACAAAGACCTGTCATTTTTAATGCTTGATGTTAAAATGGTTGTACTTGTGTTGGATTTTCTTAGGATCCAGTTTTCTTGGAAGTCTAATTTGGTCATTCTTTCCATATGAAAATAACTGTACCCTCACCCTAAACTAAATGCTGAGTAATGTTTGGGAGATGATCCTCATGTTAACTTTCTCAGTATAGCTATGAACCTCACTGAGTCAATTCGCAGCTTATGCTTTGGCCATTCTGGAAACATTATTTGGGAAACCATTTTCAAAGAGCATCGACAGAATCTAGTTCTTTTTCCTGGCAAAATGATGTGTTCAAGAAGCAGAACCTGTTTGTACTTTTGAGGCCAAAAACATGATTTGCAAATAGTTGTGGGTTTGTTTTATTGTGATAAACCAGAGAGATTGTTTTAAGCCAGTTGTTGGACTCTTTTAAAAAAACAAAAAAAAACCCACAAAAATCATGCTGTATAAGGTAAGTGGTTAAGAGGCTAATGGTAGCTTGAGTCATTGTTATATTTAACTGGTGCAGTCTTCCCAGCCACTCTGTATCAATATTTGAAGACCTTCCCTATTAGAGGCGTTTTAGGTTTTCCAGTACACATGTTTTAATGTACTCCTACATTTTAAAATGCTGTTGCTTTAAGCACCGTGATGAGCATATTTCTCACTTATAAGATTAACTAGCCCCACCTCCCCCCAGCGGTGTTGCGAGGGTCTGTTGCTGACATGCATCTGGGGGTCTGCTATAGCCTTGTGTAAGTCATATTGTGTCCTAACTGCCCAAAATCTGCATCTCCCAAAATAGCCTATAGTGATAGCACAGGGCGGGGCGAATGGATGGGGTTGGTAAAATGTCACTGTCGCCAGTAAACCCCACACAGGTATGGCCGACTGTAGGCCAACATTTCAGCCCACCAACTGTTATGGGGCTGGAGCCAACCCCAAACATACACACTTTCATAAATATATGTAGATTGTGTAATGATTTAAAAGGTCAAAATATTTTGTATGCATATGTTTTTTATAGTACTTGATACAGTAAAATGTGCCCAAGGATGCTTTCTGACTAAATGGTGACGGGTGGCACGGCTCAAGAGAAATGGCAATGCTTTCAAGACTGCTTCTTTCAGCGGTGAGGTATGGATCGCTTTTGCAACACAACTACATAATCCTTTGAAGCTTGGTTGAAAAGCATACCCAATAGCAGATCTTTAGCAAACGGCGTTTCCTTCCACATTGTTGCTTATGAAAAAGTGAAGCTGTCCTGTAATTTGATCCTAAATCGTTCCTCTTACTCCTACATCCCATCCCCCTTCCATCCTGTATTGGCGTCCCTCGTGAGCGATGGGAACGGAACCTCTTTTCCACCACAAATACATTTCCCCTTTAAATTTACTGGTGCGCAGGGTCGCAGCCTCAGGAGCGTGGGCTCCCTTAACCCAGCCCACCGGCACCACACCTCCGTCCTCTTTTCTCCGTCGATAGGAACGGACCGCTCCACCAGTGCTCCTGTGTGAGGCCTAGCCTCGTAATTCCACACGCTTTTCCTGGTATTTTATCTTTCTTTTTCTATTTTCAGACTTGCTAACACCATCCTCCGGTGCCCTAGCTCTGATACTGTCTCTGATGCCTTGGTGAGGACCACGGTTGGGATGGATGCTGCGTGTGCAACTCCCTCACGCCGAGGTCGCTTTAGCACCGGCTGGAGCGTTGGAGGGAACTCTTCAACAGGACTTCTCCTTAGAACATCAAGGACTATGTCCAGGAAGGAAGACACAGAAAGTAGGTGCATTGTTCTCTAAGGCACCCAGCAGAGGTGACTCCTTCCCAGGGAAGCCCTCTGGCAGGAGTCAGTCTGGCCCTCATGCCTTCACGCAGGGCCAGCACTACCGGCCGGGAGGCCGAGGGCTCATAGCCTACCGGGTTTACACCTGAGGTGCAGAGTGGGGCAGAGCCGGTGCAGTCGAGCATGCAGGCCGAGCCTGGGAACACGCCGGCTAAAGGTCCACCTGCTCCAGGCCTAGACAAAATGGTGGTGGCTCGAGACAAAATGGCTGCCACTCCCGAGCAGCAAATGCGGGAAGCTTTGCAGGCAGGCGCGGAGGCCCGGCAGCCCAGCGATCATCAAAGGATAGGTTTTGCTCCTAGGACAGACTGGGTACCACTGATACCAGTCACCTGGTCCACATTTTATCCCAATATCTCGAGGTCTGGGTACAATGTCCCCATACAGGGGCTGGGGAGACTGCTTGAATATTTGCGCCCCCCCACCCCAACTTCACGTGCAATATTGCACACAGCCAGCCTTTGAGGACAGGTGTTATGACAAATTCATGTCACTCATGCGGTCCCCTCAAATGGGCTCAATCCCCAGGGGCATTTTTAAGGACATGTCGCCTCCGGCCGCTCCAGCTCAACCCACTACAACACCGCCCATGGCCCCTCCTCCGGGGTCCACCTCCACAGCAGCCCAGTACTGAGGCTCCAGCAAACCCGGTCTGGGCCCAGACCCCTACCACGGAGGAACTCCCAAAGGTGACTGGCGCCATCCCTCTGGGGACAGAGGACCAGCAGGACACAGACGAGCCGCAGGATACGTCCTCACGCAAAACCCTTCCATGACAGTATTGTCGGCATGTTGGAATATCTGGGTATTCCCCAGCCACAGAAGGAACTTCCCAAAGCAGGAGGCCTGGAGGAGGTCCTGAGCATCAGGGAGGAGGCAAGGTCTGGCATTCCCCATTCAAAAGGATGTCGTTGGCCAAAAGGGCTGGCTCAAACCCACTCTACGCATCCCATCAACAAAAAGCTGGATGCTAGGTTCAGGCAAACTGTGGGGGACAGCATACTACTCTCTACTCACCTGCAGCCTCTGTCATTAGTAATCACTGCTGCATCCATGTATGTCGAGCCCCAGGCTTCGTCTTCCAGTATAGCCACGACAGCCCTCCTCAACAAGGAAGAAAAGACCCTAGAGTCATATGGCAAGAAGGTCTATTCAAATGGCGGGAGGCACCTCAGGCAGGCTAAAGCAGGCGCTATCCTCGCTTGGGCTAATAAACGCCTGTGGCTGAAGATCGCAGATTTCCTGCCCGACATCCCTAAGGACAAGCAAGCCTCTTTCAAAGCGGGCTTAGCTGAGGCCAAACTCGTGGCTCAGGACATCATGGGGGCATCTATGGGCCACATCGACATCGCTAACCGGGCAATCTGTTTGGCAACAGACATGAGGCATATGGCCTGGCTGAAAGCTACCAGGTTCAACCTGGATGTGCAGGATAGAATCTTGAACCTTCCATTTGAGGGCGGTGATCTCTTCCACTGCGCCACTGATGAGGAGCTCGATAAGAAGACCAGTTCTCAGACTGTGAAGTCTCTGGCCATTCTTACCAAACCGGCACCTAAACTGTTCTCACAGACAGTCCCACTCAGACAAGGCATGTTCATTTGGCAGCTTCCACGGGTGCCAGAACTGCAAAGCCAGACAGCTGGACAGGTCTCCCAGTGAGCACCAGAGAAATCACAACAAGGCATCTCATAAGGGGTTCTTCCAATACCCCTCCTCTTCATCAGCCTCTGACCAGAAGAAACCAGGGCGATGTGCCTCAGGTCTACAGCATCCCAGTTGGGGGTAGGCTGGCCCTGCACAGTCAGGCTTGACGGGCGAACTTTTGCTGACGCTTGGGTCATCCCAGTGGTATCCTGGGACTTCCAGCTACCTCTTCCTTCTCCCCCTCCCACAGATCGGTACACCATCTCTGCTAACAGAGATTTGATTCCTTTGTAGAGAGCGAAGTGGTAGAGAAGGTCCCACTTCCCAGCAGAGGCAGGGCTTTTACTCCTGCATCTTCGTTATCCAGACGAAGAACAAGGTGTGCCTGCGAGTGGTGTTGGATCTGTCTTCCCTAAATCTTTACCTACCCTTGCAGAAGTTCAAAAAGGTAATGCCAGCCCTCATTGCTGAGACACTTTGTGGGCGAGACTGGATGTGCTCCATGGACCTGAAGAACACCTATCTACACGTTCCCATTGTGCAGCCTCACTGTACCTTCCTAAGGTTCCAAGTTATGGGTCTGCATTTTCAGTACAAGGTTCTGCCCTTTGGGCTGAACTTGCCTCTGAGAGTCTTCACGAGGTTCATGAATGCGGTGGCGGCTCTCCTCAGGTCGGAGGGGCTGCGCGTCTACTTGTACCTCGACCACTGGCTAGTCAGGGGTACTTCTCCGGAACAGGTTCGGGACTCAGCAGACATGTTCATCTCTACCTGGGGTCTCGATAGACTACCAAAAGTCTCAGCTCAATCCTACGCAGATGCTAGTGTTCTGGGTCTGCTATGGGACACACAGCAGCAGAGGGTTTTCCCCACGACAGACAAGGTGACAGCGATTCGATCGGCAGTCTCCACTTCCACAGCAGGTCGACCACCATAGCCTGGGGGTATGAACACCTTATGGGCGTATTAGCAGCACTTCTCCTTGGCGTCCCATACTCCAGGTTCCACATGGGGAGGCTCCAGTTTCATTTCCTGGGTTCTTGGGATCTGGACTAGTCATCAGGGAACCCTGGTCTCCATCCCACAGCACCTGGACCACGACCTAAGATGGTGCCATCAGGAAGAGAACATTCTGGTGGGCAGACGCTTCTCGTCCACCCCCCATAGAGTGCACCATTACTATGGATTCCTCACTGTAGGGATGGGGAGCCACACTGGGAGCGCGCTCAGTCTATGGACCCAAACCGACAGGCAGAATCGCATCAACTGGCTGGAGCTTATGGCTATACAGTTGGCACTGTATCAAGGGCAGGTTAATGTGCATCCAGATGGACAACACGGCCTGCATATTCTATATCAACAAACGGGGGGGTCACCAGATTCCCACAACTGTGCACGTTGACCCTTGGAATCATGGAATGGGCCATCAGCCAGGGATTGTGCCTCTCGGCGGTCCACCTTCCGGGAGTTCAACCTGGAAGGACAGGCTCAGCACCTTGCCGCCAACAATTAAGAGTGGCAGCTGAACGGGAGAGTCCTCCGGGAAGCGTTTAGCAGATGGGGGCATCCAACAACAGACCTGTTTGTGACAGCACAAAATATGACGTGTCAACAAATCGGGTCCTGGGGATGAAGGGGATGCAGCTCTCTAGAGACGCACTCCGGATACCCTGGTACGAGATGTTGGCATATGCATTCCCACCCACACCGCTCGTGCAGGTAGTGACCAAGATCAGGAACTCTAGGAACCTCAGGATTAGTCTTATGGCGCCTTGCTGGCCAGCGCAGCCCTGGTTCTCGGACCTGCGGCAGATGTCACTGCAGCCGGAAATTCTTCTCCCCTCGGGAAGGGCCCTGTGCTAGCACAGCAGGGAGGCACAGTGTTACACCCCTCTCCAGAGAGACTAGCCCTAGCGGCCTGGTTCCGGAGCAGCTAACGCTCTAATACCTTCAGCTGTCCAGCGACAATCTGGAGATCATTAAAAATGCTAGGAATCGGGCTACACGCAAGCAGTACAAAAGTAAATGGACAAGATTCTGCTTTTGGGCTAAGGAACATGGGGTGAACCCATGGAAATGCACCCTCGACCATGTCTTATCATTCTTGGCCTATCTTGCCAGGTCTTGCGTCCAGGTGGATACCTGCAGGCCGCGATCGGTGCATATAGGAACTCTGACTCTCCTGTCTACGGCCAATCCCGTAGTAAATAAACACCCGACTGGTTTGTCCAGGGTGTACTACATACCCCCCCCCCCAACCACCCTCATTAGGTTGGTCACTCTAAACACAGCAGTTCTGGTTGGGCTTGCATCTACTTGCAGAGTGAGCCATATCCAGGCATTAGTTGCCTCAGAGCCATACACTAGATTTCACAAGGACAAGGTCGTGCTCCAACTGCACCCCATGTTTCTCCCGAAGGTGGTATCATCCTTACACATCGAGGGGATTGTGCTCCCCACATTCTTCCCGGACCCCAAGGAGGATGCAGGAAAGACGCTCCAAGGCCTGGATATCAGGAGGGCGTTAAAATTCTATCTGGGCAGAACGAAGGGCATCCGCAAGACAGATGCTCGGTTTGTAACATCCATAATGCGATGGATGACGGCAACTATGCAGGAGGCATACAAGGTACAGAGCAAGAAACTGCTGCAGGGCATTTTTGCGGTAAGAGTTAGGCGACAACAGTCGTGTTCTAGCGCCACGTTACCTGGCAGGTGATTGATAATTTATTTGTATAGCACCTATACACCATGTGTTTCAAAGCGTTATAAGGCAGGGGAGTGAGGAGGGGAATAATAAAATATCATTCTTACAGGCCTTGACACAACAAGAATGGGTAATTAACTATTGTACTAAGCCTGACGACATTTCAGATAGTGCAAGAGCTTTGACAATAATGAGGGAAGTGAGCGAGGGAGGGGGGGGGGAGGGAGAGGAACAGTCTGATCATACTAGGCCTGATGACATTTCTGATATATACGATTGGTTATTAATAACGCACTTAATACCCAGAGGTTTCTAAGCGTAGACTCCTGGATCGAACCTGCGTTATTCCATGTCGTCTTGCTCCAAGGCGAGCATGTTGCCCTTGAGCTATCCTCCCTGTTAGTTAGTGCAATGGAGAAGACAATGGGGGAGGGGGAAAGGGAGTGAGTGAGGGGGGGAGGGCGGGGTAGGAAGAGAAGGTACAGACAGACTTATTGTACTAGGCCTGACAACATTTCTGATGGTGCAGGGGATCAGACCATAGGTGAGGGAAGGGAGAGAACAAACAGTGACTATCGTACTAGGCCTGACGACATTTCAGCAGGGCGGCAACATGGGCCACTCCTTCGGCTTTTTTCAGGCACTACTGCTTGGATACCAGTGCCAAGGCTGATGCAGTGTCCGGCCAAGCGGTGCTTCGTAATCTATTTGCCTAGAAGGTCATGTTCTCCTCCCAGGGAGTTGTCAGTTGTAATAGCCCATACAGGATGGAGGAAAGGGGGCGGGACTTAGGGGTAATTGTTACTCACCGAAGTGACTAACGTGCCCTTAGTCCATAGTCTCCTTTCCTCCATACATCCCACCATCCATTCCCCTATAATAAGACAAGTGAGGTTGTTAAAGTGTAATACAGCAGATGCATCAAAATGGGACTGAGGTGTGGTGCCGGTGGGTGAGGTTAAGGGAGCCTGCGCTCCCGAGGCTGCCACCCTGCGCGCCTGTAAGTTTAAAGGGGAAATGTCTTTCTCTTGGAAACGGGACTGTGGACTAGGAGTATGTTGGTGAGTGACATTTAATTTATAGGCAGGTTGGAAGAATTTTCCGTAAAGCTGTAAGGATAGGACCTAGGACCTTGAAGTCAATTGTTGCTGTGCATGCAGAGGGCAACATACAAAGAGCTTAGCACAATACCTTTGTTACAATTTTAAATGGTTTTGACCATCTTGATTTGCAGAGTCTAAAGTTTGTTGATGAACTTCTGCAGTTTTTAGTTTTGTTTTTCCGATTGTAAATCGTTAATTATGAAAAATCATTTTTTAACATTATTTGGGGTGTGGAATTCCAACTTCCCAATCCCCTGGCCAGATTGTCTGTCTGGTAGACGTTTTTATGAGTATTTTGGGCACTAGAGAAGTGGCCAGTAAGCAAATTGCATTTTCATTTTCCATGAGACTATTATGTGCATTTGGGTGAATCATAGCTATTATGTGTGGCTGATTCTAATATGACTGTACCAACGTGTGTGATTGCTTTTTGGTGAAATAAGTCCATTGACCGACTGCACTATGATTGTGTGTCTCTATGCCTAATGGTGGGAGATTTGTGTGAGGCTTCAAAGACTGTGTAGTACCTGTGTAAGACCATCAGTGCTATTCTTTTCATGGTTTTATTCCAAATTAGTTTTGGTTGTAAATAACCTTTCAAATACAAATGTAACAAAACTTTCTTCAACAGAATGATGATCACAATGAATACAAATTTTGTTTTTTAAGCAATTCATATCTCATGGTTTGTTTTTTTTATCAATAACATTCATTAAAATCTATTGGTACAAAAAAGAAATCAAATGATCCTTCTCTATCACCAGCCCCCCCCTCACTGAAAGATAGCTTGGTAGAAGCACTTAACAATCTTGTGCTACGTCGGCTTAAACCACTTTCTCGCTTTATTATCTTGGGCGACATTAACCTTTGGTTAGGTGATGCAGAAGACTGAGGTTTCATTCAGCAAGTGACTGAACCAACTCATGTACTCGTACACACTCTTGATTGGTTAACTTACTCTCAATACCACTTGTTATGATCTCTACATTATGCCATGTCCTTGGTCAAATCATGCTTTTATACATTTCTCACTATCTGTTCGGTTTCCTCTGAAATTGAGGAACCTGTCTAAGGTCCTTTCTTTGTCACGTAATTTAAAACGCCTTACACTGGACAATATTGTGTTTTACTGGACAGTAAAATTAGATTCTCACCGGATACTTCACTTTTAGCATGTCAACATGCCCAGCATATCTAACATTTTAGCCCAACTGAAGCCCAAGAAACAGAAGAATGAAGATTCGAAAAGCCTACCTTGGTTCATGGCTGAACTTGGAAAGCTTAAAGCCTCAGTGCTCAAAGCTTTTTACTCATGGAAATCTGCCATGACCCCTGCCCTTCAGCAATCCTACAAGATTGTAGCAAAGGATTACAAATTGGCTATTTTGGAGGCCAAACAGAACTTCGATAACACAAGAATAGCTATTGCTGCATCGGATGTTAAGGACATTTTTTAAATCCTTAAAGAACAGGAGGTAGTCCCTCCTCCAGATGACCAGCTGGAGATTAGGGAATCCACCTGGTGCCAGCATATACAAGATGGCATGCATAACAAACTTTTGGATATAACAGCTGGAAAGAAAGAAGGATTTACTTTCAAAGGTTACTATTGAGTACCAGAAGCCCCTTCCATGCATTTCGACGATTCCTCAATTTAATTTTCACTCAATTACAGAGATGACCTTACAGCAAGTCATTGACAAAACTAAAACCCACTAGGTGTAAAGGGGATTCTTGCGCATCTTTGATGATAACCTGTCCCCCGCCCCTCATAAAGGCAATTTTCATATTTAACGCCTCACTGTGCAAAGGCAAGATACCAAATGACTTGAAAAAACCATGGTCACTCGCAAATTGAAAAAAGTCGTACTTGCTAGGGATAACCCCCTGAACTACGGCCCGATTTCGAATACACAATTTTTACAAAAAATATTGGACAAGGTGGCGTATGGTCAGATTTCAGAACATTTAAATCTGTACCCTATCCTGAATCTGCATCAATCAGGCTTCAAGCGGGGCTTTGGCATTGAGACGTTGTCATGATCCCAGTCAGTGGGCATAGCCCTCATTCAGGCTAGGCAGAGAACCTTAGATGCAATAGCAGGTCAAAAGGCCTGGCACATGACATTTACATCATTCTCAGCATACACTTCCATAGACTTTTGAGATGTTTTACTGTAATTCCATACACTTAACATGGCCGCTGCAAGGTCTTTCTATAAGTTGCAGCACGTTCTATTCATATTGCAGAGGGAGCTATTTAAAACTACAGAGTTCAATAAGTTAATAGAAAAGACTTACCTGTCTAAGGTCGTCTCCGAAGCAACTACCTTCCGTCAGAAGTTTCACTCACCGCTGCAGCATCTTCAGTCAGTAGTCTTCGTTTGTAGTCCAAGCAATTTCAGTCAGAAGTTTCTTCCGCAGTCGCCTCATCTTCTGAAGTTATTTTTCCTCAGCTTTCCGAAAACCTGCAGAAAAGAGGTATTTAAAATAACAAACAAATTTAATAGTTGAAGAAAGAAGATGTTTACTAGCATTTTACGTACCTGAAAGTTCAAATTTTCACCTAACAGTTGTTTCCGCCCGCTTCCCTGAAGGCTACAGTTGCTGCGTATAAGCAAACTTACGTTTTCTCATCCTGAGTAACCCTGCAGCCATAAATCTTTTTCCTAAATTAAGACAACCTGCAAAAGAAAGAAAAAGAGCAAGTTATTAGAAAGAGAGATCTCTCCAATGTGGGAATTAATCCAAGCCCTAAAGATTACAGTACTTTCACCAGCTACTTACCTCAAGTCTCATTCTCAAAAAAGTTAAGACATTTTGTGACAAGAGACTATAGAATACTTCATTTATCCAAGTTACCATAGTTTCTTCATCTCAACGCGCTCCTGTAGAAAAGCAGTATGGAGAGCTCCACAAAAAATAAACACAGGTTAGATGGGAGGGATTAAGAGTACACATCATGCAGTAATATCTAGTCAGTAGATGTTATAGTGTTCTATTATTATTGTTTAAATGGAAAGAAAATCCAAAAAGTATCAAGCACCAGGTCCACAGGCTGAGAAGGCTTTACGCTCCTGAGGAGTCCAGGTAAGCGTTACAGACGTCCCTACTTGAGTTAGTCTAAATTGTTGGAGCGTCCAGATAGAGGGTCTCTCTGCTAGATTTGCTCGACCAGTCTGCTGCGTTCGGAGCATGCTCGGAAATAGCTGAGGCCTCACCCATTTCCACTTTGGGGTTCCTCAGGGAGCCAGTACGTTGCCGTACCTCTACATTATATTCATGACTCCTTTCTTCTCTGATTTAGAGGTAGAGGGAATTATGTTCTCGAACTCCGCGGACGACACACAATGTGTCGTCCCAATCTCAGGCTGTCACGCATTGGATGGACTTGAGTTGAACAGAACTTTTGACATAATTGAGAACTGGATGCTCAACAACAATCTGGCTTTAAACAAAACCAAAACTGAATTTATGCTAGTGGGTAGTTCAGTTGCCATAAAAAAGTTGGATCGTAACTTTGGTTCCTTCAGTTTGGGAGCTGATCATATTACTCCAGTCCCCAAACTTAAGATTTTGGGAGTGATTCTTGACCAATCACTAACCATGAGTTCGAGGGGATTGTGTCCTCCAACGTATTCCACATCTTTGACAGTGATTACCACAGCTGTGCTGCTTCGGAAAACTTTTTTCGCCATAGGCGTCCTGCGTCGATGACGTCGATACGCTCCCACGAGGACCTCCTCCGACGGTTAACGTCACCGGATGTTCTATGTAGGACGCATGACGCCGTAGCCTCAGTTCCTTTTTTTCTGCAAATGTGTTTGCTTCGGAATCTTGGCGCGCTGCGGTTCCCCGGTTGAATCGGTTCTTCTATCGTTGTTTGAGAATATGTCTGTCTTCTGCTACCCTGAAGTCTGGCTTCAAGAAGTGTCGGGACCGCGGTTCCAAGATGTCCCTTACGGACCCGCACAACGTCTGCCTGTGGTGCCTCGGCGAGAGCCACGCCACCGATGACTGCGATGAATGCCAGTCTTTGACGTCGAAGGCCTTGCGGGAGCGGAAGAAGTTGTTGTCGGTAGGTAGGGTTTCCAAACCCCGCAAGTCGAAATCCGCTGGACTTTAGACCGACGATTCGAGGGGCAACGTTCCGCGTCGGCACAAGTCCAGGGAGTCTCGTTCTAGGATTGGGTACCACCATTCCTCTGCCTCTTCAAGGCATTCACGGAAGCGCCATCACCGGTCGCCTCCCCCGTCATCGTCAGAGGACTCTGCCAGACGGCGGGTGGCTTGTCCCACGAAACTCGTCGCCGGACGAATGGGATGATTGGCCGGCAGATGTTGGTGATTTTCGAATCGCAGGGCACCGTTCCATCCGCGCCTTTGAGAGGAGGAGGCAAGGAACGCGCTAGAGCCACCTCTCGCACGCCTTCGGGCTCGGGCGGTCGGTGCGATCATCGGGAACCATTGCGGTCCCGATCGGACAAGGATGATCGCCACCGTGCCCGCTCCAGGTCCCGGTCCTCGATGCCGTCGAGACCATTGGTGCCTGTGAGGCCTTAGAAGAAGGCATCCACGCCATTGGCGCCATGTCAGTCGAGGAACTTGCTCGAGGCTTTGGCTCAGAGAAAGTCATCGGCGCTGAGGCCGGCGAAGGACACGCTCGGGGCTCCGGCCTCAAAGCCGTTGTCGAAGTTGTCAGCACCTCGGTCGACGCCTCTTCCATCAGAGCCCTCGACGCCTTTTGAGGAAAATTTGCTAGAGGTGCCCGGAGAGCTGTGGAGGCTCAGAGAAAGGCGCTCAGCAAGTCAGCGCGGCCTATGTTTGACCCATACTCTGTTCCTCCTCCCAGGGTTGACTTGTTCCAAGCCTTGGAGTACATTTCAGAGGTGGAGGAAGGGTCTGATGAAGAGGGGGTTGTGCCTCCTGAGGTTCCTGATAACCTGTTGTCTGGTCATAGCCAACTGGAAGACCTTTGTCAATCTTTACATGACGCCAGTGGTCTTGATACCTACCCCGAGGTTGAGTTTTGCAGGCCTGAGCTTGGTACACATGCTGACTCCTCGTACATGCGCCTCATGTCGAGGGTGACAGTATCTGGGGTGGTCGGCTACACCTGTGCAATTTCTGCAGGATGACCTGACAGATATATTGGACCAAGGTCCACCCACTGACCCGGTGTTGCCATTTCATATGGCCTTACAAAGAAGGGTGGCGGTGGCTTGGACTGCTCCGGAGAGTCTCCCGGCAGTGAATAAGACTTTGCCGAAAAAATACCACCCAGTCAATGTGACCCCTGCTACTTGTCTATGCACCCTACTCCGGAGAGTTTGGTGCAGGCGGCTACGGCCCCAGCAAAGAAGGCTGTGTACCTTACGATCCCTGCTGATGGGGACAACAAGCGCTTTGATGGTTGGGCGAAGAAGGTATTTTCTTCTGGAGGTATGGCTTTAAAGGCAGCCAACTCCGTTTGTGCCCTTGCAAGATTCACGCAAGCTCTGTGGAATTGTCGTTGGCAGCTGAACATATTCCTGAAGGGGAGGAACGGGATGGTTTTCTTGCCCTTGTTCAGGATGGCAAGGATGCCATGTGTGAAACCGCTCAGTTGGGTGTGGACTTGGAAGACTGTGTCAGCCGGTCCATGGCGGCGAGCACCGTGATGCGCAGGTTTGCGTGGTTGCGGGAGTCGGGGTTTGCTCCTGATGTACAGTCACGGCTTCTCAACATGCCCTTTGATGGTGAACATCTTTTTGGCAGCAAGGATGATGAGAGCCTTGAGAGGTTGCAGACCTCCAAAGCTGCAGCAAAGTCCTTGAGCGCTGCAGTGCATCAACCTCCGCCTTTTCATCCTAGGGGACAGCAATGGAGTGCAGCTTTTATTTGTTTTATTATTTATACTGCGCACCAGACCCAAAGGTATACGAGCGCAAAGGCATAAAGAGGGTTGTTAAGCTTAGGTTACATAGTAGACAGTGTAACAAATACAGCTATGGTTATAGTGTTGTATGCATGAACGTCAGACAAGGCAGATAGGTATATATATATTTTTTTTATTTGTAATTTTTAGTTTCTTACAAACTTTTATTAAAATTTACTAAAAGAACCTAGTCCAGATCGTCATTCCAGGAAAGAAAGGAAAAAAAGGAAAGTAAAACAACCTCCACTCTAATCACTGATCATATTCTCTGGTACAGGTAACACAATGTCGAACAAGTTTATAGCTGCGCAAATTAAGTGTACTGAGTTCCCGCTCAGAATTCGCACCCATAAGTCATCTGGATTTCCAGTTATTGGGGCAAACTTGCCCATGAATAATGATCTAGATTCCTTAAGCAGTTGGCACTCAATTAGTAAGTGCTTTACCGTTTCTGGATGGAGCCCACAGAACCTGCAGGAGTCATCTATAGTATTTTCAATGTGTCTCACAAACATTTGCCTCGACTTACAGATATTGGTTCGTAGGCGGAAAAAAAGATCTCTGTGATATCGAGATGGAAATTGATGGAGATACTTCAGTAGATAGTCCAATTTATTCATTGTCGGCCCCAGATCCATGGCAGTTGCTAGCTCATGGTATTTATCCAGATTTTGTATCCAGAGCCATTGCCTCAATTTTTTCCTTGCAATTTGGGGCCTGTTCGGCAGCATCTACCTTGTGATATTTGCTGAGCGCATACATACTTTTATTTTTCGAGACCATTCTGTCAAGAGATTGTCTGGATTCATGTTTCCCTGTGGAACAGAGTTTGTATGCGGGTTCCACAGTCTTGCTTTCCATCTTTCTTGGCAAAGCCATGGATTTCCAAATTACTATACTGTACAAAGGCTCCACAGATAGGTATATACAATAAATACAGAGAGTAAGTGTGAGACACATGTCTAACAAGAGCATTGAGATCACATATATACAATAAAAGCTAGAGGGTTGCAGGAAGGAGAGGAGAGGTCAGACATCATGTTCCTTTAGCCGGTGAATGAGACGGGATCTAAATTATAGGTAGGGTAGATCTTCCCTTAAGGCGGGGTGGGGGGAGCTCCAGTATTGTGCTGCTTTAACGGGGAAGCTACTCCCACCGGATTTAGTACGCTTAAATCTGGGTACTAGTAGATGGTTGGAATTGATTTTTCTTAGGGGGCGAGAGGCTGTTTGTCTAGTGAATCTAGCTTTGAGGTATTGTGGGGCTGAGTGGTTGAGACATTTGTGTCACAGATGCAGTTTTGAGGAGGAGCCAGTTGACGGATCTCCTGAGTTTCCAGATCTTCTGAGGTTCCTTTCGATACTACTCTTCCTTTGGTAGATTAAGGGGAGCTGCAAGTCAAAGGGGCCACCGTAGGAGTACCAGAGGTGGAAAGCAAGGTACTCGAGGTGCCAAAGCTGCTCGGGCAGTTGCCTCCTTGCTCTCAGTCACTGCCGCAGCCGTTCAGTCATGAGGCCATGTGCCATGGTTCGCCGGTTTTAGGGAAGGGTTGGCGCAACATCTTGTAGAATGGTGTGCCATTACTTCAGATGTGTGGGTTCTGGAGATCATAGCCCAGGGCTACTGTCTTCCTTTCTGGCAGAGGCCTCACGACAATCCACCGGGGAAGCTCTTTGAAGCGTCCGGATCCGCTCCTTGCGCAGGAAATCCTATCCCTGCTAGAGAAAGGTGCCATAGAACTGGTACCTGTAGCGGAGAGGAACAAGGGATGGTATTACCCATATTTTTTGATCCCGAAAAAAGACGGAGGATTGAGACCCATCATGGACTTGCGTGGTTTGAACAAGCTCCTCAGGAAGGACAAGTTCAAGATGGTTACTCTTTCTCGAGTCTTCCAGGCCCTTCAACTTCAGGATTGGTTGGTGTCTCTCGACCTCAAGAATGCTTACTTTCATCCCAAGCACAGGAAGTAACTGAGGTTCGTGGCTGGCGACACACATTTTTTTCAGTTTCGGGCTCTGCCGTTCGGATGACCTCCGCCCCGAGGGTCTTCACCAAGCTGATGGTGGTGGTGGCAGCACCTCTCAGTAAGGGGGGGGATTCATGTCTACCCCTACCTGGAAAATTGATTGATCAGGGCGCGCTCTCCCGAGCAAGTCCTGGATCATCTGTACGTCACCTGCCACTCCCTTCACAAGCTGGGCTTCTCCCTCAACTTAAAGAAGTCTCATGTGACACCTACCCAGCGGCTCCAGTACATCAGAGCAGTGCTAGACGCATCCCCGGGGCAGTGTTCGCCTCCCCAGGTGAGGGCTCATCACATTCTGCATATGGTGGACAAATTTCAACATGCCCAGAGTCTCCCGGTGTTTGAGTTGTTAAGATTGCTCGGCCTCATGGCATCCTCGATTTTACTGGTGCCAGAGGCCAGGCTGCGGATGAGATCTCTGCAGTGGGCGCTCAAGATGCATTGGTCACAGTTCTCTGGCAGGATGTCGGATCAGGGTTCAGATTCCGCCCTCGGTCGCCCAGGACCTTCTGTGGTGGACCGTTGAAGGAAATCTGTTAAAAGGGGCTCCATTTTGGCAACCGTGGCCGGAGGTGACGATCGTGACGGGCGCATCCCTCCCGGGTTGGGGAGCTCATGCCAACGAGCCGACAACCAGCGGTCGTTGGTCTCCGTCAAGTCCACATCAATCTGTTAGAGCTGCAGGCTGTCAGGCTAGCCCTGAAGGCTTTTCTGCCATCTGTGCGGGGGAAGAATGTCCTGATTATGACGGACAATACTGTGGCCATGCACTACCTCAACAAAAGGGGGGGGCATGGTCTCTCCCACTGTGCAGGGGGGAGGCGATGCAGTTCTGGCTCTGGGCCATCCAGCAGGAAATTTCGATCTCAGCAGTTCATCTGGCCGGAGACGAAAACACTGCGGCGGACGCTCTGAGCAGGCAGAGAACGGTCTCTCACGAGTGGGAGCTGGCTCAGGAAGTTCTTTTGGAGATCTTCGCCCTTTGGGGAACCCCGTAAGTGGATCTCTTCACCACCAGTGTCAACCGGAAGTGTGAGATTCTGCCCGCGGGAATTTCCTCCAAGAGGAGCCTTAGCGGACACATTCGTAGTGGAGTGGTCCTTCCCACTGCTGTACACCTTCCCTCCAGTCCTGGTCATTCCGCAGGTGTTTGAGGTTGCAGCGGTTCCATTCCCGGAGGATCCTCATTGCTACGGCATGGGCCAGGAGAGCGGGGTACCCGGACCTTCTCGACATGTCCATCTGCCCTCCACATAGTCTTCCCTACCGAGACAATCTACTCTCACGGGAGGGCGGTTCGAGTTCTCCATCCAGAGGTCAAGTCTCTCAGCCTTCATGCTTTGTATCTGAAAGGCTGAGATATAAGGATTGGGATCTCCCAGAAGACGTGATGGAGGTGTTGCTTTTGGCCAGAAGGCCCGCAACGAAATCCCTGTACCGTTGCCGTTCGAGGAAGTTCTGCGACTGGTGCAGGGTACAGAATGTGTATCCTTTCCAATGTTCCATTCCTTTTGGTTTTGTCTTTTTTGCTTTCTTTAGCCCACAAGGGCCTGCATATGGGTACCATTAAGGGTTACCTGGCGGCGCTGTCCATATTTAAGAGCTTGTCTGAGGAATGTTCCTATTTTAAAATCCCTTTGATATCTCAGTTTCTAAAAGGGCTAACTCATGTGTTTCCACCGTCGCCTTTCCAGGTGCCGGTATGGGATTTTAATTTGGTTTTAAAGTTCCTAATGAGAGCTCCGTTTGAGCCCTTACATTCTTGTCCATTGAGACTGTTGTCCTTTAAAACTGTATTTTTAGTTGCGGTTACTTCCTCACGCAGAGTGAGTGAGTTGCAGGCACTTTCCGCCAAACCACCCTTGACTGTGTTCCATAGGGGCAGGGCTGTCCTTGGGGTACGGCCTTCCTTTCTTCCGGAGGTTGTCTCGGAATTCCATCTGAGCCAAAAGGTAATTCTTCCGGCATTCTATCCTCCTCCACATCTTGGTAAGGAAGAGGAGAGGCTCCATAGGTTGAACCCTAGGAGAGCTTCGAGTTTCTATCTCTCCCGGATGTCCCGGGTCAGTGTGGATGATCAGCTCTTTATTGGTTATGCTGGAAGGCGTTTAGGTCAGGCTGTTTCCAAGCAGACCTTGTCTAGATGGATCATTTTGACGATCTGAGTGTTATCGTTTGGCGGGAAAGAACCCTCCAGTAGGCTTACGGGCTCACTTTACTAGGGGTATGGCAGCCTCCACTGCACTACAGAGGGGTGTTCCGATTCGCAATATTTGCGAAGCAGCCACATGGGCCTCTGTCCATACTTTTGTGAAACATTATTCTCTGGACTCTATCCATGGGCAAGATTTGGCCTTTGGTAAGGCAGTACTCTATTCTGCAATTTGATTGGGCATTCTAAAAAATGTTAAATTCTTTTCCCACTTCCTTACGTTGGTACTGCTTTGGGAGTGTGTCAAAGATGTGGAATACGTCGGAGGACACAATCCCCTCGAAGAACAAGTTACTTTCTTACCTGGTAACTTTCTTTCGATGGGATGTTCCTCCGACGTATTCCACATCGTACCCTCCCTACCTGCCCCTCTACAGAATTTCTTATGCGATTGCAGCTTCTGTTTCCGCAAGGCTTTCTGTAGTCATACTGGCAGGAGATTGGTGCCACACGTTCTGGGGGAAAAAACTACAACTGAGGCTACGGCCGTCGTGCGTCCTACATATAACATCCGGTGACATCGACCGTCGGAGGAAGTCCTCGAGGGAGCGTTTAGAGGTCATCGACGCAGGACGCCTATGCCGAAAAAGTTTTCCCAAGCAGCACAGCTGTGGTAATCACTGTCAAAGATGTGTAATACGTTGGCAGAACATCCCATCGAAGGACCGTTACCAGGTAAGAAAGTAACTTGTTCTTCTCACGTCACCAGCGTTGCTTCTGCTTCAGCTTATTACATTAAATTGCTTCATCTGAAGCCGCTCAGTACTCGGGCTAGAGCGGAGACAATCGCTAGAGCATCATTGGCGCTAAAATGGCATTACTGTGGCAGTCTATTGGCCGGTATCTGCAAACGTGATGTGCATAGGCTACAGACTATTCAAATCGGGGCGGTAAGAATAGTGCTGGGCCTTTCACGGAGAGATCATCTAATGTAGGCCAGGTGGTCTCTTCACTGGCTTCCCATTGAAGCATGTGTTAAATACAGGATCCTCGCTATAACATTTAAATGTAGACCAGGGATTATGCCATTTTATCTGCAAGATTCCATCATCAACAAAGTTAACGGCAGAGGGTTGAGGTCCTGTGGACAGAACTTGCTGGTCCACCCCAGAAGCCGAACCTCCAAAGCCGAGAAAGGGGCATTCCACTTGGTGGCCCCAAAACTCTGGAATCAACTACCGAACACTTTAAGATTCCATAGCTCTCTGTTGACCTTCAAGAAAGATCTAAAAATGTATCTCTTCACATAATCCTAGTCTTGACCTTCCGTTATGGACTCCTTTGACTCATCTACCATTGCGTGTTAAACGTTTTTTGTAACTTGTCTGTCTTAATGGCCTGCACCTTTATGCCTGGTCCACAGTGCGCAATGCAAGTTTTGTAATGTAATGCGTTTGCCACTCACTTAATTTCTTCTGTTCAAGTTTAAAATGACACTATAGGTTTAACCTTAAAAGATGGTTAATTGTGGAGTTGTTTATCAATATATAGTTTGCTTTAAATATCATGTGCCACATTTGCTTAGGATAGAGTAGTCTGAATTCCTGAGAATATTTGTGAAAATGTTCTTTTCGAGGGGATTCGGTCCTCCAACGTATTCCATATCTATGACAGGTAATCACCACAGCTGTGCTGCTTCGGAAACTTTTTTTCTGCGTCCTGCGTCGATGCGCCGTTGTCGAGGACCTCCTCCGACGTCATCCGATGTGATAAATGGGACGCACGACACCCATAGCCGCAGAAAAAACAGAACTGGGAACGTGTTGCTTTGTGAATCTCGGTTACGCCTCGACTCTTTGGAGTTCTGTTCTTCTCGGTTCTTCGAACCTGTTCGTTTTTGTGTGAAAATCCTTCTTAAGAAGATGTCTTCTACTTTGTCTTCGACCCCGCGTCCGGGCTTCAAGAAGTGCGGGGAGTGTGGTTCCAAGATGTTGGTGACGGACTCGCACGACGGCTGCCTCTGGTGCCTCGGGGAGGTCCACGACACGGATGACTGTATCGACTGCCAGTCGCTCACGTCCAAAGCCTTACGGGAACTTAAGAAGTTGTTGTCGGTAGGTCGGGTGTCCAAGCCCCGGAAGTCGAAGCCTGCGGGGCTTTCGACGGATGATTCGAGAGATGACTTTCCGCTTCAAAGATGTCGTCGGAAGTCTCGTGGGTCTCCTTCTAGGAGTCGGTCTCGCCACTCCTCGGCCTCTTAGAGGCATTCTCAGAAGCGCCGACAGCGGTCGTCTTCCAGGTCCTCTTCTGAGGACTCTGCCTGGCACGTCGCTTACCCCACCAGCCGTGCGACGCCAGAGGAATGGGCTTCCTTCGGGAAGAAAATGCTGGCGATTCTCGAATCGCAGGGTACTAAGCCGTCCGCGCCCCCGAGTGGGGTCGGCCGTGAGAGGTCGAGAGACACCACTCGCAAGAGTGGTCGGCACGAGTCACGGGAGAGGTCCCGTTCGGACAAGGGGACTCGTTCTCGACGTACCCGTTCCAGGTCCCGGGCCTCGACGCGTTGGAGACCGTGTGCACCTGTGATGTCTTCGAGGAAGACATCGATGCCTGAGGCGTCGAGGGCGTCGACAGGCTTTCTCGAGGCTCCGGCTCCGAGGAAGTCGTCAAAGCCGTCGACGCTCAGGTAGTCTAAGGACACGCTCGGAGCTCCGGCTTCGAGGACTGTGTCGACGCCGTCGATGCTGGCGGCGCTGCATCTGACATCGTCGCCGAACCTCTCGGCGCCGATGCCTGTTCTCTCGACGCCGGCACCGATTCACTCGACGCCCTTGACGCCTTTCGAGGCCAGGGTGTTGGAGGTACCCCGTGGCATGGGGGAACCCCCTAGAAAGGCTCTGGTTAAGAGCAAGCACTCTCGGGTGCCTTCTTTTCACCACCTGGAATATATTTCGGAGGTGGATGAGGATTCTAATGGCCTGGTTCCTAGTCAGGTTTCAGATGAGATGGTCTCGGGCCATAGCCAATTTGACGATTTAAGGTAGTCACTGCATGATGCCAGTGGACTGGACACCTCTCCGGAGGTGGAGTTTTGTAGGCCTGAGCCTGGCTCTCATGCCAATTCCTTGTACCGGCGCCTTATGGCTAGGGTCTCTGAATACTTGGGATGGTCTGCTCCCCCAGGGGAGTATGTGCAGGATGATCTCACGGACATCCTTGATGTTGGTCCCCCAACTGACCCGGTACTGCCATTTCATATGGCTCTACAGAGAAGGGCGGCGGCGGCGGCTTGGACTGCTCTGGAGAGTCTCTGGGCGGTGGGCAGGTCCTTGTCGCGAAAATACCGTCCAGCCAGTAGTGACCCCTGCTACTTGACCAGGCACCCCACTCCGGAGAGTTTGGTGGTGCAGGCGGCCACTGCCCCGGCAAAGCAGGCGTCGTAACCTACCATCCCATCTGATAGGGACGACAAACGTTTTGATGGCTGGGCTAAGAAAGTGTTTTCTTCAGGTGGTATGGCGCTTCAGGCGGCCAACTCCATATGTGCCTTGTCTCGTTTCACACACACTCTGTGGAACTGTGTTGCGTTAGCGGCTGAACAGATTCCCGAAGGGGACGAATGGGATGGTTTCCTTGCTATGGTCCAGGATGGTAAGGATGCCATATGTGAGTCCGTTCAGTCGGGTTTGGACATGGCTGAATGCGTCAGCAGGTTCATGGCGGCGAACACCGTGATACGCAGGTTTGCGTGGTTGCGGAAGTCTGGGTTTGCTCCTGATGTGCAGTCCCGGCTCCTCAACATGCCCTTTGACGGTGAACACCTTTTTGGCAGCAAGGCTGACGAGAGCCTTGAGAGGTTGCAGACCTCCAAAGCTGCAGCAAAGTCGTTGGGCGCTGCAGTTCGCCAACCTCCGCCTTTTCGTCCTAGGGGACAGCAATGGAGGGGTGGTTCCTTTCGCTATTACTTTTCCTTCAGTAAAGCGAGAGGAGCTAGCAGTCAGAGGCCAATGCAGGGGGTACCAGAGGTGGAAGACAGGGTACCCGTGGTGCCAAGGCCGCTCGGGCAGTTGCCTCTTTGCCCTCAGGTAACCCCGCAGCCGCTACCACTCAGTCATGAGGCCATGTCCCATGGTTCGCCGGTTGGGGGGGAAGGCTGGCGCAGCATCTTGTAGAGTGGCATGCCATTACTTCAGATGTGTGGGTTCTGGAGATCATAACCCACGGCTACTGTCTTCCTTTTCGGCAGAGGCCTCATGACAATCCACCAGGGAACCTCTCTTTGAAGAGTCTGGATCCGCTCCTTGCGCAGGAAATTCAAGCCCTGCTGGAGAAAGGCGCCATAGAACTGGTGCCTGTAGCGGAGAGGAACAAGGGATGGTATTCCCCTTATTTTTTGATTTCGAAGAAAGACGGGGGATTGAGACCCATCATTGACTTGCGCGGTTTGAACAAACTCCTCAGGAAGGACAAGTTCAAAATGGTTACTCTCTCTCAAGTCCTCCAGGCCCTTCAGCTTCAGGACTGGTTGGTGTCTCTCGACCTCAAGGATGCTTACTTCCATGTGCCGATCCATCCCAAGCACAAGAAGTACCTGAGGTTCGCGGTTGGCGACTCGCACTTTCAGTTTCGGATCCTGCCGTTCAGATTGACCTCCGCTCCGAGGGTTTTCACCAAGCTCATGGTGGTGGTGGCAGCGCATCTCAGGCAAGGGGGGGATTCACGTCTACCCCTACCTGGACGATTGGTTGATCAGGGCGCGCTCTCCTGAGCAGGTCCTTGATCATCTGTCAGTCACCTGCCACTCCCTTCACAGGCTGGGCTTCTCCCTCAATTCAAAGAAGTCCCATTTGACGCCAACACAGCGGCTCCAGTACATCGGAGCAGTGCTCGACACTTCCCTGGGGCAGTGTTTTCCTCCCCAGGTGAGGGCTCTTCACATTCAGCAGATGGTGCACAAGTTTCAGCATGCCCAGACGCTCCCATGGTTCGAGTTCTTGAGGTTGCTAGGCCTCATGGCATCCTGCATTCTTCTGGTGCCAGAGGCTCGCCTGCGGATGAGATCTTTGCAGTGGGCACTCAAGATGCAATGGTCTCAGTCCTCCGGCAGGATGTCGGACCTGGTTCAGGTGCTGCCCTCGGTCGCCCAGGACCTTCTGTGGTGGGCCGTCAAAGGCAACTTGATGAAGGGGGCTCTGTTTTGGCTTCCCTGGCCGGAGGTGACGATCGTGACGGATGCATCCCTCACGGGATGGGGAGCTCATGCCAACGAGCTGACAGTCAGCGGTCGTTGGTCTCCGTCGGAGTCCGGACTCCATATCAATCTGTTGGAGCTGAGGGCCGTCAGGCTAGCCCTGAAGGCTTTTCTGCCGACTGTGCGAGGAAAGAATGTCCTGATCCTGACGGACAACACAGTGGCCATGCACTACCTCAACAAAAAGGGGGGGGGGGTCAGGGTCACTTCCTCTTTGCAGGGAGGCGATGCAGCTCGAGTTCTGGGCCATCCAGCAGGAAGTTTCGATCTCGGCAGTTCATCTGGCCGGAGACGAAAACGTGACGGCGGACGCTCTGAGCAGGCAGAGCACGATCTCTCACGAGTGGGAGTTGGCTCAGGAGATTCTCCTGGAGATCTTCGCCCTATGGGGGACCCCTCAAGTGGATTTCTTCGCCTCCAGTGTCAACCGGAAGTGCGAGAGGTTCTGCTCGCGGGAATTTCCTCCAAAAGGAGCCTTAGGAGATGCGTTCGTGGTGGAGTGGTCATTCCCAATGCTGTACGCGTTTCCTCCAGTCCCCGTCATCCCGCAAGTGCTGCGGAGGTTACGGAAGTTCGGTTCCCGGATGATCCTCATTGCTCCGGCGTGGGCTCGGAGGATGTGGTACCCGGACCTTCTCGACTTGTCCATCTGTCCTCCACGTCGTCTTCCCTACCGAGACGATCTGCTCTCACGGGAGGGGGGTCAGGTTCTCCATCCAGAGGTCAGATCCCTCAACCTTACGCTTGGCTTCTGAAAGGTTGAGGTATAAGGATTGGGACCTTCCTGAAGACGTGTTGGAGGTGTTGCTCTCGGTCCGACGGCCAGCAACAAAGTCTCTGTACCGTTGGCGTAAATTATGCGACTGGTGCAGAGTTCAGAATGTGGATCCTTTTGCATGTGACATCCCCATGGTTCTGTCCTTTTTACTTTCTTTGGCCCACATGTGCTTGCAAGTGGGTACCATTAAAGGTTACCTGGCGGCGCTGTCCATCTTTTAGTGTTCCTACTTTAAAATCCCTTTAATTTCAGTTTCTGAAAGGGCTCACTAATGTGTTCCCTCCGTCACCTTTCCTGGTGCCCGGTTGGGATTTAAACCTTGTTCTTAAGTTTCTTATGGGTGCTCTGTTTGAGCCTTTACATTCTTGCCCTTTGAGGCTGTTAGCTCTGAAAACTGTGTTTTTAGTTGTGGTTACTTCCGCTCGCAGAGTGAGTGAGTTACAGACACTTTCAGTTAAGCCACCCTTCACTGTTTTCCATAAGGACAGGGTTGTCCTTAGAGCCCGTCCTTCTTTTCTTCCGAAGGTAGTGACGGAATTTCATTTGGCCCAGAAGGTTGTTCTTCCGGCATTCTATCCTCCTCCGCATCCTGGTAAGTTAGAGGAGAGGCTCCATAGGCTTGATCCTAGGAGAGCTTTAAGCTTTTATGTTTCACGCATGTCCCGGGTCAGAGTGGACGATCAACTCTTTATTGGTTACGCTGGAAAGCGCTTGGGAGAAGCTGTGACGAAACAGACTTTGTCTCGATGGATTATTTTGGCCATCTCGGAGTGTTACCGCTTGGCGGGTAAGGACCCCCGGCTGGCTTGCGGGCCCATTCTACCAGGGGTATGGCTGCATCTACTGCCCTGCAGAGGGGTGTTCCTATTCGCAACATCTGTGATGCAGCCACCTGGGCTTCAGTACATACATTTGTACGTCACTATTCCCTCGATTCCATCAGAGGACAGAATCTGGCCCTTGGCAAGGCGGTCCTTTGCTCTGCTATTTGATTGGCAATTCTAAATTTTGATTCTAAATTCTTTCCCTCCTCCTTGCTCTGGTACTGCTTTGGGAGTCTGTCATAGATATGGAATACGTCGGAGGACCCAATCCCCTCGAAGAACAAGTTACTTTCTTACCTGGAAACGTTCTTTCAATGGGATGGTCCGACGACTTATTCCATATCGCTCCCTCCCTACCTTCCCCGCTGCAGAATGTCTTTTGCGATTGCAGCTTACGTTCCGCAAGGCTTTGTGTCTGACTGGCAGTAGACTAATGTCACACGTTCTGGGGGAAAAAACTACAACTGAGGCTACGGGCGTCGTGCGTCCTATTTATCACATCGGATGATGTTGGACGTCAGAGGAGGTCCTCGACGACGGCGCATCCACGTCATCGATGCAGGACGCAGACGCCGAAAAAAGTTTCCGAAGCAGCACAGCTCTGGTGATTACCTGTCATAGATATGGAATACGTCGTCGGACCATCCCATCGAAAGAACGTTACCAGGTAAGAAAGTAACTTGTTCTTCTCAATGCGGCTAAGCTTTTGAAATCTATGTTCTAGGGTTTCGATCACAGTGGTTAGGCCACTGAATCTGCAGGAATTGTCTATAAGGAGATGTTTTGATCGCAAGGCTAGGAGAGCTTTGGTTGGCCATAAGTTAAATTGCAATCACATAAGGTGCATGCAATATTTTTGATCTAGATATTTGGGGATTTGATGCAAAGGTTTGGTTGTAAAGTTACCATGTTCAAATAGTTTATATTAGTTGCATTTAACCCTTGATGAGCACCAATCATGATGCCACAATTTCTTGTTGGCACGCTCGGGTTGTGTTTTAGTAATGTCTGGACTCGATCAGCAGCCTTCATGTTTGCCAGATAATAGTCCTTCCATACATTTAATGATTTGTCATGCTTTCATTCTAATGCTTTCAGCAAGTGCTGGAACCAAGCTTGGTGCATGCGTTTTGTTCATTAGGCATTTTCTATACAGGGCTAGAGCTTGCCAGGCTACTATGGTTTGAAGGGATACTAGTCCCAATTAATACCGTATTATTCGAATTGGGAAACATTTTGATAATGACAATGTTCTTCCAATAGATGCCCTCTAGATAGTTCCAATTTGGATGATTTTCTGGAGATTTTGCCTTTTGCCTGTGCTCCGTATGACACTACTGGTAAACCTTTGTTTATAAAATGTTATGATCTGTGGTACAAGAGAATTTGCCATATTTCTTTTGACCTAATTTAGCCCGAGAGGTCATCGTTTCAATTTTGTTTGGTTTTGGTTTTGTATGGTATGTGTTTTATGTTATTGTTAATGTTCTTACCCAAATATCGGATGTCATGGATTCTCTCTAGGTTTTGGGTGGCAATTGTCAACTTTTAGGGTTTTTTGTTTTACCATTTCCTGAAGATAAAGTAAGAAGATTTGATTTCTTTATGTTAAGTTAAAGTGTGCGTCTGCATAGGTTTGCAATGCTCTCAATTTGGTCTGCAAACCTATAGGCGTTTGATCTAATATGACTAAATCATCTGCATAGAATAGCAAAGAGATCAGTGATTCTCCAACTTTGGGTGGAAATGATCTTGTATTTTCTAACCATGTTAATTTCTCTAATGTAACAATTAAATAGTGTGGAGGGTAAGATGCATACCTGTTTCAAGCCTGGAAATGTAAGAATTGGCTTAGTTAATAAACCTTTGTGGTTCATTTTTATCTGGATAGAGGTGTTGGTAAAAAACTGGTGAGTTTGATTAAGTATATAGGCCAGGCAACCAGCCTTCATTAGTGTTTGCCACAATAACTCTATAGATATAGAATTAAACGCTTGTTTAAAATTGATGAAAGCTAGATAAACCGGTTGTTTGGTTAGTATTACATGCTTTTTGATTGCTGTTATAATTAGTAGAATAGTTGTGCCTGGTCCTGCTACGAAACATGATTGGTGGCTATCTAATTGTGTGGTTTTTTTTAGGCACTTTAGAAGGTCTCTCAAGATTATTCTGGCAAAGATTTTCCCCGGTATATCGGGGAGGGCTATCGGCTGATAATTTAAAGGGTCTGTTTGATTTCCCTTCTTGAATACAGGAATAATAATGTAAGTTTACCATGAGGTTGGAATTAGTTCAGTATTCACGATTTCTTGAAATATTAGGTTTAGAATGTGGGCTCAAGACTCGGCAAGGGCTTTCAAGATGGCATTGGATAGCCCATCTGGAACAGGAGCTTGCAGTGGGCTTAGTCTTTTGATTTGCATGATTATATCCAGATGGTCGAGTGCCAGGTGGTGTGTATCATTTTTATTAGTTTCGTACTGGCTTTGTGTGAGTTCTGTAAAATTTGTGATCCAAATTAGTTCAGTTCTTGCATTAAGTAGCAGGGATGGTGTTGCGTTATTAGTGCCATCTTTTAGCAATTTCCATATTTCGGCGCTCGATTTTGAAGTCGCAGCATCTAGCATGCGTTCGACTGCTATTTGAAGTTTTAGTATCTCATGATTAAGACTACTCTTATACGTTGTGCGTATTTGTTTTAGTCTCTCCGACAAGCTAGTTGTGTTAATGCGTTTGATCTTTTCTCATGATGGTTTTCATATTTCGGATGATAAGATCATAAGGATATTTGTGAGTGGGTCTGTCTAGTATCTCTTTGGGGAATTAACTGAGTTGTAGAGTTTCAGTATATGATAACTTTCTACCAATGTTTGAGGGAAGATGATCATGTTGGGCTTAGATTTATTCCATTTTATCCTATTCCTCTCTTCTCCCAACCCAATGTGTGGTTTGTAATATTCAGCACTTGTCTGATGCGGTGAAGTGCAAGTGATTTCTAGGATGTTCTGGTCACTGTATATGGTTGGTGCACCTTTACTTGTACTTTATTGATGGAGTGATTACAGACGAATACATAATCCAGTATGGAAGATGAAGCTTCACTGGTCTATTTGGGATTGGGAGGAAATGCTTGTATCGTACCATTTAACATTGTGAAATGTCACTCTCAAAAATCTCATCCATCGTGCTGCTCGGATCGTTAATGTGGAATAATTAGTGCAAATACATCTCCTATTAAGATCCCCCACAATTAATACTGTTAATGGTAGATTCAGTAGCAATCAAATCCAACATATTACTCACCAACTCCAAGAAGAGATCATCAAGTATTATAGCTGTGTTCCAATATAGATGAAGAATTGCTGTCAATTCCAAGAGGACTTGATGCATCTGGGGAGGATAATTTTGTTAATTGTACACATATGGCGCGGCCCAAGGAGTTAAACTATTTTGAATGTTCAATTTTACCACCATTTAATAGGCTTGATGACGGTCTTCCCTTCGCATGGGAAAGTGCAGGTATCCAGCATATTTCATAGCCTAGCCAGACTGGTTGAGTTGTTATCCAGGTTTCTTGGAATGCTACAATATCGTAAGTAGTTAGAGGATTTGTATTGTTTTGCCTCATCAGATGCTTTAATCCTCTTGTGTTTCACACAGCCATTCTGATGGTATGAGACTGTTACATCCTGGCATTAATATTTCTTTTGGCAAGTTGTATAAATAGCTCTTGATAACCAGGACCATCTATAGAGTCTGTTATTTGTGTGGGTCATTTTAAGATATATTTCTTGATTTAATTGACCTTGGTTGCCTTAGCAATTAACAGGGGCTCATACTTGGTTAGACATATCAATGAGCTTGGTTGTCTCCTTTTTCTCTGGTTAATTCTTTATTTTATCTCCACTCCAAACCCATGCTGCCTCAGTATGGTTTTTGTGTTCCATATTAGTTCTTTAATAATTTATGATGGAGTCGTCAATTCAACTGTGTCCATTTTCCTATTGTTGACAAACTTGATTAATTGAATATCTCGTGATTGTATTAGTTTTAGGCTAGATATGGACTTGAATACCGTGATGATCCTTGTTCTGTTAGGAAATGGGTATTTTCTAGGCCTATCTGTACTTGTTAGGGTCAGAATATCTGATTGTTTTATTGTCTTATCTGTGTTATGACTATCAGTCTCACTGTCCCTAATCACTGAGGTTGAATTTGTATCATGAGGGGAAGAGTGCAGTGAATCTCTGAACACTTTTCTTATAGGACTTATTCAGGGGTCTTGGATCACATTGGGTCGCATATTTATGCTATCCTTTGAGAGGAGCTTAGTCTCAGGATTTTGTCGTCTTTTTGTTCTAAGGTTAAGAACTCAGTTGTCAATGTTATAATTACTGTTGATGGTTTTAGTTATTGTGGATAAATCTGAAGCTCTCGATACTACTGGTGTTGCTGTCTGAGAAGGTAAGGAGGTTATGGAATAAGTTGATGGATTCATTAGTTCATTGTCTGAGAAAGAGGGAATAGTTGTGATAGATGGCATTTTAGCCCATGCTTTGGACAATGCAATGTCATTTTGGGGCTCTCCTCTGGCCATTGTATGTTCATTAATGATAATTTGGTATTTTGTAGGTTGATTTAATGCTATCATTTTGACAAGGAGTGGTCAAGTATTTGTATACATTGTTCGGATTTGCTTATCGATTTAGTTGGTTTGGTTTTTAGTTTAAAAAAAGATATATATTATCATTGTTCCTGTTTTTTTTTTTTTTTTCTTTCCATTTTTGCATTTGGAAAACCTCATACACAGATTCCTGCAGTGTGTGCACATCATGCACCCCAGGTCACTAACGGGGGCTATTGGTGTGGACTGAGTAGGAACATCAACCCGCTTCAGTGCCTCTATTACTCCTAATGTCTGGGGACTTACCTCGATTGTCGAATTTGGATGCAGCACCACCCTGGTTTGGTTAGGTGGGGTTGTGGGGGCTATCTCAGTAGTGTGGTTCGATATAATAAGTAGTTGGAGGTGTTGTGTCTCAGAAGCTACCCAGTCTACTTTTGCTGATACTAAGTTAAGTAGACAATCCTGAGCAACATTTTTTTTTTTTTGTCTAGCGTTTCAACAATTTTAGTCAAGCCATGTAGCCCATTGTTGATTACTTTCAAAGCTATTTCATATGACAGGGTGGGTGGTTGCTTGAATCCAAAGGAGGGTCTCCGGGTGGGTTTTACAAAAGATATAGGTGATGATACCGAGGAGTTTAAGCTCAGACTGAAAGGGGCCCCTAGGGGACCCTGACGTCTATGGAACCAAGGCGAGTCACCACACACGATAGATACGCCAGACACGAGGTTGTATTCCCAAAGCTAGGGTTTATTGCCAAGCAAAAGTCTCAGTTGGCCAACTCGGTCTCCCGTCCCGCGACGTGTACCTCTATACCTCGAGGGACGCAAGAGAGTGAATTACGTACATCAGTTACATATATACAAAATGCATATCAATGAGCGATGACATGTTTAACACCCCCCTTTATTGGGTTTCTTTGAACTTGGTGTGATGATGGATATCTCCGATCACTGACACCTTCAAACATCTATTCTAGTAACAATTTGCAATTTGTGAGTGCAAAGGCATCTTTCAATTGTTGAATAGAACACAGTGCTTCTGTTCTTGGAAGCGAACTACACACAGGGGGCGAGTTGCATTCCGGTCCTTGTTATCTATCAGGTGCTATTCGCGTCCTGGGAGCCGACATGCTCAAGCGGGCTCAGCAAAGGGGGGGCCGTAAGAAAAGCATAATTCAAACCTTTAGCGGTATTATTCTAACATTCTACCATATAACGAGACTGGGTGGCAGCTGTGAAATGATTAGATGCCCTACAGCTCTGCTTCAAGGCTACATTCGGGAGGGAGCCGGGCATTCTTCCTGGCGCTGCCTACGTTTGTGTTTCAGCGAACTCTTGTTATCCTCACGGCCCTGCGGCCTTGTCCTTTTCACATACAGACAACAATGTTTCACAGTCGAGCAGTGTAAGCTTAAAATATACTGCAAAGCAAATAGGAACAGAAAGCAATGAGCAATGGTTAGAAACCAAAATGGCGATTCTTGTTACATCAAAATGGCCGTTCATTGGCAAACTCGAAAACCTATATTTTGTCATATCGTGCATGAGACGGTTGGCACACGGCCACCAAAATGCGTTTGTGGTCTTAAAGTAGAAGTATCCGTATTTCTAGACTGACAAACCCTCCTTTGGCCGTATGCCAAACGTCTCATCTATTTATTGAAACCTCCTCTAGTGATGATGAATCGGAAGTACTTATGTCTAAGTCTTGCATGCTATTGTGGACATCACTGTCTTCATCAATATCTATTGCCATCAATTCTTTTACCGCTCTTATCTCATTTGGGTCTGGGTCAGTTCGATCATGAGGTTGTTTTTTCTTTATCATATGCATACATCCTTCCGTACATCCCTCAGTTACCTCAGCGCAAACTATGGGTAAACAATGTATACAACAACAGCACGTTAGGAATATTCCAAACACCACTACTAATATTGAGATCAACTTCCATCCCCAAGATCGTAGTATTACCCAAAACCAAGATCCTATTCCCCAGCTCTCTTCTCCAGTAGGGAGTTCAGAGCTTAGGACGTGCATTTTCTTTATTGCTTCAAAGATCGTGGGGGAATAGTCATCGACATAAACGCAACATGCTGATCCCACTATTTTGCAAATTCCCCCACGATCAACCAGGATCACATCGAGAGCCATTCTATTTTGCAGCGTCATTAACCTGATTCCTCTTTCTTCCAATGTCATGTTAAATAATAAATCTGTTGTTGGATTCTGGACAGTTGCCTTATATTATAGGAGTTCACTATCTGCCCTAAGCATGGAATGAATGATTTTGCTACATCGGTTGCTATTAAAACACCTTTGTCAGTCCTTTTGACTCTAGATCTGGATAATCTGGCCATGGCTGCTGTTTCTAAGAGGAATACTCCTGGGAACAGTAGCCCTAGGTAACCTGTACCTCCCCAGTTTCTGGGCAACCAGGTTATGCTTTCTCTCCACATCTAAAATAAACTGGATCACCTACGTATACTGGTTCTATTTCCCTTTTTAGTACCACTGTATTCATGCAACCAGCATATGTTCCCACCGAAAAAGATACTTTCTTTTTCAGGCAAAACGGGACAGTTCTTGGGCTATAATTCACCGTGTAAGATGGGGGAATCGCATCTTTGTTCCCTTCTGTTCTTACACGAAATGTCATTACAGATGTTCTTTCTGGTGAGGACAATCTATCTCGTCTATTTTGTCGTGTTAACTTTCATGTACTTTTTCTCGTGGGCTCTGGGCCCATTACTTGTGCTTTATGGAAAATGGAACAACCCACAGGCTTCATTATTATCTCCTCAAACTCATTCATGTTGGTTCTGTCTAATTGACCAGCATTACTCTCATTCCATTTCCCATACAACATTGCACCTAAAGATGCAGAACTTGATGGTAATGGCTGCACATACCACCCTATTCCTTTCCCGGCATGCTGTGGTAAATGGGCACATACCCAGCAGTTTGTTTTCTTCAGGATTGCATGTGTCATGTTCATTATCAACAGTAAGGTGTTATTTCCAAAACCTTCCCTGTGTTTTTCTTCCATTGGGGGTAGGGTATAAGTGATTACCTGTACCGGGCTTTCAGTAGTGGATCTATTCATTATTAATGTAATTATTAATGTAAAAACATTTCTAATGGGTGTATTGTTTCTACCCACCATAATATTAGGGCTGTCGATATCGGTGCTACCACGCTCATAAAGCACATTATTATCGTTAGTATCAGCATACAATTTGTTTTACCATGCGTTTTTCTTAAACTTAGTCTTTATAATTGACTCATTCTCAGCGGTGGTGGTGCAGGAGGAGGCTGGAACCGGTCCCGGCAGGTTTCTCGTCGTCCTTCTTTCTTATCACAGTTAGTTGTGATTATCTCTCTTCGTCGCGCTTGCTCTGATGTTATTAAGTTCAATGGAATTGTCACAGTTCAGTTCTGCCGGTCTCTTTTAGCCTGGATTTGATTATTCGTTTTTAGGCGAGATCACTTGTCCCCTCTTATACTGCTCAGAGGACCTTCGATCAGTTATCTCACTTGCCATAGTACCATGTGCGCCCAGCTTGTCCGTTCTGGTTCAGGACACATGTACTTTTTATGATCGCACCGAGGAGCCGCGAGTCTTGAATTGTCCGACTTGCACAATTCTCACGCTTCTCTATTCTACACCTCCGGTTCCTTCTCCGTCCACGAGCTGAGCCAGAGGTTGACATAAACACCAAAAAGAACTGCGGATTACTTTGTCTTCCGAGGCCGCAGGTTGTATCGCCTTGCTCCTGGTATCGTATGATCAGCGAACAGTGCCGGTGCACTTCCTGATTCAGGCTCACGTCAGCCTTTGGCGCTACTGCAGGTGTGCCCCGCGCCAATGATGCAGATCCATTCTTTGGTGTGCTGGCAAGTGCTGATGGGCGCCAAAGGGGTACACGATTTGGTTCTGCTGGTATTTGCAAGGCAGATTTCGCATCGGCCGGCAGTGATGTCGATTCTGCTGGGCAACGTTGGGGCACTCTTTGCTGTTACCCCTCTTTGGCAATCGTCTCGGGCTTTGTTTCGAGTTTCACTTCTCATTTTGGCAGATTAGGTGGCTGCTCACTGGCAACAGTTTCTTTCGTTTCTGGGACCGCTGTCTCTTTCCGGTCATCAGTGTCAGGCAAGTCTTTCAGTGCAGTTGGAATCTTCTTGGCATGGGTGGCATGGATCCACGACTTCCTTCCATCCACCTGTATTGCCGTCTGCATTGCCAAAAGTACTTGATGGGGCCCGCGCCACCTGGGTGCTAATGATGACTTCCTTTCAAAGTTCTTTAGCAGCACCCAGTCTCCTGGCTCCAGCGCGTGCCCCGGACCGGTGTATCTCACTGGTAATGCCTCCTGCACCTGCTGATGAATCAAACGCAATTTCTGCATTAAAAGGCCACAATAAGTACTAAGCACAGGATGTTCTATCTCACTTAGTCGCTTTGGCTGAGGTGCGCACCAAACATTTGCTGGCCTCCCCATTACGATTTCGTACGGGGAGAGCCCAGTTTTAGCCTGCAGACGTACGCATGCATAATAGTGCTATTGGTAATGCATCCACCCAACTCGACTTGCTTCCCGCACAAATCTTGCTAATCTTTGATTTAAGAATTCCGTTGTGCCTCTCCACAAGACCGGCAGAACTCAGATGCCTTGAACTATGGAATCTCTTATCAATCTGAAGACCAGCACATATCTGTAATACCACTGCACCCACAAAATGCGGTCCATTATCAGACCATAGGACTCGGGGCAAGCCAAATCTGGAAAAGTACTCCAACATTACTTTTGCCGTACCCATTGCTGTGCAGTCTTTCAAAGGATATGCCTCCACCCCCTTAGTGAATGCACAGATCACCACCAAGACGTATTTTAAGTTTTGGCACCTCTCCTTCTCTATGAAGTCAAAATGAATTACCTCAAATGGCATTGAGGGTGGGCCAAAACTGCCGGTTGGAGTCACTGTTCCCTTCCCTACATTGTGTTGCACACACGTGATACAGTTCTGCACCAACCTCTCTGCATTCTTCTTTGTTTACATTCTGCCAAACTGTAGAAAGGTGCTGTATTATTTTCCCTCCAGATCCAACTCCGCAGATCCCTCTGCCCACCCCTGTATTTCATCGGCCGTAGCCTCTGCCTGCATTTCTTTGACAGTGGCAACTCCATCTTCTATCATACAGGGTACTTCTTCTGTCTGAACAGTCATCATTTTGGTATTCAAATCAGTGGCAGTTTGTTTTGCAATTCTGTCTGCAAACACGTTTCCCTCTCCTACTTTACATGTTACTTTTTTATGTGCCTCGCATTTCACTATTGCTAGGCGTTTTGGAAACGTGAGTGCAGAAAGCAATCGTACAATCAAAGGGCCATGTTGAATTCTGGTGCCATGTGATGTCAAAAACCCTCTCTCAGCCCAGAGTTGACCAAAATTATGAACCACTCCAAAAGCATACTGACTATCAGTATATATATTTACATTCAAATTTTCAGAAATCTTGCAGGCTCTGGTCAATGCTATTATTTCCGCGGCTTGTGCTGAATTATAGGGAATTCTTTTACTTTCTACAACACTCTAAAGTAGTGATAGCGTATGCGGCAGTTGTCGTGCCATCTGTTAATTTAAAACATGATCCGTCACAAAATAACTCTCCATCCGACTCTTTCTGTGGAATATCACTTAAATCAACTCTTCCCTTGGTTTCTTCCTCAGTGACCATTAAGCAATCGTGGGGGGGTGATTCATTCTCCCCAATTTCTTTTATGGTTAGTGGCATTAATTCTGCAGGATTCAAAGTGCTACACCTCATAATTTGGATATGGGGCGCGAATCTCATATCTTGTCAATCTAGCAGAGGTGAGGTGTTGCGTCTGTGTTCTATTTAATAGAACGTCTATGGCATGTGGCACCATCAGAATTAAAGTATGCCCCAATACCATTCCTTCCGTTTGTTTCACTGACGCAGCAGCCGCCGCGAACGATCGCAAACATCGTGGTAGTGCGCGTGCTACAGAGTCCAGCGCAGAAGAAAAATAGCTGCAAGGCCTATTTCTTCCACCTTGTTCCTGTGTCAAAACCCCCAATGCACATCCTTCACTTTCATACACAAATAGGCTAAACATTTTCTCATAGTTCGACGTACCCAAAACTGGAACCGAGCATAATGCAGTTTTCAATCCATCAAATGCTTTGACATTCCTCATCCCACTGCAAAGGCATAACCGCATCCTTTCTAGTTAGATTCACTAATGGTTTCACAATTAACGTAAAATTACCAATCCATTGTCTGCAATATGAAACGATGCCTATTATGGCTCTGACTCCTTTTTGTGTCTTTGGAATAGGCATACAAGAAATATTTTCTGTGCGTTCTGGCGTTAGTGTTCTCCCTCCTTTCGAAAGTAGGTAGCCCAAATAAGCCACCTCCTTTCGGTTATACGGAAATTTCTTCAAACTAGCTTTATGGCCATGTGCCGCTAGGTGTGACAGTAGTAATACAGTGCTTTCTTTACAGATCTCCTCTGTGTCTGCAGCTAGCAATAGATCGTCTCTGTATTGACGAGTACAAAACCCACGGGTAATTCTAGCATGTCTAGCTGCTCTTTTAATGTTCTACTGTAAATACTTGGACTTTCCGTGTAACCTTGCGGAATCTGCGTAAATGTAAATGATCGCGCTCCTAATGTGAACGCAAACAAATATCTACTGTCCTTGTCCACTGGAATACTGAAGAATGCGTTTTTCAAATCTACTACACTAAAATATTCTGCTGAAACGGGTATCATTGTCAATATTGTAGTGACGTCTGGCACTAGAGGAAATTGCGGATCTACTACCTTGTTCAATGCGCGTAGATCAATTATGAAACGGTATGGTACCTCATTACCTCCTTTAAAATCTGTAACAATACTCTTCAATCCTTTCTCACCTTCAACCGAAATGTTGTATTGGGGTATTTGCGGTAGGGTAACACCTTCTTTCAAAATAATATTTACTGCCTCTATCTTATCCCACATCGTTGTCATGCATTGCCCATATACAGGTTGGTACTTTACCAAGTTCCCCTGGTAACGCTTCAGACATGAATTCTGACACAGGGGCATCGTGTGGCCATATTGTTAGAAACACTCTGTCTGCCGTGCAATGTATAACAGATCCTAGTTTTTTCAACAAGTTTAATCCCAACAAATTTTCTCCACAATTTTCTGTTAGAAGGAAAGGACAATGTTCAGTAAATGGTCCTATGGTAACTGGGACTGGTTTGGACACTGGGTTTATGACTGGTGTATCTGCATACCCTACGGAAATATTCTTTTGCCCTGACAGTGGTATATTCGGAACCAAGTGATGGTCTATTGAACACTTCTGTGCTCCTGTATCTACAAGAAAGCGGTGCTCCTCATTGCCGATTCTCATTTCTACGTAGGGTCCTCTTTGATTCACGGGAATAGACACTGGTTCCGACCCCTGTCCTGGGCTGTCCTATTGGGGAAATAACACATCGTCCGATGTGTAATCATTACTATTACTGTAATGCGTGTTTGGCTGTGTATCGAAAACTTTCCACTCTTCCCTCTATTTACCCCACTCTGATTTCCATATTGTTGATTTTGCTGTCCCTGACTCTGGTTTGGGGCATTTTGGTTTTGGCCTTGGTTTTGATTACCTCTGTTATTATGATGCTGATGTATACTATTCCTATTTGGTCCATTTGCTCCTGGGTGTCCTCTATGCTGTCTCCTCTGACCAGCCCCATTTCTATTCTGTAGATGCGGACATTACGCTCGCCAATGTCCTTCCTCTTTACAATACGCACACTGATTCGGTCCCACTGTTCCCCCATGCATATTCGAATTACTCCTTCCTTTTGCGTTCCCTCGCCCTCTATTATGTCCTGTTACTTGCTGCAATAGTACCTGTGTTCTTATTAGACATTCTTTCAAGTCTGCCCCCACCTGTTTTAGCAACGATAATTCGTTCACCATCTCCTTCTGCCCCGGCGATGGTAATTGCTGCCGTTCATTATGCGACCCCTTTTCCCTCTTCCCAGGTTTCCCGATATCCCTACTCCTGTACCCAGGTGTAGCAAACATTTCGGCATAATCATTATCTAATTCATCTTTAAGCTCAAAAAGTCTATATACCTGTTCTCTCACTTCTTCATCCCTCTCCCTACAGCGTGCTAATGCATTCAAATCTAACAATCCCTGCGGTGGTAATTTCCCAATTAGCGGTTTCCATTTCTCCACCAAATATTCACCCATGCATTCCAACACTACCTGTCTTTCGTTGCGTCTACGGAAGTCCTTTATCAAAGCCACTGCTGCCGTCCCATCATTCCCGTCTATATACATCTCTGCCAGTTGCTGCAATTCCACCTTCCTTTCTTTGCTGATTGCGCTGCGGGTTACCCTTGTGCACCCCCGTTGGTCAGTCCCGCCTCTTGCTCCCGCGGCTTCAACTTCAACCCCGGGAGGAATGGACGGTACCGAGTCTGTGCCTGAGGCGGGAGGTGCGGATGGGACAATGGGAACAGGGAGTGTCTGTTGTGGGCCCGATTGGCTAATAGGAAGTGTTACGTGCACTGTCTGTGGCTGCTATCTATCAAGTGCTATTCGCGTCTTGGGAGCCGACATGCTCTAGCGGGCTCAGCAAAGGGGGGGCCGTAAGAAAAGCATAATTCAAGCCTTTAGCGGTATTATTCTAACATATTCTACCATATAACGAGACTGGCTGGCAGCTGTGAAATGATTAGATGCCCTACAGCTCTGCTTCAAGGCTACATTCGGGAGGGAGCCGGGCATTCTTCCTGGCGCTGCCTAAGTTTGTGTTTTAGCGAACTCTTGTTATCCTCACGGCCCTGCGGCCTTTTCCTTTTCACATACAGACAACAATGTTTCACAGTCGAGCAGTGTAAGTGGAAAATATACTGCGAAGCAAATAGGAACAGAAAGCAATGAGCAATGGTTAGAAACCAAAATGGCGATTCTTGTTACATCAAAATGGCCATTCATTGGCAAACTCGAAAACCTATATTTTGTCATATCGTGCATGAGACGGTTGGCCCACGGCCACCAAAATGCGTTTGCGGTCTTAAAGTAGAAGTATCCGTATTTCTAGACTGACAAGACCATGGCTATGTGATAAGTTCAAGGGGAAGTTTTTGACTCTTGAATGTTTAATTCCGCTAATTGTTCCACATGTGACACAATCATTGCTGTAAGGTTTAATGATAATTACTGGGGCTGACTCAGGAACTTTAGATTCTTTTATTACTCTGTACAATGGTTGAGGGCTTGGTTGGGTCATAATCATTTTTTTGGCAGTTGATATGACCGTTTGGGAGTACAAAATCGGTAGTTGGGTGTTATCCATTGCATGTACCATCACCTCAGTGATTTCAGGTCTCGACCATGTTATGACAGGAGGCGTATTTGATTTGATTTCGTGACCGTCATGGGGTGCAAGTTGTCAATATGTATTTGACTTGGGACTGCTAGAAGTTCGGCATCTGTGATGATAAATACTATTGGAAGGTTGATTATTAGCTTCCAACAGATGCTCAACGTCAGTTTGGCAATTATTATGGTAATTCTCTGTTGGCCCATCATTGGAAGCCACAGCTGTCTAATATCAGTTGTAAGAGATTTTCATCGCTGCTTATTAAATGGTTTGCATTTTTTGGTATTAGTTTGGGGGCATGGCTTTAGGTCTCGCCTTGGGTCGAAGATTGTTTCTTCCAAATGGGCTAGCGTCAATTTGCCTGCGTTTTTCGGAATCGCTGTTTTTAAATTGTATGCGGACATTTACTGCTCTCGGGAAAGAGCTGGAGTGGACACAGGATGGGTGACTGCCCGCTGCTCCACTGAACAGCGGAACAGCACTCTCCGTGCACTCCTCGATGTGCGTGGGTGGTGCGTGCGCCCTGTTGCTTTTGTAGTGTTTCCGGGAGGAGGGGCAGTGCTAGCTGAAAAGAAAGCAAATAGACTTTAGCTTTAGAGTCACTTCTTAGATTTCTAGGTTCTTATGTGTAGCTGTAGCACCATACCACAGTTAAGCATGTGGCGTTCCCCTAATAAATAGGACCTTTAATCCACAATGAGAGAATCACGATTGAGTGAGTAGATCAGGGTATTGCGAATTTCCAGGCACTCCTCGATATGCGTGCAATGCTTGTGCCTTGTTGCTTTTGTAGTGTTTCCGGGATGAGCGGCAGGGCTAAAGGCTAGAGTTCAGCATATGATTATCCTCAAATTGTACCTTTTTAATCCACAATGATAGAATCACGACCTGTGAGTAGATGAGGGTTTCGCCTGTCACAGCGAAGTCCAACAGTTCAGGCCTGCCGAACATCACTCTCTGTGCACTCCTCGATGCCTGCCAGTCCTTTTTTCTTTCTTTTTTTTTTGTGTGCTCGATTCAGTTTACCATGCACTGCATAATCGGGCTTTGGTGAACAGGGTTTGCAGATTTTGTCTGACTGTGGACTCCAGACTTTTCATTCAGGTGCATATTTCAGCAGTTGCCCCCTTCTACTGACTTAATATCCCAGGCATAAAGCGCCAAGCCAGCGATCAGCCTTGATATCCCTGATTGATTGTGTAGTGGGCCCAGACATGGCAGTAACATGCTGCCATGAGTTATAGCCCTATAAAAATTTGAATCCTGAACATCTGCCTCCAAAGTCAGGCTTCTAAGAAGAGTGCATGAGATTTGTAGGTAGGAGGCAAGGAAAATCTTGAAGCTGTGTGATCAGTGGGAACAAGGATGATATGTTTAGCTGCACTAACCTGAGCTTGTCGAGGCTATGAAGTTTCATGTGCTACTTGGTTCAGTCGAGGCTATGAAGTTGCATGTGCTACTTGGTTCACATAAGTCTCAACCTTTTAAAGTTGTAATTGTGGCCCTCTAATCTTTTAATTCTTTTCCAACTTCAACCACATATTTAAATGTATTTATTTTATTTATTGCATTTGATTATGCGCCCAAACCCGGGGGTATTGTGGTGTAGGTTACATGGTTACAGTGAAGCTTGTCTGGTTACATAAGGTGAAAAGTCATGTAAAGTAGGCAATAGCATGTCTGAAATCCGATGTAAGAAGTGACATGGTCCTGGTGAGACAAATACAAATTTACACTGGTTTACAGAACAGAAGAGGTGTTAGGGTTCTTATTGCTACATGTGAAGGGTACACATATTAGAATTTGTTGAATAGCCAAGTTTTTAGCAGTTTCTTGAAGTGGGGGCGGGAAGGCTCATTGCTTATGTTCAGTGGGAGAGAGTTCCAGAATCTTGGTGCTGCTACAGGAACTCTAGATCACCCTGCCCTGGAGTTCTTGAATCGGGGGCAAGTGAGTTCTGGAATTGGATCTTAGATACCTAGTTGTAGTTTTTCAGATGAGACATTGATTGCAATAGGTTGGGGCATCTTGGGTGATGCATTTATGCATGATGGCGAGTTTTGTGTAGTATTGCTTGTATAGGTAACCAGTGTTCCTCTCTCCTACTTTGTGAAATGTGATCCCTTTTTTTTTTAATTCTAAGTGATCCTATTGGCTAGATGCTGCTTTGTAGTGCCTAGCAGGAGTATGTTGCAATAGTATAAAATGAGAATGTGGGCTCTTGCTAGGGTGATAGTTTTGTGGGGTAAGAAATTGTCTGCTAAGCGCAATGAGTTTGGCCATATAGGCAGTGGAAGAGGTAAGTGAGCGATGTAAAGTAATATAGTAATATTTTGTAGGCTCTTCAGATGTCTTTGTATTTTTTTTCTTTGTATTCTGCAATCTGTGTGCAATTTCAATCGATTCAAACGATTGTCTTTGTGGCCATGTCTGTGAAAAATGTGGCTTTAGGATGAATACAGCATTGGTCCAGAGCACCAAAACTTAGATAAGGGGATCTGGTTTTGCAATTAAGAACCAAGGAATTTATTTGCACATGGTTCTTAGTTACTACAAGCTTGATACTGCGCATTTATTCAGTTTTAACTAGTTTAGAGATTACTACACCATTTTTTTGTATCTGGAAGAATTTCATGGATCAGAATAAAACACCAATTATGAATTGATTCACAGGCACTAGTGGTCACTGACACCAAAAGTCTGTTGCGTATTACTGCTAATTAAAAGCTTCTTTTTTGTTACTGTTGAATACAAATAATGTATATGTGGCATATTCATTCATTGCGGGTGAAACGGCTGTACAAATTTCAAGGCAATTAGCCAGGCATAAAAAGTCACTTGTCTCGCTCATCCCCTATTTCCACATGCAGACAGCACACCATTTTTTTTACTTGCCAATAGTGGATGGCTAGTGGCAGGCGCACACTTTGAGGCCTGTGGCCAAGTAGGTTATTTTTAAAGGGTGAATCAATTCCGCAAACATCGTAGCCCTTGGTCAAGTGTTGTGTTTCAAAATACGCAATACCCTGTACAATTCTAATTGTAAATCCGATTAATAGAGGCACTTTGCCTATCTTGTACATTTTGGCAACAACATTGAAACGAGCTCCTAGAGCAGAATCATTCACAGGTGTGGACTGGTAACTAAGTGTTTCTGGAAATCCTTTTCAAAGTGGCCTTACATTACACCATATGAGTGACTATAGCGAGCAAGCCCCTTCCCTTTAAGGAGGCTGTGCGGGAGAGGTAGCACTCCTGTGAAACGTGCAATTTATCTGTCAGAAACACTTCATTGAATTTTTATAGGAGATACAGTAATGTCTTTCCCTCAAAACAAACATATCCTCAAAAGATACTAATGTTCCCCAGCTATGTCTACTTACCCCTCCCCTGTCTATCTGAGGCTCATTACTATACGTCACTTCTGCTACGAAGATCATTTTTGAAAACACTTTGAATTGGCCCATAGTTTTGGTTCAGACAGTAAATCCTAATTCACTCCCAAGCCTATATTACATTAGAAAAGAGGCCTCCCAGACCTCTCTGGGGTGGTGACCCGCTTTCTCAGACTTCCAGGTCGAACATGTCCTGGGCTCTTGGATGAGTAGGGCAAAATGCAAGATTAAATTAGTTATTAAAGTACTTTTGCAGTGTGTCCCACTTACCTTGGAATCTGCTAGGCTCCTTACCCAAGTTCTCAGACACTTCTCTCAAAATCCAAACAAAACACAACCACAAACCTACAGCACAACAAACCGCACAAACCTCACTACATTGCAACAAGAAAACTAAAACACACATACTCGCACAACAGTACATGACGACTACCGGCCCTAAACACCCCAGGCCCAGCCAACGGACCCACCAGGCTGAGGCCGCCAACAGCACATCACTGCTCTTTTGCACTTTTCCAGCTTCCTCCCACTAATTCCCCTCCCTTCCTCTTTCAGAGCCGCCAGAGCGCCAGGGGACCACTCCAGTGGCGATGGTGCGCGGTACAAATGTCCTTTAACATTAACATTTGTTCCAGTACAAGCAAGTGCCATACTTTGTGCCATGACAAATTGATCTGTGGTGGGTCTGGCCTTGCCCAGGGCCTCAATGCACAGTTAAGCCCTCAATAACAATGAAAGATTGAGCCCCCAAACGTTTTCCCTCATATTGCTGGTTATTCGGAAGGGTGCAAACCAAATACCAACACCCCTAGGTACCAGGCAAACTGAAAGCCAACAAAGTTGATGCCCTCCTCCCAGAATCTCTGGATTAAGGGAAACTTCCACTAAACATGTATCCAACTGCCTACTCTACCACAGCTCCTCCAACGCCCCCACCCCCACCCCCACCTCCAGGTTGGGGCCAGTGAACCTGGATAAACCTTGAGGATTCGGGTAGCTTCTGTAAATTAATTTGTATTCGTATTCCCTAAACTGCGAACAGGGATACCAGTCACTTTTTCCCCTCCAACCTTCTCGCACTGTTTTAAAGGCAACGTGCATCTAAGGTTTGACTCGGTTGCTTCATTGTGCCGCAGTTTGTTATCCCCTACTGTTGTTCGTAGTATATACAGATCATCCCCTTAGAGGTCAGGTTTGTGGCCACAAGCTTCTCTAAAGGGAGTAGATTCTGAATTGCTGCCTTTCTCATCTCTGGTTGCATCACCCAATGTTGCAATTGCATGTATTGCAGTCTGTCACTTTTGGTTAGGTTGAAATCTTTTTTTGCATTCTTGTAAGTTTCTGTTCAACCAGCCTGAAACTATTACATCAGCCCCTGCCTACTGTCCAATATATAAGCGCTTTTGTCTTTACCCCAGTGAGAGTCTGGGTTCTATGGAAATGTGTGAAAGAAGAAGGAAAGGGCGCTGGGTCCGATCTCGCCACTAATTGCCAAATGCAAAAACCCAGTCTGGTCATTTGAGTTAACATCGAGTAATGGTGGTCTGCTTGTTTCTGGCTGCCAAATCTCCATAGTTTCATCCCCGGATTACTTTGTCAATCTCTCTCTCCACTGTCTCCCTGCATCTACCTTGTACCATTCTCCCAGTATTCTAGTTTAAAGCCTGGTGGTATTTCTGTCAGGGAAGCCCCTTCCTCTGGGCTTTGTTTTTGAGGACGTTTCCCCCGCCTCCTTGTCCACATAATGTGTCACGTTTTGTAATTTATTCAGGACCTTTTCCTTGGGACTTTCCCAGGGATTGCCCAAAAGAGGAACAAGAGGCTAGGCACGATCATCATTTCTTTTTTTAATGCTCTACTTTCCTCTTTTTCAAATTAACAAACATTGCAATTCAAAGAGAAACGAGAATAATCATTAACCAAGTTAATTCTAGTACATTATAGCTATTATTCTTGGAATTGCAGAGACACAGAATTGATGATCTACCAAATAAATATTTCGAAGGGATTGTGTCCTCCGACGTATTCCTCATCTTAGATATCTCCTTCCAGCTCTGCTGGCCTCGGAAAATTTTTTCTCTCTAGAGGGCGCTGCGCGTCGACGTCCTCCGAGTCGATGTCCCACGACAGCCGCCGTATCGACGTCAGCGTCATCCTGCCTATAAAGGCCGCGTGCAGCGTCCGTTGCTCAGTTCCGTTTTTCCGCGCTTACTCGGTGCCTCGGAATACCGTTGCTCAGTTCTTGTCAGATTAATCCTATTTACTTCGAGTTATTCGATCCGTACTCGATGGCTTCCTCGTCGGAACCGACAACACCTCGATCCGGCTTCAAAAAATGCCGAGATTGTGGAAAAAGATGTCGCTGACTGACCTTCACAGAGTTTGTCTGTGGTGTTTGGGAGCTGAACACCATTGTTCGGAATGCGAGGACTGTATGTCCATGACAGCTAAGGCCCTGAAGGAGCGTAGGGGGAAGCTGGAGAAAGGTAAGACTTTTAAAGCTTCTTCTTCGTCGACGAAGTCGAGCCACTCGTCTCCTCGTCACCATTCGCGCTCCAGGTCTCGGAGTGGGTCTCACCACTCCTCGAGATCGAAGCACTCGAAGAGGAGACGTCGAAGATCCCCTTCTCCGTCTTCCTCTTCCTCTGTTTCGCCAAAAAGAATCCCTTGCCCCACGAAACATAGTTCCCGGGCTGAATGGGAGGAATTCTGCAAAAATATGATGAGCGTCTTCGAGAAAGCGGCCTCGACCCCCCCTCGAAGACTGCCGAGAGCGATGCTCTGGTCGAAAGACCCGAAGGTCAAAAACGCCGCGAGTCGCAGTACCCGGCGAAGGAAACCTCTCGAGCGCGTCTCGATCCCTCGAGTAGGACTAGGACCTCCAAACCTTCCTCGAAGGTTCCGCCGTCGACGAGGGTTCCGTCGACGCCGTTGTTGAAGGGACCTTCGACACACGGGTCTGTCGACTCGACGCCAGCTTCGACACCGGCATCGACGCCAAGAAAAGTCACGGTTACGACACACCCAGTGACTATCCCCAGGTCCTCGACGTCGATGGCTTCGAGATTGTCGAGTAGAATTCCAATTCTGTCGAGGTCTTCGAGGCCTCCGCCTTTGTTTTCGACGCTACGCTCGAAGCCGTCGGCGTCGACGACATCGACGTTTTCGAGGCCGATAATGACAAGTTCGGCTCCCTCTGCCTTGGAAATGGGATTTACTCCCTTTATGAGTTCAGAACAATTGAGAACTATGTCCTCAATTTTGGAAGAGGGTGAATTGTCTGAACAGGAAGACATATTTGAGTTGCAGGGACCTGTAACCCCAATTAGAGAGGAAATTTCCTCTGAAGAACGCAGGTTAAAGGATCTTCATGATTCCTTACATGAGGCAAGTGGGTTAGACACTTCCCCTGAGGTGGAGTTTGCTAGGCCAGACCCGGGGGAGCATGCTGAAACCCCCTATAGAGCCTTAATGGCCAGGATCACAGAGTTCATGGGGTGGTCTGCACCTTCAGAATCTTTCCAACAAGATGACCTCACGGATATTCTTGACAAAGGCCCACAGGAGGATCCTGTGGTGCCTTTTCATAAAGCTCTTCAGAGGAAGATCATGACAAACTGGGAAACCCCAGATGTAGTACCAGCAGTAAATAAACAACTGTCTACAAAGTACAGGGTATCTTCTACAGACCCAGAGTTTTTGTCTAAACACCCATCCCCAGAAAGTCTGGTGGTACAGGCAGCATCCTCTACCGATGTCAAGACGGCTTATCCTACCGTCCCACAGGACAGGGACGATAAAAAATATGATGCTATGGCAAAGAAAGTCTTTTCAGCATGTAGCATGGCGTTAAAATCTGTTAATGCTACTTGCACCCTTGCTAGGTTCAGCCATACACTTTGGGAGTGTGCTTCTACAGCGGCTGACTGCATCCCGGAGGGAGAAGAGAGTGATGCGTTCCTGAATATTATACAGGACGGTAAAGACGCTATGTGCGAATCCCTCCAGACGGGCATTGATTCGGCTGACCGTATCAGCAGAGCAATGGCGGCAAGTTACATCAACCAGGAGATTTGCTTGGTTGAGAAAGTCTGGTTTTGCCCCAGATGTGCAAGCCAGGCTCTTCAACATGCCATTCGATGGCTCTTCTTTGTTCGGGAAAAAGGCGGATGACAGTGTAGAGAAACTGCAAACTTCAAAAGCAGCAGCAAAATCCCTAGGAGCTGCAATCCGTCAGACTCCCTTTCGTCCCACAGGAACCTCTGCGAGGGGCAAGTCCTTTCGCTTCTACTCCGCATTCGGAAGAGGTAGAGGACGACCGGCTCAAAGGGGACAAAGCAGAACTACCCGAGGTGGACGGGGTAGATATTCAAAAGCCGCAGCAACAGCAGGTGCCTCTTTACCATCGGCACCTGCATCAGCCGCCCCAAAACCACTCTGAGGACTTACCTCACAGGACACCTGTAGGAGGCAGGTTGACTCAACATCTGGCGGTATGGCAGATGCTTGGGCATTGGAAACAGTTGCCCAAGGTTACTGCCTGCCTTTCCTACGTATACCTCAGAGTCATCCACCGGGGATCAGCTCTCAGAAATCTCCAGATCCGCTCCTCTTGCAGGAAATTTTGGACCTGCTAGAGAAAGGTGCCATAGAACCGGTACCTGTAGCGGAGAGGAACAAGGGCTGGTACTCCCCTTACTTTCTCATTCCAAAGAAAGACGGAGGACTGAGACCCATCTTGGACTTGCGAGAATTGAACAAATTCCTCAGAAAAGACAAATTCAAGATGGTCACTCTTTCTCAGATCCTCCAGGCCCTTCAGTTCCAGGACTGGTTGGTATCTCTGGACCTTCAGGACGCTTATTTCCATGTGCCTATCCATCTCAAACACAGGAAATACCTGAGGTTCGCAATTGGCAACTCTCACTATCAATTTCGAGTGCTGCCATTTGGGCTGACCTCCGCCCCGAGGGTCTTCACCAAGTTAATGTCGGTAGTGGCTGCAAGTCTAAGGAGGGAAGGGATTCACGTCTACCCCTACCTGGACGATTGGTTGATCAGGGCTGTTTCTTCGGAACAAGCTCAGATCCAGCTAAATCAAATGTGCCACTTCCTTCACAGACTGGGCTTCTCCCTCAATTTAAAGAAGTCACAAATGATACCATCGCAGAGACTCCAGTTCATAGGAGTGATCCTGGACACTTCCCTGGGAAAAGCCTCGCCACTAGAGGTGAGGTGAGGGCTCAAGATATTCTACAGATGGTTACCAAGTTCCAACATGCCCAACGTCTCCCAGCCTTCGACTTTTTGAGGTTGCTAGGCCTCATGGCATCCTGCATTTTCCTAGTGCCAGAGGCTTGCCTGAGAATGAGATCCCTCCAGTGGGCACTGAGGACTCAGTGGTCACAATTCTCAGGGAGAATGACAGATCTTCAGGTTCCCGGCAGGGTGGCTTGAGACCTTCAGTGGTGGGCCTGTCAGGAGAACATTCTGAAAGGAGAACAGTTTTGGCAACCCTGGCTGGAGATAACAGTAGTCACGGATGCCTCACTCACGGGGTGGGGAGCCCACGCCAACGACTTGACCATCAGCGGTCGTTGGTCTCCATCGGAGTCCAGACTACATATCAACCTGTTAGAGCTGAGAGCCATCAGACTTGCGCTGAAGGCGTTCCTGCCAGCTGTACAAGGGAAGAACGTCCTGATAATGACGGACAACACGGTGGCCATGCATTACCTCAACAAAAGAGGAGGCGTAGGATCACTACCCCTGTGCAGAGAGGCGATGCAGCTCTGGTTTTGGGCAATCCGAGAAGGAATCTCTCTATCGGCAGTTCACCTAGCCGGAGAGAAGAACTTGACAGCGGACGCTCTGAGCAGGCAGAACACAGTCTCCCACGAGTGGGAGCTAGCTCAGGAAGTCCTTCAAGAGATCTTCGCCCTTTGGGGAACCCCTCAGGTAGATCTGTTCGCCACCAGCCTAAACAGGAAATGCGACCTGTTCTGCTCAAGGGAATTTCCCCGAGAGGAGCTCTGGGAGACGCGTTCATAGTGGACTGGGAGTTTCCGCTTCTGTACGCGTTCCCACCGGTCCCTGTCATTCCTCAAATGATCAGGAGGTTGAGAAGATTTCGGCGAACCATGATCCTAATTGCCCCGGATTGGGCCAGGAGAACGTGGTACCCGGACCTTCTAGACTTGTCCATCTGCCCTCCAATTCGACTTCCACTCAGAGAACCTACTCGCACAGAAGGGAGGTCAGGTTCTCCATCCAGACATCAAAACCCTCAACCTTCACGCTTGGCTTCTGAAAGGCTGAGGTACAAGGATTGGGACCTCCCTGATGATGATATGGAGGTGTTGCTTTCGGCAAGGAGGCCAGCAACAAAGTCTTTATACCGCTGCCGTTGGAACAGATTTTGGAGCTGGTGTAGAGAACAGAATATCGACCCTTTTTCATGTGGTACACCAATGGTTTTGTCCTTCCTACTATATTTGGCAAATTCAGGCCTTCAAGTTGGCACCATTAAGGGCTATCTCGCAGCGCTATCCATCTTTAAGCGTACTGCGGAAGAACCATCCTATTTCAAATTACCCTTGGTAATACAGTTTCTAAAGGGGTTAACCAATGTTTATCCCCCAAGACCATTCCAAGTTCCCCTATGGGATTTAAACTTAGTACTAACTTTCCTGATGGGCACACCTTTCGAACCTCTCCATTCTTGTTCTTTAAGATTCCTTACCCTTAAAACTGTTTTATTAATAGCACTTACATCTGCTAGAAGGGTGAGCGAATTACAAGCTCTTTCTTGTAAACCCCCTCACACAATATTTCACAAAGACAAAGTTGTCCTGCAAGTGAAGCCTAATTTCCTCCCAAAGGTGGTTTCTGAATTCCATATCACTCAGAAGATTACCCTACCATCTTTCTATCCTCCTCCTCACCCGGGGAAAGAGGAAGAGAGGTTACACAGGCTAGACCCTAGGAGGGCTTTAAGTTTTTACATCAGTAGACTAGCCAGGATAAGACAGGCAGACCAGCTGTTTGTAGGTTACGCAGGTCACAAGCTGGGGTTACCAATAACTAAGCAGACCATTTCCAGATGGATCATTCTAGCCATTCTGGAATGTTATAAACTGGCAGGGAAAGAGCCCCCTCAAAACCTTAGGGCTCATTCGACCAGAGGTATTGCAGCTTCATCGGCCCTCAAAAGAGGCGTGCCGGTTAAAGACATCTGTGCGGCCGATACATGGTCGTCTGTCCATACCTTTACACGTTTTTACAATTTGGATTCCTCCTCCAGTCAAGAGACTAGGTTTGGAAGGGCTGTACTGCATTCTATTCATCAATAGAAGACAGCGTGAAGTCAGTACTCCCTCCTCCGATAATAGAATACTGCTATGGGAGCCTATCTAAGATGAGGAATACGTCGGAGGACACAATCCCTTCGAAGAACAAGTTACTTCTTACCTTGTAACGTTCTTTCGACGGGATGTTCCGCCGACGTATTCCTCATCGACCCTCCCATCCATCCCCGCAGTTCTACTTCCCTTGTTGTTGCAACTTACGCCCCTTCAGGGTGATTAGTTTAATCCAGAAAGTATTATTGTGGGCTACAAAACGGAACTGAGCAACGGACGCTGCGCGTGGCCTTTATAGACGTCGATACGGCGGCTGTCGAGGGACATCGACTCGGAGGACGTCGACGCGCAGCGCCCTCTAGAGAGAAAAAATTTTCCGAGGCCAGCAGAGCTGGAAGGAGTTATCTAAGATGAGGAATACGTCGGAGGAACATCCCGTTGAAAGAACGTTACAAGGTAAGAAGTAACTTGTTCATCTAACAATTAAAGTTCAGGTATAAAGTATGAGGCATGATTTCCAGGGCTTGTTTGGGGCTTCATGATTCTAATTCACATTCTATTGCAGCTTTGCTAATCTCGAAACCTGGAGAGACATCATCAGTGACCCTACCTAGGGCAAAGATACGTTCTAGGTCTCCAAAGCATGTGCTCTATCTTTGCCATATTGGATAAACGGGCCCCAAGTTTGGATAAACTTGGCTGTGCACCTATGGTTGTGGTCAGGATCTTCTTGGATGCTAAAATTCCCCAGATTCTGACCCACCGCGTGGGAATATTGACACATTCTGGGGTTTTCCAGAACTGTGCCTAATTTAAGCCGGCTGCTGTGAGCAGCTGTGTTGCTCTGTTTCCCGATATTGGTTAGTCGTCATCTGTCATTTACTTAGTCTTATGATAAAAGGATCAGAGACGATTGTGTACCGACTTATTCATTTGTGCTAAAATGTAATTCCAGCAAATTTTAATTGTAGGGCAACGCCACCACAGATGGCCCAGGTTAACACACTCCAGCAGAGCTCAGAGCCTTGCAGCAAGATCTTTAATTTTCTTGGTGAAATGTGCCATTGAAAACCGAGCTTGTAGGCACATTATGTGATCATGACACATTTAGAGCTTCTCTTGGCCCGCTCCCATATGTGCGACCAGGATTCAGGCGAATGTTTATTTCTAGATCTTTCCCTTACATGTATGGCGGCATCTCTTCCAGATCCACCACTTCTAACGAGTGGTAAAATCTCAAAACTATACTATTGAAGGGAGCCTCCGTTAGTAGTCTCAACCCCCTTTGCGTCATGAGTGCCCACCTCCTGTACTTCCAAACTCGACTGCCAGTGGTGTAGTTGGGTGTAATGGAACCGTTCATACTTGTATATGTCCCGAACCCTTTCCTCCATCCTTGAGGGCGTCCCCCAACCTTTGGACGTTACCGGAACCTTTGGCAGCGAAAAATTGAGATTCCATTTAAATTTAGCATAGCGAACAGGGATGCGGCCTCAGGCGTGGTAATGCCCGGCCCTTCCGGCCCCTCAACTCAGTCCCTTTTTCCACATGGACGGTGTCTTATGTGTCAGCTGGTGCAGAGACTTTTAGCTTTCCGCTTGCTCCCAGTTTTCTTTGTCAATCTTATTTAACTTCACTTGGGTGCCTCGCGTCCCCCGGAGCATGTCGGCCGTAGGAGGATTCACAAGATATGTTCCCGGCATCGGACCCCCATGCACTCTGCCTTCAATGTTTGGGGCCCGACCACCGCTGGGATGCATGTTCGGCTTCAAGCGCCCTCTGTCACAGGTCATTGAAGAAACTGTTGTTGCGGTGGAGGGAGATCTTCCACACTTCTCCTCTGCCCCACGTTAAGAACATCAAATGAGGTTTGCAAGATGATCAAAGACCACTTCACCTCTGGAAGTGGCAGCGGATTGTATGGTGCATGCTTCAGGGCCCCTCAGGGATACTTATACCTATCACAGCCTTACGGCTACATGCACCATGCGCCTCAGTGCTTTGACCAGGAGCGGAGGTCCAGCGCGGAATGCAAGGAACGCTTCTTTGAGCGCTTCCTCTTCCTTATGCATTCCCTTCATATGAAGGGCCTCCTGAAAGACATGGTGAAGGTCATCCCGTAGGTGGTGCTGCCCCAACCCCTCCTCCTGGGTTCCTCCTGTTCCTCCAGCACTGCCGGTACCAGTCCCTCCCCCGGTCCAGGTCCTACTGGTTGTTCTGACACCTACACCACCTCCTGTAGCAGCAATGCCTCCCCCTCAACAGCAGTTGGACCTGTTTTGGTCCTAGAGGGTCCCCGCTGGCACCTGTGTCATGCGGCCCAGATTTCCCCTCGTTCTGTAAAATGGGGGGCGGGGACGATGAGTACACTGACGTCCAGGACGATGAACCCTTGGAATCCGGTAAGGCCTTTCATGGCTGCCTTCAGGACCTGGCAGAGTCCTTTGGGGTCCCTCTGCCCAAGGAAGCCCTCCAGGAGTCAGAAGTGGTAGCAGAGATCTTAAGGAAACCTTATGATCAGGTCTGGCATCCCTCTCCAGAAGGATGTTCTGCAGGTGGCGCGAAAGGTCTGGGAGAAGCACAGGTCCAAAGCCCTGATGAACAAGAATTTGGACAGCAGGTTTAGGCTGACGGACAGGGAGTCAATCCTCCTTGCCTCCCACATGCAGCCTGATTAAATTCTGCAACCTTGCATTCTAAACCATCGTCTTCTTTCTCCACGGGAGCCACCTCCATTTTTCTCTTCGAGGAGGACACAAGTCTTTGGAAAAGCACTGTTATTCCATCTCAGGACTGAATCCGTTGCAGGCCTGCGCAGACTCCCTCCTGGCTAACCAGATGCAGTGGCGGAAGCTTGGTGAATTTCTGCCGACCTCCCTTTGGACAAGCAAGCATCCTTCAAGGCCGGTCTGGCAGATGCCCAGGCCATTGCGCAGGACCTCATGGCGTCTTCGGTCTCACACATCCACACAGCCAGCAGAGGGGTGTGCCTTAAGGTCGAGATGAGGATGGCGGCATGGATGCACGCCACTAAGTTTTCAACTGACGTGCAGGAATGGATCCTGGATCTATCCTTCGAGGGCCTGGACCTTTTTAATTTGCCAACCGATGAGGGGTTGACAAAGAAGAAAACCTCCACTCAAACCGCCAAGTCCCTGAACATCCTGACAAAACCAGGAAAGAAATCCTTCCCTCAGTACCAGGGCAGGGCTGATTTCAAGCCCTGTGCTTTCTCCGGCTTCAAGGGGTTCTGGGACCACGGTAGACTGAGGCTGACTGGTTGACCCAGCGACGACAGGAGGAAGCAGCAGAGGACGTTGCAAGGGTTTTTCCGCTCCCCCTCCCTGCTCATGCCTTTGCCGTCAAGAAGCAGTGACATCAAGGTCGGAAAACACATCTGGTCTGTGTGGGGGTGGAGGGGGGGGCTGTTTGGTTCTGTTCCAGGACACCTAGAAGTGTCTTTTCGGCAACCCGTGGAGTCTCCACAGGCTTCTGTCTTACTCTTGCTTTGCCTCTACCATCCTCTCCTCTTCGTCAGATCAGGTAGCCGGCTCTTTTACGAGAGTTCCTTTCGCTTTTGGAGATGCAAGCAATGGAACTGGTTCCTCTTGTAGACTGGGGCTCCGGTTACTATTACAGGATTTTTGCAGTACCCAAGAACAACCAGACTGGCATGAGGGTTGTCCTGGACCTGTCATTTCTCAATCTTTCTTTACTGTTGGAACACTTCAAGATTATTACTCCCGCGCACATAGCTGAGTTTCTGTGTGCAAGGGACTGGATGTGTTCATTGGACCTCCAAAGAAGCATACCTGCATCTTCCCTTCTACCAGCCTCAACGGAAGTTTCTGTGGTTCACAATGATGTCACACCACTTTCAGTACAGGGTGCTGTCCTCTGGCCTGAACTTGGCCCCTCGTGTCTTCACAAAGTTGATGAGCGCAGTGGTGGGCCTTCTCTACTTGGGGGAGGGGGGGGGGGCATCATCTGTACCCTTACTTCGATGACTGGCTGGTGAGGGTGGGAGGTCACCTGAAAGGGTGATTCCCACCTGCCAAAGACTGGCGGATATCCTTCATCAGCTGGGGTTCTCCCTCAACCAGAGGAGGTCCATCTCAGGAACTTGTCTTCCTAGGGGTGCATTGTAACCTTAGCATTCAGCGCGTGTTACTGACACCCGAGGGGATTCTGTCCCTCCTCAAAGTGGTAGTGCATTTTCTGGCCAACACGACAGCATATTCTGGGCCTGACGGCGGCCTGCATGCTTACTGTATGGCACGCTCTCCAAGATGAGACGCCCCCATCTTCACTTGGCCATCAGGTGGAATTAGGGGACGGGGGTCCCAATACCACCACCGCTGCTGCTGCCTGATCTTCGCTTGGTGACTGATGTATGGCAATGTTTTAGTGAGAGCCACCTTCTCCCAGCCGGATTCTTCCCTAGGGCTGACTCCTCCTCTTTCGGGCTGAGGGGCTACTCTGGAGGGCTATGCGGTTAATGGAGCATGGTCCAGGGTAGAAGCCCTCCTGCATATAAATAGACTTGAGTTCAGGACAGTGGGCAGACAATTCTACCACAATGTTTTAGCTGAACAAGTAGGGTGGCACCTGTTCCCCTCCTCTGCATTGAGGCGGTATAGATCTGGGAATGGGCCCTGTCAGTGTGGATTTGGATTACAGCAGTCCTCCTCCCGGGGGACATCAATGCAGAAGCGAACCAGCTGAGCAGCTTGGGGTTCAACACCTATGACTCCTTTTCCCTGTTCCAGCGTTGGGAGTTTGCAGGCCTAGATTTGTTTGCATCCCCTCAGAATTCCAAGTGCCCCCAGTTTGCTTCATGGTTAGGACGAGGTCTGGGGTCTTTGAGATGCCTTCCAGATCTGTTGGCAAGGCTGCAGGTGTTATGCGTTCGCACCCACCCCTCTGATCCAACGGACCCTATGCATGGTTCGGGCTTCGGTGGGTTGCAGCCTCATCCTGATTGCCTCCCACTGGCCTTAGAGGGACTGGTTTTCGGATCTGCTACTGTTGTACTCCCAGGGTCCTGTCCACCTTCAGATCTCCAGCAGGGGATTCCTGACACAGCAGGGCGGGCGGTGGAACATCCTAACCGGCAAGCTGGCAGCCTGGTTCCTGACGAGCTGAGGCTTCAACATGCTCAATTTATGGATGACAACTGGGACATTAAGCAGGCCAGGAGGCTCTCAACTCTGTCCCAGTATAAGAGTGAATGGACTAGGTTCTGCCATTGAGCTTGTGACAAGGGTCTGCACCCTGTCATCTGCACGACGTACTGGCTTTTTCAGTTCACCTGGCACATTCTGGTGTTCAGGTGGATACTTGACGCACTTTTTTGGCGTTGGGGCGTACAAGAATTCCCCAGAGCATGCGTTTTCTGCGGCCAACCCGGTCGTGAAAGCTGACTCTTAACAGGTTCTCAACGCTTTTTCCAGTGGTGCATAGGCTGCACCCGGTTTGGAACATCAATGCGGTTCTTGCAGCTTTGCAGTGCAAGGCTTTCGAGCCATTGGTCTCTGTGAACATCTGCTTGGTGACACTGAAGACTGTTGACTGGGGGCTCTCACCTCTGCCTGCAGGGTTAGCGAGCAGCTACAGGCGTTGTCCTCGTTCGAACCCTTCGCCATGTTTCACAATAAGGTCATCTTGCGCACTCACCCAAACATCTTGCCCACGGTGGTGTCTCCATTTCAACTGAATCAGGAGATTTGCCGTCTGGTGGTGTTCCCAAACCTGCAGTCAGAGGGATAGAGGGTCGTGCATTCCTTGGACCTTAAGAGGGTCCTCAAGTTTTCTCTCTGACAAAATCCTCCTCCCCCGGCTCTCAGGCTTCCAAGACTTCCATTGCCGGTTGGTGATTCAAGCCATCTCAGAGGCATATACGGCCATGGGTAGACTGGTTTCTGAGGGGATTCAGGCCCATGTGGTCACAGCCAAGGCCACGTCCATTGTGTTTGAGACCTGATTCTTGGGACCTCAACAACAAGGCGGCTACTTGGGACAGGCCTTCTGTAAGCATTAATTAAATAATAATAATAATAATTTGGCACTTATATAGCGCTACGAACCCTCAGGTATCTGAGCGCTGCTTATTATTACCCACTGTGTGTGGTGCTCATTTATCGACCTCGGAAGGATGAAAGGCTGAGTTTGGCCCCGCCGGGATCTGAACCTGCGTTAGCAGGCTCTGCACGGATGTCAAAGCGAGCGCTCTACTCGCTGTGCCACTTGACCGGCTTACTTGCTGGACACCAGCTCCAGGTGCGATGCAGAGTTTGGTCAAGCGGTTCTGACAAACCTTTTTGCCTCATCCTAGATATGAGGCAGGTTATCACAGCTCCACCCTATGTTCCTTTTTCGGTGGAATCTCCCACAAGGATGGAGGAAAGGGGACGGGGCGGTATCTGGTCTTCCCATCGAAAGCTATACCATTGAATACCATACCATCAAATTATTCATTTAATTGCCTTTCCATCAAAAAGCCTATTCATTGAATAATTTTCGATGGTTAATTTCGATGGATAGGGGTTAGGGCTAGGTTTAGATTAAGGGGGGGGGAGTGGATGTGGGTGAAAATGAGTGGGGACATAGGGCAGCCCTGTACTGTCTCCTTTTATTTTAATGTATTTCGTAAAGTTGCTGTTCACTTTGATCATGGTGTGTGGGATCTGGAAAGTGGGATTATTTAATTAAACTAGGGCCAAATCCGAATTTTCCCATTACTTTGTGTAGATAAAGCCAGTTGAGCTTGTCAAATGCTTTGTTAGCGTCTAGTGCCAGTAGTACACATTTCTGTTCTGATCCTGTTCCATGCTGTATTACATTGATTGCTTTTCTTCTTTCCTGTCTCTTCCTCTTATGAACCCTCTTTGGTCTGTAGCTATCAATGCAGGGAGGAAAGTCATCTGTTTACCAAGATAAAATTAAATTGCTTCATGTTTATCAGTGATTAGGCTGCTTTACCTGCCAGATGGGCATCCAGAATTTGCGTTGCTCTTTTGAGTTGACTTGGGTATATAATGCAGTGTTTGTGCTTATGATTACCCTAGCGCCTCTTGACCTCCAATTCGAAGACTACTCTATGCTTTTCATAGACTTTAATATGGCTGCTGTTGTGCCTAAAATCTGTCCTCATTACCGCCTTCCTAGCATCCCAGAAGGTTCCTACATCCATATTATCAACTTGATTCGCTTTCAAATAATTATTCAAGGTTTCCTCTACAATCTGGCCATGGCTAAATATTGTAGTAGGAACTCATTGAATTGCCACAGTTTGCAATGAGGGTGCTGCAGAGTTCAGTCATTAATAAGACTGAAGCATGATCCGAGAAGACTCTAGTGCCAATATAAATTTCCCCTGTTTTGTAGATTAGCATCTTGAAAATGAAAAACATGTACAACCTAGAGAAGCCACTATATCCTGCTGTTTAAAATGTATATTCTCTACTCTTTTGATGATTGAATTTCCAGGTCTTGGCCATAGAGAAATGCAAGTAAACTGGCCAGCACCCTCCAGTTTATGCTGTCTCCTGGTGACGGAGGTACAGTTTTATCGTCCTGCAGATCTATTGCACAATTAAAATCTCCTCTGATTATTCGATTCCCTTCCACAAAGCAGCCCAGGAGATGGTATGCGTTTGGAGTAAAATGGATCTTGATTGGGGCCATATTATGTGATGTAAGTAATTGATCTCTCAAGCCCCATAACCATTAAATATCTACCCTCCAGATCCATTAGGACCGCCCCTTGTAAATGGGAAATCCTCTGAGAATCGCCACCTTTCTTTTTTTTGCTGCTGCTTGATGCAAAGGTGGCAGGTGAATATAAGTTAACCTTTTCTTATTTATTGGAAGCAGGTGCGTCACGAGCCTGAAGACCATCACAAGATCCTGTGCGAACAGCCTATTTATTAAAGCCCTGTGCTTCACCAGGAAGTTAAGGCCCCTAACATTAAAGGACCATATTTTGAAATTGTATAAACTTTACATTCCACCTCTGTATGTGCTCCCTTTCAAACCATAACTTCATCCTTATGGGCTTCCTATCCTCTGAACTAGCATGCTTTGTCCCAGCAATTTCGAAAGCGTAGAGAACTTGTACAAACCTAGAAAACCAAACTGGTCCACTGGTTGTTCAGGAGGCATACATCCATAATCAACCAACAGTACTCCTATTTGTATACTTAAGTTGCTCATTTAGACATGGTTGGGGCACTGCGGTTTGGTAAACTGCTGTGAGTTGCCTGGATTTTACTACTCTGGAGTCTACTCTGTATTATCCAGTGTCTTTTCTGTAACTGAGGTCAGCTGGGTAGGTGACCCAGGAGATTGCTCCAAATTACTGGGGTCTCAAGTTTCTTAGTTATGCCAAAGAACCAACCATGGGTCGATTGTCTGGGCTAAATGGCTGTCAACTTTTACAACGCTCCCTTTTATCAGCTCAAGGACATTCAGATCAGCAAGAGCCTCCGCCACTCATGGCCCTGACTCCTCTCTGCATGTTCCACGCATCCCCTGAAGCTGATCTCACCACTTGGATCTCTGGCGTAGCGCTGGACTGGCATTTCTGCATGCTCTGCAGCACCGCTCTTCCAGTGCGGAGTACCATGTCGAAGACCCTTGGGGAGCTTCATCAAATCGATGCGCCGCAGATCAATCTGGGCTGTGCTGTTCATGGAAGAGGACCACGACTACACTCCGTCAAACATCTTCTCCCCAGGACCCACATTAGCATGCACTCCTCCTGCAACCTTCCGTTGTCTCTGCACCTCCAGCGACACCCCAAGTTTGTCAAATCCACAGGGGCATCTGCAGCAAGAGCGGTGGGGAAGTGAGGAGGGGGGAAGGCGTTATTCTGCCTCCAGATTAATGGAGCTCTGGATGAACAGACTGCCATGTGCCGTAGCTTGGCCACGCCACCAGGATCATCATTTGATGGACACCTTCCTCCCACAGATTCGCCATGCATGATATCCATCACCTGCTACTCTTCGAAAATGTTTCTGCCACGAGGGGGCGTAGCGCGGCTCTGCCAGATACCTCACTGCCACCTGCGCCGGACATGACGCAAGTGCTAGTTTTTATATAGAGGTGCCACGCCACGTGACCTTGTTCCTTTTTTCTGCTCACTCCAGGAACACCGCTCTTCTTAGTTTTATTGAATATTTGTTTTTCTACTCCTCGCAAATGTGTTGTGATGCAGGGAGTGGATTGCAGGGGTCAGATGTCCATTTTGGACCCACACTGCAGCTCCCTTTAATGCCCTTGTGAAGGCCATGACACGCAGGACTACATATTGTTAATCGATGCACCCAAAGGCACTTCGAGAGCATGAAGCTGAACTTTTCACCTTCCTACGCATGGAAAAAGGCGATGAGATCTGTTGAAGGTCACCGGCACAGACCGTGGCAGTGAGGAATGGTCCCTGTCTGAAAGGACAGAGAAAAAAAACCCACAAGAGGTAAAGATTAGCTGGTAGTTCTTCGCAGCATCATTCTTCTTTCACTTCGAAGAAGAGTAGCCACCAATCCAAGGATGGCCAAGAGGAAGAGCCCCTGCAGGTACCTTCTCCAACCCAGTACTCTACCCCAGATAAATGGGAGGTGTTTGGAATAAATATGTAGACACCGGGCCTGGCTCCAATGCCAGCAGTCACAGCATCGGCGCCAATAGCTCCGGCCGCAGCGCCAACGACTCTTGCTTCGGCCATGCTGACGGATCCCATCACGCTTAGCAAAGGGGCTCACCATTCCATTGCTGGGCATCAGTCCCCTGACTTAAGGTACCTGTCCAGTGGCGCAAGTACAGAGACAGTTGTGAAAGAGTTCCTCCCGTTCCCCAGAAGGGCATACATGCCACATGTATAGGACTGCGTATGACGCGCTTGCACCGCAAGCTCTGAAGAACAGGTTAGCAAGGTGGAGGGAGCTCTTCGAGAAGTCGCCTCCAGAGAACTTGAAGAACTTCGTCAAGCACAGGACAAGGCACAGAGCAGGGCCGCTGTTTTCCATCGCACCCTGCAAGGGGCGATTTCTTTCCTAGGAAACGTCCCGGTGGGAGGGCCCGTTCAGGTTTTCGAGGCTCATTCAGCTACCGGCCACCAGGCCGAGGGGTCGCTAGATCCTCCTGCAGACAGCGCTGAGGGACTGCAAGGTTCTTTTACCGGGCTTCCATCTGATAGGCTACGCCCTAACACCAGACGAATGTCTGAGGGGGGCGCCTGTACATAGCTTTACCGGTGCTTCAGCTGAGGGCTCGACCAGGTCTCAAAATTCACTGCCAAAAGTCCAGGAGGAGGCCGGTCACAGCGACCCAGGCACCATGACTTGGGCACGTGGCATGCAGCTCGACAAAATGGCCCGCTGCGTCGGACACCAAACCCTTTTGGGGAGCAGGTGGAGATAGTGTCCAGGTGGGACTGGTCTTAACCAAGTACGTGGCCTACAGCTCATCCTTCTATATCGTAAGGCAGGTACCCCCTGCAACCAGCTGGGCAGAGTACGCACAGGCCCCAGAAGGCAGCTGCGACTCCGTCAATATCACCTGCCACATCGTCAATATCACCTGCCACCCCACCAGCCTGGGAAGACTGTTTTTTTGAGAGGTTCCTCATGCTGATGAGGCCCCCTCAGATGAGCTAGATCCAACGAGATGTTATTAGGGACATGCTTCTACCAGTCCCACCGCCAGCACCCATAGTCACTCCGTCGCCTCAGGCTCCCATGCAGCCCCAGCTGCCCACGCCAGCTTCTTCGATTCCGGCTCCCCCTGCCTTCTACAGCACAGGCTGTTCCACTGCAGTCTCTGGATCAGGTCTCCACACCTCTGCCAACGGCTCCTAGTACTCCTCCACCAGCACCAGACCATTCGTACACCCTGGTTGACACAGATGAGGAGGATGACCCTGACACACCCTAGTCAGCCAAGGCCTTCAATGATCGGCTTGCAGGTTTGGCTGAATGCTAGGGGCTTCCACAACCCGAGGTTCAACAACCTGAGGCGGGGGTCCTGGCAGAAGTCCTCACTATCCGCCCCGCGGCTAGAACGGGGATTCTGATGCACAGTTCACAGATTGCAAAGTCTTTATCCATCCTGACGACAAAGTCCACACCCAAGACTTTCAGTTAAACGCACCAGCGTTCCGACAAGTGCCGGGCCTTCAGCGGGTTCCGGGACTTCCGCGGGTTCCGGGCCTTCCAAGAACGTTGGTCCAGGCAGCCAGACCGATCTTCGAGCCAACACTGCTGCAAGTAGCACAAGGAACAAAAGCTTTTGTGTATCGGGAGACCAGTCCCAAGGTAAGGTTCATTGTTCTCTTCCGTCCCCGGAAGGGTGACTCCTTCCCAAGGAAGCACCCATTCAGAAGGGACCCAACAGGTCCTAAGACCATTAACAGCACAGAGGCTGATCCAGCTATTGGCCACCAGGCCGAGGAGTCGCAAGATATGGGTGCTACCGCTGAGGGGCCGCAAGGCTCTATTACCGGGGCCCAACCCGAGGAGCTATGCCCTAACACCAGATTCATGTCTGAAGGGGCACCTGCAGGCAGCACTACTGGCACCATGCCAAGGACACTCCGCCTATCAGGCCCTGTCTTGAGGTGCAGGGTAGGCCTCAACCACCACCGCTCGGCGTACTGGTGGAAGCCAGCCCCAGCTCAGCAAGTTCCACGACGCAGGCACATGGCACGAAGAAAAACAAAATGACAGCAGGGCCAGATAAAATGTCGGCTCACCCGACGCCACCAGGCAGGGGGAAGAGATTCTAGGTGGGATAGGTCATCCCCTGTCACTTGGTCCACATCGTATCCATCCACTTCTCAGGTCGCTGTACGTCGCCCTATGCAGCGAGACAGGGAACGCCCAGGACACAGCAGCCTCAGAGCCCGTCCCTAATTGCCTATTCCATCAGGCACTCCTCCGGCCTGTGAAGACAGGTTCTTCGAGAAATGTTTTGTACTCATGAGATCACCACAGATGGGTACCATCCTCTGAGACATGATCAGGGACATGTTCCCTCAGGCTCAGGCGCAAGCACCCATGGCTGCACTGCCCCTGGGTCCAGCTCTGGCCCCGGCTCCCATGCCTGTATCAGTCACAACAGCCCCGGCTCTGCCTCCTCAGTAGCCTCTGGCACTGATAGTCCGCACTCCACAGCTGCCTGCACTCAGCACTCCTCCACCTCCCCTGGACCTGCAGGACACAACAGTGGAAAGGGACGACGAGGCGTAGGACCCGGACAGTCCATCGTCAACCAAAGCTTTTCATGAGCGGCTGGCGGGCCTGGCTGAGTACCTAGGAATCCCACAGTAATAGGGGGAACAACCGGAGGTGGGGGTACTGGCTGAAGTTCTCACGCTACGCCCTACTGCTAAACTGGAATCCCACTTCAGAAAGATGTAGTAGCGCTTGCCAAAAAAGGATGGCTCAAGCCACGCTTTACCCAGCCAATACCAATAGGCGTTAAGATGCTAAATACATGCAAATGGAAGGGGACCCCCCCCTCTTATTGTTGGCGCACCCCCAACCACATTCCTCTGATAGCAGAATCCTCACTGTACTCCAAGCCACAATCTTCTTCAGCAACCTCTGCACTCCTGGTCAAGGAGGAAAAGATATTGGAGGTGTTCTGCAAGAAAATGTAATCCTACTCCATTCTCCACCTGTGCCAGGCCAACGCAGATGCCATGTTGGTGGCTGTCAACCAGAAGCTATGGCAGGAGATCGATTATTTCCTCCCCGACAGCCATGTTCGCTTTAAGGCTTGGCTGTCTGAGGCCTAAATAGTGGCACAAGACATAATGGAATCCACAGTAGCCCACATGGACACTTCAGTTTGGGCCATTTGCATCGCCTCCGACATGAGAAGCTTGGCTAAGGGTGACAAAATTCAATCCAGATGTGCAGGAACACATACTATACCTGCCTTTCGACAGGGGGTCGGGTGGCCCTGTTCCATTCAACGGACGAGGAACCCAATAAGAAAAAGATTAGCTCGCAGACATTTTTATTGATCCTCATCAAGGCCACGCCTAAGAACTACAGCCAAGCGCACCAGTGCTCGGAAAGGGTTGGTTCCTTGGAGGCTTCAGAGGCTTTCACTAGAGACGATCCAAGCAACCAGACAGATCCCCTAGCCAGCACAGGCGCAAACAGCACAAGGCTGTTAACAAAGGGTTTTTCCAGTGCTGAATCCCCCCCCCCCCCTCCCCTCAGCTCCATCCTCTGAGGGGAAGAAATTGTGACAGGCCCGTCCGGATCCACGAGTCTCTGATTGGGGGCAGGCTTGCCTTTCACACACCGCTGGCGGACAAGGTTCATGGACCATGGATCCTCTCAGTAGTATCCATGGGCTTCTGGCTCCCCATTCCTTCTTCTCCTCCTTCCTCCCTTATGCTCCCGCAGATTGGTACAGCAACTCTGTTGGTGGAAATACGCTTGTTGGTAGCGAGCCAGGCCATGGAGAAAGTCCCAGCCTCTCAGTGGGCCATGGGCTTCTATTCACAAATTTTCGCCATACACAACATGAGTTATGATATGGCATTTTTATAACGCGCCTATACACAAGTGTTTCAAGGCACGGCGAGGCAAGGGGGGGGAACAAAGGGCATACAGAGACAACAAACTTATTAAGCCAGGTGACATTGAGATTGCGCAAGTACAGGGGAGAAGGAGCAGTGCAGTAAATGGGATGAAAAATAAAAAGTGCAGACAGCTGGTTGCAAGTGTAAGTGCAGACAGCAGGTGTCCAAAGTGCAGGTAGGGGGACTGTAGGGTTACAAATACAGACCCAAGTGCAAGGGTCACTCGGAGGGCAGTGCAGATGTGCACCTGGCAGGGAGGGGACCTGAGCCCGAGATCAGAGGGTAGCCAGGTGACTAGTGCAGTTTGTTTTAGCCAGAAATTCAGCAGGAGAGAGGGAGAGAAGGCAGAAGCAAACAGGAAAGTCTTGAGGTGCCTCTGGAACCGGTGACGGTTCTCCTGAAGTTTCAGAGAGGCAGGTCCAGAGGGAGGCCCCAGCTGAAGAAAGATCTACCACCAACCCGTTGTTTGGAGAAGCGACTGACCCTGAGGGAAGTTGGTGGCAGAGGAGCGAAGAGCTCGAGTAGGAAGATAATTACGGAGAGAGTTGGAGGCATTAATTTGTTAAACCTTTCCACTTTTTTTTAATATGTTCTTTATTGAGGTTTATTTATCGACAATTACGGGAGTTGAAACAAACTCCAAGTAAATTAGAGAGGACAACAAACCCATCAAGTAAAACAAACTCCATCCCGTCCCATCCCCTTAACATAAGTACCAAACAATACTTTACATTGGAGACTATAAATGTGCGAGTCACAGAACAAGCAAATGTATGCCTTTCCACCCTATACCAGGGGGATTCTTGGAGTCTTGTCCCGGGGTTATGGAAGGTGGGGGGGAGTACATAGCTACATAGAGTCCCCGGGGGAGCCAGGGTGCGAATTATTCTGAGAGCGTGTTACATAGCTTCTGAATTAAGCCCAGTAGTCCATGCGCTTACTGCACTCTTGGAGGGATGCGTTGTAGAGGGATTCTTTCTTCTCGCACATGTTCATGCAAATAAACCATTCCTGGTAAGAGGGAGCTCTTGACTGTCCCCAGGTTTTAGCAATCAAGGATCTAGCCACAACCGACGCCATTGCCATAATTTTCAGCACACTCTTTGGGCCCGGGTCAAAAAGGGCAAGCAGCCACACTTCGGGGGCATATAGGCGCTTCCCTTCCAGTATTTCATATATGGTATCTTTAACACCATCCCAGAAGGATCGCACCCGGGGGCAGCTCCAGGCTACATGAAAGAAGTCTGTGTCACCGGATTTGCATCTGATGCATTGATGGGACCTAGCCGGGTAAAAACTGTGGAGTTTGGCAGGAGAGAAGTATGTCTGATGGACGCATGCATATGAACCTTCTTGATCTCAATGCCTTCTATGACGTGGACATGGAGGACATTGAGAGGTGGATTACTTCATTTGCCGGCCTACATCCGACCACAAATATGCTTCTGACTAGCAGAGAACATAAAACTCATCTTACCTGCGACAAAATAATCAGACATGAAACGTAAACTGCGTGGTGATCTGCACAGGGCAAAAGCCACAATCTTTTCCCACAGAGCTTATCTTGAAGAGATAAAACATCTTATACATATCTATGGCTACGTTGGTGGCGTAACTCCAACAGCGATGCCTGTTGGCAATGCATGTTGGCTGCCCTCTGCTGTAGACACTCTCACAGCATCTGGACCCTACTGGGGGAGGGTTAAGGGTGCAAAAAGCAACGTATGACAAACGTAACCTCCCTGCCATAATTCCTTCCCTTCCGCAGATCGACATCAAAACTCTTAGACAGGCCCCTAGATATAGACGAGGAGGATATCTACCTAAAAATGAAGACCCTAAAATAATCTCTGGTGCTCCGGGGCCGCCAGTGTGGTCATGAGGAATAATCTTAAATTCTGGTCCTCTTTGCTTGATCTTATACGACAAGGTATTAGAAGAAGGCAAGATCCCTGCCTCGTGGCAAACTGCCATACTTTCTCTGGTCCTCAAAAAAGGATGCCCTAGTGATACTGGTATTTACCGTCTGTTGTCGATGTTAGATTGTACAGGGAAGCTATTTGCCTTTTTTCTTTTGAAGGAACTTCAGATGTGGGTGGAACATGGGGGGTGTCTTGGATAGATACTGAATGGATTTGGGCCCAATTATAATATATACGAGTCCTGGACTGCCTGGTTGAACAAACCCATGGTAAAAATGCACCTCCCTTATACACCCTTTTCATAGACTTTAAAGTACATCCTCTAGTACATGAAATTATTCCATAAGAATAATAGTGTCTCTGAGAATCGACACTGAGGGAAGTATGACAGTCCCGCTAGTCAAGTATAATAGGGTTAAACAGGGCTGTGTCATGGCACCCTTATTAGTCAACCTGTATATATCAGATCTCCCATTGTTCTTGTCGCGTAGCATTGGAGGTCCCTCTTAAATCGACAAGACACATTGCACGGTGCTAGCATATGCAGACGATCTTGTACTTTTAGACCTCACCTTCAGCTGCATGCAACGTATGGCTAACTCACTTTGGGCATATGTGGGTAAAAATGGCCTAATCATCAGTAGGGATAAGACTCTGCTTATGCTATTTACCACCAAGCGTGTAGCCAGACCGACACTTTTTGTTCAGAATATTGAAATCTCTTACTCCGTCATGTATAAATATATATCTGGGGGTGGAATCTGATACTAGACCTGGTTACAAAGATTGCATAGAGGTGCGTACTAGGAAAGAAACCTAGCTCACCTCGCTAATTGCACAATTCAACAAAAGAAGGGGTGGAAACGCACTTATGGGAAGTAGACGATTGTACCTACAATGCCTGGTCCTGGTTGTCATTGATGGTCTGGAGAGCCTGGTCGACTTCAACCTGAAATGGATTCAACTGGTTGAAGGCAGATTCTGGGGGAAGCTTTTTGGACTGCCTAACTGTGTCCCATTGCAATATTGCGCCTAGAACTTGGGATAATGTCCCTTAAGTCTATGGTCCTGAAAAAAAAAAGTGACTGCATTAAAATGCTCAGTGGGCGCACCAACCCTTTGCTTCAGAGCCTAGGCAATGGTGAGCACAGGCTCCAGTAAAAAGGCTAGCTTCAACAGGAATATGAAAGTCCTATTGGAAGACATAGGTGGACTCCCAATTGGGGGGTATGATTTCCTCGATCTTAGATATTCATACGTAAGACATTTGGAGCTGTGCGACTGGAATGAAAATTTCTCCCACTTAAGTACACTGAAAAGTTACTCTTTTATGCCTGACTTGTTATACACATACCAGAAGACCCAGCCCTATTTAGACATAGTCTCGGGACGATAGCTCATGTGCAATGTGCTCGCCTTGGAAGCAAGACGACACGGAGCAACACAGGTTCCATACAAATCCAAAGCTGTGTATTGCTACCCAGCAAGCCCAGATGCACTCAACAGGGACAATAAGTACCCTCCTATTTTAAATCAAAATTCATTTAAACATTTGGCGCCAACAGGGCGTAAATTCTACGGTGTACAAACGCTGCCTAAGTTTCTCTAGTTTCCAAAAGAAAATGTCATTACACAATTTAACGGTGTTAATAAGGATAAATTGTAAACACAGGTGTAAAATGAATGGAACAATCAGAACCAAGACATTAGCGTTAACTTTTGGATTTTAATCCTCTTAATCCAATAAATCGTACATGAATAAACAAAGTAGTACGATCAGTGTACTCGATTTACATATGGAAAGAGCACTTGTGGGTGTTCCATATAACACAAGTAGGAACAAACGGCGTAGATAGAAAACAGCTCGTATAGAGCAGCACAATTGCAAATCTGTATAGCAGTTTACAAAGCTCTAAATGCATAGGTTCAACCATTCAACAATTTACAAATGAAGTCTCATATTTAGATATAACAAATGAGGCCGACGCGTTTCGGTTCAAAGAACCATCTTCAGGGGATAGACTTCATTTTTCATATTCATAACCATTAAGTCATAGCACAGTCTTTGTGGAGTAGTAAAAGAAAGAAGATTTTTCAGTAGAACTCTTCAGTTTGTAAGAAATCCATTATCAAAGTGAAAAGAGTCAGTCACTAACCTTGCTGATACAAGAGCCGAGACACAGAAAAGAGATCCAATCAAAAAGCAAAGGGTAGCCGAATGCCACAGATTGCTGGGATATCTGTAGGGGTAAGATCAAAAGACCATCCATTTAGAAAAGCCAGATGGCTAACAGTCCATAGTAGAACAATCAAGTAGAAAAGTAAACGGGCGGCAAAAATACCAAATTAGGGGCGATATAAGTGCAGTAACAAATGTTAGGAGTTTAGGGGTAGCTACACACCAACTCGACAAGTTACTTGTCACACTCGGAATATCCAGGTTCACGTTACTTGCTCTGAAGAGAGTTGCTGACTGTGTTAGTGTGCTCGTTTCTGATGTACACTTTTCGAGTTGGTGTGCAGCTACCCCTAAACTTCACGCATTTCTCCACATGTGTGGCTTACTTGATGTCTCTACCTCCGTTACTCGTTACGGTTTGCATGTATGGGCCTTCATTTGTTACTGCACTTATATCACCCCTAATTTGGTACTTTTGACGCCCGTTTACTTTTCTACTTGATTGTACACTGATCGTACTACTTTTTGTTTATTCATGTACGATTTATTGGATTAAGAGGATTAAAATCCAAAAGTTAACGCTAATGTCTTGGTTCTGATTGTTCCATTCATTTTACACCTGTGTTTACAATTTATCCTTATTAACACCGTTAAATTGTGTAAGGACATTTTCTTTTGGAAACTAGAGAAACTTAGGCGGTGTTTGTACACCGTAGAATTTACGCCCTGTTGGCGCCAAATGTTTAAATGAATTTTGATTTAAAATAGAGGGTACTTATTGTCCCTGTTGAGTGCATCTGGGCTTGCTGGGTAGCAATACACAGCTTTGGATTTGTTTGGTTTTCTCTGTCCCAAGTGGCCTTGTGACGACAGCCCGATTGCACCAGAAGTCTTTGTATAACATTTGCACACTATTTCTTGTTGATAAATTCTTATTCACAATCCTTCCACTCTCAAACCTTTATTTAACTCGTCTCTGCACCCCTATACTTCTCTCTCAACACACGTTCCATCCCCGGTTCCACGCTTAGAAACCTCTAGGTATTAAGCGCGTTATAAATAACCTATCATATCATAGGCCTTTCCGTAAACTTGCAGCAATTCATTCTTCTGTTGTGTAGAAAGCGCCTGCCTGTCTTGAGTGTTATGGGTCCTTCGATGTCACTGAACAAACCGGACCGATTCTGTTGCATTTGCTGTAATTAAACGGAGGGAATCAGTCAAACACGTCATGACAGAATGCCTAAATATGGGTACTGTACACATGAGCCAATTGGGCAGATATGTGCACCATCTTGAGTCTAGCCAGGATCCCATGTTTTGGAAGTGTTGTATTAAAACCAACAGGGGGCTTCATATGGCCTGATTTAGAGTTTGGAAGGCTGTTGCTAAGCTATTAACCCTCACACACGCCAACAAGGCCCCAGAGCGAACAACAAGTGCTATGGTCCCTGTGTGTTCTATTTTAACCTGAAATTACCTAAATTAATGAAATGAATTGAAATGATTTTTATCGTTTTGCCGTTCTTGGAGGCTCAAAGCTCCAAGTAACTATGAAATTGTGACTGTGTACAATGTATGATTTGACTTGCTCAGTCTAATTCAACTAACATTAATTTGTTATTAACCTGTTCAATACTGACAGATTAGTCACAACTTGTCTAATCTATTTTTATCCATTTGATACTATGAGTATGATATTTATGAAACGTATTGTATATGTGTATAGTGTTTTATCTTTAACCTATAACACATTAAATAAATAAGGATTCCGAGATTCTTGATTGCATGAGATTTTGTTGTTGGACTCTACGAGTTGCAGGATTCGGTTTTATGCATGCGTTCTAGGATTTTAGCTCGATAGGATATGTTTGACATAGGCTATGAGTTAGTGGCATTGTAGGAGTCCCATTGGTGTTTTTGAGGATTGGTTTAACATTTACCATATTGAAAGATATTGGTACAATTCCTGTTTCCAGTGAATAAATCATCGCTTTGTGAAAATGAAGCTCCAAGCTTTGGCGAGTATCTCCTTATAGATGAATGGGAGGTAGGGGGTCAATGGTTTGCTCGGGAGCCTTCTTTGTAACTGTTTCATCAGTATTTTGAGGTCCACTTCCATGGCTGTGTTGAATTGGTTGAGTGTTTGGATTGTTATGGAGTTGTCTTTCGGAAAGATACCTGCTGGATGTCTTGCACTTTATTTTGGAAATGGTTGGTTCTGAACAGTTTCTGAGCGGGCGTATGCGATTTGTTGCACAATGTAGCGTTTTCTTATTTCCTTGATGATTCGGTCCATTTTTCGCTGGGTAAACTGCTGTTCTGATGCGTTTGGTGTAGCAATGTTTTTGGCCTATAATATTGCTGCCCTGTAGTGTTGAATCTCTCTGATAATTATAATTGGTATTTATAACACGCTTAATACCCAGCGGTTTTTCTTAGCACTGACCTGGGGATTGTACCTGTGTTGCTCCGTGTCGTCTAGATCCCAAGGATAAGATATCTTGTACTCAACGACTCTGCAGAATTCATTGCTTCTTGGAAATTACTCTGCCATATTAGGGATAACTACAGCTCCCAACCTGGGATCAAGGATGCAATGAACTCATTGAATTTTTTACATGCATTCCAGTCCCTTCCCAAGAACACTGCTTTCATAGTGACTTAACTAATAAGCATTTCCTTTTTGATTTTATGTTTTCTAAAAAACTTCTTTTTTATTTTGCACATTATAAATTGTACTCAATTATATGCATTATGTTTATTTTTTGTCATGCTATCTGTTGAAAATATGATTACACTTTTCCACAATTATTTGTTCATTTATAGTTTTCTCCTGTTTGGACATTTATTCTTTTCAAACGATGAAATAAATACATGTTTCACAATTAATTTGTACATCCACTAAGTGGGTGGTAATCTGCACTTTAGCCGCTGATTCATCCGTAGGATTTCCAGAATAAAGAAACCTAACTTTTTTGTATATACAATAGTGGACAACTCTAGAGACTAAAGTATCTGTCCACCCTAAATCTATGTGGTTTCTAACAGAATCAGCAAGGATACACTTTTGTTTAGTCTAGCTCCCAACGAGCACGTTGCCCATGAGCTATCCTCCCGAGGAGAAACACTTCTGTCTTGCTTATGTTCTCTCCAAGCTTGTTCTAGGTTAGTTTTTCTTCAAGATTAAAGGGTGATCGGTTTCAGTTAAATATGGCCTTTTCTTCTGAAATCCAATTCTGGAGTACATCTGTTTTCCTCTGATTTTCATGGTTTGGCTTGGTGTGATCAATTTGTTTTCTGAGTAACACGTATAGTGGTTTCAACTGATGTGGGGGTGGAGGGTGCAGGGAAAGCGTTGGTGCAGTAGGAAGCAGAACACAAGTTAGCAAAGGCACAGAGGTTCAGCTGGCTGCCTTACACCATTATTGTTGTATTGAGATGGACGTTAATGACCAACTTAGTGCTAGAGGGAAACCTCAGCCACATGTCCCACCCATCTGATGCCACCGTTTATACTGGTAATGCAGAGGGAACGGATTTTGGAGAACATTAGACCTGTAGATACATTGGTCATATAGGAAGATCAGGATGCAAGTCATTTTCTCAGTAGCAAAATGAAAGTAGAAGCCGGCAATTGGCAACCCATGATTAGCTTTGAGGGCAGATTTTTTTTTTTTCTCCATAGTTTTTTGTCAGGTAAAATTACAGTCAGGGTAAACAATGGTGTAACGGTTTTCAAAGGTCAAGCAAGCAAAAAGGCCAGTAACCGACTAGAAAGAGGACACGTGGAATAGGATGCACCAGCAATGCAACTTTGGGTAATAGTCAAGGTTAAGCGAATGTGCAATGGGGAATAGATATGGAAAGAACAGGGCATTGAGAGAGGATGGCAGCAAATGAATGGTCTTCTCAAGGGGCAAGAAGAGCGAGGTGAAGCCCTGTAAGAGTCCAAGACCTGCAGGCAAGGTAAGGAGAGAACAAGCCAACCCTGCAAACTTGCGCAACTCAAAATCGAGTGCAGGGTGTTAGAATAGCAGGGTGAAAACAGTGCAACATGGTGAACCAGAGGTCTGGGATAGAAAGAGTACCAATGAAGCACAGAGGGGACATGCAGCAGAATCATTAGCAGGCAGGGGAGTAAACCGCCTAGACACCTAAAAAAGTAGGACATCTCAGGCAGTGCACACACAACTTCAACCAGGAAAGGCACTGGGGGCACAGGGAAGATAAGTAGAGGGGAGTAAAGACAGAGAGATCGGAAAAGAAAATTAAGAGGTGTGGGACAGGAGCAGAAGAATATTCCAGTAATGTGAAGGCGAGAGGGGGAGGCCATAGGAGCTGCAGATGAAAACTAGGGACATGTGAAGGTTGGAAAAATCGAGAGAATGAACCAACCGATATGAGCTTGCGGTGAGCCGAGGAGGCATTGATGATCCATCACCAGGGAACTAGGAAGGGGTCACAGATCTGTGTGAGAGCCTGTCCTATTGAATGATCAAGCAATGGTGGCAGTATCATCCCAAAAAGGCCAAATGACCCCTACCACTAGTCTGTAGAAGGTGAACTGGGAACCCAGTGTGTGCAATCAATCTACAAAGCTCAAGCAGGAAAAACAAGAAAGGATGCTGTTCATCCTAGATCAGTCGTACCAACAAAGCAATTTAAAGTCTTAAATTGGAGTGTCTGCAAAGTGGTTTCCCATATTGGCAAAGTTCTGACCTGAGCTGGTGGTCCTTCCAGAAGCTTACGTTTTAAAGGGGCCACTTGAATCAGAACATCTGACCACTCTTGGAAGAGAGCAGGTTTTCTGTATTTCCAATGCCTCATAATTATTTTCCTAGAATATGCCAGTATCCGTCCTCTCCACCTTTCTTGTTTATTTCACAGGTTGCGCTGATGGCTGCCAAGTCCAAGCAGTGCTAACCCTCTGGAATCACCCAAAGTGATGGCTAGAACTAATGAAATTATTTCAAAAGCCTTCTCCCGAATTTTGCTATCTGCGGACAATCCCACGATGGTGTGTGAGGATGGTCTTGAGGTTCTTCCGGAACCAGAGATGGTTCCCTTCAATTTTCAGTGAGCCAGGGAGGCTATTCCAGAGGGAGACCCCAGCCGAAGGAAGATATCTACCGCCAACTCATTGCTTGGAGAAGCAACAGACCCTGCAGGAGTTGGAGGAGCGAAGAGCTCAAGTAGGAAGGTATTTCCAAAGGGAGAGTTAAAGGCATTTAGGGCCCAAGCCCCAGAAGGCCTTGTGGACAATGATTAGGGTTTTGAACTAAATCATCGCAGCCACTGGGAGCCAGTGCAGAGATTTTAGTCCTGGAGAAATATGATCCCTGGACTTGAGGCCAAGGAAAAGTCTTGCAGTCCTGTTTTGGATGAGTTGCAGAGGGCAGAGAGTAGAGGCAGGTAGATTTAGAAAGAGGCAGTTGGAGTAGTGCAGAGAGAACCAGAGCTCTGGAGACCGTGAGCTTCTGGGGGAAGGAGAGGAAAGGAAAAGTACCTCTGAGTAGGTGCAGCTGGTAGTGTGACTTCTTAGAGACGTCAGAGATGTGAGGAGAGAAGGAGAGTGTAGAGTCGAGATGACCCCCAAGGTTTTTTGCCTCACAGGTGGGAGCAGGAAAAGGGCCAGGAGAGGCCAGCCAGAGAGTGACAGGAAAGGAGGGAGCGGGTGTGCTGAGGAGGAGAATCTCAGTCCTACTGGCATTAAGGCAGAGATCATTGGCGTCACACCACTCCTGGATAGCAGACCATCAGAGATGAGAGAAGGAGAAGAAGTGGCTGAAGGGAGCCTGGAAATTAGCAGAGTATCATCCGCATAGCACTGAAAGTTGGGGCAGAGAGCACCAATGCGGTGGGCATGAAGTGTCAGATATTGGTTGAACAGCCAGGGAGAGAGGTTATACCCCCAGGGAACACCACAGGTGGAGATGGAGACAGAGGAGAGGAAGGGCTCAAGTTGGACCTGGGAGGGTTGATCGGAGATGAAAGAAGTCCGCCAAGCCAGAGCCTCATCAGTGATACCCAGGTTATCATGGAGATGGTTGAGCAGGATGGCATGGATGACCGTGTCAAAGTTAGAAGAGAGATAAAGTAAGATGAGGACACGGGGTTGGGGAGGGTGTTAGAATCAAGGTTGGAGAGCAGGACTTCACGGATGTTCAGGAGAGCAGTTTCCGTGCTTCTGGCACCTCTGACGCCAGACTGATGGTCATGAAGACAACCAACAGATTCAGTGTGGAGATTAAGCTGGGAGATGGCCAGCTTTTCCAGGAGTTGGCTCAGGAAAGGGGTGGTGGGGATTGGGGGATAGTTAGCCGGGCATGACGGGTCGGCAGAGGGTTTTTTAAAAAGAGTGTGCACAAGGGAGTGCTTCAAGGGAGAACCGAAGACTCCAGTGGCGATAGTGGTTGCAGAAGTCGGCCAGAGCAGGAGCCAGGGTATCAATGTGGTCCTTCATGGTTTTGGAGGAAAAGGCGTGAACTTGTTTTGATGAGACTTTCATAGATCGGTCTAGAATCCTCGTCGGGGGAAAGGCGGAGAGGTAGTCGAAGAAGGGCCAGAGGAAGAGTAGGAGAGAGAGAGATTGGGAGAGAGATGCAAAGGGCCTGGGAGGGGACAGGAGAGGTAGAGACTGCAGCAGGATTGGTCAGTTCTTTGCCGATTTTAAAGAGTTCAGCCGAGTTGTTAGATGCTGCAGAGGCGCAGGCTTGGATGTGAGCTCTCTTCTTGGTATGGACAGAGAGCCGGTATTGCCTTTGGAGCAGGCGGCAGGCCAGTTTGTCAGAGGATGTACCGGAAGCACTCAATTTCCTCTCAGCCACCCTGCACTTGCGTTTGAGGGTGACTAGGTCAGAGTCGTACCAGGAGTTGCACTTGGCAGTGGCCTTCAGGCGGATCATCATGACAGGGGCAAGAACATCAAATTAATCTGATATAGCAGAGTGAAGCATGGAACTGACACACGCTTAATGGGTTGGATAACTGAGAAGGTGGGTGGCAGTGCTGGGGGTGGCTTGGCCTGACTGGTAGAGGGGTGAGCTGGGAGGAAAGGAGAAAGTGATCACTCCAGAAGAGAGGAGTGGGGAGAGGGATAGAAAGGGGAAGGTCTGAAGAGATCAGAACATCCAGAGTGTACCCTGAAGAGTGAGTCAGGGGAGAATAGAGAGTGAGTTGCAGAGGTCGCGAAAGAGTCGAGAGTTAGGGACAGGAAGCATCCATGTGGATGTTAAGGTCTCCAAGAAGGAGGAGTGAGTGGTCGAGACGAGGAGGGAAGAGCAGAGGTCATCCTACTCTGAGAGGAAGGAGGAGATCTGACCGGGTGGCCGATGGATGGTAGCCACTGTAAGGGAATGGCCACGAGAGAGAGAGATAGCCTGAAGACGAGGCATTCAAAGGAGTAGGCCTGCATAGGAATGACAACGGTAGGGATCCACTCGGGGAAGATAAGGGCTACACCCCCTCCACAACGGTTGGGCACGGAGAGGATCTTGTAGCCATCAGGGAGGAGAGTGTCAAAGCTTGTCAGAGCTGGTTGTGAACCATGTCTCAGTGAGACGAAGGACATCAAGGTCCAGTTCTTCCAGGAGACAGCAGATGTCAGAGGAGTGTTTGATAGCAGAGCAAGAGTTGAGAGTGGCAATGTGGAGAAGGTTGCCATCCTTGAAAGACTTCCTGGGAGTGGTACAAATCAGAGGTACGCCCTCCAGAGGTGTAGAAGATGCCTGAGGGGGGGCAGAAGAGGAAGGAGGAGAGGGCAGGGTAGCCAAGGATGAGACAGCAGAGGGAGGCAAGGATGCTGTGGGGGGAAGCAAGGGTACAGCAAGAGAGGAAAGGAAATTGATGAGGCGCAGGAAGAGTATCAGAGAGGAAAAGGTTGGCCTGAGGGCCTTGGACCAAGACGCTACCATTCAGGTAGACATTAGATATCTCTAAACTAATAACAAATATTTTCTAGGCAGGTTACATTTTAAAGAAAGTGTGCTTAATGATTCTAGTATCCCTTCAGTATAGCCCTGATGCAAGTACCTCCAATGTAGAACATCCCATACTTTAAAAAATAATTTATCAACGAAAAGAGTTAAGTCAGAAGGGACTTCTCATAGTTAGACCTGGCATAGTACTCTCCTTATGTATGACTCACCAAATTTAACTTAGTGTGTGTCAAGACAGTATTTGGTTAGCAAGTGAGCAGTGTTGATTGAGGGAGCCTATAGTCAAGGGTTTAAGGAGAAATCCTCTTTAATGTACCCACATGTGTCCTTCCTCACCCTCTGTTAGACATAGCTAAATTGGCTAATCTTGAAGCCCAATAATAGTCGTCCATGTGGGACATTGCAGCCACCTCTGGGTCATCCCTTGTGAAGAATACATCTTATTTATGGTATTGTCTCCTTGCCAAAGGAAAGGGTCTAATGCTCCGAGTAAGCCCTGAAAGTATTTTCCAGGTACCATTAGATACAACAAAGTAAATATGTATAGGAGTTCTGGCAAGGAAACCATTGATGTGATTCTTATCATCCCAATCTCCAGAGCCCCTCCTCCACCCCAAAGCATTGCCCGAAATCCCCCCAAACCCCACAATCACCTGTGGGTGCTGTGGGAGGAATAGAGATAAGGAAGAGCAAATACATGTCACTGCATCAGTAAAGAGAGTAGGCAACAACCCCTGCAGTACGCCCCTCATCTTTCATCTGTCGAGTAGAGTTACTAATGTCACATTATTTTTATTGGTATTCCACTGCTCATACTTTCCAGTAACCCTCCATGAGTGTATTAAGACATGTACCATATATAGCACATCAAACAATGCATTTAAATAGATGCCCATACTTAATGTTCATATTCAAATGCTTCTGACCAAACAATCCGTAATGAACACTCATTGAATGCTTCTTGCGCTTTCATGTATAAAGTAAATAGTTTAGTAATAAGAAATAAGTACTAAAACATTACTACCATAATAGTCACTATGCACAACACACTTAATATGCTAAATAATAAGCAGCAATCATTATCTGTCTGCTCAAGACGAAGACTGGCCAACTTTCTCCAAGATATCCTAGCCATCTCAAAAACAACCGCCTGCCTCACCAGGTCTTGCTAGGCAACCTCACAAATCTTGCTATGCAAGCTTCATAGAAGCACCTGAAAGCATAAAATAACCAGTCCTGCATAGCAATTTGCTATGCAATTCTGTAGGTTTGCTAATTAAATTAACACTTGTGTAGCAAAGTAATCATTTAAGTTACCCTGTTCATTCCTGCATTCTTTTCTTGCCCTCATTTCTCTCTCCAACTTTTTTCTCTGTTCACTGCAAGTTCAAAGGGGCTAATGGAGAGAGGGGCAGCAGTAATTGTCTCCACTCTTAAGTGCCAAAACCCATGTGGGATGGCTGGGCAAGAATTTTCTTTTTTTTTTTCAAATAATTGAAAAACAGAAGTTATCAGGATTATACTTTTTATTAAGCTAACTATATCCTCTCTGGCAAAGACCAGTATGCATTAACTTAATTTAAAAAAAAAAAAAAGAATCCTGCAATTCCACCACTACAAAATGTAAGTTGTTACTTAATGCATGATTACATTATTGCTACTGTAAAACACAGCATTGTTTCCATGCTTTACAGTAAGGTTTAGGTCATTGTACCCAAATCTCAGTGTAAACTAAATTTCATTTTGTAGAGGAAGATGCACCACATTGACGAGTGATTGCTTTTGAAAATATAATCACACAACCAATTTGATGGCAAACCTAGTTCTGTAACTTGCTGGTTGCATAAATCTGTGCAACTGGTGCTTAACCCATGAGCTGATCGCATAGTCATTGACATTCTATCTTATGACCGTGTTGCTTCATACCAGCTACCCTGAAAGTGAGATGGCTGAAAACGACAGTATCCCAACTAGTTGTCCCATTTCTCTGCCTGCTACGCCATCCACTGTGCTTAGTCTTTCTTTCCCCTTACATAATGAATACACTAAGCCAACTAGATGTTTATGGAAGTGGTAATCAAGTTCTATCCAGTCTGTAAATCTACAGCTATACTGCAATAGCATACACTGTAGTTGGCCTACAGAGCTCACTTTGCTCTATGATTATCATTATGATTGCATTATATATTGGCACCTGCGGGAAAGAGCAGGCCAAACTGTTTTCAGAGCCCTTTCTATCATATTTATTTGTCCATTCATGCAGCTAATCTTTTACATTTTACAGACTCATCAACGGCTGTGTACTCGCCCACTCAAGTAGTAGTGTACATTTTATCAAGGCAGAGCAACATTTGCAGGGGATGTTTGAAACTTTAATTTAACATTTACTTTGTTTGCAGTAAAAGCAAAGTATACGTTTCACTGTGCATGGATGTACTCTGGGTGTCAGCACTGTGCCAAACATGAAGTGGGTTTGTTTTGACACGCACCATTTTACACCATATTACAGAAAGCACATTTACATTTTTTGTCATCTGTTGCCATGGGTCGAGTTTATTTCTCTTGGGCCGAGTAGGTAAGTTACTCGACCTGCAGATCTAGTGTAACTTTAAAAAAATGTGCAAGTCCCGACTTTCCTCACTAATGTCTGTCTTCAGCGGTACACAAAAAAACTGTACATTTTATATCTTTGGTACACAACTTCTGATGACATGAAAGATGTTACTTTATTGCTAACGGAATGAATTTGTTTGATCAAAATGTTAATTAGCAAACTCTGCTAATCCATTTGTACAAATTACTTTATGCCTTGTGCTTGTATGAGACAAGCCAAGGGCTCTAACACTATGACAAAGAGTTAAGAGGCAACCCTGTCTATTTCCTCTAGATAATCTAAAAGATGAAGCGTCGCCTCTGGTTCTGATTTTGGTAGCAGGTGCTTGTTATAATGCTTTACCCAGGCGCTATGTAGGTGTCATAAAAGCCAACCTCTGTAAGGGCTCCAGTTAAAGTAGCCACTTGACACTATCAAAAGTCTTTTTCGGCATCAATAGAAATAAAGGTTGGCTTGTCCCCACCACATCAGCCAAATTATTTATATGCGGTATTCTCTTTAATATGTGGAAGATTTTTTCCTATAAAATCCACTTGGTTAGTATTGAGCTATTTGCCTGATCGAGTTGTGTAAACAGTCTGCCTACATTTTAGTGAGGATCTTCAAATCGGTGTTGAGGAGATATTGTGGCCGGTAGACTCTCTTTTCAAAGGGGGTCCTTCTTTCAAAGTAAGGGATAACCTCCCTGCCCCAGACATGTGTTTTATAGGAGAGCTAAGTGAGATATAATTGCTTCCTTGGTGCATTTGTAAACCTCTGCTGAAAAAACATTGGGGCCAGGCCTTTTTTCAATATTTAGTGACGAGATAGAGATTGACACATCTTCAGAAATCTGTCTTCAGAATCAGCGGAAGTCATGATCTGCTTATTTGCAAACAAGCATTTTGCAGGAAAAGTTCTTGTACTACACCTGATCAGATATTTGTTTTCATTTATTACTTTGACAATGTCATTAAGCAAAAGAAACAATAAGCATAAAACAAATCTATCTTGAGTCATTGATACACAAATATCAACAATAGTGTCACATATAAGATGTGTAAATCTATATTCTAAAAACGTACTCCTTGCATCTTAAAAGCAAATAATAAAAACAAAAGAGCCAAATTAAGCTGCAAGCTACTCCACCAGGTCCATGTACATCTTCCTAGGGAGCCAAGCTCTGTAGATTTATGTAGCCACTGATAACACCAGCGATTTATTGTCAGTTGCAGTCCAGACTATGCTATTGCTCCCCTTTGGCCACCGGGTGAGCAGGATGGCTCAAGATTGGTGTGTTCCATGGCACCTCACGCAAAGACCACCCCCAGGACTACGTTTCCCAGCAGATCTGACGTTTCCAGCAGCGTAAATCTCAAAGGCTGGAAACGTGAGCGCAGTACCTCTCACCTACAGTAGTAGCCTTTTGTCTCCTGTGAGTAGTTTTCTTTCCTGGATTTTTGTTTTGTTTGTGTTTTCACTCGGATTTTTGAAAATCTGTATTCCTCTTGCTGGACCTGGTTACCTTTTTGGATTTTAACTGTCTTGCTGACCACCCTGGTCTCCCCTGTCTTCCTGGATTGCTGCTGGTACTGTGATTTGGATACTCCTTCTAGAACCCTGTGTGTTTGGATTATCCTTTTTTTCACCCTTTCTCCTTGGTTCCCATCCTCTTTCTGCCCAGGAGTCGGTTCATGCAAATTGTGACTTCCTGCGTCCCTTTGACCTTCTATTGAATGACGTTTTTCCGGTCATTCAACTGTTTGTTCCACTAGTAGGTGGTCTACATCAACTTTAGATTCATCTGTGATGTTGATTTCTCATACAGGTAGCAGAAGAGAATTTGGGGCACTGTAGAGGACCTGTGATTTTTGTTGGTGATTGTTTGAGCCTCTTGTTTTTCTTTCCCTAGAGCCTGGCAGACTTATCTCCCTTCTGCCTTTTCACCTGAGCCTGTAGCTAGTGAGTGCATTCTTCAAGAAGGCAGCTCTCTTGGGAGGAAAGTCTAAAAGTGGCAGCTGGTTCCCGATGGATTCAGAAGCCTACTTTACCTCATAAATTGACATAGGGGTTGATCTAATGGCTGCTTTGTTGCAAGCCATTGCCGACCTTTGTAATGACATGGTGGCCGCCCATGCTGTCCTTAATCAGCAAATAGATGCATTACAGAGTGTTGTTCATCTGCTTCCTCCTGATGAGGGCTGTGCTGCTAATGAAGCTCCCTCTGGGGTTGTTGGCCCAACCCCTGGGACTGCACGGCTTGTGTTTTCTGCACTGTTTCTAGTAGCCGCTCCTGAGTTTTGTCTTGGGTGTCCCAAGATGTACCGTACTTTTTTGTTAATCAGGGCAAACTGCAATTATTATGTCGTCTGCTTGCATTTCCGGGTGCCACCTGAAAACCGCCTTTGTGATTTTTCCATCTGGGAGGCACGGCTGCTGCATGGGCTAATTAGCTCATGGAGATAAATGTTCCCGTCCTATATGAATTTGACGCTATCCTGAGGGCAATGAATCTGGTATTTGATACCTGTTAAATCCTCTGACCTTGAGCTCTTGGAACTAACACAGGGCAAGTCCTGCCTGTTGGGATATTTAGCCCATTGCAACCAAGCAGCGGAGACCACTTGGCCTGAACATAAGAAAGTAGCTGTGTTTCACAGAGGTCTGTCCAAAACTTTAATGATGCCTTAGCCGTAGTACCATCACTCCCAACTGTGACCGCAGACCATCTGTATCTTCAAGTATGTTCACACTGGTCTGAAAGTCATGGAGAACTCAGACCGCCTGACCTGCGCCCTAGCAAATTAGAGGCTGGAGCACCCGATGGTAGTGGGAGCCCAAACCCATGCACATAGATGTGATATAAGATCCCTAGATACAAGACAAGAAAACATCAGCAATCTTCCAATTTCATCCTCTGTTGTGGGCAGTTCAATGCATATCTCCCCAAGTAGAATTCCAAATGGAGTCGTCCAAGACTGACAGTCCAGATTATGGTATATTTGGGGTCTACAGGAAACTGTGGCCCCGGAGGCAATGCGTTCAGTAGATGGCACGCTACTGGCATCAGGACAAGTAACGGAGCAAACTGATTTAGTCCCTATGGTTACTCACCCTGGACATTGGGAAGGCATATATTTTGATTAGATCTCAGCCTCTCAATTCTGGGTAATACTCTGGGTTCCGTGGCTACAGTGTAACAATTCCTTTATTTACTGGAGGGTGCGCACTGTGGCGCCCAGCTCTGTAAAGATCATTGGTTTGGTTTAGAAACGGACATGCTCTTCTCTCCATGGCGATCACTTCTTTCGGGACCTCCCACTATAGGTGCCACCTCCCAGAATGCACCCGAAGACATACCAAAAGAATGGCTTGACTTTTTGGATGTTTTAGCTGAAAGACAAGCTGAAAAACTACCCTCTCGTAAGGATTACAATGCCCTATAGATCTGATAGCCGGGGCTGTTATACCAAATGGGAGGCGGGTATGTTCTTACAAGATCCTAAGAGTACATATCCAACCCTCTCATTCCCCAGCAGCCTTGCCTCTTTTTTGTCCCAAGAGAGAGGTGGGACCTCATGCCCTGTATAGATTATCAAGCCTTAAATTTGTTCACGATAAAAAAAGGTACCCCCTTCCATTGATGTCCGTACTTTTAGACCAGCTGAAGTAGTCTGTCATATTCACGAAATTAGACCACAAAGGGGACCTACAACTTGGTTTGTATTAACCGGAGCGATGTGGTTTATATACATAGCTTGCTAATGTCTTTCGGTCTATGCAGCGCCCTTGTGACATTACAGAATTGTATGAATATCTTCATAATTATGATGGGTTTGCAACAAAACTATCAATCTTGATGATGGACAGGATTCTAATGGCGGGTTTGCAAAAAAAGAAAACATTACCTTTTGGTGAAGGGGCACGTGCAATTGTGCACACCTTCAACAAAGGGAAGGTTTCCCCAAACAGATTCCCATGATTGATGCGATAGGGACTCTGAAGTGAGTCCTTTGTTAGTCTTTGGTGCGTGTGTGGGGCGAGGTGATTATTTTGGAGCTGGGAGGCTCAGGGTGAAAGGGATGGAGCAAAAGCATCAAGTAGGTGGGTGGAGAAAAGAGGGGATGAGGCTGTGGCGGACTATGGCACCCGTAACGCGGGGGAGCTAGCAGCCCCCTCCAAATGCAGGTTTTCACTGTTTGTTCACACACCTGGTGTTTGGGGGAGCTGTTTGCCTTTAGGACCATATACGAGGGAGCCAAACAGTCCGTCCAATACATGATCCTGTCCAAGATCATGAAGACTAGGGAATATTTTCATATGCTGCATTTTACACCCTAGTGTCTCTGGGCAACTTTTCTCCTGCTATCCCACTATAATCTGCTATAATGTGATTTATGTGCCTTAGTTTCCCACAGTAAATCTGCCTCGGGTGCCCCTCTGCAATTCGTTTTATCCTGTGATATTGCACCTTGTAAATAGGTGCTGTACTGTGATTGTTGTCCCTTGTGCCCCATAATAGTTATGCTTCCTCATGCCCCACCATATTTAGTGCCATACTGGGATTTTGCTCCTTTGTGTCAAACAGTAATTCTGCCCTCTGCGATTTGTGCTGAACTTTGTGTTCCCTGGTGTCGCACTCTAATCTATGCTTTGTGTTTTACTCCTTATTGTCTCAACCTAATCTGTGCGATCTACTGTTCCCTCCTATTGTATCACATTAATTTCTGTCCCCTGATGTCCCTCTGCAATTAGTGTTATACTGTCATTGTGTTCTATGCTGTCTTATAATGTGTGCTATACTGCAATTTCTTTTCACTCTGATAATCCACAGTACATTCTACTATACTATGGTTTTGCCCATTTGTATCCTGCTGTAATTCGTCCTTTTGCATGTTGTTCCCTGGTGCCCAATGCGTGTAGTTCACTAATGTGATTTACTGCAGATGTTCAAGTTAATTTGTGTGACTGGCTCCTACATATTGCAGTTGACCTCCCATGATGCTGATTGGTTACTGGGAACCTCATCAGCACTCTGCCCTTTTCCGGAATCCCTATAGTAAAGTCGTGTACAATTATTTCACCTATAGCTGCACATGGTCTACTGACACAGATACCGGCAACACCAGGGTGCCTCAGGACTTCTCCTTACAAATACTTTATTTGAAGGACTCCAAGACCCCACTAAGATACATTTCATGGACACTCGAAGTTGCTTACCAAGCTCTGCACTAACCTCCTTGCACAAACATATTGAACTTCTATGCTCAAGCATATTATATGTACACCAATTAAGCGACTCTCACACTGCAATTTATTATCCCACCCACAAAATGTCAAATAAGAAAATTGCACCTGCATAACCAACGTATCAAAGTCCTGGGTAATGCATGCTAACACCATGGACACTCGTGTCTCTTATGCTCTTGACACAGAAAACCTAAAAACAGACCTGGATGCTGAGCTCAATGTACTTTTGGTCTGCAAGCATCAATGCACACCAAAGCAAACTTGCATTGTCACCCCCCTTTTTAGTTTCACTAGGGCGTTAAGAGACAATGCAAATGAAAGCGGAGTGTGGTATAAAGCCCAGTAACCTAAAGTAGCATTAGTGTTTATACCTCAAATATGGGGACACATCTTTCTTAAATACCATTTCCACATGTTAAAAGGATCACCAGCGCAGTTTTCTAATTTGTGAAGGGCACTTTAATTGTATCCTCGACATAGCAGTAAATAGTTATAATAGAAGAAACTAGACCTCTAAATTCAGCATCCACAGCCTTACCTAACATAAGGTAGAGGTATGGGAGTTATGATTTTAGGAGTTGTGGTGGGCTAAACACCCACTGGAAAGTGGATTTTCCTTTACTGTAAGTGTTCACTAGAATTGCCTTTCTGCATAGGAGAAAGATAGGTTGGATGCAGGGTTCTTAGACCTAATTTTGAATGGATTGTGTCCTCCCACGTATTCCTCATCTTATGATAATTATCTCTCCAGCTGCTTCGGAATTATTTCAACAGGGGGCGCTGTGTGCTGTCTCATTGAGGCAGTGTCCCTCGAAGGCCTCCGTTCAAATGTCGCTGTCAGCATCAGTATAAATAGTGCAAACAGCACCCATTCGCTTCAGTTGCGTTTTTCCGAGCTAACACTTCGAGAGAATTATGGTGCGCTTCGGTTCTTCTGTGAATCACTAGTTATTTTCGTTTCGAAAATGTTTTCTTCGTCAGCACCATCGATGCCCAAGTCGGGCTTCAAGAAGTGCCAAGATTGTGGATCGAAGATGTCGATCACTGTCCCCCACCACGTATGTCTGTGGTGCCTTGTTTCTGGACACCGTACCTCCGACTCCTGCATGACCATGGGGGGGAGGGGGCGGTAATACACAGACAAACCTACACAGACATTAGAGTTTGGAGCGCCCCCATGTCCCCCGACACCGAGATACAGCTGCTACAGAGGCATTCAGCATAGAACTCGCTGACAAGGATGCCCCAAGGGACCGAATTTTATAACACAGCCCAGCTTCTTGCACAGAGGGGGAGAGAGGCTCCCATTGCCTGCTGACCCACAAGAACGCCCCTGGACCTGGCAGAAGGCGGCATCCAGCTTCTTCCCTACGCATATCATGCGAGATCTCGAACGCTACTTGGTGTGACCGAAGGCAGCAGAACCGCATGTTGAGGCCAAGAAAGCTACAGATGGCGGCAAGGCTGCATGGTGAGGCACAAACATAGGACACCAGCGACCTAGCAGCCACAGAGCTCAGTCCCCCGCATACAGAGCAGCCCAGCAGGGAATGACCCTGCAAAAGGGGCCACAAAGCATCCTCTGAGCCCTGAGGTACTTTCACCCCCCTTGTATAAAGGGTAAAGCAGTCGCCAGGATAAAGCAGCCCGGGCTACACTGCTAGGAGATAGACGAGTAGTAAAGCACACGTTGAAAACCCTCCTCCATAGTCCAAAGTGGGAGCACACGCGCCCCCCAAGCTGACCCTAGAGTCTACACGAATTTGGAGAGCAGTAACAACAGAATAGACACACCAGAACTAAAAGGGCTCACCTAACCTTTCGAGGGATCGGAGCCAAGGAAGCGCCCGATTCTACGCTGATGACGCCCAGCTTTTCCTCTCATTCTCTTCCTTCACTCCTGACCTCCATCTTAAGCGCTCTTCTTGTCTTACTGCCATTAAAAATTGGATGTCATCCCACTTTCTCTCAATACAGACAAGACTGAAGTCTTATTCTTTCCCTCCAACACTATTCCTCCTCCGTCTCCCCCTCCTTCTATTCACTTTCCTCCCCTTAATCTTCCCCTCTCTGCCCATGCTCGTAATCTTGGCATTCACTTCGACTCCTCCCTTTCCTTTACCCACCATATCTCTCTCACTTCCCACGCATGTCGCTACCACCTTGTCAATATCCGCAAAGTATGTTCCTCTCTAACCTTCCACGCCACTAAATTTTTAATATCCTCCCTTCTCTTCTCTCGTCTTTTCTATTGTTCCCCTCTCCTCTTTGGACTCCCTGCTTCTCATCTTGCCCCCCTAAAATCCCTCTACAACTCTGCCATTTGCACCTTCTGTCTACTCTCACCTCATGACTCCATCTCCTCCTCACTCTCACAGCTTGGCTGGCTTTCCTTTCAGTCCCAACTCAAATTCCACTTCCACTGTCTCGTCTTTAAATCTCCCCATGAACTTGCTCCCCCTTATCTCTCCTCTCTCATCTCATTCTACACTCCCTCCCGTTACCTCAGATCTTCTCCTTATTCCCCCATCCCCATGTGCCGCCTCCTCGTTTTCGCTCCTTTCAGCTCCTTGCTCCCCTCCACTGGAACTCCCTTCCCCTCTCTATCCGCTCCATCCCCACCTATTCCTCCTTTCGTCTCTACTTAAAATCTCTCCTTCTCCACTCCCCTCCCTGATACTCTGATCCTCCCCTCCCCTCCCCGCCCTTCCCTCCCCCCACCCGTCTTTTATCCTTCCTCCTCATCTTGCCTCTCTATCCTTACCTTGTCTCCTCTTATGTCCCCTCCCCCCCCTCGCCATCACCTTATCTCACTTCCTGTTCCCCACTCCATTCCCTTCTCCACCCCTTTTTCCCCTCATTTATCTCTGCTGGCAAATTGTTATAGTTGCTGTACTGATGGTTTGACTCATATCTTGTATTTGCTTCTACTGTTATTGTATTCTTGTTATAATATACAGTGCTTTGGTGTAAAGCGCTATATTAATTAAAAAAAATAAACATACAGAAGGGCTTCTACAAGACAAGCAAACTCAGACTAAAGACGGCTGCTAGGCCAAACCGTGCAGTCCAACCATATCGGAAAGAGAGTAAAGTCTGAGTGAGAAACGCTACCCTCCCAAACCCCAGCCTAGGCCAGACTTGGAAAGTATGCTCTGAACTGCACCATTAAAATGTGCCTCTCATCCCTATCACCTTGCAAGGACAAAATCGCAGCGGCAAATCGCAAGAGCCCCAGCCTCCCCTCTCCGCTTGCAATAATACGCAGCACAAGGAGCTGGCAGTTTACGGATCCAAGACCTCCACCAAATCAGTAGCCCGCCAGGTGCACATGCAGGGGACACTCAACCCAGACACAGCCCAGAAACTACAAAAGTTCTGAAGAGAAGGCGGTGACATGGCAGCCTCCCAACCTTAAGTGGTCTTGTCTCACTCATTCCAGGAGGAGACCATGAAGCTTCCACCAAAGCGGATGTGCGCCTACTGCTTGGAGAAATCTGGACCCTAAGCAACATGACCGCCACATTCAACGCTCTTGAAGAAAGAGTGCTCGAACTACCAGCAATCTACAGACAGCATGGAGATGAAAATGGAAGGTCGGCTACAGGATCTAGAGCAAAGGAACTTGGACCTATCAGCAAAAGTCGATGACCTAGAAAATAGAGAAAGACAGTCAAACATTCGAATTCGGGGACTGAAAGAGACCCCAGATGAGACCCTGGCGAGTTTAGAAAGGAAAGTGAAAGCGTTGGTAAACTCTCTCTTCACCTCGCCCCTAAATCCTGAACTGGAATTTGACTGTCCACTGGACAGGCAGCCTGCCAGGGGGACCAAGATCAGTACTAGCAAAATGCAACCACTACAGGCAAAAAGCTGGAATCATGCGGCTAGCGAGAGAATGAGACTATAGAGTTTGAGGACTCCAGAGTATAGATATATCAAGATCTGTCCGCTGCTACTCTCGCCCAAAGACGGGCATGCCGCCCCTGACCACCTGGCTGCGTGAACGTGACACAAGATACAGCAGGGGCCACCCTTTCTCACTCTTTTGACTATGCAGATGAAGAATACAGAGTAGTTTCTGGAGAGGAAGCAATACATGTGCTGAAAGGACTTGGAGAAATAAACAGTACAGTAGAAGAGGATGAAATGCCGTCCTCATCAAAGCTGACACAAAAGCCACTAGGACCAGATCCGAGAAGAGGGTGATCAAAAGGGTCAAGAAAATACAAAAAGCTGAATCCCTCTTAAGGATGAACTAGCTAATTCAAGGAATATACTGAACGGACAGAGTCCCAAAGAGGCAGAAGAAGGGACAAGGGAAAATGGAAATTTGTGGAGCGGGTAATGCCACGCAAACGAAGGATTAAGAAAGATCTTAACTCTGTGTCCCTCCCCACCTTGGACTCTGACAAACACAACCTGCTGGGCTGGGCAGCTACTAGAGTTGCCAAGAGACATACCGACCCTCTTTATGGTCCAGAAGTTTGTAAGTTAAAAAGTTTGGGTTCATAGGGAGACACCCGTAGTGTGGCCCTCTAAGCACGAGGGCATCTCCACAGTCAAAAACACTTTATTATTTTTCTTATCTATTCTTTTTCACTTCGGGGCAGGGGGCATCGCAAGAGCTAAGAGGCACGATTATCACAGGGGAAATGAGGCCTGAGGAAGATACTCCTCAACTAAGTTCTGTGATTTGCAAGCAAGATTTGATTTCAATGTATAAATGCCCGAACACACACCATACAGCGACAGCTGTGCACTGGAGGTACACAGACACAGACACATGAACATGGAGCGCAAAACTACGCACCCACTCTAATAAGCTGCACCCGATGCATGTGTTGCAGCACTACAATGGCGGCTCGCTCAATACATACAGGGTCTCTAAATGTTAAGGGTCTCAACTCACTGCAGAAAAGATCTATACTGACCAGGTTGTTTCAACAATCTAAGTTAGACTTATTGTTCGTTCAAGAAACTAAGTATAAACATAGAGAGGAATTTTTGCTACGAGGAAAACAAGTGGGAGGAGTGCTTTGGGCCTCAGGACCGGACAAAAAGGGGAGTGGGCATCATATATCGCAGTTCTTTAGAGCTATGTGTGTCACAAACATTCAGGGATCCGGGCGGAAGATTCATAGTTTTACATGGAACCATTAGGACGAAACAAGTCACACTGTGCTCAGTATCCGCCCCTAACACCCAACATCTGATTTTCTGCAAACACCTCCTTGCACTGTTAGATAAGGAAAGGGCAGGCTCCCTGATCTGTGGAGGTGATTTAAACCTGATCATGGACCCGGCACTAGATTGGAAGTCCTAAAGGGACGGAGCAGTCCCAAAACCCCCCACCCCACCTGAGAGATACGGGAGCATTCAGGATCTTGGTGAAGGAACACCTGTTGATAGATGCTTGGAGAACCCGCCATCCCTGGCAAAACACATACACATTCTATTTGGCCCTGCACAACACCTTTACCCGCATAGACCATTTTCTCCTGGAGGGAGACCTAGAGCACGACCTGAGGAGCGCCAATATAGAACCAGTCGGGTGGTCAGACCATGATATGGTAATAGTAGGCCTAGACCTGGATCCCAACAGACAGATGGGCGCTGGCTAAGTAATGACACATTCTTTAGAGATGGGCTTTTTAGAGAATCCCTGGACTAGGATATAAGAGTTCTTCAAAAGAAATTACACTGGGGACACCCCTTGCAATGGGATGCTGCTAAGGCTACGTAAGAGGCCTCATAATTGGCCAGGGTGCCTCAGCTAAGGGGATCCGACAGCGCAGAGAAACCCAATTAATGAAAAAGAGGCCACACTAGAAAGACAGCGGGCAGGGTGGGGGGGGAGGAAATGTTAACGGAAACAAGGGAACTGAAGGAACTCTGACAGGGGAAAGCACTAGCCCACCTTAGATTTATCAAACAAAAGTATTACGAGAAAGGCGATAAAGCTGACACGCTGCTAGCCTCTAGGCTCAGAAAGCAAAGAGCGGACAGAGCAGTGAAAAAAATCAACGCCCCATCTGGAGCCACACTAACCCGAAAGACATAACGGCCTGCTTTGCCCAATTCTATGAACAGCTATACACTTCTGATTGCAATCCCACCCCCGAGAACTGGGCACATTTTATTGCCAAAATCGCTTTTCCCCAAATACAGCCCACAGACCGCGAAAAGCTTAATGCCCCTGTAACGAGGGAGGAAATTGACCATGCCATTTCAAGCTTGAAAGCAGGCTCAGCCCCAGGCCAGGACGCTTTACCCCGGCTTTCTACAAGAGACTAAAAGGCACCCTCACTCCATTTCTGACCCTATTATTCAATGACATTGTCGACCGGCCAAACCCCACCCTCGTTTACTGAGGCGAGAATAATAGTAATTCCAACGGAGGGTAAGAATAAACTGGAGTGCGGCTCATACAGGCCCATTTCGCTATTAAACGTTGATGCCAAGATATATGCCAGTATCCTGGCAAAGAGATTAAGCAGAGTCCTCCCAATACTAATTCATAGTGACCAAGTAAGGTATGTGTGTTAGGGAGAATTCTCTGTTTAGGCTGAATTTCCCTACCTAGTGAGTCCCCCAGCAGCTTTGCTGGATTTCTGGGGTTTCTTTTTTTCTCCTGCCAAGAGTGAGACTCTTTTACCCTCACTCTTGGACATGTTGAAGTGTGTTTTCTTGGTTAAACCTTGTGTTGAATGGGCTATGGGGTCTTTTACTCCATAGGGCCTCATGTATTTTTGTGATGTGGGTTACACAGCACCCTCTGTGCCGTGACCCAGGGGTGTCCTAGGGACTCCCCAACATAGACTCCATACCCTGGGACTGACTACTGTCTCCCAGGGCATGTAAAGTCACCAAAGACTTTGCTAGTCTTGAATCCTGAACAGAACCAGTACAAACCATCATATTGTGGACGTACTGGCTGGGGCAATTCGATTGACCCAGGGTCTGTTAGTCGAGGGGGCACGTCTCCGTCCCCCCTGATCGAGTTTTGGCTGGTGGCAGTGGAAACTACGTTTTATATTCGACCGCGAATATTTTCCTATGGGATTTCCCATTGTTTTAGGCTAACACATTTAATTATTTATTTACGGTAGCCTTAAACATACCGCCGGTTTTATATATTTATTTTTATAACTCCGGTTGGGACTTTTTGCCAAAACTTGATTCTAAAATGGCGTTGGTGTTCGCCTCTGTAACTCTGACCCAAAGTGGAGCCCTTTGTTCCACTTTTGGCGGGCTTCTCCACAGAAGCCCTCCAAAGTGGTGCCACTCTGTCTGGGGTACTTAGGAGGGGTGTAGGGGGATTTAGGCACCCTGGACTGAGTTACCTTGGTAACTCAAGTCGCACTCCGTCCTGATTGGCCCAAGTGGTGAGCCGGCCGGCTCACCACTTAGCATGTTTGAGTGACAGCTAGGCTGGGTGAATGGGGGTTTGCTGCATAAAAGCAGGGCTTTGGGGACTGGAACTTCAGAAGTCGCCACAGGACCAAGAATCCGACGAGGGAAGAGCTGAGCCGACCTGCTTCGACGACACCACCCGGTGGAGCCCTGCTGAACCGTCTCACCACTTTTCCCGACGACCGAGGAGAACTCTTAGCGGAGTGGCTCCTTCCCTTGACTGGTGGGGACAACCAGTTTCGCCTTCTTTTCGCTTCTCGAGGTATCTCGTGGCCGCCTTGCCAGTGCCAAGCACCCCAGCAACCAGAACCCCACCACTTTTACCCCAACCACGAAAGTCGGTACAACCCTTTAACCGGAGGACTCCGCGGCTGGTTTCTTCCCGGGCAGTGCAACGACCCTCTTCTTCTGCTCTTCAGCGAGAACTTCTTCTCCCCTGACCGACGTCGAGCCCTGCTGCCACTGCCTGGAACAACTGCCACCGCTGGAGGATCCTTTCCGCTTAAGGTACCGTGTTCCGCCTGGCTTCCCTTGCTACCGACTGTACGGGGTAGATTTAGCCCCCGGCTTTCGAACCTGGGAGTGCCTGGAGCACCTTGGCTAAACTTTCTAAGTCACACTAAACTCTTTCTAACTCTGTGCAAGACTTTGAATCCCTAATAACAGTGTGATCTTGGGCACATTTTTGCTCCGGCTACTCTAAGAGTGGGCCCTGCCTAGTGACTTTTGCTCACCTGTGACTTTGTGCTTCTTTGAGCCTATTGCAAGTGTTCTGGATCTTAGAGTGGTGTGTTTAACCCATTTCTGTTTCTCTTTACCCCTTTCCCTAACCTACTAGAGTGTCATCTAACGTTAAGCGCTCACCTCTGTTTTAATTATGTGGTATTAACTTAGAGTTGTCTAGATAGGAGTAAGGGTTGAAACTGCTTTCATCATAACTGTGTTTGAAGTGTTTTTTTTTTACTATATTTTGCTAGAGTGATTTCCACTTATGTGTATTTAATAAATCAATAACTATATACTTTTGAAACCAAGCTCTGGTCAGTGTTTGCTTGTGCTATTGTGTCCGGGTACATATTGTGTATACTTTGCATACTGCCTAACTCTTCTTGAGGGAAGTCTGACTGCTCAGCCACAGCTACCAGGTAAATCTGGGTGGTACAGACTGCTACCAAGTGGGTTTACTGCTATACCTGTAGTCTTAAATCTTTTGCAGTGTTCCCCAAGGGAACTGCACAGGTTTCTGCCTAACAATGTGCAAGGCAGACAAGGCTCGGACAATGTCCGCAAGAGGCTTAACTTGATGGCGACTGTAGACCTGCACAATGCTGACCCCACCTTCCTCTCGGCCGATGCAGAAAAAGCATTCGATGGAGTGGAGTTTTATGAATCAAATTCTTGAAAAAGCGGGCCTTGGGCCGAACTGGATCTAAGTGGCGCACAAGCGCTTTACAAAAATACAAATGCAAGAGTAGTAAATAATTGCATAGCATCCCCCCATTTAAACTGACCAGAGGAACCAGGCAGGGCTGCCCCCTTTTGCCGCTAGTCTTTGTCCTGGTTATGGAACCCCTGGCCCAGACGGTCCGGAATGACAACTCTAGAACTGCCCTACAGAAATTTGGTAGACACTATAAAATGGCCCTTTATGCGGATGACGTCCTGGTTTATTTAACCCACCCCATCCCGTCACTCTTGCCCAGACTGGATGAATATGGCACACTATCGAGGTTCCATATCGACCGAAACAAGACAGTATACCTACCCTTTAAAAAATGGTGATGCACATCCAGATTCTAACCCAGAGAACTGGGGCCTAAAGGTAACGCAAAATGACTTTAAATACCTAGGAATAACCATTACAAAACAGTTAGATTTGTACCTAGCGAATTACAAACCACTTTGGACACACATTCGACGCAACAAAGAGAATTGGGTGAAACTAGGCCTGTCCTGGGCGGTTAGGTTTACGGCAATAAAAAATTAATGTCTTGCTGCATCTTAATTTCTTGTTCCAGTACCTCCCAACAATCCTGCCAGACGTTTTTCCCAACAGTAGGTAAAAGAACGGTACTCTCATTTTTATGGGAAAGAGAGAAACCGTGCAAAGCATACAGCACACTAATCCTCCCCAGAGAGAAGGGCGTCCTAGCATACCCTGACTTTCTGGAATATTTTAGAGCAGCACAGCTCTGAGTGCTGGTTTACCACATTCGAGAAGCAAAGCATAAGCAGTGGGTCTACTTAGTAAATGGGCTTTTTGCCCCTGTCACCCTGGTAGAATGGCTATGGGCCCCCTAAAAAGCCATACTGCGCAAAGCACGCGAACACTCGGTTATGGGACTATTATGATCGATCTGGAAGAAGGGATGCCAGAGTTTGTCAGGATTAACTTCCTGGCCATCACCACTTAGCTGCTTCTGGGCCCCTCCTATTAGAGACCTTCTCATAGACCTAATTCCCCTCCAGCCACAGTTTTTGTTTATATTTATTTTATTTGTTAAGCGCACCTGTCCCGTAGGTATGAGCAGGGGCTGGTCACGGCAGGCCAGATGTGGGGGGAAGGAATCTTCCTAACTAGAGAGCAGTTAGAGGAAGCGCAGCAAGGCCTCAAAATCAAACTGCTTCCTTACCTGCAATTGAAAAGGGTCCTCACAGACTCGAGATGGAAAACACAGCTGCATGCCCCCTCACTCCCTTCGAAACCATACTGAACACATAGTCAGAGTCCAAAGGCCTGACAGCAAAAATGTACAAAGCACTACTAGAAAGGGGCCACCTGCCCACTACCCGCACCCAAAATTAGTGGGAGGAGAATGGGGAAGCGTGGGAGGCAATATACTGAGCAGTCTGGAAATCGTCAATAGCTGTCCAATACAAAATGCACAACTGCAGGATCCTTACTCAATGGCACCTCACACCTCACCGCCTAGCCAAAATGTACGCCGGTACCAGCCCCTATTGGTAGAGAGGGTGCACGCAAATTAGCACATACTGGCACCATTGGTGGGACTGCCCCAAAGCACAGACCCATTGGAAGGAGATCCTAGGCTGGATCCTCGAATTAGAGCGAATCAATGGAGATCTCACCCCGCTCCTAGTGCTGTTTGGCGTAGAAAAAGTAGAAGAGCACTACCAGGTCCTCCCCCACATGCCCAGAAACCTGCTTTTAGCAGCCCGTGTCTGTATCACCATTAAGTGGAAGGGAGCCCTTCTGCCCACTAAGAAATACTGGCTGCACAAAGCTAAGGACATCTATAAAATGGAAATCCTTACAGCCGCACTTAAGGAAACACACACACACATCGACACGCAATGGCTCCCCTTCTTAGAGTACTGGGAAGCATACTGCACATTCGCATCAACCACCCCCACAAGCACACCTACATAGTGGTGAACGTTCACACCCGCCTGCAGCGACAAATGATCCCACACCGAGCTACGCCATTAAGAGACCCTAACTAATCTAACGTGCACGACCAATGTGCACAATCTTGCGGCCAAGTAACGCACTTTAAACAGTGGGAGAAAATGCAAATCAGTAACCCAGTGACAGCCTGTCGCCAGATTTACAATAAATCCGAGCTCCCAATTGGACAACAGGTACCTCGAGAAGAGGGGGTCGGGGGAAGGGAAGAGGGAAAGGGGGGGGGTCTCATCTTCATCTTCCTTCACCATTTGTTTCGCACTCTTTCCTTTTATGTTGAAATACAAAATGTAAAAACTGTTTTGATCCAAGTTTTCGTTACATTGCCGCCTCCCATGGTAAGGGAGAATTATGTTTTACTGTAAATTCAATCTAGGGATCCTAATAAAACAAATTAAAAATAAAGACTGCTAAATTGAGGGATTCCTCTCAACATAAGAAATTAAAATGGTCTCAATTCAGAAGTTGATCACAGCATTCTTCCTAGTCTTCTCCGAAGAAGGCCAAGAAACGGCATCATAGGTCCCCTTCGACCGCCGATGATTCCTCAGCTGAGGTAATGAGGCGTCCAAAGAAATCAGACTCCCCTGCAAAGTGGTGATGTTCTCGTTCTGAGATGTTTAAGATCTTTGAGAATGCGGGCTCAACCCACTCGAAAGACCAGCAGAAAGCCCATGCCCCTATCGATCTGAAAAAAGATGACCAAGGAAAGGCAAAGACAAAATCTTCGAAACTGAGCTTAAACCGGTGCTACATCAAGAAAGTTCTCGATCCAATGGGAAATCGTCTAGGGCTTCGATGAGTCGGGAACTTAGCCTTTGAAGGTTCAGTTGAAGCACAAGAAGTCGACTACGCCAACGCCTTCGCTGACACCATCGGTGTCGACACTGGTATCGAAGTCGACGCCGACTAAGGTGTTCCCGACTTCGAGGTCATTGTCGAAGATTACTTCAAAATTGACAAAGCTAGTGGTGGTACAGGAAAAGATTTTCAAACCTTTACCTAAAGACTTTAAAAGTCTTTATCAGCCATCTATGAGGAAGATCATCCTTCTGATAAAACACCACCTTTTGGGCTACAATTCAGCACCCCTAATGTGCCAGAAGAGCTCCAGATTAAGGCAATTATACGACAACCTTCAGTCAGCAAGTGGGTTAGAGACCTCACCTAAGTTGGAGTTTGGCAAACCAGATCCAACTGAACATGCTTGCTCTGCATATAGAAAACTAATGAGTAAGGTTATAGTTATTTTTACACCCAGTCCCCTTTCATCCATACTGCATGAGCGTCCCTTCCAAGGGACAGGAGACAGCAGGTGGATGATCATGTGTCAAGGTGAGACTGGTGTCCACCAGGAATGTGGCCTACAGCTTATCCTTCCTTCGCGCAAGGCAGGGTCCCGCTGCATCCATATGGCCAGGGCGCGCAACTGCTCCAGCAGCCCCTCGTTACCCCGTCAATATCGCCTACCACCAATCCGACCTGCGAGGACAGTTTCTTTGAACGGTTTCTCAGGCTCAGGAAATCTACTCGGATGGGGGACATCCTCGGGGACTTGCTCCCACCAATGGCTCCGACACCACAGGCTCTGGTGCAGGCACCCCTGTTCAGCCACATGTCCAGGCGTTTCCGCATCAGCCTCTGGCCCCGGTCTCCACGTCCCAGCCTTCGGCTCCCAACTCCCCATCTCTGGTCCCTGACCAACAGGACCCGCAGGGGACACAGATGAGGAGGACCCCGACATGCCATCTTCAGCCAAAGCCTTCCACGAACGTCTGGCAGGGCTGGCAGAGTACCTGGGCCTTCATCAACCCGAGTTCGAGCAACCAGCAGCGGGGGTCCTCACAGAAGTCATCATGCTACGTCCCATGACCAGAACGGGGATCCCAATGCAGAAGGACGTCGTCGCCTTGGCCAAGAACGGTTGGCTCAAGCCACACTCAGCCCAGCCGGTGAAAAAACGCCTGGACACCAAGTACAGGCTGATGGAGGGGGATACACTCTTGCTATCGGCCCATCCTCGGCCACACTCCTCAGTGATCTCTGCGGCATCACTATACTCCAAGCCTCAGTCGTCAGCCTCCTCCTCTGCGGCGCTCCTAGGCAAGGAGGAGATGATTTTGGAGGCGTATGGGAAGAAGCTGTATACCAACGTGTCCTTGCACCTTTGTCAAGCCAACGCGGATGCCATGCTGGCAGCCGTTAACCAGAGGCTCTGGTGGGAAATTGCGAATTTCCTCCCAGAGCTTCCGGTGCAGAGCCAATCACGATTCAGGGCAGCATTGGCAAAGGCCGAGATGGTGGCACAGGACCTCATGGAGTCCATTGTGGCCCACGTTGACACCTCTGGCTGTGCCATCTGCATTGCCATGGACATGAGAAGAACAGCCTGGCTCCGTGCTACGAAATTCAACCCATATGTCCAGGAACGCATCTTACATCTTCCATTTGAAGGGGGCGACCTCTTCCACTCCACAACGGATGAGGAGCTGGACAAGAAGAAAAACAGCTCATAAATGGCCAAGTCTTTATCCATCCTGACAATGACCACGCCCAAAACGTACACCCAGTCACAGCAACGCTCGGACAAGGGCCGTACATACAGAGGGGTCTGCGGCTTCCAAGAGTGGAGGTCCAGGCAGCCTGATCATTCGCCGACTCAACATTGGCGCATACACCAGTGTGCGTGGTGTACAGGCTTTTTCCAGTCCCTCTCCTCCGCAACAGCCTGGGGGGGGGGGGGGAAGAATGCATGACACACCCCTTGGGGTCCATGTGTATCCAGTGGGGGGGGGGGCAGGCTTGCTCTCCATGCACATTTCTGGTTCCGGAATTTCGCTGAGCCCTGGATCATCTCTGTAGTCTCCATGGGGTACTGCCTCCTTATCCCAGCCTCTCCTCCCTCCTCCCCTCCACTCCACACAAGTTGGGACCACAACTCTTTTGGCGGAGATCCGGTCGCTCGTCGAGAGCCAGGCAGTGGAGGAAGTCCCAGCCTCCCAGATAGACTTGGGCTTTTACTCCAGGATTTTCGCCATTCAGAAGAACCAGGTGAGAGTTTTGCTGGACCGTTCCACCCTCAACCTTTCCCTGCCTCTTCAGAAATTGAAGATGGTTACGCCATCTTTGATAGCGGAGACAATGTGCAAGGGAGACTGGATGTGCTCCCTGGATATGAAGGACACGTACCTACACGTCCCGATCTGGCAGCCTCATTGTTCTCTTCTACGATTCAGGATCATGGGCTACCATTTCCAATACAAGGTGCTTCCTTTCGGCCTCACCTCACCCCCCAGGGTCTTTACCAGGCTGATGAACACAGTGGCGGCCCTCCTCAGGTCGCAGGGCCACCACATCTACCCGTACCTCGACGACTGTCTTGTCAGGGCGACATCTACGGAAGCAGTGCACCATGCTTCCCACACACACTGCACGAGCTGGGTTTTTCGCTCAAGAAGTCGCAGCTGCAACCCACGCAGAGACTGACCTTCTTGGGTCTCATTTGGGACACATGCTCAGAGTTTTTCCCTCCTAGTACAAGATCACGGCCCTCAAGAGGGCCTCAGCGCACTTCCTCAGCAGAGAAGTGACCTATGCCTGGTGGTAACAACACTTACTGGGTCTCATGGCAGCAGTCCTCTTGGCCATCCTTCACACGAGACTCAGGATGAGGCTACAACTGCACTTGCACCCTTTTGGAACAGGAGCGAGGCTCTCGGTCAGAGATGATCAACGTTCCTCCATCACTTCACCAGGTCCTCACATGGTGGTCCAGAGACTGCAACCTTCGTCTGGGCAAGCCTCTCCGGCAACCTACCACGCTGGTCGCCATCACCCACGGACTCCTCTCTCGAGGGTTGGGGGGGGCACCCTGGACAACCACTGCGTCCATGGCACCTGGACCTAGCAGGAGTACCACATTAATTGGCTGAAACTGAAGGCGACCTGGCTGGTGCTCGGAGCCTTCCTTCCGGTCATCGATGGCAGGGTCGTCCTTATTCAGACAACTCGACTAGCATGTTCTATTTCAACAAGCACAGAGGTACCAGATTTCCCCCCCACCCCCACTGTGCAGGCTCGCAGTCAGCATGTGGGAATGGGCCCTGCTGGGGTAATCCAACCTGGAGGCAGACAGGCTCAGCAGATTGGGTTGCGGACAACTACAGTTGAACAACCTAGTACTGCAGGAAATCTTCTAAAAATGGGGACACCCCCAGGTGGACCTCGTTGCCTCCTGGGACAACAGGAAGTGCCAACTGTTCGCTTCCTGGCAGGGTCTGGGCCCGGGCTCCCTGGGTGATGCATTCTAGATTCAGTGGGACGGAATGACCGCATACCCCTTTCCGCCCACATCACTGATATACAGGGTGATATGCAAGATCAAGGAATCTCGCCACCTCAGAATCATTCAAATAGCACTGTGATGGCTGGCCAGGCCATGGTTCTCAGAGCTGTTCAGCCGCTCGGAGAGGTGCCCATTCTCCTCCTGACGGGCCCAGCACATCTTCTGCCGCAGCAGGGGGGGGGGGGGCAGGGTCATCCACCCTGCGCCACAGAAACTAGCCCTCACAGCGTGGTTCCTGAACAGGTCACGCTAGGTCAACTCAGCCTTTCCCAGGCTTATCTAGAGATCATACAGGAGAAAGTCTTCCAGGGCCCAGTATAAGAGCAAGTGGACCAGGTTCTGCCACTGGCCAGATTAAGGGTATCAACCCCCTTGCATGTACCTTGGACGATGCTCTCCTTCTTGGCGCACCTGCCCACTCAGGCATGCAGGTGGGCACTTGCTCCACTTATTTGGCAGCCATTGAGGCTTACAGAAACTCTTGAGGTGGAGATTTTTTCCTCTTCCAACCCGATTGTCCGGAAACATTTGATGGGACTCGCCAGACTCTACCCGCCCATCAAGAAGCCACACTGTGTTGGACCTGAACATAGTTCTGAGTGCACTGGCGCACAAGCTATTTGAACCAATGGCGTCCGCGGCTATCATGCTGGTCACCATTAAGACAGCCTTGCTAGTCGGCCTCACCTCGTAGAAGCAGCCAAATCCAGGCACTGGTCGCCTCAGAGCCATATACTATGTTTCACATGGACGCACCCAGCATTCTTGCCCAAGTTGTCTTCCACATTCCATCTGAAAGAAGAAATGGTGCTACCTATGTTTTTTTTGCTGAGCCCAAAGACGAGGCACAGAGTTCTGCACTGCCTTGAAGTCAGGCCTGCCCTGAAATTCTGCTTGGACAGGACCAAGGGCTTCCACAAGTCGGACGCATTTTGTCAACTTCGGCGGATCAAGACCGGGGTATCTGGCCTCTCTGGCCTCCATAGCTCGTTGGATGGTCTGGTCTCGGCAATCAAAGAAGCTTACGAGGGACAGCACAGGCCACTGCCGGCCAACATGCACGCCTACACGGTCAGAGCCAAGGCAACGGGCATCTCTTTCCAGCGGCATGTCCCCTGGCAAGTCATAAGCAGGGCGGCCACATGGGCCACCCCTTAGGCTTTCTGCAAGCACTACTGTTTGGATGCTGGTTCTAGATCAGACGCAGCTTTCGGACAGGCGGTTCTTAGAAACATGTTTGCTTAAGGAGGGTCTCCTCTCCATCCGGGCTACACTCAGTAATCGACCGTGCAGATTGGAGGAAAGCAGACATGAAGTAAGAGTAATTATAAGTTACTCACCATAGTGACTAACGTACTCTTGGTCCCCTTTCCTCCATATGTCCCGCCAGCCTCCCCCTTAATAAAACTGGTGTCATTGGGTAATGTTAAATCTATTGTCGACACTTCTATGAGAACTGAGGTGTGGCGCCGGAGGACTGAGTCAGGGCAACACATGCTGCCAGGGCTGCACACGCATGCCTCTAAATTTAAAGGGCAAGAAGGTTTTTTTCTGGTGAAAAAGGTTCCATTTCCCATCCCTTGGAAGGGACGCCCATGCATTCTTTAATTCCAGACACACTCATGTCTCAAAAATCTTTAACATTTTACTTGGATACAACTATCCGCCTCAATAAATGTAATCGATGAAGGTGAGACTTTGTTAACCTGGGAAGCATAGTGTGCTGTATTCTGTTACGGATAGCCAAGTAATCTCTTTGAGGTTCGCAGGTCAACTCTCCCAGAACTCAAACCACTTGATGCAAGTTTAAATGGCTTTCTACCTCTTCAAAATCTGTAATTCGAGGGGATTGGGTCCTCTGACGTATTCCATATCTATGACAGGTAATGTCCACAGCTGTACTGCTTCGGAAAATCTTCTGCGTCGATGCGCCGTCCCCGAGGACCTCCGACGGCCGACGTCACCTGATGTGATAAGTAGGACGCACGACGCCCGTAGCCACAGTTCGGTTTTTTCCGCGAACGTGTTTGCTTCCTGAATCTCGGTACGCCTTGACTTTTTGGAGTTTGCTGTATTCTTCTCGGTTCGTTGAAACTGTTTGGTTTTTGTGAAAACCTGTTCGTGACAATGTCTACTTAGTCTTCAACCCCAAGTCCGGGCTTCAAGAAATGCGGGGACTGTGGGTCCAAGATGTCGGTCACAGACTCGCACGACGCCTGCCTCTGGTGCCTCGGGGAGGCCCATGATACGAACGACTGTGTCGACTGCCAGTCGCTCACCGCCAAGGCCTTGCGGGAGCGCAAGAAGAAGCTGTCGGTAGGTCGGGTGTCCAAGCCCCGGAAGTCGAGGTCTACAGGGCTTTCGACGGATGACTCGAGAGGCGACTCTCCGTGTCGTCGGAAGTCCAGTGGGTCTCCTTCCAGGAGTCGGTCTCGCCACTCCTCCGCCTCTTTGAGGCTTTCCCGGAAGCGCCGGCATCGGTCGCCTTCCCCGTCCTCTTCCGAGGACTCCGCCCGTCGGCGGGTCGCTTATCCCACCATGCAAGTGACACTGGAGGAATGGGCTTCCTTCGGGAAGCAGATGTTAGCGATTCTTGAATCGCAGGGCACCGGTCCGTCCGCGCCTCTGATTGGGGTCGGTCGGCACCCGTCGAGAGACACCGCTCGTACGCCTTCGGGCTCGGGTGGTCGGCACAGCTCGCGGGAACGGTCTTGCTGAGACAAGGGTAGTCGTTCTCGCCATGCCCGTTCCAGGTCCCGGTCCTCGACGCGCTCGATACCGCGTGATCCTGTGCTGTCTTTGAGGAAGACATCGACGCCTGTGGCGCCGAGGTACTCGACGATTTCTCTCGAGGCTCCACCTCCGAGGGGGTCGTCGACGCTGTCTGCACCTAGGTCGTTGAGAGACACGCTCAGAGCTCCGGCTTCGAGGCCTGTGTCGACGCCGTCGATGATGATGATGGCGGCGCTGCAGCTGACGTCGACGCCGATTCGCTTGACGCGGAGTCCCTCGACGCCGGCGCTGACTCGTTCAGCGCCCTCGATGCCTTACGAGGCGGTGGTGTCGGAGGGGCCCCGTGGCATGGGTTTAGCTCCTAGAAAGGCTCTGGCTAAGGTCAGGCATAGCTTTGGTCCCCAGGTGTCTTTCTCTCACCGCCTGGAGTACATTTCAGAGGATGATGAAGGCTCTGATGAAGGCTTGGTTCCGGTTACGGTACCAGATGAGCTTCTCTCGGGCCATAGCCAGATTGATGACCTGAGGCAGTCACTGCATGATGCCAGTGGACTGGACACCTCTCCGGAGGTGGAGTTTTGTAGGCCGAAGCCTGGCACTCATGCCGATTCTTCATACCGGTGCCTTATGTCTCGGGTCACCGAGTACTTGGGATGGTCGGCTCCCCCAGGGGAGTTCGTTCAGGATGATCTCACGGACATCCTTGATCTTGGTCCCCCCACTGACTCGATGCTGCCGTTTCATATGGCTCCGCAGAGAAGGGTGGCGGCGGCTTGGACTGCTCCAGAGAGTCTTGCGGCAGTGGGCTCGTCTTTGTCGCGAAAATACCGCCCAGGCATTAGCGACCCCTGCTATTTGTCCAGGCACCCCATTCTGGAGAGTTTGGTCGTGCAGGCGGCTACGGCAAAGCAGGCGTCGTATCCTACCATCCCTCCGGATAGGGACGACAAACGTTTTGACAGCTGGGCGAAGAAAGTGTTTTCTTCAGGGGGTATGGCGCTTCAGACGGCCAACTCTGTGCCTTGTTTCGTTTCACACAAACTCTGTGGAACTGTGTTGCATTAGAGACTGAACATATTCCCGAAGGGGACGAACAGGATGGTTTCCTTGCTATGGTTCAGGATGGCAAGGATGCCATGCGTGAGGCCGTTCAGTTGGGTATGGACATGGCAGATTGTGTCAGCCGGTCCATGGCAGTGAGCATCGTAATACGCAGGTTTGCCTGGTTGCGGAAGTCTGGGTTCGCTCCTGATGTGCAGTCCCGGCTCCTCAACATGCCCTTTCACGGTGAACATCTTTTTGGCAGCAAGGCTGACGAGAGCCTTGAGAGGTTGCAGACCTCCAAAGCTGCAGCAAAGTCGTTGGGCGCTGCAGTTGGACAACCTCCGAGTTTTCGTCCTAGGGGACAACAATGGAGGGGAGGTTCCTTTCGCTATTACTCGTCCTTCAGTAAAGCAAAAGGAGCTGTCAGTCAAAGAGGCCACCGTAAGAGTGCCAGAGGTGGAAAACAAGGTACTCGAGGTGCCAAGGCCGCTTGGGCAGTTGCCTCTTTGCCCTCAGGCAACGCCGCTTCAGCTCAGTCATGAGGCCATGTCCCATGGTTCGCCGGTTGGGGGAAGGCTGGCGCAGCATCTTGTAGAGTGGCGTGCCATTACTTCAGATGTGTGGGTTCTGGAGATCATAACCCACGGCTACTGTCTTCCTTTTCGGCAGAGGCCTCACGACAATCCACCTGGGAACCTCTTTGAAGAGTCTGGATCCGCTCCTTGCGCAAGAAATGCAAGCCCTGCTGGAGAAAGGCGCCATAGAACTGGTGCCTGTAGCAGAGAGGAACAAGGGATGGTATTCCCCTTATTTTTTGATTTCGAAGAAAGACAGGGGATTGAGACCGATCATGGACTTGCGCGGTTTGAACAAACGCCTCAGGAAGGACAAGTTCAAGATGGTTACTCTCTCTCAAGTCCTCCAGGCCCTTCAACTTCAGGATTGGTTGGTGTCTCTCGACCTCAAGGACGCTTAATTCCATGTGCCGATCCATCCCAAGCACAAGAAGTACCTGAGGTTTGCGGTTGGCGACTCGCACTTTCAGTTTCGGGTCCTGCCGTTTGGATTGACCTCCGCCCTGAGGGTTTTCACCAAGCTCATGGTGGTCGTGGCAGCGCATCTCAGGAAAGGGGATTCACGTCTACCCCTACCTGGACAATTGGTTTATCAGGGGGAGCTCTCCCGAGCAAGTCCTGGATCATCTGTCCGTCACCTGCCACTCCCTTCACAAGCTGGGCTTCTCCCTCAATTTAAAGACGTCCCATTTGACGCCAACACAGCGGCTCCAGTACATCGGAGCAGTGCTCGACACATCCCTGGGGCTGTGTTTTCCTCCCCAGGTGAGGGCTCTTCACATTCAGCATATGGTGCACAAGTTTCAGCTTGCCCAGACTCTCCCAGCGTCAGAGTTATTGAGACTGCTCGGCCTCATGGCATCCTGCATTCTTCTGGTGCCAGAGGCCAGGTTGCAGATGGGATCTTTGCAATGGGCACTCAAGCTCCAGTGGTCTCAGTCCTCTGGCAGGTTGTCAGCCCCTGTTCAGGTGCCGCCCTCGGTCGCCCAGGACCTTCTGTGGTGGGCCGTCGAAGGCAATCTGATGAAGGGGGCCCAATTTTGGCTGCCCTGGCCGGAGGTGACGATTGTGACAGACCGCACCCTCACGGGATGGGGAGCTCATGCCAACGAGTTGACAGTCGGCGGTCGTTGGTCTCCGTCGGAGTCCAGACTCCATATCAATCTGTTGGAGCCGAGAGCCATCAGGCTAGCCCTGAAGGCTTTTCTACCAACTGTGCGAGGAAAGAGTGTCCTGATTCTAACGGACAACACGGTGGCCATGCACTACCTCAACAAAAAGGGGAGGGGGGGAGCAGGGTCACTTCCGCTGTGCAGGGAGGCGATGCAGCTCGAGTTCTGGGCCATACAGCAGGAAGTTTCGATCTCAGCGGTTCATCTGGCCGGAGACGACAACGAGACGGCGGATGCTCTGAGCAGGCAGAGCGTGATCTCCCACGAGTGGGAGCTGGCTCAGGAGATTCTCCTGGAGATCTTCGCCCTTTGGGGGACCCCTCAAGTGGATCTCTTCACCTCCAATGTCAACCGGAAGTGCGAAAGGTTCTGATCGCGGGAATTTCCTCCAAAAGGAGCCTTAGGAGACGCATTCGTGGTGGAGTGGTCATTCCCACTGCTGTACGCATTTCCTCCAGTCCCCGTCATCCCGCAAGTACTGCGGAGGTTACGGAGGTTTGGTTCCCGGATGATCCTCATTGCTCCAGCATGGGCCCGGAGGACGTGGTACCCGGACCTTCTCGACTTGTCCATCTGCCCTCCATGTCATCTTCCATACCGAGACGATCTGCTCTCACGGGAGTGGGGTCAGGTTCTCCATCCAGAGGTCAGATCCCTCAACCTTCACGCTTGGCTTCTGAAAGGTTGAGGTATAAGGATTGGGACCTCCCTGAAGACGTGATAGAGGTGTTGCTCTCGGCCAGGCGGCCGGCAACAAAGTCTATGTACTGTTGCCGTTGGAGAAAGTTCTGCGACTGGTGCAGAGTTAAGAATGTGGATCCTTTTGAGTGTGACATTCCTATGGTTCTGCCTTTTGTGCTTTCCTTGGCCCACAGGGGCTTGCAAGTGGGGACCATTAAAGGTTACCTGGCGGCGCTGTCCATATTTAAGCGCTCGTCTGAAGAATGTTCCTATTTTAAGATTCCTTTAATTTCTCAGTTTTTGAAAGGGCTCACTAATGTGTTCCCTCCGTCACCTTTTCTGGTGCCCGTTTGGGATTTGAACCTTGTTCTTAAGTTTCTTATGGGTGCTCGTTTGAGCCTTTGCATTCTTGCCCTTTGAGACTGTTAACTCTGAAAACTGTGTTTTTGGTTGCGTTTACTTCCACCCGCAGAGTGAGTGAGTTACAGGCACTTTCAGTTAAGCCACCCTTCACTGTGTTTCATAAGGACAGGGTTGTCCTTAGAGTTCGTCCTTCATTACTTCAGAAGGTGGTTTCGGAATTTCATTTGAGCCAGAAGGTTGTTCTTCCGGCGTTCTATCCTCCTCCACATCCTGGTACGGAAGAGGAGAGGCTCCATAGGCTTGATCCTAGGAGAGCGTTGAGCTTTTATATTTTGTGCATGTCCCGGGTCAGAGTGGACGATCAACTTTTCATTGGTTACGCTGGAAAGCTTTTGGGACAAGCTGTGAGGAAACAGACTTTGTCTCGTTGGATTATTTTAGCTATCTCCGAGTGTTGCCGCTTGGCGGGTAAGGACCCTCCGGCTGGCTTGCGGACCCATTCTACCATGGGAGTGGCAGCGTCTACTTCCCTGCAGAGGGGTGTTCCTATTCGTCACATCTGTGGTGCAGCCACCTGGGCTTCGGTACATACTTTTGTACGTCACTACTCCCTCGATTCCATCCGAGGGCAGGATCTGGCCCTTGGCAAGGCAGTCCTTTATTCTGCAATTTGGTTGGGCATGCTAAATTTGTGTTCTAAATTCTTTTCCCACCTTCTTGCATCGTACTGCTTTGGGAGTCTGTCATAGATATGGAATACGTCGGAGGACCCAATCTCCTCGAAGAACAAGTTACTTTCTTACCTGGTAACGTTCTTTCGATGGGATGGTCCGACGTATTCCATATCGCTCCCTCCCTACCTTCCCCGCTGCAGAATTAATTTTGCGATTGCAGCTTGCGTTCCGCAAGGCCTTGTGTGTCTGACTGGCAGAAAACTGGTGTGTCACGTTCTGGGGGATAAAACTACAACTGAGGCTACGGGCGTTGTGCATCCTACTTATCACATCGGGTGACGTCGGCCGTTGGAGGAGGTCCTCGGGGACGGCGCATCGCTTCGACGCAGACGTCGAAGATTTTCCAAAGCAGCACAGCTGTTGACATTACCTGTCATAGATATGGAATACGTCGTCTGACCATCCCATCGAAAGAACGTTACCAGGTAAGAAAGTAACTTGTTCATCTCTGACATGTGATCTGAGCACACTTTTGTAAGCATTACTATAAACTCAATGCGAGGTGTAAAGCCAGCGTTTGCAGTGGAGTCTTCAAATATAGTTCGTCATCTGCTTTCTGTTTCAAATGTGTTAGGAAAATGCATTTGATAAACCGGCTAAGGGAACGAATGAAACGCGCCTAGTAAAGTAAACTGCCAGTCCTCTCATTCATTAGATTTAGTTTCCATAATTGTGGTGACTTCTCTGAACACACCGAAAATAGAATGTGATCTTGGTAACAGTGTGGGGTTTTGTCATGCTACTTTTGATGGTGTGATTTGGTTGAAACTTTTGTACTTCCACACATCAGGCTACCTAAACTAGAGAATGGTTTGGTTTGCTTTAGCAGTGCCTTTTTCGTCACGGTTTGTGTCTGTGCTTTTCTGCACACCATATTGGAAAACAAACTGATCAATTAAAGTAATCAGTTTTATATCTTTTTCCACATGTTTAGTATCGCAAGGGTTACTACCCTAGTGTGATGGCCTAAGCAGTCGCCTGCACTGAAACGCTTGGAACAGAACACTCAGTGATAGTTTCAGCATCACAATGCAGTACATGCAAATCTAACTGAGCAAAGCAAAGAATAAACCTTTGTTTGTGAAAGTGATCTGATGTCAATGGGCTTTTCAGAAGCCTTGAATATTAAATTGGCAAAGCATCACCTATAGTGTGCATGCACTTGTTAGACTTGTTTGGCGACATGCATTCAAGCAGTCGTGACTGCTGGGACGTCGAGAGTATTCTGAATCTTGCTCATGGTGGTGTTTTAGAAATAGTTGAGAAGCTGGTACATGCGACTCTGGTGCAACGGACCAACCTTTTTCAGTTATTCGCATTGAAGCATGATTTGCAATCCATTGTCACGAAGAGTGTGGCGATTCTTTAACACATCAAGAAAAGGCACATTGACCCTTGTTGCTATAGAATCTGGGCGGTGTTGGAGATGCGTGGACTGCCATGGTTTGTACATCCATTTTGTGGACGATGTAATAGGTGGGTAGAACACTACATATTTTTCTTTTATTGCGGTGTCTAATTAAACACACTTGAACATGTTGTCGAGGCATCAGTGGGCACTGCGCCAGTGATTATAACGTTTTGACGAATGTTTTATATTCCCTATCCGGATCGGAAGGTACAGATCCTCTGCTACATGTATGCTCGAGACAATTATTTGTGAATTGTTTTATTCATACATTTAAAAAATGAGTGCACCCGGAAAAGTGGGATTATGAAGACGTGCTTTTTATTCATTTATGTGAAATGTACAGGATTAACCATTTCGAGTCTGAAAAAAATAGAAATCCGATTTCAATCCACTGTGAGATCATGTAACACCTTACATACATGTACATTAAGGAAGCAGTCAGGAGCTGTTAACCTTTGGGTACATATCTAAGAATTATATTCTCTTGTTTTGCTGATGATTTTCTACTAAAATGGCTAAATGGGATGTGTACATGCCTTTTTCGTGAATTATTTTAATGCCAGTTGCTCGAACACATCTAAAGATATTGACTTCTTTCTCGCAAATTGTTCAGTGGAAGCACATTTTAGTGCCATATGTCCCTAACTAAGTCCTTGTTCTTAATCTCTTTAGCACATTGGATATTTTGTTGGTATGGCATGTTTCAGCTTTAACTTTATTGAATATTTATAACGTTTTAACACTGAAATATTTTATTTGCTTGTAGATGAGCCGACTAGCCCCAGCATTGATCATGAAATTGCAAACATTCCTGCTTCTGCTGTTATCTGTGCAACTACTCGTCAGACACCGACTATAACCACAGTTCCTCCAAGTCCCACATCTCCTACTCCTGTAATCCGACGCCAGCTGTCGCATGATAGTGGTAGGTCTCACATTTGTATACATCGGTGTATATATAGTCTGTTTTTTTGTTACTGGATGAAGGCTCACTAATTAGATTTATTTACTTATTTTCATATGTATTTAATTTTGTTTTTACAATTTGGGTTTATTGATGCACCATATTGTGCTATTAAGTAGCTCTGAAAATTAAGGGAGACTTGATCACGACGTGATTTGAACATGCAACCTTCTGATCTGGAGTCAGAACGGCTATAGCTGCGCCACGTTGCATATTGGGCTTTACAATTAGCAGCTAGGAATGTTACTTTTGTCCCATAAAGCTCACTCTTAAGATCCACACGCTGAATCCAGCCCTGACATTTGAATGCTTTTTCAAGAATCCTAAAGCTCTAGGATGCTGTTACTTGAAACCTACAGAGCGCAGCACCATGTAATACTGCAGTTATTGGCCCACAAGTATGTTTACCTTTATCCACAACAGAAGAAGTTGGAATCCGGGCTGATTCATGAAACTGATGGCACTGTTTCTTTCATACTTTTTTTTGTTGGACAAAGGTTTTGCCTATTTCAGTATGGTGTCCAGATTTTCAAGTAAAAAAACCAGGACAGCCAACAACATAAAGGACTCCCCGCGCACTCCCTCCCAAACCCCCACCCCCCGCTCCCATAACGGACCTCCCCCTCAGCCATTCCCACAGTATATGCATACAAATTGTGCTGCTTGAGGGTTGATAAAAGCATGTATATACCAAACATGATACTGATTGAATTATGTATTTTAATGTAATATTTGTGCAATGAACATGACTGTTATTGGAATTTTGTGTCAAAATGTTGAGCATCTCAACTATAACACACTAAAAAAAAAAGTAATATTAATAACAAAGGTGCTTTTGTTCTGTTTAACTTTACATATCTTGCTATGTACTTTCCTCTCAGCCAGTCTCTGGTGCAAGCATGTAATGCATAATGCTTGTACCTGGTCCTAATAAGATGACATTCTTAGCATCCAATACTGTTTATATAGTTGATAAATGTTTGTGATAAAAAAAAAACAGACGTCACTCTCCCCTTGCCCAAAAACGGCACAGGGTTTTTAAAACATAAAAACTCTCGGAACAGGGGGACAGAGGTCCCAATCCCAGGACAGTCCCGGCAAAGCCAGGACATCTGGTCACCCTCCATTTCAGAGAATGACCCTTCGAAGTCCTGTATAATTGTTGTACAACATGCAACCCTCTATTATTCCCAGTTTTGGGGCACTTGGTGCCCCTCCACGTGGCACAACTAGGAATTATTGCCCAAGTGGTTAACATCGTACTCTCTTAGCATAGCCATTGGAACCACACTTGGTACATCTCTGGAGATAGCCACGTAACCAACTGCTCAAAAACGGCCGACTTTATTTGAAGGCTACAACCTTCTTCTCTCGCACCTTTTATTTTTTACTGGGGGTTTCCTTTTTGATGATATTTTATTTCTCTGAATAAGGGTAATACCACGGATGGCCAATCCTTGAGCAGTAATAGGTCATCTCGCTATCATGCAGAAAACATCTGTGCAGTTGCAAGTAGCACAAGTGTGTGCCAAGTCACTCCGCTAGGAAAGCGGCACTCTGCGACAGGCCACTTGCTCACCAATGACCCTGTCTGGATGGTTCTGGGGTGACCTGCAAAGTCCTCTGAACCCTCTTGGGCTGACCATACTTTGTCCAAATCTCGGACAGGCAAATGTCCATCCTCATTAGCTTTTTGTTCCTGAAGATTATTACGGCATGTTGCGATTTCCATTTGAACCAACGTAACGTTCAACTAGTGAAATGGATTGTTCAAACAGCCTGCAGTCTCCTCGTATTCCATTTCTGAAATCTGTTTCAAAGCCTCTATTGAGCCAAAAGTGCTCTGATTTGATGTAGACACCAGAAATATACAAAAACAGTGGTAGACTTCCTCCCTCGCTGCTTTTATTCTGAATCCCCTTCGTCCCTGTTGTCAGTTTTGGGCCAGTCTACATACTGTGGTTAAACTTTGCTTAGTATTGAGATTGGTACGTTTGCATTCATTTTGACACTAAAACACCATATAGCAAAAATCGCCTTTTCAGAATGTAGGGTGACCCATCAGTTTCCATGAGTTGCAATATAGCCCTATATTGCACCTCTGACTCGCCCAAGATGCAGACGTTTCATCTCTTCGGTACAGGGTTCAACAAATACAGACCCTGGGAATGTTTCCATTGTCTTGTTCAGGCCCACCATCTGTATTTGTTTCTGAAACATATTTGATTGTTTCTTTTATCGAACGATTGTTTGATTCGACTTTAAATAATTTGTGCGAGATTTGGCAGATCAGACTTTCTTGGTTGGCCATAAAGAACAAAGCCTTGAAATCAATCTTCTGAAACAAACAAAATATCACAAAAAAGTCAGTCACATTGCACAATATCTCTGGGAATTCCCTTATTGTATAACATGTAGGAAGTATTCAAAGTTTTTTTTTGAGCTCATAGCAGTTGTGCACGTGTTGCAGTCTCTTTAGCTGCATCTTATTAGAAACTTGGGGGCCACAAAACTTTCATGCACAACTTTCATGTTGCCGGTTGACAAGCTAAAAAATTCAGCACAATCTTAATTTGGCATATGTAGCCATTTCAGTTGGCTGACTAGTGCTGGCCAGTTGTACTACTGAACGTTTGGTGGCTAAAACACCCTTTCAAATGGATTGTGTCCTCCCACGTTTTCCTCATCTTTGATATACTCCGATATACTGCTTGCAGCTCAGAACCTTTTCACAGCAGAGGGTGCCATGCGTCGTCGCCGACCTTGTCCTTTGACGGTCTCCATCCCTATCAAGTATTTCATTGGTGTCCGTATAAATGGCATGCACTGCGCCCATTGCCTCAGTTCCATTTTTCTGCACGGCTTGCTCGAAACAGTTCACTTGCCTTGGCGTGTATTCTTTGCTGCGCAATTCGAGAAATTGTCGAAGTATGTCTTCATCTACCTCAAACAGGATTCAAGAGATGTGCCGATTGCGTTTTCAAAATGTCCATTACTATTGCACATCGGGTATGTCTCTGGTGCTTATTTGGCGACTGTGGCTCGTGCCAATCGATGACGGTTAAATCCCTAAAAGAGAGGAGGGGGACAAACTCTTTAAGCAGGCCCTCCCCCTAAGTCTCCTTCGGTCACTCCATCAAAGGCAAAATCATCTGAAGACAAGAGCTCGAGAAATGTTTCTCCTTGCTGGTCCTAGAAGCGCAGCAAACCTGCTAAGCGCTCTAGGCCGAGGTCTCAATGCTCTTCATAGTCTTGAAGGAGATCTAGGAAAAGGCATCATTGCTCCAGATTGTCGTCTTTGGATTCCTTGCACGAGGGAAAGCAGGTACATTTTTCCAAGTAAAAGGGCTTTCATTTGATTGTGTATTCCCACGTATTCCTCATCTTTGATATATCCGATATCCTGCTTGCAGCTCAAACTTTTCTCAGCAGAGGCCGCTGTGCGTCGTCGACCTTTTTTCCTTAGAGGGCCTCAGTCATACGAGTATGACACTGGTATATAAGGCATGACCGCGCCCCTTCTTAGTTCTGTTTTTGCACACAGCTGCTTGAAATGGTTCTTCGCCTCAGCATGATCGATAGCTGTGTAGTTTGCATGTTTTTTCAGAAAATGTCAACCCATACTCTGAAAACTGGCTTCAAGAGAAGTGCAGAGTGTTCAGCTAAAATGTCTATAATCAATCCTCATTGGGTTTGTCCCTGGTGCTTGGGGTCGGGGCCACATAGTCAATGATTGTAGCTCGGGCCAGTCTGTGACTGGAAAAGCTTTAAAAGGGAGGAAGGGGAAACTTGCTTTGGGCAAAGCCTCCCCAATATAGTCTTCAGTAACCCCCACAAAAAATCATCCGAAGATAAGAGCCCAAGAGGGAGATGTCCACACTGGACCAAAATGCATGGCAAGCGTGCTAAGAGTTGGAGGTCTCGTCATTCCTCATCGTCGTCTTCGTGGAGATCTAAGAAAAGGCGTCATCGCGCCGGATCGTCCTCTACGGATTCCTTGCCCGATGGGAAACCGGTCATCTTTCCAAGGAAGGGGGCTAGTAAGGCAGAACTGGAGTAATTCTGTCTGCAGATGTTGGGGTTGTTTGAGATGGCGACGACATCAGCCCCTTCGAAGAAGTTGTTAGACTCCCGACCCCATTGTGCAGAAGGCAGACCTGCAGTCTATGAAAACTGCTGACCACGCGCCTAAGAGCCCAGACAGCAGGTCGTCGAAGACTTCAAAGGATTCGAAGCCCCCGAAGGGATGCTACTCCTCCGACCCAGAGCTTCGAAGACATCGAAGTAGAGTTCATCAACGTCGAATTTGTTGGAGTCGAGGCCCTCAGCGTCTAAGGAATCGTCTAAGGTTTACAAACTGCAAGACAAGAGACTTTTAAAGTCTATGGCCTCTATTTTTGAGGTGAGGTGGAAAGCTCTAATTACAGTTTTGGCCTGGAGTACGACACTCTTGTTCCAGAGCAGCTAATATCTCAGGAATCATCAATGAAGGACCTTGTGGACACCCTAACGGAGGCCAGTGGTCTGTATACTTTGCTAGAATTCTATTTTTGCACTCCTGAAGGCACAGGACACATTGATGCTTCTTGTAGATCAGTGATGGCAAAGGTAATAGAATACCTCAGCTGGGGCAGGTCATCTGTTGAGTATGAACAGGATGACTTGTTTGATATTTTGGATAAGGGGCCACCTAAGGACCCAATCCTTCCTTTTCATACAACATTCAAGAATAGGATCTTGGAGAACTGGAAAAGACCTGATACCACTTCTGCCGTCTACAAGGACTTCACAAAGAAATATAGACCTTCGTCGATGGATCCAGAGTTTCTTTCGAAACATTCAAGTCCGCAAAGCATTGTTCAAGCAGCCACTTGGGAGCAGCCTATACCATGGTTCGTCCGGACAGGGAGGATAAAAGGCTCGATGCTATGGGGGGTGGAGGTATTTCTGCTCCGGGTATGGTGCTAAAAGCACCCAATGCAACCTGTGCACTAGCAAAGTGCACCTACACTTTGTGGGAGGTGATTGCCCTGGCATCTGAGCACATCCCAGATGGTTAAGAAAGGGATGGTTTTATGAGCATTATTAAGGATGGAAAAGAAGATGTGTCTCAATCCTTACAATCGGATCTGGACACTGCAGACTGTATTAGCTGCTCTATGGCTGCTGGTACAGTGTTTAGACAATCAGCCTGGCTACGAAAGAGGTGCTGCTACAGCATCTGTTTCCTTGCCTTCTGCAGCGACCGGTGCCCCAAAACCGCTTTGAAGACTTAAAGCATTTCTGTGGTGGGGGCAGGTTAACCCATCATCTGAAGGAATGGCAAATCATTACAACAGATGCTTGGGCTCTACAAACTGTTGCCTTTGGCTACTGCCTCCTCTTCCTGAAAAAAACACCAAACTGTCCCCCATGAGGCCAGTCCTTGAAAGTAGCAGTTCCACTCCTCCTACAGGAAGTTCAAACACTGTTGGAGAAGGGTGCAATCGATCAGGTAGCTGTAGCGGAAAGAACTCTAGGCTGGTACACTCCTTAATTTTCTGATCCCAAAAAAGGATGGAGGGCTGCAAGCCATCTTGTCCTTGGGATGCTTGAACAAGTTCCAGATGGTCACTCTTTTGCAGGTCATCAAGGCCCTTCATCTCCAGGATTGGATGGATGGTGTCATTGGATCTTCAGAATGCTTATTTTCATGTGCCGATTCATCTCAAGCACAGATAACAGATTCGCCGTTGGCGGTTCTCACTAAGTTTTGGGTACTGTCTTTCGAGCAAAGCTCCGCCCGAGAGTCTTCACCAAGCTTATGGCAGTGGTGGCAGAGAATCTACCAAGGGGGAGGGGGGTGGGGATTTACATCTATCCCTAACTGGTAGATTGGCTGATCAGAGCATGAGCAGGCTCAGGAACATCTGAACAGCACCTGCCCCTCTCTCCATTTGCTGGGCTTCTCCTTCATCTTCAAGAAGTCCCACATGACACCTTCCCAAATGTTTCAATTCATTGGAGCAGTCCTGGACGCTTTCTCAGGGAAAACTTCGGCAGTCGAGGTAAGGGCTATCCACATATCGCAGGTGTTGAACAAATTTGAGTGCCCCAAATCTTTCGGCCTTCGATTTTCTGAGATTGCCCGGTCTCATGGCACCCTGCATTTTTCTGGTGTCGGAGGCCCGCCTGAGAATGCATTCTGTGGTTAGTTTTCTGGCAGGATAGCGGATCTGGTACGAATCCTGAGCAGGGTCGCGCTGGATCTCCTGTGGTGGACCGTCAAGGAGAATGTGTTAAAGGGAACCCTTTTGGCAGCCATGGAGAGAGATTACAGTAGTTACGGGTGACTCCCATTGCGACGCTGCCAGGAGAGGGAAGGTGGGCTGGAGCCCCTCCCATAGGCCTCCGCCTGATGATCACTGACGACCCCTAGGAAGCTCTGAGGATTCCAGCTTCATGCATCTGGCAGGGTAAGCCATCCGGGCCCCGCTGTACCCCGACATCCTTTCTACGGTCCATCCGGGGCCATCACGCTTGTTCGAGCACATTCATTGCCCATTTCCACGTGCGGCTGCCAGAAAATGGCCGGCTTCCCTGTTGCCATTGGTCGCTAAGCAACCCACACGTGAGCCAGATTGGATACTGCCTTGTATTTACTGACTTGGCTACACCGGAAGGCGCCAGCGGCACTTCCGTCAAAGGCAACAGTCTAAGGCTGTTGCAAAGCCTACCTGTGACTACTATACAGGACACTCGGCATAACACTGTACTCTGCCGCCCATCTACTTAAGGAACAATTGGACAATACCTACGAGACGTATCTACATGCATGAACGTTAATATCCCCCTAGGACCCTCGTCTAATGGGAAGATACCGACCCAGACCCTTGGGGAAACACTTCCTGTTCACCACCTAGTTAACCTGTCCCTAGCTCTCAACCATTTGTGTAGCAAAGGCGGGTGAAATCACTCGATTTTGTTTTTGGCGGGTGAAACGCTCATTGGAATGAATGGGTGTGCAGGAGACTTGGCGGGTGCATCAGCTCTTTACAAGGCGGGTGACACCCATCAAAAGCGTGTGAGTTGAGAGCTATGCCTGTCTGTGATATAATTTGCGCATCATATGATGATACTGTTGGCCACCATTACTGTCGAACTGACATAACAGATACAATGTATTGCCTTAGTAGCACGTTACTCTGTTCCTTTCAGTTATAGCCTGTGAGGTTTAACCAAATGCTGTTCTGTGCACACCAGTTACTCAAGGCCCTTGTGCACTGTCGTTAGCCACATTACCTCACTGCCTAGTATCTGCCTATGACTACCTGCTTAGCAATATTTGATTCCATAGTCTAGCTTGTTAACTGCTTCTATCTATGATTAGTCATTCAGTCATTCCAAAGTTACCTGTGTACTGCTGCAATACATAACACTGGTTGCAGGCTCCGGCCAATTAACTAGTTGCCATTTAATACTCACATGCGTTACCTGAACTATCTCCAGCAGCATTACTAGCCTGCTGCCTTGCAAACCAACCTTATCCTGCTTACCCACAGTAAATTGCTGCATAAGAATCTCACTTACTACTGCTAACCGAGCCTTGGGTTATGTCCCATGTATTGAGGCCTTAACTTACGATCTGCATAGACTTCACTATGTACTGGTCCTCACACACTCTTGGGGTGGTACTCTTGTCCACGGTAACCTTAGTGCTTACCTTTAACATCCGCCTTCACTCTATATACTCTAACCTTGTTCGTATACATCATACCCAATCCAGGGACATTTTTACTGCCTGCATTCACCCTTCTCCATTGGACTGCAACATTATAACTTGTACTGCATCTCTGCACAGCTCCAAGCCAAAGCACACCATGCCAAGCGCTAATCCGTACCTGAACTCACCAGCTCTTTGGCTTGACCACTTTGCACGCAAACCCACACCCAACCAACCTTGTACACTCACTCTCAGGAACTATAGACTCAGTTCCAGATTTTGCAAAAAAACAGTACCTTCCTCTAAAACCAAAACTAATTCCATAACATCCATCACCGCCCCCACTAATATTGTCAATATTAACACCCCACTCTCAAATCCATCTACTATTCACCCTAACCTATCGATGTCAGAAAAAACGAACTTGCTCAAAGGAGCATTAATTAACTCTAGATCTGTCGAAGCACATGCCCTTGACATTGCAGATCTCATTGTAACTGAGGACCTAGACTTTTTAGCAGTCACTGAAACATGGCTACACGCAGCTTCTGGACCTTCATTAGCCCTAGCAATACCAGACAACTATGCCATCATTAGAAATGACAGACTCTAACCATTCAAAAGGAGGAGGAGCAGCCTTCATCTTCAAAGCTGCACTACAGCTCAGACTTCTCCCTAATAACCAGGTCCCATCCGCTGAATTACTATCTCTAAACCAAACAGTCACCATGCACCTTATCTGTCGTCCACCAGGACCGATCTTCTCCTTCGCTGAGGCTATCTCCATTCTTCTCGCAGGAAACACTAAGACTAACTCTAAAATAATATTACTTGGCAACCTTCATCTTGGATTCCAAGACCCCAATGACGCCAAAGCCCAGGACCTTGCTAGTTCACTGACCGACATAGGATTCAATCATCATATCTATGAATCCACACATATCAAAGGAAGAACCCTTGATTGGCTTGCTGACTTGAACTGTATCATCAGTTTGATATCAGTCACTCCATGTATCTGGTCGGATAACCATAAGATAACTTTCTCAGTTAAAGCACCACCCCGTCCCCCCCAATCCCAAACCTAGTATTGCACCATTCATTCTCACCCGTAACAAGGACATTACTAAGGAGAGACTACTACCGATCATCCTCCCCCTTCTTAGTAAAGCCACAATATCTTGTACTGACCCCACGGTCTTGGTAGATACTAATAACCAAACCTTATTAAAAGCTCTAAACTCTATAGCCCCATTGAAACTGTGCAAACCTAGACAGCGTGCACACCTCAACTCGTGGTTCGCACCTCACAGACTTGCGCAGATCTAAAAGAAATGCAGAGTCACATTGGAAAAGCCATCCAACAGACGCTAACAAAAATATTCTGATCACAGCATATGAGGCAGCAATCATCTCAGCAAAAAAGGACACCTATAATAAACTGATTCTTCAGGCAGAATCCAACACAAAAGAGCTCTTCAAGATCCTCAAAGAACTTGAATCTCCCATAACCCCTACAGACAATTGCATCACCAATGCTGATTTGTGCACTAGTATACAAAAAGCACTCGTGGATAAAATAGCTACTTTGAAGATTAAAATCAATGGTAAAAAATGCAGTTTACTGACTGACCCTCCCTCCACAGCACTGGTTGACAACATCTCTGCACCTAGGCACCATTGCAAACCGTTCAGCTTCTCTCCTTTATCGATCTACGAGGTGGAAACCATCATCAAAAAACTTAAACCATCTAATTGTCAAGGTGACTCCTGCCCAGCTTCTATTATCAAGGAAGCTGCCCACGACTTAGCCCCTTTCATCACCACTTTTATTAATGCCTCATTCAAAGCAGGCTCAGTTCCAGATAACCTTAAGGATGCATGGGTCATTCTTCTCATCAAAAAACCCACTCTAGACCCTAGCAACTCGTCAAATTATAGACGATTACTACAGTGCCTTTCCTTCTGAAAATACTAGGCCGAGCAGCCTACTTACAAATTCAGAAATACCTTGAGACTAATAGGATTCCGCCCAAAACATGGCACTGAGACAGCTCTGATTGATGTCCTAGATTTGTGTTATTAAGTCAAAGACAAAGGCAAGCTAGCTCTACTACTACTACTACTTGACCTTTTGGCAGCATTCAGCTTGGTCGATCATCAAATACTCTGCTTGCCATCACCTAAAAACTGCTGCCCATTTCTCTAAGGCCACTGCTTTGATTAGATCATTCTTTGCAAACAGAACTATGCGTGTCTTCACACCATCTGCCTCATCTGAGCCTCTACCTGTCACATGTGGCGTCACACAAGGGTCTTGTGTCTCCCCTACACTATACAATGTGTTTACTAAACCATTATTTGATATTCTCGACTATCTGTGTGTCACTTATATGAATCATGCGGATGACACACAGATACTAATTCCCATCACTGGCAACTACACAACTGACTTAAGTCCTCAACGAGATCTACTCAGTCATCCAAGCCTGGATGGCATCTCATGGCCTATACCTAAACGACGATAAGACTGAGTTACTTAGCCTCGGATCCCACCTTCGACTCAATAAATTGGATCTGGCATTCAAACCTTTTGTCATTAATGGAAATACTATTAAGACATCGAACAATACGAAAACTCTAGGCTTCCACCTTAACTCTACCCTTTCCCTAACAAAACAAATCAATTTGGTGGTCTCAGCAGCAGCATACACGTGTAAACTAGTTACAGCCTGCAGACCCTTCATCACCACTCCTAACTATCATTTTGGCAAGAACTCATCTGTCTAAAATCGATTATTGTAATGCCCATTATGTGGGGACTAGTCAAAAGAACATTAACAGGCTTCAAGTAACACAGAACAACGCTATTAGAGCAGCTCTCAATATCCCCAGAAAAGTGCACATTTCCAACACCAGACGGAACCTCCACTGGCTCCCAGTGGTACACAGAATATCTCTCAAAGCACTCGCACTTACTCACAAGTGCCTTACTAAACAAGCACCAGAATATCGCCTCCACGCCCACTTTGATCTGCACAAGCTCACTCACTTGTTATACCCAGATTTAAACTATAAAATTCAGGGGGGGTCCAGTTTCCCGGTTCTTGCATCCAAACTGTGGAAAACACTCCCAAACATGCTCAAATGAATCCCGGTACCCCGCTTTCAAGAACAAAGCTAAACTTTGGCTCACTGAGCAAGATCTAGCCACGATCCGAGTTTGATTGTACACATCTGTCACGCTATGGTACTGCCTGCACTGACTAGACTTGCTTAGGTGAATAACCTAACTACTTGTAATTATCATGTTACTCATAAGTGTATTTATTGTGAGGCCATTTGCTTTTGTAATATATGCCTGTAAATCTATTACCTCGGTCGGCTTTTATATAATTTCACCCCAAGAAGCTGTAACATGAGGCTGTAATTTAACCTGTAACTGTAAGAAATGCGCCCAGATGCCTTTGGGCAGGGTGTGCTATATAAATAAATGCAAACGGTTTGATGATCAGCGTACGCTGGTCTCTGTCGTAGTCCAAACGGCATATCAACCTTTTAGAGCTGAGGGCAATGAAACTACTGCTGATGGATTTTCTGCCCTCTATCCGGGGAAACAGTGCTCCGATAATGACGGACGACATGGAGGCCATGCATTACCTCAACACGAGAGAGGGTGTGTACGGTCCCTACCATTGTGCAGAGAGGCGGTGCAGCTCTGGTTTTGGGCAGTGCAAGAAGGAATCTGTTGGCAGTTGATCTGGCTGGAGAGGAAAACATGGTGACGGGCGCTCTGAGCAGGCAGAGCACAGTCTCCCACAAGTGCGAGCTAGCTCAGGAAGTTGGAGATCTTTGCCGTTTAGGGAACCCCTCAAGTGGATCGGTTTGCGTCCATTGTCAACAGGAAATACAACCTGTTCTGCTGCAGGGAATTTCCTCAGAAAGGAGCTCTAGGGGACGCGTTAGTAGTGGGCTGGAAACTTTCACTTCTGTACACATTTTTACCGATCCCAGTCATTCCTCATGTTCTCAGTAAGTTTTGGAAATCCATGATCCTGATTGCCCTGGACTGGGCCAGCAGGACGTAGTACCCAGAACTTCTGAAAATGTCCATCTGCCCTCCAAATAGTCTTCCCCATAGGAGGGGGGGGTTGCATTCTTCATCCAGAGATCAGGACTCTCAACCTTCTCGCATGGTTACTGAGAGGGTGAGGTAAAAAAAAAAGTGGGACCTTCCGGAAGACGTCATGGAGGTGTTGCTTTCGTCCATAAGGCCAGCAACTAAATCTATAAACCACTGGCGCTGGAACAAATTTTGCAGCTAGTGTAGAGTTAAAGGATTTGGCCCTTTTTTTTCTTGTGAGACACAATCGGTTGTGTCTTTTCTACTACACCTAACCCATCAGGGGCTATAGCCCAGGGCTATCTGACTGTTCTGTCCCTTTTTTAAAGAGCTCTCCAGAACAGGATACCTACTTCAAGGTTCCATTTGTCATCCAGTTTTTAAAAAGATTGACCAAAATCTTCTCGCTGGTTCCATTCATTGTTCCGGTCTGGGATCTCAACCTGGTTTTAAGCTTCCTGATGGGTTCTCCTTTGGAACCATTACATTTTTGTCCACTTAGGATATTGTATTTGAATACAGTATTCTTGACGGCCATTACCTCTGCTTGCAGCTTGAGCGAGCTTCAGGCCTTATCTTTGAATGGATTGTGTCCTCCCACGTATTCCTCATCTTTTGATATATCCATATCCAGCATTAGCTGCTTTGGACATTTATTCCAGCAGGGGCGCAACGTGTCTATGCTGTTGACTCGATGTCCCTCGAGGGCCTCAGTCTAGATGTCGACGTAATCACTGGTATAGCGCGACCATTGGCTTCAGTTCCATTTTTATGTGAGAGATATCGCTTCGAAAGATCGGCACGTTTCAGTTCCTTCAATGGTTATTTTGAAAAAAAATATGGCATCTTCGTCAGGGTTTAAGAAATGCCATGGCTGCAGGGCGATGTCGTCCCTTACAGACCCCTATTGGGTGTGTGTATATGGTGGCAACTGGTGTGGTGCATGCCTTATATACCAGAGTCGACTTCCTACTCGAAGAGGACGGAGGACGATGATACAGTGCCCTCTGCTGAGAAAAGGATTCTGAGCTGCAAGCAGGATGTCCGTGTATATCAAAGAGGAGTACGTAGGAGGAACATCCAGCTGAAAAATATTGACAGGGGTAAGTAATTTGTTGTGTCCTCCCACGTATTCCTCATCTTTGATATTCTCCCATAGCAGTGCTTTGTTGGAGGTATTTGCAAAGGTGGCAGCACCGACCCCCTCGAAGGAGATTTCAAACCCCATTGCATTGAAGCAGACGGGGAGTCGTAAAAAGCTGCTGCTAGCGCGCCCCGAGCCAGGACAGCAAGGCCCCGAAGGCCTCTCTAGGGAAACCGTCTAAGGTGTCGAAGTCGAGCCCATCGGCTTCTAAGTCTGCAATGTCGAACCCTTCGAAGGTTTTCAAACACAGGCAAAAGACTTTTTCAGGTCTATGAGCTCTTATTTATGAAGAGCAGGTGGAGGAAGAAAGCCCTGTTTTTGGGCTACATTATGGAACTCGTGGTGTTCCAGAGCAGCTTATCTCTGAAGAGAATCCAAGACAAGAGTCCCGTTGGACACTCCCCCAAAGTGGAATTTGGCACTCCTGAGGTATCTGGCCATGCGGTTGCTTCGTACAGATCAGTCATATGTCTAAAGTTCTAGAATATCTAGGCTGGGGGATGTCTACAGTCGAGTATGAACAGGATGATTTGACTGGTAGTTTGGATAAGGAGCCGCCAAGGACCCTATACTTCCATTCCATACAGCAGTCAAAAATAGAGTCTTGAACAATTGGAGGAAGCCAGACTCCACTCCTGCGGCGCATAAGGATTTCACCCAGAAATGTAGACCCTCCTCCATGGATGCTCACTTTCTAAACACCCAAGCCCAGAAAGCCTAGTTGTACAGGTAGCCACTTCAGCTTCTAAGGGGCAGCGTACTCCACAATTCTACCAGATGGGGACGATAAAAGGGTGGACACCCTCTGGAAGAGTCTTCTCTGCTGAGAGCATGGTGTTAAAGGCGGTTAATGCCACCTGTGCCTTAGTCAAGTTTACATATACCTTATTGGAGGTGTCTTCTATGGCAGATCAGCATGTCCCTGGGGGTAAAGAGAGGCGGCTTGTTAAGCATCATTCAAGATGGAAAAGACGCTATCTGTCAATCTTTGCAGTCATGTTTGGAGATAGCTGACTGTGTAAGTTGCTCTATGGCTGCTGGTACAGTTCTTGGGCATTAGCCTGGCTAAGAAAATCTGGTTTTGCTCCTGACTTGCAGTCCAGACTTTAGGATATGCTGTTTGAAGGATCACAACTATTTGGATCCAAGACGGATTGGGAGCCTTGAGAAGCTGCAATCCTCTAAGGCAGCTGGTAAATCTTAGTATGGCAATTAGACGGCCTCAGCAGGGTCGGTCTGCTCCATCTTGTTCTCAAGGATGAACTCTTCATTTTGGTTCTACTCCTCTGTTGGATGAACGAGAGTCCTGTTTTCCCAGAGGAGACAGCCTTGTGGTTCCCGAGGACGTACAGGCAGAGGTGCAACTAAACTCTCCACTGCCTTACAATCTGCACCTTCTGTGGCTTCAAAACTGCTTTAAAGACTTAAGCCACATGAATGTGGTAGGGGGCAGCTTAACCTAGCATCTGGAAGATGTGGCGAAGTATTACCTCTGATGCCTGGGCACTACAAACAGTTGTCCACGGATACAGTCTCCCTTTTTTGAAAAGACCTCCGAACTGTCCCCCAAGAAGCCAGTCCTTGAAAGTACCAGATCCGCTCCTTTCACAGGAAGTTCTAACCCTGTTGGAGAAAGGTGTAATCAAACAGGTACCTGCGCAGAGAGAAATCGAGGCTGGTACGCTCCTTATTTTCTGATTCCGAAAAAGGACGAGAGGTTGCAACCCATCTTGTTGAGGAGCTTGAACAGGTTTCTGAGGCAAGACGCGTTGAACATGGTCACTCTCTCGCAGATCCTTCAGGCCCTCCAGCTCCAGGATTGTATGGTGTCATTGGATCTTCAGGATTCTTATTCCCATGTGCCTATCCATCACAAGCACAGGAAGTACATGAGATTCTCAATTTATGGCTCTCGTTATCCGTGAGTACTGCCTTTCGGGCTGACCTCCGCCCGAGGGTCTTCACCAAGTTGATGGGGGGTAGTGGCATTTTTAAGCGCTCGCCAGAACAAGGTTTCTATTTCAACATCCCTATTGTTCAAATTATGAAAGGGTTGACTAATATCTTCACGCCGGTTCCTTTCATTGTCCTGGTCTGGGACCTCAACCTAGTCTTAAGCTTCCTGATAGGTGCTTCCTTTCAGACATTGCATTCTTGCCCTTTTAGGATGCTTTTCTTGAAAACCATATTCTTTTCAGCCATTACCAATGCATGCAGAGTTAGCGAGCTTAAAGCTTTGTCCTCCAAGCCACCTTTTACAGTCTTTTATAAATAAATTAGTCTTGAGGGTTGACCCCTCGTTTCTGCCAAAGGTGAGTCAGAATTTCATTTGGCGCAAAAAATAGTTTTGCCCTCTTTCTACACTACTCATCCATCTAAAGAGGAGGAAGGATTCCACAGACTGGACCCCAAAAGACCATTAAGTTTTTATATTAATAGTCTCTCTAAATTGAGACAAGATGACCAACCTTTTGTTGGCTATTCGGGCCATAGGATGGGATAATCTGTAACAAAGCAAACGCTGTCTCGATGGATAATCCTGTGTTGTTCCGAGTGCTACGTTGTAACTGGAAAATAAATCACTGATTGCTTAAGAACTCATTCAACTAGAGGAGTTGCCACTTCCTCAGCACTGCAGAGGTGGGTGCTGGTGCAAGATATTTGCAATACCACCACCTGGACTTTGGTGCATACCTTCACAAAGCGATATCGCTTGGTTTCCCTTTCGGGCCAGGAAACCGCTTTTCCAAATCTGTTGTTGCACAGCCTAAATCAAAAATAAACTCTCCTGTCCCACCTCCTACAACGCTCTGCTCTGGGAGTCTTATCAAAGATGAGGAATAAGTGGCAGGACACAATCCATTCGAAGAGCAAATTACGTACCCCTGGTAATATCCTTTCAATTGGATGTGCCTCCCACGTATTCCTCATCGCCCATCCCACCCTACCCCTCTGTCTGGAGAGTTTCTGTGATTTACACCTTCCTCTCTGTTGATGCTCGCATCCCCTCTCATCTTGGGGACTGCTGTGCTGGTGAAAGAAAAAACATGAACTGAGGCAATGGGCACGGTGCGTGCCATTTATGCTGATGTCTTACTCGAGACGGACGGAGACTGGGACACGAGGTCGGCGACGACATAGCTCAGCGGCCTCTGATGTGAGAAGTTTCCGAGCTGCAAGCAGCTTATCTCAGTAGATCCAAGATGAGGAATGCATGGGAGGAACATCCAGTCGAAAGAACAATACCAGGAGTAAGTAATTCTGTTCTTCTCCAGCATTGGATCTTTCATAGATTCACAGGCTGTCTTAAAACACTTCACAGCAATAAACCGCCCCGGTACTCGATCTATCTGCTACCCATGATACAGTAAACCATCAGTCACTAATACAAAGATTAAAACTTCATGATCCATTACAGTAAAATCGAAACTCAAAATAATCAAATGATTTAACTTTTTTGTGTGGGGCACCACCTAAGACTATCTTGAAGTGATTTATTTTTTGTTTACCTACAATACTTAGTTTTCTCCCCATTAATGGTTAAGTGTTTTTTTTATGGCAAAATACTTCAAAACACTTAAATATTAGCCTAACACCATTCTGTTTGAGAGAGAGTTACTGCATTACCTGCGTAAAGCAAGATTAGCCATATTTAGGGAGGCGGGGCCCTTCCTGGAGATGAGAAATAACATAATAAAGATTGAATAAGGGTGGGGCAAGAACACAACTTTGCCTCACACCTTTAGCAATCAAAAAATCTTTGGTTTACCTGACCCTGGTGATATAAATGAACGCTAACTCTTGTATCCTAGTGAAACGCCATAATTCGCTCAATCAAAACAGGGTCCATACTTTGAGGCCTCATAGTGTCCCATTTATATGCTATCAACCCTATTGAAAGCGGATTTAAGATCAATGAAACTTGCCTATAGGGAGCCCTTCCGAAGGGTCACATATTTCAGAATCTGAAGCATTAAATGGAAACCCTGTTCATTGGTCCGCGCCCCCTGCGGAACCCGCCCTGGAGTTATGTTGGCATCAATCTCCCATTCCAGGATTCTAGCCAGTACTATCTTTGAGAAAAGTTTTCCTGAGGAGTCCAGAAGGGAGATTGGTCTGGAATTTGCAGTCTCATACCTATACCCTTTTTTGAATATAGGGACTAGCTCTCTGCGATTTTCCAGGAGTCGGGGATGCCTGACGTTTTTTAGGATTGAATTAAACAAAGCGCCTACGGTGGGTACCCAAACCACTTTGTCAAATTTTAAAAGGTCAGTTGGAACAACATCCGGTCCTAGGGCCTTCCCAACCTCAACAAGAGAAATCGCGAACTGATAATGGAGCTAACCTCCTGCTTTACTCCCTTGATATAGGATCTGATTCATCTCTTTCCGAGCTACACAACACCATGGAATAATGTGACTTTCAGGTCTGGCTAGAAGTATCACTATTTTGTCTCGGAATATGGTCCCTCATACCCAATGTTATCACAGCCCAGAAGGACCTAGTGGTGGTGTTCAAAATGGCTTGGTTCGGATCTCCCCAGGCTTTTGTCATATGCTGGGCCTTCTTATTCCGTATGCAAGCGAGTAATAAGTTGGATTCCCTACTACTTTCATTTTCCCCAAGTATGCTGGACACTTTCCAGTAAACCTTATCAAACCAATTATAGGCCCTTAGTCTGATATTCTTACTATACCTGATGGGACAAGATCCAAATTATTTTAATTAAATCTTTATTCCCATAACTGACATCTAATATGTTTTTCACAACATGACTTGTATCATTTGATGAATTGTAGTTACAGCAACAAGTCAATTCAGTTTCAAACATAACATATGACACTATTATGCTATGTCTATTGTTTGAAATGCACATTATCCTGTGTTTGTACCCATTTGGCATCTTTCTCATTTATCGCCTCCCTTGGGCCACCATGTCTATTCGCCCAGGGGCCCATGCCATTTTCCAGTAATTCGATCCTAAAGTTACACGTGGAAGCACCTATTTCAAGGAGCTTTATCATCGAGGAGTTACATAGCACCTGTATTCAATGCACTCCCAGCCTGAAATTGATTGGTCTCCTGTGTACCCATTTAAATAGCCCAGTACCACACTGTAGTTTCCGCCATGCTCCACCTTGCCATATCTTCCCACCACAACGTCCTGCTCGTCCCCTTCCATGCTAGAGCAATTCTACGTTTTGCCACTATGCAAGCAATATTAATCATTTTCGTCGCATGTTTGTTCTTTTTAAGGCAGGGGTAGGCCCCCAGTAGGCACATCTCCAGGGACCATTGGGACGAAGTTATATCCACCCTTCCATCCACTTGGAGATCTTGTGTCGCTGAACAAAGCCAGAACATATGTAAGAGATTTGCTGGTTCTGTGCCACACCAGGGCATATCTGGCATGCCTGCTGGGTACATTTTGCCACCCGCTCAGGGGTTATGTATGCAAAACTTGTAGCTGTATCAATCTGTGCCTCATGTTTCTGGAGACCCGCCTCACATATAGGAGGGCACTTTCCCAAGTGGCGTCCTCAATCTAAGTGCCAAGATCCTGGGCCATGCCGGTTTCACCATATGCGCTTTGACGCTCATACCCTCTAGCGCTTTCCAATATGTTCTTGATACTGTATGCCAGCCATCCTCCATCTCCTACAGCAAGGCCAACATTCTCCAGCATGGGGACTGGCATGGATTCACATGCTCATGAATATTCCCCGTCGTCAGGCTGGGAATCCTCGGTAAAGAAAAAACCAGTATCAGTTTCGTTTCTGATCTGTCTTTCGTAGTAATAACCAATCACTGGTCTCTGCGTCATACTGACCACAGCCAATGACTGCCCTCTACCTAAGCACCGCCTCTGGCAGCCATCTTCAGATTTTTACCGCACGTTCATGTGTTGGGATCCTCGTGCTATTGCTCTCGAGCGTTAGTGCTATTTTTTCACGTTTTTTCTCAAAAACTTCGTTTTTTCGGTCAAAAGAGCCTCAAGCTCCACCGACTCTCCATCCGATCAACGGGGACCCGTGTCGGATTCGTCTGCGCCCCTCAAGGGTGAAGATTTCGTCGAGCTACGCTTTTGGAGGACTCCAGAAGCTTCTCAGGCCCGGACATGGCCTAGGAGAAGGGAAGCTCAACGCCCGGAAAGCTGTTCAGGATCTGCCCTGGATGCCAGCTGCAGAACGTCTTTAAGGAGAACGAACACTCCTTTTGTCTCTACTGCTTACATGAGGACAAGACGCACGTGGAGAAGGACTGTGCGTTATGCGTCAATATGTCGGAGCGGACCATGAAGGACCGCCATCAGCGTCTCGCCAACTGGCTGGAAGGGAAGAGCCCGTCAGGCGAGAAGAAGAGGAAGAAATCCGAGCGGTCTTCTAAGACCTTTGAGGACGCTCCGGCGACGGGGGTCCAACACAAGGCCAAGCACCGCGAGTCCGCTGGCACCGGGAGCGCCGAACGGTCGGGCTCTACGGGCGCCAGGCAGGGCGCACTCTCCCCGGCACCTTCAGCCACGAGCCAACGCTCTGGGTCGGGTAAGAGGAAGGGCGAGCACCCGGCGAAGCTCCTGGAGAGGCCCCGGTCGAGCTCGAAGGCCCCATCGGAGGGGGAGCGAGGCAGTGTCCCCCCCCCCTCAAGGATAAGGCGGTGAGCGCACCTAAGGTGGTGAAGGCCTTAATCCATCCGGCCAAGCCCTCTATCGATACTGTCGCGGCGGCCCTGGCTCAGCCTGTGGAGGCTACATCAGTGGTGGCGACCTCGGGGCTCAGAGCGAGTCCTCTTTTGTGCCCATCGATAGGACCCCCGTGAAATCCCTGGCGGGGAAGAAAAAGGGGGGGCAGGGCGTCGTCGTAGATTCGGCCTCAACCTCGGAGGAAGAGCTGATTGAGGTCTTAAGCCACGGCCTTGGCGTGGAAGAAGACCGGCCCATCGGGATGGATCCCGACGCAGGTGACGACGACATCGTCGAGGGTGCCGACGGGGCACCTGATCGCCCGTCGGATTCCCCTCTGCCAGCGCCGCAAGACAACTCGGCGGCCATTTTGCTGGCTATACAGTCCTTATGTTCAGAGATAAGGACGAGACTACCGTTGCCGACGGAGGAACCTCTCCCGTCTGGGGATCTTGAACCGGGACCTTCTGGTGTTCCCCCGCCCAAGAAAAGAAGGATTCACCCTCCACCTCCTTTTCAGCCGTCGCGCCCCGTCCAGCCCTCCTCCCCGTCCACCCGAGGGGATGATACGGGGACTGACACGGCAGCGACGGGTACGAACGACGAGGTATACGACGAGGATCTACCGTCGTCGCCTCCCACCAGGGCTTCTCCGCCCGACGAGATTGGATCGTTCCACTCCATGATCGCCAGGGCATCCGAGCTTTTCCAACTCTGCCCTGAGGAGAAGAAAAAGGAAGGATTCCTTTATCAACGGCGCGAGGCCAAGAGGAAGACGGTCCTCGCGGTGCCTCTACTGGACGACATTTGGGATGAGGGCCTCGCCCTCCTCAAGAACCCTTCCACGACGCCAGCTAGAAGAGACCGGTACGAGAAGAAGTACCGGGTCCTGGACGCGGCCCCCCTGTGCCTCCGGGCGCAGCCTACCCCGGACTCCGTCGTCTCCGCCGCGGCCACGAAGAAAGCCGGGCGTGGGGGTGCGGCCTCCACATCGACTTCCCCACCGGACGGCGAGGGAAAGAAATTGGACGCTGTGGGACGCAGGGTCATCTCGTCTGCAGCGACGACGATTAAAGCGGCCAACGCCTTGGCTATCGTGGCCCGCTACGACAGGGAGCTATGGTACAAACTGGCTCCCCTGCTGGACTTCCTACCGGACGATAAGAGGGCGGATGCCCTGGAGATCCTACAGGAAGGTGAGGTGGCGTCGGCTGCATCGATCGGGATTCCAGGGAGGAGTCCAGGGTCGGCCAAGCAGTGCTGCGCTACCTGTTCACCTGAGGTGAGCCTGGTGAGGAGGTAAGATGCTTAATGTTGAGTTTGATGTACTGCTTAATGTTGAGCCTTTGCCACCTCCCGTGGTTGTGCATGTGTGTACTGCTATGTATTCTTTATTCATGAGCATGTGAATCCATGCCAGACCCCATGCTAGAGAAGGAACAAGTTACTTACCTGTAACTGTTGTTCTCCAGCATGGGTCTGGCATGGATTCACATGCGAACCCTCCCGCCTACCCCTCTGCGGCTCTTCACTTGGTCATACTGCCACTTCACGTGCTTCCAAATCTGAAGATTGCTGCCAGAGGCGGTGCTTAGGTAGAGGGCAGTCATTGGCTGTGGTCAGCATGACGCAGAGACCAGTGATTGGTTATTACTACGAAAGACCGATCAGAAACGAAACTGATACTGGTTTTTTCTTTACCGAGGATTCCCAGCCTGACGACGGGGAATATTCATGAGCATGTGAATCCATGCCAGACCCATGCTGGAGAACAACAGTTACAGGTAAGTAACTTGTTCCTTCCCTTGTACTCTGGTTCGCCTAGCAGCTGAACCCACATCTTTTTTGCAAGCCTCTCCAGCCTAATATACATCAGAAGTTGCCCTTTGTGCAGGTCATACTAATGCATAACTTTGGAGAACCCCATCAGTGTACCATCCTGGAGCCGTAGCCAGTCAGTGTCTCCCATGGTGCAAGTTTGGTGTTCTATGTGAGCCTGTGCGCTTGGTTTATCCTTTATTTTAGGGTTGCCTATTCAATAAATTAGTGTAAACATTTTGGTGGTCGTTTAGTGTTTTTTAGTTTATTCAGATTTCCAATATGTATTCATATACAACATTTTCTTTCCCATCATACGTGTTGATATTGTGGTACCAACAAACTCCGCTATGAGGCACGTGCATGTGTTTCGCCTTTACTCTGGCTTTCTTAAGGCACATGTATAGCAGTTCATACGACAGTTATGTTAATTTCTAACATACCTCTTTTTAGATATTGTCCGCCTTATCTAAATAGCATTCATATTTGATAAACAATTCTCTGTTTTTAGTAGTTTATGATGCTGAGTAGACAAGTGTCCTGTGGTTCTTATAAGTAAGATAAGGCTGTCTCGATCGTGGGCTGAAGATATTGGCATTTGGCCATTGCTTATTGTGTCTGATATACTTTAACTCCGTGGTTACGGTTGCCTTTCTGCTACGTGTCTCGTTCCTCCTGTGCTGTAGCTGCTTTGTCATCCAGTGTCTCCCATGCCCACACCCTCTGAATTTCCCCTCTGTCCTTGCAGAGCATTACCGCCAACAAAATGTCGAATCCGGGTGCCGCATCTTTAGCATCCTCAATGTCCTCATCCTTAACTTCCTGCCCAACACGAAGAGAGAGGGTCTGCACATCTAGCAATGCTCTGATATCCACAGAGCTTCCATCATCAAAATCGGTCTGATGGCGCCCTACATACTCGCAGGTCCTGTTCCTTTCCACCATCCTTGTGGGTGTCCCCCAGCATGGGGATGGTACCGGTACATTTGACGGTGAAAAATTGAGCTTCCCTTTAAATTTAGCATAGCACGCGCGGGCAAGCTCTGCTGAGGCTTCACCCTCTGGTGCCTCACCTCATTCCCTTTTTCCGCATGGACAGTGTCTGACCTGGCACCCAGTGGGAAACTTAAATGTTCCGCTTGCTCCCCTTCTTTCTTTTTTAGTCTTATTTAACCTCCCTTTGGTGCCTCGCCTACCCCGGCGCATTTCTGCTGCAGGAGTATTCATGAGATGTGCTTCATGCGACCTAGGCTCTCTAGCTGTGATGTGTGCGTGGCTTGCTGCGCTCGAGTCACGTTGGAGGGAGATATTCCACACATCTCCTCCGGCGCACCTTAAGGACTTTGTCTCCAGGCCCTCTCTTCAGCATGGCTCCTCATCGCAGCAACTCATTCCCATGGATTCCCACAGGCAAGGGTTCCTCTGATTCAGGTTCTGGTAGGCCTAAGGCTACCGGTTCCCAAGCCAAGGGCCCGGGGGCTCTTCCAGATGCACCGGGGGCAGACCTGAGGTCATCAAGGCTACCAGCTCCCAAGCCTAGGGGCACAGGAGCCCTACAGGGCTGTCCTAAGAAGGACAATCAAGTTTGTCCTCTTCTTTGCCCCCGAGGGGTAAAGGATCATCGGGTACCCCCCTCCAAGAGTCAATCCTTGGCCCGATCCAGCATGACTACCAGCACAGGTGCCGAGGGCGGGCAGCCTACCGGAGCTCGTGAGACAGGGTGTTACGACTACCGGCCATCAAGCCGAAGGATCACCAGCTACCGGAGTGATCTCTGAGGTCAACGCTTGTGCTTCGGAGGCAAGACCCAAGATGTATCCCATGTCTGAGCCCACTCGTGGCTCGGAGCCCTCGCACCCTCCTGCCCAGGGTGTGGCGCAAGGTTCCAAAATGGCAGATAGGCATGTGGCGGAGCCTGCTATCCCGGCGGCCATTTGGATTCAACTTAGGGCCCACCCATTCTCTAGCCCATTGAACGCACCTTGCAAGAAGGTTCCAGTCCCCTTCCCTCTGCAAGCGGACAGCAGACTGTATGGTACAGGCATCTGGTCTCCTCGGGGGTACATCTACCCATCGCAGCCTTACTGCTACACCCCTCAGGCGCCTCAGCGCTTTCACCAGGAGCGGAGACGCAGCACCTCGGAGGGCCGGGCCTCTAGGGATCCAGCCACTAGTGAGGACCGCTTCCTCCTCCTCCTCCTCATGCTTTCCCCTCAGATGATGGGGTCCAAAGACCAAGAGAACAAAACCTCCATCCCATGGCCTACGGAAATGGGAAACACACCAACGCCATCGAAGGTAGTAAAGAATCTGGGAGTCCTAATGGACAACACCCTAACCCTGGAACCACAAATAAATGCAACAGTGAAGAAATGTTTTTTCCTCCTCCACACGGCAAGAGGAATTCTACCTTTCCTCTCCTTCACGCACAAAACACTCACTATCGTCGCCCAAATCATGTCAAAAATCGACTATGCAAACAGCCTCTACCTCGGAATACCAGAATACCTCATGAAGAAACTGCAACGGATCCAAAATGCAGCAGCACGACTAAACAAACTATCCCGAAGAGACCACATCACTCCAGCCCTAAAAACACTACACTGTCTCCCAGTAAAACATTGCATCACCTTCAAAACAATGTGCATAACGCACAGGGCAATCAGCGGACAAGGAGCAGAATTCCTACAAAAGAAAATAACAGTCTACAAACCAACGAGTCCCCTCCGATCAAGCAACGAAATCCGCCTGGAACTCAAACCATACCTTAAGAAAAAACTTGTAGGCACCTCCTTCTACCACTTAGCCTCAAAAACCTGGAACAACATCCCAAAAGAAATAAGAAACACTGAAAAGCACCTAAAATTCAGGAAATCACTAAAAACCTGGCTCTCCAACACCACAGACTAAATCTGGAAACCAAAACCGGAAAAAGGATGACTAAACCGGAAAGGACACGGACGTCCCCGACCCGAGAGGGTAACTCCCACGGCACCTGGACCGATGACACCGGATAGACTGGAACACAGTGCGTGGAACGCACAGAGACTGAGTCAACCAACCTAGACAATCCCACCAACACTTTTCGCCCGCCCCTTAGTTACCGCCAGGTACCACAGTGGTGTGGAATTGTCGAGATATTGGCAATCACCCCACTAACTGAGATGTTGACATTGGTAGGTGCACTGGCCACAGGAGTACGAAGGGAGGATAAGGGGAGCTATGAGAGAGCTTGTTAGAGGTGGGGGCCAGAGGAGTAAGGAACCTTGTTTCTGATGTTTGTTAATCTGCTTAGAATCACATGCTGTGCATAGGTTCCGACATCCAGTGGTCACTGCGGAGTATTGCATTTTGTTTTTCGTAGTCGAAAAGGGACGTCGACAAGGCGTGTCTGAAATACTATCCCTATAGTGACGTGCGTTGTACCCACAATCCCTCATGCGTCGAGGTCCCTCAGATTGTTTTTTTCCGCCCAGCTACTGGTTGCCTTTACGCGGAGCTCCTCGAGAGACATTGCAGATTTCATCTCCTCGACCTTTGGTCGTTTTCCTATTTAATATATAACGCATCGATCCCTCCCTCGACGCAGTTGTGAAGCTGTCTCCGCCGAGCAAGTTCTTCGACGGAGGGGACGAGCGGAGGAGATCCTTCGGCGTTGCCGAACACGTGGCCTGGCCTCGCAGGCCAAATACAGTAGGGAGAGTGGGGTCGTGGGACATCTCTGGTTCTTTTCTGAGAATGCCTTTCCTTTTCCCCTTCCTTTCCCTTGGGGTCGTTATCACGATTTATTGCCTCGGCTATGGAGAGGACACCCTTTAGGTTTTGCCCGCGTTGCAAGGGCAAGTTTACTTGGAAGGACAAGCATTCACGGTGTAACTGCTGCTTGCCCCTCGATCACAAAGAGGAGGGTTGCACGGCTTGTCGGCTTCTTAAGCCAAAGACTCTAAAAGACCGTAGGGTCAAGAGGTGGGCAGCCTACGCTATGTCGAAGGCCGATTCTTCACCCGCCGCTGCTACCACCGACAGTGACGAGGAATGGGATAACCCGACCTCCGCTACGGAAGTCGTAGACCCCTCTAAAGAGCTCTTGCGCTCTTCGTCGTCTGTCCCCGGCCCCGACGGGCTCGGCTCACGCCCTGCTTATGGGGATGAACACCCCGGCGACACTGACGCACACTATACCACACATAAGCACACAACCCATGGCTCTTCTTCGTCGAAGACGAAGAAAGCATCAGCGCCCAAGGAGACGCAGGTTCCACCGGCGGTGTCCTCGGACCATTCAGGTTCAAAGCCCCTCTCGCAACCGCAGCCGTGACCAGCGACTGGGCTTTCGGCAAATAAGGGTGCCGCCCCCAAACCATTGGCCGGCGCGCACCAGCAGAGAGCGCACGCCGCCGTAGAACGATCGACACCCGTAACGTCGAAACCACAGCCCTCCACTGACAAACGAGTCGCAGAGAGCTTGGCGAGGATCGTTGTAGCCGACGCCCAGAAGCGTACGCCGAAAGACACGTCGAGCGCTACGCAAAGGTCGAAAGACATGCCGAAAAAGCCCGAAGAAAGACAGGGACTACCCCCTTCAGTCGGGGGGACCCCCAGCACACCGGAAGGCTTTTCGGAAGGCGACGGGACACTTTCCTCGACGTTATGGGAGAGGTCGAGCCGTTTTCAGCTAGATGACACCAATTTTCCCCTGCTAGACCACTCAGGGGTACCCCATGAAACCATGGAAAGGCTCCATCTCTGTATGGAGAGAACGGAGAGGTTTATGAAGACCCAGAACCCTCCCACTCCCAAGAGAACAAGAGAAGGGCCTCAGGAGGACCCCAGGGCCAAATATCCGAGACTATTCAATCCCCAGCAGGACACAGCCTCAGATGTCCATAATGTGTATGACCTCACTGGTGAGGAACAATACTTGGAAGAGGAGGATGAATTTGTGGACGATGAAGAGGGACAGAACCAGGAGGAAGGTCTGGAAGACAGCCCAGACATGGTAGGAGAAGGCTTCGGAGAAAATCCAGAAGAAGGACCTTCTCATCCCTGGCAATCTCCATCAGTATATTCGGACACTGATGTCCTGAACCTAAATCCTCCTGACAATTCACCTGTTAGAAACACGTCTCCCATTGACGATCAGCCCACGTTCAATGCCCTGTTGCGCAGAGCAGCAGCACATTTCGAACTGGACACTGGGGAGATCTCTCCTGAAATAGACTTTGTGGAAAGTAATTAAGGAGAAACCCCCGGTCAGCCAGACCATTCCCCTCCTCGCTTCATTGAAGAGAAGAATCATCCCTTCGCTATCCACACCCGCACTAATCAGAGGAGTTAATCCAAGAATTGAAAAACTTTTCACTCCTTCACCCTCAGACCCGCTGTACATCAGGGGACATTCCATTCCGGATTCCCTTGTAGTAACTAATACAAGGAAGAGGGCAGGGGTGCCGCTGTCCACCAGCGAGGCACCACCTGACAAGGAGGGCAAGAGGTTATATGCCCTTGCAAAGAGAATCACATCCTCGGCTGCCTTTTCGGCAAGAATTGCGAACAACAATTCTTTGCTAGCTAGCTACGCGGACGCGCAGTGGGCCAAACTGCGCAAAGACGCCGAAGAAGCGCCGGAACCACTACGTACACGCCTGCTATCAACTATTGGCGAAGGAACTCAGGTCAACCAGAGTATTGTAAAGAACTCTCTGGATGCTGCAGAGACAGCGGGACGTTCCCTGGTTCAGGGAATACTCCTAAAACGCCATGTATGGCTGCGCAACTCAGGGTTCAAACCGGAGACACAGGCATCTTTAATAAATAAACCTGTTGAAGACTCAAACCTCTTCGGGAAAGCGGTGGATGAGGCTCTGGAGATGGCTAAAAAAGAGTTCGATACTATCAAAACTCTTGACCAGATCTCTAAGCCCACTACCAGACGAGGCTATGGCAACAAACGCTTTTTTCGTGGCCAACGCCAACAGCAGAATCAGCAGCAACAGTACCCTGCCACCAATTACCAGACCAATAGTGGGCAGTACAGCCAAAGAGGCCAGCGCCCTGGCAAAGGGAGCGGTCGGGGGTCCTCCCCCAGAGGCTCCCAAGCCCCCAACAACACCAAGTGACGCGAAGATTCGCGTCCCCTCCCATGCAACACCGGTCGGGGGCCGGATAACATCCTTTCTTCCAGCATGGGAGGGAATAACGTCAGACCGCTGGGTACTTTCCACTGTAGCCCACGGATACTGCATCAAATTCAACGGTTCCCCAACATACAGACCCCCGAGGGGACGACGCATGACACCGGAACACCTTGCCATCCTTCTCCAAGAAGTACAACTACTGCTGGAAAAAGGAGCCATAGAGGTCGTGCCTCTATCTCAGGTAACGGAAGGTATTTATTCAGTGTACTTCCTTGTACCCAAAAAGGATCTAACCATGCGCCCTGTATTAGATCTGCGCCCAGCGAACAAGTTTATCAAACCCCAGAAGTTTCGTATGGTGACCTTACAGGAAGTGATCCCACTGCTATCACAGGGAGATTACATGACAACATTGGACATGAAAGATGCATACTTTCATATTTTAATGTTGCCAGCGCACACAAGATACCTCAGGTTCATGATAGAGGGCAAACACTACCAGTTCAGAGTGCTACCCTTCGGCATAGCATCGGCACCAAGGGTATTCACGAAGGTACTGGCAGTGGCAGCGGCCCACCTGCGCAGGTTGTCCATCCCAGTTTACCCTTACCTCGACGACTGGCTCATAACAGGGGATTCTTACGAAACATGCTTCTCCAATACCCAAAAGACGGTAGACCTTTTGTTCCAGTTGGGCTTCTCCATCAACGAAAAGAAGTCCAGCCTAGACCCCAGCCAAATCAAACAATTCCTAGGGGCTCTAATTCAAACAAAGGACGGCCTCGTCTTCCCCTCCAACGAGAGGGTCCAAAACATGCTGTTTCAGATCCCTCAATATGTAACCGGTCGAGAGGTGACGGTACGCAAAGCAATGCGCTTCTAGGCATGATGGCGTTGTGTATTTATTTGGTACCTCACGCGCGCCTGCGCATGCGCCCTATGCAAGAGTGGCTCAACAGCCAGTGGTGTCAGGCCAGCGGACAATGGGACGATCTAGTGGTGGTCTCGCAGGCCTTGGTTCTCTCGCTACGGTGGTGGACAAAGGAAAACCTGGAAAGAGGGAAACCCTTTGCCACACCCGCGGCGGAAGCCACTCTTACCACAGACGCATCCCTCACAGGATGGGGGGCTCACCTTTCCCATCAGACTGCTCACGGAGTGTGGACTCCGAACATAGCATCCAAACACATAAATCTACTGGAGCTACTAGCTGTGTTCAAGGTGCTAAAAGCCTTCCAGGAACACCTACAAGGCAAGACTGTTGGTCCTTACAGACAGCACCACAGCCATGTACTACATCAACAAGCAGGGGGGCACCCACTCTCCAGGACTGTCCAAACTGGCCCAAAATATATGGAAGTGGGCTCTCAAACAAAACATGTTCCTACTGTCACAACATGTACTAGGGGAACTCAATCTACTGGCAGACAAACTCAGCAGAGATTTCCCCCTGCCCGAAGAGTACGAATGGCGACTGCACGAAGACATCGTCTTCGACGTCTTCACACAATGGGGATTCCCAGAAATAGACCTGTTCGCAACCCTGGAGAACTCACAATGCCAAAGTTACGCCTCCAGGTACCCCCAGAACCAATCCAAGGGGAACGGTCTGTCGATGCAATGGTCAGGGAAATTTGTTTACGCTTTTCCCCCGACTCCCCTTCTCAACAAGGTGGTGCACAAGATGCACCAGGAACAAGTGACCATGATACTGGTGGCCCCAATGTGGGCCCGACAGCCATGGTTCGCTCACTTGATGGAGATGTCTCTATCTCCCCCAGTGAAACTCCCCTGCCCGTACAACATGCTGTCACAAGACAAGGGCAGGACTCTGCATCCATGCCTCCAGAACATGAACTTAGCAGCTTGGCTCCTGAGATCATAGAATTTGGACATCTACAGCTCCCGCAGAGATGCATGGACATCCTCAGGGAAGCCAGAAAACCTAACACTCGCCACTGCTATTCTAGCAAGTGGAAGAGATTTGTCATCTGGTGCAGAGGAAAAAGCATCAACCCGATTGACTGTTCTCCCACACATATTGTTCTATACCTGACCCACTTATTGGATTCAGGTCTAGTGTTCAATTCCATTAAAGTCCACCTAGCGGCACTTTCTGCATACACCACTTCCCAACTCAGTGTCGTGGTGGAAGATCCCTGTTATAAAGGCCTTCATGGAGGGAGTAAAGAGAATACACCCCCCGATAGCTGACCCAGCTCCCGGATGGGACCTTAACGTGGTACTTACCAGACTCATGGGCTCACCATTCGAACCCATGCACAAAGCATCTCTTAAACACCTCACTCTTAAGACTGCTTTTCTAATAGCTATCACCTCCATCAGGAGAGTAAGTGAACTACAGGCTCTTTCTGTTCTAGACCCCTTCGTTACAGTTCATAGAGATAAGGTGGTTCTACGCACGCACCCAAGGTTTGCTCCGAAATTCATCTCGAAATTCCACGTAAACCAGTCTATAGAACTGCCAACATTCTTTCAAAATCCTTCCAACTTGGGAGAAAAAACTCTGCACACACTAGATGTGCGCAGAGCGGTCATGTTCTACATGGAAAGAACCAGACCACTGAGGAAGACTAATCAGTTTGTCTCGGTGGCAGCAGGAAGAGAAGGGGATGCAGTTTCAAAGTCCACTATTTCTAGATGGATTGTTCAATGCATCACTCTCTGCTATACTCTTGCTAAGAGAGAACTGCCCTTTAAGCCAAGAGCACACTCTACTCGAGGCACGGGGGCGTCCATAGCATTCATTGCAAATGTTCCCCTTGAGTCCATCTGCAAAGCGGCTACCTGGAGTTCTGTGCACACCTTTACAAAACACTACTGTCTAGATGCACACTCGAGATCTGACTCCCAGGTGGGACAGGCAGTATTAAGATATCTTTTCTCTACTGTTCCTTCTCATAACCCACCGCCAACTCCGGGTACTGCTCGCTAGTCTATGCACAGAATGTGATTCTAAGCAGATTAACAAACATCAGAAGACAATGCATTACTTACCGTAAAAGCATTTCTGATGGTTGTATCTGCTTAGATTCACATGCGCCCACCCTTCCTCCCCGCTCGGATGGAAGGAACATAGACTTCCTTTTATATCTCTTTTCTGTACTCACTCACGTCTAGAAGGCTCCCTCAGGGCAGAAAAATACAAACAGAGGGACCTCGACGCGTGAGGGATTGTGGGTACAATGCACGTCACTATAGGGATAGTATTTCAGACACGCCTTGTCGACGTCCCTTTTCGACTACGAAAAACAAAATGCAATACTCTGCAGTGACCACTGGATGTCGGACCTATGCACAGCATGTGAATCTAAGCAGATACAACCATCAGAAATGCTTTTACGGTAAGTAATGCATTGTCATTCCAGTCGGACCCAGAGCAGGACAGAGACGCATCAGGGGAGACTATGCAAGCCGAGCGCCTCAATTCAGGATAGAGACGCAAACTAACCAACCCTACTAACAATTTCCCTTTCTGCATACACCTCTCAAACTACAAACCAAACACAACCAAAACCTACGGCACAACAAACCGCACAAACTTCACTACATTGCAACAACAAAACAAATACACATAGTCTTGCACAACAGTACACGACGACTACCGGCCGCAAACACCCTAGGCCCAGCCAACGGACCCACCGGGCTGAGGCCGCCAACAGCACATCACTCCTCTCTTGCACTTTTCCTGCTTCCTCCCACTAACTCGCTCCCCTGCCCCCCCTCTTTCAGAGCTGCTAGAGCGCCAGGGGACCACTCTGGTGGTGATAGTGTGCGGTACAAATGTCCATTAACATATAGTGAAGGAGGTGATACCTCAGGCGTTGCCTCCCCGGCCTCCTCCTTTGGATCCTCCACCTGTTCCTCCAGCGCTACTGTTGCCAGTGCCGGTCCGTCCCCTGGTCCAGGCCCTACTGGTTGTTCAGACCCCTCCACCTCCTCATGTACCACCAACGCCTCCCCCTCAATAGCCGTTGGACCGGTCTTCGGCTCCAGACCTAGGGCGGACCCTGCTGGCTCCTGTGTTCTAGGGCTCATACTGCCCTTGGTCTGTAAAAAAGATGGGCGGGGGGGTATGACGCCCCGGTCAGTGAACCCTTGGCATCGGTTAAGGCCTTTCATGACCGCCTTCAGGGCCTGGCAGAGTTTTTTGGGGTCCCTCTGCCTGAGCAAGCCCGCCAGGAGGTGGGAGTTCTAGCAGAGGTTTTGGGCAAGCGCACCAGCATCCGATCTGGCGTCCCTCTCCAGGAGGATGTCCTGCAGGTGGTGATAAAGGTCTGGGAGAAGCACAGGGCCAATGCTCAGATGAACAAGAAGTTGGACAGAAGGTTCAGGTTGACGGACGGGGAGCAAATCCTCCTGGCATCCCATCAGCAGCCACATTCTTCAGTGGTGGTTGCGGCCCCACTATATTCTAAACCCTCGTCTTCATCCATGGGAGCCACGTCCAGGTGTCTTTCCAAGGAGAACAAGATCCTCTAGTCTTTGGGCAAACACTGTTGTGCCATTTCAGGACTGCATCTGCAGAAAGCCAACACCCTTTTATCCGCGTCTAACCAGAAGCTGTGGTGGGAGCTTGGAGTTTCTGCCTGACCTCCCTCATGGATCTCTCATATTGAAACAATCAGCAGAGGGCTCTGCCTGGGGGTGAAGATGAGAAGGACAGCGTGGATGCATGCCATTAAGTTTTCATCTGACATGCAATAGTGGATTCAAGAACTGCCTTTTGAGGGCATGGACTTCTTTCATCCGTAAACTGATGACAAGTTGACAAAGAAGAAAACCTCCACTCAAACATCCAAGTCCTTGACCATCCTGACAAACCCAGGACTGAAGTCCTTCCCTCAGTCAAACCCAACGCTTTCATCGGTTTCAAGGGTTTCTGGAACCACTGTAAACAGAGGCTGGACAGGTTGTCCAGCGACAACAGGAGGAAGCAGCAGAGGACTTGGCGCAGGTTTTTGCGCCCTGCCTCCAAGAAACAGTGACATCTGGGTCAGGGAACACAACTCTCCAGTGGAGGCTCGACTGGCTCTTTTCCAGGACGCCTGGAAGTGTCTTTTCAAGAACCATTGGATACTAAACATATTCTCCACAGGTTTCAGTCTTCCTCTTCCTTTTCCTATACCATCCTCCCCACCTCTTCATCAGATCAGGTCCACTGCTCTTTTACGGTAGGTCCTTTCGCCCTTGGAGATGCAGGCGATGGAACTGGTTCTTCAATCAGACAGGAGTTCTGGTTTCTACTCCAGGATTTTTGCAGTACCCAAGAACAACCAGGCTGGCCTGAGGGTTGTCCTGAACCTGTCATTTCTCAATCTTTCTTTACCGCTAGAACGCTTCAAGATGATTACTCCTGCGCACATAGCAGCGTCTCTGTGTGCAGGGGAGTGGATGTGTTCCCTAGACCTCAGGGATGCATACCTGCATGTGCCCATCTACCAGCCACATCAGAAGTTTTTGCTGTTCATGATTGTTGTACCACTTCCAGTACAAGGTGCTGCATTTCGGCCTGAACTCGGCCCCTCCTTCATGAAGTTGATGAACGTGGCAGGTCTCGTCTGCTTGGAAGGCCATCACCTATACCCCTATCTGTATGACTGGCTGGTGAGGGTGGGACCCTCACAGAGGGTGATGCACTCCTGCCAGAGATTGGCGGATATTTTTCATCGGCTAGGGTTCGCCCTCAACTAGAGGAAGTCAGTTGTACCCCTCCGAGGATCCGGTCTTCCTAGGGGTTCTTTGGAACACAACCATTCTGAGGGAGTTTCCTGCACCCAAGAGGCTCCTGTCCCTTCGCAAGGCGATGGGGCACTTTCTGGTCAACTCGGCCACCTTGGCATGGTGATTCAATCACCTTCTGGGGCTGATGGCCACCTGCGTACTCACTGTACAGCACACTCACCTCAAGATGAGGTGCCTCCAGCCCCTCCTAGCGGCCAATTTGGATCTGGAAACAAGTTTTTAGTCGGAAAGGATCCCAATACCCCCGCTCCTCCTGCCTGATCTTCGCTGGTGGTTGATGGACAGCAATGTTTCCGTGGGAGGCCCCTTCACTTGACCGGAGCCTACCTTGGTGGTGACGACAGACTCCTCTGTCGGGCTGGAGGGAGCTACTCTGGAGGGCTACACGAGTCATGCAGCAGGGTCAGGCTGGAACCGGTCCTGCATATCAATCTGCACAAACACAGGCTAGTGGGCCTGGCCCTCAAGGCATTTCTGCCCCTCATCAGGTGCTGGTCTCGTCAGGATGGACATTTCTACTACAATGTTTTACCTGCACAAGCAGGGTGGCACCCGTTCCCCTCCCCCCTCCTCTGCATGGAAGCAGTATCAATCAGGGAATGGACCCTGGCAGAGGGGGTTGGAATTTCGGCAGGCCACCTCCCGAGGATAGCAATGTGGAAGCGAAACAGCTGAGCCGCTTGGGGTTCAACACCTACGAGTGCGAGTTGCACACCAACTCCTTGTTGCCCCTGTTCCAACATTGGGGGTTCGCAGACCTAGACTTGTTCAAATCTCTTCTGAATTCTAAGTTCCTCCAGTTTGCTTCATGGGCAGGATGGGGTCAGGGGTCCCTTGGAGACACCTTTCCCAGATCTGTTGGCACAGCCGCAGGTTGTATATGTTGTCCTCTTCCCCACCCTCCCCCCTTCCAGCAAACCCTCCACAGGTTCCGGGCTTTGGTGGTCTGCAGCCTCATGATTACCCCCCCACTGGCCTTCGAGAGCCTTATTTACGGATAACTGGGACATGATTCAAAAGGCCAAGAGACCCTCTACTTGATCCCAGTACAAGATTAAATGGGCTAGGGTCTGCCATTGGGCTCGTAACAAGGGTCTGGATCCTGTCACCTGTCGTCTGGATGACGCACTGGCTTTTTCAGCACACCTGGCTCGTTCGGAAGTTTAGGTGGATACTTGCTGTACTTATTTGGCTGCTATTGGGGCTTGTAAGAATTCACCTGAGCATGTTTTCGGCGGCCAACCTGGTGGTTAAGGCCCACCTCAAGGGTTTGTCTAGGCTTTTTCCTCCGGTGCAAAGGACGTATTTGGTTTGGGACCGCCATGTGGTACTTGCAGCTTTGCAGCGCAAACCCTTTGAACTGATGGCCTCAGTGGACATCCAGCTGGTAACGCTAAAGACTGTTCTACTGGTAGCTCTCACCTCTGCGCACAGGGTCAGTGAGCTGCAGGTGTGGTCTTCATGCAAGCCCTTCACCACGACAATGTCATCTTGCACACTCACCCATGTTGCCCAAGGTTGTCTCTCCATTTCATTTGAATCACAAGATCTGACTGTTCTTCCCAAACCCGTAGTCTGAGGCAGAGGGCCCTACATTCCTTGGACCTCAAGAGGGTCCTCCAGTTTTACCTATCACAAACAAAATCTTTTTGGAAGTCTGAGGCATTGTCACTTTTGGGGGCTCCTCCCCCAGCTCGGGCATCCTAGAGGTCCATCACCTGTTAGATGGTTCAAGTCATTTCGGAGGCATACGCTGCTATGGGCAAACCAGTTCCTGAGGGGATTCATGCCCATGCATTCCGAGTCAAGACCACGACCGTCGCGTTTCATAGACCTGCCTATTTGGGATATCAGCAAGGCGGCTACTTGAGCCACTCCGTCGGCCTTCTGTAAGAGCTATTCCCTGGATACCAGCTGCAGGCACGATGCAGAGTTTGGTCAAGCGGTTCTGAAGAAACATTTTATCCTCTTACCTACAAGGATGGAGGAAAGGGGACAGGACATATGAGTAATTAAATGTACTCATTGGGCCTCATTAGGACCCTGGCGGAGAGGGTGTTACGCCAGCGTAGTGCATGGCGTACCTCTCCGCCATACTACGAGTTCCCGTAGCGCCATGGCGGCCTTTTCCGCCTGGTTTTACCAGGCGGAGAAAACCATGGCGCTACGGGACCTCGTTGTTAATTACGCCACCGTATTTTACGGTGGCGTAATTAACTCCTTCCCCACTCCCATTATACCCTATGGGGCAAAAATGGGAATGGGGAAGGGCAGAATGGGGATTGGGGATTTACCGCTCCGCCGAGGTCGGAATGGGGCGGTAAATCCGCCAACCCCCATGGCGCTATCGGCGGCTTTCCGCCATGCTTCGCGGTGCATTTAGCACCGCGAAGTCCGCCTGGGTCGTAATGAGGCCCATTGTAGTGACTAGTCCATCGTCCCCATTCCTCCATACGTCTCACCCACCTTTTTCCGCTTGTATGCCAGGTTCTAGTATGTAATAAGTGTAGCCGGGTATCTTAAGCATCCAATGTGTTCAAACAGGACTGCAGTGATGTGCCTGAGGGCGCGCCCTCGCACGCTGTAATACATTTAAAGGAGAAGCTCAATTTTTTTGCTCCCAAAGGTTCCGGTGTCGTCCCCATGCTGGGAGACACCCACAAGTATGCAGGAAAGGGGACAATTGACAAGTACTCTAGTCACTACGGTGAGTAACTTTAATTTACCTCTGGATCTAATGTCTCAAGAGGATAGCTCAGGGGAACATGCTCGCCTTGGAAGCAAAATGGCACAGAGCAACATGGGTTTGATCCCCGGGTCCGCGCTTAGAAACCTCTGGGTATTAGGGGTGTTATAAATAACCAATCAGATCAATGTGACCTCGTCAGCCAGCCATCCGGTCAGATATTGAATTTTGGCTGCGAGGTAATACAATTCAAACCATGGGAGCTGCACACCTCCCTTTTCATAGCACATACACAGGGTTTGTCATCGCAATTTTATGTGTACCTAACACCCAGAGAAATACTTTAATCTCAGTGCGGGTCCGCAACCCCAAGGGAAACGTGCATGATTTATTTCAACTTATCTTGATGCCCGACAATGTAGCAAAGTTGTCGAAGGCTGTCATGATGAGCGGTAAATATGTGCTGGCTCCTGGATGTACAACAGCATGTCATCCGTTTAGAAATAGATCATATGTCTCTTCTAATCTACCACTATGCAGGCCTCTAATGCTAGGAAGTAAACTGTAGGCACTCCAATGCTAGGATAAATGGCATTGGTCACAGTGGGCACCCCTCCCTCATTCCTTTTTCGCAATTGCCATGACCTGGATATGTATTGGCCAGTCTTGACCCCTGCCATTGGGCCCAAGTATATCAATGTTACCCATCGTATGAAAGGTAGCAGGGGGGGAGAATCCATCCAAAACAGGAAAGGAGCACAATAAGACACAAGAACCACAATGGGGCAGGACAAGACCAAAAAGCTGTCAATGAGGCTAAACATCAGGGGTCTGAACTCCCTCTTAAAAAGGAAAACAATTGAGTTTCTTACAGGGAAAGAAACCCGATGTATTGACACTCCAAGAAACACATACAATCAAGAGGCAAACCTAGGGTTCAGATCCAAGGCTATAACCATTTATTACAAGCAAATGAAGGGGTGAAAAAAAGGGGGAGTTCTCCTGGCAGTAAGGTCATCCCCCAATGTGAATGTGACTGAATGGGATAAGGATAAGAGCGGCAGGTACCTAGCATACAGGATACGAATAGACAAGGAGCCCTACACGATAGCTACCATATACGCCCCTAACTCCGGCCAGGATAAATTTATACAGCAGAAACTGAACAAGCTAGAGGGTTTTGCCAGGGAACCTATTGTCGTAATGTGCGATTTCAACCTGGCTTGGGAACTGCTGAAAGATAGAAGCGAAGGCCGAACGGGACCCCAGATGGGACCCTCGAAGGAACTGAGAGGAAATGTGGATAGGCTGGCACTGGTTGATGTCTGGAGGGAAAAGTGGGGAGACTCAAAAGGGGTACACTTTGTACTCCCACCTACGTAGGTCCTCATCGAGGATTGACCGTCTGGCTCTTGCGCGGCCTGCTTCGATCGGTTGCTGAAGTGGAGTTAGGGGCCATGGCCCTCTCGGATCATGCCTCGGTATCAGTCACAATAAAGAGGCGAAACAGCCTCAGGGGAATCTGGAGGTGGACATTCCCATTGTATATATATTCAAAGATAAGCTAATTAGGAGGAAATAAAGAAAGCTATAGAGGAATTCTTCCTAAACAATAAGACAGAGGACACAAGCCATAACACGAGGTGGGGCGCACTCAAAGCTATAATCAGAGGCCAAATCATAGTAGTGAAAGCTAGAAGGGACAAAGAGAGGAGACACCTCGAAAGGGAACTAGAAGACAAATTGAAATAAGTCATGGCACGGATGGGGGCGGAGGCTAGTGGTGACACCAGAAGAGAATACAGGGCCATAAGGGGTCAACTATAGATCCTGCAATCCAAGAAAGCAGAAAGGGCCCTATTACATCTCAAGCACAAATACTACATGAAGGCTAACAAACTGATAGGATGCTAGCAAGGCTTCTAGGGAGGGAGGGAAGAGAACGAAAGATCATAAAAATTAAGCTAAGGAATGATAGTTACTACCGATCTGTCGTAGATACAAGGAGAGTTTGTGGAGTTCTATAGAGAACTTTACAAATCTGAGGTCCCTGAGGAGAACGCCCAAATAAAATATCTCCAAGTCCTCCGTCTCCAGACCATATCCGAACAAGAATCCCAAGACATAATGCCTGGAGAAGTGCAGAGAGCAATCTCCTCGCTGCCTGGCAACAAAGCCCCAGGCCGTGACGGATTTACTACTGACTTTTGTAAAACATTTAGAGAGGAGTTGATACCACACCTAACCCAGCTATATAACAAATTTGGGAGAAAAGGGAGAATACCTCAGATGATGGAGGAAGCCAAAGTAGTCATCCCAAAACCAGGTAAGGACCCTGAAAGCTGCAAATCTTAAAGACCAATCGCCCTAATCAACCTAGACGCTAAGATTTACACGAAAATCTTGGCCACCAGATTAGACCCTCTCCTTCCACGTCTCATTGGAACAGACCAATCAGGCTTTATACGAGACAGACATACCAGGGATAACACTAGAAGAATAGCAAACCTGGTAGAAAAGGTTAATCTAAAAAGATCCCAGTGCTCCTCTTGGCACTTTATGCCGAGAAAGTGTTCGATAGGGTGGAATGGTGGTTCTTGTTCCATACCATGAAAAAGATGGGCTTTGGGGAACCTTTCCTGAACAGAGTTGGGGCCAACTATATTGATCCTTCTCTCCGGCTATTGATAAATGGGCAGCTAACGAATCAGATTAGGGTCACGAGAGGACAAAACAGGGCTGCCTCTTATGCCCCCTCTTATATTCAATTTTTCTGGAACCCCTATTAGCCATGATCAGGGCCTCGGAGGACATAGCAGGCATCCAGTTTGGAGGGAAACGCCCATAAAATAACGGCTTTAGCAGACGACATGCTGCTCACGCTTACAAAGCCGGAAACCCTGGCCAGGGAGCTGGAGAGAGAACTGGGGATATTTAGACGGGTCGCAGGGTTATAGATGAACACGAACAAATCTGAAGCCCTGAACCTTATACTATCAACAGAGAGGAAACGGAATTCGAAAGAATCTTTCCAATATACCTGGGATCCCAAGGCGATAAAATTCTTGGGGATCAACATCCCTAAGAACCGCAATGGGGCATTTTCCTCATCAACATCAACATCCCTAAGGATATAGACTCCTTATACCAGGAAAACTATCCATCCCTGATCGCCAGCATCAAACATCTACTCCAAGAATGGAGCCCACTCAAGATCTCATGGTTGGGAAGGATCAATGTAATAAAGATGGTCATCCTCCCAAAATTGTTGTACTACTATATGACAATACCATCGAAAGTCCCCAAAGCATTCTTTAGAAATCTCCAAAAGGACATAGGGAAATTTGTCTGCTGGAACAATAAAAAGCCTAGGGCCAGGAGGGCCCTCGTGCAAAAGTCAAGGAACAGGGTTGGGGGCCCCGGACTTGAGAGCATACTACCAAGTGTCCCAGATTAGAGTGATCAGAGGCTAGTCTAAAAACGATGGATATAACGGATGGAGACAAATGGAGCAGGCTCTAGTGGGAGGACCCCTGAAGTCGATTCTGTGGTTGCCCAAGAGAGACAGATCTCCAAACCTTTGCAAGAGCAAGATAGGCACACTTGTGGGAGAAACATGGGACGAGCTGGGGGGCTAGCCTGGAGCTCATGACCTTTCCCTTTCACCCTAATTCTCTACAACCCGCAATTCACACCCGAACTGGGAGGAAAAAGCTTTCTTAGCTGGGAAAAGGGGGGGTGGGGTGGGGGTGCCGGATAAGAGATGTTTTGAGGGGGGGGAAATCAAATCATTCAATCAATTCAAGACAGACTTTTCCCTGGCGGGGGAAGAGGGGTTCCTATACATGCAAATATGCCACTGGCTACTCCATCCAGAGATAAAGAAAGCAGCGCTGAGACCCCCAACGCCCTTCGAGAAACTGATCACAGCAACCAAGGTAGATAAAAACCTAGTAGGTCCCTATATAAATTCATAAAACAGCAGGAGGGAACTGAACCCACCAGATACAGGAAACAGTGGGAGGATGAACTGGGCCGCCAAATAGAAATTGAGGAATGGTAGAGACTGTGGAGCAACATTCCAAAACTGGCAAAATCAATCCAAATACAAGAATTTTGGACCAAATTAATGTGCCAGTGGCTCCTCACCCCATTGGCCCTGAACAAAATGTATCCCCTGGTACGGAAAGATTGTTGGAGGGGATGTGAGGAAGAAGGAACTTGAGGCCACGTGGGGTGGGGCTGTCCCCTTATCCAGGGGTACTGGGGCATGATAAGTCACAGAAATAACAGGGAGCAAAGAAAAAGGTAACCTGGGCAGAGCTATTATGGGGCTGGGCGGCATACTCGAGGACCTCCCTTCCAAGGTGCACAGGAAAATATACGTGACCCTAATGCTCTCAGGCGCTGTATTACTTGCTCAGAAATGGAAATTGAAAGAAATCCCGAACGAACACGAATGGGTGAGCAAAATGTCAGTTTGCCTCCATGGAATGGGTGACGTACTCCATACAGGGAAACCTCCGGGGATTCATTGCGGACTGGGACCTAGTGTTGAAGTTCCTACAAAAAGACTAGAGAGGAGCATGGTGCCCGAGGAGAATCAAACTACCAGGACTGATTTAGGCTAAATGCGCCAGGGAAACAGGCCCACACACAAGCTGGGACAATCAATGAAAGGACTCTCTGGGGAATCGAGAGTCCAGACCTGGAAAGCCAGCATGGAACTGAACGCATATCAAACTTGTGAAAAAAACTTCATGGGATATTTGGTTGGTGGGGAGGGGGTTGGACGGTTGGGAGGAGCTTGTTTTGCATAATGTTCAATTGTATAATCTCGAATAAAAATTTAAGTGAAAACAAAAGAAATCTATCCTATTTGCCGCAATTTGCTTGTTGAAAATGTTTTGGTAGTTAGAGGGTATGCTACTACATGATCTGGGCCGAAAACCCCTGCTACTCGGCAGATTGGTATTGGTCGAGGCAGGGAATTAAAGGCCAATGACCAACTTTCTGTGGAGGAGAAAATGCGATCCTGATGCTGAGGGCAGATGATAGAGAAGACTTTATTCCATCTGAAGGAGTCTTCCTACTAGGCCCTCATTGATCAGCCTACCCCCCAAGACAATCTGATGCATTAGCCATTACTTTCCCCCCTTTCTAACAATGTCATTGCGTATAATCGATATGCAACCCCTCTACTCCCAGACAGGTGGGTCGCTTTATTGATTGTTTCCTTGGAGTCCCCGAGAATTTTGGGTAGTCTCAGATCTTTTACTATGGTCTGGGTCTAAAGGTCTGGAGATAGTCCGATTATTGGACTGAGAGGGTTAACAGCCACTGCTGGAACTGGGGTTGCTCTTTAGCTTGGTTGATATAGTGTCCTCCCTTAGTCTTTGCAGGTTTTTGTCACCTTCTCTTGGAAAATTGGCACCATGTGATTGGTTGAGTGGCTGTGGGCCTTGCACCATAGGTGGTACTCCACTCTGCTGGATATCCTGTGATGGTAGTTGTAATGATGGGCCCCCAGTCGGTTCTTGAAGTCTGTTAGATCTTTTCTTAGGGTGTTAATTTATTATCTCCATGGGCAACATACAATGATTGCTTTAACAGGTCGATGAAGGCACGCATTGGGGGGGGTAGCTGCTATGCACAGAGATTCCAACTCTCCCAGAATAGTTCAGTCTGGCCTTGGTCTGCAAGTTGGTTTACATAAAGTGGGGTACAAGATCCTGAAAGAACAAAGAACTAGAATAACAGGGATTGCCGAGTTGGAATTTGAAGCAACTGAATCAATCAAGGGCAGGCGATTAATTAGTCCTGGGTAAGTTGTTTGGTTTGAGCTGATACCAGACCAATGTCTGCGGTGGGTTTCGCAGGAGTGACTGGTGGTGCCTCAGTTGACATAGGGGAGGTAAGGGGAACACATCTGTTGGACCTGGGAATCATAATTTCGCACTCCACATCCTTGGCATCTTCCGTTGAGATTTTCAAGTCCCCACCTGACCTCATCCTATCCCCAGGACAATGAGGTCCAGTGGGTTAGATTTGCCTGCTTTTGGCCTATTCTCTGTGTACCTAGATCACCACTGAAGGAAAACAACTGTGAACGTTGTCTGGTCACAAAAAGTAGGGACAATAAGTGCTGGATTGGCCTGCTGTGTATGTTACAGCTGCTAGCTGGATCCTTCTGCCAGCCTTCTGATAGAGTTCCTTTGGTAATTCAACAAAATTTTAATTTCAACACTAAACTCACCACAAGCACACATTGGTAGGAAAAAGTCACACTTCCAGCTCTTCATCCTTAGGGGAACTGTTCCATACTTGGAAATAACACAAAGAGGTGACCAGTGCTATTGTCCTCCCTTCCGAGACCCTTATAATCTTCATTTCATTTATAGTGCACATAACAGACATCTAGCAAGCAGAGTTAGCTGCTTATGGGAATTTGGGTAGTGCATTCGCAATATTGTTCTAGATTCTTTGCTTTTTTTAATGCTAGGTAATCAGAAAATTAAGAAAAAAAACATTTAATTTATTTTATAAAGATGGCTAGGGAATCCAGGGGTCGAGGATAAAAAGAGCAAGGTTGGTCCACAGCTTTGGGCCAGGCACTGAGAAAAATCTATGGCTCCTAGTAGTATGTATGGCTTGTGGGAACAATAGGTAGGTTTGCATTTGAGGTTCAAATGGTTTGTGCAGGTTGGTTTAATTTGAATTCGTTGGGGAAGGTCGAGTGGGGCCTGCCCGTGCACCCACTTAGGTAAGAGGCACAGTATATTTAAGGATTCATTATTGTATGGGTAGGCAATAAAGGCTGCACCTAGCAGAGGTGGTTGAGGAATCTCTAGACAATTTGAGTTAATTGAACCCCGCATTTTGTGTGGTCTGGAGGCTGTGGACCAGGTATTTGGTTAAACCTGCGTAGAGGGCGTTCACATAGTTGGCTATTGCTCAGACCATTGAAGCATGGTCGGTATGTGGAAGAAATGGGTGGACCCTCCAAAAAAGTAGAATGCTAAGCAAGGCATACCTGGCATATTCATTGACCTGCTCGGGTAATGTCATCAGAGTCCAAAATGATCCTGAGATTTTTTACTTTATTCGTTGGTGTAATCGGAAGGCCAAATAACAACAAAGGAGGCAGAAGTTGTTGCCCTAAATCATATAGAAAATGTTTAGGACCCAAATACATAGGCTGTTTTTGATGGGGTAAGCAGAAGATAACTAGGGAAGTTAGCCAGGATTTAATTTGGACGAGGAACTGGTTTTTAAAAGTGCTTTTTAGATCGTGATCCTTTAATATAGAGCTGGATATAATCTGCGTAGGAATGGAAATAAACATTTAATCTTTAGATGATCTTCATAAACAGAAGTCTATATTAAAAAGAAGAGGGTAGAGGGAGAGCCAAGGGGCACACCACAGGTGATTTGAGGAGGAAATAAAAGTCCAAATTTAAAGAATAGGTCCTCCCAGACAGCTACTGAGGTTGTTTCAGTACCATGCCTGATTGCAGGGAATTAAGGATGGTTGACTTTTGCCATCCATGGCGGACCCACCAATGGGCGGTAGTTATTAAGAACGGTATGGTCAAATTGGGATTTTTTCAAAAGGGGTTTGATGAGTGCTTAGTTTAGGCCATAAGGGAAACCCCCTGCGGTAGCAATAATTTGTCAGTTTAGGGACACAAGTGAGAAGAGCCATAACACACGGTTTAGCCACCAGTGCCTGCAAAGTATTGATCAAAAAAGCAGAAATGGTTTGAGTTTAATTAGTGGGAGAAGATCTTCAGCAGAAATATCTTTAAATGCAAAGCAGGAAGTTGGTTGAGTAGTGGTGGGATGATCAAGAGATCTATCTGTAATTACTGAATTGTGTCGGTTATGGATCGTTTTAGCTTTGAGAATGAATTTGTTGAATCAATTGGCCAAGCCAGCAAAAGGTTGTCATTTCTACCTGGTACACAGGGGGGGTTAATGAAGGTTTGAACTATTGAAAAAAGTTCAGGGGGTTTGTTAAGGGCCGAGTTAATGAGTGTAGAAAATTACCTTTTTGCCTTCGAGATTGTTTTTTTTTTAATTTTATTTTTTTAGTGGAGTGCTGCCCGACTGTCTCGTAAATGTAAAATGTTTCTGATTTAATCTCTGTTTGGACTAAACAAAAACCAACCTCAACTTATCCCCAAAAAGCAGCTAGACTTATTTTGGGACAGAAAAGCCCAGAGGCTATATCTAACCAGACGTGAAAAATCTCAATGACCATTGCAAAGAGAATAACGCACAAAATCGACTACTACTTTCCCAATTCTCCATAACATTGTTCGAAACAGCTGAACTCTTAGATTAAAAAAAGTCTCTAAAAGACTGTAAAAAACATCATAGGTTAGCAACCTAACTCTGTCCCTGTTCAAAACACAAAGATTGAGATATCTTGCAGTATTGTGTGTGAAATAATGTAACAACTTCCCCCAACCCTGAAAATCAAATGTACCCTCAAGAAATTCAAAAGTTGAAAATACATTTCCATGAAGAAAAGATTTTACTCGGAAATGCCTGTGTATATTAACCTTTCCTCCACCCTATTGACTCCTATACTTGACTCTACTGCACTCATACTTTATGACTAGCCCTTTTGCCCCACTGCCACATCTAGCCAGTACCCGATCACCTTGAATGTTCCTGTCTTAGCCTTGCAAAAGATTATCTGACTTGCTCCTACGTCCACTGGTATGTTTTTTTTTATATATGAATAACCTGCAATCAACAGATTTCCTGTGAACAATGAAGCCTTACCAATGCATCATTCACGCTGTCCCCCAACTGTCTGCTTGGATCCCCAATACTTACTGTAACTAAGCTGGTTACTTGGGTGTGTAACCACATCCCATGCTTTCTGCTTTTCCTAGGCATTTTGAAGCAACACTTCCACGAGTTAGTGCATCATAAAACTCAGAAATGTATAACTATTCCCTGTCAAAAAGCTGGGACTACTCCTTTATATTTTCAAATCAGTTTTCCATATACTTAACATTTATTTCATCTCCATGTTCTATCCTTCTTTTGGGTCTTTGATCCCTGGGCCAATGAGGAGAGTAACCCAAAGCTCCTCTTGAGAAGGCATTTGTCAGATTCTTTCCTGCATGCCATGTTCGTCACTGCCTCCAAGACTGTTGTCCTCTACGTTTCATGTTTTCAGAAAGAAAATAATACACCAAAGTAACATGAATTCAAAAGTGAGAGGATTTTGGTGGTTTAAAGTTGCTCCTGGGTTCCCCGAAGTGAAGGAAAATCCCTGACGGGGGATGTGCTTACTCTAATTTCTTTCCCTTTTTCCTTTTTCTTTTCTCCACATTTGACCTATCAACTTTCATTGAGACTTGTGGTTTTTAAATTACTCTTGTCACACAAATTCCAGATTTTTAGATATTTTTATTATACTCACTCAACGTATTATGCTGACATTGCACAATCGCAGCATAATTCTTTGTCACTCCAATGTTGGGTTTCAAACTTTAGATCGCTTATGCAGAGACCCTCTCTGCACCTTCCCCAAACTACCAAGCGAGATGAAGGAAATGGAGGGATAGAAAGGTGAAAGGTGATGGCCACACCCTGACCCTCGATCTCCCACATCTACACAGCCAGAGTCTTTGGGACCCCTTTCCATTAGATCACTGCCCACGAGGCGACCATCAGTAAGGGCAGTCACTGTAAGAATCTTTGTCAATGTGACCCTTGCCCAAAATAGTTCTTGCCCAAGAGGGTCCAAATCCAGATGAGCGGAATACACCTAGTCCATGGGAGATTCGTGTACAACATCCCTCTGTAGTGAAATGGTTTAGTCAACAATCAGACTCCTGGTCAGCAAAAAGCGTCATCTGCAGGAGACCACCTCAATGAGAGGCCTCCAACATTTAGCTTCATCTACCAAAAGTATTGTCTGCAACAGACTTTTCTACAAGGATCTTCGCCTGTGTCTTGTCTCATCCACAGCCAGTGTGTACGAGAGCTGCTGTCCTGTTGGATCCTCCTTGGAAAACTATTGGAGTCCTGTTGTGAAAGTTCTTGTTTTGGAGAGGTCATGTCTACGAGAATCCTAATCTACAAGAGAGCTTGGTCTTGGCGAGACCTTGCTACTGTAGATCCTCCTCCACCATCCTTTTCCACAGGAAACAGTCGTGATCTCGTCCACCAGTGACCATCATAGTGAGAAATTCATAAAGTAACTTTACGCGTCTCGGATAATGGAGTGAGGAGTGACCACCAGGATGATACTTATTAATCTAAATTGAATTAATGGGGCAAAACAAAATGGCAACGGCACAAATATCTTGGATTTCCCTTCCTAGATGATGATGTGCCCTTTCACACCAGTGTAAACAGAACTTTAACCACAGCAAAGAAAACAGACAAATTTAAAACGTCAAGTCACCTGTAAGTGGTCCAAAGGCCTGAACTTGCTGTGAATTATGTTGTCATGCAAACATTGTTGGGCCTTCTGTGCCATGTTCAGTACCTCTAGGCGTAAGGCAAATGCTCTTTTTTCAAGAATGTACTGGCAAATGGCGCCACCAAAAGAATCTTCAAACTAGCCATCTTGCTCTGCTATAACAGAGATGTGGTACATTTTAGGTCCCCTTCTGTAATTTTTGCCACGTTTCATGAGGATTTAGACCAATACATTTGATGGGGGCTTCTTCGGACTGCACTACCACAATTGTGTGGGATGTAGGTGAGACTACTGGAGAATCCTAAAAACAAGGAAGAACTTAAGTACTCTACCCCTTCCTGCTACACGTTAACAGTAGACAAGGGAGTCCCAATTTCTTTTGTCTTGTGGCACTTCCATTTGCAGTAAAAGGCATTTGCAGCATTAACAGTCTCACAGATCCTGAACATGGCATTCATGCCAAAACCACCATAGCAAAACAGATACTGCAGTAAATTCAGTAGTACACACACCAAAACAAGTTGCTAACGCCCATGCAGGTCTGACTTAATAGTGCAGCACTAACTTCAGTGGCGCCTAGCAGCAGGGTGCATTTGATACTTGAGCACAGCCATACTTTACAGCAGAGGACTGCAACCTGCAGATCTCCCGGCATACTGGACTACAACTCCCACGATCCTGCAATATTACCTTTGCTGGCTAGGTCTAATGGGAGCTGTAGTCGAAAAAGTCTTGTTAACCACAAAGGTTGCAGATCCCTGCCTTCCATTCAAAAAGGAGATGTAGAGTAAGCAGTGCATCAGGTCCTGACCTTCCATAGAAATCAACTCATAAATCCCAGAGGCTTTCATGTAAGAGCAAAGGCAGGAAGAAGGGGTTATCGTGGGTCCATGTTGGGAAAATAACTGACGTTCGGCACAGTCACACTATGAGATCATGCTGTCCCTGCAAAGCAGATTACATGACATCCAAAGATTTGGATAACATGTTTTTTCAGTCATGAGCCCTCAAAATGACAAGGGGTGTTGGAGGTTTGTCATTTAGGGCCAACAATACAGGTTGAGTTCTACCATTCGGGCTCCAATAAGCTTCATCAGGTTTTTCCCAAATCTTGGCCTCTAGGGACAGACATCCTCAGGTGGGAAAGCCTCCCTGTTTATCTTTCCATATTTGAAGGCTCTGTAAACATTTCTTGGTCTGAAAACGCGTTGTACGCTCTGTGATGATTTTTGGTCACTCTGACTTTCAGAGACATACTTCAACATACATTGACGGTGGCCTTTCAAATTTCGAGCACTGGATGACTGTCAACCACCTCAGATTCAACCTAGGCAAAACTGAGATCATGCTCCGCGGGAAGGCCTCCCTCTTTCCCCAACCCACCTAGCGGCCTCTCTCTCTCTCTCTCTAGGCCCACCGCCTACCACCTCCAACACAGTAAAAAACTTTGGATGCATTATGGAAACTGACCTGATGTTAGGAGTTTTACTGAAGTCCAGTTAAGGGCTTAGTAAATCCATACCACTGAGGCAGTACCAGACACTGTAATAATCTTAGTATATGGCTGTACTACCTGAGTTGAGGGTAGTCTAGACCGAGCAGCCAGGCTTATATTAGGAGGGAGAGAGGGCTGTAGAATCAGTACAAATAAATTGTAATGCAAATGATCCAAAGAAACACTATGTATGGTACAAATAAATAGTTTATTTAAATACAAGTAGGCCCAGATAAAATCACAGATCATATAAACACATTTTAGAAAAAAAAAGTTAAGTCAAGCCTTTTCATACATATTCAGTATAGGTCACACCTATTCTTGGGGAGTAAAAACCATTAGTTAATTTCAGATTACTTTACAGTAATACAAGGGTAGTAGACCCTAACAATTGAACCGTGACGCTCAGTAAGAAATCACTTAGTAAACCAACTGGACAATATACTTTTTATGAATGCAACACTTATCCTAGGCACAGTCAGTACCTCTACTACCTTTGTGATAACTGTAAGGAACTCATGGTGGCAACAGTAAAGATGGACACAAGTGATCAGTTTACGGGGGGTTATTAAACTGTATAGGTAGATTGGAAAAATACCTCATCTAAACTTAAATCTAAGATGGGAGCAAGCTTCAACCATCAAACGATAATAAGGCAGTCCTAGTGGCGTCTTGTCAAATAAAAGGACATATGCTAAGAAAAATGTCCAATCCTTACGCTAAATACAAAATTAAGCGTGGGATAATGTTCACAAGAAAGAAGTGTTCACAAAGAATAAGTCAGGATGCGTTAGTCGGGGTCTCCCTTCCCCACGTTTTAAGCACGGGGCAAGGTAGGATCCTGGAGCACAGCACACGCTCGCGCTTTCCCAGCACGTGCCAAACGCTTCGCTTTCAGCAATCGGGGCCTTCAGTAGTTAGGTCTCTTTTCTACAAAGTGTCTCTTGCCTCCGAGGACTTGATGTGTTTGAAAATAATAAACAAAAGTTCCTTTCTGCTTCAATGATGGTTTGTACCTTTTCACCCTTGGGTCCCTCCCTTCCGGGCTCAGACCCCTCTTGACTGTTAGCTTCCCTCCATCAGGTTCAGGATTTTTAATGTCTTTTTATACAGTCCACTGTGGAAATCCCGTAGCCGCGTTCACTCTTGTCAATACACTGTATATCCGGACTTTGACTTCGCCCCCTGTTTATCGGCATCCCTCGTTCGGATTCACTCTTGCCAACATTGTTAATCGCACATTTTCTCAATCAGTTCTTACTATATGGGATTCACTTCCCTTAGCTTCACCATCATGTGTCGGTGAAAGACCTTCGACTGTACATAGTATTTTACTGGACCCCTGTATGATCACTTTGACCCCTTTCTTGTCTTTACCAAGGCCTTCTGGCGATGGTAGTTTCAACAATCGGGTAATCGGCCAGAGTTTTCTGTGTGAGCGCACACGTGTTGCCTGACTCCTCTGTTGCTGGTTTTCCTCCTTCTGGTATCAACAGTTCTTTGTACTTTCACAGTTCAATTAGTCGTTTGCTACTTTCGTTCAACACAGTTCTGTTTATTATCTGCTCTCCCCTCGACTCACCGGCTGTGATATACCGCTTGGCTTTTCTTCTCTCTGGAGTCGAGGTTGGTATCACAAACACGCGTTTCGAAGGGATTGTGTCCTCCGACGTATTCCTCATCTTAGATATCTCCTTCCAGCTCTGCTGGCCTCGGAAAAATTTTTCTCTAGAGGGCGCTGCGCGTCGACGTCCTTCGAGTCGATGTCCCTCGACAGCCGCCGTATTGACGTTCGACGTCATCCTGCCTATAAAGGCCGCGCGCAGCGTCTGTTGCTCAGTTCCGTTTTTCCGCGCTTACTCAGTGCCTCGGAATACCGTTGCTCAGTTCTTAGTCAGATTAGTCCTATTTACCTCGAGTTATTCGATCCGTACTCGATGGCTTCCTCGTCGGAACCGACAACTCCTCGATCCGGCTTCAAAAAATGTCGAGATTGTGGGAAAAAGATGTCGTTGACCGATCCTCACAGAATTTGTCTGTGGTGCTTGGGAGCTGAACACCATTGTTCGGAATGCGAGGACTGTACGTCCATGACAGCTAAGGCCCTGAAGGAGCGTAGGGGGAAGCTGGAGAAAGGTAAGACTTTTAAAGCTTCTTCTTTGTTGACGAAGTCGAGACATTCGTCTCCTCGTCACCATTCGCGCTCCAGGTCTCGGAGTGGGTCATCACTCCTCGAGATCGAAGCACTCGAAGAGGAGACGTCGAAGATCCCCTTCTCCGTCTTCCTCTTCCTCTGTTTCGCCAAAAAGAATCCCTTGCCCCACGAAACATAGTTCCCGGGCTGAATGGGAGGAATTCCGAAAGAATATGAGCGTCTTCGAGAAAGCGGCCTCGACCCCCTCGAAGACTGCCGAGAGCGATGCTCTGGTCGAAAGACCCGAAGGTCAAAAACGCTGCGAGTCGCAGTACCCGGCGAAAGAAACCTCTTGAGCGCGTTTCGAACCCTCGAGCAGGACTATGACCTCCAAACCTTCCTCGACGGTTCCGTCGACGCCGTCGACGAAGGTCCCGTCGAGGTCGATGTCTTCGACGTCGAAGGTTCCGTCGAAGGTTCCGTCGACGCCGTCGACGAAGGTCCCGTCGAGGTCGATGTCTTCGACGCCGTTGTCGAGGGGACCTTCGACACACGGGTCTGTCGACTCTACGCCGGCCTCGACACCGGCGTCGACGCCAAGAAAAGTCACGGTTACCACACATCCAGTGACTATCCCCAGGCTCTCGACGTCGATGGCGTCGATATTGTCGAGTAGAATTCCAATTCTGTCGAGGTCCTCGAGGCCTCCACCTCTGTTTTCGACGCTACGCTCGAAGCCTTCGGCGTCGGCGACATCGACGCTTTCGAGGCCAATAATGACAAGTTTGGCACCCTCTGCCTTGGAAATGGGATTTACTCCCTTTATGAATTCAGAACAATTGAGAACTATATCCTCAATTTTAGAAGAGGGTGATTTGCCTGAACAAGACACATTTGAGTTACAGGGACCTGTAACCCCAGTTAGAGAGGAATTTTCCTCTGAAGAGCGCAGATTAAAGGATCTTCATGATTCTTTACATGAGGCAAGTGGGTTAGACACTTCCCCTGAGGTGGAGTTTGCTAAGCCAGACCCGGGGGAGCATGCTGAAACCCCCTACAGAGCCTTAATGGCCAGGATTACAGAGTTCATGGGGTGGTCTGCACCTTCACAATCTTTCCAACAAGATGACCTCACAGATATTCTTGACAAAGGCCCACAAGAGGATCCTGTGGTGCCTTTTCATAAAGCTCTTCAGAGAAAGATCATGACAAACTGGGAAACCCCAGATGTAATACCAGCAGTAAATAAAAAACTGTCTACAAAGTACAGGCTATCTTCCACAGACCCAGAGTTTTTGTCTAAACACCCATCCCCAGAAAGTCTGGTGGTACAAGCAGCATCCTCTACCGATGTCAAGACGGCTTATCCTACAGTCCCACAGGACAGGGACGATAAAAAATATGATGCTATGGCAAAGAAAGTCTTTTCAGCATGTAGCATGGCGTTAAAGTCTGTTAATGCTACTTGCACCCTTGCTAGGTTCAGCCATACACTTTGGGAGTGTGCTTCTACAGCGGCTGACTGTATCCCGGAGGGAGAAGAAAGGGATGCGTTCCTGAATATTATACAGGACGGTAAAGACGCTATGTGCGAATCCCTCCAGACGGGCATTGATTCGGCTGACCGTATCAGCAGAGCAATGGCGGCAAGTACATCAACCAGGAGATTCGCTTGGTTGAGAAAGTCGGGTTTTGCCCCAGATGTGCAAGCCAGGCTCTTGAACATGCCATTCGATGGCTCTTCTTTGTTCGGGAAAAAGGCGGATGACAGTTTAGAGAAACTGCAAACTTCAAAAGCTGCAGCAAAATCCCTAGGAGCTGCAATCCGTCAGACTCCTTTTCGTCCCACTGGAACCTCTGCGAGGGGCAAGTCCTTTCGCTTCTACTCCGCATTCGGAAGAGGTAGAGGACGACCGGCTCAAAGGGGTCAAAGAAGAACTACCCGAGGTGGACGGGGTAGATATTCTAAAGCCGCAGCAACAGCAGGTGCCTCTTTACCATCGGCATCTGCATCAGCCGCCCCAAAACCACTCTGAGGACTCCCCTCACAGGACACCTGTAGGAGGCAGGTTGACTCAACATCTGACGGTATGGCAGGCTATCACGTCAGATGCTTGGGCATTGGAAACAGTCGGCCAAGGTTACTGCCTGCCTTTCCTACGTATACCTCAGAGTCATCCACCGGGGATCAGCTCTCAGAAAGCTCCAGATCCGCTCCTCTTGCAGGAAATTTTGGACCTGCTAGAGAAAGGTGCCATAGAACCGGTACCTGTAGCGGAGAGGAACAAGGGCTGGTACTCCCCTTACTTTCTCATTCTGAAGAAAGACGGAGGACTGAGACCCATCTTGGACTTGCGAGAATTGAACAAATTCCTCAGAAAAGACAAATTCAAGATGGTCACACTTTCTCAGATCCTCCAGGCCCTTCAGTTCCAGGACTGGTTGGTATCTCTGGACCTTCAGGACGCTTATTTCCATGTGCCTATCCATCTCAAACACAGGAAATACCTGAGGTTCGCAATTGGCAACTCTCACTATCAATTTCGAGTGCTGCCATTTGGGCTGACCTCCGCCCCGAGGGTCTTCACCAAGTTAATGTCGGTAGTGGCTGCAAGTCTAAGGAGGGAAGGGATTCACGTCCCTAACTGGACGATTGGCTGATCAGGGCTGTTTCTCCGGAACAAGCTCAGATCCAGCTAAATCACGTGTGCCACTTCCTTCACAGACTGGTTTTCTCCCTCAATTTAAAGAAGTCACAAATGATACCATCGCAGAGACTCCAGTTCATAGGAGCGATCCTGGATACTTCCCTGGGAAAAGCCTCGCCACCAGAGGTGAGGGCTCAAGATATTCTACAGATGGTTACCAAGTTCCAGCATGCCCAACGTCTCCCAGCCTTAGACTTTTTGAGGTTGCTAGGCCTCATGGCATCCTGCATTTTCCTTGTGCCAGAGGCTCGCCTGAGAATGAGATCCCTCCAGTGGGCACTGAGGACTCAGTGGTCACAATTCTCAGGGAGAATGACAGATCTTCTTCAGGTTCCCGGCAGGGTGGCTCGAGACCTTCAGTGGTGGGCCTGTCAGGAGAAAATTCTGAAAGGAGAACAGTTTTGGCAACCCTGGCCGGAGATAACAGTAGTCACGGATGCCTCACTCACGGGGTGGGGAGCCCACGCCAACGACTTGACCATCACCGGTCGTTGGTCTCCATCGGAGTCCAGACTACACATCAACCTGTTAGAGCTGAGAGCCATCAGACTGGCGCTGAAGGCTTTCCTGCCAGCTGTACAAGGGAAGAACGTCCTGATAATGACGGACAACACGGTAGCCATGCATTACCTCAACAAAAGAGGAGGCGTAGGATCACTACCCCTGTGCAGAGAGGCGATGCAGCTCTGGTTTTGGGCAATCCAAGAAGGAATCTCTCTATCGGCAGTTCACCTAGCCGGAGAGAAGAACTTGACAGCGGATGCTCTGAGCAGGCAGAACACAGTCTCCCACGAGTGGGAGCTAGCTCAGGAAGTCCTTCAAGAGATCTTCTCCCTTTGGGGAACCCCTCAGGTAGATCTGTTCGCCACCAGCCTAAACAGGAAATGCGACCTATTCTGCTCAAGGGAATTGCCTCCGAGAGGAGCTCTGGGAGACGCGTTCATAGTGGACTGGGAGTTTCCGCTTCTGTACGCGTTCCCACCGGTCCCTGTCATTCCTCAAATGATCAGGAGGTTGAGAAGATTCCGGCGAACCATGATCCTAATTGCCCCGGATTGGGCCAGGAGAACGTGGTACCCGGACCTTCTAGACTTGTCCATCTGCCCTCCAATTCGACTTCCACTCAGAGAGAACCTACTCTCACAGAAGGGAGGTCAGGTTCTCCATCCAGACATCAAAACCCTCAACCTTCACGCTTGGCTTCTGAACGGCTGAGGTACAAGGATTGGGACCTCCCTGATGATGTTATGGAGGTGTTGCTTTCGGCAAGGAGGCCAGCAACAAAGTCTTTATACCGCTGCCGTTCGAACAGATTTTGCAGCTGGTGTAGAGAACAGAATATCGACCCATTTTCTTGTGGTACACCAATGGTTTTGTCCTTCCTACTATATTTGGCAAATTCAGGCCTTCAAGTTGGCACCATTAAGGGCTATCTCGCAGCGCTATCCATCTTTAAGCGTACTGCGGAAGAACCATCCTATTTCAAATTACCCTTGGTAATACAGTTTCTAAAGGGGTTAACCAATGTTTATCCCCCAAGACCTTTCCAAGTTCCCCTATGGGATTTAAACTTAGTACTAACTTTCCTGATGGGTACACCTTTCGAACCTCTCCATTCTTGTTCGTTAAGATTCCTTACCCTTAAAACTGTTTTATTAATAGCACTTATATCTGCTAGAAGGGTGAGCGAATTACAAGCTCTTTCTTGTAAACTCCCTCATACAATCTTTCACAAGGACAAAGTTGTCCTGCAAGTGAAGCCTAATTTCCTCCCAAAGGTGGTTTCTGAATTCCATATCACTCAGAAGATTACCCTACCATCTTTCTATCCTCCTCCTCACCCGGGGAAAGAGGAAGAGAGGTTACACAGACTAGACCCTAGGAGGGCTTTAAGTTTTTACATTAGTAGACTAGCCAGGATAAGACAGGCAGACCAGCTGTTTGTAGGTTACACAGGTCACAAGCTGGGGTTACCAATAACTAAGCAGACCATTTCCAGATGGATCATTCTAGCCATTCTGGAATGTTATAAACTGGCAGGGAAAGAGCCCCCTCAACATCTTAGGGCTCATTCGACCAGAGGTATTGCAGCTTCATCGGCCCTCAAAAGAGGCGTGCCGGTTAAAGACATATGTGCGGCCGCTACATGGTCGTCTGTCCATACCTTTACACGTTTTTACAATCTGGATTCCTCCTCCAGTCAAGAGACTAGGTTTGGAAGGGCTGTACTGCATTCTATTCATCAATAGAAGACAGCGTGAAGTCAGTACTCCCTCCTCCGAATATAGAATACTGCTATGGGTGCCTATCTAAGATGAGGAATACATCGGAGGACACAATCCCTTCGAAGAACAAGTTACTTCTTACCTTGTAACGTTCTTTCGACGGGATGTTCCTCCGACGTATTCCTCATCGACCCTCCCATCCATCCCCGCAGTTCTACTTCCCTTGTTGTTGCAGCTTACGCTCCTTCAGGGTGATTAGTCTAGTCCAGACAGTAATACTGTGGGCTACAAAACGGAACTGAGCAACGGACACTGCGCGCGGCCTTTATAGGCAGGATGACGTCGAACGTCGATACGGCGGCTGTCGAGGGACATCGACTCGAAGGACGTCGACGCGCAGCGCCCTCTAGAGAAAACATTTTCCGAGGCCAGCAGAGCTGGAAGGAGATATCTAAGATGAGGAATACGTCGGAGGAACATCCCGTCGAAAGAACGTTACAAGGTAAGAAGTAACTTGTTCTTCTCCCCGGATTGGCGATCAGCGGAGGAGGCCCGGTGTACCTTTTTGACAACTACTGCAACATACACTGACTATTGTTCTCTGTTTTACATTGCCTTCTGCTGAGGTTTCACGGCCCCTGGTGATCCTCACTCTCTGGTCCACCCCCAAGAACTGGATCCAATAGCCATGGCCGTGTCTTGGCCATCTGGATGACAGACCCCCGGGGACTAGTCTGGGAGACAATTTCAGGTTTTTCACATAAGTTATACTAGGTGAGGAAGACCTTTCTGGTGTAATATACAATTAATGCTGCTTTTCAGCTCAGTGGAACACAGGCTAAGATGACCAAGAACTCTTCGTGAATTTTGTATGCACCAGGCAGACCAAGGCCAGCTACTCCTAAAGGAACACTTTACAGGAATGGCACATAGCTATTCTAGGCTGGTTAAACCTAATGTTGTAATATTCTATTACAGTTTCGTTTTAAGATCAGTGGAACAAGTATTGAGATATGCAACAACTGTTTAACTTGTTTTAGGTTGGGGCACAGCTAACGCAAGGTAAGTAAAACCTATATACTTTTTAAAGGGGCCATCAGCAACTTAAAGATAAGTATAACCTTAGGCAGACTTAATCTGGACAGGCTATAACAGCAAGTCAGGGAAGCAAGGCCCAATTGGGGACACTCATAGACTTATCCTAACATGAAAAGTGAAACCAACAGCATTACTTTTTAGGAAGAGGCACAACCAATTCACTGGTGAGTAACATAACCTTATATATACTTTTCAGAATAGTTCAACACACATACAAGGTAAGTAAGACCTTTTGTAACTGTGCACTACTCTGAGTTAGTTACCAACCAACTTCTTTTGCACACTTGTTGTTCTTTTCAGGGCAGAGCCATTTTCTTGTCCAGTCCTTCTCTTATTCTATAGCATGAGTACAATCAGAGGCAGTAGAGGGACCCTAGTTGTACTGGTGCCAGCTGTAGGCAGGGTGGGATAGGGTTCAGTTGCAGGCAAAGTTAGAGTTCCAGAGGAAGACTGTTCAAACAAGTATTTCACTTTCAAGTCAGTTGAGGGTCCAGGGACTTTATAGAACACACACTACGAGGATTTCGTAGTGGGCCTGAGTGAACTGGATGAGTAGCCTCCCAATCAAAAACATCCCAAAGCTTTACAGAAATCTCAAAGGCTTAATTTAGGTAAAATACCCAAGCCAATACAGTACCTCAAAATTCACGTTCTGCAGCCAAAAACCCGGTTGATGGATTCCTTTGTCAAGAAGATGGAAGACAGGACTTTGGAAGGACCTTTGCAGCAGCAATAACGGAAGAAGGCTCCAAGCAAGAGTGTCCTTGCGGCTGGATGTGGCTCTGTGGATTTGCCACTTTTTCAGGAGCACAGAAGGAGGCAGAATATCGCCAGTCGGATTCTCGTCATTTGCATGTTCCAGTACTCTGGCGATGGGATCTTTCGGACCTGAATTGTGCCTCGTGGGCATCCTGCTGGATCTCCAGAAGTTTCATTGAAATTCAGAAGACGATGCACCGCACAATGGCTCGAGGTCCCAAGGTATTTGGGTATTGCAGCCCCTCAAGGTCGCAGCACTGTGTGGGATGGCTCAGAATGCAGGTATTCATAAGTCTGGTGGTTCTCACCAGTCTCTGGGTCAGAGTCATTGTGTTTGGAGTCCCCAGGTCAATTGGAAGAAAGGGCTACAGCAGGCTCAGGTTACACAACAGGCTCACCGGTCACTGGAAATAGTCTCAGCTGCGGTTTCTTAATCTTCCTCTTTGGTTTTGGTTCCAGTGGTCTTCTACCTCTTCAGCTTCCAGGATCTGACTTTTATGTTGGAATCTAGCCAATCTAACAGCCATGCAACATTCAAACTTTGGGGGTTGGCAATCCTTTCTGGACAGCCAGCCTTCCAGTTTGAGCTGCATTCTCGCAGTCAGGCTGGAAGACAAAGGGCTGAAGTGTTGGACTCCTCCCTCGCTACCTTCCTTCAGACACTCTGGTGCCTGGATGGGGAATCCAGAATTTCTGCTGTAGATAAAGTTAACACAAAGGAATTTCCCACCCTGGAGGTCAGGGGAAGGAACAGGAAAGGAGAAGAAACGCTAAAATGGCAAAAACAGAAGACTGGGGCAGTTTTGGTAAAATGAGCACCCATGCATGCCTTTAATAGGGCTGTGCAAACAGCCTGCGGTAAAGGTGCCCCGAATTGATAAAAAGGTTCACTGCTACCAACCATTAAAGGTAGGTTTGTCCTTGTAACATACATGTTACATTTAAAATGAGAATGGGTATACTCTGTATCTCCCGGAACTCCACATAAGGTGGGGGTTACTGGTCTCGCCTAATAAAATGTAAAAGGGATCCAAAGATCTATTCTACCCTTGGGAACTGTAGTTCTCACAAGGTTAGCCAGATAAAGTTAAAAGGGGAGCCAGAAGGGTGACCCAGCAACGATAGGCACATGTTGCCAAAAAGTTGTCAGAGGATAACTTTTCAAAGACGCTATGGAGAGTCTTAAAAATGACACCCATAAAAAGAGTAAAGGATACTGTGAGTGTGGAAAAAGGTTCCCACTCATTGAGGTATAGGGAAAAATAATCTACCATTCCAGCAAAAAGTTTTTGGGTTGACCAGGTCAGGAAGAATTATCATTGATATGAAAATCTTACCCCACACCTGACCCGATAACATCAACTCCATAGCAAAAAGCCTAACCGAAACCTCAGACCAGGCACAGCACTTCGAGGGGATTGGGTCGTCCAACGTATTCCATATCTGACAGTAATCACCACAGCTGTGCTACTTCGGAAAATCTTTGTGTCCTGCGTCGATGACGTAGATAGGCTGTCCTCGAGGGCCTCCGTTGAGCCGACGTCACCGGATGTTATAAGTAGGACGCACGACACCCTTAGCCTCAGTTCCGTTTTTTCCGCGAACGTGTTCGCTTCGGAGATTTCGGCACGCCTCGATTCTCCTGATTCCTGTTCTTTCGGTTCTTCGAACCCATTTCTTCATTGAGTTTGTATGATGTCTTCGGCTTCTTCCACCCCGCGGTCTGGGTTTAAGAAGTGTTGGGTGTGTGTGTCCAAGATGTCGCTGACGGATACGCACAACGCTTGCCTCTGGTGTCTCGGGGAGGACCATGATACGGACGACTGTGTTGACTGGCAAACGCTCACATGGAAGGCCTTGCGGGAGCGTAAGAAGAAGCTGTCGGTCGGTAAGGTGGCCAAACCCCAGAAGTCACGTTCTACTGGTCTTTCAACAGACAATTCGAGGGGCGACTCTCTGCATCGTCGTCGTGAGTCTGGGGGTTCTCGGTCTGGGAGTCGGTCCCGCCATTCCTCTCACTCTTCGAGGCACTCCAGGAAGCGCCGTCACAGGTCGCCTTGCCCGTCCTCTTCCGAGGACTCTGCCCATCGGCAGGTTGCTTGTCCCAACAAGCATTCCACTCCTGAGGAATGGGATTCCTTCCGAAGGGTGATGTTGGCGATTTTTCAATCACAGGGCTCCGGTCCGTCCGCGCCGTCTGAGGACGCCGGTCGTGGCCGTGCTAGAGACGCCGCTCGTCCGCCTTTGGGCTCGAGCAGTCGGCGTGACCACCGGGCGCCTTCGAGGTCCCGGTCGGATAAGGATGATCGCTCTAGACATGCCCGTTCCAGGTCCCGGTCCTCGAAGCCCTTGAGACCGCGAGAACCTGTGAAGCCTTCGAGGAAGACATTGATGCCGGTGGCGCCGACGGACTCACTCGAGGCCCCGCCTCTGAGGAAGTCGTCGACTCCATCGGTGCCAAGGCCGCCCTCGAGGCCTGTGTCAACGCCGTCAAAGCTGTCGGCGCCGTCAAAGCTGTCGGCGCCGCGCTCAACATCGACGCCGATTCCATCGACTCCTTTCGAGGTGGCTTTGTCGGACATGTCTTTGTGCCTTTTTCTGTACCCTCCTTCCAGCCTCTGGATTATATTTCTGAGGTGGATGAGGAGTCTGAGGAAGGTGAGGTTCCTGCAGTGGTTCCTGAGGACATTGTTTCTGGTCATAGTCAACTTGAGGACCTGCGTCAGTCGCTGGATGACGCCAGTGGTCTAGACACCTCTCCGGAGGTGGAGTTTGGTAGGCCGGAGCCTGGCACGCATGCCGAATCCTCATACCGGCGCCTCACGTCGAGGGTCTCGGATTACCTGGGGTGGTCTGCCCCCCCCCCACCCCCCTAGGGATTTTCAACAGGATGACCTGACTGATATCCTGGACCAAGGTCCTCCAACTGACCCGGTGCTGCCATTCCATATGCCCTTGCACAAATATCACCCAGCCAGTGGCGACCCCTGCTACTTGACCATGCACCCTACTCCGGAGAGTTTGGTGGTGCAGGCAGCTACGGCCCCAGCAAAGCAGGCGTTGTACCCTACCATCCCTCCTGACAGGGACAACAAACGTTTTGACGGCTGGGCGAAGAAGGTATTTTCTTCTGGGGGGTATGGTGCTTCAGGCTGCCAAATCAGTTTGTGCCTTGTCTCGTTTCACGCACACTCTGTGGAACTGTATTTCCTTAGCGGTTGTTCATATTCCCGAAGGGGAGGAACAGGATGGTTTCCTTGCTATTGTGCAGGATGGCAAGGATGCCATGTGTGAATCCGTTCAGTCGGGTCTGGACATGGTTGATTGCGTCAGCGGGTCCATGGCGGCAAGCACCATAATACGCAGGTTTGTGTGGTTGTGGAAGTGGTTTTGCTCCTGATGTGCAAGCCCGGCTCCTCAACATGCCCTTTGATGGTGAACATCTTTTTGGCAGCAAGGCTGATGAGAGCCTTGAGAGGTTGCAGACCTCCAAAGCTGCAGCAAAGTCGTTGGGCGCTGCAGTTCGCCAACCTCTACCTTTTCGTCCTAGGGGACAGCAATGGAGGGGAGATCACGGCTACTGTCTTCCTTTCCAGCAGAGGCATCACAACAATCCACCAGGGAATCTCTTTCAAGAGTCCGGATCCGATCCTTGCGCAGGAAATACAATCCCTGCTGGAGAGAGGCGCCATAGAACTGGTGCCTGTAGCGGAGAGGAACAAGGGATGGTATTCCCCTTATTTTTTGATTTTCGAAGAAAGACTGGGAATTGAGACCCATCATGGACTTGCACTGTTTGAACAAGCTCCTCAGGAAGGACAAGTTCAAGATGGTTACTCTTTCTCAAGTCCTCCAGGCCCTTCAACTTCAGGACTGGTTGGTGTCTCTCGACCTCAAGGACGCTTATTTTCATGTGCCGATCCATCCCAAGCACAAGAAGTACCTGAGGTTCGCGGTTGGCGACTCGCACTTTCCGTTTCGGGTCCTGCCGTGCGGATTGACCTCCGCCCGAGGGTTTTCACCAAGCTCATGGTGGTGGTGGCACTGTATCTCAGGAAAGGGGGTATTCACGTCTACCCCTACCTGGACGATTGGTTGATCAGGGCGCGCTCTCCTGAGCAAGTCCTGGGTCATCTGTCCGTCACCTACAACTCCCTTCACAAGCCGGGCTTCTCCCTCAACTTAAAGAAGTCCCACTTGACGCCAACACAGCAGCTCCTGTACATCGGAGCAGTGCTCGACACGTCCCTGGGGCAGTGTTTTCCTCCCCAGGTGAGGGCTCACCACATTCAGCAGATGGTGCACAAGTTTCAGCATGCCCAGAGTCTCCCCGCGTTCGAGTTGTTGAGGTTGCTCGGTCTCATGGCATCCTGCATTCTTCTGGTGCCAGAGGGCAGGTTGCGGATGAGATCTTTGCAATGGGCTCTCAAGCTCCAGTGGTCAGTCCTCCGGCAGGATGTCGGACCCCGTTCAGGTGCCGTCCTCGGTCGCCCAGGACCTTCTGTGGTGGGCCGTCGAAGGCAATCTGATGAGGGGGACTCCGTTTTGGCTACCCTGGACGGAGGCGAAGATCGTGATGGATGTGTCCCTCACGGGATGGGGAGCTCATGCCAACGAGCTGACAGTCAGCGGTCGTTGGTCTCCGTCAGAGTCCAGACTCCATATCAATCTGTTGGAGCTGAGGGCCGTCAGGCTTGCCATGAAGGCTTTTCTGACTGTGCGAGGAAAGAATGTCCTGATTCTGACGGACCACACAGTGGCCATGCACTACCTCAACAAAAAGGCGGGGACAGGGTCACTTCCTCTGTGCAGGGAGGCAATGCAGCTCTGGTTCTGGGCCAACCAGCAGGAAATTTCGATCTCGGCAGTTCATCTGACCGGAGACTAACACGAGACGGCGGGCGCTCTGAGCAGGCAGAGCTCGATCCCTCAAGAGTGGGAGTTGGCTCAGGAGATTCTCCTGGAGATCTTCGCCCTTTGGGGGACCCCTCAAGTGGATCTCTACGCCTCCAGTGTCAACCGAAAGTGCGAAAGGTTATGCACGCGTGTATTTCCTCCAAGAGGAGCCTTAGGAGACAAGTTCGTAATGGAGTGGTTCTTCCCACTACTGTGCGCGTTTCCTCCAGTCCCAGTCAGCCCGTAAGTGTTGCGGAGGTTCGGTTCCCGGATGATCCTCATTGCTCCGGCATGGGCCCGTAGGACGTGGTACCCGGACCTTCTCGACTTGTCCATCTGCCGTCCACGTCGTCTTCCCTATCGAGATGATCTTCTCTCACGGGATGGGGGTCTGGTTCTCCATCCAGAGGTCAGATCCCTCAACCTTCACGCTTGGCTTCTGAAAGGTTGAGGTATAAGGATTGAGACCTCCCTGAAGACGTGATGGAGGTGTTGCTTTCGGCCAAACGGCCGGCAACAAAGTCCCTGTACCGTTGCCATTGGAGAAAGTTCTGCGACTGGTGCAGGGTTAAGAATGTGGATCCTTTTTCATGTGACATTCCTGTGGTTCTGTCTATTTTGCTTTCTTTAATCCACAGGGGCTTGCAAGTGGGTACCGTTAAAGGTTACCTGGTGGCGCTGTCCATATTTAAGCGCTCGTCTGAGGAGTGTTTTTATTTTAAAATTTGTTTAATTTCTCAGGTTCTGAAAGGGCTCACTAATGTGTTCCATCCGTCACCTTTCCAGGTGCCCGGTTGGGATTTGAACCTTGTTCTCAAGTTTCTAATGGGTGCTCCATTTGAGCCTTTACATTCTTGTCCTTTGAGACTGTTAACCCTTAAAACTGTATTTTTAGTTGCGGTCACTTCCGCTCGCTGAGTGAGTTACAGGCACTTTCAGTTAAGCCACCCTTCACTGTGTTTGATAAGGACAGGGTTGTCCTTCGAGTTCGTCCTTTTCTTCCGAAGGTGGTGTCAGAATTTCATTTAAGCCAGAAGGTTATTCTTCCGGCATTTTATCCTCCTCCGCATCCTGGTAAAGAAGAGGAGAGGCTCCATAGGCTGGATCCTATGAGAGCTTTAAGTTTCTACATTTCTCGCATGTCCCGGGTCAGAGTGGACGATCGGCTCTTTATTGGTTACGCTGGAAGGCGTTTGGGACAAGCTGTGACTAAGCAGACTTTGTCTAGATGGATTATCTTGGCAATTTCTGAATGTTACCGCCTGACGGGTAAAGACCCTCCAGTAGGTTTACGGGCCCATTCGACTAGGGGTATGGCTGCCTCTACTGCTCTGCAGAGGGGTGTTCCTATTCGTAACATCTGTGAAGCAGCCACTTGGGCTTCGGTCCATACTTTTGTATGTTACTACTCCTTAGATTCTTCCCATGGGCAGGATCGGGCCTTTGTCGAGGCGGTCCTTTACTCTTCGATTTGATTGGACATTCTAAATTTGTATATTCTAAATTCTTTTCCCACCTCCTTACATTGGTACTGCTTTGGGAGTCTGTCATAGATATGGAATACGTCGGAGGACCCAATCCCCTCTAAGAACAACTTACTCTTACCTGGTAACGTTCTTTCGATGGGATGGTCCGGCGACGTATTCCATATCGCTCCCTCCCTGCCTACCCCGCTACAGAATTTCTTATGCGATTGCAGCTTACGTTTCCGCAAGCCTTTCTGTGTTCATACTGGCATTCGATTGGTGCCACATGTTCTGGGGAAAAAACTGAGGCTAAGGGCGTCTTGCGTCCTACTTATAATATCCGGTGACGTCAGCTCGACGGAGGCCCTAGAGGACAGCGTATCGACTTCATCGACGCAGGACGCAGAAAGATTTTCCGAAGCAGCACAGCTGTGGTGATTACGGTCATAGATATGGAATACGTCGTCGGACCATCCCATCGAAAGAACGTTACCAGGTAAGAGAAACTTGTTCTTCTCCTACTGGCTAAAAATGTACACACACATTTTAGAAATCCTTTCTTCACCTCTTACATCGGACTACGGTCTTCGTAGGGTGTTCAAGCCCACAGCGCTTTGAGGCCAAACCATGGCAGTAGGCGCTATACAAGTGTATAACATACAAGTGTATAACATAACACAAATTATGCTATTAACAAGCCTAAAGAACATTTTGATGTTATAAAAAGATTTGCAATCCACAATGTGCATCCTCAAATTTGGTGCCTACTTTAAAATTTGGCAACTGAGTTTAATGAGTTCTTTCTGAACAAAAATATCCTGATCAGAGGCAATATTGGCAACGTATTTGCTCCTCTAAAACCGCCCGCACCCGAAGATATTCTTGTGGTAACTCATTCTATTTCTAACTTTTTCTCTCGGAAGGAAATGCTTGCACTTCTCTTGTCACTGAGACCCTTCAATCCTAATTGATTGCTGTCCAACCAGCTGGTCTGTCGCCAGGTCATCATTTTAAATGAATTCACTACCTCTTTTGTTAACTCATCACCCTAGGGATTTTTACCAAGGATTTGGCATACTTGGTTTTGAAAACACTTTTGGAAAAAACATCCTTGGATCATAACACATTACATGAAGATCGTCCTATTGCTGGTATTTTATGGCAAGCAAACATTCTTGAAAAGATTGTCACTTCACAGGTACAAAAATTCTTCTGAATTCTTTACAGTTCTGGGTTCAGGTTATCTCGTAGAACAAAAACGGCACTCTGAACTGTATGGGGTGACATTTAGAAATTAGCTGATGATTGTGCCTTTACCCTGCTGATAATGCTCAACCTTTCAGCAGCATTTGATATGGTTGGCTGATAAGACACTCACTGACCCTCAGGGTCACCGTATAGTTTCATTCATGGTTTTAATTCTAGAACCTTTGTCAAAATACACTGAGCATTACTTGAGACCATTTGTCACAGAAATGAAATCATAAATCTGTGACACAATGGATACCATTCGTCAGATTGAAAACTTGGATATTGATCCAGATGAGCACCTGCTGTTAAGTTTAGACATGATTTCCCTTTACACTAAAATCCCACAAAGAGTGGCTCTAGAGGTAATTGAGGACATTTTGTGGAACTAAAAGTATGGAGATCCGGTGTCTGATTCTTTCACTATGTGGTGCACATAAGTGGCCTTGATGGAGAAAAAAAATCCAATTCCAGGGAGAGTTTTTTTTAAACCAATAGAAGGGACTGCAATAGGAGCTACAATTGCCCTAAATTTAGCGAACCTATTTGTGGAAGCATTTGAAAAGAAACAGATCTATGATGCTGCGAACCCCTATACAGAGAACATCTTGCTCTGAAGGAGATCCATAGATGTCCTAATAATTTGGAAAGGCACAAATGAATGGCAGAGGTATTCATTACCCGGATAAACGAGCTGAGTAATTTCTTGCAATTTCCACACAAGATCACTTCCAAAGAGATTGATTTCTTGGATGTAACCATCTTTCAAAATCATGGCAAAATAAAGGACAAACCATTTCACAAAAGTACAGATAAAAGTGCCTTACTACGCTTGGCCAGTCGCTACTTGAAAAATGTACGCGGGGACTTGCAATATGGCAAGTTTCTTAAATTCAAGCGTAATAGCAGCAACACTGACATTTTTTAAAATGAATCTGCTATATTAAGTCAAATATTATTGCTTAGTGGGTACCCCCAGAATGTGGTATACAAAGTATCCAAACAAGCACTTAACAGTAGCTTGATTGGAGCCAAAAATTAAGACGGTAGAAAAAGACAAACTGGTTTGTGTTCAGACGTTCACTCATTTGTCGTATAAAATTAAGAATAGAGCAGAAAAAGTGGGCAACCAAACACAATGCGCTAGATGTCTGTCTCTGTTGTCACAGAGAAACCAAGAGTGCGTGCCAATTCCTGAACGTCCTAAATGGTGAACAAGCAAAAAAGAAAGGATACTAGCTTTCAAACAGCGCTTCACCCTTTGTTGTACAGTCCTGTGTTACGACACTGAAAGGAAGTAAATGGATCAGATTATAATTTGAGTTTATTCCTGGTTTGTTTCTGGTTTCCTTGAGCCAACATGTGTTTCGAGCCAATGCTCGATATAAAGGTTCCTATTCAAATTGCACAACTATTGAGTATCTCTGTATCACCAAGATTCTTTTTAGCCGGTGTACAATATTAAGTATTAGTTTGTTCACTGAAGCACACATTAACTAAAACATCAGATGCTCCTGCGATCTAGAGGAGCTAGTCCCTCTTGCGAGTTGTATTTTGGGCATTAATGTGGTTATGTAATTTGAATAGGAACCTTTATTGTTTGCAAAGAAAGAAGGTCGAGCTTATATACCAATTAGAATCATGTCAATGACATTTATTTACACATATTAGAGCCCTGAAGAAGAGCGTTGGCTCGAAATACGTGTTTGCTCAAGGAAATAAGAAACAAACAAATTTGTAATCTGATCCATATTCTTCCTTTCACTGTTGTAACACAGGACTTTATAACAATAGGGTTTGGCGCGGTTTTGTTTCATGCAAGAGGCAGTTGTATAGCAAATGATAAACTTGACTCAGAATTGCAGTTGATCAACCACAACATAAATTCCTTTGATGGGGAACCCACGGGAGGGAAAAGCCCCCCTGTTTCATTGGCTCAAGAACTGTCCTATAGTTGAAGTGAAACCCCTTCGATTGGCCACCTCGTCTCCAAACTTGGTTAACTACAGAGCAAAGGCCTCAGAACCACTTGGAAACAAAAGAATTTCACTAATTGCGAGTCTCAAAATGTGGTCTATACGATCACTTGTCTTGGCAGCAAGAGATAAATAGGAAAGACAATCGGAAAGGTAAAAACTTGAATTATGGAGCACAGAAGCTGTCTTAAAAAGAAAATTGAGGAAGCCCATCTGGTACGGCACTGCTTGTCTATGAATCACAGGTTTGACGAATTTAGTTGGACGGTAATTTAACACATTCATAAATTCACCAGAGATGGTGTGGATAAGCAGTTGTTGAAAAGAGAACAGTTGATTTTTCTGATGGGCTGCTGTTGAAATGGCCTTAACAAAGGGGTGGAATGTCATAAAGTGAAATGAAAGGGGCACCAACCTATCCTGAATATCGGACAAGGGGTTAGATGTATTAATTTGAAAGACCTAGTCGCCCAGGTTGTATCCCATATACAGTATAAGCAAACTCTGCGCACACTGATAAGAACTCCAATATTAAGGTGCTCTTTTTAACAGCCTTCTACAACTAAAGACAAACATGACCACGGCATGGGCGCAGTGTGATCTATGCCCTTCAGATTTAATGATCATATCCATTTGGCCATACGCTGCAAATGCGGTCTACATGTGCATATTTTATGCACATATGTTAATTCAGTTCAGTGTGGATGTGACAAGCAGTAGCTATAACATGTAAGCTTGAGGAGCACGTAGAATACCAACTGATCTATAATTATATGGCATAAGAACATAGATTTTAACGTGAGAAACTCCAGTGAGCGTCAAATGTTAACGTTGATTTCCTTTTGCGATGACAAGGTATTATTGGTTCCATGTTCTTTTATCGCCTGCAATTACGACAGGCATTTGAACGTGTACATTCTAACGAAAACGTTCATCAAATTATTTTTGGGGGGTTACCTCCCTTCCCCCTCCCTCACCCATCTTTGCCTATCCCCTACCTCCCCAACCCCTTATCTGCCCCCCACCCTGCCTAAAAACTTTTCGTTAAAATGGACACTTTGAAATGCCTGCCGTTGCAATTTCAGGCCATGAAAGGATGTTGTGCTGTCTTATTAACATACTAAAGTGTCATTCCACACAGCCCGATTCAACATGGCACCCGATTTTGGGTCGGTCATAAATTAACGTTCTAGTGCTGCAGAAGTTTGTTCGAAGCGGCCAAGAGATATGGCGCCTACTGACATACGGTATAGCAGACACAAGCAGCAGTACTAACAATATCTCAGCACCACGCAAGGTTTGGATTGATTGTGAACACAGTTCGAAGGTCTGCTTTGGGTAAATATAGACTGCAGGCAGAGCGTTTTCTTTGCTATTAAAGTTGGTCCCTATATTTTAACAGGGTGTCTGGACGGGAACCGGGTGAAGAGCCCTGTATACAAAACTGTTAGCAGAAATAGTGCCACTGCAGTGGGATCAAAATGAGGTCAAGACATAAGATGGTCTTCAGGAAAAAGTGGGCTAATTTGTAATGCAAAAACAGTTTTCATGTTTAAGTCATCATTTGAGAAGATTAGGTGAATTGTGTTCAGTCCATGCTAGGCAGCAAAGAGTACGGAAGTACTAAACATCCAGTGTTCGACAACAGCCAACTTCATTGAACGGAAGGCCAAAAAGGTATGTGATTCACCATGTAATGGGGAAATGTTGGCATGATTATTTTTGCTATCCCAGGTTCAGCAAGAATGGCACTGTTATTCCATCTGTACTTTCATAGATTGGAAAATATGGTTGCGTAACTGAAGAAGTCTAATAAGTTTAACTTTGACCAATTTATAAGGTATTTCCCCTTTTCTCAGTGGTACGTCACTGAGAATTCAGTGTTACTCACACAGTTAAAAATGTAAACATTTCTGTGAGTTGTCACCTACTTGTCCTTTGTGAAGAGACTGGGTTTTTAAGAAAAATATTGAACACGTTTTTATAAAGTTTCTTTAGGATTGGCTTAACTGGTGCACAATGCACCAGTTGCACTGGGAATACACTTCGTTTTTTTGAAGGGTGATGGTCCACCACATAGGGCAAGTGTATATAGCAGTACTACTGAAGAAGGTTCTATAATGGGAACACAAATAAACCTGAAGCATGTTGAGAGATGAGTGACATATCATTTATGCTGTTTCCAAATGTAACATAACGTATGGCAGAATAACGTATGTCATCACTCTGAAACATTGTTTTCATAATGGAATATTAGTTAAGCTCCGAGTGTCTGACATCTATTCTTGAATCATTCAGGTAGAAAGGTACTTGGTTGTTGTGTGTGCAATGAAAAATAAATCATTAAAAGTATATTATGACATTCTTGATATTTTTTAATGTATACAATGTATATTGTCAATAAAACATTGTTTTGTACATTGGTAAATATGTTGATATAGTGATGGTCATTGAACCTTTTCCGTAAAGGATCTTCAGGAGCACAGTTTAGGTCTGCAGAGCACCATGTTTATATGACTTTGAAATTCTACCATCTAGGTTGACTGAAGTCGCCCATGTACCTCCAGAAGTCCCCAAATATAGTTTCTAACCGAGAGGACTGAACAGGTTGAGATTAGACCTTACTATTTTGACACCATTTCTGGTCACCTGTCTCGTCCCTCATCTTCTCTTCATCCCTGCTACTCTAACATTTATATTCAGCCACGTGTGTGTTCAATCTTCACCATCACTCTTGAGCGGATGCTGTTGCTGATCTACATGCATGTGAAAAACTCATCTAATCTCCTTCAGTGCATTCTGGACTGTGCTTTGGAAGTAAGAGGCTAGATGACATCTAATAAGCTGCAACTCAATCCTTCCAAAACAGAGGTCATTCTTTTCATCTCCAAAAAAATCCTCACATGATTCATCAAGACTTCCGCTCTGCCCAATGTCCTTTGATGCCCCTACATCCTTTGCGCAAAAGGCAAAGAATCTAGGCTGTATTTGGCAAACTTTTTTGGACTTTGGCCTCGGGTGGAAGGGGGGGGTGGGTTATTTTCACCTTCGACTGCTAAGACCAATTCTCGCTCATTGTGGTGGAAGACCACCCTGTTGTGGTCGGGTTGCTGATCAATCCCAAATAATATTACAGAAATTCCATTTAAACCGGGATTCCAGAAAAACACGATTACAAAAGGCACAAAACTAATCTGAGAGACTACTGTTGTTTAAAGTAACAAAATCTGCATCTATTTCACACCACTGCAGGTCTCTCACCACAGACTGTCAGTTCTCTGGCTTCTCTTCAAATTCCTCAGTGGACTTGTTCCAACCTATGTAACTGCACAAATTCTACCCTATCATCCAGCCCAATCACTAAGAACTTCAAGTTAATGTCTGTTGGAGGTACCTGCTTAGATTTTGTTTACAGAGGTGACTGGCGCTTCTCGGTTATGGGCCCTCGTCTTGAACTCCCTTCCCACTGACCTTAGATTGATGGATTCCGATTTGTCATTCTGCAAAAATCTGAATAATTTTTTTTCAATAGTCTAATCCTATTTACCCCCTTTACCCCGATTTTTGAGTTCATAACCAACTGGACATCTAACGTCAGCACCCAGATGCAGTTTAGACTGCTCAGTCTACCCTTTTGGAGAGCAAATGCAACTCACTCATTTTAGGCAAAAACTGGTTTCAGCTTCCTGCAAGAGTCCTAATCCCCTGTTTAGGACAACTTTAATTTGTGCTCAAGTTGGAGGACCCTCCTCGAAGGAGTAACACTATATGCACCCACTAGCCACCAGTGTGGCCTTTGGTACTCTAAAGAGAATATTTGCATTTATATTCGGAAATCGAGAGCAGCTGTGTAATGCTCTACAGTCTGTATAAACACACCTATGAAGGAAATGGTTGCAAACAACTCCACCATGTTTGATAATTGAAAAGAGAGCAACACAAGGCCCACACTTCAATAGAGGTACACATGTTTGGAAAAACTGTTTGGAAAAAAAGGATCTCGGACGATACTCGACCCTCTGGAAAAACTGCAAACAGTGCCAGTAGTTTGCCATCATGCACAGTCACCAAAAGTCCAGGGGAGGTGTTCGCAATCCCTTGTAATGAATGTTCCTTGGCAGTACATGTTCTTAGATCTCCTACAGCTATCCCTAGATGAGCTCATTGTTTCTCACTCACATCATGAAAATCTTCACAGGAGGCTGGGGTGCACCCTGCATCACGACCCATACTCGCTCAGCTTGACAGCATGGCACTGTAGTCCAGGGAATTTGGGAAGCTAGGCATATCTCCAGACATTTCTTCACCAAGAGTGAAGTCAGCTAACACAACTGGCAACTCAATCTGTTTTTCTTTTTGTGTTTGCAAGATCCCAAGCCTTTTGCCCATCCTCACCAGGTCTTGCCCCGTCTGCTGGGTATTACTAAGGAGTGAGCTGGGAACCTGTTTCACACTGAGGAGACTGTAAGGCAGAGGACTGATGGACCAGAAGCGAGGAGGAGCACGGCATGCCAGATTTCTGACCCACTGAGCGAGAAAGGTTGCAACACGGCAAGGGAGCCGTGCCTCGGGAGAGATGGAACCAGGCAAAGAACTTGCCACAGACAATGTGTGAACAAGTGCTTGTTTCCTTGAGGTAAAGAGAGCCCAGGCATCACAGGGGCAGTGAGAGTGAGCCCTGATCCCAAGACTGAAGGAAGGAAATGGTTTCAGTGCCATGCAGCAGTCAGTAAATCCAAGACACAGATGAATTTTCAAGAAAGTTTATACGGGAATGCTACGTCCTGATGAAGATGGACATCATCTGTAATTCAGCTAGATGTGTTTTCCATCGAAACTACATGTTCTAAGGCGCCATGCTCGCTATACTGTTTTTATGTATTTGTGGTTTATTTTGCATGTCACCTCAGTAGTTGATGTATAGCATCCCATGTTACATTTTTTAGAGTATGGGTTTATTATTATTATTTTTGTGAAGATTCTTCAGTTTCTCGTTTTATGAAATATTTGAACTGCTATATTTGGAAACAACGATTTTTCTTTTCTGCCACTTTCAGGATTCAATCCATTTTTGAATTCATTTCTAAACCATCCTGACTTTGTTTGGTTGACCAGGATTTTTCCTACCCAAGGGATTCCCTTCTCTCAAGTGGGTTTAATCCACCGATACTGACTTAGACCTATTTGGGGACGATGGTGACCATTCCCAGCTTGTGATCTGGCAGCAAGCTCTTAGCAGTTCTATTGGGAAATTAGTATTTTCTTCACATTATGCACTTTATTCGTGTTGTATAGTTGTATGTTCTATATTTACATTTACTCTTATTCATGTATGAGCTCTGACTTATTTAATAATCATTTTAATGTTTCTAATTAAATAAAGGAAAACCAATTTTGCATAAATGTTTTTGTGAATTATGTGCAGTGATCTGAGGAGTTTATAGAGGGACCGCTCCCGACTGCTGGTGGGATTGTGCTTCTTTCAGTAGACTTATTTACATATCCGCTGGCTTGATTTTTGCGCTTTTTTGCTGGTTGCTTCCCCTTTTGCCAGCGGCGTAGGGGTACCCATCTATTGTATTGTTGTTGGGTATTACTAATGGCACATACCTCTATAAAGTGCATTGCGGAACGATTGCATGCTATACTGGATATCCAGAGATGCTGACTCTTTACTTTGAAAAGATAATGGAGTGCATGAGTCCTTTCAAAAAATTAATTCCCTCCAATAACGAGAAATGGGAGCCTCATATGGCCATGCTGAAGCAGAAGGGCCACCTATTCACCCATATACAAGTTCATTGCCCTGAAAGCTTTAATTTTGGTCATCTCTCAGAAATAAATTGAGAGATCCAGGCATTTGTAGGCTATACATCTGCACCAACCCGAACTTTCTAGCCAAAGTTCTGATGCATTTCTAGCTCAACTAGCCGGTTTGTCTTGCCAGCTTCCTTTTGATTTTTAAAGCTGACAATCCAATGCTGTAGAAGAAAATGTTACATGTAACTGCATTTCTTCAGAAATGTTATCATTCATTGATTTGCATGCAGCTAACAAGCCTACCCCTTTGAGAGGCTCATCATTTATATGCAGTCTGGTGCATTACCGGAATCCTAAGATGGCCTGCGTAGGAGGATCTTCGGGTTAGCCATCATATTGCCCACGGTGGGTGTTAATCGCCCAAAAAGAGATGCATAAAAAACTGGATTACTTCATTTATCTATTTGTAAAATGGTTTTGTAAATGGAGTACTCCCAGCATTTCAAGAGGGGCTATTCAACAGTGTGTAAATCTATGGATGCTATCAGTGAGTGAAGGCTCTAGTTACAAGTAATCATTTTATCCCTAAATGTGGCTTTATTTTGGCTTAACCTCAGCCATTTAGTATTCCACAAAAACGCTGAAATGAATATACTCTATCAGCACTGCAAATTGGAATAACTAACCACTGAAACTGGCAGAGGCTTTCAGTGTAAGTAAGCTACTTTCCAGAAATCATCTCGATCTTCCCAGAACATTTACACAGCTACACATTTCGAAATATATAACTGGCTCTGCTCAGTATCCGTGGAAGCAGGGTAAATTAATCATCAAGCCTCAGGTATTTATATAAGTTCTATAATCTGATATGTTGGCAAATTCCATAGCAAGGTCTTTTGCTCCCGATATTGAAATAAAAGCGGAATAGATTACTATTGTGAAGGCATCATGAAGCAAGACACAGACAACAGATTGAGAATTCAAAACAAAACACTTAACTTAAATGTCAGGATGGAAAAAGGCCTAACTTGCCCTATGCTAAGGTGGGATTTCCCTACCTAAATAAAACTAAGGAAAGACTCAGTCAAAAAGTTAATCTTAAGAATGCCTGTGTCCAAAACCTATACTTGCCCTCACAACTAATCCATACAATGTGTAGGGATGTCAGAAATGAAAAAAGAAAGTGTTCAACAGTTCTGAGTTTCTTCCAGCTCGCAGCTTTCATTTAACTCCCTCAAGTATAAAACAGTTGCAACAAAAGTCTCAAAAGGACCTTTCATAGGTTTAGAATGATAGCTTTACTCGATACTCGTGGCTCCCTTCCCCAAGTTCCAAGTAACACAGTTCCAACACACTCCGTCCTCAAGTCAGTAAATATTTCAAGTTTCAATGTTCCATTTCCCCAAAACTTAGTTTCAGCATCTTGTCTTTTTAGGGTTATTTGCCACAAGTGCCATTTTTTTTTTATGGGTTTTTGTTAGAGTACCTGGACTATGTTGGATTAAACTTCAGGGTTTCAGTTCATTCTGCGTTCAATGTATATTTCTGCTGTATGTAGTTTTCACACAATTTTGTATTCAATATACCTCTTTGGTTCAATGTGAAAAGTTCTGTTAGCTTCTGAATTCAGCATACAGTGGTTTTACTTGAATTTAAAGTTCTGTTCACTTCTGAACTCAATATGTAACTGTTCTGCTTATTTGTAATGGTTGTATTCAGTTTGGTATTCAATAGACATGGGTTGTACTCGTAACTCACTTTCAATTCAACCCACTGTTTAATATTCCTTCAGTTTGCTGTAAATGAAATGCTCAGCACTCGGAGACCTTCGAAAACTTGTTTTCTTAAACACGCTACCACTCCAATACAAAGTATTCCCCCACAATAGAAATGTTCACACGCTCGCGCACTAGGTTTCTCATTTGTTTGAAACTCATCAGTCGTGTTCACAGCTTTCCCAGCAGCGCGTATCACACAGCCTTCTGCTTTTTATGTCAGGGGTCCAACTCCTGCCTCTTAGGCACTCTTGTGTCGACCTTTTAAGACAGGGGAATGAGCACCTCTAACACAAGTGAAAGGTGCAGCCTCTCCACACAGCTCCCTTTGCAACATTTACTCTGCTCCACAGAGCCCCAGCTCCCTTGCCACGCTTTCATAGACCGCATTTCTCTGCAGACCTGAGCGTCTCGGTGTGCTTTATAGGAAGGACTGACCTGAAGCACTTTTCCGCAGCTGGTCGCCTCTCTCCAGATAGGGTTCCCTGCTGATTGCACTGGCCTCCTGCTGCTGCTCCTCCTGTTGCTCTCTTCCCTGCTGGGCAGTATCCTTTTATACAGCTGCAACCCCTTGACAGGCTGCGGATGTGGATGTCCAATTAGCCCAGACTGACCACAATCAGAGGGCTATGCCTGACCGTGTCAGCTCTTAGCAGGCATCTTCGTCTTCCCAGGACCAGAGTGGTGAGAAAGGGTAGTCTTCATTGCTCTTAGTTCCCTCTTCTTCGTCCCAATGCTGTCAGGTCTTACATGTGGGGAAATAAGAGGAGCTGATTTAGATTTAACCCATAAAGGTCCGGGAAAGGTTAGGTTGATCGTCAATCGGAAAAGGTGATACCATCTCTCGCCTGGTTGCACCCTGCTCCCAATCCCCAAGGACTCTCCACCCAGGTGATCCTCCCTCGCTACTCCACCCCCCTGGGTCAGATCGAAGAGTGATGTCCTTTCACTGGCCACCTGTGCAGAGCATCTAAGGGGGGAGAAGGAGTGAGAATGCCCTCAGGTTTCTCTTTTTCTAAATCATCTGGGCAAAATGTTCAACGTAGCAATGGGAATAGGACACCCTTTCCAACTGCCCCAAGTCACAGAGCAAATATCACTGCTGTTGCTGATCCCTATAGTTTGCTTCACGTTTACCCAAGAGCACTTAAATACAACAGTTGTTGAATAAGTCCCATGGGTTTGCATGCCTGACCGGAGAAACCTCCAACCCCACACAGTTAAATGATTTTCAGTAGTTCATAAAAAGACACAAGTGTGTGGGTGTTTCGTTCATTTATACACCGTCTCCCAGTAGTGCATCCACCATCTGAACCATGCTTGTCCTTGCTCCTGAACGAACTGCTACTCCCTGAGACTGAGCTTCTAATCATCTTTGAAATAATAATTTTCCTCTTTAAGATGAAGTAGGCTGTTAAGAGGATATAATCAAGGTACTTTTTCCCCTTTGAACCAGTACAACCTTGCAGTTTCAAGCAAAGACTGGTGTATCATGCTCATCTTACCACCCTTTGCAGTAGCTAATGCAAGTGGTTGGTGTGAAGTAAAATGGACGCACTGCTACGTAGCAGTTTCTTGTGCGAAAGATGCACTATTTTGAAAAAATTATGTTGTACAAAGCACTGTAATTTTGGTTGAAACTTAGCTTACATAGTATGTAATGCCAATAGTGGGACAAATACAACATGTTTATCTTGAAAATTATGCAGTATGAATTTTGCTGACTTCAACGTTTAAAAGCATGGCACCAAGTTGTTAAGCAACTTCTGATTTGAGGCCATTTAATCTGCAGCTTTTACCATGGGAAGAACCTTAGCAGCTGGCTTGACCTCATCCAGAATAGTGGGAGAACTAAGCATGCTCCGCTCTTCAGTAAATAAGGGAGGGCGCTTAAGGGGAAACTAGCAGATTGATCTCCCACTATGCAACAATGTTTTAATATGCCTGAAAGTCCTCACTAATTTCTGCCCCTGCCCTGTTTCATCAGTGTCTTCTCAGCTTTCCTCATTAAATATGCCAAGACCTTGCGTGTATTGTCCCTCAGTTCTCACTGCTCCTCCTTAGTAAAATAGAGTAGGTAAAGCTCAGAATTTAAAATGGGTTTTAATTCAGCCCCTACACACACCAATTTGGATATAACCACTGCCCTCTGCAAGCCTTCAGTGACCATGTGTGTTCTTTGTAGTGGTTGTAACTCCTAATGCAAGAGTTGTTATAGAAATTTCTCCTTGGAGATCCCAATGCTGTACAATGTAATGCATCTTCAAATGGATGGTGTCCTCCAACGTATTCCTCATTTATGACATGTAATGTCCACATCTGTACTGCTTTGGAAATTTTCAACACAGGGTGCCCTTGCATCGATGTCCCCAGAGGGCCTCCATCGAGGATGACTTCATCAGATGTTATAGGTAAAACGCACAGCGCCCGTTTTCCGCAAAAAACATACTTGCTTTGAGAACTCGGCGCGCCTCGTGTCTTCTGTTATGATATCGCTATTATGTCGTCTTCTTCCACCCCGACGACCTTGAGGTCTAGCTTTAAGAAGTGTCGGGACTGTGAGTCCAATATATCCATCACAGACTCGCATCGTATATGCTTGTGGTGCCTGGCAAGGACCATGCTACGGACAACTGCTCAAAGTGCCTGTCATTGACGGCCAAGGCCTTGCAGGAGCTTAAGGGTAAATTGAAGGTAGGCTGTGTTTCCAAACTCCGTAAGTCAGTCTACTGGTCTATCGACCGGTGAGTCGAGGGGGATTCTCCTCGTCGGAAGAAGTCCAAGAGATCTAGGTCCCGGTGTGGTTCCCGCCACTCTTCCTCTTCATTGAGGCGGTCCAGGAAGCGGCATCACCATTCGCCTTACCCGTCCCCGTCCTTGTCGGATGATTACCCAAAAAAGGTGACCTGCCCCACTAAATCCTCTACCCCTGAGGAATGGGAGTCTTTTCAGGAGCAAATGTTGCAGATTTTTCAATCTCAGGGCACACTTCCGTCCGTGCCTTCGTTTGAAGCCAGCAAGGAACGGTCTCGGCCCGACACTCGTGCGCCCTTGAGCCTGGGTAGCCGGCGCGATGAGCATCAGGAGCCGTCGAGGTCCTGTTCGGATTAGGCATTGGAGGGGATTGCTTGAGACGTACCAGATAACGGTCTTTGTCCCTAGCGAAACCGTTAAAGCCTCTTGAAGTTGTCGAACAAGGTGTCTACGCCATCAGTGCAGTGTCCGTCGAGTTAGTCTGTCGGGTCTGTACTCCCGGTCAGGCCCTCAAAGCTGTTGGTGCCATTGTCTATGCCATCAACGCCATTGGAGCCGGCTGGGCAGAATTTGACGATGGATGCCCCTGTGGCTGTGGATCCTCCCAGGATGGCTCCTTCTAAGTCTGTCAAGCCTGTCCCTGATAAGAGGTATACTCCTCTTGCTAGGAAAGAGTTTTTTCAGTCTCTTCAGAATATTTAGGAAGATGAAGAGAGATCCGATGAGGATGTGGGTCCTTTTGGCCTTCCATATGGAACCCCCAATGTTCTGGAATGTTACATTTCCGAGGAGAGTCAGATTGATGATCTGCATCAGTCCTTGCATGATCCCAGTGGCCTAGAACGTCCCCCGAGATTGGGTTTTGCAAGCCAGAGCCTGGTGATCATGCCGAATCTTCATATCGGAGATTGATTTCCAGGGTTGTAGAGTACCTGGATTGTTAGAATTTGATCAGGATGACCTTACTGACATCTTGGATCAGGGTCCGTCCACTGACCCGGTGTTGCCTTTTCATGTTGCGTTGCAAAAGAAGATGGCTGCTACTTGGAATGCCCCTGAGTCTATTCCGGTGGTTAACAAGTCATTGTCTAAGAAATACCACCCATCCACCTGTCCACTCACCCCACTCCCGGGAGTTTGGTGGTCCAGGTCGCCTCGGACACCTCGAAGCAGGCTGCGTACGCTACCATCCCTCCGGATGGGGAAGACGAACGCATGGATGGATGGGTGTGCAAGGTATTTTCTGCTGGGAGTATGGCACTGAAATTGGCCAACTCCACCTGTGCCTTAGCAAAGTTTTCACACACTCTGTGGAATTGCATTTCGCTAGCGGCTGAGCATATTTCTGAAGGGTAAGAGAGGGATGGCTTTCTAGCTATTGTGCAGGATGGCAAGGATGCCATGTGTGAATCCCTTCAATCTGGTTTGGACACTGCGGATAGCGTCGCAAGGTCCATGGCTAAGAGCACTATGATGCACAGACTTGCGTTTTTGCGGACGTCCGGTTTTGCACACGATGTGCAGGCCCGTCTTCTCAATATGCCCTCTGACGGGTCGCATCTTATTGTAAACAAGGCTGACGAGCGCCTTGAGGTTGCAGACCTCCAAGGCAACTGCCAAATCATAGGGTACTGCTGTTCGACAACCTCAGCCTTTTCGTCCTAGGGGACAGCAATGGATGGGTGGGTCCTTTCGCTAGTACTCCTCATTTGGAAAGGCGATGGGGATTTCCAGTCAAAGGGGCCAACGTAAGTTCACTCGTGGTGGACGAGGTAGAGGTGCCAAAGCCACTCAGGCAGCTGCCTCTTTGCCATCAGGCACCGCCGCCGGCGCTTCTAACCTCTAGGCCTTGAGCTATTGTTCTCCGGTGCGGGGCAGGCTGTCGCAGCATCTACAATAGTGGCGAGCCATTACTTCAGATGCATGGGCTCTGGATACAATTGACCACGGTTACTGCCTCCCTTTTCTTCGCAGGCCTCACGACAATCCAGCTATAGAACCAGTGCCTGTGGCAGAGTGGAACATGGGTTGGTATTCCCCATCTTGGACTTGCGATACTTGAACAAGTTCCTCAGGACGGACAAGTTCAAGATGGTCACTCTCTCAGATCCTTCAGGCCTTCCAACTTCAGGATTGGTTGGTGTCATTGGACCTGCAGGATGCTTATTTTCATGTGTTGATCTATCTCAAGCACAGGAAATACCTGAGGTTCGCAGTTGGCGGCTCCCATTATCAGTTTTGCTACTGCCATTCGGGCTCACCTCCGCCCCAAGGGTCTTCACCAAGCTTTTGGTGATGGTGGCAGCGCATCTTAGGAGGGGGGGGGAATTTAAGTCTACCCTTATCTGGACGATTGGCTGATCAGGGCGTGTTCTCACGAACAAGCCTTGGATCATCTCAGCGTTATCTGCCACTCCCTTCACAAGCTGGGCTTCTCCCTCAATGTCAAGTAGTTGCATAGGACACATTCCAACAGCTCCAGTACATCGGGGCAGTTTTGGACACTGCCTGGGGGGGGGGTGTGCTCGCCACCCAAGGTGAGGGCTAATCACATTCTTCAGATGGTCACAAAATTTCAACAAGCCCAGAGTCTTCCTGCTTTCGAATTCTTAAGGTTGCTAGGCCTCATGGCATCCTGCATCTTTCTGGTGCCAGAGGCCCGCTTGAGAATGAGATCCCTTCAGTGGGCTCTGCGGACTCAATGGTCCCCTTTCTCGGGCAGGATGTCGGATCTCCTTCATGTTCCAATCTGTCTCGTTGGACCTTCTGTGGTGGGTCGACAAGCAAAATCTCATGAAAGTAGAACCTTTTTGGCAGCCATGGCCGGACGTTACCTTAGTGACGGACGCTTTCCTGACAGGGTGAGGAACCCATGCCAATGATCAGTCCATCAGCGGGGTGGTCTCCATCGGAGTGCAGACTTCACATCAATCTTTTGGAGCGGAGAGCCATCAGACTGGTGCTGAAGGCTTTTCTGCCATCAGTACGGGGGAAGAATGTCCTGATAATGACGGACAACACAGTGGTGTTGCATTACCTCAACAAGAGAGGGGGTGTAGGGTCACTTCCTCTGTGCTGGGAGGCTATGCAGCTCTGGTTCTGGGTTATTCACGGGGGAATCTCTTTCGGTAGTTCATCTAGCCGGAAAGGAGAACATGGCGGTGGATGCTCTGAGCAGGCAGAGGGCGGTCTCCCACGAGTAGCTCAGGAAGTCCTTTAGGAGATCTTCACCCTTAGGGTACCCTGCATGTGGACCAGTTCGCGACCAGTGCCAACCGGAAGTGCGAAAAGTGCAGCTCGCTGGAATTTCCTCTGAGAGGAGCTGTAGGAGACACGTTCGTCGTGGAGTGGCACTTACCGCTACTGTGCGCGTTTCCTCCAATCTCCGTCATTCCTCAAGTTCTCAGGAGGTTACGATGGTTCGAGGCTTGCATGATCCTCATAGCTCCAGATTGGGCCAGGAGAGCGTGGTACCCGGACCTTGTAGACATGTCCATCTGTCCTCCAATGTGCCTGCCTCTGAGACTGGATCTACTCTCGCGAGAGGGCGGTTGGGATTCACCACCCGGAGGTCAAGACTCTCAACCTTCACGCATGGTTTCTGAGAGGTTGAGATATAGAGATTAGGACCTCCCGGATGACATGATGGAGGTGTTGCTTTCGGCTAGGCAGCCGGCAACAAAGTCCCTGTACCGTTGCCGTAAATTTTGCGACTGGTGCAAAGGAAAGAATGTTGATCCTTTTCAGTGCTCGATTCCGGAGGTGCTCTCCTTCTTGCTTTCTTTGGCCCAAAAGGGGTTTTCAGGTGGGCACCATTAAAGGTTACTTGGCAGCGCTGTCTTATCTTTAAGCGCTCTTCAGAGGAATGCTATTATTTTAAAATTCCACTGATCACTCTGTTTTTTAATGGTCTCACGAATGTGTTCCCGCCGTTTCAGGTCCCGGTTTGGGACCTTCATTTGGTTCTGAAATTTCTGATGGGTGCTCCGTTTGAACCTTTGCACTCTTGTCCGTTACGATGGTTGACATTTAAAACTGTTTCTTAGTGGCAGTTACATCTGGGTTGTATTCAGAGTACGTCCACCCTTGCTACCTAAGGTTGTGTCTGAATTTCATTTGAGTCAGAAGGTGGTACTCCCGCTTTCTATCCTCCTAGTAAGAAGAGGAACCGCTCCATAGGTTGGATCCTAGGACCACCTTGAGCTTTTATCTCTCCAGAATGGCCAAACTCAGCGTGGCTGACCAGCTCTTTGTAGAATATGTTGGACACCGTTTAGGACAGGCTGTTTCTAAGCAGTCCTTGTCCAAGTGGATTATCCTCACTATTTCTGAATGCTACCAGTTTGCGGGTAAGGACCCTCGTGAGGGTTTGCAGGCTCATCCCACCAGGGGCATTGCTTCTTAGACAGCCCTCCAGAGGGGTGTGCCGGTGAAAAATATTTGTGGCGCTGTAGCATGGTCCTCTATACACACGTTTGTTGAGCATTACTCCCAGGATACTTCCCATACTCCGGATGTTGCCTTTGTTAAGGCAGTGCTTTACTCTTGCATTGGATTTGATTTGGTATGTCTAAATTCTTTCCCTTCTCCACTCATGGTTACTGCTTTGGGAGTCTGTCATAGATGAGGAATATGTTGGAGGACACAATCCACTCGAAGGACAAGTTATTTACCAACTGGTAACGTTCTTTCGATTGGATGTTCCTCAAATGTATTCCTCATCGCCCTCCTGCCCCTCAAGAATTTACCATAGCTTACGTCCCGCAAGGCTAAGTGCAGTCAATGGTGTGTTCTGGGAATGTGTGCCACATGTTGAGGGGGTAAAAACATGAACTGAGACTACGGGCGCCGTGCATGCTACTTCTAACATCTGATGACGTCCCCTCGACGGAGCACCTCGAAGGACATCGACCCGATGCCATCGACGCAAGGGCGCCCACTGCCGAAAATGTTTCCGAAGCAGCACAGCTCTGGACATTACATGTCATAGGTGAGGAATACGTTTGAGGAAATCCAGTTGAAGGAATGTTACCAGTTTGGTAAGTAACTTGTTCTTATTAAGTCCTTAAACTAATCACATATAGACCTCAAATTCCTGATTTGCAGCAGAAGTTATATGCCAAATGTTTCCTTCTTCCATTACGATTGTTGGGGAGAATTCTCAGAAATGTGCTAATTCCTCTCTACCTCAGAGACCTCCAGCTCTTTTGCTGGACTCTAGGACTTTACATTTTTGCCTGGAGAGATTGAGACCCTTTTTCCCCACACTCTCGTGTATTTTAATGTGATTTTGAACTTTGTTTCTTTTGGTTGTGTAGTCTGACAAACTCCATAGGCATCATCTTTTTACATTGTCACACAGCACCTTCTGTCAGTGGCACAGGGAACCTTTTTTTTTATAAAAGATTTCCCAAGATTTACTTTCTCTTGGATAAACTGTATCCAAGAGCAGTGAAGTGAAATTAACTTCATTTACATTCTAACTTTCTAGTCCCAGCATCTTACAATAGGGTGCTGGATGGGTTAATTAGTATCCCCTTTGTCTAGTTTCTCATTTTACATTTTTATGTTACCCTTTCCTCGATGAATGGCTGGTGGAAGTGGTTTACTTTTAACTACCGCAGTGTGCATTTACTGCAGGCTACGTTCGCAGCTGCAATAAAGCACGCACGGGTGCCATTTCTGTCAAAATGACCCCGGTCTTTTTTCACCGTTTCTTTGTGGAAAGGTCCTTCTTGAGATTTACTCTGCGCGCCAAACCAGGTTTGGTCCCTTTGTTCATTTTGCCTTTGGCGGTATTCACGAGTGAAGCCCACCTCTGGCTCCATGGTGTCTGGCGGGGGCAGGAAGTGAGGGAGGTGCCCAAAACTCCCTGTGCTTTCATTCCTAGGAGACAGGAATGCACTTGGGTGATTGGCCGGCTGGCTGTCGTGCAAGGACAGCCACCCTGGTGGGTGACTGACAGCAAGGCTGGAATGAATGGGAGAAACCTGCATACAAGGTGAGGCTTTTTGGCTTGGAAGGCACAGTCGACCACTGGACGAAGGAATACGAAGAACTACTTGGAAGAGGACGCCTGGTGCAACTCATATGGCCGTTAGGCCGTTGAAATACATGCACCTTGATTTTGTAGACTTGTAGGACTTACCAAATTCCTACAAAATATTGACTGGTACTCAGTATCATTTATTTTCACAAGAATGTATGCTGAAGCATTTTTCTTATTTCCAGGTCATTCAGAATGGCTACATTCATTCTCCATTTTGGAATGACCTACCTGACTGTGTCTCCCATATTCAAGTGCATGGGGAAATATAATATAGCACCCCTCCCTGCCACCCAGTATTCCACATCATATAGTTGCTGACTATCTGCCTTATTTACAAAGTGAAAATCAATATGCGAATTCACTTTATGTACAGGTGAATAAAATGAATAGTCCCTGCCTTGAGGGTGTCGTATTGTCCATAGATCAATTGTGTTTAGTTTCGTAATGCATCAGGATGGATTACCCAAATGTGATGGGTATCTGGTGGTTCAGAGGTAGAATTCTTGCTGCCACACTCAGGGGCCTGGGTTCGGTTCCCGACCAATGCAGCATTGATTTCCTTCCTTCTGGCCTCATCCTCCTTTACCTTTCCTCTGCCTTTGACACAGTCAATCACGGATCAGGCACTGGAGTAGTTGATCCCCTTCCTTCTGGACCGACCCTCCCAGGTCCAACTTGGGTCCTTTCTCTCTACCACCCCTCTCTCCACATGTGGTGTTCCCCAGGGCTTTCTTCTCACTCTGTCTCTTCAATGGCTACTTGGCCCCTTTGGCCCACCTGATCTCTACCTTCTGCTCTAACTTTTGTTGTTATGCTGATGACACACTGCTCTTTCAGGCTCCCCTCAGCCTCCCCTTCTCTCTTGCTCATTCCTGAATGTTTTTCTGCTATTCAGGATTGGTGCATCTACAATGATCTCTGCCTTAATGCCAGTAAGACGGAGATCCTTCTCATTGGTACCCTGCACCTGCTTTCCCTCACTCTGGCCACACTCCCTGGGCCCTCTTCCTTCGCTTTCCTGTGAGGCTTAAAAACCTTGATGTCATCTTTGACTCCACACTCTCCTTCTCTCCTCACATCACGACCTTGCCAAGAAGGCCCACTACCAGCTGCACCTCAGAGGTATTCTTCCTTTTCTCACTTTCCCCCAGAAGCTCACTGTCTCCAGAGCCCTTTCTCAATATGCCTTCCTCTACTCTCCACAACTAATCCAGAACAGGCCTTGTTTTTGGCCTCAAGGCCAGGGACCATCTCTCTCTCCAGCCCTGAAATCTCTCCACTGGCTCCCGGTGGCTGCAAGGATCAAGTTCAAGACCCTCTGCACAAGGCTTTCTGGGGCTGGGGCCCACACTACATCCAACTTTCTCTTCCAAAATACCTTCCTTCTCGAGCCTTTCGCTCAGCTAACTCCAACTCTGAGGGTCAGACGCTTCTCCAGGCAGAGAGAGGGGGGTAGATGTCTCGCCTCTGCAGGCAGTTGCCTCTCTCTGGAATGGCCTCCCTACCCCTCTCAAACTTGAGCCAGACAACCTGAAGTTCCGGAAGCAGCTCAAGACCTTTATTTTATCCTCTGTGGTCTCTCTCTTCCCTGCTGATACTGTGCCAACAGGTTGCTTAGCGACCCTCAAAGTCTACTGGGTACCAGGTTCCTCCATTAATGCTAAATCTAGGCCTATGGCGCTCTTAATCATCCTAAGGGAGCTGGAAACGCCAGCTCCGCCATCAGTGGACTGCACAAAGGATGCTGCCTGGTGTACCAAAATACATCAAGCCCTATCGGACAAAATAGCTTCACTCCAAACCAAAACAGAAGCCAAAAAGAAGAGCCTATCGAGCAGTTCATCTGATAAACACTCTCCCAAGATTCAACTTCCTCAGTGCTCGCAGTTTACATTCTCCCCGGTCACGCCCAAAGAAGTGGAAGACATCATCAGAGGCCTTAAGCCTTCAAGATGTCAAGTAAACACGTGCCCGGCTTCTATGATCAAGGAATGCGCTAAAGAACTGTCAATTTATCGCCACAATGATAAACTCTTCTTTCAAGACCAGGTTCGTCCCAAACAACCTCAAGGAGGCCTGGGTCATGCCTCTATTAAAAAAAAAAAAAAAACATTTAGACCGGAACATACCAATGAACTATAGGCCAATCACAACCGTCCCCTTCCTCTTAAAAATTGTGGACAGAGTTGCATACCTGCAAATTCAGAAACAACTGGAGGACAATAATCATCTTGGTCTCTGACAGTCTGGATTTCGGCCCAGACATGGCACTGAGACCGCCCTCCTGGACCTGAAAATACAGATGGATGAGGCGAGAGATGCAGGCAAACTGGCCATTCCCCTCTTGTTAGACCTCTCGGCTGCATTTGATCTGGTTGATCAGTAGATTCTCACTGAAGATTTAACCACTGCAGCGGCCTTCTCTACTAACGCTTCCAATTGGATTAAATCATTCTTATCCAACCGCACCACCAGTCTTCTCGCCCTCTGGCTCAGCAGCCCCGATCCCCTTCCACTGTGGGGTGCCCAAAGGCTCTTGCGTCTCGCCAACGCGATACAACATATTCACAAAGCTCCTCTTCGACTGTCTTGACAACATGCGTGACATCTACACGAACTACACAGATGACACCCAGGTTCTCATTACATTGTCAGGTTACTACGATAATGACTCTAAACTAATTAACAGTATCTACTTGGAAATACAGGCATGGATGGCTGCCCACAGCCTTTGCCTCAATGTTGAAAAAGCAGAGTTCCTGATTGTCGGCACCAAGGCTCGCCTTAACAAGCTTACCCACAGTAGAAGTCCTTCAACATTGATGGGAACACGATCAAAGTTGCGAAGGAGATAAATGCCCTAGGTATTTATCTTGACTCTACCCTATCCTTTAAGAAACAAGTGTGCACCATTCTCTCAACAGCCTAATCAAACAAGCTAGTAAATGCCTGTAAATCCTACTTGTCCTCCATTAGTTGCATGACGTTAGCTGGAGCTTTACCGCTCCCTAAATTAAATTACTGCAACACGCTCTTCCTAGGATCCTCTGAACAGAATCTCAACAGACTTCAAGTCTTACAAAACTCCTCCTTAAGAGCAGCACTAAACATTCCTAGATCCAGCCATAGACAGAATTCCAACTGGCTCCCAGTGCGCGATAGAATCGCACTTCGCACTCTGGCAAGCACCCTCAAATGTATGTCCAACTCCGCACCTAAATGTTTCAGACAAGTTCTCCATATATCAACCAGCCCGACCCACCAGATCCTCCCAAACACACCTCCTCTCAGTTCCCAGGTTTAACCTTAAAATGGCAGGTGGAGCCATCTTCCCCGTCCAAGCAGCCAACTATTGGAACTCCCTACCTCTTGCCATTAGAATGGAACCTTCCTTCAGTGCCTTCAAAACCAGAGTTAAACTATGGCTCACCGATAAGTCTAATATCTGAAGCCTTTGGCTGCCAGTGGATCTGTATCGTGTCTTCATTGTTCTGATGGTTATGTCCTTAACTGTATTTATCTGAAGGCCAGACCTACCTGCTGATTTACTATGTATGCTTATTTATATATATATATTTCTGAGGCTTGTGGAATCTGCTTAGATCACATGCTGTGCATAGGCCGACATCTAGTGGAAGCTGCGGAGTATTAGTTTGTTTTTCGAAACTCGAAAATGGGCGTCGACACAGGCATGCCAGTAATACTATCCCTAGTGTGACGTCCACTGTACCCAAGATCCCTCACGCGTCTGGGATCCTCAGATTGTTTTTTTCCACCATACTGGTCAGAAGCATCTTGCGGAGTCCCCTGGCCTTAGCCATACTTTTGCTAATTATTGCAATTTAAAATTATTTATTGACATCCTTCCCCACCCCAACGTCGACCATCGACACTCGACGACGGCTGGAGAAGACATCGACCGTCGGCTGCTGCACGACGGATCTGGGCCTCGGAAGGCCGCTGGCCTCGGCCCGGGCCTAGTAGGCCGCTGGCCTCGGCCCTGCAAGTAGGGAGAGTGGGGGGTGGTACATACTCTTCACTCTTGGTATATAGGTACACCTTATATATTTCCTACACTTACCAGCCCGCTGCCTCAAGGTGCGTATGGAGGGTACCCCTTTCCAATTCTGCCCCAAGTGCAACCGCAAATACCCTTGGGTCGACAGGCACACCACGTGCAATCTCTGCTTGCCGAGGGACCACCCCGAAGCGAACTGCAGAGCGTGTAGTAGGTTTAAACCTAAAACACTTAAGGACCGTTCGACAAAGCGTTGGGCCCACCACGCCAGGCAGGCAGCCATGGCAGCGGAGGGCGCCTTCAGCGATGGCAGCGACGCCGTACTTTCGGACGGCGAGGGCATTACGGCGTCGAAAGACTGCCGAGCGCAGGTCCCCGACCTCGGAAGGTTGTCCGGTAGGGCGGCTATGGGGAAGACCCCCGGCGACGCAAGCGCTACACACCCTACACACACAAAGCACACCAAGTCCAACCGAACCTCGACGACGTCGACTTCTCGGAAAGAGGCACGGATAGAACGGTCCGACTCGGTGTCCTCTGGGCGCTCTCGATCGAGATCGCCTCATGACGCAAGGCAATCATCCACTCTTGCCAAGAGTGCCTCGCTCCCTAGATTAACGGAAGTTCGGTCGTCGGAAGACAAAGACGACTTCCACCCCCAGGCTGCGCTACAAGAGACCGAGAGCGCAGTTAACACCAGCGAGGCCCCACGCTCGAAACAAGATACCTCTCCCGACACTCGGCGCCAGGCGTCGAAAGTCTCTGGGGCCTCCAAGGGGCAGGGAAAACATTTTTCCACGCACGGGGAGGGAGGGAAACAGCGGAAAGCTCAGCCTTCCACTCCTGTAAGACCATCCTTCCACCCCAAGCAGACAGATAAACATAAATCTACTGGAACATCAAGCAAGGGTACCCTTGATAAGTCCTCTAAGTTGCCTGCTAAAATCATACCCTGTTCCAAGAATGGTCCAGTGAGGACATAGACAGGGTCATGTCAAGGATGTCTTCCTTAGCTGATTTTTATGACAAAAACCCAGAACATTTCCTCTCGTATGACCCTCAAGGGGCCACACCCTCAGGTTCCTCTGATCCTATCCCCCTAAGTAAAAAGGCCCGGGTCGAAAGACCTGACCCCTTCGAGGTGCAACCTTACTCTACTCCATACTCTACTCCACACCCCAGATACCAAGGAGAACCTTTCCCTGAAGGGGACCAGGAGTTTTCGATTATGGAGGAACGAACCGGGTCTGAATACTATGCGGAGGATGAGGACCTGGAGGAGGTAGAAGATGAGCAGGAAATTTACAGAGTAGATTCCCCGGTAGAGAGCGAAGCCCCAGTTACCGACTCGCCAGTTGATAACCAACCCCTCCTTAATGAAGTTCTTGCTCGCGCAGCAGAACATTTTCACATCGACACCCACGGTGTACAGGAGGAAAGGGACTTCGCAGAAGAGTTGGTGGGAGAGAGGAGGCCGGTCGCTCAGACCATCCCTATCCTTAAATCCATCCAACGTAGAATAGATCCATCCCTGGTGAATCCTAACCTCACCAGAGCCGTCAACCCCAGAGTCGAAAAACTTTTTCGGGCAGCCCAGTCTGACCCTCTTTATATAAGAGGTCATCTTAAACCAGACTCCCTAGTGGTTACCAACACTCGGAAGAGGGCTGGGACACCCTTATAGTCGTCAGAAGCTCCTCCCGATAAGGAGAGCAAAAGACTGTATGGGTTTGGCAGGAAGGTAGCCTCAACGTCCGCCTACCAAGCAAGGATTGCAAACTCCACCACCCTGCTGGCAAGTTGCAACTGCCATCAATGGGAAGAGGTCGCGGCGCTCATAGCCTCTGCTCCTGAACCGTTAAAGGGCCAGTTGGCTCGGATCTCGGCAGAAGGGAGAGCCGTGTCTGGTTGCATCTTAAAAGCAACTTTCGACGCTGCAGACAACGCAGGAAGATTGATAGCAGAAGGTACTGTTATCAAGAGACATGCGTGGTTACGGCAGTCGGGGTTCAAAACAGAAACACAGGCTTCATTAATAGACAAGCCGGTGGAACCAGATCTATTGTTTGGGAAAGCGGTCGAAGACGCACTTAAGAATGCCAAGGACGAGTACGAGACTCTCAAATCCCTTGGCCAGCTTACCAACAAACCCCCGAACCAGAGGGGGAACAGTAATTTTCGTCGCCCACGCGGCCAAAATTCACAAAGAGGCAACTATGCCCAAGGACAGGGTACACAATGGAACAACAACCAACAGTCTACCCAAAGTTACAGCAAGGGTAACAAGAGAGGTCGTGGAAGAGGCAGAGGCAGCCCCAACAAGGGTGGTGGCACGCCTCCGCCAAAGCAGTGACGCTCAGTTCAGGGTCCCTTCTCACGCAACCCCAGTAGGGGGACGCATTTCCAACTTCACCCAGGCTTGGGAAGGGATCACCTCAGACAGATGGGTGCTGTCAACAGTGTCCACAGGATATTGTATAGAATTACTGCAGCGTCCCCGGAACCACCCTCCACGACAAAGAATACACTCCTTAGAACACCAGAAGATCCTTCTCGAGGAGATCGCCATTCTGCTAGAAAAGGACGCGATAGAACTCGTCCCAGGACACCAGGTAAACAAGGGTATCTATTCAACTTACTTCCTTGTGCCAAAGAAAGATTTGACAATGCGCCCAGTATTGGACCTACGGCCTGCCAACAAGTATGTCAAGCCCCAAAAATTCCGTATGACCACGCTACAAGAGGTAATCCCCCTCCTAAAAAAGGGGGACTACATGGCAACCTTGGATATGAAAGATGCTTATTTTCATATTTCCATGCTCCCAGCGCACAAAAAATACTTGCGCTTCAAAGTGGACAGTCGCCACTACCAATTCAAGGTATTGCCCTTCGGGATAGCTTCAGCACCAAGGGTATTCACCAAGGTACTGGCGGTGGCAGCTGCACACCTACGCAGGGAGGCAATCCCAGTGTACCCTTATCTGGACGACTGGCTCATAACGGGGGAAACCCCAAGAATTTGCAGGTCAAACATTCAGAGGACTATCGACCTCCTCCACGAATTAGGCTTCTCTATCAACGAGAAGAAGTCAAGTCTGGTGCCAAGCACCTCAAAACAGTTCCTAGGAGCAATCCTAGATACTCAGAAAGGGTTGACCTTCCCCTCGGAAGAGAGAATTCGGAATATACTACTGCGAATTCCACATTATCAGTCAGGTCAACAAATAACGGTACGCAAAGCAATGCGGTTACTGGACATGATGGCGTCATGCATTTACCTGGTCCCCCACGCGCGTCTGCGCATGCGTCCCATGCAGGAATGGTTGGCGAAACAGTGGTCTCAGGCAAGTGGTCAGTGGGACGATCTAGTGGTCGTTTCGCCAACACTCGTACAGAGCTTACACTGGTGGACAAAAGAGAATCTCGCAAGGGGAAAACCCTTTTACGATCCCGAAGTACAAGCAGTGGTAACTACAGATGCTTGCCTGACTGGGTGGGGAGCTCACCATCTCCACCACACAGCTCAGGGTCTCTGGTCTCACTCAGTAGCCAAGAACCACATCAACCTGCTAGAGCTTCTGGCAGTATTCCGAGCGCTTCGGGCGTTCCAGCCCCATCTACTAAACTTGTCGGTGCAGATCCGGACGGACAGCACGACAGCCATGTTCTATCTGAACAAACAAGGAGGGACTCGTTCGCCAAATCTGTCCAAGCTTGCCCAGAAAATCTGGATATGGGCACTCAGACGGAACATCGTCCTATCAGCACAACATGTTCCAGGGGAGCTCAATTCCCTAGCGGATGCCCTAAGCAGAGACTCCCTCCCAGAAGAACACGAATGGGTCCTTCACAGAGAGATCGTAGAAGATCTCTTCTCTCAGTGGGGTTTCCCCACTATAGACCTATTCGCCACAAGCGAAAACAAACAATGCCCAGGATTTGCATCCAGGTTCCCCCAGCCAGACTCCCAAGGGAACGCCCTGTGGATGAACTGGTCAGGGATGTTTGCGTACGCTTTTCCACCAACTCCTCATCAGGAAGGTGGTGTACAAGATGAACAAGGAATCGATGACGCTCATCCTAGTTGCTCCCATGTGGGCGAGACAACCATGGTTTCCACACCTACGCAGGATGGCGCTGTGCGAGCCCATCAAACTCCCAGCCTGGTACAACCTACTGTCCCAGCAACAAGGTCAAACAGTGCACCAGGAACCCAACTCAATGAACCTGGCAGCATGGCTCCTGAGGTCATAGAGTTTGGGCATCTCAATTTACCACAGAGGTGTATGGACATCCTAAAAGAATCCAGGAAACCAAACACAAGGCACTGTTACTTTGACAAGTGGAAGAGATTCGTTATTTGGTGCCAGAATAAACAAATCAACCCAGTTGATTGCATTCCTTCCAACGTGGTAACATACATGCTCCACATGCTGGACGCAGGTTTGGTTTTTAACTCTCTGAAAGTACACCTGGCAGCCCTCTCGGCTTACACCACATCCCATAACAAAGTATCGTGGTGGAAAGTACCAGTAGTTAAAGCCTTCATGGAAGGAGTAAAGAGACTTCACCCTCCTATTTCAAACCCACCGCCAGGATGGGACCTCAATGTGGTGTTAGCTAAACTCATGGGCCCCCCTTTCGAACCCATGCATAAAAGTAGTCTCAAACACCTGATTTATAAAACGGCCTTCTTAGTAGCCATTACCTCCATAAGAAGGGTCAGTGAAATTCAGGCTCTGTCAGTGCAGGATCCTTTCTTTATTATCCACAAAGACAAACTGGTTTTACGCACACACCCTAGGTTTTCACCTAAAGTTATATCTAAATTCCATGTAAACCAGTCCATCGAGCTTCCGGCTTTCTTCCAGAACCCGCAAGGCTCGGCTGAGGTGAAACTACACACCCTTGATGTGCGTAGGGTGGTCCTCTACTATGTAAATAAAACCAGACCGCTAAGAAAAACAGATCAACTGTTTGTCTCCGTAGCTACAGGCAGAGAGGGAGATCGCGTCTCTAAAGGCGCGATCTCGAAGTGGATTATCAACTGTATACAGTTGTGTTACTCTCTTTCTGGAAAAACTCTGCCTTTTACGCCAAGAGCCCATTCTACTAGAGGCATTGGTGCCACTCTGGCTTTCATTGCAAATGTTCCCCTCGACACCATTTGCAAAGCAGCTACTTGGAGCTCTATTCACACTTTTACTCAGCATTACTGCATTGACACTCATTCCAAGACAGATACACAAGTGGGACAAGCGGTTCTAAGACACCTGTTTGCTCATGACCCTTCTCACATCCCACCTCCTTCTTCGGGTACTGCTCGCTAATCTATGCACAGCATGTGATCTAAGCAGATTCCACAAGCCTCAGAAGGGGATACATTACTCACCGTAATCGTATTTCTGATGCTTGTATCTGCTTAGATTCACATGCGACCCACCCTTCCTCCCCTCCGAGAGAAGGCGCATGATTACTTGTAGTCTTACCTTTCTGTCTATCTGCTTGGATTATCTGTACTCACGCTACTCCTCATGCTTCCTCATGTCAGAAAAAATACAATCTGAGGATCCCAGACGCGTGAGGGATCTTGGGTACAGTGGACGTCACACTAGGGATAGTATTACTGGCACGCCTGCGTCGACGCCCATTTTCGAGTTTCGAAAAACAAACTGTAATACTCCGCAGCTTCCACTAGATGTCGGCCTATGCACAGCATGTGAATCTAAGCAGATACAAGCATCAGAAATACGATTACGGTGAGTAATGTATCCCATATATGCTTCTTGCAACATGTTAAGTTTTCCAGCACCCAGTTACCTCAGGGTTAGTTGCGCGAACGAAATAATAAACAAATACAACATACAAACTACAGGCCCCCTCAGTTCTAGACCCTTTTGTTACAGTTCACAAAGAAAGTGGTTCTGAGCACTCACCCTCGATTTGCGGCCAAATTTATTTCCAAGTTCCATGTGAACCAGTCAATAGAACTGCCAACTTTCTTCCAGAACCCCACCAAAGTGGCGGAAAGAAGCCTACACACACAAGATGTGCGCAGGGCAGTTATGTACTACCTGGAAAAGACTAAACCACTAAGAAAGACAAACTAGTTTTTTGTGTCATGTGGCGGCTGGTAGAGAAGGGGACCCTGTCTCTAAACTGGCCATCTCAAGGTGGATTGTCAATTGCATCACACTGTTTCTCTCTTGCTAAGAGAAAACTGACCTTCAAGCCTAGAGCACACTCTACTCAAGGCACTGGGGCTTCCATAGCATTAAATTGCAAATGTTCCCCTCGAATCTATTTGCAAAGGGGCAACCTGGAGTTCTGTACACACCTTTACAAAATGCTATTGCCCAGGCACTCATTCTAGGTGGGACAAGCAGTACTAAGATATCTTTTCACTACTGTTCCTTCTGACAACCCACCTACAACTCTGACTACTGCTCGCTAGTCTATGCACAGCATGTAATTCTAAGCAGATTAACAAGGATCAGAAGACATGCATTACTTAACATAATAGCATGTCTGATGATTGTATCTGCTTAGATTCAGATGCGCCCACCCGTCCTCCCTGCTCTGATGGAAGGAACATAGACGTCTTACTACTACTTCTCTCTTACTGTACTCCTTCATGACAGTCATAAGGCTCCCTCACGGCAGAAAAAATACAATCGGAGGGACCTCGATGCGTGAGGGATTTTGGGTACACTACACGTTACGGATAGTGTTACAGGCACGCCCATGTCGACGTCCCCTTTCGATCTCAAAAGACGAGATGCAATACTCTGTGATTACCACTAGATGTTGGACTATATACAGACCATGTGAATCTAAGCAGATACAATCATCAGAAATGCTATTACGGTAAGTAATGCATGTCATGCTCTGCATTATCTACTGGCTGTTGTTAAGTAGATTTACATTTTTATGCACAATCTCCTCTGCATGCGAGTCCACCAGCACTTTTTGCTGGCCTACTGGATTTTTGGTCTGCTCCCCTGCGTGAGTGGGAACCTTTTAACACATTCACTCATTCTTTTACACTGTCTTTTGGGATACTTTGTATTTCTTTTATACATTTTTCTTGGAGTTATGCTTTGCTCCAAGTTTTATGGCATGTGTCTTGACTTTTGCATCACACATTACTCTTTGCAGTGTTGCTTGGAGCCCTTTGGCCTTCCCTTTTTATTTTCTGTTATGTGGGGATTTTAATATCATTCCTTTCTTTTACTATTGTAAGGTCAGGACAGCCACCACCCAGAGTTTGAATGGTGCATGAGTGCTGATTGGCTGCCTCCTGCATAAGAGGCATGGATCCTGAGGCAGTAGACCAGCTGACCCCAGGAACAGAAAAATTGATAAGGAAGGAGGAGATGTCTGCAGCCACTTCCAGACAACCAGAGATGCCTTCTATGTAATCGCTGCTACTTGACCCCTTCTTTTAAGCGTCAGGAAAAATCCAAAGAGGACTCTCCCCTTTAGACTGGGGGGGAACAATCGGTCTTGAGACAGCCTACATTTCAAGCCATTCCATAATGAGCTGTGACCTTCACGGACTGCACATCCCCAATACCCTGGGAACTGTGGCCACTGCAGTGCATAGTCTTCCGAAGATCGAATCCTCCCTAAATGTTGGTGGACTCCTTTTGGACCTCCAGAAGCAAACTTGTGTCGTTTAGGTCTATACTAAGAGATGGAGCTCTGTGTGCCAAGAGTTAGTCCTCAAGTCCTACAATTGATGGACGTTTGTCAAACTCCATAACGGCTGTTGTGGCATTTAAGTTGTTCCTTCAGATGTTCTCTTTATAGATTGCGTTGTAGTATATTTGTCAAACTTTGACTGCTGTGTATTGTGCTGGTCTCTTCCTATATTACTTCTGGATAACCAATTCAAATTGTTTGTGTGGGCTTAGCCACAGAACATTTAACTGCCTCTGGTGTCTTACACTCACTTACCCATCATCAACTTACTCACCAATTGGCCGGCTTCGGAGACCGAGGACAGCGACCCATACACGTTGCATGCTCTTCTCAGTATGGTGCTGGGACTAGGTTCCTGTTGGAAAAACAGAGCTTGGTACGCATGGGCCAGATTGGGTGGAGAGGGATCGCAGCGACCAGCAGAACCGCCCAACCTTTGCTGCAATGGTGCTCCCAGAACTTGGCCACCTTGCTGACAGTTTCCTCCCATTGACATGATCAGACTGCGCTGACCATCTTCTTGCGTCCCAAGGCGTCCTTTTCATGGGAGGAAGCAAAGAGCAAATGCGGGCTAAATACTTATGAATCAACACATTGGCATCACTTTCCGGAGCCACTGTATGCCAAAACTGCTTCCTGGGTTGGATGGAGGCCTACACCCATAATCCTAGCATCTCTCTCTCTCTCTCTCTCTCTGAGAGCTCGAGCAACTCTCAACTCTTCACTCGTGCTAGCCACTCTATTTTGCCGGTTTCATTCATAAAATAATTACCTTTTTAAAAGATGCATCTTTAAATATTTGCAATATGTTCATTAGCTTGTCACCACCTGCAAAGACCTTTAGCCAGGAATTGTAGTCTTTCTTTTTACTTGATCTCTATTAGCTACATATCCAACCTTCAGCTTCCTCTCAAACAGTCAACCATTCAGTTAATCATTGATTTTGCCAAACACAATTTACAAGAAGAGTCTTTCCTTTTCAATAACCACCTGACCTCACAAGTGGAGACGCAGGTTGAAGCAATAGAGGACTGAGCAAATAGTCGGAGTGTGTTAGGCAACACCTGCTGGGCAAGCAGTACCAGCACTTACAGTTCAAGCACATTGTCATAGTGAAGCATTGGCAGTGCTGGTTCTTAAAGACTACAGCATACGTGATGTTCAAGCCACGTGAACCTGAGGAGCATAGTTCATTCTGAGTTGCGTTCGTAACAAAGCAGGCCTGCTGATCAAGCCGTTGATACTAAAGAATAATTATACCCTAGGAGTTGTGGTTCTTTCACTCCAATAACCGAGTGCACGAGTGCTGACCGCCATAAGGGAACCCAAGAATGGTGGCTCACGTATCACAATAGTTAAAACCACAGCTGCAAATACCTGAATAAATGCCCAAAGAAGGGTGTGGACTTAGCCTATCATCCTCAGTCAGTTTCAAACTGCAAAGATGCCGACAGAGATAAACGAAAGAGTTGAATGTTGGAAGTCTTGATCTCAAAAGACAAAGACGGATGTAGAGGCCTTGACCTACCGAGACGGAATTGACTCATCCCAAGTCCGAGACTTCCACTGCTTGAAAGACTAACTTGAAACAATGTAAGCTCTTTTCCTTCTGAGAATAAGACAATAATCCTGACAATCTATATATATTTGTGAAAGTGTGTTTGTATGTTTGGGTTGGTTGCAGCCCCATAACAGTTGGTGGGCTGAAATTTTGGCCCAAGGTCAGCATACCAGTCTGCAGTGTACTGACCATCCCAATCCATTTGCCCAGGGTCCGACCCTGTGCTATTATTAAGGCGATTTTGGGAAATTGCCTATTTTGCGATTGTTGGCAACAGCCCCACAACAGTTGGTGGGCTCAAGTTTTGGCCTAAGTTTTGGCCTAAGGTCGGCATACCAGTCTAGAATGTACTGGCGACGGTGAAATTTGACCAATCCCACCCATTCACCCTTCCGGTAGACTGACGATTTTGCTCTTTTTAAACAAAAATAGGCATTTAGGACACAATATAACATACACAAGGCTATAGCAGACCCCCCAGACCCTCCCACCCCCCACATGGATGTCGGTTACAGGCCCAGGCAATGCCAGGGTGTATGACTAGTTAATCTTAGAAGAATAAGAAATAGGCTCATATAACTGTTTAAATCAATAGCATCTTAAAATTTTGTAGTACATTAAAAACATTTTTACCGGAAAACCTAAAACACCTGTATTGGGGAAGGTCTTCAAATATTGATACAGGGTGTTGGGCTCGGACTGGCCTATAGCGCAATAGGACAATGCCGAACCAAAGATGCAAAATGCTAGTGGGCCAGTTTTTCGGATCAAAGGGGGCCACTTTTTTGGCCAATGTGGGACAGTTTGAGTTACTTCACTTTGCATCTAGTAGTTTTTACCATTGTTGCTGGATATATTCTTTAAATTCCACAATTTGCACCCCCTTAGGTACTATTCAGTCTTTCACTAAAGGCAGCTTTATGCCCCAGTCTGACCCTTCAGGGTGGCTGGGGAAGACCACCAATTAAATATAACGGTGACTCAAGCTACTATGAGCCCGTTAGCCGCTTACCTTATATAGTGTGAATTCTGTGGTTAAAAAACAGTCTCCAACAACTGGCTTAAAACCAGACCTATGCTGTATCACAATGAAACATACACCCCCAACTATTTGCAAATGATTTTTGCCCTCGAAAGTACTAACAGGGTCTTCTTTTTTGGACACATTATTTTGACAGGAAAAATAACTATATTCTGTCAATGCTCTTTGAATAACATGTTGACAAATGTTTCTATCACTCCCCCCCCCCCCCAAGTAATTTGTATTGTTTTTCTAGAACACCACAGAAACAACTTGTAACTTTCCCCTTCCCTCTCCCTCCCTCTTCTCCTTTGGTGGCTCTGTGGAAACAGGCGTTTATATTGTCATGTTATTAATGGTTCAGAGAATGTTCAGGATACAGATCTTGTGCGGACACCATTGTAGCATGTAGTCACTTTAAAGATACTGCAGTATGTCCCCCTAGTTCGCCTGAAAGTCTTATCGGGAGACCTGTATCTTGCATGTCAACCATTCTAATGCGAGGAAGTTCCATACCTTCTAGAGCCATGGAACTACGTGGGGGATTCCTCTTTTTTTCCAGAATTGTGCTATTGTCAAACATGCAGCTATGATGAGGGCCATTATCCCTTTCCATTGACACCTGATATGTGTTTGTCGCGCCGGGTCCCATAGGCCTGCTAACCACACACTTTCTTCTAGTTCTTCCGCTCCTTGGACCATTTTCCCAGTTTGCGTTTTGATGTCCAACCAAAAGACCGAGAGTGCCGGCCATTCCCACAAGACATGTTTCCAGTCTCCCCTTTGCTGGCAACTTCGCCAGCATGTGCCGTCAGTGTTTGGATAGATGGTCTGCAATTTCGCTGGGGTTGGATGCCATTGCAGAAGAACTTTTTGACACATTTGCCTCAATTGGATTGATCGAGTCAGTTTAGGCATCTCTCGCCATACTTCCTGCCACGGGGATCTTGGTATTGTTCTCCCTAGTGTTTGCTCCCACCTCTTCATATATGCCCAACAGAAGCCCTCTCCTTGTTCATTCAGGAGGGTCTACAAATTCGAAATCAGTTTGCTTGAGCCTGAATCGGTTGTTAGTAACGTCTCAAATTGTTTCAGTGGTCTTGTCCCTGATTCTTTGTACAGTGGACTTGATAACCAGTGTACTAGCTGAACATGTTGAAATTTCTCTTTTGATGGTATGCCAAAGTCACGAGTACATTCTTCAAATGTCCTTATAGCTTGGCCTTCAAACATGTCCTTGATCTTGGAGAAGCCCGCCTGCTTCCAGGCTGAGTAGGCATTGGGGATCATTCCTGGGGGAAAATCTGGGTTCCCAAACAGCACGTTGAATGGGGATGGGATTGTGGTTATGTTTCCTCTCCTGACAGCAGAGTCCCAGGCATCCAGGCCTGCTCTCATGACGACACTGATTTTGGTGTTTGGGTGCCTGAGACTCTTTTTGTTCCACAAGAGGTTGGAAAGCGGGATGCCCGCCACTGCCACGTCTTTCCTGGTCCATATTTGTTGAGGGGAGTTTGCTACCCATTCCTTCAGTACCCTCAATTGTGCCACTTCATGGTATCTCCAAGTGCGGCAGTGCCAACCCTCCCTACTCTGCGTGGGCCGTCATCGTTGTCATGGCCACTCTTGGTTTCTTACGTTGCCAGATGTATGCGGTTGTCCTTTTGTTCAGTGCTCTGAAAAATGTGTTTGGCGGTTTCAGCGGGAGAGTGGAAGTAGTAAAGGACCTTTGGTAGGATGGTCATCTTGACCGCGTTTATCCTCCCCCCACCACGAATTGTTGAGTAGTTTCCATTTTTCCAAGAGACGTTGAAGATGGTTGAGCAGGGACGGAAAGTTAGCTGCATAGTCTGGTTGTGGATGGGATCAATTTAATGCCCAGGTAGGGAATGCTATCTTGTGCTATCTTCATCCCGAACGTCCGGGATAGAGTGGAGATTACCCCTGGGTCGGCCGAAAGGTTTAGGATCTCTGATTTGTTCTTTTTTATTTTGAGGCCCGAGACATTTCCAAACTCTTAGAGTTCCTGAATTAATGCTGGAAGGGATTGTTCTGGTCTAGTGAGGGCTATCAGCATGTCGTCTGCGAAGGCCATGGCTTTCTTTATCGGCCATTGGGATACCTTTGAGTTGATGCAACCGTATTTTTGCTAAGAAAGGTTCCAGGAAGAGGGCCTAGAGAAGGGGCGACAGGGGGCGGCCTTGCTTCATGTCTCTGGATAGGGCCACTTTAGATGTAAGTGTTCCGTTTAATGAGATGCTTATCGTGGGGCTCCTGTAGTTTGCTAAAACCATTTGCATAAACCCTCTCCCGAACCCCATGCGTTCCATCGTGAGGAAGAGCTGCGACCACTCGACCCTATTGAATGCTTTCTCTACGTCCAAAGCGACCAGTGTTGCTTGTATCTTTGAGTGCTCAGCCTTCTCGATCAGGTGGCATACGCACCTTATATTGTCTGCTGTCTGACGTGTTGGGATGAAGCCTGCTTGATCTGGATCCACCAGAGCGATAAGGTGCTTGGAGAGCCTGTTTGCTAATATCTTAGTGTATAATTTAGCGTCCAGATTGACAAGGGCAATCGGGCGGTAAGAGCCTGGCTGAGATGGGCCTTTTCCCCGTTTGGGAAAAAGTACTCGTTTTACTTCGTTCATGGAGGGTGTTATGTTGCCTTGATTCCTGAATTTGTTAAAGTGGTGAGTCTGGGGATTAGGGATGTCTGGAGTTTTTTATAGAAAGCTTCCTAATAGCCAACTGGTCCAAGGGCTTTGTTTTTGGGGAGCTTCTTAATGGCCTTTGCAACTTCTTCCGATTCCATTTCCCTGTCTAGTAAACTTCTGGTCTCCTCCGACAGTTGGGGTATGGGTATCTGTTCTAGGTATGCCATCTGCTCTTCCCTGTTTGGGTTCGCTGTGCCATATGGAGTCTGAAAAAAGTTTTTCATTACTAACCCCCCTCTTCATTCGATGTTACCATGTCTCCGTGTGCGTTTTTTAGAGCTAAAATTGTCCCTTTGTGACTTTTTTCGCGGAGCTGCCGTGCCAGTAGCTTGTCTGCCTTGTTGGCATACATGTAATATTTTTGTTTCGTTCTGAGCAGGGCCATCTCGGCCTTTCTCGTTTGCAGGAGGTTTAGTTGACCCTGAATGTGTTTCATCGTTCTTTTCGATGATCTGCTTGTGTTGTTCACCACCTCCCGCCTTGCTTCTTCTAGTTTCTGCTCCAAGTCCTCCTCCCATTGTGTTAATTGTCTTGCCTTGAGCGCTATCAGCTCCCCCCGTAAGACCGCCTTGAAGGCATCCCATACCACTCCCTGTGGTATCTCCCCTGTGATGTTCTCACAGAAATACGTTTTTATTTTCTAGACTATCCCTTCCACCACTGTTTCGTCCCGGAGGAGGTCTTTGGGGAATCTCCCGGACCACAGCCGTGCCACGCGGGTCCCTAAGGCCATTGTCACGATCAGAGGGGTGTGATCCGAAAAGGAAATCTGGCCGTGGAGTATCTCTTTGGTTTTCCCAACTAACCCAGTTGACGTCCAGATATAATCTATTCTAGATTGTGTATTGTGTACATGAGAAAAATGCGTATAGCCCCGTTCGTCTCCTTTTTTGGCTCGCCAAAGGTCATGTAGGGACAACCTCTCGAATGCCTTTCTCAAGGACGTTGACGGGGCCTTGGTATCGTAGCAGGTTGTGGCACTCCTATCCAGACTGGGGATCCATGCTAGGTTCAAGTCGCCGCCGAGGATTGTCTCCCGACGCAAATTCTTCAGGGATACCAATGTTTCCTTAAAAATACTTTCCTGTCCTGTGTTGGGGGCATATACTGATGCTAGTGTAATCCGCCTTCCCTCTATTTGAGCGTTCAGGAAAATATCTTCGCTCTTTATCTGCACTGTGTTCCTGGATCTTCATGGGTGAGCGTGTCTCGCACCGCTATAAGGACTCCTACCCTCTTCCCATCCGTGTTGGATTGATACATTTTTGCGTACCCCCTTATTTTGATCTTGGCTCTCTCACATCTCTCTATGTGGGTCTCTTGGTACAGAAGAATGTCCGCTTTTCATCTCTTTGCCTGTCTGTCCAACTTGGCTCTTTTCGCTGGTGTATTCATACCTCTGATGTTTTGTGATAAAATTGTCACTTCATCCATGGGGTTCCTGTTGTGAGATGCTCCCTTGTCTCTGCGCCCATGCATTGGCTCCCTTCTGTTAACTTGAGTCCCTTGACCTGCTCCCCCTATGCCACCATAGCCCTCCCTCTTTCCCCTTCCCTGTAATGACTGTTTAGAGGGGGGGCTGCGGTGTTATATGTCCTGGGATGAATTGTCCAGAGCTTCCGGTCCCTTTTCCTCCTCAGGCGTAGGTCGTGGGGGATCCTAAACCCCACTATCGATTCCAATCGTAATGCTCCGCCCATCGTCCGGGCCTGCTAAAGTCTCATCGGTCGAGTCACCTAATATTGTGCTTACTGGATTGAGTTTTGTGCTTTGCCCTCTTGTTGCCCTCTATTCCGCATAGCGAGTTCTTGGGGATCTTCGCCCTATTTGTGGTTCCCCCTTTGCCTTGCTTCTGCACCATTGTCAAGCTATCTTGTCTGTTTAAACCCCTCACTCTTCTTTGTGGGAGAAATTGAGCACTAGTTGCGCAGCTTTGTGTTCCCAGGATCTTTTCTCCCTCTTCACACGAGGTCACTCTGTGTTGTGAGCCATCCCAATTGAACAGGAGGCCGAAAGGGAACTTCCATCTATATTTCACTTTATTGCTTATTAAGTGTTGGACCACCGGCCTCATCTTCCGTCTTCTGAGCAGGGTTGATTGAGCAAGATCGAGTAGAGAAGTAGAGATAAACATCCTGCCTGTTTGTTCTTGTAGGGGCTGCGAACCTTGCCTTGCGGAGTATCTGCTCCTTTTGGGTGTAGGACGTTATGGCCGCGAGGACATCCCATGGTCTTGTTCCCTGTTCAGTTGACCTTTTAGGTCCCCCTCTGTGAAGTCTATCTATTTTCACTTGCTCTTATGATATGGCATTTATAACGCGCCTATACACGGGTGTTTCAAGGCGCGCGACGAGGCAAGGGAGGGAAAACAGTGGAAAGACGGACAACGATCCTACTAGGCCAGATGTCATTCAGATCGCGCAAGTGCAAGGAGAAAGGGAAAAGTGCTTAGGGGAAGGGAGGGGGGGGGGGGGGAGTGCAGTAAATGGGATAGAAGAATAAACACGATGGGTAAAAGCGGCCTGATGGTGGCAAGTGGAAGGTTAGAGCAGACATAAGTGCTAGTAGGGGGACTGTAGGGATGCAGGAAACCAGTCCCTAAGTGCGGGGGTTGCCAGGGAGGCAGGGCAGGAGTGCAAAAGGTGGGACCTGGCCCCAAGATGAGAAAGGATGGCCAGGTAACCAGTGCAGATTTGGCTGGGAATTTCAGCAGGGGAGAGAGGCAGAGAAAGCAGAAGCAAAGAGGAAGGTTTTGAGGTGTTTCCGGAACCGGAGATGGTTCTCCTCAAGTTTCAGGGAGGCAGGAAGGCTGTTTTAGATGGAGGCACCTGCCGAAGAGAGAGATCGACCACCAACTCGTTGCTTGGAGAAGCAGCTGACCCTGAGGGAGTTGGAGGCAGATGAGCGAAGAGCCCGAGAAGGAAGGTATTTAGGAAGAGAGCTGAAGGTAATGCGGCCCCTGGCCCCAGAAGGCCTTGTGGTTAATGCAGAGGGTTTTGAACGTAATCCTTGCAGCCACTGGGAGCCAGTGCAGAGATTTCAGTCCTGGAGAGATACAATCCCTCGGCTTGAGGCCAAGGACAAGTCTCGCAGTCCTGTTTTGGATAAGTTGCAGAGGGTGGGAAGTAGAGGCAGGCAGGTTTAGATAGAGGCTGTTGCAATAGTCCAGCCTAGAGAGAACCAGGGCTCTGGAGACGGTGAGCTTCTGGGGGAAGGAGAGGAGAGGAAGAATGCCTCTGAGGAGGTGCAGCTGGTAGTGTGACTTCTTAGAGACTTCGGTGATATGAGGAGAGAAGGAGCGTGTGGAGTCGAAGATGACCCCGAGGTTTTTAGCCTTGCAGGTGGCAGCAGGAAGAGGGCCAAGAGAGGCTGGCCAGAGAGCTGCAGGGAAGGAGGGAGAGGGTTTGCCAGTGAGTAGAATCTCAGTCTTACTGGTATTAAGGCAGAGGTCATTGGCGGCACACCACTCCTGGATAGCAGACAGAGATGAGGGAAGGAGAGGAGGCGGCAGAGGGTAGCCTGAAAATGAGCTGGGTATCATCCGCAAAGCACTGAAAATTGGAGCAGAGAGCGGCGATGCGGTGGGCAAGGAGTGCCAGGTATTGGTTGAACAGCCAAGGAGAGAGGTTATATCCCTGGGGGACACCACAGGTAGAGAAAAAGGTATCGGAGAGGAAGGAGCCAAGTTGGATCTGAGAGGGTCGGTCGGAGAGGAAAGAAGTCAGCCACGCCAGAGCCTGTCCAGTGATACCCAGGTTATCACTGGAGCAGGATGGCGTGGTTGACGGTGTCAAAGGCAGAAGAGAGATCAAGCAAGATGAGGACACACAGGGTGTTGGAGTCAAGGTTGGGGAGCAGGTCTTCACGGATGTTCAGGAGAGCAGTTTCCGTGCTTCTGGCAGCCCTGAAGCTAGACTGATGGTCATGAAGACAACCAACAGATTCGGTGTGGAGATTAAGATGGGAGATGGCCAGTTTCTCCGGGAGCTTGCCCAGGAAGGGAGTGATGGAGATTGGGCGATAGTTAGCCGAGCAGACGGAGTCAGCAGATGGTTTCTTAAGAAGAGGGTGCACAAGGGAGTGCTTCAGGGGGGATGGGAAGGCTCCAGTGGCGAAGGAGTGATTGCAGAAATCAGCCAGGGCAGGAGCCAGGGAGTCGATGTGGTCCTTGATAGTTTTGGAGGAACAGGGGTGAACCTGTTTTGACGAGACTTTCATGGATCAGACTTGTCGAGAAACCTTGTCTGCAAAGCAAAGGGGGAGGGAGGTGGCAGCAGAAGGGCCAGAGGAAGAGCAGGGGATAGAGGGAGGGAGGGAGGCGTTAGGAGGAGAGTGAGGACAGGATGTCCTGAGTTTTTGAAATGAAGTGAGAAGCCAGTGCCGTGCAGAGGGCCTGGGAAGGGACAGGTGAGGTTGAGACAGCAGCAGGATAGGCCAGTTCCTTGCAGATTTTAGAGTTCAACCGAGTTGTTAGATGCCGCAGAGATCTGGGCTTGGATATGGGCTCTCTTCTTGGTGAGAACGGAGAGCCGGTATTGCCGTTGCGGCAGGCCAGTTTGTCAGAGGATGAACATGAACGCAATTTCCTCTCGGCCACCCTGCACTTGTGTTTTAGGGTGACGACATCAGAGTCATACCAGGAGTTACACTTGGCTTTGGCCTTCAGGCGGATTCTCATGACGGGGGCAAGGATATCAAGAGTATCAGATATAGCAGAGTAGAGCATGGAGAGGGCTGTGTCAGGGTGGGAGTCAGCCAAAGGGGGAGGAGGTGGTCAGAAGGTGGCGGCGAAAGCCTCAACTGACACGCGATTCATGGGTCCAATGACCGCAAAGGTGGGTGGCAGTGATGAAGGTGGCTTCGCCTGAGGGGTAGGGAGGGTGAGGTGGGAGGATAGGAGAAAGTGATCACTCCAGGAGAGAGGAGAAGGTCAGAGGAGATCAGAGCATCGAGAGTGTGCCCTGCAGATGAGTCAGGCCGGAGGGGATAATGGTGAGAGAGAGAGAGTCGCAGAGGTCACAAGTGTGTCCAGAGGGAGGACAGGAGGCATCCAAGTGGATGTTGAAGTCTCCAAGAAGGGGGAGTTGAGTGGTTGAGGCCGAGAGAGGAGGAGAGGTCCGCCCACTCGGAGAGGAAGGAGGAAATCCGACCAGGTGGCTGATAGTAGCCACGGTAAGGGAATGGCTAGGAGAGAGAGAAAGAGAGAGAGCCGGCAGACAAGGCATTCAAAAGAGGAGTAGGTCTGTGTAGGCGTGACAGAGGCAGGAATCCACTCAGGGAAGATGAGGGTAACACCCCCACCAGAGCGGTTGGGCCTGGGCACAGAGAGGATCTTGTAGCCGTCAGGTAGAAGCATGTCAAAGCTGGTGACAGAGCTGGTCGTGAACCATGTCTCACTGAGACCGAGGACATCTAGGTCAAGTTCTTCAAGAAGGCGGCAGATATCAGAGGAATGTTTGACAGCAGAGCGAGAGTTAAGAGTGGCAATGTGGAGAAGGTTGCCATCCTTGAAGGACTTCTGGGGAGGGGTACAGATCAGAGGTACGCCCTGCGGAGTTGTAGAAGTAGCCCGAGAGGGGGCAGAGAGGGAGGAGGGGAAGGCAAGGGAGCTGAGGAAAGGGGAGGGGGGGACAGTAGGAGAAGAAAGGAAGTTGATGAGGCACAGGAAGGGTCTATCAAAGAGGTGAAGGTTGGCCTGAGGTCCTTGGACCAAGACGGTCCCATTAGAGTTAACATTAATGATGACCTTTAGAGGAGTAGAAGGAGGCCAAGTGGACATCCCAACGGGTGCCACCATTAATGGGACAAGAGGAGAAAGGAGCAAGCATAGAGACCATATGAAGGGGTCCATAAGTCAGGTGAAGGCACGACAAAGAGGATGTCAGTGAGAGTTTTCTTGGAGGAGGCACCGGTGTAGGTGTCAGCGATAGGGAGGCCTGGAGTGGAGACCAGGATGTCCTTTTTAAACTTTTTATTAAAAGATTTAGTGAGGACAGAGCAGGATAGTCAATAGAGAAGCAGTTAGAGAATATAGGAGAAAAGGAGAGCACCATAGAGTAGGTGGGAGAGGAGGGGGGGCAGGGTGGGGAGGAAAGAGGTGAGAGCAGGCGGACAAGATAGCGAACGGCAATCAAGTCAGACTCTCAGGGTTAAAGAGCTCACAATGCTCAAATATAGAACCGAGGAGAAGCCAGAATCCTGAAAGGGGAGAAAAAGGCCTAGTTCACACAGCGCAAAATTTTAAATACTGGTACAGTGCGTATTAAACATGGGGAAAGGCACAGCCGTGTTTGAGTCTGAAGGAGGGGTAGGCAGGGAGGCTAGTGGGACTAATCAGTGGAGACTGACTGGCAACTGGCGTCCCCTGCATACACCTGCAGACACAACAGGAGCCGCAGCCATGGGAGGCGCACTTTGCCGAGAACGCGCTCGGAGCGCACAGCAGGAAATTAAAAAACAAAACAACGCTCACAAGAGGCCCCGAGGACCGAGCTGGGATCTAACCAGCAGCTGGACTGCCGGCGAGCTGCTCACACCCGCTATGGTCTGCAAAGAGACGAGTCATCTGCCAGAATTTCAGTGAGCAGTTGTGAGACCGTCCCCATGAGGTCACAGTCCGCTATTGATTCAGGTAAGTTCTTAATCCTTATGTTGGACCTTCTCGAACTATTTTCTAAATCCTCGCATTGGAGTTCGAGGTAAGTGGTGGCCTGAGCTATTTGGTCAAGCGTTTCGTGTGACTTGTACGTGTCTTCCTCCACCTGCTGGACTTGCCTCTCCAGGATGTCGGTCGGTTCCTCCAGTTTTGCTATATCTTGCTTTATTTCCTGAATGGACTGTTTTCATGTCATCCCGAAGCATTTTGAACTGGGTTTGTACTGAGCTAATTAATTGCCCTTGAAGCTCCTTCAAGCATTCCTGCACTTACGCTCTGTTCATCAAGTTCCCAGCCATACCTTCCTGTAGGGAATTGGGAGGCGTGGGCAGCGCTTCTTCAGATGCATTGTTTGCGGTGTCCTGCGTGGACCAAAACTGTCTGAGGTTTCTGTATTGTTTCCGAGGGGGCGGGGAGTGCGCCGGGGTCTTCGTCCTTGACTTGGACATCAATGCCTGACTCGTGTTGGTCTCGATCAGGCTGTTGATGGTGACCTGAGAGTTCCTCTACCCATGCACAGGGTCGGGTTGTCGACCGGGATAGCGGAATGAAGGGTCCGGACCTCTATCGTGGGAGCAGCGGGGTCTCCAATGTCCCGGTTGTGGGGTTGTGGAATGTCCCAGACCTTCACCTGCTGGACCCGGGGGGACCTGAATGGGGTGTAACCTGCAAGGTTCTTTATGGTCCAAGACCCCCCCCTAGGCTTCTACATGTGCCCGCTTGTTTCAGGATTTAGTTGTCGGATTCTTGTCCCCAGGAGGGGGCAGGTGATTGCAGAGCCCGGGGCTACTTGAAATAGGCCTCATAAGGTGGTTTGCCCCCCCCCCCCTCCTCCTCACCTCCTGGGCACTGCTGTGACGCTCCTTCCTCCCCCTGGCCCTGCAGGGTCCCCGCTGGGTGTCCGTGCCTCCACTTTCACTCCTGCTGGTGGTGTGCCCAGAACGAGTGTTCAAACCCCCGAGGCCCTCTCCCACGCTCCCTGACCACCTGCAGCCTTTTCCGCCTCTGTGGGGGGGGGTGCTGTTCCTGCTTCTTTCTCCACCGCCTCGTGGGTGGTGTGCTGCGGGGGGCGGGGAGGCAATGAGTATGGCCACTAGTGCTGGTCAGTCGGCGCTCCAGCCTCCCCTGTTGGCAATTATGGGGCAGGGGCCGTGTCCGCTCCGGGGCCCCCTCCCGCTATGCCGCCGGTGCCCCTGGGACCTCTCCGTTTGTGCCACTGCTCCGCAATGTCTCCCCGCCTGCCGGAACCGACCTGTCCTCTGTGGTCCCTCCCTTGCTGGGACGTCTGGGTGTCTGTCGTGGGTCCTTCCAGGGCCACGCACTCTGGTGCCGTTGTGCCTGATCTCCTCAGTCTTCTCTCCCCAGTGACAAGTGGGGGGGAGGGGCAGTATTCACACCAGTGGGCCCTACCGCTAGGCCGCGGGCGCTCTCTGAGCTCCACAAGGACGATGCGGCCGCTCAGGAATGTCGCTATACTCTGCCGGGGACACCCGCCAGGGTAGGAGAGCCCGCTGAGGTCCGTTCTCTGCTGGGCGTAATGGGCAACTGACTGTCACTTTTCCTGATCGGGCTGCTCTCTCCAGGAACGTTGCCCCCTGGTTCTTCGGTCCTCTCTCCCATGTGGAGTTTCAGCTCCAGGGAACTCCAGCGACTCCGCTCATGTAGCTTTTGGCTCTCCATCTTCTTTGTTGATTTACTGGCCTGGGCTCGACCGTACAGCTGCTTTGTTGTGCATTTATTCCACGACCCGGCCGGGAGAGACACTCAAGCATGTCCTCCTGTGCCAGCCACCATCTTGGAATCTCCAATGTTTCTATCCCATTTTTAAGAATGTTCAAACCACAAACTGTGAATTGATTCACTCTGAGAAGTTTATAGCGGTGTCCAGTTAAAGGCTCGAAAGCAAAAGGGTTGAATACAGAAGGGTCGAGTGCATTCGACCGAAAACCAAAGTATCGGGGGGGGGGGGGGGGGGAATTAACATTTTTTTTTGCTCTAGTGTAGCTTTAAAAGGGGACCCTTTTGTCATTCGACCCTTTTTTTCGAGCCTTTGACCTATAACCGTTTATAGCTATACTGATAAAGTTATACAAAATGAGGATCATCCCCCAAATGTCATTAAGCATTTAGTTCGGGGTGAGGGTACAGTTGCTGTCATATGGAAATAAAATTACCAAAATAGAATTCCAAGAAAACTCAGATCCTCAGAAAAGCCAACACAAGTACAACTATTTTAGCATCGAGCATTACAAAGGACCGGTCTTTTTAACTCCCCTATAACAGGAATTGATGCCAAAGAATCACCAGATGGACTGGAACCAGATGCTTTTCTTTGTTCAATTCTTCGGATGTTCACTTCACTACGTGCATTACTTTGCAACCAGCAGGTAGTGTCCGACACAGGCTCTTGCTCATTCACTGCCAAGATATAAGACTGGTGTCTCAATGGCTGTGGTGTTTGACGAGCATACAGATGCTTTTCCCTCAAAACTACAACATCATTCTAGTCAAGAACATGTGGCTGTTCAACAGATTAATGTGTGGGAGTGTAAAGTGGAACATCTTTCCGATCTTCATTAGCTGAAAAACGTACACTCTGAGGCAGTTAAGCTTTTTCTAGTCTGTTGGACCCGTTTGGCCGAAGCTGGCGAGGAGGAGCAGGAGGATTTGATACATGTGCCAATCTGTTTGTTGATCTGGAGCACTTCCTGACCTTTCCCTTGATTAGTGATTAAGCTGACCACTGTGGTGCAGAATATTTACTTTAGTCTTTGAGGGCATTGTTATCCAGACTCCCCTAATGGAATGTGATGGTTTTGCTAAATTAATTACTTTTAGAACCTTTCATTTGAGATGATCGGTCTTGTAAAATGGGTCTAGAGTGAACAGTGACGCACGCTGTTTGAACATCCTTGGTTGGTTGTAAAGTTCTCACATTGGACATTTTTTGGAATGATGATCCACAGCCTGCTACTCCAAAGCTGCCACTTTTCTGATCCAAAAGCACCTGGTGGTGTAGAAAAGTTGTGAGGTCTAACAGATGTATGGAAAACAGATTGCCTTGATTAGTCATAAATACCTTGCCTGTCATCCTGTTCACTTAAACTAATCCAACTATTAGTATGCTTTTTGCCCACATCAGAAATTAACTGTAGAAGTGATTCTCTCATATGGGACACCCTGCCTCCCAAGATAGTTCAAACATAAATGCAGTTGGAAGTATACCAAATGCAAACATTTGTCACCAAAAACATTTTTCAATTTTTTTCCCCAAAAAGGGAATAAGTAATTTGGAAAATGTTACATCTTGCAACACATACTGTTGGTCATCTCAACCTTTAATTGTTCTAACCACCTATTGGCGTGTTTATATTGCCTTTTGCTGTCATTACATTCACTGCACATACTTTACCAAAGTCCCATGTTAAATGATGGGAATGGGGTGATTAGGGGGCCAGGTTGCACCTACCACCCAGGGATGCAGGCCCTGGAGATGGGACACTGGGAATCCCCTAGGCGCCACAGTCTCACCATCCTCTCTTTACACTAACAAACTGATCTTTAATGGCAATGGGCTCAATGAAACTGGCAACACTAGTGTACACCATAAATCTGAACTAAACTGATTTAGTATATATCAGGTTTACCATAAAGGTCCTGCAGCTATACCTCCTGTTTTTATTCAATATGAAGAGTGTCACTCCCTTGCACCTTCAGCTTCCTCCTCAAGACTAAGGCATCTGATGGGATAAATGATTTCTTTCATTGTACTGGAATATTGGTCTCAAAAGGGTATTCCCGATTGGTTTTTCATCTTGCATCTTCTGCCTCTATTTCTGCATACCGCTTAATTTTCTGTTTGCAAAGTGGATGCAAATACTGTATATTTTGGTAGAACTTGATGTTGTGAAACACAAAAAGGAAAGTTGGTTTTAAAGCCCTTGCTCACCTATTTTGCTGTCAATTTCTCGTCTCTGGTTCTGTATCTCGATTTTTATATAGTTTTATCTTTGTTACCCTGTCCCTGGTCAGATCGTCTTTTAAAGCTGCTCTCCATGGGTGTGAAACACTTTGGTTACAGCTTGTCGGAGGTTAACTTTCCTATGCAGGTCCTTCCTACACTGCAGGCTAATCCTGGTCAACTTTTGTTCTGTCATAAACCTAGTCCCCAATGCAGTTAAAAAGATCCATATAAGTAACAGAAACTTAGACAATTTGTTCACCGGCTTAGACCTTAATGAGCCCTTAGAATAAAACGTTATTTTATTTTTATTTGTTTATTTGTATTGTGCCGACTGCTCGCAAGCATCGGGGCGCAGACGTGAAGACGAGGACAAACGATGAAAGACAAGACGGTAGACGGGACAAGTCAGCACATAAAGAGATTAAGCCAGCAGTAGACAAAGAATCTTGTCTGGGATTATTTAAAGAGCATGGTTTTAAGGTTTTTGCGGAAAGAGTAGAGATTTGTTTCCAGTCTGAGACATGTTAGTAGTTTGTTCCAGAAGGCTGCCGCACGGGTGGGGAAGGCTCTTCCTAGACCTAGTTCTTTTTGAAATTTTAAAGTTATCAGGCCCTTGGCTTCAGATCTTAATGTTCTGGTTGGGTTGTAGGTTGTGAGTTTGGTCATAAGGTAGGCCGGTGCTTTTCCATAAAGGCATTTATAGGTTAGACACAGGGACTTGAATTGTACGCGGTCTTCCATTTTCAACCAATGTAGGTCGTGTCTGGCCTTGCTAATATGATCTCTCCTTGATTTTTGTTTGATAACTCTTATCGCCGGATTTTGAATCAGTTGGTACTTGGGTAGGCTTTGCTTGCTGGCACCAGAAAGGAGTGCGTTGCCATAGCCCAAACGGAATGAAATGGTGGCTCTGGCAATAGTGGCACAATTCTTTTCATTGAGAAGGGGTCTAATTGCTTTGAGAAGTCTAATGTAGTTGCAGTTTTTGCTGACATACATAGGTTGAACATCTGCGTGATATTGGGGCTCTTAATTTGCTGCTTTTATGCCAGACTTGTAGCTATATTGAGCTGCTGCTTATTTACTATTTCTACAATTCCTTTATCTAGATAGATATATGTATCTGCTATAGCTTAGATTGTTGAACTGTTCTTTATTTGCTGCGCCTCACATCACATCCTGAAGGTACGCCTTGAACCGAGCCGTACTGCCTAATGGGAGTGACAAGGGTATTTTAGAAAGTCTTACCTGCTGTTTGTAACCAACTGGATTTGGATCCTATGCAAAACTCAGATGGGCCTTAACTCGAGTTCTATTGAGAGCCACAAAAAGGGGCTTCTTTTTTCAAGAGTCATTGGCTAGATAGAGAAATATCGAAGTCTGTCATGGTGACTTGGGATAGAATAAGTCACTTTTGTCCTCTTTTAGTGGATGATGGGTTGCAATCCATTAGTTTTATTTGTGACAGCTGGGCACAAAACTTGCTACTAGACATTGGTTAGTGATAGTGAAAGCTTGGCGAGTAAGCAATAATGTGCTTCGTGCATGTTTACAATTGAGGTGGCAAGTGACTTTTATGGCCCACTTGTAGCTTGCATCATAAATGGTTTACACATGGTGAGAGGGTAATTTTGAATTCAGCAATGTGTTTTGTAGGAGCATTATAGGTAGGTATTCTCTTTGTAGAGTGCACTATTCACCCAGGAGGAGTCATCGATTACTATTATAGACTACTTTTAGTGCTGATTCCATCTGGTGGGCAATAAATGATGGTTTATGTTGGAAGTAAAAATGATCACAATCCATTGATCCACCCTATTGAGATTGCTCTGCGTAATTTAGGGTGGAACTGTACACTTTTAAGCCTGCCTCTTTTGACAACAATAGGAAAAACTTTAAATTGTCTTCAGAGAAGCAGGACATATTATACATGAAGATCGTGAAACACAGCTTATTATACTGTAATGATTGCCATTAGGTAGAGATGTAATGATTTCAATAGAAATGTTTAATATTCTCTAATGACCTGTCATGGCCACAGGCCCCAGAACACAAAAACCACACCATCTAGTGATGGAGCAATGGGTCACTTGACTCACTTATGTCCCTTTTGGGACCCATAAACACACGGGCCCTGGCTGGACTCAGTCCTTGCGCCTTTGGTGCCAGGCTCATATAGAGATGTGAGCAGGAACACTATTTCAGTGCAGGAGTGCTTTTATTTTGCAAGAACTTTCCAGGAGCTGAGAGCCTTTATTCCAGAGAACATCTTTGTGCGCTGACTCATCGGGTGTGGCAGGCAGGCTGAACCTGGTGGGCGTGGCTTCAGAAGCTCAGCTATATAAGCTGCTCCATCCTTAAGGCCGGTGCTTCGTGTTACTGTGCACTCGCGTGCAACGTGACACTCACCGCCTCTTGGACCAGTTTACTTACCTTTGAAACCAGGCGTTCTCCTGCATGCTCACCGCCAGGAAACCGGTGCTTCATCACTTCATCTGCAGACTCCTCTCCTGACATCCAGTGATCTTGAGCCTGACGCCGCAGCACCGCACTCCGCATTCACGAACTCGGACCCTGTGAAGCAAAAGAAAGACAAGGTTAGGACATCCACCCTAGGGCTGCGCCGCATTTGAACCCTGCGCGCGCTGCAGTTTTGTTCCTTATTCCCTCCGGCTGCTACTTCGAGCTCCACAGCTTCTGCCGGGCCGACATCACCTGCAAGGGAAGAAATCAAAAGAGCAAACATCAAAAGTGGAATGGACAGCAATACAAGACAACAAACTTTACAATACAACAAAAACAGACAAGGAAAGACGGAGACAAATGGGAACACTTACCTGAAGTATAGTGCCTTAGTCGCATCAGGACTGGACTACCACGTGCAAGGGACCAGTGAAGGAACTCAGTCCAGATCATACAAGCGCCCCTGCCAGAAGCAGCAAGACGGAGTGCTTGCCAAAACTAATCAACAGGTGAGCTTTCCAGGGACAGCGCATCCCATGGCTTGGGAGAAGGGGTCTGGAAGGGGGATCATGTGCACAAGCTGGCATACTCACGCCCCCTATTCTCCACACAGTAGCAGTCCTGAGCAGCATGGCCTATTACCACCAGTCACCACATAAGCGCAGAGGGCATAGTCAGACCCGAGGGACTTCACCCCGGAGAGGGCTGCAACCATGCCCCAATGCCTCCGCAGAGACCAGGTGAGCGTAACATGACGTCAATAGGTAAATTGACCTTTCTCCCTGGAAGGGCCCTTATTGGGCAGGGCACCGGTTATGACACAAGTTGCATGGGGCTGAAACGTGATCTTCTAAGGGCCTTAAAATCACTCCTTAACGATAATAGAAGGATGAGACACTAGAATACCTTCTAAGCCACCTCCCAGGGGGCAATAGAAAAAATGTAAACTTTTAGGTATGTCAAACTGGAATTCGTTGGAGCATCTGACGCTTTTGGAAACTTATAGTGGTACACACAAAAGAAGTTCATAGATTAGATGAAACCGCAGTCCGCATCCTGCTGAGTGGCTGTATTGCTTCAGGATGCTGTATGGCGGATTAGTGAGTGGTGTATGTGGATGCTGGCTTAATCATGATGACCTCTTAAAGCGGAGGGCGATCTTAGTTACAAAATAGTTAATGTGAAGTATAGCAAGCCTTTGCATTGCATGCTAGCTATAAGAGCCCATGATATGATGGCTTCCCTCTGGATATTTTCAGGTTTATGCCTGGCCTTTGTTGCTCTCTGTTGATAATGGCCTTTAATGCCATGAGAGCTTGTGGTACTCTGACCCACATTTGGGGAGAATGTAAAATTGCACCTATCTATAAGAAAGTTTTAAACTCTTTTTGCTCTTAAGCAGTAGTGGCAAGTTGGGAAAATTATATATGTAAGGCTAGTTGAGTTACTGGTGTGACTGGGTCAGCAATGTTTTGACCCTGTCAGGGGCGGGGCGGGGGGGAAAAGAACCCTAGAGGTGAGCTGTGGGAGTTGGGAGTGCCCCAATCTTGGTGTCTCCTACCACCTATGTGCCATGCTTGCTACCGCTGGTGCCATTTCCCGTCACCCAATGTCTTGCCACTTTTATGCTTTTTTGATTTCGTATTACAGAACTTCAAACACAAGCATGTCTAGCATCCACCGTAAACAGTAGCAGAATGCACAGGGAAACCAGTGGTCCGAGCTTCAACTGTGAAAAACAAGCCAGGATGGAATGGAGACATCAACACTGCCCAAACACCAGACCACATGGGAGCGAAATCCTAATTCAAATCCCACGTGGGAAAAGGGATTTGGCCCCACAAGGGCTTATGAATACTTGTAAAGTCACATCCCCAGGGAAAGATCAGACACAGATTTGGCCCTTCATGTCAAGTGAGGCGGCGGCCAAATGGAAAGGGAGGCAGAAACCAGAGGAGAGGAATATAAAAGGGCAGTAAATGGAATAAAAAGTGAAGGGTGTTCATGTGAGGTCTGGTCGGGTGGAGTGGAGGTGGACTGAGCGACCAAGCAGAGGTTAGAGTGGAGTTTGGCAGATCAGTAGATTGTTAAAGGTGAGGTGATGGTAGTTGGAGAGAGTTGTACCAGATCGTGATAGCTAAGAAGTGAATGATTGAGCAGCTGCAAGACTGGGTGTAGTGAGAGGGTTTTGGGAAAGAGGAGTGAGAGGGACAAAGAGGAAAGAGGTGGAGGGGAAAAAGAAGAAAGCCGAAAGTAGAGTAGGTGAAAGGGGAGAGCAAGATTGTGAGACAATCAGAGGGAGAGACAGAGTAGCAAAAAGGAAGAGTCCATTGGAGGGAGATATTTTATTTGATTGCTCTTTGCATTCAATTACAAAACCGAATTTGTTAGGTAATGTTTACAATTAATTGCTTTCTTTTTGATAGTCTCAATTAGTTTTCACTTTTCATTTTAACCATTTTCTTGTTACCGCCTATTTCCCAGGTTCCTCTGGTCTCATCTGAGGGTAATTGACGTCCTTTCATCATCCCAGCGCAGCAGAGTATAAAAAGCATGCACAGGCACGAAGTGCCCCGCATGCATGTTTAATGCGGGTAGTGGGTCAGGAAGCGCTTCTCTTAACTTACGCTCCTCCCCAGCACTGCCCACCAGGCCCACTGAATCATGGTCTAACCTTTTACTTAACACCAAACAGATCATCATCAATGCTTTTTACCTATTGCTTGCAATACTCAGCTAGCTCCCCCGTTTAAATACATTTATTGAAATGGCCAAACATGATGCTGAGGCAGCCCTTGAAAGTAATTATATCTCTAAAATAATTGATCATTGATAACAATAATTGAAACTGTACATTTACCTAGAATTGTATCAGCTTCTACCTGAACTTAAGGTAACGTGGCTTAATCGTACAGAGTACCCAAAATGTCCCACCCACCAGGCTCTCCAAAGAACCACAGAAAGCTTTATGGGGGCCTCAGAAAACCAGAATGAAACATACCAGCATGACCCCATCTTGAACAAATGGTGCCCTCCTGCAGCGGCCACTAAAATAAATACTATCTTAAAACACTGCATCAACAAGTGACGTAATGAAATATACAACTGGAAATGTGCATTATTAAATGTACAATCACTTCCTGCTGATACTTCTGATATTGTTGATATAATTACCACTTACGACTTAAATTGCTATTACCATTGACTTAGAAAATGGTTTTGCTCTCCAGCATGAAAATAGACTTGATTTTAGAGGAGATTGGATTTCCCTTATTTACAAATCTTCATTGAAAATTCAGGCAACTAATTGTCTGAGAATCCCAGGTTTTCATCTCCTTTGTGCAAAAATCCACATGGCCAACTCCTCCTCCCCGCATCCCTTCTCCCAATGCACTGTATGATTCTATATCGGTCCCCCTCACTATCTCTGAATTTCACCTGCTAGAAACTATTCTATCCATCAGAACTGCTGAAGGGCAGTTACTACTCATGGGAGACTTCAATCTCTGATTCAGTGATCCACCACCCACGACTAAAAAGTAAGCCATTTGTGGTTTTCACAAGCCTGCCTGGACGTCGACCTAATAGTTATGGGTGCTATGCATAATACAGGCCAGACTTTACACTTGGTACTTGGAAGAAACCTGTGCCACAGTCATTATTACCCAAACTCCCCTCAGTTGGACAACTCTCCACTATGCCAGTCCATACAGGAAATACTCTTTCGATCAACAGTCTTTTTTAATCACTGATCACTTGGCTGTCGCCTTGCAGGATAGCATTGATGTAATTGATGCAATTGATCTTAGATCAACTAGTGAACAAAATATTTATCAAATATCAACACCATGATAAATAAGAAAGCACCACTTAAAACCATTGGAATTGATAAGAATTAGGAATGGTATAATTCATATAATTCACTCCAAGTCCACTAAAACCGCTATCAAAGCCCTTTTAAAAGACCTTGAAGGCCCCAGCCCCCATCCCCAGCTAAAAATAGTCCCAGAAATGGGAGAAATCCAAAAAAGCCATCTTTTAAACTAAATTCTATGGAGACCAAATTAATGGTGTTGCCAATGCACCCAAGAATGTGTTCCAAATTTTACACCTCTGTCTCGTTTTCAATCTTTTGAACTTCTTTCCCCCCTTCACTGCAATGCTCTTCCACTTTCTCTTTGTTCTATCTCTGTCTATTCTCTCTTCCGTGGTTCTTTAAAACCTCATTTACTTCAACATTCCTGAGTGATCGTTTCCTGGACCTAATTGCTTATTCACTTTTATTGTACTATTTCTCATGTTTGTTTAGCACTTTGGCTTAAGGCGCTTAATAAAATACAAATAAAATACAAAATAAAGCAAATGTGTAACCCCAAAACTTGCGCAAAAGTGGCACCTGCCTCCACCGAATGGTGTGGGGCCTTAGCCTCAGCCTTTCGCAATAAAACAAAAATTAGAAATGCCATAGCCAAGAAGCTCAGTGCAATCACTCCTAATGGGGACAAACCCCTCCATCATAAAAGCATTGACGGGCTCTATCCCGACCATCCATTAAAAACCGGTTACACCTGAACAAGTGTCTGCTGTCTTTACCTCCATAACCTGACCACTCACCAGGAGACCCGTTTCCCCTCTAATATTTTTAAACTGTGTAGCCATGCCTTTATACCATTTATCTCCCATTTCATTGCCAGAAGGCAATATTACCAAAGACTTAAACACCTGGATCACACCACTCCTCAAGATGAAATCTTTGGATTTTTTAGATACTGCTAACTAGAGGTCGATTTCCAACTGTCCTATCTTCCTAAAAATTCTCTGAAGTTGTCACAACCCAACTCCAGGAGAGTTTTCTAAATCAATTCTTTACTCGTTGATTTTTCAATCTGGCTTTAGACCAGGCCAAAGCACTGAGACAGCTCTGGTATATATGAAGGACCTGCTCCTAAATATCATGGATCAGGGCTCATCGGCCTGCTTGTGTTACTCAACCTATCGGCGCTGTTTGACCACATGGTCCATTTTATACTACGGTCTAGGCTAAAAGAAATAACAAATGTCAGAAAATGCCCTTATGTGGTTCTCCTCTTTCGAACAGATCGCCCGACCTGTGTCAGGATCATCCAATTTGAGTCAAATACATACTCATTGGTCTGTCGAGTGCCACAAGGGGCATGTCTTTCCCCATTACTCATTATCATTTATCTTTAATCATTAGTAAACTAGCTCAAGGGTAATATAATTTTCCAGAATTATGCCAATGATACACAGTTAATCTTTTGCATACCACCTTTCACCAACGATGCCTACGCAGAAATAACATTTTGAATAGTTTGAACATTAGATCAAAACTGGCTCAGCCTCAACACTGGTAAAACCGAATGTCTCAATACCTATCCACCCAGTCAAGACTGCCTGATGAGCAAACTCCTCTTAGACATACGAGTTTACCTAGATCAACACCTCTCCATGGCTCACCATGTGAATAAACAAGTCAGTATGTAGAAAACCATTGGGTCTTTTTCCTCTTCGCCTAAAACTTAGTGGCAAGATCGGGGAAGAATGCCGAAAGAGACCACCACCATTAGGCAAGAGAGGGTATTGCCCCTCCTCTATGGTAATTTCGTCTCCTGATGTCCCCTCAGTTTGTGAAGGACGCTGTCATTCCACCTCAACCTCATCCCAATCATGTCCCTATTTTCCCTGCAATCCCAATCATTCTTCTCCCCGTCCCTCTGACTATTTTCCAAATTCCCAATCTGCTTTTATAAACCACTACAGTTCCCATAATCCCCTTTTCATTCATCTACCCCTATATAAAACATGTTGACAAAAGAAATGCCTCTGGCTGTTTCCTGACATGTCCCAACCCAAGGATCAGGCAGAGTCAGGCAATTGACAGTAACCACACACACACCTGACTGCCCTTTTCTTTCTCCAAAGGGATAAATGGTGGAGCATGAGAGTACACTTTGAGCAAGGCCGAACAGGGAAACAGCTACACCGGACTGGCTGTTCAAACAGAGGAGAAAGGAGGCGAGACCTGGAGGGACGAGGAAGGGGGAACTGCCCCTGCCCTTTTCAACTCAGACCTGCAAAGCCGCCTAAAGGGAAATTGTAAGACCGGGAGTTACAGCTGGCGTGTGGACAAACAGATGTCAACGGTGCACAGGAGCCTCCCGCATTGATAGCACGGGCGGGGAGGCACACTGGCTACCTTAGTACCAACTCCAGAAGCAAGACAAGCCAATGTTTTCAACACAGCCGCTGAGTCGGAGTAAGCTGATATCAAATCGAACTGTGTTGCGCCCAAGGTTGCAAATTGCAACATTATTGAATGCAAGGAATTTGAGTAGAAATAACTTGTATGTGTGTTTGAACTTTTGGGAAAGCCCAGACAAAGGCCAGCTGCAGAGTGGTCAGGTGCCTTATGAGTGCTCATTCGAAGGACTCTCGCTGGCCCCTTTTGTTTTGTGTTGAAACTGGAAGTACCAGAAGGCCCTAGGAAAGGGGGGTGTGAGATGTCAGTGGTCCTACAAGGGTCCCGTCAAATCCAAAGTCTCTGACCCAGTGCCGAGAGAAAGCTAGAGGAAGGGAACCATGCTTTCTAATGAAAATGAGCAAATCGTGAACTGTTAGAAATTCATGAATTGTGTTATCGATGGCTATGTGAACCCGACGGAGGATGCCAAGGGGAAAGCTACTGAGAGTGAATCCTGCATTGAGATAAAGCAAAGTGAACTGTATATTTGGCAAACGTGAACCAGGCTGAGGGATGCCTGCGAGTTGGGTTGAAGAGTAATACACATGTGAACATTGTGTTGACGAGAGTGAACCTGGCTGAGGGTTGTTCACAGTAATAGTTGTTTAGAAAGACATTAAGGCTCTTGAATGTTACGAGCTGTTTTTGAAAGGCTGCAGGGAACCAGACTGAGGGAGGCTTACTTTGCAAGGAGGATATGAGCCCCGCGGAGTGAGATCCTAGCGGCGAAGAGCAATCGCCCAAGGTGTAAGACCAACAAAGGAACTTTAGTTTGTTGTTTTGATCCAGTAGGCCTTCTAAGGCAAAATACTTTATAGAAAAGAGACTTGTCCCTTGAAGGTTCTGATATCATTGAATGAACTTGTGAGCCTCGTACTGGAAAGGCCCAGGAGTGTTCTGTGCTCAAGAGTTCTGCCTTGTCCCATGCTTAAAACGTGGTGAAGGGAGACCCAGCCAAACCATCCAGACTTATCATTTTGAGAACACTTCTTTCTTTTCTAGTGAACATTATCCAACACTCTTTTTGTAACTTAGTGGTAAGGATTGGCAATAGGTTTTTTAGTATAAGCCCTTTTCATTTGACAAGAAGCTACTAGGACTGCCTGATTATTTGATGGTTTCAGCTTGCTCCCATCTTAGCTTTAGGTTTAGATTAGGTGTTTTTCTCACCCATACATACATGTTTAATAAACACCCTTGAACTGTGATCACGTGTCTGTCTTTACTGTTGCCACCATGAGTTCCTTTAAAGTACGACCAATTACTACTCAATGATTTTAAAGCAGATTCGACCATGTGGCTAGTATTACCCACACTGCCATAAGCTTGAGCTTGGACTGTGGATATTCTTTACTACTCGGTGCCCCTTAATATGTCTCCAATAAAATTCAAATGATTTAAAACACTTCTGCATAGCCAGTAGTCGGCCTTCCATTCAATGTGCACACTTCCCTCTCTGAAAAAAACTCCACTGGCTGCCTCTCATAGCAAGGATACGGTTCAAATCTGTAACATTAGCTTTTAAAGCCCTCCAGAATATAGGCCCAAGATACCTCTCCAGTACATTTCAATGGCACTCCCCCTCATGCACCTTGCAGTCGTCTCATGTATTTATTTTGTCTGAACAGCCTTTTAGGCAGTTGAGAGCCATCGGAGGTTGTTCCAAGTCCTTGCAGCCAAGTTCTGGAACACCCTATATCCATATCTTCGGGGCACTAACAACCTTCAGATTCTTTTTCTTTTTTTTATAGAAAGAAATGGAAAACCTCTTGTTCAACTAGCTTTTCCCCAGTTTAACTCTTCTGCAAACATTGCCACATCACTTTTGCCCTTCGGCTGAAAGCGCTTTTCAAACACACAAAGATAGTTTGATCATCAGAGGGAGAGAAGGGGGGGTGAGGAGGCGAGAGAGAGGAAAAGGGGTAAGTTCAGGATAGGAAGAGAAGTGGGTAGCATGGTAAGAACAGGGACAGATGAGAAACGGTGCAAGTGGGGGAGAGCGTGAAAGGAGCTGGGTCTTTTTGACACACCCAGAAACCTTGCCATTGCTAGCAGAACCTAGGAAAGAAATCTTAGAGTTAGGGAACCCTTAGGAAGTTAGTTAGATAAGATTACAGCCTTTAGTCTATCACTGCAGCTAGCTTGAAAAGATAGGTGTTACCAAGCCTTAGTCTGAAGACAACTTGGTGTTTTAGGGAATTCTGGACTAGGGTGGAGAGTACCCATGGAAGGTGAAGAGAGGGACAGCGATTTGTGTGCCCCCTGATGAACGAAACCTTTAAGATATCAAAAACATCTCGTTGTATTTAGTAAAGATACTTGGACCTTACTTTGGAGCCTGGGAGTGTTTAAAGCCATCCATGACACTGAGTAAGAACTCTGCTGTGCAATACTTTGTTCAACTTTGGGAGGGATTAAGAACCAAACTACAGACTCCAGATCTGCTTCTTATTTGCTCAAAGTATGCCCTCGTCATTTGAGCCCAGGTGTACTATGCGTATATAATGCATATACACTGCAGACCTTTTATCTGCATTTGATAAGGTTGACACTAGCTTCTCTCGTGAACCCTTTATTATGATGGGATTTCTAGAGAAAATCTGTTATGATGCCTCTTCACACTGGTACAATTGTGTAAGCTATTGGAGAGCTGACCAACTGTTTTGTGATGGGTAAGGGATGTGCGCCAGGGCTGCTTTCTGGTACCTCCCGTCTTCAACCTCTGTTTGAACTCACTCCTTGATCCCCTGGACTCTGCAACTTCAGATGTACTCACAAACATAAATGACAGTAGTCATGATGTGAACCCCAACTGCTTTAGAAAGATTGATAGATGTTTACGTGAACATGAGCAAAAGTGGACTCTCCTTAAACTTGAATAAAGCAAAGGTGATGATGGTTTCACAGAAAAATGTATGTAGACCAATTTTGTTAAATGGGCAAAGTTGGAATTCCCAACTCCCATGATTACCAAAGCATAGGGTTCAATAGGGGTTTGTCTTGGCAAGCTCACATCCACAAACGGGCTTAGTTATTCCTCTATTGACCATTTGCTATGGTGATATGCTAAATCAGTTGCCAGAGCTAGGTGTATGACCCATGACAACCATACATAGATTGGGTCAAGTGAATAAAGGTAACTTGCAGTAGTATACGCAGTAAGTGACTACGTGGCAACGTCTTCTAGAATTAATAAATATTTTTATTAAATTATCAAAAGGCATGATTTCATCACCTAATAAAATAAAAAATCTTAGGCAAAAAGCAACAATGTTATAAATTGCTACTGTGGCTATAACCTCTCTAAAGATGGCACCTGAACATTGACCAATTGTCCCACATCTTAAAGCGGTGGTAATTATATGTTTAATAAAAACATTGAAACATAGTAAGACTCTTTAGATCCCCTCATTGTCCTCGATGGGCTGATTGGGAGATGTTGGAAATGTTGTATCCTTGTGGCTCAAATTCCAAAGAATACTTAATGCACTTTTGTCCTCCATTTATTGTGACTAGAATACGTCTTGCGACTAATACAGTGTAGATCTGACCTACTACATTATCACATGGCAAGATTTGTAATTACTCAATTATGCATTAGTCCAAGCTACTGCCACAATAAATGTGTTTTTAAACTTGTTGTATACTGTATGCGAATTATAATTTTGCTTCTATATTTCTTGATGATCTATATATTAATATTTAAATTTTATGTAGGAGTGCTTATAAAATGTGCACAATCCCTGTTTTGTTTATCATGTAAATTTATGGGGCTTCTCTCCAAAATGATGAACTTAAAACTGAACATAGCGTAGAAGTAGAAATGGAAAGCAGCAATGACGATGAATAATTCCTCCTCGTCCAAATTTGAGCGTAGTACTTTTGATGCAGTTGGACTTGTGGAAGATCTTCATTTATTCGAAGCCATGCTAAGACATTGGTAATTCGAAAAAGGATCCCACCTCCAACTCTGTGGGATTGATTTAAGTTGGTTTACCTTTTTTATTTTTGTTTTTGTTTAGTCCTTTTAAGTCACAATGGCCACACAAGGCTGGAAACTGTAGTGGAGACATTGAAACAGCCCATCTAAGGTTTTACTTGTTTGGCGCAGAACGTCTTGCCATGCTCTAACTCATTAGGTGTTTTGTCATCTGCAATGGGTGCTCATTTTTTAGGGAGCTGTGGAAATGAAAGGATAGTGTGTTTTGAATAAACATAACTAAGAAGCAATTTATTATCTGCATTTCATTTTTTCTTGGTAGCTATGAAAGTCATGTCTGTATATTTGTGTGGGACATTTTTATATAAACAGAAAATGGTGTAGTGTTTTCCTTGCCACCACTGAAATTTCTAATGTTCGGTACATATCTCTGTTGCAGAACCTCCCCGACCCAGTTTTCTCGAGGTACAGCCAAATGGCAAAACTGAGCGATCTAAATCCTGTGATGAAGGACTTGATAATTACAAAGAAGATGGAAAATCGTAGGTTCCTACATTATGGTACATTTTTCTTTTAGTAGTTGGAATGTTGAATAGTACCTGGTTCATTTATTAACACGTGTGCTTTTTGTTCCCCAGCAGATCATTTAAGCACATGTCTAGCCTAAAAGGTCCCAAGGTCAGTTCTTCTGTTTAATGTTTTCTGATTTATATTTGAACCGTTCTGTCATTTCCTTGTGTGATTAAATCCTTGCACAGCTTGCCCTTTACATGGCTACACAAGGTTTAGATAGCTATGACCCATTGAATCATAAAAACAAAATACATGTCAACAGAGATGCTGCATAGGATTGCACGAGTTGACTGTTAATTTTTTTTTTCTTTTAAGCGAAATGTGATTTTAAAAAATGATAACTTTATTGATTTTTTTTTTCTTCCAAATTTGGTTTTATTTAGATTTTCACACACAACTTAGACATTACAAGAACACTGTTTAGAGCATAATAAGACATACATTTTTCACTCCACGCCCATCCCCAAACAATCCCGTATTGTCAACTTTACCACAACCCTCTCCCTCCACCCTGCCCCCACAGAAGGGTGTGTCCTCTAAAGTTTAACAACATTGATTGTTCTTCTAGTCGTGGCGAATGTGCAGTTCTCCCTTATATTATAAGACACCGTCTTCGGCCGCCTTAATGGAGCATAGTCCAGTGTGTATTTCAGGCTCGGGTGGGTAATTTCTAGCGAGCAAGTTTGTGTCTCTGGACGTAGTCCCCATAACCCTGAGTCCGGGGTCCCAGATCTTCATACGATACGCCGCATGGGTTGCTGAGCATATACTTGTTCACAAATCCTCCCCATGACAGTTCGTACCAAGTAGACTTCCCGTGAAGGGCTGCCTTTATCTTTTCCATTATGCAGATACTGGAGGCCACATTTGACCATTGTCTCTTTCCCAGTGCCTCGGCGGCCTTCCACCTCATCACAAGGCAGGCTAGGGCAGCCAGTAGGAGTGACGCTGATATCCCTGTTAACCTTCCGAGTTCCCCTTCACACTCCTCCAGCCCAAACAGTATGAGGAGGGGTTTGGCGATGCGTTGAATCCCATCCAATTCCCTTATCCATCCCAAGACCTCTTCCCAAAACATCTTAACCAGGAGGCATCCCCACCACATATGCCAGTAATCCGCCTTTTCACCACACTGGCGCCAGCAAATGGGACTCGTTGATTGGAACATTTTCGACAGTCTATGGGGGTCGTAGTGCCATCTGTGAAGCAGCTCAATGACGTGCAGCTTATACTGGCTTGCTATCGATATTTGCGAGGCCTCTTTACATATTTTTCACCTATAGGTCGGTGCCTATTTCAGACCCGATTCCTCTCCCACCTGAGCATCAAATTCACAGTTGACCCCTTTCCAGTGTCTGTTAACAATTTATACATGGCTGAGATTAGAACTTTCGATTTTCTCCTGGTATTTGAGTTGCTCAAAGGGGTAAGATTTCTCTGGATCTTCTCTTTCCGTCTGTCCATCAAAATTCCTTTAAGCTGGAGGAAGACTAAGACCGGTAGGGGGCCTATCCCCAGTGCTTCCTCTAGTTCCATGATCGTGATGAACCTGCCCTCCCTCCAGAGTTGGCCCACTCTCTCGAGACCCGCTTCATACCAGGGTTAGAATCTCTCATGGTTGGGAACGGTTTCTCGTATCCCCGGGGCCCAGATATGATTCAAAGGCGACGGCCAGGAAGTGATCCCCCGCATGACCGCCCCCCTCCCTCCAGATCTCCCTTATGGTGCCCAACAATGGAACATTGTTTACCCTGCGTAGTAGCTTATTTCTCAGGACCCACACCATTCCGCCAGTGTGGCGGGGGTTAAATTGAAATTGTCCAAATCCAACCATTGGAGCCCTTTCTCCCCTCCTGAGATTAGGGACAAATGACCCTTTGCTGCACTGCCTCGTACTTCTCGAGGTCTGGTAAGCCCACTCCGCCCTTGTATTTCGCCAACGTTAAAACCTCATATGCTATTCTAGCCTTTTTCCCCTGCCACAAGAATCGCAAGATTGCCCTTTTTTCTTCCCCAAAGAAGGGCTTCGGGAGTCGGATCGGGAGTATTTGGAATGTGTACAAGAATCTAGCGAGATGCACCATCTTTACTGCGTTTAATCTACCCAGCCAGGATATTGTGTGTCTCTGCCACTTTTCTAAATCGGCATGGAGGCTTCTAAGAAGGTGAGGGAAATTTGCTTCATATAGATAATCGAAGTCCCTTGTAAGGTTTATTCCCAAATAAGTGTGTGTCACCCCCAATCGTTTGGCCCAGTGAGGTGTATCTTTCGATGTCACCCTGTTTGAGTTATCGCAGCGGGAATAGAATTGACTTGGACTTATTGATCTTTTTTTATACTCTTTATTTTATCTTATTCAAACAGTACATGCAAGATATAGTACATTTAAAATCAACACAAAGTACAATATATCTCAACACATATATCTTGTAGAATTCTACATATCCCAGGAAATTCAACAGAGAAATTAATAGGTCAAAGAAACTCACATACACTGGCATCATAATACATTTCCAAATGAAAATAATCCTATACAAAAGAGAAAATTCAAATTTACCACAAACACTAAACATACATAACAAAACACAGACACTACAACAAACAGGACAAACACTGACACAAGTAAACATTCACTTAGAGTAATCGTTCATATATGCAAAGTACCATTACCATATACATCAACAAAAGATCTCCACAAGATCAAATACGCCTCTTTACGCTTCCTCTTATACATGACTAATTCAAAATCTGATAAAATTGCCATATCATTAATCCATTCTTCCTCCTTTGGCTTCTTCCTTGTCTTCCAAACTTTCAAAATCTGTTTCACTGCTATCACCAATATCCTATTTATCCAAGAACCATATAAACGAGCCGTCAAACACTGCCCAGTATTTGCCAAAAGCAAAACCTGTAACGGCCTTCTTGGAAATTTAAGTCCTATCCAATCTGTCAAGGACTTCACACCAGAATGTGACTACTTTGGGACAATACGACAACATATGAAGTAAATCCCCCTTATCCCTCCCACATCCCCAACATAAATTGTCAGTTGCTAATCCTAAGTCACACATGCGCACTGGCGTCCAATAAAGCCGTCCCAAAACTTTCTGGTGAATAATTCGAAGTTTAAGATCTATTCTGCTACTATTTCCAGTACGCCAAACATATTTCCAGACTTCCTCGGTAATCGACTAACCCAAATCTGAATCCCATTTCCGTTTCAGGACATTCCATGATTCCAAGTTGGAATTATTCTCCGGCATAAGCTTCAAATACTTGGAAACATCACGTGGCAATAGACAAAATACATTCCATCCTGCAGGTTCTTGTTCTACCAGATTGGATAACATTACAAACACGGTGAAGCTCTTTATCTGCTTTTCTCCTTCCCATCTAAACTAAAAAAAGACTGTAGCTCTTGAAAAGTCTTCAATTGTCCATCCTGCATCAAATCCCCGAAAGACAAGATCCCCCTTGAAATCCAACTACGCCAACATAGTGTCTTATGATCAATTTGTAATGCCGGATGATTCCATACAGATGCCTTATAGTTCAAAAAGACATTACCATCAAAATTACGCAACCACCATAACATCACATCTCTAGTCATTTTAACACTCAGTAATTTAGCAGATCCCCTCTGTAACTTCCCCATAGAAAAAATGTTCTCCAATCTAAATTGCAACAAGGAATCCCTCTCAATTGCTAACCAAATTGGCTCTTGCTCAGTCTCCGCCAAGGCATACAATGCCGCCTTCTTCAAAATTAAACCCCTGTAATACTTTTCTAGACTTGGATAACCGAAACCTCCATCTTTAGTGTCCTTTTGTAGAATACATTTTGGAATCTTAGGTTCTTTTTTTCACCCCATAGAAAATCCAAGAAAACTCAATTTCCTTAAGCTGTCTCTTTGTGAATATTGGGGTATAGACTGCATAACATATAAAACCTTTGGCAGCAGCGACATCTTGATCGTATTAATCTTCGCCCATATCCCCAAATCTACTCTCGACCATTTCCTTACAGCCTTCCATAAAAGTATCCAATAATTTATTTACATTAAACTGTACAATTTTCCTTATCTCTTGTAATGTAGATTCCCCAAATATTTCACATGCAATTCTGACCACTTAAAATTCCAATCTGCAAAATCACACCTCTTAACGGATGTTGAGAGTGGGAACACCTCAGTTTTTTCCCAGTTTATTTTGTAACCTAAGAACTTGCCCATTCTTTCCAGCATCTTCTTAAAAACAATGCTACTTCTCTCTGGATCCGAGAGCACTACAACCATGTCGTCAGCATAAGAAAGAACTTTCACTTCTTGTGCACCAAATTTTAACCCACTAATTCGTCACTCTTTCCTTAGTAACGCTACTAAGGTTTCCAAGGCAATATTGAATAAAAAAGGTGACAAGGGACATCCCTGTCTCGTCCCCCTAGTGAGATCAAAAGCCTGATAGCTTTGCATATTGTTCAATCAAAAGTAACGCTTTCGGGAGGGGGCGCTGTTGAGCAGCCTGCAATATTGCCGCCTAGCTCTGTGATGTTCCAATGAAAATCCTGCTGAGGTGGCGGTCGTCCGGCTCCCATAGCCTTGCAAATCGGCGTGTGGGGTCGAGACCACTGGGCAGCTACTAGCGGAGCCACAGGCGAAGCAACTGTGTCTGAGCTGAGATTGGACTCCAGCCGTCTCAGGCGCCGGGTTGCGGTCCGCGACTGCCACAGGGCTGCATATCAAGGAATGCACCTTGCTTGCGGCTATCCGGCTGTTCTGCAGGGAGTGCCGGGCAGTGACTGGGCCACGGCCCTGCACCTCTGACTTCACCGGCCGGCCCGTTCCACCACAAGTGCTGCACACCAAAGACTGCATGCCCCGGCGGGCTCTACCATCATCCGCCCTGGCCCTGGTGGCACCGGTGCTTCAGCGACTCAGGGCGCCTGCGACGTAGCTGCAGCAACATTGCACCAGGCGAGGGGAACAGCACAGGGAGCGGAGCATATGGGACTAGTAGACTGCAGCAGCGGAGGGTGCCTCCACCGGACCCGGTACACGGCGTTCCTGCATGTTTGATCACCTGCACCGTGACATTGAACTGCCTTTCCTGAGCCCGAGGGAGGGCGCAGTGTCGGCCGGGAGGCCCGTCTGGGCCCTGGCCCTCAACATCGGTCCCACGGGCATGTGGTCTGAAGGATCCGGGGAAGCTCTTGCCAGTTCTGCATGACAAGTGCACCTGCTCTGCTTGCCCCAGCGGCCCGCTTGACATTCAGTCCAGATAGCCCCAGCCACTGGATCCAGAGCCGGGGTGCTCGGTAACTCCTCTAGCTGGCGCTCTGCATAACGTGCTGCAAAGGTGTAAGATGAACTAAGACTCAGAGCCCCTATACTACACTGGCCGCAACCTGTCTCTGGCACACAGCGGTTGAGCGATCCTGATGCCCTGTAACGGAGCCCACCCCCTTTGGGCCCCATTTGAATTCTCTGCAGTGCCTCACACGTGTGTGCCTGGGCTCCACTGGCCCTGCACCGGACTGCCACATTGAGTCCCGAGCTTGGGACCACAGTCTGCTGCTGAACTTGTTGCAATCCCCATATTAGTGTCGCCTGTGGGCTCTTCCCTGAATATTTAGGTGGCACACTGCCGGAAGACCATAGCTGACAGGTCCCCGACCTTGATATTAACCCTAACCAACTTGCTCCTACGCGGTAGTCTCCTTGGGCCTGCACACTACCTGCAAACTTATTTATTTGAGACGGCTGCCTCTGCATCTGGCTGGGTTCCTGGCGGGACTCCCTCCTGCGCCGCTGGCTGATGCCTCCCTGGTGGATCTGTGTGGGCCCTGATACATTTGGCAGCATAGAGTGCTGCGTGTTGCCCTGCACCCACAGAGGGGTTCTGAGGCCTGCCCCACTGCTGGTCCACACATACCTGACTACTGGCATCTGTCCCATACCTCCCTGTCACTCCTGTGGCGCGTACTGTGACTCATGACTGCGTCCCTGAGATAACATCCAGGTACTGCCACGCCATGACTGCACCAACCAGCACCACCGGGCACTGCAATACACAACATCGCCGCAACTGCGCTACTTGACAGCGACCCAACGAAAACCAATACCTTTCAAGGACTATTCCATAACCGCATGATATCTAATAGATCCCGGGGCATGAACAAGGTTGGCGCAATGGACAAATTCGCCAAGGCAGCACTTGGACCCAAGCAGGGTCAGTCCACCCCTGCCAGGAGGATGACGCCCTAGGGAGTGCCCCCATCCCGGACCTCGCAAACATAATGGAATCCATGGCCAAAAACTTTGCATCATTCCACGAAAAGCTGGATGACATAAATGGTAATGTAGCATCACTCGGGTCAAACCTGGATCAACAGGGCACCAGAATCACAGAGGCGGGATCCAAGATTAGCACCAATAAAAATGGCATTGGCACACTGCAGGACAGTGTCTACCCTGGTCAAAGATATGAAATCAGTGAAAGCCAAATGCGATGGTTTGGAGTCCAGATCAAGCAGAAACAATATACATATCATCGGGGTACCGGAAAATGCTCTCAAGGGTAGACTGGAGTAGATAACTGAAAATCTGCTTAAGGACCTGCTGGGTGACTCCGCTTTGTCCCCCCTTCTTTGTTGTGGAGCGGGCCCATAGTGCGCTGACCCTCTGCCCAAGACCTGGCGATTTTCCAAGGCCAATCATCGCCAAAATCCCGAGCTGCAGGGACCAAATCCTCTGGCTAGCGCGCGAGAAGGGAAACTGCGACTCGACACACAGATCATAAGAATATTCCCGGATTTCTCCGTTGGGGTGCAGCAGGAGCGGTGACAATTCCTAGGTGTCAAAAACTGATCAGGGAAAGGGACATTGCCTACGCCATACTATTCCCTGCACGCTTGAAATTCACCTTCAGGAACAAGCTCTATTTCTTTACAGTCCCTGACGAAGCAGTGAAATTTATAGAAGTACATATCCCTCTACGTGAACTGGCCGAAGAGCTAATGGAGAATGACTGAGTTAAGTTCTACTCCTGTACAACGTTGTTATAATCCATAGGTTCGTTCATTCGCCACTCTGCGAGCAGATTTTACTTGTGACAACAATGCCCAACCTAGATGATTACTCATTAAATGTTTACACTGTCCGGCTGTCCCGGTTCTGGCGCACCATGGCCAGCTCTTATAACCTGCTTACCTCCCATGCCATACCAAAATGTGGGTGCTGACCCCAACCTATACATACCAGTTGATCATGGCAAATGGCCAGGCCCAGTCCCCTGGCTGACGCCTGCTAGCTCAGGAAGTGGTCACCAGTTTTATTTTTTTATTCAAATCTTGTGATTGGGGGGGGGGGGACAGGGGGAGATGGTTGCCCACCACGCCATCCTATGGTAATTGTAGCGTTTCCCATAATGTTTCTTTCAAGTTGGACACACGGCAGCGGCGCACCTCACTGCGGCTGCAACGTTTACTCTTATGTTTCTACTATACTCAGGCCCTGGTTGCACCTGTGTAACGAGGGAGCAGAGTTTGGGATGGCTCTCTGAAGTAGGGGTAGGGCAGGGGGGCAAAAACACTGCTGGTTGGGGATGGGCAGTGAGGGTGGCGGGAGGGTGTGTTAGGGTATGTTCCACGGAAAATGGCAGAGGCGGTGTGTTGGTGCACATGATACACGAGCGACATGATGTCAACATCCAGTAATCCTACGAGAGTACAGGCGAGATGGCTGGGATGTCCCTTGAAATTATGACATGGCCACTTAGATTATGACCTGCAACGTCTGGTGGATAGGTAATTTTACCAAGGCACGCAGGGTAGAGTCCTACGCACAAAGACATGGGGTGAAGATACTACTGCTGCAGGAGACCCATGCTTTAGGCCGCCTGGCATCATACTTGGCACCATCCTGGGGTCCTAACAGGTTTTACACAACATATTCTACAAAGTCCAGGGGGGTGATGACACTCATCCATAAATCGATCAAATTTGTGCTGAAGAAAAGCCATGTTGACCCTGAGGAAAGATCTGTTATTCTACACTGTGCACTAGCAAATGAGGAATATCTGTTGGTAAACACATACTGCCCCAATGTAGATACTCCAGAATTTGACGCTATTGTTGCAATACTGATGGGATACATTGGGGTTCCTGTAATCTAGGGTGGGGACATGAACTTGATTATGGACATAGATTTAGATAGGATGGGAACGGCTTTGAGGGCGCTGTCTCGGGCAGCTTGGAGACTCGGCATGCATATCATATCGCTGGGCATGCACGATTTCTGGAGGACCCTACATCCCCGAACTAGGGAGTATAACTTTTACTCCACTGTGCATGATAGCTCGTCTAGGATTGATCTAATCCTGGCTCCAGGCACACTGCTGGGCAGGGTTGTGGAGACACAGATACTCACATGCACTTTGTCCGATCACGCCCCAGTTGTGATGCGGTTGGAGCTAGGGACAGCCACTACGCTGTCCAAAACGACATTGATAGCTGACAATTATACTGCTGCGGCTCAGTATTTTGAATCTAAAACTAGATGGCTATCTCTCCCACTATCACTAGCCGGGAGGATGTTGCTGATAAAGATAATACTAGTACCCAAACTCTTATACATCTTTTCTACTGTCCCAATATGGCCATGTAAACAATACTTTGACAATTTGCACAAGCTGGGCACCCAATTTCTGTGGCATGCAGGAGCGGTTCAGAAAAAGTGGAAACACATGGCTTTACCCTATGAGAAAGGGGACTTTACTGCTCCTGATCTGTCCTTATATTGGATTGCTGCACAAGCCCAGTTTTCCCCGTACTGGTACAAGCACCCAACCACTCCACCACATGTGAAACTGGAAAAGCTTGCAACACCTGAGGCCAATGTGATGTCACTTGGCCTCTATTTTAAATCTACAACCGATGCTATTTCTGACCCCATAGCATCTACCCTGAAGGCATGGCGGCATCTTGGATCTGGAGGCTAACCTTCGCCCCTTTTACAAGTAGCTTCCCATCTGGCAGTTCCCTGGACTGGAACCCACTCATGACAAACTTCTCTCCCAACACTGGCTAGAACTGGGGGTACCAAGCCTTTACTGACCTCTTCCCTGACTTGAAATTCATCACCCCCCAGATGTGACGCCCTGGTCACTCTGGCTCGGCACTTGAGATGTTACAGTACTATAGACTCCGGGCAGCAGTCTGCAAATGGTGGTCCACATACCCTAACAAACCCCCAGATACACCTTTACTACACTATATAGCTAACTCATGCAATTGCCGAGGGGTGGTCTCCGCGATCTATAAAATACTGATATCAAAGACGCCAGACATGCCCTCCAATGCTCGTCGGGCGTGGGCGGATGAGATGGGTCTTGAGATTACCGACACTATGTGGAAGAAAATGTACTTGCACACACGTAAAGTCTCGCTCATGAAGTGAAATGAATTCAAGAGGATAGCAATATTTCTGAATGTGAGTACTATGGTGGCAAAGAAATGCTTGCTCCAGTACTGGAAACGCTCCTCGCCTCCTACATTTCAAATGTGGTTGAATGGATTGACATGGACTCGAACATGTGAAGAGGAATATGTCGTTTGCCTCCCCGTAAATCCACGCCCCAAAAAATGTATGGTCAACCTTCTGTAGCTATCTTAATCGACAGGGCAATGAGGAGAGGGACCCATCAATGTCACCAGAAATAAATGAATGACCCTGATTGTTGTGTACTATGCCTGTCTCCTCATTAACATGTGCTGTTGCATATGCTGCTCATCAATATGTACTGAAACGGATTTATGTGATGGAATATTCCATGCGTGTTGTTGTGTTAACTCCAATGTACCTCTGTCAATCAAAGTTAAAAAAAAAAAAAAAGAATGCTATGGTTATTGATGTTAAAAGGTTTCTGTATGTGCAACAGTAGGTAATCTGCATACAGGCCCACCTTAAGGCCCTCCACTTGTTGGTCCCGTCTGAGTTCCTGGGCTATGTGCTCAAGGGAGAGGGCGAACAATATCGCTGATCGAGGACACCCCTGCTGGGTTCCTCTTTCGAGGCCGAACCATTGGGAGAAATCCCCATTGACCATTACTGACGCTTTGGGGGACATAAATAATGCCTTATCCCCTCTTCTAAACATATCGCCCAATCTCACTTTGCTTAATACCGCTTCGAGAAAGCTCCATTCGACCCCGTCCAATGCTTTCTCTGCGTCCACAGAGAGGAGGACTGTGTCCTCAGTCATGTTCCGAGATTCGCGGATCAGGTGTAGTGTCTTCCTCATTGTGTCTGCGCCCTGTCTCCCCATTATAAATCCAACCTGATCTGAGTGTATCAGCTGCGGCATGAATACTTCTAGTGTTGCAGCGAGTACCCTTGTATAAATGTTGGCATCTATGTTTAATAACGATATGGGATGGCAGGATCTACATTTCTTGGGGTTGCTCCCTTCCTTGGGGATCACTGTAATGAGCGCACGCGAGGAGGAGTCCGGGGCTACACCTGTCTCTAGAATATCATTAAACAGCTCCACCATGAAGGGAAGATGGAAAGGACTTATAGAAACTCGCCATATAGCCATCCGCTCGCGGGGCCTTTCCTAGTGGTAGTTGCTTCAGCCTTTTCAATTTCCTCTGCAGACATTGGGGCATCTATTTCATTAGTTTCTTCATAGGAAAGTTTCGGCATCTCTACATTGTCCATATAGTCAGTTATTCCCGTCCCCCTGTGGTCAGTTCCAGATTTATAGAGGGTCTCATAAAACATTGCGAACGCTTCCGGAATTCACACGTCCCTGTGTCCCGATTACCTTTTCCTTCGATAACTGCCACCTTTCTCTCAGCACGTTGTCCCCTCAATCTGGCAGCCAAGAGCGAGTCCCCCTTGTCTCCTTTCTCGTAGTACTTCTGTTTGAGAAGTTGAAATTTCCGGACGTTCTGCCCTTCCTCTAAGAGTCTAAGTTCTTCACTCTTCTGTTTGGCTTCGAGGACCTTTTCCTCCCCCTTTTCTGTGGCGTTCCGAGCCATTCTGTCCAAGTGGGTTATTTCCTTGCTCAGTTTGTTCTCCATCAACGTCCTCTGTTTTTCCTGGCCCCCTCCCAAATCAGGATCCCACGCTAGGTTGCCTTCCCTGCCTCCCAGACCGTCATTTTAGATATCTCCCCTGTGTTATTTGTTTTGAAATATTCCCTAATTTCACCTTCCAACTTTTCCCGAAAGACTGGGTCTTCCCATAGAGTTGTTAAATCATGTCGATCCCCTGTGTAGGATGCCTCCCCAATCCCAATCCAGATCAACTTTGACCATATCGTAAGGGGGCATGGCCAGCATGCGAGCAACAAGGATGTGAGTCCCGGGAGCTCCCTCTGGCCGCCCGCGATATCCTGCCGTAACATCCTCTTAGACGGAAAGTATATGTTTTTAAAAGACACCTACAGCTGCGGTGTGGAGTGCGGCACAAGTCGGCGAACTATCGGCCTGGGGTTCCGCTTCACGGCGCAGATATTCGGAAGGAAACCTGTCACCGAAGAGGCGCGCAGTGGAGCCCGCCAAAATGGCCGCCACGGGTTACCCTTGAAGGCACAGGAGGAGGCGGAAAAGCAACTCTGCGGCACACGCCCAAGCCCACAGCAGGGATGTAAGGGGCCACGGTGGACTAACACTGGCCTGAACTACTGGAGCTCTGTAATCAGCGGACCCGAGCGATCGGCGGCAACGGGCGGCATCATCGAGAGCTGCGGACACTCATTGGGAAGAGGCACGGACCGCTGTGGTAGCGTGGGGTGGGACGGGCACTCAGCACTACGCAAGGCCCATGGCCGCCCCTCTGCACCGGGGCCGGGACCTGGAAGAAACTCCCCTCCCTCCCGCCCTTCCCCACGCTGTGGTGAAGAGCATAGTGAGCCCATAAAGAAAACAACCCTGTGACACACGCTCAAGTCGGGAGAACGCATAGCAGAGTTACACAGGGCCACGGCGGACTGACACAGGAGCCTCGTAAGCGGTGGATCCGAGCTAACAGCGGCAACAGCGGACGGCCTCGCGGAAGACTGCGGACAATCAGAGTGAAGAGGCACGACCGCTGCAACAACGCGAGGTGGGACAGGCGCCGTGGCATTGCGCGAGTAATCACCCCTCAGCACTGGTCCCAAGACCCGAAGGGAAAAAAAAAAACCCTATCTTCCCGCCCATCCTGCATTGTGAACCGGAGAGAGCCCGCGGTGGACAGCCCCTTGCTCGGTTGCTGACAGCTCTCGCCTAACGGCCGACGGTGAGAGTGAGGAGGCGGTGGAGGAGGCTCGTGGGTCAGGGTGGGGCAGCCGGAGCCAGCAGAAGCCCGGAGAAAGTAAGTTTCCCATAGCGCGGCGAGCTATACCGAACACGGCTAACCCCTGCAGAACAACCAATAAGGACATAATGTGTAACACTGCACCGTACGTGTGAAAGGGCCTAAGCCCTCCCTCACAACACACTGAACTGGGGGGCATCTGTATAGCCAAGGAGTACACCACATCCGGGCCGAAAAGAAAACAACCACATCCTATGTTTAATACGATCACAGACAACGAACCAGCGCGCTCCATAATCCTCAAAGGCGCACAACACGTTAATGTAATCACCGTTGACAGCTAATGCCAGGTCATTGAACTGCACACGGGGGGGGGGGTGCAGAACTCTAAAAATCTCTGAACAAAACCCTCTAATAGCACCAGGCGCAAGGCAAACAGACCAGGGCTAACAGTGCCCGACACCAACTTAACGCGCGAGACTGTGAGTGAAAGGCTTAACATCCACAGCAAGAATCCGCACCTCAGGTAACGAGCTAATATACAACATGGGGAAGGATAAAATTAAAAGGGCGACCATGCAGTGCACAATGGACCAGTTTGCAACAAACTCCCCCAATGCAATGAAGGTCACGGAACTGCCGGCAGCTTCTCCCCCTGAGGCTGCATCTCTAATATTGAAGGACGTGATGGCAGCAATTGAAAATTCCCGTTCCTCAATGGAAAAGAAAATAGATGGCATATCGGCGGAGGTGTCTCTTCTCCGGCATGATCTCCACAAGCTATCCTCACGTACAGGAGAAGTTGAACAGCGAGTATCAAATGTGGAGGATGACCTTGGCGGGGTCCACCGGCAACTAACACAGGCACTGACACGTTTGAAGACCCTAGAGGCACGAGTAGAGGAAGGGGAAGGGAGATCACGCCGCAATAACATTCCTATTTTGGGCCTGCCAGAAAACCTTGAAGGCCCAAGCATGGAACTCTTTTTGGAACAATGGCTACCGGATCTCGTAGCACCTAAATCATTTTCCAACTTTATTTCTATTGAAAGGGCTCAGAGTGCCAACAGGACGCCCGGTGCCCCTCCAAGAACCGTTGTTGCAAAGCTATTAAACTATCGTGACAGAGATGCAATACTACAGATGGCAAGGACAGAGGGCCCAATTACATACAACGGCTCAAAAATTGCGTTCTTTCCAGACTACACTAGGGAGGTGCAAAAAGCGAGGCAATCCTTTGAACATCTCAAAAGAAAACTACACTCTATGAATGTCAAATATGGTCTGCTTTTTCCAGCACAACTTAAGATTTACCATAAGGGCACCACTGTACACTTCACAGATCCGAAAGAGGCCTGGAAATGGGCTGAAACCCACATCGTTGGGGACTGGGACCCAAACAACCTGGGCCCTGGAGCTCGACCCAGACCTTGGAGAAACCAAGACAGACCGGCACGACCGCCCCGACCACCAGAACGGGACAAACCAGCACAAGAAGGTGAATAAAGCGCTGAGGCAGAGTCTTTAATGCTGGAACCCAGAAGGGTCACACCGGAACACACGCAAGACACCTATGAATGAGTATGGTGAGCCCCAGCAATACTCTACTTTAAATCCGCCAAAGGAACACGTTGCAGGAGGCGGGCCCCCAAGAGCGACTACCCAAGACCCGGAACTCCGTGAGGATTGGGGACAGCGTGGTTGACGCATCAAATCAGGTACGGCAACTGATGTACACCCAATGCGACTACTCCAGGGCAAGCACAAGACACTCATGCAAAGGTACTGTGAAACCGTGTCAACACTTTGCCGTGAATCCGTCAAAGGAATATGTTGTAAGCAGCGGGCCCCCCATGGGCCATCACCTACGATCCCGAGTTCTGAGAGGATTGAGAACAATCTAGGTGGTGTAACGGAACGAGTGGAGAAAAGAAAAACTGGGTAACAGTTATTAGTTAATGAGTTGACTGTCCTTTTGACAGTGAGTTGCATTTGTTATATTGGGCGACAGATACTTCAAGTTGGGTGGAGTATGTGGTGATCAAAGTTGTTACGTCTCTAACACACACATTGTCATACCGCTATGGCTGGTAGCCCACGTAACGAAAATGAACAAACATGTCCCGATGGGGAACCAACCTACAGAGTCATGGCACACCTTACCACAGTGCGAAACCATACAGTGCCCTTAGATACCCGACACATACAGTCGTCACTTGCACACAATTCAAATGGCGGGAGTTACCAACGTGAACAAAAATAGAACAATCCGAGTGATGACATGGAATGTGAATGGGCTCGGCAACAGTATTAAAAGACTGGTACTGCAATCATTGAAGAGACACTCCCCAGATGTGACATTCCTTACGGAGACACATCTAGCCGGTACAAATTGTACATTATTCAAGCGCACAAATTACAAGTTAGCATTACATACCGGTTTTACCATGGGGTCACGGGGGGGTACTAATCCTGGTACACAAAAGACTCCCCTTTGTGCCCATGTCCATTACACACGACACAGGAGGGAGATTTGTGCTCACGACAGGAACCCTCTGGGAACGCTCTGTAACCATGCTAGCTGTATATGCACCACCCAACCTACTAACCCCCCTAACCAATGACATCATGCCTCTAATCATGAATAACTCTGCAGACCTTACATTAATTGGGGGAGACTTCAATGAAGTAATGAATGTAGACCTTGATAGAACGCACATAAGATCCAGAAACCCGAACACACGCACCAAACTGGCTACATTCGCTGATGCACTGGGGCTTCAAGATGTGTGGAGGACGCTACACCCCGACACAAGGGAATACTCATACCACTCCGGAGCACACGCCTCGCTGTCTAGGTTAGACTATTTTCTCTTACCACTAAATAACATACATGAGGCACGTGAGGCACAACTTCTCCCCACTCATAATAACAATCAAAACTAACAGATCGATCCCCCCACCCAGCTGGCGTTTGAACGGCTACTACCTAGGCTTCCCAGAACTAGTTGAACACGTCCAAAAGACTACTGAGGAATATTTTGAGATTAACACTGATTCTGTAAACAGCCCGGTAACGTTATGGGAGGCACTCAAGACAGTGCTCAGAGGGGAAATCATAGCCTGGACCACAGCCCATAAGAAAAAACACCTCCAAGCAATACGTGAAGCCGAAGCGAAAGTGCAAAAAGCAGAGGCTGGTCATCTAACCCATGACCAACCGGAAACATACCGCGCACTACAATTAGCGCAGACACGACTGCAAAACATAGCCCTAGACAATGCGAAACAGGCACATACTGCGATGCGGGCAAAGATTTATGAAACGGGGGACAAGGCCGGGAAAATGCTGGCATGGCTAGAACGAAGAGACCTGGGCCTCACCCAAGTTAGGCAGTTGACAACAGAAGAATCGGAATCGGAACCATTAGTGACAGACCTAGGTATAGCGGTAGGCTTCGCAAAATAATACGCTGAGCTATACAAGGCACCAACCTCATCACCCGTAATGGACATCCTGGAGGAAATTACCCTCCCCACCCTAAACACACAACAGTCTAATTTATTAGAACAAATAATCACTGAGGAAGAGCTAACCCAAGCCATGTCGGAACTCCAATCGGGCAAGACCCCAAGCCCGAACGGCTTCCCCATTGAAATATGGAAGAAAATAGGCGCAAATGTAATTTCCCCACACCTGCTACGCTTACTACAACACTCACAGGGCTGTCTCCCCCCAGACCTAAGAAAGGCCACGATAATAGTTCTGCCCAAAGCAGATCAACCACCCGATAAGTGCAGCTCCTATAGTCCTATCTCTCTTATAAACTGAGAGGACAAAATACTGGCGAAGGTACTAGCCAACCGGCTGCAGCAAGTCATACACACACTGATACATCCAGACCAGTGTGGATTCATGCCACAGAGGTCCACTAGGCAGAACATATATAGACTACATACAGCACTGGAAAAATTACCCGAGCTACAGGACCCCCTGGCCCTACTCGCCATAGACTTCGAAAAGGATTTCGAGCGATCTACTGGGAGGCAATCTGGGTTATTATGCAGCGCATGGGCATATGACCGTACTTTATGAGCTGGGTTAAACTGCTATATAACCGCCCAGAAGCAGTTACAAAGGTAAACGGACATGTTTCAAACCTTTTCCGACTAGGCAAAGGCACGAGACAGGGCTGCCCTCTATCGGCTCTGATCTTCGCGATAGCAATTGAACCCTTAGCAATTTTATTGAGATCCACACAAACATGGAGTGGCTTCAGGTGGTCAGGCGACTGGGAGGACAGGGTGTCCTTATACGCAGACGACCTGCTAATATACCTAAAAGACCCACATGAATCCTGCCCCATAGTGACGCAATTATTAATTAGGTACGGCACGTTTAGTGGTCTCCGCGTCAATTGGACCAAATCCATACTATTCCCACTGAAGCAAACAGATAGCGCAGTGCCGGACGAGTGCCCATACCGTGTAGAAAAGGAGCAGTTCAGATACCTAGGCATTCAAATTACGAATAATCTAACAGACTATGTGCCCAAGAACCTACACCCAATAACGGCGAGATTCAAGGAAGACATCCGCCATTGGATGTCCTTGCCACTAACACTACTAGGTAGAGCTGCACTCTTTAAGATGATGGCGCTCCCCTGCTTTCTCTACATACTACAAAATGCTCCGCTACCTGTAGCGTTCAGTGAATTCCATAAAATAGATCAGACACTTAGAAAATTGCTGTGGAACGGAGGTCACCCTAGCTTGGCACTCGCCACACTACAAAAATCTGTATGGGAAGGTGGAATTGGACTCCCCCGCTTGCAAACCTACTATTGGGCAAGCCAAATGGCAATAGTGAATAATAGACTCCACAGGGACACCACACTACCACACTACCGCACAACAGAGAGCAAGATCCCAACCAACATGAAAGATCCATTATAAGGCACCTCTACCGTAAAAAAGATCGATCTGCTACCCCGTCCATGCTGACACACATATCCCTAATATGGACAGATACACACACATACTTATGCTGGGACAAAAAACTAACTCCAGCACAACCACTGTGGAATAACAAACAACTCCCGGAAGTGAAAAAACGACCAAAATGGCACTCTTGAGACCAATTAGGCATTACAAAAATTGGGGACGTAGTGAGAGGAAATTAAATGATACCATTCGCAGACTTAACCACTGCCTTCGCACTTCCAACAAATGAGCAGTATCACTACACACAATTGAAGCATGCACTGCAGATCCATCTCCCTGAAATGGTTGACATGCCTGATTACACCCCCCTAGAACGCAATCTATTTCCAGAAATGATTAAACACAAAGTTACGTCCACCATATACAGTGCCATAACATCCTTTGCCACCGGGGAATTGTCGGGTCTGAAAGCCAAATGGGAGAGGGACGTAGGTGACATACTTCCAGAGGAATGGGTAACTGCCCTGATGTTCACCAGAGAAACGGCGATCTCTTCCAGGCTCAGACTAATCCAATTAAAAATATTGCATAGAATATACTACCCGAGGGTGGCATTATTCAACTGGGGCAAGACCACTAACTCATCCTGTCTGAGATGCAAACGAGAAGAAGGCTCGTATTACCACATACTATGGGACTGCACCGTAATTCAGCAATACTGGCCGCAGTGCTGCGATGATCTCTCAAGGGTGTTGGGCAAGAAGATTCACAGAAGCGCAAAACTACTACTGTTGGGGATAGAAGAGGAGCTAGAACTATCACGCTACGAAAAACTGCTCTTATCTACTACCACTGCATTAATCAAGAGAAACATAGCACAACTCTGGGGCTCTGAAACGGCACCGAGCTATGCGCAATGGACCACGGACGTGAGCATTTGCATTGCAATGGAGAAAAGAGTCTACACGGCTAGGGGATGTCCTGAGAAAGGCCCAAAAATTTGGCAAAAGTGGGAAGACGCACACTGAGAGATAGCCTCCACCAACAAACCGGGCTAACACCCAAAGACACGTGTGGGAAGCTAAAATTACGTGAGATTGTGCAACAAACGCAATTAGATGTGTTAAGAGACTCCATTGTATTGGACCCATGGTGTGAAGTAGTTGTTGGGTGGGAAAAGGAATTAACCGTTACCTCGCTGCGCGAGGCTGTATGTTTTTATGTCTAAAAAACAAAATGTTATATTAGAAAAAAACTTTGACCGTTTCGTGATCAGACCACGCAATCAGTGAAATCTCTGATCCCAGCGCTGCCTCCTTCAGGCCACCTGTAATATATAAGTAATCAATCCTGGTGAAGGTGCCATGGGACATCGAGTAAAAGGTGTACCCGGTCTCATTGGGGTGGAAACCCCATCAGGCATCCCTTAGCCCATAAGTTTCTAGCATATCCAAAACCCCAGTCCGACACCAGTCTATTGGGTCTCGTGATTCCGGGTTACCAGCTAGCCTGTCTAACCTCTGGGCAGACGCCAAAGTGAAGTCCCCCCGCCACCAATACTAAATGTCCAGAGGACTCCAACAATATTTTCGGGAGCGTTGACTGGAGAAATCGGGATTGACCGGTGTTTTTGGGGGGAGGGGGGGAGTACACCGTTGCCAGTGAAAAGGGTACTTTGTTTGCGGTTCCGGCTCTACGTTATACATCCGCCCACACCTTGTTCACCTCTAGCTGCAATTCTTTTCTAATTTGAATCCCCACTCCAGCTTCCCTTAGGGGAACTTAGCTCCAATATTCCCCCCCCCTTTTTCCGATTCAGGATCCTGCCTTCTTCCCCACGTGCATATTTGGTTTCTTGCAGAAACATCACATCAAGCCTGGCTCTCTGAAACTCCCTGGATACTAGGGACCTCTTCGTTGGCAAGTTCAGTCCCTTGATGTTTAATGTCCCAACCCTGAGGAGGTTACCCCTTTGAGGGCCTGGTTCTACTGCCATACCTCCCTCTGAACACCTCTTGACCCCCTTAGTGTGTTCCGGCGGCCAGGCTTGTGAGTCTGGGCACATGTTACCACTTGTCCTGTGATTAAAGAGGATCCGTTCCTACCCATTACCCCCTCCTTCCATCCAACTCCCTCCCCTCCCCCATAGCGGCGTCTGATACAGCTCGGTTAACATCACCAAGCCAAGTTCGGACCACCAGTGGAGACTGGATATCACACAGTCCTAGTCTCAAGACAACCATAAGTCACATTGAGCCCCCTACGCCCCCCCTAAACATCATAAATATTTCCAATCCCCCAACATTTCACACGTTACACATGTCCCCTGGTTGATACATCACCTGAAGCACTGCAGTCCGGGGCACGCACCGGTCTGTGCTCATTAATAATCAGGGTCTCTGAAAGTGTTGGGTCTGTAGACTGTTGCCCACACGGGGCCCGTGCCTTAGTTCCTGGTGCAGCATTATACTTCCACCCCCCCCCCCCCCCTGTCATCCATTTCAATTCCCGGTTGTGCCAGTTCCAAGTCAGCTCCTTGCTGGTCTAGAGCCTTCGAGGATGTGGAGGTGTACCCTTTGAGGTTGTAATTGTCCTCCCTGCGTCTCGTAGGCCCCTCCGTGCCTTCAGTGTGCGAGGGCATGTGGTCACTATCAGCGCCATATGGAGGCGGCCGCCCTCGCCCCAGAGCTTACCTCTATTTAGAGTCGTGTACAATTCATTACCCGTCCCTAGGAAGGAAGGAAGGAAGCCGTTTAACATACATGTTCAGTTATGTAAACTAATGTTTCCGTGTACTGGCTGTATGTAGTTTACATACAGGAGATAAGTAACCGAGCATATTGACTTCATCCTGTTGCGCATACAGCTTTTAACGTGGGAAGATACTATGATTCAGAGAGCGTTGTTTTAACTGCTGAATAATTTGCTGAATTGTATTAAATCCTTTCACAGAGGCATTACATAAACAGATAGTAGAAACTTGTCCCATACAGTGTATTCTGTGTCGTTGTGTTAGCACATTGGTGTGCAGCCCTGTGAATTTCACTTTCACCTACTTGGCTCTTTCAAGCATATACCAATGTTAAGAGCCGCTGAGTCTTTCCAGTGCTGTACTAATAATCATTTCAGTAGCACAATGCCAGGGACACAATTTTAGTGATTAGCTTGCCCTTTCAGTGCATAGGAACGAGGCCCAGCAAACACACTTTAGGTGACTGTGAAATATCCCAACCAGGTACTTCAGTATATTTCAGCACCTTGTGCTAAATTTCCCAAACAGTACTGAAGTCCCTGACCATGTACAAGAAATCTGCTTTTGGATGAGAAGCAGAATGTTGCATGTTAAATGTTACCTTGATATTAGGGAAGCCACAATCACACTATTTGTACAAATACAAGATCCAGTTGCAATTTCGTATTCCTGAAAATCTGCATCATAATAGTTACAAGTTAGTTGCACCTAGGTAGCTGACTGCAGACAAAATGAGTTTTGAGGAGAGCTCTGAAACAAAGATGATTGGGTTCTAGTCTGTGATCTGTAGGGTTGGAGTTCCACTGTCAAGGGCCTGTGACTAATTTCCTTGCCTGACACTTGCTGGTGAACAATATGATATATTTTATTTATAGCACACCTATACGTAAGTGTTTCAAGGTGCGGCGAGGCAGGGGTGGGTAAAAGGGGGGACAGGAACAATCCTAGGCCCAGTGACCTTGAGATTGCGCAAGTGTGGGGGGAGAGGGGAGGAGTAGCAAGGGCAAGACATGGGATAAAACATTGAAAACCAAGGAGTGCGGCCAGCAGGTGGCAGTGCTGGATTAAGTGCAGAATCAAGTAAGTGCAGGTAGGGAGGCTTGTAGGGTTGCAGGTACAGCCCCAAGTGCAGGGTTGCCAGGAGGCAATGCAGGTGTGCAACTGGGCGGGCAGGGACCTGGGCCCGAAATCAGAGGGTAGCCAGGTGACCAGTGCAGTATTAGACAGGAAATCAGCAGGGGAGAGGAAGAGAGAAGGCAGAAGCAAAGAGGAAGGTCTTGAGGTGCTTCCGGAACCGGAGATGATTGTCCTCGTTTCAGAGAGGCAGGGAGGCTGTTCCAGAGGGATGCCCCAGCCGAAGAAAGAGATCTACCACCAACTTGTTGCTTGAAGTGACTGACCCTGAGGAAGTTGGAGGAGCTAAGAGCTCGAGTAGGAAGGTATTTACGAAGAGAGTTGAGGTATTGAGGACGCAGGCCCCAGAAGGCCTTGTGGACAATGCAGAGGGTCTTGAACTTAATCCTTGCAGCCACTGGGGGCCAATTCAGAGATTTCAGTGCTGGAGAGATTGGGCTTGAGGCCAAGGACAAGTCTTGCCGTCCTGTTCTGGATGAGTTGCAGAGGGCAGAGAGTAGAAGCAGGCAGATTTAGAAAGAGGCTGTTGCAGTAGTCCAGCCTAGAGAGCCAGAGCTCTAGAGATGGTGAGCTTCTGGGGGAAGGAGAGGAAAGGAAGAATACCTCTGAGAAGGTGCAGTTGGTAGTTTGACTTCTCAGAGACCTCAGAGGCGTTTGGAGAAAAGGAGTGTGTGCAGTCGAAGATGACTCTGAGGTTCTTAGCCTCAGGGTGGAGCAGGAAGAGGGCCAAAGGAGGCCGGCCATAGATTGACAGGAAAGCTGGGTGCAGGTGTGCCGATGAGGAGAATCGGTCTTACTGGCATTAAGGTAAAATCGTTGGAGGTACACCACTCCTGGATAGCAGACAGTTCGAGATGAGAGAAGAAGAGATGGCAGAGGGGAGCTTGAAAACAAGCGGAGTGTCATCCGCATAACACTGAAAGTTGCAGCAGAGAGCAGCAATGCAGTGGGCGAGAGGTGCTGGGTATTGGTTGAACAGCCAGGGAGAGAGGTTAGACCCCAGGTGAACACCACAGGTAGAGAGAGTGAGATAGAGGAAGGAAGGGCACAAGTTGGACCTGGAGGGTCGATCAGAGAGGAACAAGGTCGGCCAGGCCAGGACCTGATCGAAGATGCCCAGGTTATCATGGAGACGATTGAGCAGGATGCCATGGTTGAACGTGCCGAAGGCAGAAGAGCGATTGAGCAAGATGAGGACAGGGGGGTGATTAGAATCAAGGTTAGGGAGCAGGTCTTCACGGATGTTTAGGCGAGCAGTTTCCGTGCTTCTGGCTGCTCTGAAGCCAGACAGATGGTCATGGAGACATCCAACAGATTCAGTGTGAAGATTAAGCTGGGAGATGGCCAGCTTTTCCAAGCTTTTCCAGGAGTTTGCCCAGGAAAGGAGTGATGAAGATCGAGCGATAGCCAGGCAGGAAGGGTCAGCTGAGGTTTTCTTGGGAAGAGGGTGCACAATAGTGCTTCAGGGGGAGGAGAAGGCTCCAGTGGCGAAGGAGTGGTTGCAGAAGTCATCCAGGGCAGGAGTGAGGGTGTCAACGTGGTCCTTGAGTGTTTTGGAAGAACAGGGAAGACCCTGTTTTGACGAGACTTTCATAGATCGGACTTGTCTAGAAGCCTCGTCAGTGGAGAACTGAGGAAAGGAAGAGAAAGAGGGATGAGAGGTGGCCACAGGGGGGCCGAAGGTAGAGGAGAAAGCAGGGGGAGGAGTAGGAAAGAGCGCGAGGGTGGAGGGTGGATGATGTCCTGGGTTTTAGAGATGAAATGAGAAGCCAGGGCCGTGCGAGTTCGGCCGAGTTGTTGGAAGACGGGGGCTTGGATGTGGGCTCTCTTCTTAGTGTGGACAGAGAGCCGGTATTGCCTTTGGAGCAGACAACAGACCAATTTATCCGAGGATGCGCAAGAAGCTAGCCATTGCCTCTTAGTCACCCTGCACTTGAGTTTAAGGGTGACGAGGTCAGAGTCATACCAGTAGTTGCACTTGGCTTTGGGCTTCAAGTGGATCCTCATGACAGGGGCAAGAACATCAAGAGTATCAGAGATAGAAGAGTGGAGCATGTGAACGGCTGTGTCAAAAACCAGAGGAGGAGAGGGAAGGGGAGAGAAAATGGAAGCGAAAGCCTCAACTCTCACACGCTTCATGGGTCAGATGACCGAGAAGGTAGGTGGCAGTGCTGGACCTGACTTGGCCTGAGGGGTAGAGGGAAAGATGGGAGGACAGGAGAAAGTGATCACTCCAGGAGAGAGGAGTGGTGAGGGGGATAGAGATGGGTAGGTCTGATGAGATCCGAACATCCAGAGTGTGCCCTGCAGAGTAAGTTGGGCCAGAGGGGAGAATAGGAGGAGAGGAGAGTGTCAGAGGTCGCAAAAGAGTCCAGAGGAGGGACAGGAAGCATCCAGGTGGATTTTAAAGTCTCCAAGAAGGAGTTGAGTGGTTGGGGCCAGGAGCGAGGAGGAGAGGTCCGCCCACTCAGAGAAAAAGGAGGTGATCTGACCCGGTGGCCGATAGATAGTAGCCATGGTAAGAGAGTGGCCAGGAGAGTGAGGGAGCCTGCAGGTAAGTCATTCTAAAGAGGAATAGGCCTGCATAGGAATGACGGACAGGAATCCACTCTGGAAAGATAAAGACTACACCCCTTGTGGAACGGTTGGATCTGGGCGCCGAGAGGATCTACTAGCCATCAGGGAGGAGAGTGTCAAAGCGTGTGACAGAGCTGGTCGTGAACCATGTATTGGTGAGACCGAGGACATCGAGATCAAGTTCTTCCAGGAGGCGGCAGATGTCAGTGTTTTCAGGAGGGGTACAAATCAGTGGTATGCCCTCAGGAGGTATAGAAGGAGCCAGAGAGGGGCAGAAGAGAAAGGAGGAGAGGTCAAGGTAGCCAAGGAGGCAGAGGCAGGAGGTAAGGAAGCTGAAGAAGGGAGAGAAGGGGGAAGCAGGAGAAGAAAGGAAATTGATATGGGGCGGGAAGGATCTATCAGAGAAGCTTGGCCTGGGGGCCTTGGACCAAGACGGTGTCATTCAGGTAAACATTAATGATGACCTTAGAGGAGTGGAATGGGGCCAGGGTGGCCTCCCATCGGGTGCCACCATCAATGGGAGAAGAAGAGAAAGGAGAGAGCACTGAAACCAAATGAAGAGTCGGATGTTGGGGAGGGTCTGGAGGAAGCGCTGGTTTAGGTGACAGCGATGGGGAGGCCTGGGTTGGAGACCAGGATGTCCTTTTTGAACTTCTTCCTATCAAACTTAGGAGAGCAGGATAGTCAATAGAGAAGCAGTTTTTTAAAGATGGGAGAAACAAATAGCACCATAGAGTAGGTGGGGGAAGAGGAGAGTGGAAGGGGGGGAGACACTAGGGGAGGATACGAAGAGGGGGTACAAGCAGACGAGACAGAAGGGGACAAGACAATAGTGGACAATTGATTAAGTAGACGAGAGCTCACATGGAAGAGCAGGCCGAAAACAATGCATCTGGTAAGCAAATCACGTTACCAGGGCATCAAGAACACAGCAGTCATTAAAAAGAGAACAGAGCGTGGAGCACAACAGAACACAGAACAATATACAAAAGAAGAAAGCAGTCGACAAATGTAAACCTAGAAGAAGGAAGAATGCAGCAGAACACGAGGCAATACAATGCAAAACCGGGCAGTCAATGAGGAAAGGGGGCGTACGGGTGCAGGAGACTGGAGGAGTGGACACTGGGCACGCGTTATAGGAAGTTGCGAGGGACCACGCGTCAGGGACGTGCAATGCGAGCGAACCGCTCGCGCACACAAGCTGCGGCGCGAAAATGAAACTTAAACAAATACAGAACTTACTGTGCCACTGAGCACCTGTCTTCATCCCAGCACTGGAGAATTTGGTGTTGCCTGATGATGGTGGGGATGGCCTGTGGGGGAAGAGGGCGAAAACACATGTTGGTGCATGCTTACCTGCTGTCTGAGCACGGTTTTGGGCACTGGGTCCTCCTGGTCCAAACAGGAATTGCCCTTTGCTTCGTCTGCCCTTTGCTTCATCTGCCCGGGATAGAGACGCCCATGATCTTAAGAGTTAAGAGCAGAAAGGAAGAGGCAGGGCTAAGAAGGTGGGTGGTGCTTAGGCCAGGTGACCTAGATCCACTTGCACCTGCTCCCCATCTGCAAAGGAGAGGAGGCTGTTGGGCTCCTTAAGTAGGGAAAAAGAGCGGCAACCAGGAAAGAACCAGGTGGGCGGGGCTTAGGCCAGGTGACCTAGATCCACTTACACCTGCTCCCCATCTGAGCGTGGACCTAGCTTCGAGATGCAACAGAGCGCTTTACAGAGGTATAAAACAGTACAGATGCATAATTGAGCACTTTTCAGAGGTAAGAGAACAGAACAGATATACAGCTGGGATTAGGATACAGAAGGGAACAGCTGTACAGGGTGACGGGGAGGAGAGGGGTGGACAGAGTCTAGCAAGTGAGGTGGTGCGGGGGGCAACATGATGACCTGGGTGTTGAGGAGACTCCTTGAAGAGGTGGGTCTTAATTTCTTTTATGAATTGTAGAAGCGCCAGTCTGATAAGGCATCTGATCTAACATCGCTGTTACTTAATACACGCTCATTGCCAGCCCATGAGGTTGACATCTATCAGATGTTATCTATTCGCCAACCTGATTTATTATTTTTAACAGAAACATGGTTGCAGGAGTCCTCAACTCCTGCCTTGGTTGAAGCCATACCGCCTGATTTTGGAATTATTCATGTTGACAGTCCCACTTCTCAATTGGGAGGCGGGGTAGCTGTGATCTTCAAAACTACTTTAAGGGTCTCTAGGTTGGAGTTTACTCATTCTTTGGGAATGGAGAGCTCTGCTGCTTCGTTGCGTCTTCTCCTCTTTTATAGGCCACTTCCTGCTTATCTATCGTTTTCCTGGTTCTTATGCTGGGTTTCTTGAGCCCCTTCTTGATATGGTGGCTGATTTACACACCCAATTTTCTCATCTTGTTGTGTTGGGAGATCTCAATTTGAAATTCAATAATTCGCAAACTCCTGCACTCACTCTTTTTTTTTTTTGATAGCATGGCTGATTTAGGTCTTACTAATCGGTTTCAGGACCCATCCACAAGCTGGGCAACACCTTAGATTTGGTTCTGGCTAATGAAGCCCTTCTGACCACTCTTCCAGCGGAGCCAGTTCTTTGGTCTGATCACTATTTGGTGACCTGTGTGTTTAATATGGTCCGAGTGCAGCAAAAGGCTGTGCCTTTGCAGAGATGGCAACGTTGTTGGCTCTCGGTTGACTTATTGGACTTTGTTTCATCAGTCAAAGTTAAATGTAGTGAGGCTTCAGCAACTACCTTATCTGGATTTACTCAATCGCTGCTGGAAGCAGCAGATATGGGTGCCCCCCTACGGCTTATCCAGCCACGGAGGTTGCCTTTGGAACCCTGGTTCTCAGAGAATCTTAAGTCACTACGTCTCGCCTCGAGTCAGGCTGAATGTAAGTGGCGGATAGCTAACGACCCGAGTCTTACATTTCACTATAAACCCTGTGCCGCAGCCTATTCAGCAGCTATTGTTGTAGCTAAGAAGACTTTCTACTCCCAGAAAATTGAGTAATCGTTATGTCAACCCAAGGCTCTCTTCTCTGTGGTTCAATCCCTCTGTCCGCAGCCAGACTGACCCTGTCTGTTAGCCCCTACCCAAGATCTTTCTGATTCATTGGCACCATTTTTTACGACACAAATTGAGACAATATGCGCCAACATTCCACTGGCTATGCCTACATCTGCCCCTGTGAAGGAAATTCAAACTCCTGTGAGTTTGATAGTTCCGGATGGCTGGTCCTCCTTCGCTTTCTTTATTGAGTCAGACATCTTCACTGCTTTTCAGCAGATTAAGTCGGGGGCCCCCTCGGATGTCATCCCCCTTGCTGTGATGAGACATTTCCTCTGGGCTGTTGTGTGAGATTACGGGGGCAGTCAATGCGTCTTGCCAGACTGGAAGTATTCCACCTGAGCTTAAGGCTGCTACTGCGATTCCCCCTTCTTAAGAAGCCTTTGCTTGATCCTCTGCAGCCTTCTAATTATTGCCCGATCTCACTTCTGCCATTTCTTATGAAACTTCTTGAGTCACTGGTCTCTTTTGCTTTCTTTATTTCTGGAATCCACAGAGATCTTTGACCCCGTCCAGTCCGGTTTTAGACCAGGTCGGGGCACAGTGTCCTGGTTTCGGTACAGGACGACATGGCCAGGCTGGTGAATGCAGGAGGGGTTGGTGCCCTGATTTTATTAGACCTTTCGGCGGCATTTGACACATGCGACCACCCCATCCTGCTCGACTGCCTGGCTCAAGTTGGTATCTCTGGTTAGGTGCTTACCTGGTTCACCTTGTTCCTGACCAATAGAACCCAATCCCTTTCACTCCCTCCTTTCTTCTCTGGTTCTTCTGTTTTTTGCTGCATTGTTCCGCACGGCTCCTCCTTGGCTCCCATTCTCTTCAGTATTTACATCTGGCCTCTTGTGTGTCTCATCTGCTCCTTCGACATCAGGTGCTACCCTCATGCCAACGACACTCGATCCTGATCCGGTTAAATTTTGGTCGTGCTGAGTTGTCGCCGTGCCTGTATCAGTGCCGGACTGCTGTGGGGGCATGGATGAACCACAATTGGCTGAAGTTGAATGGAGACAAGACGGAGGTGTCGGTAGTGGGTTCTCCCCCTGATCCTTCACGCTGAGTGTCCTCCTTTTGGCCCTCCTCTCTTGGCCCTCTTGCAGTTCCGGCAGTTAAGGTGAAGAACTTGGGTGTGATGGTCTCTGCCTCACTTTCTATGGAGGCACAAGTTGCTGCAGTCGGTCAGGCTGGCCATTTCCGCCTTAACATACTCGAAGGTGCTTGCGCTAATTCCTTTACACCTACGCCCCCCTGTTATTTCATCCTTGGTACTCAGTAGCTTAGACTACTGTAACTCACTATATCTGACCCTGCCTAAAGCCCTAGTCCAGCAGCTTCAACGCCTACAGAATATGGTTGCTTGGGTGGCTACTGGCTCCCCTTACGGGGCCATATTTCACCGGTATTGCGATCTCTACATTGGCTGCCAGTCACTCAGCGCATCATTTTCAAGTCCCTTTGCTTCGTTCACTGTGCTTGGCATGGTCTAGGGGGCGAATATCTTTGCAACAAGTTTACTCGCTATCTTCCTACGCAGCCATTACGTTCTGCTGTCGCGGGTCCCTCATTTTGCCGTTCCCGCATTGGAGGGCGAGCTTGCTCAGTTGCCTCAGCCCGGCTATGGAATAGTCTGCCGTCTACCCTGAAAAAAAATTCTAATCATTTGGCCTTTAGGAAAACGCTAAAAACAGATTTGTTTGAGTAACTTCTGTTGCAGTGGATCTTTGTTTTTTTTGTTTTTTTCCCCTCTCTCCTCCAGCGCCATACCTTCGGATGACTGAGCACTTGACACGCTCCAATAACCTAACATGCAGATGGGGAGGTGGTTCCATAATTTTGGGGCGTGGGCAGAGAAGGCTTCTTTTCTGGTCCTTTACTTTTGGCGTCAGGGGATTTCAAGTCTACACGTTTCCTGGCTTCCGGTGGTGCACTGTCTGCTGGAGATGCAGAGTTTCTCCCCAAGGTATCTGGGTGACTTGAGGGCGACTGCCTTATAGAAGATGAAGCGAGGCTTGAAGGTGATTTCTGCGTGCAGTCGGAACCAGTGATGGTCGATGAAGGCAGAGGTGATGTGGTTGTATCTGTGTAAACCCTTGATGAGGCCTACGGCTGCGTGTAGAACACCTCTCAGGGGCACAAGGGAGGACGACGAGAGGCCTTCGAGGAGGGCATTGCACCCATCCAGTTTGGGTAGCCCCAGTGCTTGAATGGTGTATCTATAGCTGTCCGGAGTGAATAAGAGCTTGACTCTCCGCAGGAGGGAGAACTAATACCAAGCTGTCTGAGTTTTCCTAGCTATGTGTGTCTTGAAGGAAAGATGCTTGTCATTGTGGAACCTGAGGTACTTGGTGCAAAAGTCTGCTTGGGTGTGAAGCCCTCTGTTCATGGTTAATAGCCAGGTCTGTATGTCTGGGTGTTCAGTGTTGTAAGTGCTGAGTAGGAATTCGGTCTAAGAGGGGTTCAGCTTTAAGTCTGCACTGGACATCCAAGACTGGATCAGCCAGAGGTTGGTTTTGAGCCTGTAGATGTCCTTGATGGAGTCGATCTTGAGCTATTGCTGTGTCGTCGGCATATTGGTAGATGATGTGTGTGGCTAGGACGGATATCATTGATGTTCTAGAGGAGTCCTTGTGAACAAACTGCTGGCAATTGGCGAGGTAGGACTTGAACCAGCATAGGACAAGGTCGCTGATCCCCATGCACCGATGTAGGTTGCCCGTGAGTGCCTGGTGATCTAGCGGCCGAGAGGTCGAGTAGAACCAGGAGTCAGGTGTGGCCATCTGTCAAGGATGTTGAGGGCATTGTCGGATGGGAGGGAAGCGTGAAGACCAGGGGTGGGGGGGGTGGGCGAGGACATTAAGCTAGCTGGCCTTGGATGTAGCATTGCCTAAGATGCATGTGGCCAGATAAGCTATCCTGAGATAATGAGAAGAACCAAGAAAAGGAGAAAAGAGGTGGCAAAGAAATGTGCAATTGAGGTGTCTAAGAAAGAGTGTTATTTCAGGAGTCTGCGGTAAATAGAGTTAAGGAGGTGAATAAGAGTAGGGGAGAAGAGTGAGGGAACAACATACGCCATGTTTATGGGGTGTGTGAGCAAGGTGGGAGCGGAATGAGGACATATCGGCGTGGGTGAGTGGAGCCGGAACAAAGTAAGGAAAGACTAGACATGATAGGAAAAAGCCCACTGAGAAATGGCTTGCTGCGAGACAGCAAGGCTGAAAGGCAGGTTGGGTTTGGCCTGGGACAGTAAGAGTGGGAGGTAACAAGAAGCACAATAAGAACCTCACAACTAGCCTTAAGGTGCCACCTGTCGTTTTGTGGCTCCAGACCTTGTTTGCAGGCCAGCTCCCACTGGACCCAAAAAGCAGAGATGGCAATGCTCTAGTGTGGGAGGATGTTTAAGAGAATTCTCAATTCTGTGCTAATTCCCTTCAACCATAGAGACCCCCAGCTCTTTTGCTGGACTTTAGGACTTTTTCATTTGAACCCTGGAGTGAGCCCTTTTTCTCACTCTCTTGTGTGTTTTGATCTAATTTGGATTGATTCCTTTGTTTTTGGAGTCTGACAAACTCCATAGGCATCTACTTTTTGTATGGTGATGCACAGCACCTTCAGTGCATTTTCACAGATAACTCCTTTAGATTTCTCACAAGGTTTAAATCTTTTCTTGGGTGAACTACAGTTCCCCAGAATAGTAAAGTGAAATGGACTTTACTTCCCTTTTCTTTGTAGGTCCAGCACACCCCATTTTATGTGGAATGCTGGGGGTTACGTAGTAGCCCCTTGTCCTACTTATTCATGTACCCTTTTTTTATGTTACCCTCATTACTTTAAATGGATGGTAGCAGTGGTTTAATTTTCCTACCATTGTGCTTTTCTATGGCAGGCTGAATCCTCAACTGCAGTATAGCATCCATGGGTGACCATTTTATCAAAATGGCCCCGGTCGTCTTTTTTCACCATTTTCTGTTTGTGTGGTCTTTCTTGGGGGTTTACTCTGCGTGCCAAACCCGGTTTGCCCCCTTTATTCGTTTTGCCTTTGGCAGGCTTCAGTACTGAAACCCGCCTCTGGCTCCAGTGTGTCAGAAGGGCAGGAAGTGAGGTAGGTTCCCGAAACTCCCCTGTCCTTTGTCTTTTGGAATGCCTGAATACACCCAGTCCTGATTGGCTGGCTGTCTGTCCTTCTAGGGTATCCTCGAAGCAGGGCCTGCTGTTTGAGTGGCAGCTAGGATGTGCATGAGTGGGAGAAACCTGCTGAAAAAGTGAAGGTTTTTGGACTGAAGACAGTCAACCACTGGGAAGAACAACCCGATGAAACCGTGAACAAAGCTTGCTGCATCCTCCTGGAAAGTTGAACTGCCCGGTGAAGCCCTGCTGCTATGCTGGAACTCCTTTTTCTGTTCGACAAAAAAAGCTCCGAAAGGGACGACTTCTGCCCTTTGGGTTAGTGGGACCAACTATAACCCCAAGACGAACCTTGCTGCACCACCTTCCCCGACTGGATGTACTACTTTGCTGCTGCAGGAACAGAGTGCCAAGGGGTTGAGAAATTCGTAGTCTAGTGCAATGTCTGTGATCCTGCCAGAAGCTCCAGGAGTTTCCCCAGGACCCTCCAGAAGCAGGACAACCAGAGCTCAAGTTCCTTCACCAGAGTGCAAGACCAGAGTCGAGGCGTGAAGGAAGCTCAACAGGTATCCAAGATCCGTGGTGGTGCTGTTTACCTAGCGCTGAAACCACGACGTGCCACTGATCTGAAAAAACCCTTTAGCTGCTGCCGACCATCGAATTGCTATAGCAGGAGTCCCCAGACATCCTCCCTCTTGTCTCCACGATTGAGGCCTAGGAACAAAGAATCTGCATCGCTGCCACCAGACATAAGCCGCTGGACCCTCTTCTTCTAACCAAAGGTACTGTTCGGGCTTTGGGGTACTTACCCCATTGTCTGTAGCTTGCTCTTCTCAGTTGAGACTTGCAGTAGCTGCTTTTCTAGAATTATGTTCAACACTAACTTTCACAAGAGTAACATCTTGTGACCCTACAGTTTTTTTTCTTCAACAAACTCTTAAAGGGCAACATTTAAAAAGGTGTCCTGTCCATAGCTCAGGTTTTTTCTTCAACAAACTCTCTAACTTTGTGCAAGACATTTACTATCTAAGAAGTGCCTCAGCTCCATAGACTTTGCTCCGATTTAGTTTGGCTATCCTGGCTCCCTGCAGACTCTTCTATTCCATTGACTTTGATTCTTACTGTCCCTCATAGGTGATGCATTGGTTTTAAACTAATATTGCTGGGAAAGATTTTTATCTAGACTTCATTGGAAGATTTAAAGTGCTTTCAGAATCTACTAGTGATTTCTGATGCTTGCGAATCTGCTTAGAATCACATGCTGTGCATATAATCCGACATCTAGTGGTAATTGCAGAGTTTTGCATCTTGTCTTGCCAGGATTGAAAGGGGACTCCGAAATGGGCGTGCCTTTAACACAATCCCTAGCGTGACATGTAGTATACCCAAAATCCCTTGTGCGTCGAAGTCCCTCAGATTTCTTTTTTCCACCCATCTAGCTGGTCACCTTATGAAGAGCTCTTACAAATTGCAAATTAAAACTTTTGTCCACGACCTCCGGTCGTTTATATATATTTGTCCCCATCAAATATTGATTTGCAGCCACCGCCGAAGACAACCCCAGACTTCGACGGCTGGTGCTCCGGTCGACTCTGTTGACCGTGTGGCTGCGCCTTCTGGCCGGCCAATACAGTAGGAAGAGTGGGTTGTGGGGGTCTCTATTTCGTAACAAGAATGGATTTCCTTCTCCCCTCTCTTTGCCCCTTTGGTTTTGCCATCACCATAAACCTGAGCTATAGACAGGGCACCTTTTTAAATGTTGCCCTTCTTGTAAAGGCAAGTACCCTTGCAAAGACACGCACCAGAAGTGCAATAAGTGTCTCCCTTGAGATCACCACGAGGCGTCCTGTCGGTCTTGTCAGCTCTTGGGTCCTAAGACGATCAAAGATCGTTGAGTTAAATGGTGGGCGACCTATGCCATGATATAGGTAACTCCCCCGCTGCCACAGGTGACGAGGAGTTAAGTGAAGGCCATGGCTCCGATACGGATGCCATCGACCTTTCATCGGAACAACCACGCTCCGACCCGTCTGGCCCGGCAGACAGGCCGATGGTTCTGTTATGGGGAGTGTACATCACAGCGACAGGGATGCACCCGCTACTCATAAAGGGAAGCACACAACCCCTGTACCGCCTCAACAGATTCATCGGGACGGTGCAAGACACCACCGGGTATGCCAAGCTCCTTGACGGAACCCGCCGATCCACGTGGTCGGCAGCCCCCCTGCAACTGTGTAAGTGGCATGCGTCCGGGATCTCCACTGACAAGGGCGTCGGCACCAAAATTCAGAAGTCTGTCGAGACACCTCTTAAGAGCGCACCGACACATAAGGTTCCGGCGATGTCGAAATCTACAGCGAAGCCTGCTGAACAGCTAAAACCTCTCCCAGAAAGGCAGAATGTCTGCAAGAGTCTCGCAAAGATGGGTTCGGCGGCCAATAAGCCCAAAGACAGGTCGAAAGACATGTCCAGACGGTGGGAAAGGCAGGAAGGCTATTCTGAGATCCCCCAGCCTTTGTCTAAAACTCACTCAGACAAATCTCGACGTTCTAGGCAGGTAGATCCCGAGGAGGAGCCCTTTGCCCCCTATGGCTCCTCTTTATGGACCAGGGATAGGTTTGAGGGGTGTATGAATAGGCTTGCAAAATGTATATACTTTTTAGAACGGTTTACTACGCCTAAAAGGCCTAGTGAGGAAGACCTTTACCCCTCTGTGTCAAAATTTCAGAGGTGGAGGTGTTTGATTTGACGGATTAGGAAGAGGTTTCTCAGGACCCCGGTTTGCAGGAAGATGATCCCTTTGAGGACCCCACTGACCAGGGCCCAGATTTGGGGGGGGGATGAGCCACCTGTGGATAACCCACCATGGCTGTCACCCACCCATACCCCAGACACAATATGTATCGATCCTCCCGCATCTCAACCTCTTATACAAGCATCTCCTATAGATAACCAGATGGCATTTAATGCCATTCTGAAAAAAGCAACTGAACATTTCCAAATTACCACGCAAAAAGCAGTGCAAGACTGTGACTTCGTGGAGGATATTCTGAAGGAGAAGCCACCTGCTAGTCAGGCTATACCTTTTCTAAACTCCATTAAAAGACGTATCGCCCCTTCTTTACTGACACCATCACAAACCAGGGCTGTGAACCCACGGGTGGAGAAACATTTTCGTCCATCCCCTACAGACACACTCTACATTCAGAGACATGCCACCCCAGACTCCCTCGTGGTCACTACAACTAGAAAGAGGGCGGGGTACCTTTGTCCTCGGGTGAGGCACCGCTGAACAAGGACTGCAAGAAACTGTATGCCTTGGGAAGGCGTGTCACTACTGAGGCAGCGTATTTCACCAGAGCTGCAGACAATACCACGCTGTTGGCCAGCTATTGCGATGTTCAGTGGAACCTGCTACAGGAGGTTCTGCAGGAGGTCACCCAACCAGTACGTTCACGTTTGCTCACGGTTGTATCGGAGGGTAGACAGGTAAATCATAATATCCTTAAGAATACCCTAGATGCTGCAGAGACAGCAGGAGAACTCTGGGCCAGGGTACCTTTCTGAAGAGGCACTCTTGGTTAAAAAAACTCAAGGTTCAAGCCGGAAACACAAGCGTCTCCTCAACAAACCGGTGGAGGACTCTAACCTGTTTGGTAAAGCTGTAGATGAGGCGCTAGAAACTGCGAAGAAACAACATGAGACTTTGACATCTTTAAACCAGATCACTCAAAGGCCCTTTGAGCAGCGAGGTAGAAGTTCTTGCCGCTCCCTTCACGGACAGTCCTACCCATGTTCCCCACATAACCAGTATGGAACGGGTAACGCATGGTCCTCAGGACAGGGGTCCGCTGCCTCAAATCAGTATCCGCCTAGAGGATAACGCTGTGACAAGGGAGGGGGGTCGCAATGCCACCCCTAGATAGATGCTCCCCGGCCTCCAATCAGAAATGACTTGCATATACGGTTCCCTTCCCATCCCTCCCTGGTTGGGGGACGTATAACATCATTCTTACATGCATGGGAAGTGATTACCACAGACCAATGGGTGCTCAAGACTGTCACCCACGGTTATTGCATAGAGTTCAGCCGACCGCCTCGATTCAGACCACCGAAGTCAAGGCGTCTAGCACCAGAACACCTGAAGATCCTGCTGCAAGAGGTCGAGATCCTGTAGGAAAAGGGCGCAATCTAAGTCGGCCCCGTTTTACAGGTAAACAAGGGTGTTTATTCTGTGTACTTCCTTGTACCCAAAAAGGATCTCACCATGCGCCCTGTGCTAGAGTTGCGCCCAGCGAACAAATTTGTCAAACCACATAAGTTTCTAATGGTAAGGCTGCAAGAAATAATCCCTCTGCTAACACAGGTGGATTACATGGCAACAATGGACATGAAAGATGCATACTTTCAAATTTCAATGTTGCCGGCACACAGGAAATACCTATGGCCCATGATAGACAACAAACACTATCAGTTCAAGGTCCTTCTCTTCGGCATTGCCTCAGCCCCAAGAGTACTTACGAAGTTGCTGGCAGTTGCAGCAGATGAACTGTGCAGACAATCCATCCCAGTTTATCCTTACCTCAACGACTGGCTCATAACAGGGCACTCTTACGGGAACATGCCTGCCAAACACCCAAAGGACGATAGACCTACTCTTCAGTATGGGTTTCTCCATAAACTAGAAGAAATCCAGCCTAGACCCCAGCCAAGTCGATTAGTTTCTGGGGGTTCTAATTTGGACAGAAAGCGGCCTCGTCTTCCCCTCGAACGAGAGGGTTTAAAACCTGCCTTTTCAGATCCGTCCATATGTAGCCAGTCGAGCGGTGACTATACGCAAGGCCATGCGACTGTTAGGCATGATGGCATCCTGCATTTATTTGGTCCCTCATGCACATTTGCGCATGCACCCCGTGTAAGAGTGGTTCAACAGCCAGTGGTGTCAAACCAGCAGACAATGGGACAATCTAGTGGTTGTCTCGGCAGCCCTCGTTCTCTCTGCAGTGGTGGTCAAGGTAAAACCTCTTGAAAGGGAAGACCTTCACCACCCCCGCAGTAGAAGCCAGTCTCGCGACAGATGCAGCTCTCGCAGGGTGGGGAGCTCACCTCCTTCAGCAGACGGCGCATGGTCCCCAGCAGTAGCATCCAACCACATAAACCTGTTGGAGCTGTAACGGTGTTCAAACCTCTGAAGGCTTTTTAGACAGAGTTGCAGGGAAAGACAGTACTAGTCCTCACGGACAGCATCACAGCCATCCACTACCTGAACAAGCAAGGGGACATTCACTCTCCAGGGCTATCCAAACTGTCCTAGAACATTTGGAAGTGGGCTCTCAAAAATGAGATGTTTCCTCCTGTCTCAACACGTTCAAGGGGAACTCAATCTTCTGGCAAATGTGCTCAGCAGAGACTTCCCACTGCCCATAAGAGTATGAATGGCGACTACACGAAGGCATCGATTCCAACGTTTTCACAGAATGGGGCTTTCCAGAGATTGACTTGTTCGCAACACTGGAGAACTCACAATGCCAAGATTACGCCTCCAGGTACCCTCAAAACCTATCCAACGGGAACGGCCTCTGGATAACATGGTCAGGGAAATGTGTTTACGCTTTTCACCCCTGACTCCCCTACTCAACAGTAGCCCCATTCGTGGCCCCATTGTGGGCCTGCCAACCCTGGTTCTCCCATCTGATGAAGATGTCACTCTCCGTCCGAAGAAACTACCTTGCCCATACAACATGCTATCACAGGACAAGGGGGAAACACTTAATCCATGCCCGCAGACTCTTAACTTAGCGGCCTGGCTCCTGAGGTCATAGAGTTAGGGCATCTCCAACTTCCTCAGAGAAGCATTGATATACTTAGAGAAACAAGAAAGCCTAACACCAGACATTGCTACTCCAATAAGTGGAAAAGCTTCGTCATCTGGTGCAATTCCAGGAGCGTCAATCCCATTGACTGCTCTCCTACTCATATTGTGCTATACCTGACTCACCTACTAGACCAAAGTCTAGTTTTTAATTCCCTAAAGATCCACTTAGCTTCACTTTCAGCCTATACCACGTCCCAGAGAAAGGTGTTGCAGTGGATGATCCCAGTAATTAAAGCTTTCATGGAAGGGTTTAAAAGGTTTCATCCCCCTATTTCTAACCCGGCTCCCAGATGGGACCTAAATGGTATTAACTAGACTTATGGGATCTCCCTTTGAACCTATGCACAAAGCGAGCCTCAAGGCACTCACTCACAAGACCGCCTTCCTGATGGCAGTCGCTTCAAGAACTACAGTCAGTGAGCTACAGGCCCTTTCAATTCTAGACCCTTTTGTCACAATTCAGAGATATGGTGGTTCTGCGCACTCACCCACGGTTTGCGCCCAAATTCATTTCAAAGTTCCATGTGAGCCAATAAATGGAACTACCCACATTCTTCCAGAATCCCACTAACGTGGCAGAAAGAAGCCTACACACACATGATGTGCGCAGGGCAGTCCTGTACTATCTGGAAAGAACTAAACCACTAAGAAAAACAAACCAGTTTTTCATTTCAGTGGCGGCTGGTAGAGGAGACCCTGTCTCTAAATAAGTCATCTAAAGGTGGATTGTCAATTGCGTCATGCTCTGCTACACTCTTGCCAAGAGAGCTGTCCTTCAAGCCTAAAGCACACACTACTCTTGGCAATGGGGTTTCCATAGCTTTCATTGCAAATGTTCCCCTCAAATCCATTTGCAAGGCGGCAACCTGGAGTTCTGTACACACCTGTACAAAACACTATTGCCTAGACACACTCTAGGTCTGATTCTCAGGTGGGACAAGCAGTACTAAGACATATTTTCACTACTGTTACTTCTTACATCCCACCACCAACTCTGTGTACTGCTCGCTAGTCTATGCACAGCATGTGATTATAAGCCAATTCACAAGCATCAGAAGACATGCATTACTTACCGTAATAGCATTTCTGATTGTATCTGCTTAGATTCGATAAGTAATGCATGTCATGTAAATGTCCATTACTGTCCTAGTTAGTGAAGTCACCTCAGGGTGTAGGAAGTGTGTATGAAGCATCCCTAATGAGTATGTACTACCTTTTGTGTTGATTCTGGAAAAGTATTTGAAGTGTATGTGATTGTTGCATATATTGCCCCTTTTTAAAGAATGCTTATTTAAAAACGACTGTTAAATAATTATTTTAAACAAACCTTGAGTGTAAGTGTTACTTGGCTACTTGTATTGGTGGATGTCATTGCTACAGCTCACATTTACCCCTCTTGAGATAAGTCTGGCTGCTCAGTCATGCTACCAACCTGTGTAGTACAGACCTATACCAAGAGGACAAGGGTTTTGTAGTCTCCCACAGGGTTGCAACCAAATAGTAACAGGGGACAATGGGTGTATAATACACCTCGGTCACACTGGGAAATTAATCAAGCAAAACAAGGGTTACTACATCAATTCTTGCCTAACAGAGGTGATCTCCCCTCCAAACTCTTGCTACACTTGATCACTGCAAACAAACAGACTCAGATTGTGCTTAAACTGCAATGGACGTGCATGAACCACAGGTTTGGACTGGAAGGAAGCGTGAGACGTCTCACTTGGAATTGTTTAACTATCCTGTACATACCCCATACATCGGTTTCATTGTGCTAAGCTACTGTGAGGTACCAGAATACAGGCTTAATGAGAGAGATGTTTTCCTTCGGACGCCTATGAACCTTCCTGTGAGAAACAAGAGTTTTGAGTTAATCTTGGGACTTGAACAAATCCTGGTGAATGACCATCCTGACCACAACTTTATTTTTATGCACATTCCTCTGGAATTAATTTTATTTGCCCTTTTAAAAACCCAGATTAAGAGCAGGACCCACATTTTCTGTGTAACCTGTGTTTGGTCTCACTGTATTTCATGACTGGCCCACGACTGAGTACTGTCCCTTCTCCCTCCAATTTGGAACTGTTGAATCTTCGAATAACCGGAGTCCAGCCTCAGCAGATTTAAGTGCTCTCGGAGGGAGATATCTTTGAATGTCTTTTGCTAGTTTTGGGAGGAGCAGTGCTTCACTGTGTCTTGTGGTTCAGACACAGTACCTTAAAGTGGACCCTGTGTTAGGAAGTGGGCCAACGTAGAGGAGTGCAGGTGAGATGTGATCTAATTTCCTTAGTCCGAGTACTCACTACAGCTTTTTTGCCAGATTGGAGGAGGCAGAGGAGCCCCAAATACATAGTTCCAATAGTCCAGGCAGAACTTTATACAGGATAGCTACAGAAGTTCGTGTTTCGAAGAGGATTTGAAGTTATTGGAGCTGAATATGTGAAATTGTGTTTAACTTAGCCATATGGTGGTAGAAGACATACAGGAGTCAATTACAATACCTCGATTTCGTAGTGGGGAGATGCTCGGCAAGATGTTGGCTAAAAAGCAGGAGGAAAGAGTATGAGGTGAAGACAGTTATTAGTGATTTTGTTTGGGGCCTAAAAAGATGAGCTCTGATTTGCTTTGGTTTAATATGAGCCAATTTGTAGCCATCCAAGATTTCAGCATTAGAACAATGTCCTCACTGCTTCATTTTATGTTGGTGGTTAGAAATGTGCAAGTGCTGTTGGCTATTGCCTGTACAGGAATGCTACCAGATGTTAGGGCATTGAATGTCTTTGAACGGGGGAAGAATGTATTGGTTGAAAGGGAGGTGATGCTAAAGATTTTAGCTGCTCATCTGAGGCAGCCACTGTGTCCGCAGAGCATCTGCCAACCTAGTAACTTCAAAAGAGAGGAGCCAATCCTCTTCAGGGAAAACCCAATAGGGAAAAACCTACAATGATGTTGGTAGGAAGTTGAAATCTTGATTTTAGGCAAGGAGTTTGAACCAAGGTGGGAAACAGTCAGGCTAGCTGTGAAAGTGAAGTCTGCAGAAGTACTTCAGGCATCTAGTAATGCGCCAAGGACAAGGTCCCAGGAGATGGAGTTAGAGAGAGCAGAAACATCAAAAGTCACAGATTACAGAAAGAAGGTAAGGATAATGAGAACAAAGCAAGCACAGAAGCCAGAAGAACACAGAGCATGGAAGCTTAGAAGAACAAGGAAAGTAGCAACAACACACCAAGCGAAGACCTATGCTAATTCGACACCAGGGTCTGTTCTGTCTCAGTCCTTAAATCTGGATTCAGTTGCCATGAACTGATGATGCAGCCCATACCCAGAACCGGATACTTTCAACTTGGAAGAGGCGATTCAACAGTGGCGCCATCTTTGAATGGGAAAGATCCAACATGGTCAGCAACGCAGTTCCTCAAAGCCAAAACTGCTGACGTCCCAGGTGAGTCCTAACATGTGATTAAACGGCACACTCGCGTGATTAGGGAGATCTCAGAAAGCAAGGAAATGGATGTCACCATTTGAGACCTACTGCTCAAAAGTAGCAATGCAACAGTCGATGGCTGGGGCAAGAAGCAGCCTCTCCTCCCTGTACGGATTGATTTGATTGGAGTTATACTCCTACATCTGGTCTGCTTTCCTCCATACTGTAAGGATGTCCCTTGCTAGGGACGGGAGACACAAACTTTTTTACCAGAACAAATCATCTTCCCCTTTAAATGTATAGGCGTGCTGGGCTGCGAACCTGGGAGCATGTACTCTTCTGACTCCGCCCACCAGCTCAGCACCCGCAAGGGTGACTCCTTCCCCAGGACTCGTCTGAGCGGGAGGGGCCGCTGTCAACTGGGTCCACTTCGCCCTCCAAATCCAACCCCTCCTCCTCCTCACCTGAACTCTGGTGATACTCCGGGGTCGTCTTTGATACTCCGGGGTCGTCTTTTTCTTCCAAGGGTCTCCTTTTTTTTCTAGAGGTATGGCCTGCCCCGAAAGGAAGCCACCGTGGTTACTGAAAAGTAACAGCAGCCCACTGGCTCCTCTTCCGGCACAAGCCCTGAACAGGGGAAAAAAGCTGGAAAGCAGAAAAAAACCCAAAGATGATTTGGTGAAGATGTTAACACCGGAACTGCTAAGGCAGGTATGCAGCAACAAGGATTGATACAGTAGCCTGGCTGTCAGATTGAAGGACCAATCCTGGGGTACCAGTATTGCTGAGGAGAAAAGAACCAGGAGGAAGTGGAGAGTATCCAACGAGTGCTCAACGTGGAGCAGCGGTTGAACACTGAGCCGACAGAAGTCGGGGAGAGTAGCGAGAGGGAAAGGTCAGAGGATCCAGTTAGGAAAGGGAGAAAGAAGGAAAGAAGAGTAAGCCCTGCAAAAAGCGTAGAATGTCAAGAGGAGAGTAGCGGAGGGAGGGCAGAAGCAGCACAGAGCAGAAAGACAGGGGTGCGGTATGCACCGAACGGGAACAACTGCAGCGTATCCACTGGACAGAAGGAAGGATGCTACGGTTGCAATGCACAGGCCATCGGGATAGAAACGAAGTTAAACCTCCCGGCCGTCGTGCAGTTGAACACTAGACCGCTAACGTACGTTGGGGCCAGAAACGTGATGGAACTCTAATGGCGCTCGAGTCGACCATGGTTCCAAATGCACTGGGATGCCCGGCGCATGACAGTATGCCCTCGTCCAATGCCCACTCCCCCGGGTTTACCCGGGTGCGCTCGATGAAACAACCTGACCAACCGTGGGGCATGGACGTAGGACTGGGGCTCCCAAGAGTCCTCTGAAGGATATCCTTTCCAATGTACCAGATACTCCAAACACCCCCTACGGTAACATGAGTCACATATTTGGGAGACTTTGTAATCTTCTGCTATTGGAGTGGAGGAACGCAGCCTGGGGCAGCTGTTTCAAGGAGGGAGGAGTGAAAGACTGGATGGATGCAGGACTGGGTTGATCTTGGAGAGTATCTCAAAGGGCCCTAAATATCTGGGCTACAGCTTGGAGGGACGTACCCACCAGGGCAAATACCTGGTAGAAAGCCATACCCTTGACCCCACATCCCACTCTGCGCAGGCTTTGCAGAATCGATCAGTTTGGGATTTGTATCTACTGCAAGCCTCCTTCAGGGCTTTATTAGCCATCTGATGGGCTGTCGCAATGTTAAGTGTGGCTTCTATGTTGGGGATGTTGGTATGGCCAGGAGTGTCTAAAGGTAGTCCACGAGGATGCTGACCCTGTGTACAATAGAAAGGACTGATACCGATGGCCGAGTGCACCTAGTTGTTGTAGGCAAACTCGGCTGTAGGCAAGAGAGCAACCCAATTGTCCTGATGTTGGTTAACATAGCAGCAGAGGTACTGCTCTGAAGTGGCATTGAGACGCTCTGTTTGCCCGTTGGTCTCAGGGTGGAAACCAGACGAAAGTGCCCTTTCTATGCCCAAACAGTTACAAAGAGCCGCCCAAAAACGAGACCTGTACTGACTTCCCCTGTCGGAAATAAGTCTCAGGCAAACCATGAAGGCGGAAGATGTCCCGGATGAAGGTTTCTGCCATCTTAGATGTCGAAGGCACCCCCGACAGTGGTGAGAAATGTGCCAACCTGGAGTAAGAGTCTATGGTGACCATTATACAAGTGCAACCCTGAGATTCGGGGAGGTCCACGATGAAATCTGTAGAGATCTGTGACCAGGGCCTGTATGGGACGGGGATCTGTTGCAGTAAGCTGTAGGGTCTTTGTGTACTATACTTGCTCCTGGAACATACTGCACAGGCCTTACAGAACTTTTCCACATCTATACCCATGGTAGGCCAATAAAAAGAGTGTGAAATTAGTTTGAGGGTGTTCTTCACCCCTCGATGTCCGGCTGTAATGCTGTCATGGCACCACCTTATTACCTTTTGTTGAAGGAGAGGTGTGGGAATATAAGCTTTCTGGTCGACGAAAAGTAAACCTTCTTTCTGTTCTACCTGGTGAAGACCTCAATGCAAAATAGTCTGCGAGGCGGCTGTCGCGGCTTTGCAGTCCCGCAGAAGGAAGAGACTTGACAAACAATCTTATTTCAGGGAAACATAGGGTTTGGTGGTTGTTCAGCAGAACTGTCCAAGGAATCTCTTCGAGACAGAGCAACAGCCAAAACATTCTGGCTTCCGGGTATGTAGGTCACAGTGAAATCATAATGGCTGTTGAAATGTGGCCATTGGACTTTTCTAGAGTTCATACAGTCCATGTTCTGTAATATCATGAGGTTTTTGTGGTCAGTGCGGATGACGAATGGACGGACACCCCCTTGTAGCAAATGTCTCCACTCTTCACAGGCTATTTGGATCGCCAGTAATTCTTTTTCTATCACGGAATAATTCCGCTGACTAGCCGTCAGAATCTTTGATAAATAGGCTACAGGATGTTCCACCCCATCCTTTTCTTGGAGAAGGGCGGCCCCGAAGGCCCCTGCAGAAGCATCCGACTCGATAATGAAGACTTTGGATTGATCCAGCTGACACAAAATGGGAGCGGAACAGAAGAGTTCTTTGAGTTTCCGGAGAGCCTGCTCTGCTTCTTCAGACCACCGAAAGAGTTGTCTTTCCTTCTTTAATAATCCAGTGATTGGTAACACTACTTCTGAAAACTTGGCAATAAATTTGATAAAAGTTGGCCAAGCCAAGAAACCTCTGGACTTCCTTGACCGACTGAGAAGGCCAGTCAAGAATGGCAGCTACCTTGGAGGGATCCATCTTGACTCCTTGCTGGGAAAGAATGTACCCCAGGAATGGAACAGTGGGAGCGTTAAAAATGTACTTTTCCGGCTTAACCAGTAATTGGTTTTCTTGGAGTCTCTGTCGTACCGCCTGAAGATGTTGGTTGTGTTCCTGGGGGTTGCGAAAGAAGACCAGAATATCATCCAGAAAATCTATGGTGTTGAGGTAGAGCATGTCTGAAAATAACCGGTCCATAAATCATTGAAATATTGCCAGAGCGTTGACAAGACCAAAGGGCATTACTTTGTATTCATACAGTCCGTAGGGGGTACGAAAGGCCGTCTTCCATTCATCCCTGCTACGGATACGAAGCAGATGAGGTCTAGCTTGTAAAATATCGATGCCCCCTGGGTGGCCTCCAAAATATCTGAAATGAGGGCATGGCATAATGATCCCTAATGGTAACCTTATTGAGGCCACGGTAGTCGATACACGGTCTGAGGTCTGTGGATCCCCGTTTGGGTATGAAAAACAGTGATGCACCAGCTGGTGACCTGGAGCGTTGAATAAGGCCATTCTGTAGGTGAGCATCCAAATGGGTCCTCAGGGCTTTCTTCTCCACCAGGGCAGGGCGAACATCTGACCAAAAGGAACCAGAGCATTGGGAATCAGATCTATGGCACAGTCCTCTGGGCGATGAGGAGGCAAATCAAGGACTGTCTCGTTCACAAACACCACCTGGTACTTTCCTAATTCTGACAGAATAAACCAAATACCTCTGGTTTGGGCTTTGCTAGCTGGTAACACCTGAGCAGTGTCCTTAGACTCATGGGGAAAACAATTCCGTTGACAATACAAGGAAAGGAAAGCCAGAGAGTTCTTGCTCCAATAGATTGTGGGGTTGTCTCCTGAGCCAAGACACTACAAGGATCACCAGGAAGTGTGCTGCCGAATTCCCAAATGATGTTGAAGGCTAGCTTCTCAGTATGTTTTCCCACTGTAATCTGATATACCTCTGTGGTATGGGTATTCGGTCCGGAAGTGAGGGGAGTGCCATCCACTCCTTCAATCTTTTGATCCTCATCACATCTGAGTCGACGCAACTGCACTTGGTCTGCCCAAAGGGTGTCATCGTTTTCGGCTGCTCCGCAATCTATCAGAGCTGGAGCTTCGATGGTTCTTTTTTTAGTATGTATTTGAAGATTAACTACCATCAGACTGGAGTCCTCGGAGTCATTTGAAGGTGCCACCGCAAGGGTCACGTGGGGACTGATGGAGAGATCTGGGTAACCGCCCCCATTAGGTCCGAGGTTTCCCGATCTCCTGGGAGGAACCTCCGGAGCAGATGTTTATCTGAACCACAGTACATGCATAAGCCAGCATCTCGACTGTGGCTCCTTTCTTCCTGAGTCAAAGGCCCTCTGGCAGCTCCTATCTGCATCAGTTCTTCTTTAACCGGTCGGTTCAGGGTGGGAGGAGGAGTATAGGATGACTGAGTAAACGTGGACGATGCTCGATTCTTTTTCTTCTCGGAACTCCGTTCTCCTAGCCGATGGTCGATCTGCAACACTGTTGTCAGGAGGTCTGATAAGGTTGCGGGTCGAGAGATTCGGGCCAACTCCTCCTTTATTTCTTCCTTGGGGCCCACCGGATTATCACGTACTGTGCCTGTTCCGCCCAGCCGGCTTCAGATGCCAGCCTTTTGAAAGAGGATATATAGGTAAGTAAATCTATAGAGCCTTGCTGGATGTCTAATAATTCTTCACATGCACCATAAGAGATCTCTGGGCGTTTGTTAGGCAGAATTATATGCAGTACCCTTTGGGAACACAACACACAATTAAGACTACAAGTGACAGTACAAATTCACCTTTGGTACAAGCCTGTACTACACTGTTAAAGTGGTAGCAGAGCAGCCAGACTTATCTCAAGAGTAAGTGAGCAGTATCAAATAGTTACACAAAGGACAGCAATTACTATGATTCAGGCAACCACTGACTCAAGGTTTTCAAGTAAAAACGCATACATTTATTTCACTCTTCAGTTGTTTAACATTACACCATCATAAGCAGTTTAAAAAATCACTCTCAATACACCACACCACTTCCCTTAAATCCTGGACAAGTTAAGCTCACAAAATGAAGTGGGAGCAAAACGGCACTCCAGCAATTTAAAAGAGAGGGAAAGACCAAAGTTATTAGAAATTAGATCAAACCAACCGGTAAGTACTCAGGGCAGTTGAACAAGAAGAACTTCAGTGAGGAGATCAGATAGAAAAGGCTTAGGGCCAAAGTCAATGGGTCAAAAGTCTTTTGCTCAAGATCACACAATTCAGGGTAGTTCGCGGTAAAATTCGTGGCACGGTTTCCGTACGAGGTTGGTTGGTAAAAAAGTTAGTGTAAAAAGAAAAGGACAAGCCCACGGATTGGAGAAAGATTTCAGACTTTCCCCGCAGCTGATCGAAACAAGCAACCGGGTTTGCACAGTACCTTAAAACGAAGAGGAAGCTGTCGCTGTGGCGGACGTTCCTGGTAGTTCCTGCAGGCTCACGGTTCCTCAAGTGACTGTCGACTGATCAGAAGTAGGTAGACTGGAGGGTCCTGCACTACCCAGGGAAATAACCAGCAGTAGAGCAAAGCAACTAATAAAAGGTGCGCTCCTTAAAACCCAAGCAGGGTCCGACCTTCCTGGCTATCCAGCCCACTGTAGCTCTGTACAGCTAATTCGACCAGAGGAGGGGTCCTGGCTTGCAGTTTGGGCGAACTGGTTGGTCCCACCAGCTCAAGGGAAGAAGTTTCCTGGAGGATCTTCTGTCGTCGGATTCTGGAGATTCGGGCGTGCAGCAGGGCTTCACCGGGCGGTTCAGTCGTTGTAGGGGTCCGCTTCAGCCAGTTTTTCGTTGGTTCTTTAGTTCCAGTGGCGACTGTCTTTCCAGTCCCAGAGACCTGCTTTTTATGCATTTCTCCCCCATTCATACAGCCTGGCTGTCAATCACACAGCAGGGTGGCTGGCCTAGCAAGGCCAGTCCCCTTAGCCAATCAGACAAGAGTACGACTTGGGTTACCAAGGTAACCCATGGAAGGGGTCCGAAGTCCCCCTCCCTCACATCCTGCCTACCCAGACGTTCAGGAGCCTTAAGGAGGGCTTCTGTGCAGAAGCCCGCGAAAAGACAGCGAACAAAGGAATCATCCCCGGTTTGGCGCGCAAAGAACACGAGAAAGACTTTGACAAAAAGAAATGGCGACTAAACCCAGCCGGAGCCAAAATAAAATGTATTTGGTCAAGCGGGTTTATGTTTGAGGCTAATCTAATAGCCTAAAACAATACCATGGTTATATAATATAACTGTGGTAGAAAAGTTAGGGTAGTTACCACTGCCACCAGCCAAGTCTTGATGCAAAGGGAGCGAAACAGTGCTCCAAGAGACGCAGGCAAAAAGAGATCAGAATTAACCCGTTCCAATACTCCATGTAAGATGGGGTGTACTGGGTCTGTAGTTTAGAGACTACATAAAGTTAATGGCAACTTTACATGTTTCTGGGAGACAGTAGTCAGTCCCAGAAAAACTGAGTCAGAGGGAAGTCTAAAAGACAACCCTGTGTTACTGCACTGAGGGTGCTGTGTAATGCACACAAAAATGGTGCTCATGGAGTAGGTGAGGCTCCAGAGCCCAAGATAACACAAATGGTAAATACACACACAGCAAAACACATGTAAGAGTTGGAAAAAAAGGCTCACACTCTTACCAGGTGAAAAAATAAATCATAGAAATCCAGCAAAGCTGCTGAGGGACTCATTAGGTAAGGGAAATTAGCCATTTATGAGAATTCTCCCTAACAGCGTTCAAAGGCCTGTTTGAGTAGTGCCAAAAAAAAAACGTAGTCTCGGAGGACTGGATCATTGGCTGTAACTAATGGGGTGGCCCAGGCTAGAGCATTACCAGTCATATTTGACACCATATAGCACACCCGGGCATGTTCGGAAGCATGGGCGTGCGGTCGGAAAGCAAAGTGTATGGTACATGCTTCTATTAACTCCTTTAGTCTCTTTGGAGATCCATCGTATTTGCCTGAGGAAAGGGTCATGGGAGGCAGGTCAGTCGGTGGTGGGTCTCTGGTGGAGACCACCTGGCGGAGGATGGTGTTTTCAGCCTTAAAGTTCTGGACTTCAAGAGTCAAGCCTTGGACAGAGGCTACCAGCTCTTGAATCTGTTCGGCCGTAACCGTGGCGAGGACGTGGCGTTGCAAACTGTCAACTAGTTCCACTTGCCATCCAAATCCAACCCCTCCTCCTCGCCTGAACTCCAGGGTCTTCTTTTTTTTCCAAGGGTTTCCTTTTTTTTGTAGAGGTATGGCCTGCCCCGAAAGGAAGCCATTGTGGTTACTGAAAAGTAACAGCAGCCCACTGGCTCCCCTTCCGGGACAAGCCCTGAACAGGGGAAAAAAGCTGGAAGGCAGAAAAATAAACCAAAGATGATTCGGTGAAGATGTTAACACAGGAACTGCTAAGGTAGGTATGCAGCAACAAGGATTGATACAGTAGTCTGGCTGTCAGATTGAAGGACAAATGCTGGGGTACCAGTATTGCTGAGGAGAAAAGAACCAGGAGGAAGTGGAGTATTCAAGGAGTGCTCAACGTGGAGCAGCGGTTGAACACTGAGCTGACAGAAGTCTGGGAGAGTAGCGAGAGGGAAAGGTCAGATGATCCAGTTAGGAAAGGGAGAAAGAAGGAATGAAGAGCAATCCCTGCGAAAAGCGTAGAATGTCAAGAGGAGAGTAGCGGAGGGAGGGCAGAAGCGGCACAGGGCGGAACGAACGACAGGGGTGCGGTACGCACCGAACGGGAAAAACTGCAGCCTATTCACCGGACAGAAGAAAGGATGCTACGGTTGCAACACACAGGCCGTCGGGATAGAAAGGAAGTTCAACTGCTCGACCGCCGGGAGGTTTAGCACTAGACTGCTAACGTACGTTGGGGCCAGAAACGTGATGGAACTCTGACACCCGAGACGCCAACGGTTCCAAATGCGCTGGGATGCCCGGCGCATGACAGCCGGTCAGGTTCCAGCACAGGTACGCAGGCTGCTTCAGCTACAGGCATTTGGATGAGGGGGACACGAGATCCTACGAGTTACGTCGCTGAGGGACCATAAGGTTCTATTACCCTGGTTCCACCTGAGGGGCTACACCCTACTACCGGAAAAATGCCTGAGGGGGGGGCGCCTGTACACAGCAGTACCGGCGACCCAGCCGAGGGCACAACGCCTACCAATCACCGGCCTGAAGTGCAAGGTAGACCTCAACCGCCGCAGCCAAGAGTTCAGGAAGAGGCCGGGCAAGCGTCAAGATACATGCACGTAGCATGCAGCCCGACAAAAGGGCTGCTCATCCAACACCATCCCCCTTTGGGACCAGATAGGGGAACGAGTTTCTAGGTGGGACTGGTCTTCACAATGACGCGTGGCTTGCAGCATATCCTTCAGTGTCGCTGGGCAGATGCACCCTGCATACAGCAAGGCAGAGCGTGTCCAGACGTCAGCATCCTCAGGGCCCCGCGCCTATGCCCACGCCACCAAGCGCCCCACCAGCCTGTGAGGATAGGTTTTTTGAAAAGTTTCTCACACTTCTGAGATCTGCACAGATAGGCGTCACCCTCAAGGATGTGATCAAGGACATACTCCCTCTGGTTCTGCCTCTAGCACCAGCCGGGGCACCAGCTCCCCAGGGCCCTTGTGCAGCCCCTGCTGCCCATACCTGTTCCTACGATACCGACCCCCCTGCCTATGGCAGTCATGGCAGTTCCTTGTCCGCCTCCACAGCTGCCCCGGCTCCGTTCAGTGCACCTCTGCACCCAGCATTCCTCCAGCTGCAACAGACCAACAGGACACATTGGTGTACACCGATGAGGACCCTGACGCACCTTCATCGGCCAAGGCATTTCATGAACAGCTCGCAGGTCTAGGCGAATACTTGGGGCTCCCATAACCCGAGGTTGAACAACCAGAGCCAGGGGTCCTGGCGAAGGTCCTCACTCTACGCCCCGCAGCTAGAAGAGGGATTCCGATGCAGAAGGACGTTGTGACGCTGGCCAAAAAAGGATGGCTTAAACCCCATTTGGCGCAGCCTACCAACAGGCGCCTCAACGCCAAATACAGGCAGTTGGAGGGGGATCCACTCTTGCTGTCAGCACACCCTCAGCCACACGCCTCGGTGATTGCTGCTGCCTCATTCTACTCAAAGCTGAAATCCTCCTCTGCTACCTCAGCGCTCCTTGGTAAGGAGGAGATGATCTTGGAAGCATATGGAAAGGTCTATTCCAATGCTTCGCTGCTCCTTCGTCAGTCCAATGCGGAATCTGTGCTCGCGGCTGTCAAAGGCTTTGGCGGGAAATGGCTGACTTCCTTCTGGAACATCGGGTACAGAGCCAGGCGCGCTTCAAGGTGGGGCTGGCGGAAGCAAAAATTGTGGCGCAAGACATAATGGAGTCCACTGTGGCCCACATAGACACCTCGGGCTGTTGATCTGCATCGCCACGGACATGAGAAGATTAGCCTGGCTACGGGCTACCAAGTTCAACCCAGACGTCCAGGAACGCATATTGGATTTTCCATTCGAGGATGGGGACCTTTTTCATTCTTGTACCTATGAGGAACTGGATGAGGAACAGTTCCCAGACCGCAAAAATCCTTATATATCCCCTTGAAGTCCACACCCTAGAGCTACAGCTTGCTGCGTCAGCGTTCTGACAAGGGTCGGTCCTTCGGTGGGTTCCGAGGCTTCCTGGAAAGACGGTCCAGGCAGTCCGACCGGTCGCCAAGCCACCACCATCGCTGCAACCAGCACAAGGTGAGACATAGCGTTTTTTTTCAGTCCCCCTCCTCAGCCTCAGAAGGAAAAAAGGCATGACATGCCCATCCGAGTACACAAGTCTCTGGTGGGGGACAGGCTTGCCCTTCACTCAACGCTGGCCTGCAAGATTTGCGGACCCTTGGATCCTGTCAGTAGTTTCTTCGGGCTTCCGCCTACCTCCACTACCTCCTCTTCTCTCCTTGGCTCCAACAAATTGGGACAGCAATTTGTTTGCTCGTAGAGAGCCAGGCAATGGAAGAAGTCCCAGCCTTTCATTGGGGTCTGGGCTTCTATTCAGATTTTTGCCATACACAAGAAGAACCAGGCTGGCCTGAGAGTTGTTTTGGACCTTTGCAACCTGAACCTTTCCCTTCCTCTTCAAAAGTTCAAGATGGTTACACCAGCGCTTATTGCAGAGACATTGTACATGGAGACTGAATGTGCTCCCTGGATCTGAAGGATGTGTATTTACACGTCCCAATCTGGCAACCCAGTCGGTCTTTTCTGAGGTTCAGGATCATGGGCTTGCATTGCCAATACAAGGTTCTACCCTTTGGTCTCAACTCGGCTACTAGGATCTTCACAAGACTGATGAACATGGTGGCAGCCCTATTCTGGGCCACCACGTCTACCCATACCTAAACGACTGGCTGGTCAGAGAAAGGTCTCTGCAGGCAGTACACCACACCTCCTCAGCCCTCATGAATACTCTGCACGATTTGGGATTCTCCATTAATCTCAAGAAGTCTCAGCTACAGCCTACACAGAATCTAACGTTCCTGGACCTCATCTGGGATACCGGCTCCGAGAGGGTCTTCCCCTCGGCGGACAAGATCACAGCCGTCAATAAGGCCTTAGTGCAGTTTCTCAGCAGAGCAGTGACCTCGGCATGGTGGTACGAGCACCTCTTGGGCATCATGCCGGCATGTCTACTGGCCGTGCCATACACGAGGCTCAGAATGGGAGCATTCCACCCCATCTCCACCCACAGCTGGTCTGGTGGAGTACAAACTACAACTAGCAGTTAGGTAGACCCTTCAGTTAACCTGCACTGCAGGTTTCAATCACCACAGACTCATTCTTGGAGGGCTGGGGAGCCACTCTGGACAGCCACAGTGTCCATGGAGTTTGGTCTCGTCAAGAGTGGGAGGCCCACATCAACTGGCTTGAGTTGATGGCCCTCTGGCTTGCTCTGAAAGCCTTCCAGTGATCAGTGGCAAGACGATCCTCATTCAAACGGGCAGCTCCAACAGCATGTATTACATCAACAGCAGGGTGGCACCAGGTCTCCTCCCCTATGCACTCTAGCAGTCAGCATTTGGGAGTGGGCACCAGAGAACATGCACGGACAGGCTCAGCAGACTGGGTGCAGGCAACTACGAATGGCAGTTGAACAAACACGTCCTTCAGGGGATTTGCAACTGATTGGGTCATCCTCGGGTAGATATCTTTGCCACCTGCTTCAACAGGAGGTGCCCCCAGGGGCTCTCTGGGCAATGCGATGCAGGTACAGTGGAACAGCATGACGTGTATGCCTTCCCTCGAACTCCTCTGGTTCACAGGGTAAACTGCAACATGAGGGAGTCCCGGCACCTCCGTATCATACTGATAGCTCTTTAGTGGCTGGCGAGGCCATGGTTCTCTGAACTACTCAGCCTTTCGGAGCAGCCCCCGGTGCACCTTCCACTGGACCCAGCTCACCTACCATCTCAGCAGGGAGGAACGGTCGTTCACCCCGCACCCCAAAAGTTATCCCTTGCAGCATGGTTCCTGAAAAGGTCACACTAAAGCATTTGCATTTGTCACAGCCTAACCTAGACCTCATACAGGGCGCTAGGAGCGATGCTACTAGGAGCCAGTACAAAAGCAAGTGGACTAGGTTTTGTCACTGGGCGGATTCAAAGGAGGTTGATCTGCTGACCCGCACGTAGGACGACATGCTTTCCTTCTCAGCACACCTCGCACACTCTGGGTGCAAGTAGAGACATGCCGCACCTATCTGCGGCCATCGGAGCCTGCGGAACTCGGAGGAAGAAAAGACTTCCTCCTCAAACCTAGTGGTTAAGACATCTGGCAGGCCTCACTAGGCTTTACCCGCCTATCAAGAAACCACACGCTGTGTGGGATCTCAATTTAGTTTTGGGCGCCGTGGCGCATAAACCATTTGAGCCAATGGCGTCCACGGACATCAGGCTAGTCCCCATTAAGACAGCCCTCTTGGTGGGTCTTTCGTCTGCAAGCGGGGGTCAGTGAAATCCAGGCATTGGTGGCTTCAGAGCCCTACACTACCTTTCATAGGGACATGGTGGTGCTTAGAATGCATCCCGCCTTTTTACCTAAGGTTGTCTCCTCGTTTCACCTGAATTAGCAGATAATGCTACCCACTTTCTTCGCGGACACTAGGGTCGAAGCTCTGAGGGTATTGCACTGTCTGGATATTAGGCACGCTCTGATGTTCTACCTAGACAGAACACAAAGCTTCCGCAAATCAGAGGCTCTTAGTCACCTTCGGAGGGTCAAAGCCAGGCTATCGGGCTTCCATGGCAAGATGGATGGTAGCTGCCATCAAGGAGGCCTATGAGGGGCAGCACAACCCACTCCTGGAAAATATGCATGCCCACCCTTATCGGGGCCAAGGCCACGGCAGTGGCGTTCCAGAGGAACATTACGTGGCAGGTCATCAGCAGGGCGGCTACGTGGGCCACGCCTTCAGCCAATTCTGCTTGGATGCCAGCTCCAGTTCAGATGCAGCATTTGGGCAGGCAGTCTTAAGGAACTTGTCTTCTTAGGAGGGTCACCTCTCCACCCTGGGGCTAAATTCAGTTGTAATCGCCCATACAGTATGGAGGAAAGGGGACGGGACATAGGAGTAATTATAAGTTACTCACCGTAGTGACTAACGTACTGCTAGTCCATAGTCTTTCCTCCATCGTCCCCCCTAATAAAACAAACTGGTGTCATTAGGCAATGGTAATATTGTTGAGGCGTCGATGGGGACTGAGTGCTGCTGGTGGGTCAGGGGAAAGCATGCTCCCCGGGCCGCACCCCTCTAAATTTAAAGGGGAAGATTTTTTTCTGGTGAAAGGTTCAGTCACCCATACAGTAGGGAGGAAAGGGGACTATGGACTAGGAATAAGTTGGTCACTACGGTGAGTACCTTATTATTTATTAACACGTACCTACCTGATAGTCCACTGCATCTAGGCGTAAAATATTGCAAGTCGTGAAACCAATGCCCATTGTTAAAATAGAACTAAGTTTTACCAACCAGTATATGCCCATTACCTGAAAAGATGGGTTTTTAAAGCATTTCGAAAGGCCACAAGGGACCTCAAGCTTCATAGATATGCCTAATTAATTCCGTAACTGGGGCCATATACAGACACTTTTATGGAGTGATCACCAATAGGTGTTTATTTGCCAAACGAATAGAACGAGGAGTCTGCTGTGAAATCGTATCCGACAGATTGGGCAGGCGCAAGACCATAGATCCATTTAAACATCAGGCAGAGTATTTTAGAATCAATCTTTTGTCTGACAGGTAACCAATGAAGTGATATCCTCAGCACTGAAGCTGTTTTGGGTACCTTAAAATGGGTCTCTGCTGTATTTTGGGCCTTTTGGAGATGAAGTTGTCTTGCAAGATTGCAACCTGGAGTTCACCAAAGAACCCACCACAACAGCGTGATCAGTAGGGTGAGATGAAGCGAAGGACATGACTTGTAGAATAAAAGATCGATTGTACCATAGCTCCTACTTGCTGATCGCATCCTAGATTTGACCGCCATTCGTAGCTTAAATTCTTATCCTTTTGTAGAGAAAAAAGGCAGAGAGGCGAAGGGCTACAAGTAGAGACCCAGAGGCGGTGTTTTGTTTGGAACAAGATGAGCTTTGTTTGATTTGGATGCAACTGAAGCTCATTAGTATTCATCCATCGGCCAACTTCAGCAGTGCATTGTACTATGTTATGCAGTGACTCAGCAGCTTTACTAAATCTCATGTAAATCTGAGTACCAGTGATAGCAAAGATTATATTTGCGAAAGATGGCCGTCGGTGGTTTAATGTAGATGCTGAACAATAAGGGGGACAACAAGGAACCCCACAATGTATCATCTGAAGTGTAGCTTGCCATCTTAATGCATTGAAGGCGGTTACATAGAAAAGACCAAAAACACTTCAGAGCATGTGTCGAGACACCAGCAACCTCGAAGGATCTGTTGAACAGAGTATCAAGACACACTGTATCAAATGCTGCTTACAAGTCCAGCATGAACAGCATTGTTGGATCTCCATATGCATTTTTTAAAATGACGTCCCGGACCGCCACCAATGCAGTCTCTATACCATGGCGAGTGCAGAATCCAAACTGAACAGTGTCTAGTACTAGCAGTTTTTCCACATGCACCTGGAGTTGTAGAGTAACCACTTTGTCAAAAAATTGGATAGCCAGGACCGACCAGCTACAGGACGATAGTTCTGTAGTTCTTTCGCATCTAAATACTCCTTTTTTAATAAAGGAGTAACCATAGAGATCTTCAAAATGGAAGATACTGATCCCTGTTCAATTGAAAGGTTTACAAAGGTGGTCGTAAACAGAACCAGGGGGGTAGCTAGTGTCCAGCCGGTACAGGCAAGCAATGCATGAAATGTATCCTTCGTAGTTTTCAACTTCTAGGTATGATATATTTTATTTATAACGCGCCTATACAGAAATGTTTCAAGGCGCGACGTGGCAAGGGAGGGGAACAAGACAACGACCTTACTGGGCCCAGTGAGATTGAGATCACGCAAGTGCATGAGGGTTGGAGGGGGTGGGGAGAAGTGCCGGAGAAGGGGAGGAGCAAGTGCAAGACATAGGATCAAACACTGAAAAAACCCAATAAGTGCAGCCGGAAGGTGGCAGTGCAAGGGTTAAGTGCAAAAAAGCAGGCGATAGATAAGTGCCAGTGTGTGGGGAGGAGGGATAGTAAGGTTGCAGATACAGCCTCAACTGCAGGGTTGCCAGAGAGCAGTGCAAGTGTGCAATTGGGAGGGTAGGAGCCTGGGCCTGTGATACAGAGGGTAGTTGGGTAACCAGTGCAGTACCAAACAGGAGATCAGCAGGGTAGAGGAAGAGAGAAAGCAGAATCAAAGAGGAAAGTCTTGAGCTGCTTCCAGAACCGGAGATGGTTTTGCTGAAGTTTCAGAGAGGCAGGGAGACTGTTCCAGAGGGAGGCGCCAGCTGATGAGACATCTGCCCCTGGCTCGTTCCTTGGGAAAGCGACTGACCCACAAGGAATTGGAGGAGTGAAGTGCTTGAGTAGTAAGATAATTCAGAAGAGAAAGCTGGAGTTATTTTCATCACAGGCTGCAGTAGGCTTTGTGGACAATGCAAAGGGTCTTGAACTTGATCCTTTCAGCCACTGGGAGTCAATGGAGACATTTCAGTGCTGGAGAGATACGGTCCCTGGGCTTGCAACAAAGGACAAGTCTCGCAAACTTGTTCTGGATGATTGATAGTTAAACTTCATAGAGACGTCAGAAATGTGAGGATAGAGCGTCAAAGATAACCCCAAGGTTTTTAGCCTCAGAGGTGGGTGCAGGGGGACAGGGGGAGCGCCAAGGGAGGCCGGCCAGAGAGTGGTGGGAAAGAGGGGTGCAGGTGTGCCAATTAGGAGGATCTCTGTCTTGCTTGCGTTCAGGCAGAGATCATTGGCGGCGCACCACTCCTGGATTGCAGTCACAGTCCGGGATGAGAGTGTGAAGAGGACTGTGACCAAGGGGAGCCTGAAGGTGAGCTGGGTGTAGTCCGCATAGCACTGGAAATTGGAGCAAAGAGCAGCAATGTGGTGGGCGAAAGGTGCCAGGTATTGGTTGAACAACCAGGGAGAAAGGTTGGACCCCTGGGGAACACCGCTGGTGGAGAGGAGAGGATGGACCCAAGTTGGACCTGGGAGGGTCGGTCCGAGAGGAAAGAAGTCAGCCAGGCCAGAGCCTGATCATTGATACCCAGATTATCACAGAGACGGTTGAGCGGGATGGCATGGTTGACAGTATCAAAGGCAGAAGAGAGATAGAGTAGGATGAGGACAGAGGGAAGATTGGAATCTAGGTTAGAGGGCAGGTCTTCACGAATGTTCAAGGCAGCAGTTTCAGTGCTTCTGGCTGCTCTGAAGCCAGACAGATGGTCATGGAGACAACCAACAGATTCAGTGTGAAGATTAAGCTGGGAGATGGGCAGCTTTTCCAGGAGTTTGCCCAGGAAGGGAGTAATAGAGATCGGGCGGTAGTTAGCCGGAAGGGAGGGATCGGCTGAGCGTTTCTTGAAGATGCACAAGGGAGTGCTTCGGGGGAAGGGGAAGGTCCCAGAAGCAAGAGTGGTTGCAGAAGTCAGCCAGGGCTGGGGCGTGGGCGTCATTGTGGTCCTTGATTGTTTTAGAAGATCCGGGAAGAATCTGTTTCGAAGAGGTTTTCATAGATCGGACTTGTCTTGAAACCTCATCAAGAGAGAAGAGCGGAATGGCAGAGAAGGGAGGGGGGGGGTTGGCCGCAGAGGGGCTGGTGGGAGAGGCAGGAGACGCCGAAAGGGTGAATCGGATGCCCTGGGATTTAGAGATGAAGTGAGAAGCCAGGGCCATACAGAGGACAGGAGAGTAGGAGACTGTGGCAGGATTGGCCAGCTCCTTGCAGATTTTAAAGAGTACGGCCAAATTGTTAGATGCCGCAGAAACGCGGGCTTGGATGTGAGCTCTCTTCTTAGTGAAGACCGAGAGACAGTATTGCCTTTAGAGCAGGCGGCAGGCCAGTTTGTCAGAGGATGTACAAGATGCCAACCATTTCCTCTCAGCCACCCTACACTTGCGTTTTAGTGTGAATAGGTCTGAATCGTACCAGGAGTTGCATGACGGGGGCAAGTACATTGAGAGTGTCAGTGATAGCAGAATGGAGCTTGGAAAGCGCTGAATCAGGGTGTGCGTCAGCCAGAGGTGCAGGAAGGGGAGAGAAAGATGCAGTGAAAGCCTCAACTGACACACGCTTCATGGGTCGAATGACTGAGAAGGTGGGTGGCAGTGTGGGAGTAGGCTTGTACTGAGGGGTAGAGGGAGGGGAGAGGAGAAAGTGGTCACTCGAGGAGAGCGGAATGGTGAGAGGGTTAGAGAGGGGGAGGTCAGAGGAGATCAGAAAATCAAGTGTGCCCTGCAGAGTTGGTTGGGCCAGAGGGAAGAATAGCGGGAGGGAGGGAGGGAGGTAGGGAGAGAGTCGCAAAGGTCACGAAAGAGTCCTGTGACGGGACAGGAAGCATCCAGGTGGATGTTGAAGTCTCCAAGGAGGAGGAGTTAAGTTGTCGAGGCCAGGCGGAAGGAGGAGAGGTCTGCCCACTTGGAGAGGGAGGTGATCTGACCAGGTGGCCGGTAGATAATAGCCACTTAGAGAGAGTGGCCAGGAGAGAGTGAGTGCCTACAGACCACGCATTCGAAGGAAGATTGGCCTGCATAGGAATGATAGAGGCAGGAATCTACTCTGGGAAGATCAAGGCTACAATAGCACTGGAACGGTTGGATCTGGGCGCGGAGAGGATCTTGTAGCCATCAGGAAGGAGAGTGTCAAAGCTTGTGACTGAGCTGGCCGTGAACAGTGGTCGAAGCGTACGAAAAGTAGTGGTGGAACTATGTTCCCTGCTGGCCTGCACCCACTCCCCACAAACCCCATCATCACGTCCCCTCCCACACACAATACACACCACCAAACACTTGCACCTGCTGTTTAAGTGAACGTTCAGTGCAGTGCACTGAAAGGGCAAGTTTCTACATCTTCCTGCACTTTTATTTTAAAACGAAAACATTCCGGAACGGTTTCTTTTTAAAAATAAAAGTATAGGAGCTGTAAAAGGTAATTTAAAAAAGTAGGAGCACAGCTCCCGACCGCTCCCGCTCACTTCGTCCACTGGCTGTGAACTATGTCTTGGTGAGACCGATGACATCAAGGTCGAGTCCTTTGAGGAGACTGCTGATGTCAGAGGAGTGTTTGTCAGCAGAGCGAGAGTGGTGGGGTGGAGAAGGTTGCCATCCTTGAAAGACTTCCGGCGAAGGGTACAAATCAGAGGTACTCCCTGCGGAGGTGTAGAAGGAGCCCTAGGGAGGGCAGAGCGGAGAGCAAGTTAGCCGAGGAGGAAGAGGGCGCTAGAAGTTGGAGGGTAGGAGCAAGTAAGCTGAAGAAGGGAGAGATGGCACAGCGGGAGAGGAAAGGAAATTGGTAAGGCACAGGAAGCGTATGTCAAAGAGGAGGAGGTTGGCCTGAGAGCCTTGGGCCAAGACGGTGCTGTTGAGGTAAACATTAATGATGGCATTACAGGAGTGGAAGGAAGCAAGGAGGACCTCTTACCGGGTGCCACCATTAATGGGAGAGGAGTAAGGAGAGAGCACAGAGACCATATGAAGAGTCCATAGGTCTGGTGAAGGAACAACAAAGATGTCAGTGAGTGTCTGTCTGGAGGAAGCGCTGGTGTAGGTATCCGCGCTAGGGAGGCCTGGATTGGAGAACAGGATATCTTTTTTGAACTTCTTCCTACCAGACTTGGTGAGAAGGGTAGACTAGTCGATAGAGAAACAGTTGGAGAAGATTGGAGAAACAGAGAGCACCATAGGTGAAGAGGAGGAAGGGTGGTAAGGGGGGGTGGATACATAGAGGGGGGCAAGCAAACGAGAATGGAACTTGACTGGAAAGCTTAACCTTTGTATCCAAGGTATCTAGACGAAAGTCTGGCATAAGTTTACAGCTATAAGGTTTGGTCTGGCTGGCTGAATGACATATTTCCTGAATGTTTTGATTTTTTTTCCAGGATTATTTCTTTTTTTTATTCATAAATAGCAAAGTCAAAAGGCTAATACTAGATGAGAAACTTGGTGGATTTAGGAATATATCAATGGTGGCAAAAAGTTACTTGGGTATATTCCTTGCTACTGAAGTATTGTTCTGCAGAAAACTTGCTTTAACCTCAAAGTGGCTTTCTTCTGTCTTCAGAGCTAGTTTAGCACTCTCCAGAACTACCAGGTCTGTAGACTTCCTCCATACTTTTTTTGTTCTGGCGATAACTTTGCTTCATTGGACAGGAGATCTCAAGTGACTTTGTAGCCCAGTGCTTTAGCTCTTTTAAAAAAAAAAAAAAACATTTTATTTATTTATTTTTTAATTTGTGTTTCGATTTCCAACTACAATAGAAAGAAAACTTTCACGATTACATACAAAATGATATAAAAATGTCCAACTTTCCTAAAATACTAAAAGTATACCAAAATGGCACAAGTGGTCTATACAAAGGGGAGAAGGACAACATTGTTCAGGTATGTTACAGATATTTCCTTCCCCCTATTGTCTGCTTTATACTTATGTCACCAGAGCATATCACCAGGTTTGTCGGAGAAAGAGAAGAGGGAGGGAGAAGAGGAGGAAGGCCTTAGGTCTGGCTAGTCTATTATTTTATTTCCTCTTGTACTCTTCCCCCTCCACCCAAATTTCACCTAATTTCTCCACAATTTTGAAGAGCAGATCACATAAGGCTAAAATATGGCTCTGTGCTTGGCCCGCCATCAGACTGACCCAACAAGCCACCATGCCCAAAAATCTCTTCCGATCTTCCTCAAGCGTTCTACAACCTAGGACCAGATGCTTTATAGTTTCTTTTACTGCGGCCCCACCACATAACCTACAGCTCGGATCTGTTGTTAAGCCATACCAGCTACCCACCCTCTCGAGTGTTGGGAGTTAGTTCATTCAGGACCGAAGGTATAAGGACCTTCTTTTAGAACATGGAAAAATAAATATGTACCTCGGAATTTGGTCTCTCCTGTACACAAGTCTTGCATATTCCTTATAGAGGCTTGTTTTAGTCATATCTTCTGATGTTTTACCCCAGTCGTAGTCCAACAACTTTTGTTTTACTTTCAACTGGTTTACAAGCAGCGCTTCTACTGTTGAGCCTATTTCCAAAAGAAGTTTGGACATGTTCTGGTGATAGTCTCCAGATGTTTGTGTCTGTTCTAACACCCATTTTTTGTACAGCCAATGAGCTGGAGGATTTAGTAACTTTGCATAGGTTGTTAGTTTCCTCCAGTCAGCCATTGTGGCGACTGAAACTAATCCAAACTCGTGGCGTATGATTGAGTTTGGTATTGCTAACCTGAGTTTCTTTCCAAAGTTTACCTCAAATGTGTTTAGGTTCTGAATCATCGACTCCACCTGCATTTGATTGAACCGTATAAGTGAAAGCAATGAATACCCACATAGCTGAGCATATACCTGCCTCATTTTATTAAGAGGGCCATATCTAGGATTCAAGTAGTTCACCCCTCCCACTTTCGATGTTGAATTTAATACCTTGTATCCCAGATATATTAAAAAAGAAACTCTCTCTAGAGGCTCATCACCTAATTTCCAAATCATGCTCTTGGGTCTTTTCTTGGTTGAGAAGATGTGTACTCTTGATTTTCCCCCATTCACCAAGTTATTGTCGGCTGCATAACTGTGGAATAGAGCCAACTTGCTTTGCAGACCAATGGGTGTGAGGTCGAACAACACTACATTGTCCGCAAAGGCTATCCAATCTAAGTTTGCCGACCCCAACAGAATTTGTAGTCCCCCCCCCCCCCTCCCTCCCCTTCCAGATTTTAGCTCCTTTTTGACCTCTACATTGCTTTGCATCTTTTTGATAGTATACCCCAAAGTTAGCGAGGGGCTCAAGCCCTGCTCCTTGTGCGAGTGGTCTTTTTATTTGGACGCACTCCTTATGCCTAGAGTACCTTGGAGCGAATTACTGTTTGGCCAGCCCTATGCAAATATTTTTCCATCTGGACCCTTCACTAAAGACTTGGGGGGGTGGGGGGGGGGTCTTAAAGCTGGTATTTGGACCTAGCCTAATTCAAGTCAACCTCCTTTTTTATTACTACGCTTCCTCAGCGGGGTGGCAATGTGTCGGTCATTACAATGGCGGGGGCCCCACCAGTCCCGATGTTCCCCCGGGTGGTGCTCTTAAGGCCTAAGACCACTGACAACACTGAGGTGCCTTCACAAGTTGTAAACACTCTGCTCCATCTGAGTTGCTGCTTCCCAGCTGAAAGGCTGAGGTATGCTAATCACGGACCTGCTTTCACTGGTAACCTTTCTGGAGTATCTTTCAGGATCTAGTGCGGGATCCTGAAAGTCCATTGTCCACTTGCCCCTGTAGTGGCCAGGACTAAAATCGTAATGTCACATGTCTGTGTGATGATTCAAACAATGGCTATGTGTAGTGCCATCCTCCCTCCTTACCTTCCCCAGCAACAAAGGTGGTGGAAATTGCAGTGCTTTTTTCCCTACACTTTACCTTCTAGAGGAATCTATTACTTTCATAAACCTTTCTGTCAACCAATGCATTCTCCATTTCCTCCTAGCCCCTGGGCATCCTTACGTCAGCCTCTATGAACCCTGCCCTGTTGGCAATGCCTCTTTCAACACCAGAGCTAGTTCTTGCTGACAAAGATTAGAGAACCCCAAACATCAGCATCCGTCTGTTCAGGTGCAGATCCAACAGTTTCAACTGACCCAGGCCTATAGAATTAATGCGAGCTGCCCTCTTCAGGACTGGCCTTTCACAATATACTCTTTGCGGTTATTGGATTCCTCCATGTGAAAGTGCCCGTAGATTGTCAACTGCCCAAACAAGTGTATTGGCTGTTGTCCTCTCCCAAAGAGCTGAGAGGATGGGTGTACTATGACAAGCTGATTTGTTAAGAGGTCTGAAAGCTCTGGCAGGGGACTCTCTCAGTACCACTAATTAAAACAAATTCTTATTTTTTTTTCATTTATAAAGTGAAAAAACAGCCCGGAGGCATTGAGGCGCTGTTGCCGAAACCAATTACTTGCAATACAGACAGAAGAAAAAGTAGGGAACAGTAAACGGCTCAACAGATCATTGAGACTCTGGCTCAGCAAACATCCACGTTTTGAGGGATATCCTGAATACCCAGTATGATGGTTCTGGTCTCAAGGTGGGAGGCAAGGAGTTCCACGCTTGGCCGCTGTGTAGGCGAAGCTCAGGCCTCCAACTTTAGACCGTTCGATTTTTGGTTGGCAGAGATGGTGCGCATGTGGGGTCCAAGTCGGCTTTGACGACGGTGGGGGGAGGGGGAGGATCTAGTGATTTTCAGAGATGGGTAGGGAGGAGCCATTTTGGACAGGCACTTATGCGTAATGGACATAATTTTGAGTGGGCTTCTCATCTGGCTGCCGATATGTGTCCCTGTCTGTGAATATTGAGGGCTGCTCTAAGGGCATTATTTTGAATGACTTGCATTTTCAGGAGGTTTCTGGAGGCAGTACCAGCGAAGAGGAAGTTGCAGCTGTCATACCAGGCACCAATGGCTGCTCGTGCTATAATCGGTCAGCCGTCTGTGGATAGGAAGGTCCTTGAGGCATTTAAGAGTTTTGTGACAAAGGTTGCAGAGGACACAATAGCATTCACCTGCTGGGACAGGGAGAGCGTAGCATCAAGGAATATGCCAAGCGTCTTCTCTGAGGAAGAATCGGGGACCTGGATGTCGTCAACTTTGAAGGCTGCATATTGTAAGTTTTGAAGTACCGCAGGTCGTCCTACTAGCATGATCTGTCTTATCCCTAGTCAAACAAAGACGGTTCTCAGCCACCCATGCCTGAATGGTGGAGTAGGCAGCATTGAGGGTGGTAAAGTCTTCATCATAGTTACCGGAGAGCGGGAGGAGGATGTGGGTCTCGTTGGCATAGTTTGTGTATGCTATGCCGATAGAATCTGAAATGTCAGAGATGTCTAGTAATTTTTTTTAGAGATTGTGGGGGATATGCAAGAGCCTTGTAGGCCACCTCATGTGATGGGTGTGGGCGGGGCACAGGCGTTCTCTGCGAACACTCTCATAACTTTCCCTTCCGAAAAGGAGGCTTTCCATGAGGTGGCAATAGTTGGAATTTAAGTATATGCAGTTTATTGGCACTTCATCAATGAAATAAAAAATGAAAGAACCAAGAGTACGCAATATAGTAGTGAGCGAGCCTCTAGGAGTCCCTAGTAGGCGTGCATAACCTCTAAAGAAAGAGGCAGGACAATTATTGAAGTTATTTCCATGAACAAAGTATATAAGGGTATCCGTACACTTAGTGTGGTTTTCGCTGGAATGACCAGCATTTATTTCAGCATTTATTCCGGACCGGCAAACATGTAATGAGGCCCATAGTCTCTCATTACTGATATTCTTGGGGCTAATCAATTTCCCCATAAGCATGAGCATACAGGCAAGGGAAGTAAAGCAGAAGGCTTTACCTACCTCTGAAAAGCAGGACATAGTTCAAAACAAAGCAAAAAAGAAAAAATCTTTCCTAACACATCCCAATGGGAAGAAAGTGTGGAGTGGCTATTTTAATAAGCACAGCATTGACTTGTTCTATTAGGAAAACATGGGTTGCTGGAAATGGACGAATGTCTAACTGAAATCGGTATACAAGAAACCTCTCTTGTAATTTAGTTCTGTACATGCCATGGAAGACATTGCTGTACATTCCATGCAATGGAAAATCATTAAACACCCAAGAGTTCTCTCTAGGTATTGAACAAGCATTTGATGGAGTTGAATGGGAGTAAACTTTTGATGAATGGCATTCGAGTTGTTCACTAAAATCTTTGAACCTCTATGGAAAGCTATATTACATCTAGAATCCTGTAAATAATAGAATCCATCATTATGTGGAAGAATAGAAATAATTAAAAGGATGAATACCCCTAAAAGTTTACCAATTCATTCTTTGGCTTGAACCAGTCCTCTTCAAGAATGTTAAGGTTTTAAAATTATTATACGCAATGGTCCTGAACCAAGACTGCATGTTGACGGGTTTTATGTGGACTTCACTCTGGAGTGCTTGCATTTCCACATACAGAGCCATGTTACTTTTCAGAGTTGGCTCTATGAAAGTTGCCTTCACAAAGACTGATTAGATACCAGAATGGCTACAGCTGGATTAACTACTGGGAAATGTATCTGGGACGATGCTGATTTTATATGAAACGGGTGTAAGTTGGTTGCCCATCCAATATTAGCCATTTCTCTTCAGAGTTGGACGAAACTACATACATTTCTGCAAATCAACTACATTGAATAATTGGAAATTCAAAATAGAAGGAAATACTTTTAATTGGTGAGATTGGACTAACAAGGGCCTAGACAAAATGCAGAATATCTGGCAAAATCTTAAAATTGTACCTTTTTGTTAGCCTACAAAATGAATGGTCACTTGTACGCACACATGTGCGTTAAATGTCTGTAAGGGAGAGGGCTATGAAACATCAAATCACAGTGGTAAATCCTCACCAATAGTGAAATTACTAAATACTTAGAAGGGGAGAAAACATATGGCATTATGTTCGTTAATACAACACTGAAAACTACTTCACAAATGGGAAAATGAATTCGGACGTCTATTTGCAAACAAACCTTGGATCAATAGCTTGCCAAATTAGACCGATGGACTTCCCCATGTCTGCACACAATTAAAAATTATTTAATTTTGGTATTGGACAACACAAAAACAATATAGAATGTGGCTTAGAACTAGAAGCAAATGTTGTACATGCAATAACCAGAACACAAATATTGACGAAGCTATGGTTCTCTCCTGTCTTGAAAGTTAACTGGTTGGACATTTTGAATATCATTGACATTCCTATGGGTAAAAACAAAAATTGAAAGGAAACGGCAAGCAATCATTCTCCATGTTATGTTGAACCGGGCGAAATTGCACCCAGACTGGAAAAGGTACACATACTATTATCTGTAGCTACATTATGGTTTGAGACTGAAAGCAACCGATGAGTCCTACTCTCGAACATTGGATGAATAAGGCTTCAGAAATGGCCTCCTTTGAACAGCTCATTTATAAAATACAAGATGATATTCCCTCATTCATTACAGTATGAGACCGCTTTTTATCAAATATTGAAACTGCACCTAATGTGAGTCTCACTGAAGCTATATTTATATTACATGTCCAAATATCTTTCTATTTTGACACATTTTTCCTGATCTGCCCTTTTTCTCTATATTCTTTGGGGACAGCAGTTTTTACCCACAGTGTATTGTTGATTAAAATATATATAATATGCAAAAAGAGGGGTGGCGGGGCACCACTCTGGGTCCCAGCTACTATCTGCTCAACAGTTCAAAGATCATCTCCCCCTAGTGCTCTTTCCTGCCTCAGCAATCATCAGGGAGTCTGATTGGTTTCAGGTGTACAGGGTTGAATTCCTCTGGTAAGGATCCAACTCTCCCCCAATTTTCAATGTCAGCCCTCAGTAGGGGAGGGGAGGAGGAGTTACCATGTACAATGTTACTATGTTACCCCGGTATATATGGAGGAAAAAGCCTAATGTATGCTGCATTCACATTTACAATATGCGCTGGTTTTCCATTTGGTTGTATGTTGGGTGTTTATCACGTGTCTTACAACATGGTAATATGGGTGCCAGATTTCAAGCAATATCGGAGCATGTAGAGTCACGTCTGCAAATACTGATGAAGGACTGACTAAAAGTTATAAGTATATTTAAAACCAGAACTAACCGTGTGATCAAGCGCTTAGAGGTACGAAATGTGTTACGGTTTTCTTTCTGCCTCCCAGAGGATTTGGCCACTATTAAAGTTTTTTTGATTTCACTGATAAAGTGCTGTGTTTTTGTGGGGTCACTTGAGTGCAGTCCATTCCCGTTTTTGCACTGGCTGTTTTCCATATGTGCGGCAAGTGTGCAACTCCGGGTCTCTGCAGCCTTCTGCGTAACAGTCGAAAGATCTTCTCATAGTGGTTGGCTCTAAACTGCAGATACCAGAATTCCCTGCTGCAACATCCTGGTACTCATCAAAGTGTTTTGCTTTTTTGGCCACGACAGGGGCCTCAGACTCCTGCACCCTATTACAGAGACCCAAAAAAGTTATTGAACTCAGGGAGGCAGTGAATCACACTTAGACCAATAATTAGAAGAAAATGGCTCGTTACAGGCCCTTCATTCACACCCAATACACAAACACGCCACTAAAACATAACATATAGTCAATTATACATAAACTTAGAAAAAGAGCATCACTTTTAGTATGGTTGCAGAAGACACCTTCATCTCAGCTACCACAATACTGCTTAGTCCCAGAGCAGGTAGGCAAAGTGATCACTCATGCTAACGGGGTCTGGAGCGGAGCGTCCTCCCTCTCAGCAAGCCTGCCTCACCTGGGGTCCAACTCTGTCTTCCATGAGGAATACCTCTTCTCTTTATGGGGAAATCCCCGCCCCTTTCATGGTTATGGTTACGGTTACCTGACTGCCCTCGGCTGAAGGGCAGACAGCAAGCATTGGGAGCAAAGAGTGGAAAAATCCAGCTAGAAGTGGAAACACCCAGCTTCTCTCCCTCGCCTTCATTTCCAGCACCAGTTATCACTGCACCTGCAAAGCTCTGACTCCCTTTTTGGCTCGTCCTTCAGCAGATAATGCAACAACTGTCCTCCAGTTAGCTCATCTGACTTTGTGCCCTCGCAACCGTTGCAAAATTCATGTTTGCTTGCTGAGCCCACGAAAACTCAGGCTTTCATTGCGGTAATGGAAGTGAATACCCAAAATGGCCGCGCACCTGCGCCATTTTATTTAGCTCATTTTCGTACATGCACTACACAGAGGGATTCAACCCTGCACACCTGAATCCAGTCAGCCTCCCTGAAGATTGCTGAGGTAGTAAAGTGTGTTCGGAGGAGAACATCCCTGGACTGTTGTGCTGATTGCAACTCAAATCTGGACTGATACATTGAAAGTTTCAGACACAGAGCAACATCCGCAATACTGGATAAGCACATTAATCAGCCTTATAACCGGACACCAACAGAACGGGAGGCTATAAAATCCCTGAACAGCAATCTGAGTATTACAATTAAACCTGCAGACAAATGAGGAGCTCTTGTTATAAAGAATACCACAGACAACTTTCTGATACAACATATAACAAAAAAAACTACAGGAAGATCCAACCAAACGATGATAAAGCGAACTCAACAAGATTCTAAATGACATTAAGGAGCACGTTCAGGGCCTGGTGCCAGAAACCCAGTACCTGGTTCATTCTTCATGACCCCAAGATCCACAAATAGAACCACCCTAGACACCCAATCATCTCTGGGTCAGACACGATAACTGAAAACATTTCTGGCTGGGTTGAGAACATCTTGAAGCCACTTTTAAGAGACCCCCCAGCTATAACTGAACACTATTGGCCTCTTCCCAAGGGATACATTACTAGTAACCATGGATGTGGAGTCACTCTGCACCAACAGTCCCCACATTGATGTCACAGTGGTGTGCAAGAATGTTCTTGGGGGGGGGGGTGCTAGCTTAACCTATAGCCAATGCATAGAATTCATCTTAACCTACAATTTCACATTTGGTGCCGAATCTCCAAATGATGGACGGACATGGTTGCTCAGATGGTGCTGCAGTATGCCAATCTATTCATGACCCAGTTAGAAAAGGATTTCCTTGCCACCTGTGACTACAGACCACTAAGGTATCTGATAAATTGATGATATTGGACCACTGAATAGCAGGACCTCATAATCTTCCACAGAAGATTCAATGAATTCCATGCAACCATCAACCTCAAACTCTCCCAGTCGCCTGAAAAATTGAATTTCCTTGACACCACCATAACAATAAAAGATGGCCTGCTACAGACCACAACATATTCCAAACCAACAGTTCAGCCAAGCTAATTTAAGAGTGACTTCTTCCACCTAGCCTACACAAAACCACAACATTCCAGCGGGCAATAATTCCAACCGAATATGCTCAAACAAGGAACTGTGGTAAAACGTACAAGACATCTTAAACCACGGATACAGCAGCAGGATTGTGGACAGACCGATCCACAGGGCAGTAAGTATCCCCGCAGCAACCTCCTGGAATACAGAGCAAAAGAGGCACAAAATGGAGTGCTTCTGCTTGTCGCATACAGTCCAGAGTTGGAATCCGACCGAAAGATTGCTGAAGAACTGCAAACCATTCTGGAAAAAGATGAACAACTGTGTGAGGCTTTCCCCGAAATGCCCCTTCTGGCTTTCACACAGCCAGCCAATTTCAAAGAAATTATCAGAAGCAAGTTACATCCACATCGCACACAAAATGGAACAAAAGCCATGCAATGACAAAAGATGAGCTGGAAAATCACCAAAGCTGCTAACGTTCAGGACTGCTGAGGATTTGTGAAGATGTGCAGCAAATAGCCAGACCCTGGTAACTTTCTGAAGAGTCTGGAATTCTTGCTGAATTTTCTGCCTTTGAAGAGACTGAAGTACACTATCTGGAGCTATCCGAGAATACAGTGCTCTTTTCAGGCTTGTGGGCGCTCACTAGTCAAGTACTACCTGCTCCATGGACAGGATGCATCTGGGGGTGGGTTGGGGATCTTGATTTATAGCCAATCAAGTTACCTTGACAACCTGCAAGATTCCTGCTCAGTGCCCTGGAGATACCCCTTCATGTCTGAATTGGTCTAGCAATCAAAGGCCTTTGGGTGAGCTTTGCAATATACAAAATCCTGAGATAGATTGATAGAACTGTTTTTTTTTTTGTGACCCTTGAGCCTCCACAACTACAATGTATCGGGCAACTCTGGAGACAGGCCAAATAGAATTGGTAGGCAACAGACTATATTGAAATGGATGGGCCCAGGGGCTCTATATAGAGGTCAGAGTTGTTTTTGCCTATTGAGTTGTATATTGGTTAGTGCTGTCCCTTTCCATGGTATCCATTTAAAAAAATATATATATTTTTATTGTTTAACAAATCCCTTTTGAACTGCTTAATAATATGGCTGGTTCAACTGACATCCGGTTTTATACACAAATAATGAGAGAACAGGAGTTATGGCATTCCCAGCTTTAGTACCCTCCTGTATATTGCCCGTACACATTATCTACTGCATTCCTCTTTATCCCTCCCTCCAGTCCCTTACTCCCACCTCCCCTTTTACCTTCCCACTCCTTAAAAACTTTCAAAAGACGTAACTAAAGGCGTCTCATGGGACATTATCTGGTTCCTCTTCTCACCCCCTGTTCTTCCTCCTTCATCCAGCCCTACATGTTTTCCCAATAAGGTCAGCCATTCCTTCCCCACTGCTCTCTGGTGCGCCTGAAGAAACACTGTGAGATTTTCCTAAATCTCCTTCGCTTTTACAACTCCTTCCTTATAAGTGGGCAGGTTCGGCCTCTTCTAGTGGATGTTTAGGCATGTTCTTGCTTCAGACGTTCCATTTCTGGGCATATACAGAATATTACGTAGGTACTCTCCCTCCAATCTAAATAACACCAGCACAATGGCCGAGTCCTTGTGTTCCCTCCCACATCCTTTATCCTAAGACCTCCTTCCAATACAAGTTTACCCTCTAGCAACTACACCACATGTGCCAGTATTACCCCGTCGGCTCCAACATTTCAAACTTCTCCCCCCCATACATTGTTGCCAGCTTCTGGGGGTGGTATTGCCATCTGTTTAACAATCAATAATTGTGCAGTTTTTATTGCAATGAGAGCAAGGATTTTCAGGCCCCCCAACATGTCTGTCTCCATTTATCCTCCCCCAAACTCCATCCATGTCTTGCTCCCATTGTTTTCATGGGTTTAGTGTATAAAACCAGATGTCAGTTGAGGCATCGCCTCTCCCCGCATCGCCATCCGTGCCCGATACAAATTAGACACCTGCCCATTCGTGTTCACCTGCCCGTCCAATACTTGTTCCAAACTCGTCAATGACCTCTGCAACTTTTCCTCCCACTTCTGATCCGTAAATGCCCCCTTTAACTGTATATACATAAATGGGGGAAAGGGTCCAAATCCAATTTCTCCCGCAGTTGGTTAATTTCAATAAATGTCCCATCTCTCCACAGTTGGCCTGCTCTCACCAGCCATTGTTCATACCATTGCTGGATTCGTAAGGATTCATGCATCATATCCCTCAGTGGCGGTGTCCAGATCTAGCTAAGGGTTGATGGCCAGCTCACTACCCCCTCCATATCATTCTCCATATTCCCCAAAGCACCCTCAGTACTGGGTCTAGACAAGAGATTTGTCTTCGGGACCCATAGACATTCCCCCAAGCTAACCGGCGCAAGCACTACATTTTCCAATTGCACCCATTGCTTTCTTGTGTTTTTCTTTGTGGTCTACTAGGACTCTCATCTGTGCTCCCCTATGGTACCTTCCCAAAACATTCAAGCAAGCACTCTTCTCTCCTTCATTCCGAGTCAAGTTGGCAAAAGAAATTCTCACCTTGCCACAGGATCCACCCTAGCACCCTCCTGACTTCCTCAAAAAAAGTGTGCAGAATTTAGACCAGCAACATCTGAAACAAATCAGGACGGGATGTTAGCCTCATATCATTCTAAATCTCTCGGAATAAGCCCTCCCCCCACCTCTGGGTACTTGATTTGTACATCTTCTTTTCTGAGCTGCATCTCTGCCAATGTCTCGCGAAGTTCCCTTGTTAATTTCCCCAACAGTAGAGACACCTATTTCCAGTACCCTAGTCCGCTTTGGTAGGTAATCTGCCAGTTTCATCAGGTAAACTAATATGTTGTCTGCAAGTAAGGCCAGTTTATAATGTGCCCCCTCCCCTACTGTTAATCCTTTACTATCCCCCCTCTTCCCTTAAAGCTATTGCTAATGGCTCTATCGACAAGCGAAAGTGGGCATCCCTGTCTCTTCTCAGGAGGAACCTCTTGGACACCATCCCATTCGCTGAGAACACTGCAGTTGGTCACCTATATAAGTCCTCCATACCTTTCATACATTTCGGCCCGAAGTGCATTTTTCAAAGGGTCTGAAACAAACCACCACCCTACCTATCGAACGCCTTTTATGTGTCAATCGAGTGGAGCATTGGTTTCTCCCCTTCATCCTTCTGAACCACCATCCGGTCTAGTGTTTTCTTTATCAGCACCCTGTTGGTTACACATATATACACATATATACACACATCCTACCTGGTCTGGGTGGATCAGGTTGGGAAAAAGTTGGTTGAACCTCCTAGCTTGCGCACTCGTAAAGATCTTATCACAATTCAATTGGGAGATCAGCCTATCATCCCTGTTTCTCTCTTGCTTATGAATCACAATCCAAAAATGAATCCGGATCATCCTCTTTCCAAAATTGAGTTAAACAAAGTTTGTAAAAATGGTGGCAGCACGTCCACATGCCTACTATAAATGTTGAATTAAACCCATCACTTCCCGGGGGACCCTCACAGTTTTCGAGGGAATTGCACTTTGCATTTCTGGCAATGTTATGGGGTCCTCAAATGTTGCCTGTTCCCCCTATGCTTAACAATTGTATCTCATATTTATCTGAAAAGGTCTTCACCCCCTCTTCTTTCACTTTCCTATCCGCTCTATTGAGATTTTGAGAATAATCACCAAATCGTCATTCATACTCTTCTGGGTCCTTCAACATATACCCCCTTGTGCATAGTTTATCCCATTCACCCTTCTCTCAGCTAGTTGTGCTTTCAATCTATTTTCCAGCATTGCATTCGCCCTGTTTTTGCGACAAACGTGTCCTTCCATTAATTATTAAGGACCTTCCTCTTAGCCAGTGTATCCTGAATCAACGTCTTCTTACAGATCCACCTCTTTCCCTCTGTATTGCATCGCCATAATTGTGGTCTTCACCAGTTTATGGTCCGACCATCCCACTGTGTGCATGGAATGTGATGAATCCGATGGTTGATGGGGATGGCAGCCACTACCCGATCTGTCCCTGTGGGTGGCTATTTAAGAAGGATCACATGGGGGGGGGGGGGGGAGGGGCGCGCCTCCAGGAATAGTATCATGGCATCATTGGACGAAACATGGTATCCCCCTCTTTCTTTTGAGGATATCCCATCCATGCCCAATGCCTTGATGGCATATTGTCCTACCCCCCATCATCCACCTAGGAAGAGTACTGAAAACTTTTTCACAAGATCTGTATGCAAGTCGTCAAAATCTGACTTGCCTTTTAAGACTCGTGAAAACCCCTTCTCACACTGTACCTGGAAGTCATCCAGAACTCACTTGCCCTTAAAGATCACTAAGAACACTTACCCAGACTTTACATGCAAGTCCTCAGGAATGGACTTCCCTTCCCATAAATGCGAGAATACTGTGATGAGGAGGATGGGCCCAGTATTGCAGATCAATGGAGGCCAGGAGCACAAGCTGCGCTCTATTTGCAAGGGCATACCTGCAGCGTGGAAATGTAAACTGGCAAAGCAGCTGAGAGAAGTACGCCACTGGCAGTGGAACTCTGCTACTCTCATTATTGACTGAGAGACTGTGGGGCTGGAGAGTGTGCCCTGGAGCCAACCGGCTTGTCGACAAGGAAAAGGTAAGCGGACCATGAGGCAGAACACGCAGAAATGGAAGAAGCAGACGGAAGGCTTCTCCGCGTTTGCAGGTGTTGGAAGGAACTTCCACCTTACCGAAGTCCGAAACGATGCAGAATAGCCCAGCAGGAACCGCGAGAGGCAGAGAAGCTGAGAAGCAGAGGTGGTGAGAAGGAAAAACGCTGAACGACCTCCACCGGCTTGCCATGGGAGAACAGAATATGTGTGGGAAGCAGGGACACTTGGGCATATTGGCAGCCATGCTAATCCTTGCACCAGTCATGAGGATCCGCCGGAAACAGGCTTCCAAGCTTAACACCTGGTGCGTCTCAGAACTTGCTGCCCTGAAACGCAAGTGCAGAGCTGCCGAACGGAAGTAGCAGACCTCAGGCTCACGCTCTGACAAACTGTCCTTTCGCCTTCCCCAAAGTCAATACTGACTCCATTTGCACCAAGAAAAGGGCCCACATCCATGCGTGCCTCTATGGTACATTCAACAACATGGCTGAACTCTTTAAGATCTTCAAGGAACTAGCCAACCCTTCCACAGTCTCCACCTCACCTCTTCCCTCTCAGGCTCTCTGTAATGCGCTGGCCTCACACTTCACTGCAAAAACTCAGGACATCCTGAGCACCCTTGCTTCCCGTTCCAGTTGCCCCACCCCCTTGCCACCTATGGTGTCCCATTCCTCCCTCTGCCTCTCTCTCTCCTCCTTCTCTCCTATCACATCCGAGTAGGTCACTAGAGTTGTCCACTCTATGAAGCTTTCCTCCAAACAGGTCTCTGCCTGTTCTTCCAGAACTATTCAGGACAACATTGCTCTATTGCCCCTTCACTTGCTGATTTCTGCAATCACTTTTGCAACTGGGTCTCTCTTCCCCTCTAACCTCAAGCGCTCTTGTGTGCCCTAAACCCCCCACCCCCCTGAAAAAACATTTTGCAGGCCTGTCTTTTCCGACCAACTACTGTCCCATCCCTATCACACCCTTGGGGAAACTCTTGGAGAAGATGGTCTTACCTCCACTGATTCAGCACCCTGGGCTTGTTGTCTACACAACCATCTGGATTCCGAGCATCCAGAGGCATGGAAATTGCTCTTCTGAACACCTGTGAAGAAATGCTTGCATCTCTTGACTCCAGCTGTTCTCATTCTACTTGATCTCTCCTCTGCTTTTGACAGTCAACCACTCCATCCTCATAAAACGGCTCCACAATACCCTAGGTATCTCAGAGCTAAACAATGAGCTGGTGGCCGATCTCTTTCCTCGATTGGCTCCTTATTATGGAACAGCCTCCCCCTTCTTTGTCTTGAGCCGTATCTCCTAAATTTCCGGAAGCTCCTCAAGACTTTCCATTTCTCCTCCTCTCTTAAGCTAAACCCCACAGTCGCGGAGTTTGGTGACCAGTGCCCTTGTGTCCACCTGGGTCCTAGCCTCCCACCCTCAATCGCCTTCAGCCTCTGCCCTCCCAGCACTTGCCTTGGCACCCACAGGCCTGCACCTATGTTTTGGCAGTTGATCTCTCTGCCAGTCAGTTAACAGCTGCTTGGAACTTACTTCCTAGCCCTTCTCTCTGTGGTACTTCTAGCACTTACGCCTCCCTTCATCCCTTCTCACTCTCTGCACTTGCACGTTCTGAATGCTCACAAGGCTTAGTACGATCGCCTTTCTCTTTCATTGTCATGTTTGCCTTTGATTCCCATGTTCCCTCCCCTTTGCCATGTGGGTGCTTTGAAACACAATTTACTAGATGTATAAGCGTCTTACAAATGCACAATAAATCAATAAATGCCAAACCCGAATAATTGTTAATTAAGCACATGAAAGTCAACAAACAAGTGAACATTGTTTTAAAAAGGGAGAACAAAATAAATACAATAGACTTTCAAGTTTGATAGTGTATGCAATACACATATAAGAGAAGCCCTGGCAGTATAAGACTATCAAGTTCGGAAGGGTGCGCAGGACCCACATAAGAAAAGCCCTGGCAGGAGAGTATACAAGGCAAATTCAAATCACAAGAGTTTGTGTATGAAAAAACGTGGCAGTAGCGTATACCATGCAGCTACAGGTTGCAAAGTGAGTTCATATGACAAAGTCCTGGCAGGAACGTATACCAGGCATGGTCGGGCTGAACAGTGTGTAAAGTATATTGTGCCAAGAGTTCCTTAGAAGAGCACATCAGGACTTGGGAAAGGCTGCAGAAACATATTAAAGAAGAGATAACCCCTAGAAAGAGAGTATTCTAGGAATGCTAGCAAGTTAAAGATAAAAAGCCAAGTTGTATTGTGTACCAGTTGTGGTGTTGATCAAGAGAAACTCATGCAACTGATAATCTTGAATATAAAACGGAGCGAAGAGAAATCCAGGGGAAGGGAACCACCCTCTCGAACAAGCAACTCTGTATAAGGCGAAAGACATTTTCCCTTTTCACCAGAGTTGATTCTCAGAATGTGAGGGTCAGAATAGTAGTAGTTTGGACACAGGACATTTTGCTTTGAATATTCTGACTGTGGACAGACCCTTAGGTTTGGTTTTAAGTAGGGAAGCGCCTTTTAGAGCAGCGAAAGATAGGCATTTCCCAACCCCCTTTTATTTTAATAAGTCTTTGACCAAAAGCATGAACCCCCTTGTCTGTCTCATTCCTGGCTCCTCACAGACGTTCACCTAACCGTGTGTTCTTGACCCATTTCCATCAAAATATGATCTATACGCATATAAGTGTAATGGAGAATGGAGCTGACCGTAGATTATATTTTCTCAGAGTTTTCCATCCTCTGTGTATCAAAGATGAAGTGGTCACCCGCCAGACTCTGCAGTGAGTACCTTGCTCTGATATCTGAGTGTTTGGCCTCTCCTTCACCGAACACCAGTCCATTTCGGGATCCATAAGTGCGTTAAAATACCCACCACATATCAATATCCCCTTTCGAGTGGATTGTGTCCTCCCACGTTTTCCTCATATTATGATAATTATCTCTCCAGCTTCAGCTGCTTCAAATTTCTTTTTCGACAGAGGGCTCTGTGTGCAGTGTCGTCGAGTCGATTTCCTTCGAGGGCCTCCGTTCAACAGCATTATCAGTACAAGTAGCGCACGCAGTGCCTGTTGGCTTAAGTTCAATTTTTCCAAGCTAACGCTTCGAGAGAATTATGGCGTGCTTCAGTGAAATGGTGATTTTTGTTTGAAAAAGGTCTTCGACACCCAAGTCTGGCTTTAAAAGTGCCAATACTGTGGGTAGAAGATGTCGATCACCGACCCACCCCCTCACCCCCCACACCCTGTATGTCTGTGGTGTCTGGGTTCCAGGCACCATACCTCTGACTGTGGATCCTGTCAGGCGATGACTGAAAAGGCTCTCAGGGAGCGTAAAGGTAAATGGACATTGGGGAGGTTACCTTCAAAGTCACCTTCGATGCGATCAAGAAAGGCTGATGAGTCATGGGATTCTTCCCGACACAAAAAATATATTGGTCTCGATCGAGAAGTCGATTGCGCCATTCTTCGACCAAGAAGGCCAAGAGGAGGCGTCATAGGTCACTATCGACCTCCAGTGATTCCTCTACGGAGGTCATCGGTTGTCCTACGAAATCAGATTCCGCTGCTATATATGACGCATTTCGTAGTGAAATGCTTGGAATCTTTGAGAATGCGGCCTTGACCACCTCGAAGGACGAGCAGAAAAGCCATGCCCCAGTCGCTCCGCAGAAGGACGGAAATGGGAAGTCGAAGACTAAAACTTCGAAACCGAGCTTGAAGCCAGTTTTGCATCAAAGTTATCGATCCAATGAGAAATCGTCCAGGGCTTCGAGTCAGGAACCTAGCCCATCGAAGGTTCCCTCAAAGAAGCACAAGAAGTCCTCAACTTCGATGACTCTGTTGGAGCCGTCGACACAGACTAAATCAGGAACGCTTTTGGAGCCATTGTCGACGACTACCAAGACTTTTTCGACATTGTCGAAGCCTGTAGTGGTACAGGAAAATGCTTACAAACGTTTACCTAAAAAGGACGATTTTAAGTCTGTCATATATGAGAAAGAACCTCCCTCTGACGCCAATAGACCACCTTTTGGACAGTTTGGCACCTCTAATGTTCCAGAGGAACTAATATCTGATGAGTCCAGGCTAAGAGATTTATACGATAACCTTCAGTCAGCCAGTGGGTTGGATACCTCGCCAGAGTTAGTTTGGCAAACCAGATCCAATTGTGCATGCAGACTCCTCATATAGAAAATGTACGGGAAAGGTTATGGAATTTGTAGGATGGAGTAATCTTTTGAGCAGGATGACGTGATGGACCTCTTTGACCAAGGTCCTCAGAAAGACCCAATTTTGCCCTTTGACATGGCATTACAGAAAAGGGTCTCAGAAAATATGGAGACACCAGAAACTGGAGCTGCAGTAAATAAAAACTTCACGAGGAAGTACAGACCATCCAGCAGTGACCCGGAGTACCTCACTAAGCATCCCACACCGGAAAGCTTGGTGGTTCAGGCTGCTACATCTACCAAGCAGTCGGCTTACCCATCCATCCGTCCGTCCATCCATCCCTCCCGACAGAGATAAGAGAGTGGAAGACTGGGCGAGGAATGTTTTCTCTGCGGGTAGAATGGCATTGAAGTCGACAAATGTGACTTGCACATTATCTAGATTTATGTTTACCCTGTGGGACTGAGATGCTATGGCGGCTGACCACATACCGGAAGGAGAGGCAAGAGACGGCTTCCTGGCAATCATAAAGGATAGTAAGGAGGCAATGGGTGAATGTCTTCTGCCAGGATTGGATATTGCAGACAGCATCTGCAGATCCATGGCAGTTAGCACAGTGTTAAGCAGATTTGTGCGGTTACGGAAGTCTAGGTTTGCACCAGATGTGCAAGCTAGACTACTCAGCATGCCCTTTGACGGCTCAAGGCTGTTTGGCAGCAAGGCAGATAAAAGTTTAGTAAAGCTTCAGACCTCAAAGGCGGCGGCTAAATCCCTTAGCACTGCCAGTAGACTGCCTCAACATCCCTATTCGGGCTCATCTTCCTAGAGGGTTAAGTCCTTTCAATTATACTCCTCATTTGGAAGAGAAAAAGCAAGTCAAAGAGGTCAGAGAAGATTCCCTCGTGGTGGACAAGGGAGAGGTGCTAAATAATCCTAAGCAACGGCAACCTTACCCTCAGCCGCTGCTTCAGCCACTGCTTCAGCCACCTCTAATCCACTCTGAACCTCTAAACCACTTTGCCTCCCACCGGGCTCACAAAACCCTGGTGGGAGGCAGATGTACTCAGCATCTGGATGAATGGCAGGGCATTACATCAGATGATTGGGCACAGTAAACTGTGGCCCTAGGTTACTGCCTTCCTTGTCAAAAAAGGCCTCTGGATCAGCCCCCAGGGAACAACTTTCAAAATTCTGGATTCGCTCCTTGTGCTGGAAATGTTGTCGCTGCTAGAGAAAGGTGCAATAGAACATGTACCTGTAGGGGAAAGGAACAAGGATGGTATTCCCAATACTTTTTGATTCCCAAAAACGACTGAGGATTGAGACCCATCTTGGACTGAAGAAACTTGAACAAGTTCCTCAGGAAGGACAAGTTCCAGATGGTTACCCTTTCTCAGGTCCTTCCGGCTCTCCAATTCCAAGACTGGTTGGTATCATTGGACCTTCAGGATGCTTACTTTCATGTTCCAATCCATCTCAAGCACAGAAAGTACCTGAGGTTTGCAGTTGGCGATTCTCATGGTCAATTTCGAGTTCTGCCATTCGGGCTGACCTCCACCCGAGGGTTTTCGCCAAGTTGATGGTTGTGGTGGCAGCGAGTGTCGGAGAGGGAGGATTCAAGTCTACCCCTACCTAGACATTTGACTGATCAGGGCTCGTTCACCTGAGCAGGCCCAGGAACATCTCAGCGTAACCTGCCACTCTCTTCACAAACTGGGCTTCTCCCTCAATTACAAGAAGTCTCACTTGATACCATCCCAAAGACTCCAATTTATTAGAGTAATCCCGGATTCTTCCTCTGGGAAAGCCTCGCCACCTGAGGGGTGAGCTCAACACATTCTGCAGATGGTTACCAAATTCCAGAGTGCCAAGCATCTTCCGGCCTTAAATGTATTTATTTATTTTATTTTTTGAGGATGCTCGCAGGACTGAGTGGTTAGTTCTCAGGCAGAATGTCAGACCACCTACAAGTACCAAACAGAGTTGTTCAGGACCTTCTGTGGTGGGCTTGCAAAGACAACATTCTCAATGGAAAATCTTTTTGGCAGCCATGGCCGGAGATAATGGTAGTGACTGACGCCTCACTGACGGGATGGGGATCCCACACCAGCGAACTGACAATCTGCAGTCGTTGATCTCCAACAGCGTCCAAACTGCATTTCAACTTTTTAGAGCTGAGGGCAATCGACTAGCGCTGAAGGCCTTCCTGACGTCTGTATGGGGAAATAATGTCCCGATAATGAGGGACAACACAGTGGCCATGTACTACTTCAACAAGAGAGGCGGTGTAGGGTCACTGCCACTGTGCAGATAGGCGATGCAGCTCTGGTTCTGGGCAATTCAAGAAAGAATCTCTCTATCGACAGTTGGCCTAGCCAGAGAACAGAACAAGGCGGCAGATGCTCTGAGCAGGCAGAGCACAGTCTCCCACGAGTGGGAACTAGCTCAGGAAGTCATTCAAGAGATCTTCACCCTTTGGGGAACCCCTCGAGTGGATATGTTCGCGACCAGTGTTAACCGGAAGTGCGAACTGTTTTGCTCAAGGGAATTTCCTCCAAGAGGAGCTCTAGGGGACACGTTTGTGGTGGACTGGGAGTTTCCACTCCTGTACGCGTTCCCTGCAGTCCTCGTCATTCCTCATGTGATCAGGAGGTTGAGAAAGCTTGGGAAACCCATGATCCTCATTGTCCTGGATTGGGCCAGTAGGACGTGGTACCCGGACCTTCTGTACATGTCCATCTGCCCTCCAATAAGTCTTCCACAAAGAAGATCTTCTCTCGCAAAAGGATGGTTGGGTTCTCCATCAAGGGGTTAAGACACAAAGCCTTCACAGATGGTTTCTGAAAGGCTGAGATGCAAGGAATGGGATTTCATGGATGACGTAATGGAGATTTTTCTTTTGGCCAGAAGATCAGCAACAAAATCTCTGTACCGTTTCCGTTGAAACAAGTTCAGCAACTGGTACAGGGATACGGTCTGTTTTTTGTTACATTTGGCAAATCTGGGGCTCCAGAATGGAACAATTAATAGTTATCTAGCGGCGCTTTCCTTTTTCAAGCGCTCCTCAGGGGAGGATTCATATTTTAAGATCCCTCTGGGTGTTCACTTCTTGAAAGGCCTTACTAAAGTATATCCACCAGTCACATTCAAGGTCGCTGTATGGGACCTCAATCTAGTGTTAACGTTTTTAACATGCATTCCTTTTGAGCCTTTACACTCAGGCCCTTTCCTGCAAACCCCCACATACGGTATTCCATAAAGACAGGATCATTCTCAAGGTAAAGCCATCTTTTTTTACCGAACGTAGTCTTCGACTTCCACTTGTCACAAAAAATGTCCTTACCAACTTTCTATCCATCTCCTCATCCGGGGGGGGGGGGAGAGAGGAGGAGGAGGAGGAGGAGGAGGAGGAAGAACTACTGGACCCAGAAAAGGCTCTGTTTTTATATATCCAGAATGGCTACATTTCTCCAACATGACCAATTATTCATTGCCTATACTGGTCCCAAATTGGGCCTTGCAGTTACTAAACAAACCATATCCAGATGGATCATCCTGGCAATTGGCGAATGCTACAGATTAGTGGGCAAGGACCGCCAGAAGGCCTAAGGGCACATTCTACAAGGGGCATTGCAGCCTCTGCTGCTCTTCAGAGTTGTCCTAATCAATGATATTTGTTGAGCGGCCACTTGGTCGTCTATTCATACCTTCGTAAGACATCACTGCCTGGATTCATCTTCCAGTCAGGGAGGACAATTTGCAAAAGCGGTCCTTCATTCAGTCCATGATTAGATATAAATGTAATTGATACTCCCACCTCCAAATTATTGCTGCTTTGGGAGTCTATCATAAGATGACCAATATGTGGGAGGACACAATCTCAGCTACCCCAGGGTTCGGTTTGCATTACAAATAAACTAATTTGAAGAACAAGTTATTTGCCCCTGGTAATGTTCTTACAATTGGATGTTCCTCCCACGTATTCCTAATCACCCTTCCCAGCCTCCCTCACCATACAATGTATGTTATTACAGGTTACGCATTCTGTGAGCCTACAGTCTATGGTATGCCTGGTAATTCCTCTTCAGGAGGGGGAAAAACAGAACTGAAGCCAACCGGCTCTCCGTGCACTACTTATACCGATGTCAAATGGAGGCCCTCAAGGGACATCGACTCGACAAGACAGCACACAGAGCCCTCTGTCGAAATAAAATGCCGAAGCAGCTGAAGCTGGAGAGTTAATTATCATAAGATGAGGAATACGTGGGAACATCCAATCGAATGAACGTTACCAGGAGTAAGTAACTTGTTCTTTTCTCCTGAACATCTGCAGGGTGTCTGAGCAAAACCCACTTGCTATGTGTTTGGAGCATGCATCCCACACAGTGTTAAAGTCTGCCCCCGCCCCCTTTTTACACTGCATCACCACTCACCTGCCATCTGCATCCCTCATCACCTGGCACACCTCAAACCCTAGGGATTTTTTATACATTACTCCCACTCCCCTTTTTTTTTGTTGAGTCCTGAGGCCCATCGTGCCCCTCCCAGCTGTCGACATTTCACCGCAAACCCCTCTCCTCTTCTGTATCTTGTTTCTTGTATAAAGAGCATGTGTACCCCCTCCTGGGCGAACAACCTCCACAAATTGGCCCTCTTTCCTGGTGAGTTTAGTCCTTTTACGTTTAACATACTGTAACGCTCACCTGATTCCCGTAGAGGCGCCGGTCTTGACTGGGCGACTACCGTATCTTCAAAGGTGATGTGTAGCACCCGGTTGGCTCTTTGGGCTGGCCCTCTGTGCACTGTATGCCTGACTTCAAGAGTAAGATGTCTGCAGACAGAAAATATGGGATTAATGAACTGGGGTTATTGGGGTGTCCCTATCTCTTCCCTTTTTTGCTCTCCTGTAGACCCCCAAAGGTTAACGCTCTCACCTTAGGTAAGTAAATGCCGAGCTCTCCATCTGCCTCGGGGCAGGGTGCTGTAACCAGTTTCTTCACTGGATCGGTAGCGCAGGCCTCTTGACTTCAGAGGACTGCTGTCCGTCGTTTACTGCACGAACGGTAAGTTTCGAGTAATTCTATTGTCTTTAAAGTCTTTAGCAATGATGTCTCTTGTTTTGCAGGTTCCGGCGATGGCGGATGACGGGCTGAAGTGAGTTGAAGATGGAGTCCGTATGATGAATAGAAGCGCCTGGAAGCACGTAAGTAAGCGCTTGTTGCCTGCTTCACGATGCGCTCTAACTGTCTTTTATTTTGCAGGTACGAGTTCGGAGCGGCTGCAGGGTGCCGGAATACCCACTGGGGTTGATGTGGAAAGGAGTAATGGCACGTGAGTATTAAAGTTCCCCAATGTCTTTAAACGCACCTTGTTTTGTCTTTCAGATGCAGGATGCAGCGCCGAAGGCCTCCGGAGCGTGCGAAGAGTCGGTAAGCTTTTGTCTTTCAGATGCCGGAATGCTAACCTGTTCTTTCTTGTCTTTATAGGTGTTGCTGAAGACTGGATTCAGGATGGTAAGCCTTTTTCCTTAGGCCCAGGATCCGATGCAGAAGACACGATGAGCGTTCTGCTGCAGAGGATGCAGAATAACGCAAAGCAAGATTCATCCACCGGGTGTGGTTTAAATAGCCTCCTGTAGTGCTTAGGTGTCTCCTTCCACAGCCACGCCTAGGTAAGAAAAGAGTTCCTGCTTTCCAGAAGAGTTCCAGTGTTCTGAATCTAGGGAGTGGCTCCTGCCCCACCCAACAGGAAAAGTAGTTCCAAACAGAAGAGGATCAGAGGCTCAGCTGGCAGGCAAGTAAGCAGCATGGTCTGCTGCAGGTAAGTCCACCCAAGCATTATGAGCCCGGCGCTTCCAGCGCTGGGACTGGGCATATTTATGAGCCTGGTGCCACTGGCGCCAGGACTGGGTCCAAAAGGTCCCAATTGGGACTGGTTGGCCCTCGGAACCTGGGTTATGGATCTGCTTCCAAGGGAGTTGGGAAAACCCTGACCTTTTGGAAGCAGAGATCATGACACATACACATAGTCCTTTCCCCACCCTTCATCGAAATTCAGATAAAACTTTCAGTAACTCAAATAAACTTTGACCCGTGAACCTAGGCAACTTTGTAATAAATAAATACTGTAGTGTTAGAAACATCTGATTTCCCCCCACCCCCACAGTCCCCCATCTCCACCCCCCCTTTCCTGACCCCTAGTCCCCTAGGTTTTTGAGACACCCTGATCTAGATTCAGGGCCACTCGTGTTCTCCCCCTTGCCGCTCTCTTCTTTCCTCCTCCCATAGTTCGAATGTTACGTTCCCATTCCTCTCAATTTAAATACGAGCATAGATATTGTTTGTTAGGGAGTTTTACTAAAGGACACCTGTGGTTGGACTGTAGATGACTCACACCTAGGTATACAGGGTTCCAACTCTTAAGGTTTGGCCTGAACTACCCAAAAGGTTTGGTAGTTATGGTTGACAGCCAGGCTTACTCTAGGAAGGAGAAGGGCTGTAGGTGAGTACAAAGACTTTTGAGCATACTTATAGTCGAGGAAACACAAACTGTAGTTATATAAAAAATATGGTTATTATATTCACTAACGCCATGTTAAAATCAATATGCAGTTCAGGTAAGTAAGGAAAGTTTCACACATGTATCTATGAATGCTGTTTCACGAGGGCGAGTCCCCACTCTTTTTACCTCAAGTGTTAGACCCGGAACACTGTTTGGCGCTCGTGCTTTTATTGCGACTCCCTTTCTGTCTGGGCACTCCAGCGTCATCTTGACCGCTGGGAGGAAGTGCTTCAACATGTTCCTCCACCACATTTGCAGCTCTTCATCGACGAGAGAAAGAAACACCCGGTGAGTATTTTCCTTTTAAGGGCGCCCCAGCCAGGGGACTCCTTACTGGGGTCTTCAAGGACCGGGAGGGGCTCAAGTAGCTCTTCTACTAGGGGTATCCATGGGGTGTCCTGCAAGGGGCCAATAGGCGCACCGGTGCTTCCTCCGAGGGTTCCCGCAGTGGGCTTGCCAAAATCGGACATTCTTCAGAGGTTCCCCGGTAGGGCGCTAAAGTTGAGCCCAGTTCTTCTGTGGCTCTGGGCACTGGGGTTCGCCCTGAGGTCTGCGTTTCTGGAGCTTTCCACACTGAGTCTCGGCTTGGGGCCCCTCTTGAGGGAGCTAAACTTACCGGGTTCCATCCCGAGGTTCCCCTTCTTGTGGCTAAATTCAATACCAGCAGAATTGAGGGATCCTCTTCGAGGGTCCTGGCGGTGAGGTATATCCCTCAACCTTAACATGCTCGGGGCGTGGTGGTACCAGTTCTGTCAAGGGGGCAAAGAATGCAGTTGCGCACCACAGGCCTTCGAGTACCGGCTCTGCCGAGGTTCCTCCACCGGAGGCTAATTCTAGAGCGGTCCCTAAGGTGTTCAGTAAACACCCTAGACCTGCCAGTACTGGCTCTGCCGAGGGTCCTTGCTTCAAGGCTAAAATGTCACAAAAGACCTCCGACTCTCCTGAAGAGACCATTGACTCACTTTCTCCTGTGACTCAGTTCACCTCAGGTGTCGACAAAACGGTGGCCCAACCTCTCTGCACCACGGTGGCCATTTTGACTACCTCTCATGCCAACGTTTACTACGGCTGGTGCTGGGGGGACTTCTTTCGGGGCAGAGCAGCCTTTTCCACGCAATATTGATAACAAGAACCTGTTCCGCCCTTCAGTCGATTGGCGTGCTCGGGCACCGCTGCCTCATACAGTCTTGCTCCCTCCCCCCTGGTTCAGCACCCCTGATCTATGTGGACCCAATTGGTGGAGGTCCTACCTGGCAACCATCCTCATTTCGTTCATGGAGGTATGCCCCGTTCGAGCAGCCTCTGCCCACTGCAGCGCACAGACCTTCATCCGAGGATGCGTTTTTTGGGAAATTTCAGATGATCATGCATTCTGATCCCATGAATGTGTACTTTAAGGATCTGTTTAGTGAAATCTATCCAAGACCTCCTATACCGCCTCCTGCTTCGGCCGATCCTTTGCAGGCCCCGGCGGTGCCACCTCCTCCACCTCTTCCTGCAGGACCTCCTCCACCACTTTCTCCTCTGCTTTCTCCAATAGAAAAGACATCGGGTGCTCTGCCAAACAAAACTTTAGGGCCTGAGACGCCACGTGCAGCAGATGAGTCTTCCGATCCCGCTTCACTGGATGAGGACCAGGCGGACCAGGACAGCGCTGCTCTATTAGAGAATTTCATGACCGGGTTCTGGACATGATGGTCCTGCTTGACATTCCAGTACCTGAGGCCCCCGCTCCGCAGGAGGGGGTGCTTTCTGGAGCCTTTACTCTATCGCCCATGAGCGCACCGGCCTGTTCCTCCAGAAGGACTTCTTGGCTGAGGCCTGCAAGGTCTGGGAAAAAACGAATTCCGGGCAGCATCTCAAGAGGATTAACGCTGCATACAAGCTTCATACCTCGGAGGACATATCTTTGTCAGCTTGTCCGCTCCCATCGTCGACAGTGGTGGCAGCAGCCACCCTCCAGTCCTAGCGGGCCCCCTACACTGCAGTGGCCCAAATCCTCTCCAAGGAGGTCAAATTTCTTGACGCCATTGGCAAAGTCTTTTCCAATTCGGCGCTCCAACCCAACTTCGTCAAGCTAACACCAAGCTTATCCTGGCGGTAGGCATTGTCAAGCTGTGGAGGGAGCTAGCCGATTTCCAGGAATATATTCCTGTGGGTAGGCTCGAGGACTTAAAAACTTTTTTGTCAGACACCAGAGTGTTGGCATAGGATCTACTGGAGGCTGCAGCACACCACGTAGATACCTCTGCTCGGGGCCTTATGGTCATGATTGACATCTCCCACCAAGCGTGGCTCCATGCTACGAAGTTCTCCAAAGAAGTGCAGGACAAGGTGATGGGTCTTCCTTTTGATGGTAAGGAATTGTTCAATTCCTCCACAGATGAGGAACTCACGAAGCCTAAGGCAAGCACTCATACAGCCAAGTCTTTATCGGTCCTGGCAAAAACTCCAGCTAAGGCTCCTTATACACAGAGGTCAGGGTCCCAAACTCGGTTCTTCTCTGGATTCAAGGATTTTCATGATTGCTGTGCGCACCGACCTGAGGCTCCAGCTGGCTGGTCCCGCCGTAAGCAGCAGCGGCAAGGTGGCCGGGTTTTCTCTCGACCATCAGCCTCCTCTCCAGGGACAGGTAGTCTCCCTGCTGACAAATCATCCAAATTATATTTTTTTGTCAGTCTCACGAGACTCTGGTGGGAGGACGAATTTCGTCTCATCTAGAGGCGTGGCAGGCCATCACTGAAGATGGATGGGTTTTGTCACTCGCTCAGGTGGGCTTCTGCTTGCCCCTCCACCTTACCCCACCCTTCAACTCTCCCTTCCAGCAGACTGGGTCGCCCGCCCTCTGAGCCGAGGTACAGAAACTTCTAGATCTCAGACCGGTGGAGCCTGTTCCCTTCAGGGAGCAAGGGGAGGGCTTCTACTCCAGTCGGTTCAGTGCCTAAACCCAACAAGGGTGGCCTGCGCACGATCCTCAATCTTTCCCAGTTCAATCTTTCGCTTCCCCAATAGAAATTCAAGATGATCACGCCTTGCCAGATAAAGTCCTCTCTCTGGAAGGGCGAATGGCTCAGCGTGGTAGACCTCCAGATGTATACATACACATTCTGATTTGGAGCCCGCTTCGAAAATATCTGCGGTTCTCTGTGGGAGCGGAACACTTAGTTTCGTGTGGTCCCTTTTGGTCTCAGCTCAGTGCTGCGTGTCCTTACGAAGATGTCGGTCATCACAGCTTTCCTCAGACTGCAGGGGGTTCATGTATATCCATACTTAGACGATTGGCTCCTGCGCAGTCCTTGCCCACAGACGGCTTTGACCAATCTTCAGTCCCTCCTTCAGCTCCTGTTCCATCTTGGGCTGTCGAACTGGTGGAAATCGTCTGCGACGGTCTCTCAAGACCTGATCTTCCTGGTATTCCGTTGGAATACAGTTGGTACCAAGGTGTTCCTAACGGCAGACAGGATTGCAGACCTGTCGACCACGTGCCAGCTCTTCCTCCAGTCGTCGCACATGACTGCCTGGTGGTTCCAAAGACGACTTTGTCTCATGGCCTCTTGCACGCTAGCTCTACCTCTTGTACGTTTGAAGATGAGGTGCACTCAGCTAGCTTTCCGGAGCTGCTTGTCTCAACCATCGGATCCGGATTCCAAGATAACTCCAGTTCCATCCAGCATGACAGCGGGTCTACGATGGTGGTCCTCCACCAACAACCTTTCAGTGAGGGCCTCCTTCCAGGAGTCTTGCCCACAAGTGACGGTTACTACAGACTCCTCCCTTCTGGGGTGGGGAGCGACGCTGTCACCTCGAAGTTTTCAACCTGTGGACGCCTCAGGACAGGCAGTTTCATATCAATTACCTGGAACTCCTGGCTATGTTCCTGGCGCTCAAAGCTTTTCAACAGTCTTATCACCAACAGGGTAGTCTGTATTCGCACAGACAATTCTGTGGTGATGTTTTACATCAACAAGAAGGGTGGCACCAAGTCTCCTCTCCTTGTGGATCTTGCCATACACATTCGGAAGCCAATTATGTGTGGGAAATGAACAGCGATGTCCTCTCCAACATTTTCCATCTTTGAACTTCTACAAACGGGAAACTTCCTCCTTATGCGTCCAGGGACAGGCTTGGAGCGTCCTCTCTGGGAGACGCCCTTGTAATTGCGTGGGACAACATGAAGGCTTACACTTTCCCTCCATTGCCACTGATTCATCAGCCACTCTGCAAGCTCAGGACTGCATCGAACTCCACTCTCCTGTTCATAGTTCCTTGGTGGCCAGCCAGATTCTGGTATTCGGAACTACAACATCTGTCGATTCTTCCCCTGATCAGATTGCTGCTGATACCTGGTGAGGGACTGGAGACGGAAACTTTTTCACCAGAAAAAACCTTCTTCCCCTTTGAATTTAGAGACGTGCGGCCCTGGGAGCATGCACTGCCCTGACTCCGCCCTGCAGCGCCACACCGCAGTCCCCCTTTCCTCATCGAGAGGAATGGGACGAATTCACCAATGCTCTTGGGTTTAGCTTCGGTAATTCCACCCGTTTTGTCTTTATCATTCAGGTACTCGGTCCTCAGGCCTCACGCTCCTCCCCGGGACATGCCGACTTCTACAGGGTTCAGCAGGTGTCCATCCTGAGACAGGCTCTTCCCGACTAAAGACCCCCACGCCCTCTGCCTATGGTGCATTGGTCCTGACCACGGCTGGTTAGCTTGTAATGCGTGCAACGCGCTTTCCTCAGTCTTTAAACAGACTGACCAGGTGGAGGGAGCTCTTCCACAGATCTCCAGAGGACCTAAAGGACTTAGTCAATCATCGATCCAAGCCCAAGGTAGGGCCGCTCTTTTCCAGTGCACCTGGCAAGTGAGACTCCTTCCCAAGGACTCACCCATGCGGGAGAGACCGCACAGGTCCTCGTACCAGCACAAGTACTGAGGCTGTATCAGCTACCGGCCGCGAGGCCGAGGGATCTGCAGATCATCCCAGTGAGGGTGCTGAGGGACCGGAAGGTTCTTTTACAGGGTCTTCACCCGAGGGGCTACGCACTAGTACCGGCAGCATGCTCGAGGAGACTTCTTTACACAGTACTACTGGCAGATCTGGCGATGGCAGAATGCCTACCGGGCCTAGGCCTGGAGGAACAGGATAGGCCCCATGATCCACACTCAAAAGACCTGGATGGGATGGGGCCCAGTGAGCCGAGCAACACGATGCAGGCACGTAGAAAGCCGCTCGACAAGATGGCCTCCGCGCCAGTAAATCCCGACATCGGCCGACGCCCCTCCAGGGAAGGCAGGCGGAAGACCGTGTGTCAAGGTGGGACTGGTGTCAACCAGGTATGTGGACAACAGCTTATCCATCCTTTGCGCAAGGCAGGTTCCTGCTGCGTTCATATGGGCAGGGCACGCAACGGCTCCAGCAGCCACCCGCTATCCCGTCAATATCCCCTACCACCAATCCAGCCTATGAGGGGACATGTTCTTTGAAAAGGTCCTCAGGCTCATGCAATCTCCAGATGGAGGTCATCCTCAGGGATGCCATCAGGGACTTGTTCCCTCCAATTGTTTCGCCGGCGCCTCAGGCCCCAGCACAGGCTCCTCCAGTCCCTGTTCAGCCTCAGTAGCCCACTACCAGCCGTTCACGCAGGCGGATCCGCACCAGCCTCCGGTCCCCGTTCCGCAGCCCCTGGCTCTTAGCACTCCCCCTCCGGTGCTGGACCCACTGGATCAGCAGGTGGACACAGATGAGGAGGAGGAGGATGATGACCCAGACATGCTGTCTTCAGCCAAGGCCTTCCACGAACGACTGGCAGGGCTGGCAGAGTACTTGTGCCTTCCTCAGCCCGAGGTTGAGCAACCAGCAGAGGGGGGTCCTTGCAGAAGTCCTCACGATACTTCCTGTTGCCAGAATGGGGATCCCGATGCAGAGGGACGTAGTTGCCTTGGCCAAAAAGGGGTGGCTCAAAACCCACTCAGCCCAGCCGGTGAATAAACGCCTGGATGCCAAGTACAGGCAGATGGAGGGGGATACACTCTTGCTATCGGCCCATCCTCAGCCACACTCCTCGGTGATCGCTGCGGCAACACTGTACTCCAAAAACCACAACAGGTGGGAGACCCCTACTTCAAGGACATTTAGGGTCAATCATGTTATATATTAAACAGGTGAGATTTCTTGAGAGGAAGAAACCACCTTAATCTTGTTTCTTATAGAAAAGTAAGGGATAGGAGGAGAGACTGGAACCGTATTCTTCAATTAATCATTATTCAATTTTATTTTTACACATAAAAAATTTCTTTAGAAAAATATTCCATAAAATACAATATAATATAATTTAATTCCTTAGTTCAAAGTACAAATCGCCAATTTGATGAATAAGACCCGTATTCCTGAAAATAGAGGTCAATGTAAATCAGTTTACAGAAGTCTTTCCAATTTCCTAATTAACAATTTCAAGTTGTGTGTATAGAAAGACATTAATCAATCGAGACCCTTGAGCACATGGGTGCAATGGGTTATATGTCTTTTCATCTGAAGATGTTTTATCACATTTTTTTTGTGAAAGATGTTTCATCGAATTTCCATACATAAAGTGGAAAGAGTTTAAACACCGAAACCCTTTAATCGAATAGAGTTTCGTTATATAAACACTTTTTATTTTTTTAATGTAAAATCGCTGTAAAATAACCAACACCACCATATGTTCAAGGAAAGAATTGGATAAATTCTAATTCAATACGGCAAGGCAACAGATAATCTACCCGAATCATGAGGATAACAATATAGCATAGCATCAATCTACATGTATGACCCATCCCAACTGTTTCAGAGCCGGATGTTACTTATTAATCAACAATAGCTTCCCAATTCAAACTGGAGAGCTTCATTGTTCCACAGAGTTTCTGTTAGACGTGATTCTTAAATTTCTTGTCTTACAAAAATGTGTTTCAAGGGGATTGGGTCCTCCAACGTATTCAATATCTATGACAGTAATCACCACAGCTATGCTGCTTCGGAAAATCTTCGCCGTCCTGCGTTGATGACATCGATACGCCGCCCTCGAGGACCTCCTCAGATAGCCGACGTCACCGGATGTTATTAGTAGGACGCACAACGCCCGTATCCTCACTTCCGTTTTTTCCACGAACGTGTTCGCTTCGGGAATCTCGGCGCGCCTCGACTCTTTGGAGTTTCTGTTGTTTCTCGGTTCTTTGAACCTGTTTGGTGTTTGTGAAGTCTTTCTTCATGAAGAGGTCTACCTCGTCTTCACCACCGCGTCCGGGCTTTAAGAAGTGCGGGGACTGTGGGTCCAGGATGTCGGTTACGGACTTGCACGACGCCTGCCTCTGGTGCCTCGGGGAGGCCCATGACGCGGATAACTGTGTCGACTACCAGTCGCTCACGTCGAAAGCCTTGCGGGAGCGCAAGAAGAAGTTATCGGTAGGTAAGGTGTCCAAGCCCCGGAAGTTAAGGTCTGCGGGGCTTTCAACGGACGACTCGAGGGGCAACTCTCCGCATCGTCGTCAGAAGTCCAGTGGGGCTCGGTCCCGGAGTCGGTCTCGCCACTCCTCTGCCTCTTCGATGCACTCCCGGAAGCGCCGTCATCGGTCGCCTTCCCCGTCCTCATCCTAGGACTTCGCGCATCGGCGGGTCGCTTACCCCACCAAGCATGCGACACCGGAGGAATGGGCTTCCTTCGGGAAGAAAATGTTGGCGATTCTCGAATCGCAGGGCACTGGTCCATCCACGCCTCCGAGTGGGGTTGGTCGTGATCAGCCGAGAGACACCGCTCGCACGCCTTCGGGCTCGGGTGGTCGTCAAGATTCGCGGGAAAGGTCCCGCTCGGACAAGGGGAATCGTTCTCGGCATGCCCGGTCCAGGTCCCGGTCCTCGATGCTCTCGAGACCGTGTGAACCTGTGGTGTCTTCACGGAAGACGTCGACTGACTCTTTCGAGGGCTTGCCTTCATAGAAGTCGTCGACGCCATCGGCATCCCAGCCGTCGAGAGACACGCTTGGGGCCCCGGCCTCGAGGACTGTGTCGGCGCCGTTGATGCTGTCGATGCCGCGCTCGGCGCCGACGCTGATTCACTCGACGCCTTTCGAGGCTGTGTCGACGGGTCTACCCCGTGGCTCGGGGGAACCACCTAGAAAGGCGCTGGCCAAGGTCAAGCATGGCTTTGGTTCAAGTTCTGTGCCTTCTTACCGCCATCTGGAGTTCATTTCAGAGGTGGATGTGGGCTCTGATGATTGCATGGTGCCTGACACGGTGCCAGACGAGATTCTCTCGGGCCATAGCCAGTTTGAGGACTTGAGGCAGTCCCTGCATGATGCTAGTGGGCTGGACACCTCTCCGGAGGTGGAGTTTTGTAGGCCTGAGCCTGGCACTCATGCCGATTCTTCGTAACGGCGCCTTATGTCAAGGGTCACCGAGTACTTGGGATGGTCTGCTCCCCCGGGGTAGTTTGTTCAGGATGACCTTACGGATATCCTCGACATTGGTCCACCAACTGACCCGGTACTGCCGTTTCATATGGCTCTACAGAGGAGGGTGGCGGCGGCTTGGACTGCTGCGGAGAGTCTCCCGGCAGTGGGCAAGTCTTTGCCGCGAAAATACCGCCCAGCCAGTAGTGACCCCTGCTACTTGTCCAAGCACCCTGCTCTGGAGAGTTTGGTGGTGCAGGCGGCTACGGCCCCGACAAAGCAGGCGTCGTACCCTACCATCCCTCCTGATGGGGACGACAAGCTTTTTGACGGCTGGGCGAAGAAAGTGTTTTCTGCAGGGGTATGGCGCTTCAGGCGGCCAACTCCATATGTGCCTTGTCACGTTTCACGCACACTCTGTGAAACTGTTTCCTTGGCGGCTGACCATATTCCCGAAGGGGACGAACGGGATGGTTTCCTTGCCCTGGTTCAGGATCGCAAGGATGCTATGTGTGAGGCCGTTCAGTCGGGTTTGGACATGGCAGATTGCGTCAACCGGTCCATGGCAGCGAGCACCGTGATACGCAGGTTTGCGTGGTTGCGGAAGTCGGGGTTTGCTCCTGATGTGCAGGCCTGGCTCCTCAACATGCCCTTTGACGGGGAACATCTTTTTGGCAGCAAGGCTGATGAGAACCTTGAGAGGTTGCAGACCTCAAAAGCTGCAGCAAAGTCGTTGGGCGCTGCAGTTCGACAACCTCCGCCTTTTCGTCTGAGGAGACAGCAATGGAGGGGGAGGTTCCATTCGTTATTACTCATCCTTTGGTAAAGCGAGAGGAGCTGCCAGTCAAAGGGGCCACCGTAGGAGTGCCAGAGGTGGAAAACAAGGTACTCGAGGTGCCGAGGCCGCTCGGGCTGTTGCCTCTTTGCCATCAGGCTACGCTGCAGCTGCTTCAGCTCAGTCATGAGGCCATGTCCCATGGTTCGCCGGTTGGGGGAAGGCTGGAGTGCCATTACTTCAGATGTGTGGGTTCTGGAGATCATAACCCACGGCTACTGTCTTCCTTTCCCGCAGAGGCCTCAAGACAATCCACCGGGGAATCTCTCTTTGAAGAGTCCGGATTCGCTCCTTGCGCAGGACATTCAATCCCTGCTGGAGAAAGGCGCCATAGAACTGGTGCCTGTAGCGGAGAGGAACAAGGGATGGTATTCCCCTTATTTTTTGATTTACAAGATAGACTGGGGATTGAGACCCATCATGGACTTGTGCGGTTTGAACAAACTCCTCAGGAAGGACAAGTTCAAGATGGTTACTCTCTCTCAAGTCCTCCAGGCCCTTCAACTTCAGGACTGGTTGGTGTCTCTCGACCTCAAGGACGCTTATTTTCATGTGCCAATCCATCCAAAGCACAAGAAGTACCTGAGGTTCGCGGTTGGCGACTTTCACTTTCAGTTTCGGGTCCTGCCGTTCGGATTGACCTCCGCCCGAGGGTCTTCACCAAGCACATGGTAGTGGTGGCAGCGCACCTCAGGAAAGGGGGGGATTCACGTGTACCCCTACCTGGACGATTGGTTGGTCAGGGCGCACTCTCCCGAGCAAGTCCTGGATCATCTGTCAGTCACCTGCCACTCCCTCCACAAGCTGGGCTTCTCCCTCAACTTAAAGAAGTCCCATTTGACACCAACTCAGAAGCTCCAGTACATCGGAGCAGTGCTCGACACGTCCCTGGGGCAGTGTTTTCCTCCTCAGGTGAGGGCTCATCACATTTAGCAAATGGTGCACAAGTTTTAACTTGCCCAGACTCTCCCAGCGTTCGAGCTCTTGAGGCTGCTCGGCCTCATGGCATCCTGCATTCTTCTGGTGCCAGAGGCCAGGTTGCGGATGAGATCTTTGCAATGGGCACTCAAGCTCCAGTGGTCTCAGTCCTCCGGCAGGATGTCGGACCCTGTTCAGGTGCCGTCTTCGGTCGCCCCGGACCTTCTGTGGTGGGCCAACGAAGGCAATCTGATGAGGGGGGGTCCATTTTGGCTGCCCTGGCCCGAAGTGACTATCATGACGGACGCACCCCTCCACGGGATGGGGAGCTCATGCCAACGAGTTGACAGTCAGCGGTCGTTGGTCTCCGTCGGAGTCCAGACTCCATATCAATCTGTTGGAGCTGAGGGCCGTCAGGCTAGCCCTGAAGGCTTTTCTGCTGACTGTGCGAGGTAAGAATGTCCTGATCCTGATGGACAACACGGTGGCCATGCACTACCTCAACAAAAAGGGGGGGGCAGGGTCACTTCCTCTGTGCAGGGAGGCAATGCATCTCTGGTTCTGGGCAATCCAGCAGGAAGTTTCGATCTCGGCAGTTCACCTGGCAGGAGACGAAAACGAGACGGCGGATGCTCTAAGCAGGCAGAACGTGATCTCTCACGAGTGGAAGTTGGCTCAGGAGATTCTCCTGGAGACCTTTGCCCTTTGGGCGACCCCTCAAGTGGATCTCTTCGCCTCCAGTGTCAACCGGAAGTGCGAGAGGTTCTGCTCGTGGGAATTTCCTCCAAACTGAGCCTTAGGAGACGCGTTCGTGGTGGAGTGGTCATTCCCACTGCTGTACGCGTTTCCTCCAGTCCCCGTCATCCTGCAAGTACTGCAGAGGTTACAGAGTTTCGGTTCCCGGATGATCCTCATTGCTCCGGCGTGGGCCCGGAAGACGTGGTGCCTGTACCTTCTCGACTTGTCCATCTGCCCTCCACGTCGTCTTCCCTACCGCGACGATCTGCTCTCATGGGAGGGGGGGGGTCAGGTTCTCCATCCAGAGGTCAGATCCCTCAACCTTCACGCTTGGTTTCTGAAAGGTTGAGGTATAAGGATTGGGTGCTCCTATTCGTAACATCTGTGATGCAGCCACCTGGGCTTCGGTACATACTTTTGTACGTCACGACTCCCTCGATTTTATCTGGGGGCATGATCTGGCCTTTGGCAAGGCGGTCCTTTACTCCGCAATTTGATTGGCCATGCTAAATTTCTGTTTTCTAAAATTCTTTTCCCACCTCCTTGCATTGGTACTGCTTTGGGAGTCTGTCGTAGATATGGAATACGTCGGCGGACCCAATCCCCTAGAAGAACAAGTTACTCTCTTACCTGGTAACGTTCTTTCAATGGGATGGTCTGACGACGTATTCCTTATTGCTCCCTCCCTGCCTTTCCCGCTACAGAATTTCTTATGCGATTGCAGCTTACGTTTCCACAAGGCTTTGTGTGTCAGACTGGCAGAAGACTGGTGGCACACATTCTGGGGAAAAAACGACAACTGAGGCTATGGCGTTGTGCGTCCTACTTATAACATCCAGTGACGTCGGCCGTCGGCGAGGTCCTTGAGGGCGGCGTATCGATGTCATCGACACAGGACGCAGACCCCGAAGATTTTCCGAAGCAGCACAGCTGTGGTGATTACTGTCATAGATATGGAATACGTCGAACCATCCCATCGAAAGAACTTTACCAGGTAAGAGATTAACTTGTTCATCTAAATAGACACAGAAATGGCAAGTTTATTAACTGCTTTAGTCTCCATAAATGAATACAAACGAGTGCTAAAGGCAAACACTTATTTGCCTATGCGCTTCTTTATCTTTAAGCATCACAAGCCTGTGGCCAAAAATGTTTGCTTTCCGTCTTTTACGTCTTTTACTTTTGGTGGCACTCCACTGTGTCCATCTTTAATTCTCTGAATGCTTTCGTCAGGGAAAATTCCATGCTAACTCTAAGACAAAAGAAGGTGAAATTGTACTTCTATTTTGTAACAACCTTGGGGTTTCTAGCCTTATTCACTAGTAGCATCTTACCTTGTCTGTATTAGACTCCTGGAACCCCCATGGTGCGTGATAGCTTGTCTTCTTGAGAGTGCAATGTTTTTCCGGGTCGAAATGTTCCAGCTCTGCAGTTCGCGGCCGCTGTTCCTCGCGCCGTCATTTGTGTGTCTGTATTCAAAGAAGTCTATAAACATAGACAACATACTTTGCAGTTGTGTATGTAGCGGCCATAAAGGAAGGAGTGATGGACTAAATGGAAATAGAAAGAGGGCTAGTCTGAATCGACCACGTTGGAACTAGATATAAAAGGACTAGGCCATTAATTGTAGCGGCCATAGCAAAAAGGTTAACTGAATAAACGTCCATCATTAAAGATATAGTGGACATAGAAGGAGGACTTGTCTAAATCTACAGAGTCAGAGCTAAATACAAAATCTTTTGATTCCTAAGTAGCTCAAGTGGGCCACAAAAAGGCTCATCACGCCTTCATACGAGAGCTATGGTTTTCAATGGCACAGTGTTAACGCCATCGTTCGTATAGTTAATCTCTAACATCTTAAGCTGTTGTGTAACGGACATAAAAGCGGATTAGTTGACTAAGTCTATGCACATCATACTCTCATTAATAAAACGGGCATGGAAGGTGTCAAAAAAACTTGTATTGTATATAAGGAATAGTTATCTAGTGGATTGGTTTCACTCTTCTTATAGGTTAAGACCACTTATGTAGGTCTGAGAGTGGTAGAGCCACTATTCTCTCTGCGATGATCTTTTTGCCACATTTGCCAGGTCTATACCTACAACTTTTATCTATTGCCCACCACCATAGAGCTTCACAACCATGGCCCAATTCAACAAAATGTGCAGCCAAGGGCGCAGTCAATTGTTTATTTCAAATGTTGGACTTATGTTCAGTGATTCTGAGCTTAACTGCCTGAGAGTAGTTTCCAATATACGTTTTCTCATGGGGGCATGTAATAGCATAAATGATGGTGTTACTCTTACATGTAGTGTGGTTCCTCCGCATCCATGTTCTCTTATTAATGGTAATACTAGTACTGGCTGAAGTGGAAGCACAATTGCAACAACTTCCACAAGGATAATGTCCAAAAATTGGTGGCATCCCCCACGTGGTAGTAAGTTTGGGTTGTGCATCTTGCATCATACTCCTATCCGCTTTGGATACCCAATCCTTTATATTTTTTTCCTTTGTTTAAGGCTTACATGGGTTTGGCCAAAGTGGGAATATTGAATTGGAGTAAATGCCAATGATTGGCTATAATTTTCTTTATTTTACTGTGTTGGGTGTTATATGTCAATGCACATACCAACCGATCCTTCAGGGATTTTGTTAGTGTCTTTCCAATAATGTATCTCAATGTTGATTCCTTGCTCTTTTTTTAGAGTGTTTCAGTAATTTACTAGGGTAACCCCTATTTTTCAAACGTTCTTCTATAATATTGGATTGTTTGACAGTCATCAAGATTAGAACAATTCCGAGGAGCCCTCAAACTGCCCATTCGGGATATTGGATCTGAGGGCTTGCAAATGGAAACTTTCATGATGTAAAATTGTATTCCTGTCAGTCCTTTCTATAAAAATCTACCAATAGGACACCACCTTCCTCTTTAATGAGTAAATGGAATATCTTTACAGTTTGCATCCATGGTAAATTTCAAATTCGGGTTTAGTTGATTCATCCAGTCAAAAAAGGCATGGTGATCCCCTTTAGTGCTATCCCATATTATTAAGATGTCATCTTTATATCTCTTGTAAAACTTAATTGCCTTTTTGAATGGATTGGTATCAACCATTTTGTTGCTTTCATCGAAGTCCCACATATATAATGTTGCATAGTTTGGGGCGAAGGCCACCCCCATCGCCGTGCCCTTAATTTGCATAAAATAGGAACTCTTAAATCGCAAGGTTTTTCATAAGCGCAATCTCCAATAATTCTATTATAAAATTCCTCTTAACTTTCTCCTTATCTGTTTTGTTACAAAAATCTTTTCATCACTCTGAGCGACTCTAGCTGCCGAATGTTGGAGTATAAGGACAACACCTAGAGTGATTAATAAATTAGTCTTTGTTGAATGGTAAATGTTCTATTTCTCTGATTACATCAGTAGAATCTTCCAGATAAGTGGGGGTCTGTTTGGCCAAAGGTTTCAGGAAATAATCTATATATTGCCCAATCCGTTCCAGGACACACCCACATAGTGGTCTGCCTGGAGGCGCGCTAGTACGTTTGTGTATTTTGGGCAAAACATAGCTTAGAGGGGTTCTTGTTTTGGTGGGAGTCAAATAGATATATGGGGGGATGTCCTTCCCTGGGTATTTAACCGTTTTACTGTCAATTTGGTAAAACAGACTTGCCCTTGTCATGAGGGGTACACTATAGAACAATTCAAGTGTAACATATACATTATTTACAATCTTATTAATCAATAGAATACACAGATTTTCATAACTTTGACCAGTATTTATTAGGGGTCGTGAGCTGTTATAAACTTGAAACAAAGTATTGTAGGTGGTATAAGCAGCAAGAACTCAGTGGTATACGTCCTTGCTGCTATACCATTGTGTTCCTGCTGCTCACCTAACAGAAACTGTGTGCAACAATGAAGATCTCCAGTTTGAATTGGGAAGCTATTGTTGATTAATAATAAGGTACATCCGGCTCCGAAACAGGCGGGATGGGTCATACATTTAGATTGATGCGATGCTATATTGTTATGCTCATGATTCGGGTAGATTACCTGTTGACTTGTATTGAATTAGAATTTATCTAATTCTTTTCTTGAACATGTGGTGTTGGTTATGGGCCCATGTGCTCAATTGTCTTGATTAATGGCTTTCTAAACACACAACTTTGAAAATAAAGTTAAAGATAATATTATTCTTGGAGTTTTTACCGATAAGAATCCTGGTAAACACAAAATACTAACATTGTTCCTTGTAGGAATAAAGTAAGAGGTTTATTGGAGAAGAGATGTGTAACAGCATTGGATGATTGTGTGTGAACCTAGAGCAAGAGTAACACTCATATTATTAAAGAAATTGTAAATTAGGTAATTGGAAAGACTTTCTGTAAACTGATTTACATAGACCTTTATTTGTAGGAATATGGGTCTCATTGATAATTGGTGATTTGTACTTGAACTATACTATAAGGAATGAAATTATATTATACAATATTTATGTAAAGAATTTTTTTGTGTAAAAATAATAAAATTGAAAAATTAATTGAAGAATACGGTTCCGGTCTCTCCTCCTATCCCTTACTTTTCTTAAACACAAGATTAAGGTGCTTTCTTCTTCTCATGACATCTCACCTGTTTAATATATCGCTGTACTCCAAGCCTCAGTCGTCCTCAGCCGCATCCTCCGTGACGCTGCTTGGGAAGGAGAAGATCTTGGAGGCGTACGGGAAGAAGCTGTATTCTAACCCGACCTTGCACCTACGTCAAGCCAACACAGATGCCATGCAATTGTCTCCGTGATAACCTGGGTATCACCGGTGAGGCCCTGGCATGGCTGACCTCCTTCCTCTCTGACCGACCCTCCCAGGTCCAACTTGGGTCCTTCCTCTCTGTTGCTTTTTCTCTACCTGTGGTGTCCCCCAGGGGTCTAACCTCTATCCCTGGCTGTTCAACCAATACCTGGCACTCCTTGCCCACTGCATTGCTGCTCTCTGCCCCAACTTTCAGTGCCATGCGGACGACACTCAGCTCATTTTCAGGCTTCCTTCGGCGACCTCTTATCTGTCTCTCATCTCTGTGCTTATCCAGGAGTGGTGTGCCGCCAATGACCTCTGCCTTAATGCCAGTAAGACTGAGCTTCTCATCGGCACACCCACTCCCTCCTTTCCTGTAACTCTCTGGCCAGTCTCTTGGCCCTCTTCCTGCCCCCACCTGCAAGACCAAAAACCTTGGGGTCATCTTCATCTTCACACTCTCTCTCTTCTCACATCTGTCTCTGAGAAGTCACACTACCAGCTGCACCTCCTCAGAAGTATTCTTCCTTTCCTTTCCTTCCCCCAGAAGCTCACTGTCTCCAGAGCTCTGGCTCTCTCTAGGCTGGACTATTGCAACTGCCTCTTTCTAAATCTGCCTGCTTCTACTCTCCACCCTCTGCAACTCATCCAGAACAGGACTGCGAGACTTGTCCTTGGCCTCAAGCCCAGGGATCATATCTCTCCAGGACTGAAATCTCTGCACTGGCTTCCAGTGGATGCGAGGATTAATTTCAAAACACTCTGCATCGTCCACAAGGCCTTCTGGGGCCTGGAGCCTCTATACCTTCAACTCTCTTTCTTCCTAAATATCTTCCTCCTCGAGCTCTTCGCTCATCCGCCTCCAACTCCTTCAGTGTCAGTCGCTTCTTCAAGCAACAAGTTGGTGGTAGATCTCTCTCTTCGGCTGGGGCCTCTCTCTGGAAAAGCCTCCCTGAAACTTGAGGAGAACCACCTTTGGTTCCGGAAGCACCTTAAAACCTTAAACCCTTCCTCTTTGCTTCTGCTTTCTCTGCCCCTCTCCCCTGCTGAATTCCTGGCTGATACTGAGACTGCACTGGCTACCTGGCACCTTCTGATCTCGGGCCCAAGCCCTGCCAGATGCACGCCTGCACTGCCTTCCATGCAACCCCTGCACCTGGGGACTGTTTTCTGTACCCCCTACAGTGCCCCCAACAGCACTTATTTCAGCACTCACCACCTGCTGGCCGCTCTGTTTATTAATTTTCCCATGTACTGCACTTCCCGTTCTTTTATTTATCTTGTTTATTTATTAGCCCCCACACTTTTCTTTTCCACCTTACCTTGCACTTTCGCGATCTGAAAGACACCTGGCCTAGTAAGATCATTGTCTGTCTTCCCTCTGTTCCCCCTCCCTTGCCACATCACGCCTTGAAACACCTGTGTATAGGCTTGTTATAAATGCCATATAATATCATGCTGCCAGCTGTTAACCAGAGGCTTTGACGGGAAATTGCGGATTTCCTCCCAGAGCTTCCGGCGCAGAGCCAATCCCGATTCAAGGCGGGATTGGTGGAGGCCAAAATCGTGGCGCAGGACATCATGCAGTCCTCCGTGGCCCACATTGACACCTCTGGACGTGCCATCTGTATTTCCACGGACATGAGAAGAACGGCCTGACTCCGTGCTACGAAATTTAACCCAGATATGTCACGATCCATGCCCCTGACCCCTCAGGTATTACAGCCACCTGGCAGCAGTGGGGCTAAAGCCCTTCACACTGGCCCCAAGGGCCTTAAAACTCCATCAGAAACATACTTTGAGTCAGTCCTGGTACCTTTGGTGCCAGGCTCATTATCAGGAATAAAACAATACCAGTTTTGGACCTTAATCCAACTTGGAGGCCTATTACACAGCTCAGTTCTTTAGAATCAAGCCATGAGGTCTAGCGTTTTGGGTTTGGCTGGGCCTGGAACTACTTTACCTGGGCTATTTAAACCACACCCAAACAGCACAACACGCTTTGGTTTATTCTGCACTCCTGCAGGGTAACGCTCACCGAGTCCAGCTCCTGCTCATCTGCTTCTCTGGTGCCCTGATCCTGAAGCCGTAGATCCGGATTCGATTAATAACCTGGAAGAACAAGAACAGCATTAGCAAGCAAGAACACTTACCTGTGAAGTAACTGGTCTTGAATCCATCCTGTGCTTCGCTTACCTCGCCTATCTCCGGAGTTCGTCGCAACCTGCAAAGGTAAAGAAACAAGGACAGCATTAATAACAATTCTTACCTGGGCAAGTAGCGAGTCCTGGCAGCACCCTGCGCTTCCGTTACCTCACCCATCTCCGGGTTTCGTCGCAACCTGCAAGGGAGAAGGAACAAAGTCTGCATTAACAAAGCACTTACCGGGGCAAGCAGCGCTTCGATAGCTCATCACTCTGGAACATCACTGCAACCTGTACAAAGAGGAGGAGAGAAAACAGGTTAGCAATTAACACCAATAAACGGTGCAGCGCTACGCGCATCAATAACCCACCGTGCAACTCCGAGCTCACAACCATCCCTGTGAAAACAAAGAGACATTGTTAGGGAACAGCGTAGTGGAGCAAGACGCCAAGAAGACAGAGAAAACCGAGGGAAAGAAAGACAGAATAAAGAGAGAAAAGTCATTATAACGCACCTGGAAGACAGCAAGCAGAGTCGGAGTCACAGCCGGTCTGGACCACACGCCCCTGCACAGAGACGCAGGAGGGAGAGTTCAACGCACAAACCTAAGGCGCTACCCAACATCTGCCACATAACCAAGCAGAGAGGGGTCCGGGATAGCGCTTAGACCTCCATCCAGTATCGTGTGGCGCCCCCGTGCATACCAGGTGAGCCTAACAGATGTCCAGGAATGCATACTGGATCGTTCGAAGGGGGTGACCTCTTCCACTCCACAACGGATGAGGAGCTGGATAAAAAGAAAAACGGTTCTCAAACAGCCAAGTCTTCATCCATTCTTACAAAGACCACGCCCAAACCGTACACCCAGTCACCACAACGCTCTGAGAAGGGCGTACATACGGGGGTTTCCGCGGCTTCCAAGAGCCGAGGTCCAGTTAGCTTGACCGTTCGCTGTCCCAGCATCGGCGCAAATAACAAAAAGGGTGGGGGTAAGGGCTTTTTCCAGTCCCCCTCCGCCGAAGCAGCCTCCGAGGGAAAGAAGGCATGACACGCCCCTCTGGGTCCACGTGTCTCCAGTGGGGGGCAGGCTTGCTCTCCATGCTCATTTTTGCGCCAGAATTTCAGACCCCTGGATCAGTCTCCATGGAGTACCGCCTCCCTATCCCAGCCGCTCCTCCTTCCTCCCCTCCACTCCCAAAGGCTGGGACAGCAACTCTTTTAGCGGAGATCCGGTTGCTCGTCAGACAGGAAGTGGAGGAAGTCCCAGCCTCCCAGAGAGGCTTGGGCTTTTACTCCAGGATTTTCGCCATTCAGAAAAAGAACCAGGCGGGCCTGAGAGTTGTGCTGGACCTTTCCACCCAAAACCTCTCCCTGCCCCTACAAAAATTCAAGATGGTTATGCCAGCTTTGATAGCAGAGACATTGTGGAAGGGAGACTGGATGTGCTCCCTGGATCTGAAGGAAGCGTATCTACACATTCGAATATGGCAGCCTCATTGTTCCTTTCTACGATTCAGGATCATGGGCTACCATTTCCACTACAAGGTGCTTCCTTTCTACCTCAACTCGGCCCCAAGGGTCTTTACCAGGCTGATGAATACAGTGGCAGCTCTGCTCAGGTCGCAAGGCCATCACATTTACCCGTACCTGGACGACTGGCTCATCAGGGCTTCATCCTGGAAGCAGTGGACCATACCTCCCACGCTCTTATGAACACACTGCATGAGCTGGGTTTTTTGCTCAACATCAAGAAGTCACAGCTGCAGCCCACACACTGATCTTCTTGGGCCTCATTTGGGACACATGCTCCGAGAAAGTTTTTCCCTCGGAGGACAAGATCACAGCACTCAAGAGAGCCACAGCGCACTTTCTCAGCAGAAAAGTGACCTCGGCCTGGTGGTACGAACACCTACTGGGTCTCATGGCAGCAATCCTCTTGGCTGTCCCCCACACAAGTCTCCGGATGAGGATACAGCTGCACTTTGCAGCATCTTGGAACCAGGAACGGGGCCATCAGACAGAGATGATCAACGTTCTGCTGTCGCTTCACCCAGACCTCACATGGTTCCAGGGACTGCAACCTACGGACTGGCAAGCCTTTCCAGCAACCTACACCACAGGTCACCATTACCACGGACTCCTCTCTCGGGTTGGGGGCCACCCTGGACAACCACTGTATCCATGGCACCTGGACCCAGCAGGAGTACCACATCAATTGGCTGGAACTGAAGGCCATTTGGCTGGCGCTCAGGGCCTTCCTTCCGGTTATCGTGAACAAGGTCGTCCTCATTCAGAAGGACAACTCAACCAGCATGTTCTATGTCAACAAGCAGGGAGGTACCAGATCCCCTCCACTGTGCATGCTGGCAGTCATCATGTGGGAGTGGGCCCTGGAGAACCTCATCTACCTCACGGCGGTTCAGCAGACTGGGAGCAGACAACTACGAGTGGCTGTTAGGCAGAATTCTCATTCTATGGCTAATTTCCCTTACCTAGTGATTCCCTCAGTAGCTTTGCTGGACTTCTGGAGTTTATTTTTTTCACTTTGTAAGAGTGTGCCTCTTTCCCCACTCTTACCTGTGGTTTGTCATATGCATTCCCACTTGTGTGGTCTTGGACTCTGGAGCACACCACTCCATGAGCCCAAACTTGTTGTGTGTTACACAGCACCTTCAGTAACACAGGGTTGTCTCGAAGACTTCCCAAGGACTCCTTTTTCTGGGGCTGACTGTCCCCCAGAAACGGGTAAGGTTTAACTTTACATAGTCACTTTAAAACAGACCCAGTACAACCCATCTTACATGGAGTATTGGAAAGGGTTAAATCCCACCCCCTGTTGTCTGTGCCTCTCTGAGCTTTGTTTTGCTCTTTTAACATTTAGACTTGGCTGGTGGCAGTGGTATCTACCCTAACTTTTCTACCGCGATTATACTATATAAACGTGGTATTGTTTTAGGCTATTACAGTAGCCTCGAACATAAACCCGCTTGACCAAATGCACTTTCTTTTTGCTCCGGTTGGGTTTAGTCGTCATTTCTTTTTGTTAAAGTCCTTCTTGTTTTTTACTTTGCGCGGCAAACCAGGTTTGCCTTCTTTGTTCACCGTCATTTGGCGGGCTTCTGCCAAGAAGCCCTCCTCTGGGTGTCTAGATGGGCTGAATGTGAGGGAGGGGTGTAGTCACCCCCTGCACAGGGTATCCTAGGAAACCCAAGTCGCACTTTGCCATGATTGGCTGAGGTGGTGGTCCAGGCTGGGCAACCCCCCCTGCTGCGTGATTGACAGCCAGGCTGTGTGAATGGGGGAGTTTCGCATAAAAGGCAGGACTCTTGGGTTGGAAGCCAGAGTTGCCACTGGAACTACAAGGAACCGAAGAGAAGTGGAGAAGAAGACCGCTGCTGCAACTACCCTGTCCCGGTGAAGCCCTGCTGCAGTCCTGACCTATCTACCCTTCGACGAGAGAAAATCCAGTCGTGAGTCTTCTTCCCTTGAGCCTGGTGGGGTCAACAAGCTCATCTTCCACAACCAGAGGATCCTCTTCGTGGTCGAAATCACTGCACCCTACTGCCGTGGTCCGGATAGCCATCTGAAGAGCCTCTCCTGTTTTAAAGGAGCTTGCCCTTGTCTTCCTTCCCTCTTATAACTTTTGCTTCCTCTGTTGACAATATCCAAGTACTCCTGGTGACGTTGAATCTTGAACTGTGACTGTGTGATCCTCGACAACAGGAACCCGGTTCCACTTGACACTGGCTCTGGCATATTGACTTTTGTATTGCTGTCAGTCTTCTCTGATCCTGTCTGCCTTGACAAAAGTATTGCCTATGATTTTTGCCACCAACTCTCGCTGGTTAGCCCAGGTGCTAAGTGTGTTTTGCCCCGGTAACACTTCTTGCCGCGGATACGCTTATCTTTAGTAAGACCGAACTGTCAAAATGTGATCGCACACGTATTCATGGTAACGTCTTTTGTTTCACAACACCAGTCCGCCAAAACAATTGGTACTTACCTTGAGTTGTTCTGTGCCAAGAGTTTTGGTTGGTTGTAGTGTATTTCACATGTGGTTTTGAATTTATAGAAGTGTTGTGTTTTATAACAGATGGTTTAAAAATAAATGTACTTATATTTTTTACCTGAAACCTTGAGTCAGTGTTTGCTTGAGTCACAGTAATTGTGGTCCTGTTGTGTAATCTCTGCTACTGCTCATATACTCTTCAGGTAAGCCTGGCTGCTCCGCAACTGCTACTACTTTAGCATAGTAGTACAGGCTTGTACCAAATACCAAAGATGAACTTGTATTACCACTTGTAGTCTTAATTGTGTGTAGTCCCTAAGGGCACTGCACAGGATTCTGCCTAACGGTGGCAGTTGAACGACCTAGTGCTGCAGGAGATCTTTTGCAAATGGGGTCACCCACAGGTGGACCTCTTTGCCTCCTGGGACAACAGGAAGTGGCAACTGTTCGCCCCCTGGCAGGGACAGGGCCCGGCTCCCTGGGCGATGAATTTCAGATCGGTTGGGACGGAATGACAGCATACGCCTTTCCGCCCACACCGCTGATTCACAGGGCGATATGCAAGATCAAGGAACCTCGCCACCTCAGCATCATTGATAGCTTCATGGTGGCCAGCCAGGCCATGGTTTTCGGAGCTGCTCAGCATCTCGGAGATGCCTCCCATGCACCTGCCGACGGGCCAAGCACATCTTCTGGGACAGTAGGAGGGCAGGGTCATCCACCTCGCACCAGAGAAATTAGCCCTCACAGCGTTATTCTTGAACTCTGTCACGCTAGGACATCTAAGCCTCTCCAAAGCTAACCTAGAGATCATACAGGGCTGCCAGGAGCAAATCCACCAGGGCACAGTATAAGAGCAAGTGGACCAGGTTCTGCCACTGGGCAGACTCAAAGGCATTAACCCTCTGGCATGTTCCCTGGACGACGTGCTCTGCTTTTTGGCGTATCTCGCCCATTCAGGCGTGCAGGTGGACACTTGCCACACTTACCTGGCAGCCATTGGGGCTTACAGAAACTCAGAGGAGGAGAGTTTTTCCTCCTTCAACCAGATTGTCAGGAAACATCTACCGGGTCTCGCCAGGCTCTATTCACCCCTCAAGAAGCCACACCCCAAGTGGGACCTCAACATAGTCTTGGGTGCCCTGGCACACAAACTATTCAAACCAATGGCGTCCGCAGACATCAGGCTGGTCGCCATTAAGACGGCCTTGTTAGGTGGCCTCACCTCGGCTCGCAGAATCGGCGAAAATTCAGGCGCTGGTTGCCTCAGAGCCATACACTACATTTCACAAGGACAAGGTAGTCCTGCGGACGCACCCAATGTTCCTTCCTAAGGTGCCTGCCACATTCCATCTGAACGAGGAAATTGTGCTGCCCACGTTTTTTGCTGAGCCCAAAGACGAGGCGTAGAGTTCTGCACTGCTTGGACGTCAGGCGTGCACTGAAATTCTACCTGGACAGGACAAAGAGCTTCCTCAAGTCGGACGCTCTATTCATCCCCTTTGGAGGCTGAAGACCGGGGTATCAGACATCAGAGAAGCCTATGAAGGACAGCATAAGCCACCCCCATCCAACATGCTTGCCCACGCGGTCAGAGCCAAGGCAACTGCCATTGCTTTCCAGCGGCATGTCCCCTGGCAAGTCATAAGCAGGGCGGCCACATGGACCACCTCTTCGGCTTTCTGCAAGCACTATTGTTTGCGAGGGACGCCCATGCAGTACGGAGGAAAGGGGACTAAGTGTATGCTAGTCACTTCGGTGAGTAACTTATTTCTTCACCATAGCGATCACCAGCTGTGACACCTCTCCCCTCAATCGTTCAGATTGGCGACCTGATGCCGGAGTTCATATCTTTAGTACAGTTCATTCTGTCTGAAGACGATATGCGCATTAACCAAGCAGCCAGGAAACCTTCTACGAGGGCCCAATATATGAACAAATGTCTGTTTTTGCCACTAGTGCTTAGCTTAACAGCTCGATCCCAGGCATGCTACGGTCGACACCGTTCTATCCTTTGTGTCTCATCTGGCTGCTTCTGGCATTCATGTTCTGTCTTGCAGGACTTATTTATCCACCATTGCGGTCTACCTGTCCACGGACAGCTGTTCCTTTTCATTGACTAATCCAGTCATCAAAAGGCATTTTGCTGGACTTCATCTCTTCCCGCCGGTGCCCACTCCTCATCCCAAGTAAAACTTGAATGTGGTCCTCACCGCTTTATGCCATAAGCCGTTTGAACCCATGGCGACTACTGATCTCAAGTACCTTTCTTGGAAGATTGCTTTTCTGATTGCAATAACATCTGCACGGCGAGTTTACAAACTCAAAGCGCTTTCTTTATAACACCAATTCCTCACTCTCCACAAGGTTAAAGTCCTTCCTTCCTTCCTTCCTTCCTTCCTTCCTGCTAAGTCCTGAGCACCATGACTGATGTACCATTTTGGCCAGGCTGTCCTCAAAAACTTGTTTCAGTGAAGGGATTTCCCATCCACCTGTACTACCTCTGGTTGTGCTTGTGAATCTCCCACAAGTATAGAGGAAAGGGGACAGGATGTAGGAGTATAGCAAAGTTACTCACCGTAGTGACCATCTTACTTCTAGTCCGTAGTCCCCTTCCTCCATACACCTGCCTGCTGTCCCCTCTAAAAAGTGTCCTCTATTATTGCTTTAATAGTCTCAGACCTGGCGATAAAAAAGGAGTGAAAGGCGATGCGTGGGCCACAGCTCGGGAGGGCGGGGTTACGGCTACATGCTGAGGCCCTGTGTAAAAATAAAAGGATAAACATTACATTTTTGGTGCTTTTTGTCAAAAGTGCTCCCTTCCCGAAGGACAGAATGTCCCACAAGTATGAAGGAAAGGGGAATATGGTCTAGGAGTAAGATAGTAACTACGGTGAGTAACTTTGGTAAAACTTGCCCATTAACTCTGGTGCATCATCCGATTCTGCGTTGCACTGCACCACTCTTTACCCTAAAGCCAGTGTCATCGCACTCTTCCTGTCCCACTGAGGCGGGCACCTTTCTCTGACCCTTTCCCCGTTGCTCTTGGTGCCTCTGGGACTGGCTTTACTTGCCTGTGGTGATGTTGCCTCTGGTTGTCAGTTATTGTGGTTCTCGGTGCTCATGAGACTCTCTTCCTTGCCAAAATCTCAATGCGCTTTCCGGATTACCCCACCGTTGGTCAACTGCTTGCCTCTGCGTTCCCCACTGTTGCGCACCTCACCTCGCACTTTTCATTCCATTTGGTAACGACCTGTACTCCTACATCCTGTCCCCTTTCCTCCATACTGCATGGGCGTCCCTCGTTACGGATGGGAGACGAAACCTTTTTCCCCAGAAAAATCCTATTCCCCTTTAAATTTTGATAAGCGCGGGGTGTGGCTCTGGAGCATGCTCTCCCATGACTCGGGCCACTGGTGCCACTCCCCAGTCCGCTTTTCCGTGTCAATGGGAACAGACCGCTTTCACCAGCGCTCCTTGGTTAGGCCTCTGGCCAAGTAATTCCACGCGCTCTTCCCTGGAGAAGTATTCTTGTTGTCTTTTTTTTTTTCTATTCAATTATCAGGTACTGCTTTGTTCCCTGGCGCCACGCTCCTCCCCTGTGCATGTCGACGATGGCAAGCTTCAGCAGGTGTCCAGCCGGCGAGGGTCCCTTCCCAACGTCCAACCCCTACGCCATCTGCCTCCGGTACATTTGCCCAGACCACGGCTGTACCATGTGCAACGTCTTGACTCGGCGCACGCTCAAGAACCGACTAGCCCGTTGGCGGGAGCTCTTTGGAAGATCGCCTCCAGAGGACCTCAAAGCGTTTGTGAAGCAGAAGACCAGGCCCATGGTAGGTGCCCTGTTCTCCTCTGCGCCCTACAAGGGTGACTCCTTCCTAAGGAAGTGCCCAAGCGGGAGGGACATAACGGATCCTAAGACCAGCAACAACAGCAAGGCTGCTCCAGCTACCAGCCGAGGGGTCGCAAGATCCTACCAGTGCTACCGATGAGGGGCCGCAAGGCTCTATTACCGGGTCCCAACCCGAGGGGCTACGCCCTAACACCGGATCCATGTCTGAGGGGCGCCTGCACGCAGCACTACCAGCACCACAGCTGAGGGCACTCTGCCTTCTAGTCCCCGTCCTGAGCTGCAGGTTAGGCCTCAACCACCACCGATCAGTGTACTGGTGGAAGCCGGTCTCAGCTCAGTAAGTCCCACGACGCAGGCATGTGGCACTGAGCAAAACAAAATGGCCTCCGGGCCAGACACAATGGCGGCTCATACAACGCCTTCTCCCTTCGGAGACCAGGCAGGGGAAAGAACTTCCAGTTGGGATTGGCCAACTCATGTCACTTGGTCCACATCCTATCCATCAACTTCTCAGGGCTGGTATACTTCACCCTATGCAGCGGACAGGCACTGCTCTGGCCTGTGAAGGCAGGTTCTTCAAGAAGTTCCTTGCACTCATGAGATCGCCACAGATGGGTACCATCCTCAGGGATGTGATCAGGGACATGCTCCCTCCTACTCGGCCGAAAGCACCCATGGCCACACCATCCTTGGGTTCAGATCAGCCCCCGGCTCCCATCGTTAGCCAAAGCTTTTCACGAACGGCTGACTGGCCTGGCTGAGTACCTAGGAATCCCGCAGCCACAGTTGGAACAACAGGTGGAACAAAAGGGTGGCTCAAGCCACTCTCTACCTAGCCTTTCCAATAGGTGTTTAGATGCTCAATACTCAATGGAAGGGGAAACCCCTCTTATTGTTGGCAAACCAGATTCCTCAGTGATAGCAGCAGCATCACTGTACTCCAAGCCACAATCTTTTCGGCGGCTTCTGCATCGGCACTCCTGGGCAAGGAGGATAAGATCTTCGAGGTGTTTGCAAGAAATTTTACTCCAACGCCACCCTCCAACTGCGTCTGGCCAACAGACGCCATGTTGGTGGCTGTGAAGCAGAAGCTATGGCAGGAGATTGGTGATTTCCCCCGAGCTTCCTGCCCACAGCCAGGCTTGCTGAGGCCAAAATCATGGCACAAGACATAATGGGGTCCACAATGGCCCACATCGACACAAATCTTTATCATTCCTCACAAAGTCCAATCCTAAGACCTACAGCCAAACGCACAAGTGCTCGGAAAAGGGTTGGTTCTTCTGAGGCTTTCAGGAGAGACAGTCCAGGCCACTGGACAGATCCCCTAGCCAGCACAGGCACAAACAGTACAAGGCGGCTAACAAGGGGTTTTTCCAGTCCCCCTCCTCAGCCCCACCCTCAGAGGGGAAGACATTTTGACAGGCTCATCCAGTCTCCTGTGGGGGTGCATGCAGTCTTGCCCTTCACACACCGCTGGCAGACAAGGTTCACAGACCCATGGATCCTCTCAGTAGTATCCATGGGCTTCTGGCTCCCCATTCCTCCTCCCCTCCCGCAGATTGCTACAGCAACGTGGAGGAAGTCCCAACCTCCCAGCAGGGCTTGGGCTTCTATCACAAAATTTCGCCATACATAAAAAGAACCAGGCTGGCCTGAGAGTTGTTCCACCTTGAACCTTTCCCTTCCTTTCCAAAAGTTCAAGATGGTTACCCCAGCCTTCATAGTAGACACATTGTGTGCAGGAGACTGGATGTGCTCACTGGATCTGAAGGATACCTACCTACACTTCCTGATTTGGGAACCCCATCGGTCCTGCCTGAGGTTCAGGATCATGGGTTTTCACTTCCAATACAGGGTTTACACTTTGGACTCAATTCGGCCCCCAGGGTCTTTACAAAACTAATGAATGCAGTGGCAGCCCTACTCGAGGCGCAAGGCCATCATATTTACCCATAGCTAGACGACTAGCTAGTCGGGGCGAGATCTCAGGAGATGGTCCAACATACAGCATCCGCCCTCATGGATACACTATACGACCTGGGATTTTCTATCACTGTCAAAAAAACACAGTTGGTGCCCACACAGAGCCTGTCCTTCCTGGGACTTATCTGGGAAATAACCTCCGAGAGTATCTCCCCCTTGGAGGACATGGCCATCAAGAGGGCCACTGGGCATTTTCTCAGCAGAGCAGTGGCCTCGGCATGGTGGCATCAACACCTGTTGGGGGTTATGGCCGCATGTCTTCTTGCTGCGCCACATACGAGGCTCAGAATGAGTCAGCTGCAGCTACATTTCTCAGCCTCCTGGAACCAGGAGAAGGGTTGGCAGGTGGAGCAGGTCAGCATACCACAACAGCTCCACCAGGATCTGATCTGGTGGGGTACAGACAAAAACCTGCAGATAGGCAGGCCTTTCTGGCAACCAACACCTCAGGTCTCTATTACCACAGACCCATCCCTAGAGGGATGGGGAGCTACCCTGGGCAACCACAGCGTCCATGGAGTAAGGGCCCGGCAGGACCAGATGGTACACATCAACTGGCTCGAGGATGGTGATTTGGCTTGCTCTCAAAGCCTTTCTATCTATCATCACCGGCAGGGTGATTCTCATTCAGACAGACGGCTCCACCTGCATGTATTACATCAACAAGCAGCGTGGCACCAGGTCACCTCCCCTCTGCTGACTGGCAGATGACATTTGGGAGTGGGCTGTGGTGAAAAACATACACCTGTCAGCAGTCCACCTCCCAGGGGATTCCAACCTAGAGGCAGACAGACTCAGCAGGCTGGGCGTGCACAACTACTAATGGCAGTTGGATGAGCAGGTCCTTCAGGAGAACCTCAACAGGTGGTGTCATCCACAGGTGGACCTCTTCACCCCCAGTGCCAACAGGAGCTGCACCCAGTTTGCCTCCTGGCAAGGGCAAGGCAGGGGTTCGATAGGCGACACAATGCAGATTCAGTGGAACAACATGAACGCTTACGCTTCCCCCCTCTCACCCCCCCTGAAACACCTGGTGCACAGGGTAATCTGCAGAATCAGGGAGTTGAGGGGCCTTCGGATCATCCTGATATCCCCATGGTGGCCATCACGTTCCTGGTTCTCTGAGCTGCTCAGCCTGTCGGACCAGGCCCCCCTCCACCTCCTGCTGGGCCCAGCACACCTACTCTCTCAGCATTGGGGCCAGTCATCCACCCCTCCCCACAAAGGTTAGCCCTTGCAGTGTAGTTTCTGAACATGTCTCCCTTAAGCATCTGCACAGGTCACAGGCTAACCTGTCCAGGGGCTAGGAGTGACTCCACCAGGAGCCAGTACAAAAGCAAGTGGACCAGGTTCGGTCACTGGGCAGAATCAAAGGAAATTGATCCTTTGACTTACATGTTTGGCGACATGCTCTCCCTCGCACACCTTGCACACTCAGGCGTGCAAGTAGACACATGCCGCACTTATCTGGCGGCCATTGGAGCTTACAAGAACACTCAGGAGGCTGCAGTCTCATCCCAGAATCCGGTGGTTAAGAGGCACTTAGGTGGATAAACAGTCTAGTCAGGCCCGCTATCAAGAAAACCGCACCTGGTGTGGGACCTCCATGTGGTCCTGGGCGCCCTGGCGCCTAAACTGTTCAAGCCGATGGCGTCTGCGGACATCAGCCTAGTAAACATTAAGGCAGCCCTCCTAGTGGGGCCTTACCTCAGCGCGTCCAATCGGTGAGATCCAGGCGCTAGTGGCTTCAGAGCTATATACTACATTGCATAAGGACATGGTGGTCCTCAGAACATACCCTGCATTCTTACTCAAGGTTGCCTCCTCCTTTCACCGTAATGAGATCGTGTTACCAACGTTCTTCGCGGACCTGAAGGATGTACTACACTGTCTAGATGTCAAACCTGCTCTAAAATCCTGGACAGAACCAAGAGCTTCTGCAAATCAGATGCCTTCTTTGTCTCCTTTAGGGGATCAAAACTAGGCTGTCGGGCTTCCAAGGCTTCCATAGCAAGGTGGATGGTTATGGCCATCAAGGAAGCGTATGAAAGGCAGCACAATCCGTTACCAGCAAACATGCATGCCCACATCATCAGAACAAAGGCCACTGCGGTAGCTTTGCAAAGACATGTTTCATGGCAGGTTGTCAGCAAGGCGGCTACGTGGGCTACTCCCTCTGCCTTTTGCAAGCACTACTGCTTGGATGCCAGCACCAGATCGGACGCAGCATTTGGTCAGGCAGTGGTAAGGAACTTGTTTTCTTAAGACTTGCAACTCTCCACCCTGGGGCTACATTCAGTTGTAATCACCCATACAGTATGGAGGAACATACTCCTAGTCAATAGTTCCCTTTCCTCCATACGTTCCCCCACCCCCTAATTTGACGCATCAAAGGGGACTGAGGAGTGATGCCGGTGGGCGGAGTTAGGGGAGCGCATGCTCCCAGGGCCATGCCCCGCACGCATCTAAATTTAAAGGGGAAGAAGATTTTCTGTTGAAAAAGATTCCGTCTCCCACCCCTAGCGAGGGCTTCCCATAATGTATGGAGGAAAGTGGACTATGGACTAGGAGTCTGTTAGTCACTACGGTGAGTAACTTATAATTTCTCCAGCATGGGTGCCAAGGTGTGAGGGAAGGGTACCGACACCCGCTCCTGAACCACAGAAGCCGAATGAACTCTACACTCCCACCGTGGTTGGCAGAATTAGTGCAACCAGAATGGATAGGTAGGGGAGTTTCGAAACATAGACCACCTTAATATACAAGAGACATCATAGCACATTTCCTAAAGACATGACCTCACGTGCACCTCCATTACCATCCTACCGTAAGCTTCTACATCTGCCCCTTGAACTTCCTATCACCAGGACTCTAACACATAACATGCTCTGACTTCCTATAATCAAAGGTTAGTGAACATTGGCCTAGAAAAAGACTGTTGGCCTAGCAGACCTTGAACAAGCAACGTATGCAAATAACTTAAAAAGCAACATGAATATAATGAAACAGTGAATGACACACTTGGGAATCAGTTTCCAACATGAAGCACAATGCGCATGGCCTGCTGGGCAAGATGATTGATGGTAAACAAGTAACACATACAGGAAGCAAGCAGCATACAAGTCTCTCTCTAGACAGGGCCTTAATGTGCTGTGATTTCACTCGTTGTTGTAAGCCATGTTCCCTTCACATTGCATCCACAAGTTCACATTACTAGAGCGCTTGAACTCTGTTTACTTTCACACAGAATCCGCTATTTTTTTACTCTCTCTACGAGCATAGCCTGCATTTCCTTTCACACATAGTTTTCATGGAAGTACCAATCCCTTTAACTGAAGATTAGCCGTCGGAGCAAACGACCCCACAGCACGTGTAGACATACATGCGCCAAGATTTTATCAGCAACCAATAAAATAATCACTGGTCACTTAACTGAAGGTCCAGGAGCCCCGTGAGGTCGCCCGGACACTGAGTATGGCGAGGAAACCCCTGCAAGAGTCGCACTTCGCCGCTTTCTGGCCCTGGTCTCCTGACTTGAGCAGCATGCATGAAATATCGCTCTTAGCAAGCAATCGCCACCGCTTCTCTGGGTCCCAGTTGCTTGCCTCGTGCGCCTCACCTCGCTGCGTCCGCTCATGTCGTAATCTTCAATAAGCCGCACCTGGCACAGGTGGTGAGCTTTGATCCTGGGCGGGCACAGCTGTGTGCCGTGCGCTCTGCGAACTCCTCCCATGCAACCTGGGAAGTGTAGTCATGCCTTTGACCGCCCCCCTTCTGCACCGCCTGATCGCTCCTTCATGCCCCATCCCTTATTCCTAACAATGGGGTCTGGCATGGATTCACATGCTCATGAATATTCCCCGTCAGGCTGAGAGTCCTCGCTAAAAGAAAAAACTGTTTCACTTTCACTTAAAAACTGTATTTCTCATCTAAACCAATCACTGTCCTCTGGTTCATACTGCCCCCATCCAATGATAGTTCTCTCCCTAAGCCCTTCCTCTGGCAGCCATCTTCAGATTTTTACCGCACGCTTCAGTGTTGGGAGTCCTCGAGTTTTCTCTCCGAGCTATTGGTACTTTTTGACGGAAAAGGTTAGATTTTTGTTTCAAAGAAGCCTGTGTGCTCTTTGCATCATCTGCTGACAGCGGGGACCCTTTGTCGGTGAATATTCACTCCGTCGAAGATTCCAGAAGGCACTTCGGCCTATTTTTGCGCCCTGTGACCATGACTGAGGAAGAGGGGGGGGAGGGTCCCTCTTCAGGCCCTGCACCAAATGCAGGCTACAGAATGTGTTTTTGGAGGACAAGCACCTGCAATGCCTCTACTGCCTGCACCCAGACCACAAGGAGGCGGAGTGCGAGATATGCCTCGGTTCTCCAAGAAGACGACAGACAGGCATAGTAGATTGGCGGTGTGGCTTAAGGCCAAGCCCTCTGACCCGTGCTCCTAGCATGGTCATGCCTCAACCGGGACCGGCTGGTCTGAAGAGCGATCTTCTAAGTCCTTTGAGGGTACCTCATCCAAGGGGGGCCCAAGATTAGGCCAAGAGCCGCAAGTCTTGAGTCCACCGGGTTTGCCGCGGAAGCGGGTCCCAAGGTGGATAGGGCGCGATCAGCATCACCTTCTTCCTCTATTGCCAGCAGACAATCAAGCGTCTCTTCGAAGAGGAAGTCATCTACCCTGGCTAAACTACGTGAGAAATCCGAGAAGCCGCAGACTGAGGAGAAGGCCGAGCAGCCCAAATAGGCTCATCCGGCACAGGTGAAGACCTTGTCGAAGACTGCTACTACCTCGACAGCTGAGGGCACTGATCCTGCAAGCGTAGGCCCCACGCCTCAGTGTCCTTATCCCCAAGGCACGACACTGCCACAGTAACTTTGGCAAAGTCTGCAGGTATGGCAGAAGGGGGGAAACTGGCAACAGCCCCCTCAGGCCATCGCCCAAGTCATGGAGGTCTCGTCCACTGATGTCAAAGACCAGGAGTCCTTCCACACAGTACACAAGGACCTTATAAGAGGACGAGGATGGCGCAGGGCCTAGTTTTGCTGTTCTGCCATCTCAGCCAAGGGATATTACCTTGGACATTCTGTCGACTCTACAAACCTTGGTGTCGGAAATCCAGTTGAGGATGCCTCTGGCTCCGGTACCTGTGGTTCCCGTGGTCCCGATCAGCCTTCAACGAAGAAGAGGAAGAGTCGTCTGACGGCCCCATTTCAACATCTGCCTCCACGTTGGGTCCCTTCTCACCCAGCAGATCCAGACACTGGTACAGGGACGGCCACAACGATGGATGATGACGGGGATATCATCGCAGCGAACAGTGAATCGCCACATTTGGATGCTCCACACAGGGTGTCCCCACCGGATTAGGTTGGACCGGTCCACTCCAGGTTCTCCAGAGCCTCCGAGCTATTCCAGCTGGTGCCCGAAGAAACCACGAAGGAGGGTTTATTGTACCAGAGGTGCGAGGCCAAGATGACTGTCATGGCGGTGCCCCTTCTGAACGATATTTGGGATGAGGGCCTGGACCTCATGAAGAACCCTTGCACGGCTCCAGCCAAATGGCATAGGCTGGAGAAGAAATATAGGGTCCCGACTCGGCACCCAAGTGCCGCAGGTTGCAGTGATCACCGGATTCGGTGGTATCGGCAGCCGCGAGGAAACAGTCAGACAACCCTCCGGGGAAAAGGCTGGACGCCATGGGAAAGGTGATTTACAGCGTGGGGTCCACTATCAAGGTGGCCAACGCGCTGGCCAGGTACGACAGGGAGTTGTGGTACAAGCTGGGGCCAATTCTGGGGTTCCTCTCCGATTATAGGAAGATGGAGGCAATCGCTCTCTTCCAGGAAGGGAAGTGGCGTCGTATCACGCCATCACAGTGGCATTGGACGTCACAGACACAGGGTTCTGACAAATGGGGAACGGTGTCTGCCTTCGTTGCCAAGACTGGATGAAAGCCACTAATTTCTGCCAGGAGGTCCAGGCGAAGGTGCTGGATATGCCCTTTGACAGAGAGAACCTGCTTGGGAATGTCGTCGACACGTCCCTCCAGGCCATGAAAGCAGATACAGAGACGGCCCATTCCTGGGCACTATCCAGAAGCACCGCTCTTCTTTTTGCTCCTCTGGGGGAAAGTAGAGCATGTCCTCCAAAGATTTCTCAACTTTATAACGACCGAATTCTAGATCACAACCCAGGAAGCCTACAGAGGCCGTTCCCAGGTCTACAGTAGTGGACAGCTTTGTTGTCACCCACAGGGCAGGACACCAGCGCCGAGGCAAGCCTGCACCTGCAAGACGTTACCCCACTCGTGCACCCCGGCGGGAGGCCGGCCGATGAGGTACGTCAGCGAATGGAGAAAAATCACCACCAACAGATGGATGCTGGATGCTCTCGCCCAAGGACACGCCCTGGAGTTTCAATGCAGGTGCCCGTGGATCCCTCCGGTTACTCGTTAGGAGCAGCACATCCCTCTGCTCCTGAAGAGGTAAGGGCCATGCTGTGTAAAGGAGAGATAGAGCTAGTTCCCCAACAGCTCCAATGCTCCAGAGTTATGGATAATTTCAGGTCAGAAGGAAGACAGCACTGTGGAGGCCCATCCTAGACCTATGCGTCAGAACAAATACCTAAAGTCTCAAAAATTGAGGATGGTCACGTTGCAACACTTGCTCGGCCAACTGGAAAGAGGAGACATCTTGACGTCGTTGGACCTGGCGGACGCCTACTTCCATGTCCCCATTCACAACACAAGAAACATCGAAGGTTTCTACGATTGTTGGTGCAGGGACAGCACTACCAGTTCAAGGACCTACCATTCAGTTTGAAGTCGGCCCCCTGAGTGTTCACGAAATGTCGTCTACCTTAATGTGCTACGTTCACAAGTGGAAGCGTTTTGCTACGTGGTTCTGGTCACAGAATATTAACCCTATGAGGGTCACAGCCCCCACAGATCTTTCCGTACTTGCTATCCTTGGCCAAGGCAGGATTGGTGCACACCTCCATCAAGGTACATCTGGCGGCTATCTCCCAGTACACCAGTACACCAGGTCACCAGGAAGATCTTCTCTTCGGTCCCACTGACTCGTCAAGGAGTTTCTCAAAGGACTTTTCCGATCTTTGCCGCTGGTGAGGTCTCCTGCACCGGTGAGGGAACTCAACGTGGTTCCCACTAGGCTCATGGGGGTTGGAGGGGCTTCCTTCGAGCCTTTGCATCAGGCCCCTCACTGGTTTCTCTCATGCAAGACTGCTTTCCTTATGGCCAGCACCTCTGCCAGAAAGGTAGGTGAGATCCAGGCCTTATCATGCATGCAACTGTACTTGACGAAGGTGGTTCTCCGTATGCACCCCTCTTTCATGCCGAAGGTTCTGTTGGAATTCCATCTCAACAAGCCTTTGGTGTTACCTGTTTTTTCCCCCGAAACCATCGTGAAGGCAGAAAGGGCCTTGCATTCACTGGACGTTCCTCGTGCCCTGAAGTTCTACGTAGCACGCACAACAGATTTTCGGTGGAATTCACAACTGTTCATGAACTTTGGACCTGTGACCCATGGGAAGGCATTGTCCAAGGTTTCCATTTCAAGTTGGCTCTCCGGCTGCATCACACACTGTCATTAGTTGGTAAACCAACCGCTGCCTGGCTGTCCGAGAGCCCACTACACCAGAGCGATCGCTGCGACGATGGCATTCCTGTCTGGTGTGCGCCTGCTTGACATCTGGAGGGCTGCTATGTGGAGGTCCACGCAGACCTTCGCAAAGTTCTACTGCATTGACAGGGATTCCAGGGAGAAGTCCAGAGTCAGCCAAGCAGTGCTATGAAACCTGTTCAGTTGAAGTGAGCCTATTCCAGAGGTAAGAGTTGATTGCTTCTGTTGAGCCTTGCCACCTCCCGTCGTTGTGTAATGTTGTACTGCTATGTATTTGTTATTGATTAGCATGTAAATCCTTGCCAGACCTCATGCTGGAGAAGGTGTAAGTTACTTAACTGGAACTATTGTTCTCCAGCATGGGTCTGGCATGGATTTGCATGCAAACCCTCCCTCTGACCCCTCTTCTTGGTCATACTGCCACTTTAGGTGCTTACCAAATCTGAAGATGGCTGCCGGAAGAGGGGCTAAGGGAGAGGACTGTCATTGGATGGGGTAGTATGATCCAGAGGACAGTGATTGGTTTAGAGGAGAAATACAGTAAAGTGAAACTGTTTTTTCTTTTACTGAGGATTCCCAGCCTGACGCCGAGTAATATTCATGAGCATATGAATCCATGCCAGACCCATGCTGGAGAACAATAGTTACCGGTAAGTAACTTAAACCTTCACCACTCCACACTGGCGCTACTTCCTTGTGTGTGTACTGCCGTTAGGTCTCCAGGCTGGTGCCAGCAGGGGCAATTCACCTCTCCCTATAAGGCTTTGTTTATACAGTGTGCATCTCCTTCTTTCAGCATCATTCATACTGTCCGGGGAGCCCCCTGCATTCCCTCACTGATCTCCTGCTTGCCCCGTGTTGCTGCACCGCGGAAGGATCGTCTCAGCTGACAGTTTCCAGCAGGCCCACTCAAAGGGTTTTCAGGCCACCTCCTCCATCTCCTCAGGGTGAATTTCCACCTCTCCCTTATTGGCTTTCTTTGGTTTTGATATAGGGCTCATCTAATTCCAAGGGTGATGGGCTTCTGTGGGGTCACGCACTATTGCTAGCTACTGATTAGTCTCCCTCATGTACTGCATTGTTTGAGGCTTGAATGACGAGTGTAACGTTCAGGCAGCCATCGTGCTTGCGCCCCCAGTGGTCCCTCCATGGTATCCTTTTTATCCTTCACGCTCATACTTCGACGTGTAATGTATTTTGGCCAGCGGAGAAGAAAAGGGTGGCAAGTCTTGAATAGGAAACCTCTTTCAATTCGTCATTACTACTATCCACATCAAAGTTAATGTTTAGTAACTGAAAACATGAAGGAAACCATTTTTATTTCCTTGGGTGTGTTTTTTTTTTAAACGGTATTCTTTATCGTCTGAGCAGGAATAATGTTATTGTAGATGCAGAGTACAATTTTATTGTGACCAGAGAATAGATTTTAATGTTGGAAAATGAAATTTACACCCTGATAAGTATAATCTTTACATTTTGTTAGACAGTTATTAAAGGTCAGTCTGTCTTGGCCCTGTCCCCAATGACTATGCAAAAGGATGAGGGTTTAAATTTAATGGTGTTTGGTTGCAGATCATTTGCAAATGGGGGATTATAAAAGAGTATTTTAAATTTTTATTTGTCTATATGCTTGTCTACATAGCATCATTTCCTCATTTTATGTTTGTCCTGACATTGCCTGTTTCATCATAAACATTTCTTCTAGATTGAACATTGCATCATAGAAATATATTTGCATTCATCTGTTCTATTATAAGACGCAACCGTTAGAGTAGCTGTTTACATTCTGCAACACATCACTTGTAGAACTGATGGAACATTAATTAGTAGAACCAGCACAGCATTGGAAGGCTAGCTCTAATATTACTGACATTGCTCTTTGAGACATTGGTGCTTGGTGGTGTTGCGGAGTATGGGCACTTGAATATTAGACACGTATGGTTCTTGGTGATGCCTGGAAAGTTACTGGCGTGTTAGGTGGTGGATAACTGCTGGTACTGGACATTTCCATACATTTGAGTCGGGTGATCAGCATGGCAAGTGTACCTTCGTGAACAGACTAGTGCAGGTAAAGTGCAAGCACTTAACAGCACTGAGCTTCCAAGCAGAGCAAGGAGTCTTCCCACAGACCGTCAAGACCATCCTTTTTGGGTCATGTTTTAGGATTGGTTTCCTTCTCATGATCACACTAAATTATAAAGGTTGTGGCCTTGGGGCAGAGGGCATGTTGCTGCTGGAAGATTAGAAGGATACATACTGTCAGTTTCTTGTCTATTACTTTGCAATGTAATAAACTGCCTCTGTACTTTCCTATTCTTGAAAATCTTTTGTGAGAGCCTCGTTTCTCTGACCCCTTGCTCTCCACCTTACTAAATGTTGAATGCCTGTGAAAAAGGAACTGGTCTAAGGACAACATGTGGACACGTTTTGTGGGTGGTTAAGGTGTTTCACCCCAGGGTAGCTGGTTACATGTTAAGCCATTGTCCTCCAATCTCTGCAGCAAGGGTGCCCTTCTAGCAAAGTCTCCCTCCCTTCTCCTCTGCTTCCTCTTCCATATCTCCACAGTATGCTCCATCCTTCTCAGAAGGCTCCTACAGAGGTAGACATGCCTCCTATTTACATGATTTTTGCAGGTTCTTACTGTGGTGGACAATTTAGGAGTGCCCTGGAACACAGATAATCCTGTAATGAAAGCCCCATCCATATTGGATGTGCTTCGTTTCAATCCACATCATAAAAAAATGTGTCTTCTGTGGTGGCAGGCTGGTCGACAGAGTGCAGTGTCTGTCCGAGATGGAGGTCGGATGCTTACTTTTCCTTCTTGATGTGATCCTGCCTCTTCACTTGAATATTCCCAATCTTCACTCATTAGATTTTGGCAGTGCCATGTCGGCCAACAGTGCATTTAAGCCTGACACCTTAGTGCTTGTATCTGCAAGGTCAGGCTATATTTAAGGGGCTACCACTATAAAATGCAGGTTACATGGATCAGACCTTCAGCAGTGATGCCACTGATGCATTTGACAACTTAGTCCCCTTACATTTCATCACTGACAAAGCTTCTTGCTAACAGAAGCAGGGCTTGCCCACCCACAGGTGTTCCAGCATTTTTTAGTGCTTGCCCTGCTGCTTCACTCAGGCTTAGCCCCATCTTCTAACCCTTTATTTCAGGCCACCAACCTAATTCTTGCTTCTTTTCCTTTTCTTGTTTTAATGTTTGAACAACTTTCTAGTAAGTCCTTATTTAGCAGTTGATACCTCAACTGACCCGCTTCAGATAATGCAGGGCTCTCCCGTGTATGAGGTTCTGCATCAGCAAACCATTCTGTGTCCAGTACGTTTCCCCTTAGCATCATTGACCTCGCTGAGCCCGTAGTCCCTTTTGGGTCGGACCGTCAAGGAAATGGTTCTGGTCACCTTTGCCTTCAAGGACTTTATTACAACAAAGAAGGTGAGTAAATTGTTTTTTAACAAACAGAGACCTAGTTAGAGATCAAGGACTTCTCCTAAGACATGCCTCTAGTAACTGTTTCTTTTGGAGTTAGTTCCAATACCCTTTCCAGGGTTGTAGTTCCAAAGCTCTGTCTTTGTTTTATGCTGAACATCTGCCTGAGGCACAGGTTGAATGTTTCTGGACATTGTTCCGACTCCTAGATGTTGTCCCCTGTCCATATATCCAAGAGACCCCTCTTTTGCAGCTTGCTTGCCTTCCAGTACCCACACAATATTTATGCTGCAACTTCATCTGAGACCATGCATGCTTTTCTCCTCCTCCTGTCTTTACCCCTATGGGCTGGTTTGGGCGAGGGGCCAAGCTTAGCAGACTGGCTTGAGTCCACTCTGGAACCCAGGTATGGGACTCCTGCTCCTATTCTGAGTTGGGTGCCAGAGTTCACACGACCAGGTGGAACAGGCCGAAAAAAGCAGGTGGCCCACTGATCGTCAGACTACTGGTTTTGTTTTCCAGAGAAAGTTTTGGGTCCACAAACTATGCATCAGGAAGGGTAATTTCCTCAGTTGAAACGGTCCTCCACCGAAATTTAAGGCACTGAACTCTGGTATCATTACTCTTGCTTCCATCCTGTTTAGCTCTTCCTCTCCAGTGTATGTTGTTTGGGGTGGTCAGGAGGAATCTGCATTGATGTTTTCAGAAGTGGGGGCCTCCTTGTGTATAATTTGAGGCTTGTGGATCTGCTTAGATCACATTCTCTGCATAGTCCGACGTCTAGTGGTAGTCGTGGAGTATTACAAAATGTGTTATCGAAACTCAAAAACAGACGTCCTCAGGGCCTGTTAGTAATACTTTCCCTAGTGTGATGCGTACTGTACCCATGGTCCTTCACACATCGAGGTCCTTCAGATTGTAAGTTCCTTTCAGGCTGCTGCCTTGTATTAACTAATGTTTATTGGTAGTCTTCTCTTTCTATCCTCTACCGTCCACCTGTTGCCACGGCATCATCTACTGCTTGACGGCCCTCGGCGGACGGCTCCATCGTCGTCGACGCCTGACTGACTCGACGGCAAGACAGTGCCTTCATGGGCCTCGGCTCTTACAGTAGGGAGAGTGGAGGCAGGTTTCATATTGCTGCATCCATTTAGTGAATGCCTATTCTGCCACCCCTTCTTCCCTTTTGCCGCCAAACTGCCCTCTTCATTTATTATGAAAATACCTCTTTTAAATGTTGCCATTCCTTCCATAGGAAGTTCCTGTGGAAGGATACTCATGAGTGTTTAACTATTGTCTTCCCAGGGACCACCTAGAGAAGTATTGCAAGTCCTGCAAACTTTTCGCCCCTAAAACTCTGACTGCCGGACCAAGCGCTGGGCCGCCCATACCATGCAGGCCGAAGCCTCCATCGACATGACAGGAGAATCCCGCGAGGGCAATATCGGTGTCTCTAGTGATGCCAAAGGCGACTGAGGTTCGTTGGAACCCCTTGTGCAGGCCCCCGACTCAGCCAATTAACTAACAAACCCTACTTCCCATGGGTTTCCTCAAATGCCAGGAGGTTTCCCATCAAATGATGGTACAAAACATGCTGTTGCAAGTACCTCATTACAAGGTCGGTCGCCAGATAACTATACAAAGCAATGTGCTTGCTCGGGATGATGGCCTCATGCATACACTTGGTTCCACGCCTGCGCATGGGCCCAATGCAAGAGTGCTTGGTGAAACAATGGTCTCAGTCTAGCGGTCAATGGTACGATTTTAGTGGTTGTTTTGCCAACCCTAGTACAGGCTCTTCGCTGGTGGTCCAGGGACATCCTGCTAAAAGGAAAACCATTTCGCAGTCCACTAGGGGTGTCACGTATTAGTTTTATGACGGTACGATAACCTTCTTGCCAAAAGAAGGTATATCATGGTTATCGTGGTATAGCAGGTGGAGTTAACCAATCTTAACAAATATTTTCTAAAAGGTCATAAATTGGCAGGTTTATCATCACAAACAAAACCAGGTACCCAGGGCCAGAATTGGGCTTTTCAACATACCTTCGACTGAAATGCGACCCCTTGCTTCCACCAAAACAAACACACGTGTGGAGAGGAGGCGGGGGGGCCCTACTGCGACTGGCAAAGCAAACTGAATAGCTTTTCTTAAGTGGTCATTTAGGCTTTTAGCTCCCCTACTGGCTACTGGTGAAGATGAACATGTTGCCATCTTTATAACCTGCATGCCGCAGATCAATGGAGGCTGATGGTAGTATACGCTTGCGCGCAAACGCACACGCACGCTCTCTTTATGGGACAGCCTTTAGTTTACTTGCAGGCCAAAAGGTGTTCAGTAATCACGGCCATGTTACGCCTTTGGTATGGCTGCAGGGAATACCCACAGAGATGAGTGAATTTCGCAGTGTGACTTATTATATGTAGATTCAAGGATAGAACCAGGGAAATCCCCCATTGCCATGTGTAGCAAATATTAGCCATTGTAAATATATACACCTCAAAGCCGCCAACCCAAAGTAAACACTTTTCCTTCTTGGCGCTGTATTTATTCTTCCTATTGCTAAGACTAATTTTGTGTCAAGCATGTGTGGTTTATGGAATGGCATTAAAAACTGCTCCAACTGAAACTACTTGGCAGATGGCACATCCAACAGTGCAAGACCAAGACTGCGCAGCACTTGCTTACTGCAGCCTTTCCAAATCCGATTGAAAAGCACACTAAACGGTATACCGGTATAAACAATGTGACGGTTATTATTGTTCAATTGAGTGGTTCACGGTATCTTTAACGGTATACCGTTATACCGTTACATCCCTACAGTCCACCAACACAAGCAATCCTAACTAGACGCCTCACTCGCCGGATGAGGAACCCACTTCCTCATCATACATCCCATGGCCAATGGGGACACACCATAGCCCAAAAACACATCAAT